>NW_026535784.1:45842500-47042500 GCF_028551555.1 Melozone crissalis | reverse complement strand
TTTGGGGTTTTGTTGCTTTGCTTGTTTTCTCAGGAGATACTGGGGAGGCTGAATAATCTCCGTGGTTGGTTGTCAGCCTGTTGTCTTCATCCAAATGCCAGGCAGCGTTAAAGATGTAAAGATCAAACACTTTAACCTAATGGTAGCAATCACAAGACACCAGCAATGCAGGAGATCAGCAACAGGAATGAGTAATGAGGGTCTATCAGCTTTTTATTTAGATTTAGATCATCTTGTTAGGTCATAGCCCCAGAGCTATCGTCACTGATCACAAAAAGTTAGCTTTTTTTGCCTTCCCATGTGTAGTTTTTTTGCATTTTTCTGTTAGGTATAGTTTGTCATGTTTCATTTACTCTCTGTATATGAATTCTGATGCAAGTAAAAATTTATCCAGTTGAGTGGGTTAAATTCAGACCAAGATGATGTGACATACTGGAGGGAGATGATTGATTGCTTCCCTTTCACTTCCTGCTGTCTGTGCAATGCACAAATTATGCTTACAGAACAAATTCCTGCACTGAACTCATTCTGACACCAGGAGTAGACCTACAATAAATCTGAACTGACCTATTCTACCTTTTGTAGAAATCCCAGGTCAATCACCTTTATGTACTACTTCTCTCTTGCCTCCTCTTCCACTCCCACTTATATTTATATATATATATACATGTTGTTTTTATTAGCTTGCACTGATTTTTTCAGCTGAGGTTATATGATTCAAAGCTTGCCTTCTCATCATAATGTTGTGGATATGCATGTTTACACATGTGCTTACTCACTCTTTAAACTTGGAGGCGATAACAAATCTTCTGTTACTCTGTCCATTCATGCAGAAAAAAATGTGGACCATTGTGCTGTTTCATAGCTGACTCCACACTGTTTGTAGTTGTTAGAGTTGTCCTTTGAATGGGTTTTTCTGGTTCCCCCCCCCAAGTCCAGGAAGTAGATATACATGTGTAAATTTCATGTCCTCCAGAGGTGTAAACTGTCCACTGATTCAGGAATACCATGAAAGTTTGTATCCATGAACCATGAGGAATGAATAAAGTAGGGAAGGGTGCAAAATAAGTCAAGACTTCGTGCTAAATGGTCAGCACCTTTTCCAGAGTCATCTTAAATAGAGGCCCAAAGAGTGAGAAGAAAATATATTCAAAAGAAAATTATATCAGTAAAATGATACAAAAATAGCCTATGCAAAGTACTGCACTCAGCTGATAACACACACACATATTGTATGGCCAGGAATTCCATAACTTGGCATGGAACAGCAAAACATTTCTATCCTCAAAAAAAAAAGTGTTTTAAGTTTGCAGAGGTATACTGTTTGCAAGAGAAATTAATTAGAATACAGATGAAAAATATGATCAAATTAACTATCATGGTATCTGGAATTTCCAAAGCAAATTGCAGTTATTCCTTAGAGATGTGTTGGAGATTGTGATGGAACAGTAAAGGTCATGGTCTTAACAATTCAAGGTAGAAATCAATTTTGAACCATGACACAGCTCTAGTTAATATGAGTAGCTTAAAACAATTCTCTAACAATAAAGGTGAAAATAGAAGGACCAAGTATTTTAAAAGAAAAAGTAGTTTTGTTAAATATCTGTCTTAGTACCTATCTTGAAATCAGATTTCCTTAGTTCAAGGAGAAATTCCCATGACTTAACCATGTTTTTCTACTCACATGAGGTCCCAAGTGACAAATTTCATGCCATAGTCTTGTTTGGAATTGCACTTTCTCTTTTACCTTCTTAACTGGCGAAGTAGGACTTTGCAAAAATCACAATATTAAAGGCAACATACAGCTTGTCCTTGGGTGAGTCAAACAGCTGGATGGCGCTTTTGCATTTGAAACCTGTATTCAAATGGTTTAACAAGGGGATGAGGGATTGATGACATACCTGTGTTTTGCTACAAGTTATGTGCAGTAAATACCTTTTGTAGACTGGAAAAAAAGCTATCTCAGAAATAGTTAGCAGAAGCCTGCTAAATGACTTTTCCTTTTTGAAAGCCTTTTATTTTCTAGCTGAATTCCAATATTACTATTGATAGGCTATTGTACAGTGCAACATGAAATATAAGTAATTTTAGAGTATTTATGTCAGTATATAATACCCTGGTCAGCTCATGCTGCAGTGTAATAAAAAAGACACCTAGATATTCACATGGAACTTATGTTAATAAATATATTATTGAGTAACATAAATTTTACCTTATTAGTCTCACGGTGAGTTGTAACTATATTGGCAGCACAATTTAGCATTTATAATATGCAGCTTTCTGAAATTAATCACTTTTATCTGCATGTTCTTAAACAGCTTTGGCTGGGGGGAGGGAGGTGGTGGATACCATTTCTTACTCTGAAATACTGTATTGCTGTTCTGGGCACTATTCAAACATGGCATGCCTTTTAAACAATTATCTCCTGATCTTAGAGACAGAAGCAGACTGTCTCATCCAAAAGAAGGATCATCCGAATAAGGTTCTTTTATGGCTGTTACTCCAGAACGCAGAGTTGTAGTTTTGACAAGGCACATGTGTAAACACCTGATGCTGAAATCCCTGCGGCTTAGTGAGCCGTTTGCTGTGCTGTCACTGCCCAGGTCAGCCCAGCTTCCAAAGTGAGTTTTTCCCACAGCAAAAGAGGTGCTGGCAGGGGTGTCCTTGGCATCTAGAGTGGTGTGAAGTTGTTGACCTCAGGTGTCTACCCACAGGGATTTCTCTGGGGTGCTAAAGAGGTGTCCACTGGTGCTTGGGAGAAAGGTGCCAGTCATGTAATTCCTAGCAGGTATGGCAGAGACAATTACTGTGCTTTAGTTTTATGGTACAGGTTTGAGTCACAACAAAGTAACAAAACTCAGGAGAATTCTTTTTGCATGATTGGTGCAGTTTTTCCCTTATTTGTCTTCCCCTTATGCAGCACCAAAAAATGATAACCGGAAGTGGGCTGATATCTCCTTAGTAGCTTTTGTCTTTTTTCAGAAGCCTAGCAGAGCAGTGATAGGCAGGATGGCTTTGTTGGCTTCTTTCTGTCTACCAGGAATCACTTGCTCCAGCATGTCCAAATGGTCTCTTCCTGAAATCTGTGCTTAAGAGCAAAAAATGACCAAGATATTTGTGACTCTACAGAAGCTGCTAAGAACAGTGATACTGCTGCCGCAGAAATCCTAGCTTCACAAAACAAAACTGTTGGCAGAAACATTCAAAAGTAATCAGTAATTTACTGCATTCCAGGAAATAAGTAACTGTTGGAATGCAAGAGCATTGTTGGATTTCAAGATCTTGGTAAGAATTTCCAGGCTTTTCACCAGTGAGAGAGATCTGTGCCCATTGAATACCAAGACTTTGGTCCTGTGTTCTCTGAATAAAAAGATGCATGTGGTAGCAACAGTGCTCTGTTAGGTGAGTGAGGGTGGGGGAAACAATAATATTCTGGTGCAAAAATTAGAAGTAAACTGAAATCACAAGTTTCCAGTGTGGGGGACTTGACTTTTTTCCTGTTGAACAAGCATCTCCCCATCCAGAAGACAGAGTCTGCTTCTCCTCAAGTCACAGTAGTACCAGTGAATTTACTGTCATGGAAACCAAGAAAGAAAAGCCAAAGCAAAGTACAGTTAGCCTTGGGTAAATCTGAGTTTCTAATGAGGTGAATGACAGATTTTTGCCAGAGTTGATCAAATTGTTCACTTTGTAATTAATCTAAACATCAGAATTTTCCCCCCATAATTTTATTGTGAAGCTTTAACCCACAGAAAACAAAATTAGTCCAAGTGAAGTACTTTACTAATAGATATTGTGTAAGATGTCTGCAAGCACTTGTCCCTCCTATTCAGACCTTCACATAAGATCAGCCATATTCAATTATATGGTCAGATTTTGTCATGAAATATGGAGGATTTTTAAAAAGTCCCATATATTTTCCCTTGAGACTTAAAGGGACTAGAGTCTTTCAACATAAAAGAAAAACAAAAAAGAAAAAAAAATTGATTTAGATATCTAGGCATTTCAAATCTGCAATAAAGATTTGATCACTGGGCTAGAGGCTGAAGCAGTTGTGAGAAGTCTGAGCTCTTTTGAAGTATCACAAACCTAACAGTTGTGACATATTCAAAATCTGGAAGGCATCTGACAGCACAGCACACAAACTACGGCTGCAAAATTGTGAATAAATAATATTCATATGTATATGATGTCTTGATGTCAAGCAAATTGATACTGTTCTGAGGCTGTAAATAAGACAGATATTTGTAATTAATCAGTGGAATGAAACTATTTAAACATGGTGTTGCTGGTTTCATATAAAAAGGCAGGTCAAAAAGTGCTGGTGATGGCCACAGTAAGGATTGCATCTGTGAGCTTGCATCAAGGAGCTATATTTTCAAGGAGCTATATTTTGCTTTGATCTGGTGATAAAGACCTGTGACTTCAACTCATTTTTCTTTTCCCCCTGAACTTTTTTCCTTCTTAGAAGGCTTGATGTAGTCAGTGTCATCTCTCTTGACCCATTTTATTAGTTCTGGTATTAGAACAGTTATTCAGTTACTTGTATTGTAAATCTCTAGATGTGCTTTATACAATTTGCCTCTCACTTACCTTGGAAATATAAAAAAAAGTTGAAAAAATTTTTCTTGAAGAGAATCTCTTCATGGTTGCTCATTGTTCAGTAGTAAAAGTAGGAAGATATAATATACATGATCTGGGTTGGGAGAATTATCCAAATCTCTGGCAGAAGCAGGAAGAAATGAGGAGGTAGAAGAAATGGCTTGAGGTGTAGGATGGGAATGGCTTTTAAAATGAGAGTGAAACTTTGGCATCAGTGCCTGCTCTTGTGCTCCTGGGTTATGCAAATCCATTCAATTTATACATGAACAAAAATGAAGAGCCAGTGGAGTGGCATCACAGAAATTAGGACCTCACCAGAGAGTTGCGCCTAGATCTCACCTAGTTGTGCCCAGATCTCACCTCACCCTGCCTGCAGGTGGGTGTTGTTGGCAGCAGGAGCACCAGCCTGTATTAAATCTGTAGCAGCAGTGGCCACCACGTTAGGAAGAAGCCACCCCCCAATTCTGGGACACCCTGTAACAGTGATGTCCCACAGGAGCTGCAAGTGCTGTTGGAACAGCGTGCAGCACCAACGTTGAGCAGACTTGGGGGTTCAGGCTGAGGGAACAGTCCAACAGTGTGGTGGTAATTGTGCCAAAACCAACATTTTAACTATCGGTGGCACCCCTCTGTAGGGGAACAAGTTAAGAGCAGGCAAAAGTTAGTGTGTTCCCTTTGATACTGGTAAAAAGCTCTATAAGGAATTACATATGGAAAATTGCAATATAGCTGCATTATTGATGATTCTTTGATCTATGATCAATTTTTATAGCATGCTTTTGACCTGCACCACACTATTTCTTGTTGTAGCCAATATTTGATGGCTACACTATCTGAAAAAGCCTCACCCTCAATTATCCCCTTTTTTTGTTTTTTCCTGTGCTGAACTTTTTCTCTTTGGTTTTTCTTAAGATCTTGCTTCCTCTGTGGGAGTTCTGTATTGGTTAGTTCTAGTGTTTTAGGTCAGATAATAAGAGAGTGATTAACACCAGAGGAATACAAGTTAGAATTAGAGTAGAGCCGGGGAGCTTGGCAGCAGGACTACTCTTTTTTCAGTAGATGGTGGAGGGAATTAAATTCTTAGAGTTGTGTGTTATTCTCTTTCCTGCTATTTCTATAGTGTTCCATGGGTTTTTTTCCCCCTTCAGCCTTCCAGGTAGTGAGATGTGCTAGCTTGAGCCTCAATGGAAAATCAAAAGGGAGGGAGAAGGACAATCTAAATTTCTTTGTCCCCTGTTTAGCATTTCTGACTGCAGAGGGAAATGAATCTAACCTGTGGCCTTAGGTCACGTTTAGGCCCTTATCCCCTTTCAAAAGCAAGGTCTCTATCACCTTCCTTTCCATCTGTCTCCAAATATACATAAAAGCTAAAAATGGAGGGCAAATCATATCTTTCCTAGGAAATAATACAATAGGGATGTGTTTGATTTTACAGCCTGAATAACTAAGGAAAACCAGTCGCCTGAATAAGAAATGCAAAATTTGTAGAATTTGGAGTTTTGAAAAATCTTTAGTAAGATTTTTGGATGGATGAAATGAATTCTAAGAAGAAAATAATTCTGTTTCTATTGTTAAAAATGCTCATTACAGCATCTTTTTTTAGTTCATGAAAGTTATTGGCAGTATGATATCCAGAAGTAGTCCTGGTTTGCATGTGTGAATCTAGGGAGAAATACACATGACTTGAGTTAATTTGAGTTATTAGGCCAGCTTTCAGGCTGAGAAATGTAGCAGATGCTTACTCTTAATGGCTCCAACACAGAAGTGAGTGGCTGGTGCATGGATAAGTGGAGTACACTTGGATAAACTAACAGCAGAACATTAAGGCTCTCTATTTCCCTCTTTAGTGGAAGGAAAGTGATGCTCTATTTTGTAATGTAAATAAGCTTGAAATAATATCCCTGTCTTGTTTTCATGAGTGCAAATACTCTCAAATGTTCTTTTGCGATATTCAGTACTATCAAGAACCACATAATTTTTTAAATCACAATAATTAGGGTACTCCTTTTGATGTCTACTTTTTTTTATTTTCTGAAATAGTATCTAACTCTTGTTTTTCCTCTAAGAAAATATTTTAACATGGATCTCAAAAAGTGTAGTTTATACATTATGTTCTCCATGTGCTGTTACCATGTTAGTCATTGGTGTTAAGTAGATTTAAAATAACCCGCAAACACAAATTTCTATTTTTCCATCTTGACCTGCATTTTGCATGTAGATAGCATAATTTCAGGAAGGGCAAGCATAATGACATTAGTGGCAAACTCTGGTTTGGTCTCCCCTCTCAGTTTCTATTCCTCTTAAAATTATTCCTTTTACACTAGTGTGCTCCATTATAGAGGAATGCATTCTACCATTCTCATTACTCATTCTACCACTGCAGGACAAACCAGGATTTTTTTGTCACTCTAAGATAAACGTTAAACAAAACTTGGCTTTTTTTTTTAATCTACCTTTTTAAGAAGTAGTACTTCTATCAATGTTGAGAGGCCTGAAGGAAACTGAATGCACATGCCAGTAGGGAGAGCTCTTTAAAGACCATCGTTTCTAGGGTTGGCTAATTTGAGAACCACAGGGACAAAGAAAGAATGATGCAGATGCGTGGTCCTTGACTGTAACTTTCTTCAGACAGTGTTGATAGATGCAAGTGTTGAGAATATGCAGAACATTTCAGCACGAAAAGTCCTCAAGTATCCTCAGAAATCTAAATACAATCAATCAACAATCAGATTGTTGATTTCAATGTCCATATTGACTTACCTCAGACTATGTTTAAAAATGCTTACTGAGAATTGTAGAAGGCATATTTTCCATGAGTTCTCAGGAGCAAACCTTAAAGATGAAAATTGGTTCATGTTTACTTTACATACAGGTGTGGTGAAAAGGGAAGCAACAAGCTCACTCCTCTTGTGAAAACATTCTTGTTAATTTATTTGTGTTTTTCTCTTGTAAATGCATATTTCTTGTGATAAAGACATCTTCCTGTGCCTTGAAAAGAGTGATAGTTCATGTAAAGTTGGCTCAATGCTATTCTATCACTTTCTAGACTTGACTAACTGACAGGATATTTTCCTGGTTTTCTCCATTCCTCCAGCTGAGATCTGTTATATGTTTGTTATAAAGGAAAACAGAAAAGTTGCTAGTATTTTCTCCATCTGGATATTTAAATTAACCAACCTGTGCTGGGGAAAATGATGCTTTTGCTTTTGAGAGTTAGGAAGAAAGGAAATTCAAACTTTACATCTGATAGCAGAAGTGTGGGACCCTATTCATCATATTTGTCCTTAGGAAGAGAGCAGTCCAACATGACAGTTTGCAAGGAGACTAATAAATTGCATGGAAATGCAGCCCCAGGCAGGAATGGATGGGTAGGAGCTCATCTGCCATGCCTTTCCCTTTGCTGCTCTTGTTAGTAAGCAGCTTTGTTTTCCATGGCTCTTGTGGGAAGAGTGCAGAATTATCAATAATACTTGAATGTAATTCCCCAAGGAACTGGAGACTGGAGGGACAGAACTCCTCATCCATTGATTTATCACTATGCTGTCTGTTCAACTAGGGTACAGATCTTTAGGATCTGTAAGTGTTGAAGATTTAATTCCTATCTGCATTTAAACCACAATCCTTTATGTTCATCAATTGCTTCATAAAGTGCTTCAAACTGTCAATCTCTCCATCTATTTATTCTGAAATTTCCAACAGGTACTTGTCTTTTTAGAAGCAAGAGCAGTGTTGCCTGAGGTTTTTAGAAAATAAGTGCTTCCTTGAGCACTGCACCCCAAACACCTTTTCCCTACTTCCTATGGAAATGAGGGTATAATAGATTAGAACTTGTTCAATCATCAAGTTTGGCACAGGCTATGATGTTAGAAGTGAAGGCCACATGTTTTCCCCAGTTCTTAATGCATTATATGAACACGCACATTTGGGTACTTGTTATATAAATATTTGTCTTTATGCACGCCTCTCTGTGTACTGTATCTCCATGGCCTTTCTGCTGGAAAAGTGATTCCTGACAAAATGTGTGAAAAGATTCATTACTTACTCTCCAAAGATTACTGTGGTTTGACCTTGCCTTATCAGTTCTTAGTCAGATTTGACTTCAATATTCAGAAAATACATGTCCCTGCCAAAACCATAGTCTAAAACATAACTGACAGCTGTCTTCTTTCCAAATCTTGCTTATGAAAGAACCCTTGAGAAAAAAACAAATAAATTTAAGCCTAAAATGCAAGAGAAATTTACTTATCTTGGCAGAAACTTGGAGATTATTAATAAACTGTTAAGTGAAGAGATTGACTGTACTCGACAGGGACACCAGGAATAGTGATTTCTCTTGAAGAGCATTACTAACAAATAGGAATATTGGTTTGAAAAATTTCTTTAGATTTTTTACATACAGGATGTTAATGACTGACTTTATTATCTCAACTGACTTTGGAGTTCTGGTGCCTCTGCAATGAGCCTTTCTTCTGGGAGAGACAAGCTAGTTTTGTTTGTTTAGTGTGTCTAGTTGGTTTTGAATATCAATATTTTAAGGGGTTTTTGTTGTCATAAGGCATAGCTAAAAGCTACATAATTTTTTTGTGTGTCTGGTTTTGGTTTTCTGATTGAATTTCATTAAGGGAAGGTTTTTTGTTGTTCATTGGTTCAAAGCCCCTGTACTATCCTAGAGAAGTCTAAGGGCAAGTCTCAGGAGAGTCTACCAAACCTCCCAAAATTTGCTTTGCAAAAAGAAAAAATGGCCTGATAATGCCTTTCCCACTTCCAACATGCTCACACTTACATAAGAGGAATTAAGTTTTTTACTTATGTGGGCACTTTCAATTTCCTCCAGTGTCCTTCCCTGTCCAGAACCAGGAATTACTATGTAGATAAGCGTGAGAAAAATCCTCAGAGGAGTCAGGGAAAATAACTTTGTGGCATCAGAGTATAACTACAGAAACATGACCTTGTTTATTACCATGCTTCTTTCTTTCCCTAATTTTGACAGAAATTTATTTTTACCCAATAATTATTTCTGTTTATCTGATACTTTATACTTAAGCTAATTTTTAAAATGATATCTAAGACATGTCTATTCTGCTTGCACATAGTTTAGCACCAGCTGTGCTGCTTCTAAGTCTGAGAAGCAGTGTGGGTGCCGGGGGAGTGATTCCAGGTCATGAGTTGATGATTCCATAATATGATGGAATATATATCCAGAGTATGATGTGGATATGACAGCTGAATAAGTGGAATTTAAAAATTAGTCCCTGTAGCAGCACATATGGTGGTGCAGGGCCTATTTCGAAAGCAGGAGTACAGCGACTAAAATGACTCTTTCCCTGTGCTCTCCCAGTGGCTGAGTGTGCATTTGTCAGTAGTATTAAGCTATATGCTATTTGAAATTAGGATTGAAACTCCTACTTTTATAGTTGCTTTATGAGAATATTATCTAGGGCTCAAGTAACAAACTTGGCAATTGGAGAAGCTTGATAGCAACACTGATCTCTAAAAGTTTGGATGACCCCTCTATCAGTACTTGGAAGCAAGAGTCAGTACCTTTTGAAACACACTGTGTATTTCAAGTCCATTAAAACTTCAGATAAAAACATTAATAAATCCCAAATTTCAACTCTAAACATTTTCAAACAGCTTCAGCCTTACTCTTTTAATGCTGTCATACTTTTTTTATCTCAATTTTCCACAAGCACATGGAAGGCTGCTTCTCTTCATGCCTAAAAGAGCTTCAGCTTTGATAGGATTGGGTAGTCTAGTTGATGCTTAAAAAGAGTTGCTATCCAGAAAAGAGTTATTTTCTCCCCTTGCCAATTTCTGCCTCATGGATCTTGACACAGTAGTCACTACTAGAGGATACAGGCCATTTAAGAGGGAAATAGGGATATCTGCTTTCTCTGTTCACACAGCTGCCATGCCTAATGTCTTTGTACATGACTACAAGAAATTCAGTTTCTTTATTCTCTACCTGAGATCATTCTCATGCCCCTCTTGGGTTGATTGTAGTGATTTTTATGTAAGACATTTTCCATAATTTTTTTAATATTAAGAGAAAAGGGGAAAACTATGAATAGATAAAAGTGAGATTAAGATATCATGATCTTTTGCACATCACTGGGGAATCCTATATTTCATTTACTACTCCAAAGTTAATTCAGAAATTTTCCTCAAAAAGCCGCTGAACTTTAAACTCCTCTTGCATGAATTTGAGTTTTTCTATTTCCCTCTAGTAATCAAGCTCTTAATCACAAAACACATCATATGAACTCTTCCACAGCCAAGGTTATAAAAGATTTATTATCATCACCACTTTCACCTTTTTCTCCCCCCAACCCTGCACTTTTTAATGAGCCTTTAAACCCACTATGAAGCTTATGGTCTTGCTCTGTTTTATAATTATGGCTTATGGATTTTCTCTTGATGCTTTTATCAGTGTTGCTGGAAAATTTCTGACTTGTATCTTTTAGTCCAGCTTGAAATTAATGAGTAGTTTGAGAGGAAAAAATCCAATTCCCTTGTGCTGAAGCAGACTACCAATCTCAGGAAGAAATCCTCTGAGAAAGCAGAGCTCTTTCCATCTTCTTTGTCTGAAGAGGAACACCACATATACTCAAGTAAAGAGTAGTTCTTTCATTTCTTTGTGAGCACCAAAGAGTATCACTACCAGAGTAGTGTGTTTTTGATGGCAGGGCTTGGTTTTAGGTTTTTTTTTTGGTAGGCTTGTTGCTTGGTTCAACAGGATTTGTATGACTGTTCTAGTGACTTGTGCAGTCCTACGTGTCCCAAGAAGAAGCCCTAGCTGAGTGAGGACCAACAGCAAAGCACAGGAGATGCGGGGAACACCCTGGGTCTGGCAGCAGGTGAAGCTGGGGCTGAGTGGTCACCTGGTCCCCACTGCACACAAAATGCCATCCTCAGCCTGAAGTGAGAGTCAGTCACATCTCCCCAGGCTATGCCTACTGCGATAGGAAACTGCTTAAAATCTTATTTTGTGTTTAAGGGAAAAGGGCAGTTTGCATCTTCTGAGTGGACAGCAGCGTTTCGTCAAATACAGGAATTTTACCACTATTGCCTTCTGCGAACAGTGATAGCCAGCCCAGAGAGGTCTGCTTGGGTTGAGAAGGGTCAGCAATAAAACTGTAGGCTGTGACAAGGTAATTAGCTATTTAAAATTAAAGAAAAAAGGAAAAGTGATCCATCTGAAAGAAAGTGTAAGAGAGTAGAAGGACTTGTAAGGTGATTCAGGTTTAATGGAAGATCTGAGCTGAGGCATTTTGATAGTGAGATACACACTGTTTTACAGCTCGTGCAGTTTGAGTAGGTGTCTGTGGAAATTTGGAAATCTGTGGAATTGGTTGTGACTAAGCTTCTTTCTTCCTTAGCTGTCCCTAACGTACCAAATTTGATTCTACACATCTTTTAAAGGCTATCACTGGGCAGGAGAGTTGCTTGCATTTCAGCCCCGATCCTCTTCTCACAAAAGCTGCCCCTGCAGCCCACCCTCCCCATGCCAAGAAACAACATTGCCACATAGAGACAATTCAGTGATTTTTTGTTGCTGTTGTTTTTTTTGGTGCTTGATTACCTGATAATGGCAGTTTCTTGCAGGAACCATCACCAATGGTGTGAGGGAAAAGGGCAGATTAGAGGCAGTGCTTAACTAGGAGATAGTGCTGGAAATTCGGGGGTGTCTTGGGGACAGCTTCAGGGTGGTTGTAGGATGACTGATGCACACCTAGCCACGATCATATAGGAATGTGCTAATATTTAAACTTTATGTTTTGGAGGAATCTGCTTTGAATAGCACTAATATTGATGTACCTACAGCAACAATTGCCATTATCCTAAAAAAACAGAGCTAGACCAGAGATGAACTGGGGAAAAAACATATTCAAATATTATTGTCGTTTCTCTGCACCTCTATACTGAGACGACTTAAAGTAGTAGAAGGAAAATGAACAATAAAAGTTGAGCCTGGCAAAGCTGAAATGAGAGATGTATTTTTGAGAGAGTAGTATTATATGTTTCTCAAGAAACATCTTGGGGAAAGCAGGATCTTAGTTATTTTAATGGTCTGAGGATGTGGGGCAGGAAAAATGACATCTTAGTCCAGTAACTTTTAGGCATCACTTTTCACCTGAAAAGGTGTAAAGCAAGATATTTTTCCCTATGAATATTGAGCCCTTTTCATGTCCTTACTAGTTTCTTTCAGTGTTTACAATAGTGTTTAACAGTTGCTGTATCTGTTTAATGTTTTTATTCATGTCTGGATGGTAAACAGATTCACGAGCCAATCTTGTGGATTAGTTAATTTCTAAACACCCTTGATGAACTCTCTTTAGAATTCCATTTAACAGTACCATAATTACTCCTGTGAGCATAGAGAACACCTGACAGGCTGCTGAGGCTCTGATGTCAGCCAAGGACACAGGAAGAGCTAAGAGGTTTCATTCTTCAAGAAGTATTATTACGCAGTTTTTCAATGAGGCAATTTTTGAGCAGGAAAAAAATTATAATGGTGGCCCATGGTTTACTGCTGTTAAGAGGGAATATGACCAGCTGAAAGGAGTGCAAGGACCCTGTGTCTTGAATAGAAAAGTGAAGGAAATATAACACTGGCCTTGCTTTCTTACTATTCTGTGGCAAAACTCTCCAGTTTTCTTGCCTGGAAGAGGTGGAGAGCAACACTTGACTTCTTTAGTGGTGTTTTGAGAACTGCAGATATACAACCTGGATACAGACTCTTTGGTTGGTAATGTTTTCCTATGAGCCTCTTCATGTTTTCCTCAAGCACTTGGTCACAACGCATGAAGAATAAGCTTCTAACTCATCACCACTAAACCCTCTGGAAGGACAATTCATAATCATTTGGGACACCTCTATGCCAGCTGCTCTCCTTCAAGAGTTTGAGCACTGTTCATAGAGTGTCATCATCCAGAGTGGAAGTCAGTGATTTTGCTGATGCTGGTGCTAGGACCTGTGATTGCCATCCCATGTGATCTTAATGATCTTGAGACTAGTGCTGACTTTCAAAAACATACACAAGCATCTAATTGTATTTTAGGCAATTGGATACTTTTAAAAGTATTATTAACCAATTCTAGTTGAACCTGTACAGGTTAGATATCTCAGTGTCTTAAAAGGGAGGCTGCTTTGAGCTTTAATTTTCAGTTTTATTCAGACAAAGAAGCTACAAAAATAGCCCTGTAAGGACTGCGTAGCAAGTTTTATTTCTTGTAATCAATAGCTAGTCACACATCCAAAGGTACAACCATAGAAAAGTTCCAAGGAGCCAATTTTACACCCACCCACACCACCTCCCTCTGCCCCCCAGGTTTAACTCGATCAACTACCAGGTCGTTGACTTAAGGGATCTAATTTGCTTTTGCACTAATGATATTTCAGGAAGCAGCAGTTCTGTGAAGAAGTCTTAGTGTAAATGGCAGTCAGGTTTGACAAGAGCCAGCACTTGACTTTAGTCTTGGTTTTGGTAGTAGAAATATAAAGCATCTCTATGAAATCAAATGCACTTTATTATCCTCTGTTACGTTAAGGCCACACCAAGAACATTTATTCACTTAAAGCAGATGAATAGGGACCAATTGCTGTCAGTGTGTAAGATTTTTAAAGAAGGAGAATACAAATTTAGGAAAACACAGACCTGCCGCGTCTCCTCCTATATGTTTTAAAAATATTTATTAGAACCAGCTACATTGTTACAAAATAGATTAAGCCAAGACATTCAACTACACTGTGACAGCATATTTGCAAAGCAAATGCAACCAATAAATGACTAGTGTGAGATACCTGTAGTCAACTTAAAAAGGCCCAGAAAATTATTAGTAGTCTCTGAAATAGTTAAAAGTATTTTTTACTTACAAATTTCTTACTTTTAATAGTTTTTAATGGAATGCATTTCAATATAATACATTATGCATTATGTTTATAATTCTTTGAGTTTTGCATTTGCCTTTGTTTATAAAAGTGTCTGGAAAGGGAAACTAAAGATGGAGGGGAACTATTGTCTGGAGAGGAAAGCGAATCACAAAGCAAAACATAACTTGCAATCTTTACTGTGAGAAGAAAGGTAGGAGGGAGTTTTTTCAATAATTCTGGATAGCTCATGCTCTTACAAAGCAATCCATTAACTATGTTCTTGTGTACATGCTTTGCCATTAAATATTTTTATATGAAAATTCCTTTCCGTAATGTGAGCAATAGAAAGCTCAAATGGAAAGTGCACTTGTAGCTTGAATAATATTTTTTTTTTCTGGATTCACTTCTACCTTTGCAATGGGACTGCAACCCTATGAAGTCTTGACTTATACAGAAATTCTCCTTGTGCTTGTATTAGTGAATAAATTGCTTGTAAATTATGGAAAACTGGGTCTTCATCTTGAAAGGAACACTTACATCCATATGAGTTTTAAATCTTATTCTGACATGAAGGTGCAGTTCTGTAATATATCTTTAATTGGTAGTATCTCAGTGGATGGTTTTGATCCAGTTCAACAGCTTTCCCAAAATGGTAGGAGGTCATTTTTCTTCTAAGTATGAAAAGACTAAATTACATAAAATACATCACTATATAAAGATGCAGAAAAAAGATTAATCTGTTTTATCTTTATTTGATCTTTGAGTCTTTAAATTTTTAGTTGGCAACTTCATTATTAATAGACTAGCTCAGAGTTTCACACCTAATTAATGCCTGGTTAAACATTTAAAATATGATTTTTTGTTTCCTTAGAAGTCAGTTCTAATCCCATAATTCCATCTACACTTAAAATGGCATGAAATGCTCATCTGCCTAGAAGGAGGAGTTCTTCTTTGGAGGTTAGGTCTGCACAAATAAATAAACAAATAAATCTGGCTGGTTTAGCTTTGAGCACAGATCATTTCCTGACCCATTTCATTGGGTAGGCACAGCAGTGTTAATGTCAGTATTACTGCTCAGAGGCAGAGCAGGGCTGCTCTTTGGGAGACAGTTTCATGGGCTTCTCAGGGAAGAGTGGGGATTTTACTTTGAACTGTTGCCAATCAACACAAATTTCTCATTGCTGATTTTGATGCTGCTGAACAGGACAGAAACTTCAACAAAGCACTTGAGGGAAAACTGATTCTCCCCCTTCCCATGCTCATATTTGTGCCATAGACATCAGAATTGGGATATTTTTTGACTCCCACATGTGCGTGTCATTCTGCCCCGAGTTCCACATTAAGCGTCTCAATCAGCTGAGCGGAAGAATGGAAGGGTATTATTGAACTGCCACCTTTTTAAAATATTTTTTTCCCCTTGGATTTTTCATAGGGATTGCAAAAGACATATTCTTGACACCCAGACGTTTCACATCCTGATTTCAAGCCTGCACTTCAAAGCACAGAAGCTTTCCAGCATAGTGTAAAGCACTGTATTTTTGTTCCCTAAAAGTAGGCTGAACTATTTTAAATGAAACTTAAAGGAAAAAGAAATCAGCCTGAGGTAGACATGCAACATAGGAAATTTCAGTCTGAGCAGCTTAAATTTGTCTGCTGTTGTTTCTAGACTAATTTATGCCACAAAGGATGCAATCTATGTATGGAAAATTTATTTAGAGGGAAAGAGATTTTTTTGTAAATTCTCTGTGTTCTTTCATATAATGAATTTAGTGTACTGAAATGCAGTTCTTACTGTGGGAAGTTTCCAGTAACATTAGGGCGAATGTTGTTCTAGGTGTGTCTGATACTGACCACAAGAAGTGTAATCTCAGTTCATATTTGAATATAATTTCAGACTTTAATTTTTTTAATTATTACTTCTGGTTATGTTAGGGCATAATTTTCTTAATTTTTTTTAAGTAAGAAAAGATTTTGTTTACTATCAGTGGTACAGCATTTGCAACAACAGCTTAATTATGTGCAATTAGAAAGATAGATTTCTTGTGGGTATACTAAAAAATGCAAAGCTACTATCAAAATTTTGTATTGTTCCTTTAGATCACAAAATTTACAAAATCTAATTGAAAAAGAACCATGGAAAGCCAAAGTAACAGAAGGAGATTCAGTGTTAAGTATTCCGCATCGGACACCTAAAGGGTATACTTAACATAATCGCACTGTGCTTGTTTAAACAAGGTTATAGTTCCCACAACAACTTTAATTAATCTTTTGTTGCATATAAGTAACATTTCTGAACCACTGTACTTGTCATTGTTGTGTCTCCATATGATCAAGCAAGGCAATATTGAAGATTACTGACAATCAATGTGAAATGGAGGACTAAACTGAGGAACCAGAACTAATGTTGTCTATGCAATTATTACCACATACAATCATAAAATCATTAAGGTTTTAAAAGACCTCCAAGATCATCAAGTCCAACCTATGACTGAGCATCAACATGTCAAATAAACCATATCACTTCCAAGTAAACTGTAGCACCAGGTTGTCTGTTCAGTTGTTTCCTGAATGCTGCACCCCTTCCCTGGGTGGTCCATTCCATTGCTGAAACACCTTTTCAGTAATGAAATTCTTCCTCATGTCCAACCTGAAACTCCTTTCCTACAGCTTGAGGCCATTTCCTCTTGTCCTGTCAATGGTTACCTGGGAAAAGTGACCAACCCCCACCTTGCAGCGATCTCCTCTCAGGCAGTTGTGGAGTGTGATGAGGTGTCCCCTGAGCCTCCTTTTCTCCAGGCTAAATAACTCCAGGTTCCTCAGCTGGTCCTCGGAAGACTTGTGCTCCAGATAGTTCACCAGCTTTGTTGCCTTCCTCTGGTCCTGCTCCAGGGCCTGAATGTTTTTTATTTTTTGTAATGAGGGGCCCAAAACTGGCTCAAGGACTGAAGGTCCTCACCAGTGCCAGAGGAATAATCACTTCCTAGTTCTGGCCACACTTCTGATATGAGCCAGGGTGCCACTGGCCCTCTTGGCCAGCTGAACACACCGACAGCTCGTGTTCACCTGGCTGTCAACCAACATTTACAGCTCCTGAAGCCACATGAGCCGATGATAATCTCCCTTTTTTTCTCCCATTACTTCAATTTACAGGGTATTAATTTTAATAAAAGTATTGTATAGTATGAACTACACTGTTTTTAGAATTGTTTGGGATCTATGGAAATACTGACTAAAATTATCTAAGAAAATGTTTAGCGAAGAAGCAGTTAGAATCTTTATCCTAATGTGCTTGTTTTCCCTAAAGCTGGTTCCAGTTTCATAAAAGACACTTTGATTTTTCTTTTTTCTTGACAATTTCAACTTGATACCTAGTTAAAAGCAAAGAAGCTCATTAACTGTATCTCCAGAACTCAGTGTTCTAAAGAAAGCTTAAAACTTTCAACCTTGAAAACTCTTTCAAGTGTAGTTGTGTGGACACAGTAGTACCTGTATGTTGATATAGAAATATATCCAGATATGTAATGAAAATTGTGTGTAAACATATTTTGTAATACTTGAACTTTTATGGTACCTCAGAGCAATTAACAGCCACTGATAGTATGTAGCAGGGTTAGAAAAGGAGAAGCTAAAATGGGGACTAATATTCTCCTTGGGTCCTACTTGTCTGGTAACAGACAATCCTGTTTCCACTGGCTTGCTCATCATTTACTTCCTAACACCTTAATTGTTTAATTTGAAATAAATGCTCTTTTAAAGACTCTCTTAAATATCATTCAGTGCACCAAGTTTCTGAAGACATGTGAAAAGAAATCTTCAGTATGCCAGGCTCTGACTGTCTTTTTCACTTGGTCTTTTGTGGCTTTCCATAAACCTTGCTGTTGGCCCTTTTTCAGTTGACCCTTGCACCTTTTTGAACTTAATTTTAAAATATCTGGAAGGGGAGGTATTGAAAATGTGCTAATTCCTGTCCAGTCTTAGGGGAGCTGGACTTCACTGCAATATTTAATATTGCTAGTAGTCCTTACTTACAGTGTTTTGTTGGGAATCAGAGGAACAGAATTCTCAAGAACTTTCCCCATGCTCATTAAATGTTCATTGTACAGCAATTCTCTGAATTTTCTAATGAAAATTCTTTTCAGCTGATGGGAGTATTAGAGAGTTAGCCAATTCTCAACATATCTCTTGTGGTTTATTAGTGTCCCTGAGATCACAAAGGGACAAGCTGCCCTGCTGAAGTGCTCTTTGTAATGAAAAAAGGAGCAGGAACACATCCAGGGTGTCAAAAGGTACCTTTTTTCCCCCCTGTTTGTTGTGAAAACAACAGGAAACTCTCTGAGGAGGTGGATTTCTCTTGTTGGTGTTTCTGAGGAAGCAGTACCTTTATCAGATCTTCACAGTAAGGCAAGCTGCAGTTATTGCAATGCAGATTGCTTTGGAAAGCTGCTAACTTTAACAGCTTGTTTTTAGAGATAACACAAGATATTTCCTGTTCATTAAACTGTGGAAGAGTTACTGAAGTTAATAGTTGTAGTTACCTCTGCTGAAGTCATTACATAAATTCAGTGACAGGGATGCAATTTACTGATTATGACAAACTGATATTGTCCTAGGATATCTTAAAAACAGTTCTTACTGTAAAAACAGCACTAAATCTGTAAGAAGCAATTTCCCATTGCCTACTGCAATAACAATACTTGCAAATTGGTTTTATTGTAATGTAACTGTGTGTGTTATTTAAAGAGGTAAATAGCTAATGTTAAGGTAAGGAAAATCTAAGCTGCAGAGCTAAGCAAAATGCAATTGGCATTAGGTTAAGAGATTAAGGCTTTCTGTTATAAATAATAATAGAGCTAATACAACAAAATTAAGTGTCGTTCTCTATTGCTATTAGTCTGAAGATAGGTAAAGATCAGGGGATTAGTATATTCTTAGTGAATCTGACTTTGGGCCTTAAAAGATTATTGTTCAGATGTGATTAACTGGAGCAAAAGCTGAGCCCTCATCAGCGGGGGCTGTGCAGGAATGAAGTAAATCAGGAGTCGGGTCACTGCTGTTGTGAACCTCCTGAATAAAGAGGGGAATTCAGTCCTTAAAGAACTTGTGCTTTGGTGACACCTAAGCAGTGCTTTGATTCTGTTTATAACTTTTTCTGTCCCTGTCCACAAACATTTCAAACCTACCTGGTCACCAGCTGCCCATCTTTATGATATATTCAATGTCAGTCCATGCACACTCTCTCCCTCTTGGCTTGGAAAGTACAGAGTGACTTTGTAACCCCTTGATAGTGGCATGTGACTGTGGAAAACTGTGGAGAGTGGCTTCTCAGCAGGACTGCCTGGTGGAAGGCATAGATGTTAGCAGCTGAGGTTTCAGTATGCATTTCAAGTCAGCGTTTCCCCTGCAATCAGCCTGTGCCTTGACAGAGTGTGCAGCGGGCTTGTTGCTGGCTTTGCTGTGGTGATGGAGAGGTGAACCAGATTTATGTCTCCAAGTCTTTTTTTAGGTGCCATGCCTATGTCTGAATTTTAGAAGTAGGAAATCATGTTTCCTCCCTCTCTCCCTCCTTTTGAATTTTCTTGTTTTCCAGCTAACTCTGAATGTATGCTACAGTTGCATGCACCTACTTTTCTTCTGTCTTTGATCCTTTTATATTTGCTCCATTAAAGTTATCTTTAGATTTGTTTGTTTGTCTCTGACTCAGACACCAGTCAGCCAGCATTGCCTTTGATGGCTGGATCAGTCTGACATTTGTGAAAATACAGTAATTTTTCCACAGGGAGGCACCAGTCTTCTGGTTTGTTTTTCTACTTTATATGGCCTTCTCTGCTGGGTGATGTTACAGAGTACAGGCA
The DNA here is from genome assembly GCF_028551555.1 of Melozone crissalis. Taxonomy (NCBI): domain Eukaryota; kingdom Metazoa; phylum Chordata; class Aves; order Passeriformes; family Passerellidae; genus Melozone; species Melozone crissalis. The sequence continues at coordinate 47,022,173 of NW_026535784.1, read as the reverse complement.
GCAGTCTCTGGCTGCAGCACTGGTTTCTGGTCTTATGAAAAAACAAACCTCTCATTTTAGAAGCTCTGGACTTGTTGGAAAGAGGCATGAAAATTTCATAGGTGATTATTTTTTTCCCCTCCTTTGATATTCTTGAATGTCAAAGTCTTACTATGTTAGCAGCTAAGATGTAGGGACTTCCAGCCAATGAGTTCCAGCCAATGAGTTACTAAAAATTAAACAAGTAATCTGAATATTTTTATTCAAAATGGAGAGGAACCTTGACTGCTTTCTATTGTGCATGTAGGGCCAACTTGGATAGACAAAATCCGTAGATTTATCAAAAAGATATATTAGGGTTGGAAACAAAACAAGCAAAAAGCATTTCCTAGTTGGTTTTAAAAAATTTAGTTGTATCTCAGCAACAGTCTTTGTGTTCATGCTTCACTAAGAGAGTAAGTGCTGTATGCAATAAACTTACCTACTTGAAATCATAATGAGAGCATAAAAAGGATTGTTCTATCATGGTGTAACAATATTTCATTGCACTGCTCACTTTTAATAAAATCATCTGCATTTTTGTGGTATGCAGATAAGTATTTTAAACAGTTAAAAGAGTCTTGAACATATTCTGCTATTTTAGCTTGCACTTTATAGTCTAGAAAGAAACAGTGTGGCAGGGGGAGTAGACAGTGATACAATCAGTTTTGGAGAATAAAATATCTTCTTGCTAGGTTTCAGGAACAGATAGTTTCTCATTTACAAATCTACACTTCAGGCATAATTCAATAAAATATATAAAGCTTTTGTGGCCTTGTGAGATTTAGTAGTGCAGAAACTGGATATGTTTTTATTGAACATATATTTCAGAAAATTACTGAGTAACAGCCATGAGCTTCTGTTTCCTCTTCAGAGCAGTGTTGCAGTTTTATTATAGTAACATCCAATTGCAATGCTCCGTTAAAGGCTGTTGAGCCTAATTTTGCTCTATTCCTCCTATTCAGATGCTTTGTTACTAAGTCAAACTGAAGTCTGGAATTTTTGATAAAGAGGGATTTTAAAAAGATCTCTGAGCATGAGCAAATGTTGATGTATTATGAAAAAGACAGATTATCCATTTTTCTTCACTCTTTTCTGATTTTAACATTGTAATTCATCCATCAATTTATATACACCTAGGGTTTGTATCTTTGCACATTGCTCTATGTCATTTGCTCTTTGTTCCCAACCATTGAGGCATCATCTCAAATTTTCTTGATCTTCTTGAGTAAATTTGATGTTTAGGATTGTGGAGTTTGGTTTGTTGTTTTGTTTTGGTTTGTTTTTTCTTCCTGTTGGGTTTTTATTTTTGTTTCTGTTCTTGGTTTGGGTTGGTATTTTTGGTTGTTTTGTTTTGGGCTTTTTTGCTATCTTTGCTCAATTACCAGTGAATAGGTAATAAGATGTATTGAGAGACAAAAGGTGAGTAAGATCAAAAATTTCTATGTTTCTGAAGACCATTCCTTAGGGATTTGATGTTGGAATTGCAGGCAACAGGACAGGAGTTGGTTCGACTGTCATTTCTTTTTAGAGATAGTAAGTGTTTGCTCCTGGAAATTCTTGGCACTGATAATAAAATCATTGAAACAATTTTTTTTTTTTAAGTCAGGTGCATTCTGAAGAACATAACCAAAGCACATTGTCTGGCAGTTCTGCTTTTTGGGGTGCTTTTTCTTGTTTTATTTTTTTCCCCCTCTTTAAAATCCTTTTTTATTTTTTTCATTATGATACACAGAAAGTTTGTCACATGTTATAAAAAAGCTCCAAAACACTTTTAGAAAACACCAGTATTCCTTTGGGTATATTTCTATCTTGGGGAAAATAAGGCACAGTAAGAACATTCTTAACAAGACCACTTATAAGAAAATTATACTCCTGGAATACATTTGCAAAGAAAAAAGAATCCAGAGATGTTTTTTCTAAGTTTAGTATTAGCACACAGGAATTTATGACCAAGAGTAGAGAAAGAAACACAAGATAAGGATGTGCCATATTATTGTAGTTTTAAAACAGAATAATTTTTTGATATTTTCTAGTTCAAAAGTGTTCTGGTTTTTGATTCATGGCAAATTCTTTTTCTTAAGATACATCCTGCACCAATATTAGTCCTAGAATTTTATTTTTAAATTACACCTTTTTTAGGTAATATTTTCTTAGTTTTTTACACATTTAGTGGACAAGAATAAGTCATTTTAAGGCAAGATTTTAAACTGTTGGTGCATATTTCATGGTTTATTAAAAGACAACATCGTTACTGCTGTTTCTCAAAATCTCCACACACTGAGTGGTGCCTTTGTCAGTGCAAGCGGACATTTTGATGCTACATGTTAAGTCTAGGTCTCTTTCTGGGAAGAGCACCAAGATACAAGAAATACAGTCTGACAGTGAAAACAAACGATTTTATTGAGATATCTCATGATGCTGCGAAGACAACCTGTCATAGACTTGGCGAGTCTAATGGCAGAGCTATTAGAAAATAACTGGTCTGAATCATGTTAGATTGGCCAGCTAGGCTGTCCAGAGCATCCTTACATACAAAGGAATTCCAAACAAATATGGCCATGATCTCGTCTGGAAACAAAATCCTTGAACCAGTTCTCTTGTCCAGCTGGAGAGGAATTTGTAATTTGCCCACATAAGTAGGCACACATGTTGATTTTGGACATCTGCCTCCAATTAGCAGGTGTTTAATATTCCAAGTGTATTTGCTCAGGTATCCACAGGCAGGAAAGCTTCCACTGTTACTCTCTATGAAAGGAAATGTTCATCCATAGGTTAGTAATGGAAAGTGAACTGAATTATGAATACATACTGAACAAGAAGTCTTGAAACTATCTGTGGCCTGTGAAGATTCTAAAAAAACATGACTCATGTTATGTGGCTGAGGGTGCTGAGTTTGTCTTGAGGAGGATTGGGATGGGGGGGGCTTCCTCATTCTCTATAACTCCCTGAAAGGAAGGTGCAGTGATGTGGGGATTGGTCTTTGCTGGGCCTGTACTGACAGGAGCAGAGGAATTCTCCTTAAACTGAGACAGGGGAGATTCAGATTAGATATCAGAATACCTTTCCACTGTTAGGGTAGTCAGGCATTGGAATAGGTTGCCTGGGGAGGTGGTGGAGTCACTGTCCCTGGAGGTGTTTGAGGTGTGTCTGGATCTGGCCCTGGGTGATGTGGTTTAGGGGTTACAGTGGTAATGCTGGGTGGATTGTTGAACGGGATAGTCTTGTGCTTCTCTTCCAGCCTTGATGATCCTATGACTTTGATTCTATTCCCCACCCTTTTTAATTAAAAAACATTTGTGCCTTCTCCTAGGACAATGGAAATCACAGCAAACGGTAGAGCTAGTCCCAGGTGATGTAATGTGAGAGCCACTCTGATCTAGGCAGACCACTGGTGGAACAAAAGGACAGAACAGAGAGGCTGTGGCTTAATATTAGATATTTTTTGCTACCCTGCCTCTCCCCAAGGCAGCATACTATGTTATATCAAAGGTATTTTAAATTTACAGTGCTAGATACTAGATTTATAGTGCCAGGTAATTTAGTGGGGCATAGGTGTGTGTGCTCTTCATCCATATTCCAGCAGAGGAATAATGCAAACTGTATTAAGGAATATAATCTGTGCTCTATGAACCATGGTTCAGCAGCTAAAAGAGGCTATACAGTTGCTGAAAATTGGGAAAAAAAAGGGAGAAACCCAACCAGCAGAAATGCAACCTAATATTTACTATGTCATAGCATATTGCTTCACTATTATATCACAAGTTCGCAGTTCAGAAGCAATCTGCACTACTGTGCAAAATACTTCTGAGAAGAGGAAAAGGGAGAACATAACTTTAAAGTGAAATAATTTTAAGGACCAAATCAGTAATTGATAGTCACTGCATTTGCATCAGTACTTTGGTGGAAAATAGTTACAATCCATCATTTGCATGTGCTAATTATTTTGAATAACATTAGTCATGAGAAAAGTCTCAGGACTTTCAAATAATTTAGCTACAGATAAAGTCTTTTGGTGTCAGTAGCTTGTTTCATGGTGTCTTATTTGAGCCCTCAGTGGCTCATTCAGTTATTCTTCTAGGTTTTACCTGATAATACAGGTCAAACACCAAGATGAGGTTTAATTATGACTGTTCTATACCATTTCAGTAGGCACAAGGTAATTGTGGGGATAAATTAATGAAGAGATGAGATTATTGTAACAGAGGAAAACTTAGCAGTAAGCTAGATAAACCTGGAGGTTTTTGTTCTTATTTCTATATTATGAATAAAAAATGTCTTCTACACCCACAGTTGATCTAGTCTCCTTTTGCTGAGATAAGATCATTCACATCACATCTGAAACTGCATGTTAGTCATGTCAGTTGAGGTTTGTTAATAGTTTGGTTTTTGTGAAAAGTGGATAAAACATTATAGGTGACTTGCCACTGTCAGGCAGAGGTTTCAACATAAAAAGCACCATATATCCGTTTTTATTACCAAATCTCCTCAAGTAAATCAATTTGTAAGTTTTTCTTTAAGTGAAAGTCAACTGTGTGCAAAATGCTCCATAATAGTGACAGCTATGACTTAGAGCTAAGTAAGTCTGTAGTATTGTGCTCTTCTCCATTTGCAAACGTGGCAGAGATCTTCTGCAACATCCAAAGAGGTTATTATCATGCAAACAATCTTCTGCTCATCGTGAAGCAGATGGATCCTGTCTAATTTAAATGGCCTCACTTTCTGCAAATGACAGAGCCCTCATGTTTCCACATGTTGGATTGCTCCCGGAGGAGGAAGGCAAACAGATTCTGTCGTTGCCTATGCTGGGGCTGCTTCTGTTCCCTTTTGCATGGAACATAATAGCAGATATGTTGTGCTTGGAAGAAGCATCAGGACCAGTCTCCCACACCCTCCTTTAAAAAGGAAGTGGTGTTAAGAAGAGAGTAACAAGTTTCAAATAATAGCCATGAACTTCAATTCACAAAGTTGAAACTGCTGGGTTTGCTTTATTAATGCAAAGAGGTATTGTTAGGGAAACAGAAAATATTCTAGCACATCAATTCTGTTATCAGGAATTTGCGTCATTTCTGCACATGGGATGAGACATAATCTGTAGACAGAGGATTTATGTAAGGAGGTAAGCCAGGAGTTTTTAAGAACAGGTCACGCAGACATCTGCTTGGAGTGTCCTCAGTGTGCACTTCATCTTGCCTCAAAGAAAGATGATGAACTGGGTAATCCCATTGGATGCCTTTGAACTCAGCACGTCTTTGATTTTCACATCGATAGGTACTTCCCAGGAAACAGTTTCTTGTTTGAAAGAATAGCTTAATAAAACACTAAGGAAGGTGTTACCCCCTAAATCAGAGATATATTTGAAGGACAGACTGCTTCGCTGGAAAAAATTTTTGGAAGGTCTCCAGTTCTTTCTTTTGCCCATTGAAGTACTGCTCTGCTAATTTGGACAAGTTGTTTTTAATGTTATTTTTCCTGAGTGCTATGTGAACAGAAATCCAGTTACAATCTCAGTCATGTGAGTGGTTGCTTCATCAAAAAGAAAAGTCTATTTCTGTATAGGTATCAGATGACAGTGTCTTTTGGGACAGTCATAAAAATTCTTTTAAAAATGACTGACAGTCCAGTTTGGTATACAAGTATTCTTTTTTGTTTAGAAAAGTTACAGTTTCATCAAAGCCAGTTGGAAATTGATTTTAATAGTGCTGGGAACTTTTTTTGACTTGCTTTCCATCTTCCTAAATGAATGGAGCCCTAACTCGGAGTTTCCTTGTCCCTCATGTTGTATTGAACTCTTGTTCCCTCAGATCTGTGATTTACTCATTCAAGTTGAAAACAGAACATGGTTTTGAATCGTATACCACTTCTTTTTTAGGCACGGACCAAAAGAAGTTTCTAATTTATGAATCTTTAGAAGATACCTTTTTTTTTTATTAGTGTAACTACTAATAAAGTGTACCATTTTTTTATTAGTAACTCTGCAGGTCTGACAAAATTCAGAAGTTCTGATATTTATTCCACTATAACCTAATAAAGACAGTATTTTCAGATAATTAGCTTCAGCTTCTGTTTCAGAAGAGTAGTGCAACTGTGCTGGGAAATTCCAGGCCCTCTGTCATCCTTGAGTTTGAGTTGGCTTATTTGGTGTGAACCTTGCAGATTTTGTGAGGATAATGGATTTTCTTTTCTTTACTCTATTGGGGAATGAGAAACTGAACTCTTCACCCAAACCTCCTTTTTGTTTTCTTGGGTTTCTTTTCTTTCTGTTTTTTGGGCTTTTTTTCTTTTTTTCTTTTTTTTTTTTTTTTGGGGTTCTGTGGGGTTTTTTTTGTCTGTTTTAATTTACTTTCCATTCCTGATGGAGATTGGTGGATGCTAGGTCCATTACACAGCAAATGGTCTTGAAAAGTATTGCTACACTTCAATTTGGAACAACGGATGTAGCCAAATACAAAGAAAGTGTCCGAGCAGATTTTGCCTCTGTCCAGGTTCTGCTCAAAAGAAAAAACAGCATTGAAGTTAAGTATTATTTAAGCCACCTTTTCTACATTTAAGGCCATTTGTAAGCAGCCTGTAAGGAATTGTTTTAGGAAACACGGATCGGACACCCCAGCTGTCTTGCAGCAGTGTGCAAGAGGAATGAAAATACAAGAGAGGATGCAAAGGCCACTGCAATTGGAATATTTAGGTGTCATCTTTGTCAGTCTTCTTAGCCAGGTTTATTGATGTTTATAGAGAGAAAATTAGGGTTACATAAATTATGACACAGTCAGCAAGGGAAGAGTTCATGTGAGGTGATGAAAATTAGTCATGGTACCTGAATTTCTCCAAACTTATCAATGGTCAAGCTTAGCAATGAAACCTAAATTTCTTTATCTGCTTAGTGCTTGCTGTTTTCAGCATCCTTTGTGGCCTTGTTTCCTTTGGAAACAAATAAGGAAGTAGAAGAGAACAGTCTCTTGCTGCAGAGGTAGTGTATATTAATAGTTAAAGCCATGCTAGCAAATAGAAAAAGGTAGATTCCATTTCCACATGCTTTGTAAAGGCAATGCGTGTCCTGGTAGATCAGATCATTCTATGCTCAAACTAAAACCTTCTATGTTGTTTTATCTTGTCTATGGCTGAAATTCTTTATTATCTCTTGGAATTAGGATTTGTATTGTGATATTCCATTCTTTCCCCTAATTTTAGTAATTATGTATTTCTTAAGAAATAGTTTTATCACTGAGCTGAGACTCCCAAAGGCATAATTTTGTCAGTGCTGTGACAAGAGATAACAAAGCCAAGGGCTCAAGCCTATATTTATTTTAATTTTCTCAGATAGGGTACTACTCTAGAATATGCAAGATGAAAACTGGTATTATTGAGGTGAGAGGTTGAATATAATCTGCATGTTGGTTTCTCCTTCTGCATCTCACCATCTGCTTGCTGTTGTTTAGTTTTCCCCCTCGTACTCAGTATTCTGCCTCTGAGAAGCATTTAAAGGTTGCACTCCTGTCTTCCTTCATTAACATGTCAGGGGATGCAACTGCCAGGATTTAGCAGGCATTGTGTGTGGTTCAGTGGCAGCTGTGATGAGTGAGAGGGTGGGCACCCCCAGGAATCCCCAGGATGTGTCACTGTCCCTCTGGGTGCCATCTCGTGGCTGCACAATCTTGGAACGACTGTGGGTTTGTCTCCACCTTGGCGTGCTGGGTGCCCTTGGATGGAATCTTTTTCTAGCTTGATTGTCGCTATGAAAAATGTGGATTTTGGAGGCCCTGTTACCCCTTTTCTTTCCGTGTGTATTTCATGTGATGTTTGTACCCAAATGCTTCTGGAGCAGTTGAGGTAATGCTTTCTCTATTTGGATGTTGATGGCTTGTCAATGCTTTTCCTGAAGTGGATTATGTCCTCACACTTTATCTTTTTTCTAATGACAGACTGTAACATCAAAAGCTTTCTTCCCTCTTCTTTTCCATTTTATATATTCCTAGGCTTTGTCAATTGTAGCTTTTTAGAAAGTTTGAGGTGGTTTGGTTTGAGTTTCTTTTTAAACTGTTTTCCTTATGCTTTAGATTTGCCAAAAGCAAGTTACCAGCTTGGAAACTTTGTGGTAAAATGGCCAGAATCCTAATGCTCTTTGCCTTATGTGTGCTTTGTGACCCACAAAGGATTTCATCCTTTGTTTTTATACTTCATGACTATTGTCAGTTTATATCTCTGTGAGGCACCAGTGACACTTTAAGCCTGAGTCATAGCTGGAATTCCTGACTTCTCTGTGTTCTCTGGGGCTCTGTTTGAGTCATACAGTAAAGACTTTGTTCCACTAGTAACACAGCTTTAGCAACAGAGAGCATTGCTGGCCTGGAAATGGCAGGAGCCTTTTTTCCTCATAGGAATTGGTTTTGCCCTTGGTTGCCTCATAGAAAAAGCAAAGTTTGTGTAAAACTATTTGGCTTGGCAGAAGGTTTTTTTTGAAGTTAACAATCCTTTTGTTGGTTTATGAAATTCATTTGCCAGCAGAAAAAGAATTCAAGCTAACACAGAAGTGTCATCCTTTTCTTCTGAATAAGGATAAAAATAGATCTATACTAACAGATATGGTTTAAAAGCCTTTTTGCTTTTATAGCATGTAAATAAACTAAGAGGCAGATGAGCTTAGTTTTCTCAAATAAATTGTCATCAATGTTTCAGAGGGATACATGAATAAATTATGCCTAATTAACATCACATTTGTGTTTATTAAGCGTGTTGCTTAATATTAAACATCAGAACTAAGTAATTTTAAATAACCTTCTGTTTTCATACATTAAATCAGAGTGTTTTTTCTGTAACTAATGCTATTCTGTTTGTCTCTCAGGCAAGATAATAAAGTACAAAAATGAATAATCAACATATGAATCCTTCACCAAAGAAAAACAAAATGCTAATGAGTATTGGGTAAATAGGTAATTAATGACTATTGTAAGTGATAGGATATTCAGCCTTTCAAAGGCTGAACAAATAGAAATTTTTAAAAATTCAGATATTGAGGTATATATTGCCCCTGCTGGTAGATAACCTTCCATGTGTGTTATGCCAGATATTTCCTGTGTGGCTTTTAAATGATATATAAATGACATTCATTTCCCTGACAGGTTGTAAATTATCCTGAATATAGAATCACAAAATCATCTAGGTTGGTAAAGACTTCTTTGAGATCATTGAGCCCAACCAGACTTCTTTGAGATCATTGAGTTAACCCAGCTCTGCTAAGTCCACCATTAAACCATGTCCTGAAGTGCCACATTCAAATGTCTTTAAAGTATCTCCAGGGACTGTGGTCACTCCTGGGCTTGACTGTTTTAATCTTTATCTTGCATGCTTTCTTTCCTGTTGTTAAGTAGTTTATTTTATTCATCTGTAAAGTTTTTGAACGGGCTAGGTTACAGTCAAGGTCCTCTTTACTTAAAAAAACCTGTGGACAGTCTCTGGGAGCAGAAAATGCATTGGCACTGGAGGACTACACTGAAAAGAGCTCATTCCCTGCATGCTCTTTCATCATTTCACTTGCCAATTTCACTTCTCAATACTACCAGTATTAAGCAGCATGTCAAGGAAACCTTTCTCTATACAAGTCATCTGTTTGTTTTTTCAAGCTGAAAACCACCTTTACATCTTAAGTACAATCTAATTGATGTTAATGTGTACGAGGCAGTTCAGTACCCTTTCTAGAGCTGTATTGAAGGCATACACCTCACTTATAAAAATAGTACAAAAAGTTTCATAACCCTTAAGATTTTTGAAAAGGAACACCAAACTAAGCCTTTTGACATAATTTCTGTGAACTCATTCTGTGGGAGGAGAGTAATTTCTCACTGGACTACAGCAAACAGAGTTTTACCCCACACTTTTCTTTCCTGAGCAAAAGAAGGAAGAGGTACTTTAGTCAGAAAAGAACAAACTTTGAATTGGAAACTGGTATACTAATTAGCTCAGTGGATTGCAACAGTGAAATCCCATCTTGTAACACCTTAAAGACTGGTAACTTTTTCAAGAAGTCTGTTACTCAACTACATCCTCAGGCTGGGAATGTCATTGGGTTTCTCTCCATCCCCTATTGATAAACCCATAAGATAACAAGGTAAACCTGACAAGACCTGTCGGCTCGTGTTGTTCATTTCTCTGCCCATTCAATGCTCCCCTTTACTGTCTGCATTTTTAGTGCTTTGCAAAGGCCAGGATTCACTGCCTCTCTGAGCTCTGTTGAAAAAATATTGTGGAATTTAAAACACATAATCAGTTGTGTGGCTGTGGTGCATAGTGTCTAGGGTTTGATTCTGACTGATTTCTAGTTTAACCATGACCCCTCTCTTTAAGGTGCTTTTTTTAATATATCTTCATGCAAGGAGAGCCAGATCAATGCAAATGCATCACTATTTAAACTGTATATAATTCAATAATGTTTTACTTATTAATTCCAAAAGCTGGTTTGAATGTGGCATCAGTAGGCAAGTACTTCATAGTATGCTTAGGTCTTCTCTTTGTCTCTTGTGAGGTTTTTGGGGGGGAGTTGGTGGTGTTTTTGTTTGTTTGTTTATTTGTTTGTGGGGTTTTTGGGGTTTTTTTTGAGGAAGATGGATTTAAAAAAAAAAAATCAGTTGCAATCTTATTGATCATATATTAGAGGGATCCTATGAGAATCAACAGCTAATTTTTGTTTTTTAGTCAGGTTTCAGGACACATTTTTCCTTCTAATTCTGGGTAGCCAAAATCAGCAAGCGTTGTCATTGTTGCCATCATCATCATCATCATTTCACAGTCAAGATCACATTGAATAGCATAATAAAAGGTCAACTACTTCATTTCCTCTACAGTTATGCTCCAAGTGCTTCCATAATTTTCCTTCAAAACAAAGTGGGTGTTAGTTTGAAGCCTCCATGCTCTGCAGGTCATTCTGTATAAATATTAATCTTTGTTTCAGAAGAATGCCATTTATGTCTTGATGCTTTTACAGTAAGTTTAAATAAATAAACACTGTAAAATGCTTTTGCGTTGCCTATATATGCAATAAAAAGTCAGATCTGGTAGAAGATGACCCACATGAATACACAGATGGCTAGAGAAATTGACTTCATGAAAACAAAGTAATGGATTGTCTCCTTTGATATTGAATAGCTAACAAGTTCAAGATGTGGGGTTTGTTTTAAATGTAAATGTACTTTCTGAGTAATCTGAGACTTAAACATGAGGTCAAATGAAATTATTCTAGAAGAGCTCTTTGGAAAAATTACATGCTCAGAGAGCCAAAAGGGTCCAGCAAGACTAAGAGGGGGAAAAAAATTGAATACTGCCAGTCTGTCAGTCTTGAAATCGGCTTGAGGTGGTTTGAGAGACCCAAGCAGCCTTTCTGCATTTAGATGTGATTTAGCAGGGCAGCCAGCAAGGCAGGGAGCTCTCCTTGCTTTGGCCACTCCAGGACCTTACTGACAAGCACACCTGTGAGACATTTATTGCACACCAAGCCTTGTCTGGGACGTGGCACTGGAGGTTTGGTTACAATTGATGGATTATGCTGCTCTGCACACATTGCTGCTGTTCCTTCAGTCTGCTGCAAGCTCCCATTTCCTCCTTGCTTTTTAATGTCCACAACAAAACCGCTAAATAAAACTTAATAATAGCTGTTTTGGGCAAAATCAAAGGAGTGGCTCACACAATCTCAAATACTGTGAATGGTACAGCCAGTTTGGAGGTATTGCTATCCTTGACACTTAAATAATGCTCTTTTTCTGAAGATGGTGTATTTAAAAGACCAATACAAGAATTAAAATGCAGAAAAGCTTTTAAAGTCTATTTACCTTTCCCCCTTCTGTATGCTGTCACTAGTAGGTCTGTAAAGGTCATACAGCTCATTTCACAGCAGGGTGAAGGAAGGGCAGTCATTCTGTTGAAGGCATTTGGAATAGTATAGCACACAAAGGGAAATGAAGGTGAAGAGGGTACTTGTGGTGGGTGGTGGATGTCATAGATTGCTCTGGTAATGCCTTAGTGTTACTTTGCTGAAAACTTCAGTTAAATTTAGACAACAACAGACCAAGCTATAAGGAAATATGAAACCAAAGAGGTCTAGAATATGATATTGGTGTTGGTTAGGTAAAAGATGATGGGGTTCAATTACAGAGTTGGTGCTGTAGCTGACGTTATTATTTTATTTAATAGTTTATAGATATCTTCATAAACACCTCAAAGTTGACAAAAGGCAGAAACACCATTTAAGTTTGTGATAAATGCAGAAAGTGTCAGTTTCAATACAAGCCAAGGTCAGGACATTTCTACTTCACTTTTAGAGAATGCCCAGCATAACCACCTTGCAGTGATGAGCCTTGGTGAGAGAACTGAGGCTTTCCCAAATAACATTTGCCCACCTTTTGAAAGCAAAACCTTCCAGAAAATTTGCACTGTACTGTGGCTGGTCAACAAGTCCTAATTTCAAGCTGTTTTGCATTTAATAATTCAAATTCAGGGATTTGGTGTAGTAAGGGTGATAAACCCCATAATATACAGTATTATATAATGGGATTTCTGACTTTTCCTTCACCAGTCCAGTTATTTGTTAGAAAAGTGATTTGTGATACACAACCTGATATCCCTGAAAAAAACATGAAATCTTCAGCTAGAACAACTGAGTGGATTTTTAACCTTGTATTCCTTTTACAAGTCCCACACTTTAAAAAGGTAAAAAAATACCCAACAAAACAAAAACAAGGCCAGAACTTTGTATGATCTTTTGCTGGTTTAGATTGATACTAAACATAGCTTTTTCCCTTTTCTTTAATCCTTAAATTATACAGATATTCACACAGGTTTAATTATTAAACTGCATTTTCCAAAGGGTACCGTTTCTTACACAGGGGCAAGATCCTCAGAGATATTAAAAAATAGTTTGAATTTTACAGAAATGCGTCTTAAGGATCTGTGTCAAGGTGCCTTGACAAATATTGAGACCAAAACACCATCTGGTTCTATCAAAAACTAATGTGTTAGACAAGTCAAGCAGTTCTGAAAAATCAGGCCACTTAGTGCTCCATATGTAGCATGCTGAGCTGCTCCTGCCCTTCAGGATCAAGCTGCTTTTTAAAAACTTAAGTTGAAAATGTTGGACATAATTAATTTTCTGCTACAATTAGTTTGAGGCCAAACAATAGAATGCAGCCTCAGATCCAGGCTATAGTTGGATTCTAAGGATGTCTTTGCTTTCAAATGTAATATGCCTGAAGAAAGAGAGTCCCACACTCTTTGTTCCTTATGAGAATTTAAATATTTCATGTGTGAGAAGGTAGAATTACATTTAAAATCTATGTACTGAGTCTGACTATCTAAGCCACTCTTATTACATATTTCTTTGCTAAATTTGTTCTTCAGAAATCCTTTTGATGATTTATTTCCCATGTCAACAGCGATTACAGGGAACATTACTGAAACATTTAATGTTACTGTTAATTTTTCATTAGGCTTTATTGTTTTAAATTGGTACACTGTTGCTAAACCTCCCCCCGCACTTTATTAATCAAAGCTCCTAATGTAATAAAACCACGTGGTATAATTTCTGCTGAGCTGTTTGTTTGTCAGTGTTTTGTTTACATTTATCCTTATCCAAGGTCATAAATAATGAATGTTTCTCTCAGTAGGCCTTTGCAGCCTAGTCCTGAAATCCCTGAGCTCTGTGGTGAGCCACTGTTGAGATCCTAAACCTGGTACTACCCAGCCTACTGCTTCTGTTGGAAGATTTTATTTGTACTATGGGCATCTTCAGCATCACTGTTTGTGCCTTTCAGTGGGCCACAGGACTCATGTTTGCACACCCCCTCTAAAACAAAGTCAGAGGGAAATGGAAATGGTTCTCTGCTGGCAATCACCCTGCCTTTCATGACACACATTTCTGAATTATGCTAATTTTTTCCTCTCCTTGTCCTGCCTACAAAAAAGACATTTCTTTATATGAATCTAAACACAAGGATGATGATTTTAAGCTGTGCTTAATGCCTCTTTGTAGAGTTTGCACAACAGCCCCTGTGGATACTCATAGCTTTGGTACCTTTACCTGCTTGCCAGAAATAGCTGTTTGTCACCTCTTTGCTGGGGGCCCAGAAACTTTTCAAACCATAATTCATTGGAACACTTCTAAAAGCTTGAAAAAGTAGGAGAAAGAAAAGAATGAGCCCCTCCACAAACAGCACCACCTCTGGGATCTGCTGGGTATACACAAGACCATAGGTATTTACTATTAGGAGCATTTCCTTGTTTTTAGTTAAGGGTTCCTAATGCATACAGCTAAAAAAAAAGGTTGCCTTTTTCTGGACACAAAAGGTTTTGTGGGCTGCTCAGTGCCTGCTACAGCTGCACCAATCCCTATCTTGTTCAGCCAGGCTTGAATAGCTGCAGAGCTCAATTATTGTAATTTCCTCCTGTTCAGGAAGAGTGTTAGCTCCAGCTAGCCCAGGTTCAGGTGCAGGAGTGCAGTGAGAGCTGGACACCAGGGACATCCACAGTGGTCATGAGTAGTGTTGCTACTAATGTGTGTACTAAACAGTAAAGATTTTCAAGTTCTTTTGGCATTTGAAACTGATGTCATCATCTTATTTACCAATGGGATAAAAAAAAAATCTAACTACCAACACCTTTTATGGCAAATTGTTCCAGCACAGTGCCATACTTGTTGAAGTACCATACCTTATGTATTAATGTCATGCACTCAAGATGCCCACCAAAAAAAAAAAAAATACAAAAGAAAAAACTCCTCTCAAAGTAAAAAATCAGTTTGTAAAATGTCTCCTTTGGGGAAACTTAGTTTTCACCAGAAAGTTTACAATAGCTTAACAAGTTAGAGCTTGTGGTCTGCCTTTTCTTCTAAGCTTTAAGAATTTTTTCACTAATTCAGCTGTATCTGATACTATTGGGGAACAATACTGAAAAGAGGTGACGACTGTGCCAGGGTCCAGCATTCATTATGCCTGGTACAATTCGAACTCATCACTACTAATTAATACTACTAGGGCAATAACCTGGCCCAATCTTCAGAGGTCAAATAAGCAGTGCTCAGCAACAGCAGGTCAGCTCTGCATTAGGTTGTGGTGGTGGTAACTTATTCTTAGGGCCAGGATGCATACTAGACCTGGGGGGAAAAAAAGAGCAAAATATGTTATAGGTGATAACAGAGTCACCCCTTGTGCTTTAGTACTGGCTTTAAAAATAATTCCATTGCCAACACTGAGACACTTGAAAAATGCACTGATTATTAGAGCGTAATTTCTAATTACCACATAGCTGAGTGAAACATGTTTCAGATTCCAGCAGTAGAGAGAAAATCTCCCAACACAGAAGAAAAAAAGAATGAAATAAGGAATGCTTTGGAATTGCTGCTTAGGCAGATGGATGAATAAACTCATAGCTACCTCTGGCAGAGCACAGCTATGCAGGAGCGCCGCGGCTACTGCCGTGCACTGATCCCAAGCGGTGTGTTGAAAGTGAAACGCAGATGAAAAGGACTGTGGGGTGGATGGAGAAGAAAAGGAGAGACAAATACCAAAGAACTTAGCTCGGAGGGACAGGAGGGCTTGACTAGAATTTTTCTCCAGCTGTCTTGTTTACTGAATGTAAATGCCTAAAGTTGTTCAAAGGAACTTCCCTCCTTTTCAAAGGGTTTTAATGTATCTCACACGGTGCTTAAAAAAAACACCTTTGAACACAGTTTGTTTTCTCTGTGTGCTTTAGGAGATGATTGATGCTGCTTACAGGACTTCATTAACCTCCTCCCTACTTCTGCTTGTGCTTTGTTCAGTTTTATTATAAATGTTTGGTCTTTAAGTAATTTGCTCCAGGTTATTTTGAAATGTTGCTCCCTGCCAACGGCACCTTCATTCTGTTGCCTCCAAGCAGGTTCATTAAAATCTCTGTGGAGTAGCTTGCATTTTATTTGGCATTAACTCTAGTACAGCTCCTGAAACAGCAGTTTCTGATTGATCTTGAAAAGTACTTTGGTTTTGGCTTTCCTGCAAACCCCTCCGGTGCACCTTGTACCTTCTAACAGTGTTCACCACAGACAGCTTTTCAAACAGTTTAAACCCTTGGAAAGCTATCGTTCCTTCAATCTTTAGTGAGTTTGGGTTTTTTCTTTCCCATTTATTTTTTTCCTTTAAAATCTGAGGCTAGAATGGTGTAAAACCCTAGTGAACAGTCATTTTTTCCTCTGCTAGTCACCTCCTTTTACCACATCTTTCCCATTCTTATAGCTGTAATACTTCTTTTTCCTTTTTTTCTGCTTGTATTCCTTTTTTCAAGCTATACCAGTTTTCAGAACTTTTAAAAATTCTTTGTTAATGTCCAACAGCTGATTAGTTATAAATCAGGGGAAAAAATATTAGTTTGCTCTTTCTAGACAAAATACTATTGCAATTACATTCTCACCCACTCCTCCCCCAACACTGGAAATTTGTTAAAACAACTGCAAGTAAAATCTCTAAATCGTTAGTATCTTCTTGTATTTGCAGGGAAATGAGTGTTCATATTTCTGTCTGGCGTGAGTAAGTCTTAAATTATAGCTACTTTCCAGCAATGAGATGCTTCATCTCTTTTATGGCCTTCTCTCAAGTATGTGAAGTACTGCCTGGTTCTGTATGATTTCTATTGACGAAGTCAAAGTTATTCAGACAATCCAATTACTGCTTTGATAATGTCTTCTCCAAGTGATATGACATTATTGGAAACCTGCTTCGTTATTCTGGCCTCTCACATTCTTATTTTCAATTACAGCCATATCTAAAATCCTTATTCTGTGCTAGGACTAAATTGTACTAGGATTGTAGAAGTATGTACAAAACAAGGAACTCCTGCCTGAATGGTTCCTGATCTAAAATGAAGCAGAGGGCAGCAAAAAATATTTAGGGAGTCAGGCAAACAAAGACAATATTGACTGGTTTGGAAGAAAGATGCCTCCTACAGAGCTTCAATTTTTTAAGCATCTTAAAGTTTATAAAAGCAGCCTTGAAGTATCTTTGAAGGAGCATAAGAAGGTGAAAAAGTTTTTAAGAAGGATCTGTGGTTTAGTCTGACCCTCTTTCTCCTCCAGTAGGATAAGGCAGTGACTGAAATTTTCAGACAGATAAAAATGTTCAAGTGAACACACCAGTACACTTGACCAGATTGTCAGTCTGAAACTAGGAGGACTTTCCACCTGAATGTGTGTTTGTCTCCACATGGAAAAGCATTAAAAGTTAGACTTCATTGCTTACTGCATATGTTTTATATTCACTGTGTTTTTTATCTGTTAGGGAATCCACTCTGTCTGCCTATGTTTTCCACCTAGTAAGAGGTCCACTTTAAAGAACTCAGATGAAAATATTCTCGTTTGGCCTTGTCTCAGTGATTTCCACAGACAAATAGAAGTTATTGGGAAATACTTTCTGCTGCCCAGGATGTTTTTATGTTCAGTTACACTGCAGGACTTTTCATATAAGATAGCCTCAAACCAACCTTTATAATAACATTACTCTCAGTTTTTTCCTTTGATGTCACACTAAGACATTCACCATGTTTTTGAGTAGGAGTATGGTATAATATCAGTTTTAGAAAATGTTTGATGTTGCATTTGCAGTGCCTCATTTTCTGCCACTTTGGAATGGCACTGAGCTTTCAGCAGCAAGGGAATTAATTCCCTTCTCCCAATTCCAATACCTATGTTTAAATTTTTCAGAGTGCCATGTGTTAGTGCTCTATTTTGCTTCAGAGTTCTGCATTCTGTAAGTTTTTAAGCTGTGAAACTCAAAACTAATGTTCTCAAAGACCATCTTGCTCCTGGTCTCCTTCCCCTTTGCTCTTTCCTTTGCATATTTCCACTTGACTTGGCTATTTTTGAGCCTCTTTCTCTGAGTATGAACGTGGGATCATACAGAGAAGCATTAGTAGCCCCAAAACACCCCCAATGAAGTCACTAAGGATCCTACAGATTGCCCAGCAGGGTGTTCCAAGATGGGCTGAGCTCAGCTCCCCTTCCCCATGGTTATAAAGTAGTTTTAAACTTCAATTTCACCAGGACTCTGATAGCATTAAGGATTACTGATACTCTCTGAAATGACATCCTCATTTAAGACCCTTTTTAGCCTCCTCTCCTCCTTCTTGCCTTAAAGCCCTTCCCTTTGGGATTTCCCTGCATGCTACAATTCCCATCAGCTGCACACTGGCCACTGTGAAGCCATCCCTGTCCCTACAGAGCACATTTGTGAGCACATTGTCACAGCCTAGGTGTGCTCATGCGCATGGGAGAAGGGTTGCCTTATCTCCCTTTTCTGATGACGCCTGTTTCAACATTGGATTGCTCTCTCTTATTCTGTTTCCACACTGCTTTACTTTTCTGTGATCTTGCTTTTGACCAAAATAATGCTTTTGCAAGTTCTGAAAGAGGACAAATATACAAAAAAAAGAGGAAGCTCAGATAACATAATTAATCCTTTCAAATGTCTTATTTGTGTTGTTGAACAATGAATGTTCAAAGGCTGTCCGTATCAGTGCTACGTAATGCCATTTATGTTTGTTATTTTTTACCCCTTTATAACAGAAATGTAGAAATTTACCTATGCTATCTCTACGCATAAATGTACATAACATGCATAATAATGTAGGCACATATTGTGATATTAAAAAAATCAAACCTCTATGAAATGGTGAAAACTCTGACCAAGATACGCTTGCAACTCAACGAAAAAGGAGCTCATATTGCTACTCTCTATACAGGCTCTTCAGAGTGTAATAGAATTATAAATGAAGGAACATCTTCTTTAATCAATAACTTGATGTAGACTAGCAATTACAACAGAAAAGACAGAATAAATTCTTATTCCTCCAATTGCTTGAATTGCTTCTAATTGTTAAAAGACAAACAATGCACATTCATGGAATTACCTTATTTAAGGAGAAGAGTTTAACACATTCAGGCACAACATGCAGAATTAGGAAAGTGCAATAAAGCTAAAAGGAAGTTAAACAACTTGTTTTAGTTTGTTTTGTAGTGTAGCATGCCCTTCTTTCTGGAAAAGAGCCTTTATTCAGTTGCCTTTACTGTGATACAGTAGAGAACTGCTCTCCATCCCACTGCAGGGGCTGCAAGTGGTGACAATTCTTTTTCTAGATGAGCAGAGCATGGAAAGAAGATGAAAGCCCTCCTGGTTTGATCTTGGCATTGCATAGTTTCACCTGAGAAAATATCTGATAAACACAAAAGAAAACTAAGTAACACACAATCTTTTCAAATGTGTTTGATTGGCTGTAATATGCACCTAGCTCTATAATACCCATTTTTGAGCAGATGTTCCAAGTAACCTATTGCTGTTTCTGAATGTGTCAGCATGTTTATCCATTCTAGCATATATGTGAAGTATGAAAACAGAGATGGAGATAGTTACGGATTTTTATAGCACGCTATGACATTTTGGCAGCAGCAAGATCATTTACACATACTACTGAAATTAGAAAATCAAATTTTAACCTCTAATGTCTATTTAAATATAGTTAGCACATATGTAAACAGCTGTGCTTATTATAGGATCCAGAATTTAATAATAATAATAAAATAATCTAATTTGAAGTTCACCCTTCCAAATGTTCCTCTGAGATGAATTCTCATTGCTCCCAGCAAAGGAAGTGGGACTTAGAGCTTCTCATCTTTCTGAATCAGTCCCTATGAGAACAATAGGTTTGTTCTTTAACATTTTTCAGGAATATTTAATACCCAGAAAATGCAGATTCCCAGCTGTTGCACATCATCTTACAGCAATGACACACTGTGATAGTTATATCTTAAGAGTTATTTTTGTGTAAGTGATATTCAATATAGTTGAAAGTTGTCAGTAAATAAATATTTTAGGGTTTGGCTCAACTTCTTTATTGGCACATTGACTTGGGAACTTGGTAATAGTGATCAACATTTCTGAAAATTAAGCTAGCAAGGGTGATTGGAAAAGAGTTTCCTATGTGTTTGTGCAAGTAACTATGCATGGTCTATTCTGCTCTGGTTGAGCTCTAATAGGAAATAAGGAGGCAGCCACAACTTGGGAGCAAGCTGAGGGAGCTGCCTGAACCCGGTGATGGTACAATCCCCTCTGGTCTTGCCTGAGCAGAGCAAGGGTGAAGGGAGATGAATCCTTGCTTTGCCACTCCTGATTTTCTCCTTTTTTCTTCTTGTTTGTGTAATCTGCTCTGGGATGGGTGCACGTGTGTGTTTAGGGTTTGGTTTTGGTTCTTTTCTTTATAGTTTCATCCTGAGTGGACATAAAGTGGTAAGACAGCCTATTCCAGCTGGCAGGGCATAGGCGTGAACCAGCAGAGTTATTATTTTTATTTTTTTTTCCTCTCCCCACCTGCCAAAGAAACAAAACCCCCAGAGCAGCTACAAATGCAGTTGTCTGTCCCCATAAAGGCAATGAGCTCCTATTGGGATAACTGGTGAATATAGAGGCTCAGGAAGTGCCTGACAGCCAGGCTTTCCTCAGGCAGCACTCGTGGCTTCAGCCAGGCTGAACCAAGCACTCCACTCTGCAGGCTCCTAGGATGCCCTTTGGAGAGTGCTTCCAAGTGATGTTACTCTACAGTATTTAAAGGGAAAGAGTAAGAATCCCATGAAGGTTGGCACTCCATCTGGGCCACGAGAAGTGGATTGCTTAGCAACTAGCACTTACTGTTTTTCTCAATTATTTCTTTCTGTTACAAGTATATCTCCAGACAAGTCTGTTTGGATTTTTTAAACCCATTTAAAATGCAAACAAATGAAAATTAGTCCAAAACTTGGAGATGCCTTGTAACAGAATGCATTTTATTTCTCATGGGCTGATGCCCAAAATCAGGATTGCAATCTTGCATTACCTTCATGCCCTACCATATAAAAAGACAGATTTTTCTGTAAGGTCCTGCTATCCCTTTGTATCTGAATTCTGGTTCTCCTTGTTCACTGGATGTGATTTAACATCTCCTAAAATAAACAATGTACTTGAATTAGGCACTTCCTTCGCTTCCTATACAAAATAACTATTTTCCTTCCATTTGGATTTCTAATGTCTGCAGTATTTGAACTTAGGAAACATAAAGGATGAATGCACACAAATGTCAATAAACACATATCCATGGATATTTCTGCAAAGCTGTTGATGTGTCCCCATTTATGTGAGAACAGCATATCACTGAAAATATATATTCAGCTCCTTCTCTTGTTGGATGATCAAGAATCAGCATTCATAGGTGGTAAGGTGAACATTCAACACCTTGGTAAAACCATACAGTAGTGCAGGAAAACCTGCTTTATGACTCCTGAGTTTGATACAGATCTTTTGCCCCTTGACAACAGTTATTTTGCACAGCTGGCTTGTAGGAACCAGTCGGCTCTTTTACTATGAATAGGGCACATTTTTGCTAGGAAAGCTATTATGGTGAGATAAATTGGTGTAAAATCATAATAGTATAAAAATTTTTAGAAGCTATAGGTTATTTTCTACATTTTCAAGGAGTTTATAAATCCTGTTTACAATATAGTGGAAATGTTCACAGATTATTGGAAACATTTTTCACTTCCCTTGATAGAGTACAGGGTTAGGATATGGTGTGCATGAAACATCTGCCTCACACACTGCGTTCTTCTCATACTTGGGCCTTTATGAAAATATTTATCTTTAACACACATTTCAGAATGTCTGATTAATATTTGAACTGCAGTCACTGGACGTGAACCTGGCTTTTCCCTCAGAGTTTGCAGAGAACCAACAGGAATAAGGGTCTGGCTCGATGATGAATTCTGGTATTCCTTGTGAAGAAGATAAAACCCTTCCCCTCTTAGCATTGTAGTCTTGTTGTTTTTTTTTTTAACATGCAAGACAGCCACTCCAGCACAGACATAAAATTAGTTTTGCTCAATGGATTTCTTGTCATGCATGTGAAAAAAACCTCATTTGCCTCCAATTTAAATTTCTGTTTTCCTCTGGTGACTCATTTTGCTGCATCTGTGTTTATTCTATAACCTGTGGATAAGGCATGTTTTCCTAGCTGGGAGCTGGCTGGGCTTTTGCTGATGTCTGCCATGTGTTGGTTTAGTCTTGCATGCAATTCTCTCTTGATTTCTCTAAAGCTCTCATAGTCAGCATTTTCCCAAGGTGCTCCACACAGGTCTTCTGGGAAACCCTCCAGGTTAAGTTCATCTTCAGGCTTATATAAGACATCACAGATTCTTTGTCCCTTGTAACAAAGTTTATTTCCCTCTTATAAATATATATACTTCCCTAGTCTGTGATAGATGATTTATTATTGTAGTTCATCTCTTGCTTTATAGATTCTGTTTTGATCACAGTGATTTGATCTGTTTGGTTTTCTTGCATTTTACATTTGTTTCTTGATAGTATTTAATTCTGTATCTCTGTGAGCTGCAGCTTGTGTCACTGTGCTTTGTGGATGACAGGAAGAAACTTACACACCAGAAAGGCTAATGACAAGGAAGAGGTCAAGTAACTGTTTTCCAAGATAACCTTCTAGTCAGCAGTGTGAGCTTGGGAGCTGTTTTTTATCTATGAGAGACTAAACTTTGTTCAGGCACTCCTGTCGGTATGTTAGACTTCTACATACAGTATAAATCTTGTCCATCTATTTTATAAACCTTGTCTATTTTTATCATCTGCTCTTATTATTACTGTAGAAATGGTCATGTAGATGCTTGAATATATTTTAGGCTTTCTGTGGTATCCTCTCAGCCCCTCCCTAAGTACTCCTTTGTCTAAGTGCCCGATCTTTTCTGACTGAGAAGGGGGAGCCCTTTTAGAAACTAATGAGAGTTTACCCAAGCAAAGACTGTAAAATTGACCCATTGTCTTGCAATGAATTACATCAAGATGTAAATATCTCAGGCTTCATCTTGATGATTTCTGGATCTGTGGTTTTTACTGTTAAATTGCTTTTGGATGGTGATTATCAGTGTTAACCTGTGTTATGTTAGGAAGTGTTGTATCTGTGGTCTTTAAGATAAAACAGCTCTTGTATCAAGAACCAAATTACTTGTGAGATGTTAAATTCTTTAACTTTTAACATTTGCTTAGGAACAGTTAGTATGTCCTCTAGGAATACTGCAATGGCCAGATTATCCTGAAAATTATTTCGATATAGTTCATAAAAATGAATAGTAGTTAAAAAAATTTTTCTACCTTCCTTTTATGTGGCAGTTTTTGTCAGAATTTTTTTTCTACTCAGCAGGATATCACACAATGCTACAAACTTCATGTCATGGTAGACTGCTTTACTTTCCTCTTCCTAGCACTTGCTATTTTATTAGAGGCTGCTTGTGGCTTTGTCTCTTCCTTTGTTGCTGAGGTGCTTCAGTGTGAAGCGTTTGTGTGCGTAAATAACAACTCACTCCACGCTGTTATAACTCAATGGGATGATAGGGATGATGGATTGCTTGCTGAAATGAAATACCAGCTTTATTTATCACTTCCCCTCCAAAGGTTCTGATTAAGATACTTCAGTACAAATCCATTTCTTCAGGGCCTTTACGTTCCTCCATTTAAAACTGCCGTGATAATGCTGTGTGCAATAAGGGCTTGTGTCAGTTCTGATGCAAATCTTCGGTTTAAAGGACTGCATGTATGCAGGGACTCCTTAAGCAGGCATGGATCATATAAGTGTTTGGAACAAGAGGAATGCTTTCTGTCTTATTCACTGCAGTGTGCATATGAAATATTATTTGGGGATCCAAAGCACCTCTGGCTCTCAATGGCTGCAGTGGAGTGGCTGTGGCTGCAGTACAGTCAGACAGTTCTCTGAGGGTTTATGAATGTATCATCCCTCTCCCATGACAACTTGCACAGATCCCATCTCTGCTGTACATTTGCTACTTCTACCAACTGAATAAGTTCTTACGTAATAGTAACTACTTTAAA
This sequence comes from Melozone crissalis, assembly GCF_028551555.1. Lineage (NCBI taxonomy): Eukaryota > Metazoa > Chordata > Aves > Passeriformes > Passerellidae > Melozone > Melozone crissalis. The sequence goes on along the minus strand of NW_026535784.1, from coordinate 46,998,237 downwards.
ATGTCTGCTGTTTAAAATGCCTCCCACCAAATTTCTTGTCTGTCACTGTAAAAAAAAGGCAGTTAACTTCAGCTACTACCAACCCTTTCCACATACCAAGACTGCTTCTCTCCTAGTCTGTGCATTCCTCTAGAGTGCTCAGACCCAGTCAGGCAGGCTAATTCAAAAAAATCAGAGGAAAAAGGCAATTCTGCTTACTCTTTTCTTTCACGTTTTCAATTCCGACTTTCTCATAGGCTTTTGAGCTGGAAACAAATAAGATTAAGTAGATTCTACTACATACAGCATCAAGTCTGAGTATTGCAGATAGGGATATAATCTGAAAAGGGAATCAGCTCCCACTGGATAAAAGACTGAACATTGTGGCTGAATTTTACTCTTTCCAACTGATTCTCCTGAAGAGAAACTTCTGTGTTGAAAGCAGGCATAGGATCTAAGAGAGATTTACCATTAAACTGTTTTTATTTGGTAATAAAATCCTGAAGACCCTGTTAAACTTTGCTATGTGGTAGGACATCATCTGTTGGGAAGTCTAAACAACTGGTATCAAATCTAATGAAATTTTCTGAGTCTTTCTGTAGCTCTTTTTACTGTAAGTGCTGTCGATCATCAGTTTTTCTGAAAGACCTTGCAAAGTAACTGATCAGAAAAGATCACGTGCGAACCCTGAGTCTGTTCCTGAAGGTGGTAGAGAGATGGAGTAAAATGCAAAGGATTCATATGCTTGGCATCTAAATCCAGGTTGTGTTTGCTGCCAAAGCTATAGCTACAGCTGCTGGCTTAGCTTGGTAAGTGTAAAGATAAGATAGATAGGTCAAGAACAAAGGAAAATATCAGTGCCAAGTAGTTCTCACAAAATAATTTACTTTACAGCAGTCTCAATATTTTAGCATTTTATGGCAAGGGTATGAGAGCTAGTCTGATGAATTATATTTTATAAAATATTCCTTTAAAGGCACTTTGCAGTAGATGATAAAGGATCGGGTCAGGTTTGGTTTATACACCATGTTCTCCCGATGGAAGTAGGGAGGTTTGAGCGGTACAAAAAAACCTCAAACCTCTAAACTTGAGCCCTGGTGAATTCTCATATTTCTATCTACAGATCATATCCTGGGGTTGTCATAATCTGTATTACAAAGCCTTTCAGGTTTGTACAGCTGGGCCACAGCAGGCAGTTCATAGCCTGAAAGGCAAGAATATTCCCAGCGAGAGCCGTGTAGCTGTGCAGTGAAACACTCAAGAGTTTATAGAGATGCGCTTACATGTTACCACGTTTAAACTCTTACACTTTGCTACTGTTCCTGGGATAAATAGAATGATTTTGCAGAGAACTGCGCATTAGGAGATTATCCTTTACTTGAAGGGAAAGCAAAGTATGTTTCTATATAGCAGAGTCCCCAAAGAATGCCCCAAGAAATGCAATGACAAATGCTGCTGGCATGGAAACTGAGGACACACACCATTTGGGAAGAGTAAACCTGTAGGGTTTTTGTCCTCTCAGCCTTGCCTGAAGTACGAAGAAGACCTGATAAGTGACTTTTGTCTATACAGAAATGTGAAGACCCTACAGACGTTTGGAAACTGAGAAAATCTGACACCTGCAATGTGAGATGGCACCTAGGAAAAGAAACTTTAAAACTTGAAGGCTGTTAACAGCAGTTATATGAAAAAGTGTCTTTTTTTTCAAGATGAGAAATATTATGTGCAGTTTTGAAAACACCATGACTTTGGAAAGCAGCTAATTATTGGTAACTATTTTGGGCACAGGTTTGTTCAACATAGTGAAAAACATTCAGGTGCACTTTTCTACAGTTATAAACAACCTGAGCGACCTATAGAACTTATAAGGCAATAGAGAAAAATTTCTACTCTTTACATTTCACATGCTTCATGAATTGTTGCAACAGGTGGCTCTAAGCAGCCTTGCCAGCAGCTGGAAGTCATTAATATCTTGATTTTGGGATCAACATACACACCCCAACTCCACCCACACCTCTCCTTAAATTTGAAATTTTGCTCTGTGGCTGCAGAAGCCCTGGTATTGAAGATAGGATGCAGAAAATTGGTAACGCAAAATCTCTATAATTTCTAGGTAGGGAAAATAGCAAGTTTTGACAAATAAGCATTGACTGAGGACCTTTAAAAGGCTGTGAGCTAAACTCTAGAGTTGTAGGTTTGAATCTCCTGTGCAGATTAGTGCCTACGCCCATTTTCAGAATAGGTCAAACTCCAGTGATGTGTTGCATATCTTTCAAGCCCTCTGCTAGTTAAGTTATTTGGTAGGAGCTGCTCCAGAAGCTACAGGACTTTCATAGAGACTTGCTATAAAATAATCAAGGTCAGATTTGGGTAAAGTTAAACTAAATATTGTTCAGACTGCAGATAACTGCTCAAAGGGAGCATAAGCAGCTATGGGAAGGGGATGGAGAATGAGAGTGAAGATCTGGGCTCCTTTCACCTTTATTTTCTGTGCCTTTTTACTGTAAGTAGCCTTCATGTTATTGGATGAATTTCATTAATTTTAACTCTCTTCTTTGGAGGTCAAAACTTTTTTCTATTCCCAATGAAAAGCCTTTCAAGGACCTCATAACTAGATGCTGAGTAATCAGGTCATAGGCATTTGTGTGTATGGCTAGAAAACAAATCATGATGCTGAAGTGACTACTGGAAACATTGATATTTGGCAGGATTGGGGTAGTTTTGAACTGTTTATCTCTACCTGCCTAGCTTCAAGAGGTTAGGCTGAGTTAATTTAGGCTTTTTGCAGTGCTGCTGAGGATACAGCCGTGGGCTCCACTGAGGTATTATCTGCACTGCTGTGAAGATTAGACTTCACAGTCTGTCTGTACTTGTCTAGCAACTATAGCAACTGATGATACCTTTAAAGAATTTCTTTGGAAGATGCTGTTTGTGTTGTTTTGACATAATGTCAATTTTGTATATTTATATATTTTTTACAATGCATCAACATACTCAAAACCAACAACCCACAAAACCTCAGGTAAGTAGGAGGAAAGCATTTGATGTTCCTTTATAACTCTGAGACAAATTGGGGTATCAGGAGTACATGATAGTTAGAGATGAAACTTTGTTTTTGATGGCATCCCTGCAACAAGTTGACATAACTTACACAAAATTATCTCTGTATACTACTATCAATACTATCAAAAACACTTGAAATTTAGAGAAATGAGACAAAGTGTTAGACACAATGCAATTTTTCTATCTCAACATTAGGCAACAAACTAGAGTAAAAAGAAAACATTGTACAAGTTGCACTTGCATTTAATATTTACAGCAAGCAGGTGACAATATAACAATTTAGGGGCAACAGTATGGATTGTGGGGTAACTAGGAGCATGTGGTCTTGGCTGAAACCTACTGGACTCATCTCTGTCATCGGGAATCATTGGTATAGCTTTTCAGTTTTAATTATGACTGTTCTATTAGTAAATAGCATAAAATACCCTTTAACAGGACATGCTATCTGCTTTCAGACACAATGTCGCTTTCTTAGTTTTGTTCATTTGATTTATGAGAAGTTTGCAGAAAGATATTAGAATGCTGGTCCCAACACAAGAATTTGGTACCAAATATTTGCTCAGACACTTTTCAGTAAATCCACAGTCATTTGGGAGCTAGGACAGGATAAAGGTTTGCAAAGCAACTGAGGACCCAATGGTAACACGAGAAGCTGCAGGCAGTAGCTTTATTTCCCGATAAGGTACATCTGTCTTCCTTTTCTATCTTTCTTCCTTGGCCTCTCTACATCTTATGAATAAAATGAAGGCTAATGGTCCTCTGATAAAAGAAGCTAAAGACTTATCAGAAGTAGCTGCATGCATTTAAGATAGTCTCCTTACTGTACAGTAACTCTAAGAAACCTTTAGCTGTTGCAGCTTTTTCCTGCAGAGGTGCAGACTTGTTTGTGGTGGTTCTGATGCATTCTGGTTGTGCATGCTTTTACTTTAGAAAGAGAGAATTAGCTGAAAATGTGTTATAACTGACTTTTGCTGGAGCAATATCCTGTTCTTATCAAAATTTTCAAACAGCATTTCAGCGAGAAAAGGATATTTATTAGCAACAGGGTTAATGTGGTATTTGGGTACTGCAGAGTGAGGTGTTTTCTCAACCTTTAACAATTTTTCCATTTAAAAAAAGCAATTTTAAAAAGCTGGTAACTTTTATTACTAACTATTATTAAATTTTATTTATTAATATGTATTATATAACTATATATCATATATAAATGATATAAAATTTTATTTATTTTTTATTATACATAATAAAATATGGTTATATTATTAATATTAATTATTAATATTAATATTTAATCTTTGAGCTTGAGGAAGCTCAAAGAAAAATGGCTTACAGGCTATGTCCTGTCATGCAGTAGAGATGGGTGTTGTGGATTAGCAAGACAAATACTCTGTTTCTTAATTTGCCCCCCCTTTTGTTGAATTGTAGTTACTAAGTGCATATAGCTAATAGCATAAAATAATGCTCTCTCAGTATTTCCTGGTATGATGACCTGATCTATTTCAATCAGCAGTTGCTGATCCAGCTGGGATGAGACTTTAGCTCAAGCAAATCTGAATCAAGCAGTGTCTGTGATGATGATGGCCCCTGGCCCATCTAAACTACTTCTCTCTCTGCTGCTGCATGTGGACATACTGTGACAAAATCAAATGGAGGAAATTGCTTGCAATGCATTGCTGAGGAGCCATGAATTGTTTTATATCTAGATTTCTGTATCTTTTAAAATCAGATTGCTAAGTATGTGGTGAAAGAAATACGTGAGTGGATCTATTTTCCAGAATATCTATTATTATGAAGCAAAATTTAAAATCAAGGCAGTATGAGGGACTAATACCTTCCAGAAGCCTGAAGGCATAAGACAAAATTTAAAAAAAAAAAAAAAGAGCTTTTCTACTCAGTTCATTATAACACCGTGGGAGATCAGTATCAGGGAAGTTTAAATGGGGAGGATAATAGAAGCATTACACAAAGTTTCAGAGAAGAAAATAAATTCCACTGCCCTCTGCTGACTGCAGGCTGTGCAGGGATGAGGCTCTGCTCAGCCGTGTGCAGCCGGGAGGGCTTTCCTCAGAGCCCTGCACTGAGCACTAGGTGTGAGCCATGTTATGAATGGAGCTGTGAGTCATGCTTGGAGGAGAACGTCTGCTGCAGGTGCTACTCTAATATCTAAAAGCTTTTCTTTATGCTCACCTGCAATGAGCCATGATATATTGGCAGATATGAAAAGCTTTTTCTAGTCCGTTTTGACTGCCGGGTTAGACACACACTACCTAATTTTGGTGTGCTGTCTTTGCCCCTCCACTGCTTGAAACTGGGTGAATTTTGGGCTCCTAGAGAGGTATGCAACACTGCTCTGGACTATTTTGTGTAGCACAATGTAGGTTTTGTCCCAGTCATTGAAGAAAAGATAAAAACAGAATAAAACAAAAAAAAAAAAATCCCCAAAACAAACAAAAAAAAATTCATAGAGGAAAGGTTTGCCCTATCTTTGCCAGAAAGAGGAAGAATTTAGATGGCAAATTAGGCTTTAGTATTTAAGCACCTTCAAGCATTCTTTTAACCCCTGATGATTTTGAGGTCAAAACAGTCTTTGGGGGCTACCCTAGAATGAAGAAGCTGCAACTTTGCTTTATGGTCAGTGTTACTATTAAACAGGCTTAAGACACACTGTGAGAGCAACACAGCTCCAGCTTGCTTGCTGCACTGTGGATTACTTGGGAGCCTCAATTTACCCATCTAAAGGTTAAATAATTTCCCTGTAACTGTTTGTACACTGGATCTAGTCTAGTACCAGATTAGGACAGTGCTAGTGAAGCAGAAGGTTAGGGCTGGTTCAAATACTACAAATCAGAGCAAGAAAATAGGGTAATTTTGAGTAATATAACAATTATGTCCCTATATAGTATTTCTAAGAGTTGATTATAACTTTTCTAATGTCATTCTGGTCTTTTTTTCCTTCAACTTCCATAACATCTCTGTGCTTCAGTATTCCAATATTCTCTCTTAGCTTCCATAGTGTCTTGATGCTCTGACTTAAACAGGAAATGTCAATGTACTAGTTTCCTGAGCTAGTTTCTCTGAAGCAATTTCTTTGGATGTTATGTACAGGTATTGATGTGGTCAAACATAAGACACCTTCTACATTTTCTAAACATAAAGGAAGGCAGCACTTCAAGGCTAGGCTACTATTACAGGGCAAGTAATTACTCTGGGTCAGTAGATATATTTCAGTAAATATCATTTGGTTAGATCAGGTCCCAGAGGGAGATTAAAAAGAGCAAGACACTTCCCAGGTAAGTCTTTTATCTCCTCCTGGGCTCTGTGCAATGTGGCTGAATGTTACTTTGTAGGCTTAGGGTAGCTCAAGTGAAACTCCATGGATGAATAATGTGTGGGCATGGTCAGATCTGAAGATCTTGAGGGTGAGTTGGATAAGGTTATACACCATGAGGAAAGCAAAATGTGAGGTAGAGTCTCAGTTTTGTAAATAAGTGTTTTCATCACGCTATTGTAATTTGTGGTAGTGCTTCCTCTCAGAGTTCTTGCAGGCCGCAGTCTCCTCTTTCATGTTCAGTATCACAAGTCATCTTGAGGATTTCTTGGATGCTGCTGCAGTGCAACCTGTCCTTTTGGCAGCCAGAGCTGCCTCTGAATCCCGTGTCTTCCTCTCCTGTAGATTTGAAGTACTCTTGGCACTTTAACATGAACACGTAGGACCTGCTGCAAGAGAGCATGTGGCCCTGATCTGCTCATTTCAGATGCCTGTGCATCCAAGAAAGGGTTTGGAAGGTGATGTGCCTGCACAGTGTGAGTGCACCCGAGGGTCAGGACATGGATGGATAATGTGGGTACTTAGCTTATCACACCTGCGGTGTCCAGTATGCTCCCTTCACTGGCTGAAGGCACAGTTCTGTATGAAATGGTTGTCTGGCCTCTGCATTCTTAAATCAGGTCAGTGATCACAGTTAAATGTAGCTTGGAGGAAGGCAGCATATGAAAGTCCGTCTTTTTCTTTAGCAAGAGACTTGATAGCAAGAGCTGTGCCAACATTAAAACCTGTAGAGTTCTGAATGCTTCCATAGATGGAGCACTTGCAAAATTCCAATTATCACTAGTTAGAAAAGATGACCTTGTAAAGGAAGGTTAAGCCTAAGAATGCACTTGTAAAATACTGTTTGGTTGACCTATCCCAGGAGATGAAGAAACCTCACTTTGGTTGTCTCGTGTGTTGAAAACACCTTTTCAATTGGTTCCAGCATGTTGTATAGTGAGACAAATCAACTGTTGCTTTTTCTTGAAAGAAAAGCCCTTTTGAGGAAGGCGCATGGCATTTTACCAAATTTAACTTTGACAACTGCATGTCTGTTGCACTCATCTTTTAGAATTCTTATGATTGCAGAATGAACCCCAAACCATGAGCTATCACTATTTGTTTTACTCTGACACCTTTAATATTCCTGGAGTTTGGACTTGGCAGTAACTTTCTGGATCAATGGGTACAGAAATGCATTTTAAGGCTGTTGTTTCATTTGGCAATTGAATATTTACAATGGTGGTAAGGGGGGAATTTTATTCTGCAAGCAGCCTTGGTGATTGCCATTGGATTCCTTGATAAAAAGATACTCCAGGTATATCTGTCTATTGACTGAGGTAATTAGCTATATATACAGAGTTAGAAATAGACAGTTGATAGTTATTCATCAAATGAACACAGTTAATTTAGGAGTTATTCATCTTCCAAACAAACCACCAGCTCTGCAAACGGCTATGGGTACAATTATGATTACATCTTTGTAGCATTCATTTGATCACTGGAAGTAGAGCTAATTTAAACCTTCTTCATGGCACTGTTGCAAGGTGTAATTGATTAGTACTTGGTGACAGTTCTGTCAGACAGGTATAGAAATGGCATGCAGATGATTCAATCTATCCCAATCCTCCAGGACAAGGAGGAGTACAATATATCATCTTTTATTTGACCTGAAGTCAGATCATGTGAGACTGTCTGCTTGTGAAGAGAGTAGAAACTTATCATTTTCACATTGTCATTTTTTCTGAAGAGGACTTCAAATTAACAGTTCAAAGGAGAATTCCTTTCCTGGTAGATTAATGTAGAGTTTATAAAGTTGTATTCCTTATCAAATTTGAACTGTTAGTTTAGTTTGGTTTTGGACTAAAGTACATGTTCTCCAGTGAGAATTAACATATCTTCCTTCTAGTTCTGATATTTGTAGCAGAGCTACCAGGAGAAGGAGGTTCTCAGCCAGGTATAAGAATTAGGGCAATGATGACATGGATGATTGATTAGTTTTATTGCTAATTCAGTATTTAAATACTGCAATGCATTATCTAAACAACAGCACTGTCATTTATTTCAATTGATTATACTGTAATTAAGTTGTGGGGCCTCCTGTTGAGGAGGTGCTTCCTGTTGAACCATGAGCTTCAGTGAGACCTCCTTGCTGTCCAAATTTCTCAGACAAGTCTAGATGTGATTAGGATGACTTAGTTTCAAATTTGATCATGAGACCGTGTCTAAAGAGTCAAATACAAGAAGGCTTGGTTAGAAATGTGCAAATTGAGTGTTTGACCTTGCAGAATGCACAATAACAAAGCACTGAAGTTGCTTATTTAAGTTTTTCTCTCCTTATTTGATAGGACCAGAGTGATTTCACTTGTGCTCCCAAAAATGAGTGTTTCCCCCCACTTTCAGTGAGGTATATCCTGCTGGCTCCTTGCTGGGGTAGGGATCCATCCAGAAGCTGCTTGCAACCTTTGAAGGCTGTTTTCTTTGTTTTAGTTTGATTTGTATTCTGGCTTGTAACTGCAGGGTGGTTGCATGCCCTCAGTCCCTAGATACTGTTAGAGGCTCACGTGCTTATTCAGGACAAGGGAAGCTGCAGATGATAGAAGAAAGAACCAGTTACTTGTTTTTATAATTTGACAGCTATTTGGGGAGCTTGCTGTCCTTTTCTATATTAGGTTGTTACTTGCTGCCAAAGCTGTTTGTTTTCTAGTTTGTCTTGATTATCTACATCTTTACTATACTCACAGATATTTGGTATGCGGAAAGGCAGGGCCATGTATTGAAACAAAAACCTATGGGTAAATTGTTGGTTAAGAGCCCTCTCTTGGCAATCAGAAAAGCTATTGAGAGATAGTCAAGTTACAGATTTGGAAATAATGTCTTAACAGTTATTAAGAAGTGTATAAACATCATGCTCTTTCTGGCTGTAGAACAGAAACTGAGCTTGCTCTCCCATTTCCTGAATTGAGGGTACTAGAAATTAATCTCTAACATAAGGAAACCACATTAGTAGAATCAGCACCTGTTTAAGAGGAAAAAAGCGATCCAGGTCCTTGTGAGCAGTTGTGTGACTCAACTCCTGGGAGGATTTGGGGCTGGCACTGGTCAAATTTAGGCACAGTGTTAGACCAGCTCAGGGTTTGGTGGCCAGGAGGAAGGGAAGCAGTACACAGATATTGTTAGCATAGCATTTCACATGGACTGCTTTGAAGTCCTTGCCCCGTTCTGTAGAGATTTTTGATGCTCCCCACACAGAGTGTGGGAAACCTTGGGATTTGACTCCACTTGAGAGGTCGAACTGCTGAAAGCTCAGACATTCTGTATCTCACCTATCTGTCCCAATGTAAGGCTCTTTATGTAACAGTTTAAATAAACCAGAGCAACTACTCAGCAGGTGCTGTTCATTTTGTAAATCAGTTAATAACCCTGAACAGTGTGTCAGGAAAATTAAAGCCAGATCTGTTGCATCCAACCCTGTTCTGACCTATCAGATCATATCACCTGTTTTTCCTCCCTTGTGGGTAAATAATGATAATCCAGGTGCTGTCCCTAGTGCAGGACTATAACAAAGGTCCTCTGTAGGCAGGTTATCTATTGCTTAGAGCCACACCAATACTCTGGGGTGAATCTGGAGTCCCAATGAGAGGGATGTGATATTTATCAGAACGCTAATTAGCGAGTGCTGTTTGTGTGGGAAGAATGTAGTATCACGAAGTGCAGATATCCTTATTTTTATCCTGGAGCCCTGTTAAAACTATAAGTGCTAAACCTGAACTGTGGTGTCTAATACATGTGTGCTTCTGCGCAAGGCTTTTGTTTTGATTGACTCCTCCAGTTCTAAAATTTCCAAGTGTTTAAACAGAAAGATTCCTCAATGGAAATCAGCTCTACTTTATCATCACAACAGGAGATGAAAAGGTTTTTTATTCTCTTCAGTAGAATAGCTAGAGAGCTTCACAACTATTTCCTCAAGATCTTCAGGAAGTCAGGGATGTCCATGGAGGAAAAATAGCTGCTTCAAGTCAGGTGTCACTGTCTTTCTGGCTAGAATATTTGGAGAGAATTTTTGGGCAATGCTAGCATTGCCTTCACCATATACAGGAGGCTTGGGAATGCAAGACAAGGAGCTTTGTGTAGGATAGTGCTCTCCATAATTCCCTTAAACAAACAAACAAACAAATCTACCTTGTTGTTTGTTTGTTTTTTGTGGAACTTGCAGGTAAATGTGGGTTCCTGGCATTATCCACAGCTTATTCATGTCTGACTGCTGTGTACCAGGGCATGAATTAGACTGTGTCACTCATTTTTGTGTACTGCAAAATGACACATCTGAATTATCTGTATGAATTCTTTATGTATGCTAATATTCACAATAAAAATGAACCCCTTTCATTGTATGTAGAAGAAGTTCATTAGCATAAGCCATTTTCCTTGTAAACTCACACTTGGAATTGATTCTGATGCATTAAAAAAAAAAATCCACAGAGTAACCTCTGGTTGTGTTCTTTGGACTTCTGTTTATTTTTGAGGGCTGTTTGCATTTTTACCTGCTGTAATGACGACAGACTTCTATAGCTACATTGCTGTCAGAAAGTATATGCTGTGGCTAGCTAAGTAACATTTTCAGGCATTGCCTTTAGGGAAAGGAAAATAATCAAAATTCCTTAAAAGTCACTTTGTAAACCAAAAGTTTGTGTCAAATGCTCCTGCAGTTCTGGACACTCTCTAGTGGTCACCTGTAATTGACCATAGTAAGAAAATGTCGTATCTTTTCTTTTTGTCACTTGTTCTTTATCTTTCTGTGGTGCTAACTTCACTCTTCTCCCAACCCCCCCACTGGCTTTTGCAATTCAGTAGTTCTGTTTCAGTGCATCTTGTAAAAAAAATGTTGCAAATGACCTTACAGGTATGCTTTTCTCCACAGCAGAGAAATTTATCAAAATTCACATTTTTCCCCAATTACAAAATTTCAGAATAGCGTTACATTTCTGTCTTAAACTTGTTTTTTTTTTTTTTTTTTTTTTTTAAGAGGGAATGAAATGTGAGACTTCAATGTGACAAATGTTCTTCTCTCTGCTGTTGATCCACGGCATAAGTGCAGTGCTAAATTACCTGCCCATTTGTCCTCATTTCCCTCATTTGCATTGTGATTATATTTAAAAAGGAAATGTTCGGTTTATTTCAAGAAGTATTTGGGATGCATGATTTTGTCTTGGTCCCAGCAAAACACAGTTGAACTGCAGAGACATCTTTGCTTGTAGCTGCTCTTAGGATGTGAAATTTTGTTTGAGTGTTCATCTTAAATGATGATTACCATGAGGCTGTATTTTTACTGCTAGTGATCATCTCGTCTGCCTGGACTTCCTTTTACATGGTGCTTTAATATATTAAGTGCTTAGCTTTTCTTTCATTAACTGGCTGTCTTTAGCATATGTATGAGGAAATTCACAAGATGTGGTTGAGCCAAAAGCTTTTAGTAAAGTTTTGAGGTAATATTAAATTACCTGTAGAAATTAATTTTATGAGAATTCTGATGAAACACTTGCTAAACAGCTCATTTATTCTTGCCTGAAACCTATTAAGCTTTAAAGGCACATGCTTTGCAATTACTACACTTGACAGCATCCCATGAATTTAAAATATGTGTGGACTTACACTCTTGTATCATGCAGTTATAGTATATCCCACAGCAAAACACGAGACAAGATGTGCACACAACATCTAAATCCTGTTACTGGATATGTGCACATATGGTGCCCAGCACTGACTGCCTGTCTTGCAGCTCGGCTGAAATTGCTGGCTGATTTCCAGTGGGACACATCAGTAAAGAAAATCAGTGTGCAGGGTACCTGCTTTATGAAAAGATTCACTTTTGGCTATGCTGGCCCTAGGTAGCCAGTGAGACTTATTTATCATGTTTGCAGTACCATCTTGCCTTCGCCTCTCAAGTGCTCATTCAATCACCCTCATCTGACTGCTTAGCATATAACTGTGTTTTGTACTCGGCCTGCCTCTGGAACAAGTGCAGCTTCATCATCTACAGCAGCAGCAAATAAGTGGGATCCTTGAAAGAATGATAGGCAAATGAATCTCTCTGACAGTACATCAATTAACTTAGTAATGTATTACAATTGCCTTCGGTGAAGAACACAAGCCAGAGCAACCTTGAGCATATCAGAGCTCTGCAGGATCCTGGCCTTGCCAGTGCAGCACTGCTAAAGGGTGAAACCAGCCAAATAATGCTTGCAGAATTAAGAAGTAACATTTTCTAGTTATACTGGTGGGTTCAGTGCAGCATTAGTGCTCCTTCTTCTTCTTTTGCATGCAGATTTTTAGACTCCCCTCCACCCCAGCATGCTGTCCATACTGGCAATTAATGGGAAAAGAATTTGCAGAATACCACTGCAATTGTGTGGCACTAGCCAGCTGGCACTGGACTTGCTGGGTCCATGCTGGTTAATTAGGGCTCTACAGACTTCCAAAGCAGCCTGGTAGGACACGACAGTTCCAGTTTGCTGCTTCTGTCCTTTGGTTCTCTGCTGCTTGCCTTAGCCACAGAAAGCAGGGGCAAGCAGGCTGTGGACAGGTGGGGAGCAGTCTGTTCTCCCAGGTAACAAGTGATAGGACAGAGAGGAGATGGATTCAAGTTGCACCAGAGGAGGCTTAGACTGGATATTTTGGAAAAATTTCTTTACAGACTTGATCATCAAATGCTGGAACAGGTTGCCCAAGAAAGAGGTGGAACCACAGTCCCTGGAAGCATTCTAAATAGGTGTAGATGTGGTGTGTGGAGACATAGATTAGTGATGGACTTGGCAGTGCTGGGTTAATGGCTGGGCTTGATCTTAAAAGTCTTTTCCCGCCTAAATGATTCCATAAAGTGTGTTAAACAAGCCCTGGAGGCATTATTCCAGAGGCATGACTGGGTCAGTCAAGGTCTGCAAGGAGGTACTGCAAGCAGGAATATGTGTTTCTTTTTTTCTGTGTACCCCAGAACATGCACAGAGCCAGGCAGCAGCCGCAGTACCTCAAATTTTTTCTATGGATGTAGTACCTGGCATGGTACTTGCATTTGGAGGACTTAGTTGCAACTTCATAGTGAGAAGAACACCCATGAAGACCTAGTTTAGTTTTCACCTACCCCAGGATTGTCTGGTAAAGTCTTCTCTGAGAAAGGCTCTCAAACAAGGGATATTTCTTTGGTTTGCTAGCTAAAGGATTTCTGGAGGAAAGGTGATTCTTTAAAGCTGATGCAATCAATTCTAAGCTCTTAAAAGATGTCTTTTATGGATTTCCTGATTAAAATGTTTATTGCTCTGTGTCATCTTCAAAAAAAAAAACAACAAAAGTCTAGTATTTGAATATATGAAGGTGCAAGAGTACTGAATGCAAGAATATTAATTCAACATGTTAACTTTCTCCACATTCCTGTGTGTGTTCCAAAGGTAGGACAGCTTTTACAAGAAGGAGAAAAAGAGGACATGACTGACTAATGACTGTCTGGATCATAATACAAATGTAAAGGGGGCGGCATTAGGATGGAACTTATTGTAGTGCTCAATAATGTACTTTTGTACAGCTTCCATGGCTTCAGTTTCTTTTGGAAAGATGATAGTAAAGGTGATCACTTTCCTCAACTCTTAAAATAGGAATGCGTATATTTTGCATGGTGGAATTTTCATTTTTTCCCTTTGCCTTCATTTTCTGAATGCAGTGAGAATATGCAATGTGAGAGAATTATTTCATGTTTTTCTTTTCACCTTTTTAAATAACTTTGGAATTATTTAATAAATAATACATTTGGAAAAGTGCAGTTTTCCTAGAATTGTAAATGTTATTCATTGGTAAAGGAAAAACATACTTTTTAAGCTCAGTTTCTTTAGAGTGGCAAGGCACATCTGTTTTGTAAAAGGTTTTTTCATTTATTGTTTGGTTATCTGCATGAAACTGGAGGATTTAAAAGTTTTTCAGCATAATTAGAATCTTAGGCTTGCTGATAGTTTCAAATATAAATAACATATGGCTATCTTATTTTCAAAACAGTAGTCTGAAGGAACAAATATAACTTCCTAAATAATTTTGAAACCTTGATTTTTTTCTGTTTTGGCATTGCTAACTACTCCTTTTTTTTGTAGACTGTTTTTGATGAAAATGACACCTTGATGTTCACAAATCTCACTTTGTCTGAAAATTGTCTGTACTGTTCAACAGGGTTTATGAATCACTGCAAGGCACTCAGACAATGATGGGATATTTCATTATGCCCTTATCAAAGAATGTGCTATGTAGTGAGATTGTGAGTGATTTTTTTTCAATTAAGGTGTACCTGTTTCCAGTTATAACTCTCTTCCTAGCTAATAATAATTCTTCAGTCTCATTAAGGCATGTTATGCAAGTATCAATTGAGAGCTATCATTTAGTTCTTCTGCAAGTAGAACTGAGGAAGGAGACCAAGCTTGTTTGACAATTCAAGCTTTCATAAATACTTCTAACAGAGCCTGAAAAATTAGAGTTTAGACCTCATTCAGCCTCCTACACTGCCCCTACTCCTGCTGTCCTTATTACAGGGGCAATCCTGTTTCACCTTTGGTGATAACTTTACATCCAGGCTTACAGGACACAATTTTTCTTTGCTTTTTAAGAACTCAGTCTTCTTGTAGGAAACAAACATCTGTAATTGCTTAGCAATAATGGCTCAAAACATCTCTGTGAAAATGGAACAACTTAGTGAATGTTGAATTGCTGCTATCTATCTAACATATCTATTAGAAGCACTACTACCATTTTATTATATTAATATTCCCAATAATAGTCACACTATATAACATTCTTCTCTCTCACTTTTATTTTTTTAAATTTAGAGTTTATTAAAAATCATATTGTGATGTTCTTTCTGCTGCTGGGTAGTAATTTTCTCAGCAAATACCAACTCAGACTACTGGCAAAGTGTTGTTCAACATGATTAAAGATATTGGAATTACCCTAAATTGTTAACCTTGCACAAATAGAATAGTATTTGAAGTTCTTGTTTTGTGGAAAGGGGGGGGGGGGGGGGAATTGATCTCTTAAATTAAGTTGGAAATATAGTATTAATAAATAGAGATTTAGATACTGAACTCCCTCCAATGTAATTTAGTTTGCACAGATTACAAGGCATAAGGGACATTTTCTCTCTGTATTTCAGCAGAAATTCAGTAGTCTAATAGATGTGCAAGGGATTTAAATTAATTTGAACTTATACTTCTGTGATTTAAAGTGTTCACATATAGCAATCAAGGTGTAGCCTTTTTGCCTGAGTTACTGCACTAAAATATTTGCAATAACACCATAGCTTCATGACTTTATGGTTGAATTGTCAAGTATAATATGTTTTTGTCTAGTCCTTATTGGGATGCTTAGCTGGAACATCCACAATGGCAATGACAGTTCGGGGTCCACCCCTCCACCCCCAATCCTTTATAGTTCAGACTGTGCCTACTTGAATTCACATTTATATTTAGGTTGAGTAGAAATGAGGGGTTGTATCTGTATGCAAAATATGGGCTGACAGCAGTTTCTGCCCTGGGTGCCTCTAGATGTCAGTGATTTGGTGGTGGAGGCGATTACCTGCTATAAGTCACAACAAAGGGCTTCTGGGCATAACAGCATCAAAGGAGACAAAAAGCCTACAATTCCAGAGAATCAGCCATGTCAGGACCCAGGTGGCTGAACGAAGAGATTTGCTGCTGAACTTAAAAGGCAGCTCTTATACCTCTCCTCCTTTAAACTTAAGGGAAAGAAAAAGAAAGAAATGGTGGGTGGAATAGTGAACCACAGACAGTTTCAGACAGTCTGTTCAGACTATGAAGAAAAAATATCTTCAAGTAAAATATCAGGTTTTGTGACACAGGTTAGGCAAACATATATGGAGATTATTGAGATGGTTTAGCTGTGCAGAGCAGTGTGCTGCTTTCACCACCACAAATACTGCAGCTGGTAAAGTTGCCTCCTTGAGAAGCAAAGGCACTTCTGAGGAAATGTGGAGTTATTCACTTGCCTGAAATGCCTGTTTACTCAGGAAAATTGCCTGATACTAAATGGGCTTTTACTCTAGTCCACATTCATTACACCATTTGTTGTGATTGCCAAGCAGGGTCATCCCTTATGCCAAATAAACAAGCTGTAACTAGTGTAATGTCAAAACAATGATGTGAATGAAGCTAGTATTAGACACAGCATTGCAATCCTATATTAATAGGATGTAGAATGATAATAATAATGATAATGGTAATATCTTCTGTCTCAATCCATGTATTGTGTTTAGATTCAACTGGAGGCAGTGACATGTTGGAGCTATGGAGAACACTGGAAAAAATAGATTATAATCTTAAAACTTGAAAATACTTTCTAAACAAAAGATTAAGGAGGCAAAACTCTAAAGGAGAATGGCAATCCATAGCAAGTCATGCTCTGAAGGATGAGGCAAGTGAGGCTGTCTATTCTACCTGGTAAAGATCACATGGCTGGCTGACCAAGAACATTCCTTTTGCTCTTAGGCGCATACTGAGTGCTGGTACCTAAAAGCAATGGTTTTCATTCAACACACTTGTATGAAAAGGTCTTGGATGAAATTGGAGGTTTATGGTTGGCCTTTTGGGTGATTTTTTTCCAGTATCTGAGTCAATTTACTTCATAAGTGTCAAAGAACTTCAGTGGCACACACATCTATAGGATACACAGCTGTTTACAGAAAATCCATTTCAGCTCATACGGTGTGATAGAAGATGAATAGAGGCTTTCTGACACTCAAATTAGGGGAACTAAATGGAAATTGAGCATGAAAAGTGTTTAACAGTGCAGCAAAAGATAGGATTGCTAAAGAAAATAAATCTATTTTGTTACAAAATTGTAGCTTAGAATTGTAAGGTTTAAAAATGGTCACAGCTCTCTAATTATATCCTATTGTCCCTAATGCATGAATGAAAATGGAAAGAATGAGCATAATGCTTTGATCTGAAACAGTTGGTTTAAAGTAGTGTTCAGATGAATGAAAGCAACCACAATACATAGTTACTCTTTGTCATCATCTTAATTCATTATTTATATAGTTTATTATAAATTTATATAATCTACAGGGGATATTAGGTTGACTTCTTTATCAGATGGTAATAAAAATACAGTGTATGAACAGTAAGCAGGTTTTTGGAGGGGGATTGTGCTAATGGGGTTTATTTGGATCTTGATTCGTTTTGCTGTGTTGAGGGCTGTCGAACTTTGATTGTTTCAAGCCACAACAGTGACTTTTAATTTCATTTTTGTCCCTGAATTTTTGACTCCAAAATGTTGTCCCCAAATTTTAAAGAAACTCGTTCATTAATACTTAGATACACAGAAGTATACCTGAAAGTAAGAATTCTTTGCATCCTTATTGAAAAAAATTATAAACAGATCAAAGTAAAATGAGATGGAAATTAGAAGAGAGTAGGTATGTAGCACATGATCTGCCATGATTTGTGTCATCTTTACTTATTTTTCTATTGCATCCTGTCCTATGGTACTATTTTTCTGGACTCACTCACAGTGATATAAAGCTCTGTGGCCGTTTCTTCAAAATTACAAACCCTTTCATGCACAGGTCAAAAAATTGATTTTCTTTTCATGTGTGTATAATTGTTATCTGACACTAGGCTTGAAAATGTTTTCCAAAAAGCTATCTTATTATTGAGGGCTGAATATTACCAGGATATAGAGAAATCTTTTTTTACGCTTCCAAAAAAGAAGATGCAAGCTGAACTCTGGGAGAGGAAAAGCTCAAAATCTCAAGAGATAAACGGAAAAATATCCTCTTATCCCCATGTGAACAGATAGGGGGAAAAAAATAGAGAGAAAACAGAATCACAAAGGAAAAGCTCTCTAAGATCAAGGAGTCCAACCATTAACCCAGCACTGCCAAGTCCACCACAAAGCTGTGTCTGTATGTGCCACATCTACACACCTTACTCATAGCTCCAGGGACGGTGACTGCACCATTTCCTTGGGCAGCCTGCTGCAATGCTTGAGAACCCTTTTGGTAAAGAAATTCTTCCTAATGCCTAATCTGAACCTCATCTGACATAACCTGAGGCCATTTCCTCTTGTCCTATCTCCTGACACTTGGGAGAAGTGACCCACCCAAGTGATGCTGCCTGGCTACAGCCTCCTTTCAGGCAGATTTAGATAGAGAGTGATAAGGTCGCCCCTGTGCATCCTGTTCTCCAGACTAAACAAGCCCAATTTGCCTCAGTCACTCCTGATATGATGTGCTCAGCCCCTTCACCAGCTCCATTGTCCTTTTCTAGGCACACAAAAAAATGGCATCAACAAAAAGGAAGAGCACATTCCCCTGAGACCCCCACTGTTAGAAAACAAATGGAGAAGAGTGCTTAGGTGAGTCCTTCAATGCAGGGAGCCTTAAGGATAAGGAGGAGAATAATGATTACAATTAGAGTTAAGATCCAACAGCAGAATGCAAAGGTTCAGTGTCAGATACACTATCTGCTAGTAAATTATTATTTTCTTTCTTTGCTTTGACGTAAAGGAAAGATCGTAAAGATTGATTAAAGTCCAGGCCAGTTTTATCAGTTCTGGAAATACAAGTGAAGAGATTTCTTTTTGCACAGATACTGTTGACTTGCTTGACTTGGACCGATTATGTCAAGTAAAACTGTGTTATACCACATGTGTCTCATCCCAGTTTTTTCTGTGACCTAAAAATACTTTGCTCACAAGGAACTTTGACTTTGAAGAAATAGAACTTATAATATGAGAAGAGGAAGTGCAATGTAGAGCGAGTCACAGATCCATTGAGACTGAAACCTTGATAACTGAGAGAAGAGAAAAAGTACTTTGATACTCATATGAAGCCTTGTAATTGAAACATTGGCTCACTTGAGTTATTCCTTTTATAAATTGAAGTGCACAATATGAAGTGACAATTTCCTCATGGGAAATAAGCAAGACCTTGGCCCTTTAACAAGATGTATTCAAAATATTGAGGTGCTGTTCTATCCATTACCTTCAAAAATATTTGCAATTTAAGATGTACCAGTTAATAAATCACAAATATCTTATTTTGGTGTTTAAAATATGAGAAACCAATTTATGACAGTCTGATGACTTAATGAAAAATAATAAATCATGTTTATTTTTTATAGTTGAGAGAAAGAGATAATTATCATGGTTGTAAAAATAATAGCTTTAACAGATTAGTTATTTATTTTTTCAGAACAGTTGCACAAGCTTTTAAAAGCTTGATGTGCAAATGCTTTGGCAGGATTTTGCCTAGCTCTGAAACTGAGTTTGAATCCTGCACTATAAGTGTTCCTTAGCTGTCCTTGCAGACACATCATCCTTCTCCTTGAGCAACCTTA
This sequence comes from Melozone crissalis, assembly GCF_028551555.1. NCBI lineage: Eukaryota > Metazoa > Chordata > Aves > Passeriformes > Passerellidae > Melozone > Melozone crissalis. Next base: position 46,978,503 of record NW_026535784.1, on the reverse strand, counting down.
ATCACAACTTATCATTGATAGTATACAACATCTCATGCCATACTAAAGGAAATTACCAAGTGAAGACTTCACTAACTGGGACTTACTGCTCTGTAATGCTCTTTCTTCAGTAAGTGGAGTCCTCTATCCCCCTTCATCCTGTTCACAAAGGATATTTGTAAATATTACAGAATAGAAAACAATAGGAAACTATAGAAAAATGTATGTGTCAATGGCTGTTCAAATAATTAAGTCATTGGGAGAAATATATTCTGCTGATTTGATCTAATGGAGATTTTATCCTAGTGATTCTTGTGCAATAAGTACTTTGCAGCCTAGACAAATTACAAGATAATTACGCTCCTGCATGTGTTGTGAAACTAAGGCTGAGGTCTGTGGTAACCTGGTCACTACCTGCTGTAACAGAAATAGGAGGGACTTTCCAATGAAGCAGGCAATCATTTATGAGTATGTCAGGGTACCCACCATCAGAAAATTCTGTTATTTTAATTACTAATTAAAGTACCGTAGTTTCAGAGTTGGCAGGTTTTTGTTCTTCACGAGTATTCGGGGATTTTCTTTTTCATCAATATAATCTCCAACTACTGAAGAGATTATGCAAGAGAATGTCAAGTCATTGTAACTTCAGGCAGTGTGGGTTATAAGAACACTCCTTTTGGCTTTCAGTGCTGAACAGTGAGCCATGCCCTGCAGGAAAACACTCAAATATTACTATTTGTAGTGCAGTTGCATTTGTAATGCGGAGTCAACAACTCATTGATGAACTTGAGACTACCCCTCTAAGATAGTCATTTATGCAGGGCACAATGCAGGAGGAAGAGAGCATTGTCCTAGCTGCCCTCAGTTATTCAGGTGCTCTTGGACAAAGAGACAGCCACACCAGTGTCCCTCCCAGCAGCTGGAGACACAGCAGTCAAGTTCACGGAAGCTAGTGAACTTGGCCAATGTAATTCAAAACCATAGGAATGAAACTAGGTGTTAGTCTAGCTAGTTAATTTCTGACTTTAGAGGCATGCCCTGGGATCCTTAAACTGATCTTCTCCACCTGAGTGCTCTGAAGCATTTAATAATGCTGCAAAGGTAAATGGGATTTTCCATGGTCTGCTTTTTTATCTTCAGGCAACAGACAGGATGTATGATAGTTTAAGGATCAGCTGGAATGCCATTGTATCTTCACTGCTCAGTTGGTGAAACTCAGGTTTTTCTTCTTCTATCTCCTAAATTAAATGATATTAAAATGACTGGAACATGGACTTTTTCATGATATCCTAAGGCCTCATCTGCTTCTCTTACCCTATTCCTACCTTCTCTGTTTTTCTTTCTTAATGGTTACATAAGTGTTGTATTTAAGATAATTTGCCTCATTGCTGAAACAGTTTACAACAAAAAAGTTTTTCCATCCCTCATATAAATCAGCTTTGTTTTTTTTCATCTAATCTTTATATCTGTCATGAGCTGCTTTCACAGTATGTACTTTTGTTCAAATCTCAAAACCATGGACTTGCAAATGACTGCATTAGCAATCTAGTCTAAATTGAATCCATGTGTGTTGTTAAAGCCCCATGATACAAAAGAAGTGCCAGGAACCTGCAAACAGTTTCATTTTATTAATGTAATATTGCAAAAGTAGTCCAATGACTGCGATGGGAAAAATAATTTCAAACCAGAGAATGTTAGATTCAGAAAAGTTTTTCTGCAGTGTTCACTTGGAGCTTACTGTCTCTGCCAAATGTGATTTTTGGTAATACGCTATGTTAAAATGTTACTTCTACCAGACCCCAAGACGCGAGAACAGTACGATTATAAAAATTTCTTGGATTTAAAGCACCAATTTCTCACACAGAATGTTTGGCTGCCTTGCTGATGTTGCATATAAAGAAAGCAAATAATGGCTGTCTAGCCCTCGTGGTTTTATAAAAATGGAATGGAATTAGTTCTTTAGCATTAATTTATCTATGATGTTCACAGACCACTTGAATACCATGCAAAGGGCTACAGAAAAGTTGGTCATCACTGGTTTTACTTGTGTTTGCTGCAGTGTGACACTGAGAGACAGCTGCTGTTGTCAGTATAAATTCTTGTTTCTAATGCTCTATCCCCAAATCAGGAGCACTTCCTTTTGTTGTGTAAGAAGTATTTGTCTGAATGGAAAAGTATTTATTCTGTACAAACTTGATTATAAAGCATCTTCATGGAAAAGGAGGAGGGAAATTGAACTACTTTTGTCTTCTGAGGTAGAAAATAGAATATAAATATGTCAGTTTACATACTTTTTCTATCTGGTTATTCACTTTTTCTCCCAAAACAGATATTTCATTCTATTTGAAGTGCCTTTGTTGTAACTTTGCTTCATGATAGCAAGAATGTAAGTCAATAAACAGAGACTATTAAAGACTTAGTATTCATTAGAGAGATTACAACATTGGCGCATAGTTCTCTAAGCTGAAATCAACTATTCCAGTAATATAAATGCATTTCTACCAGGATAAACTGCTATCCAAGATCACAATTTCAAAGAAAACTATTGGTTCATAATCAGACAGTTGATATTTGGAGGTTTTAGTTGTTCAGTGGTTAGACCTTTGTTTCCTGTATGTTAAAATGCCTGTATACATTTGGTGTTGTGTGCCAGGGTGTGTTTGTCAACAAGAGATAGATTGCTTAAAAGATTGTTTGGCTTTAGGTGGAAAATTTCCAAGCATTCAGAAGAAGTGCTTGTTTTTAAGTAACTGGGCTTCTTTGCCTTGGAATTTGCTGGAAGAATGAACCCCACAATAACCACTGACCAGCTAGCAGTTGTATGTGAGGTCTTTACCTCAATGGTTGTGCTCCGAGCACATAAACGTGACCTTTCCACAATGGAGTATATGGAATTTCTAAGTAGATTATATTACCTCTTTGCTTGCAGCACTTCACAGTGCTTCAGTTTTATTTAGTTTTCTGTGTTTAGCATCATGGGAACTGTAGATAGTTAGAGAGGCTTCTTAGGCGTATCAACGAGAGATATCTGAAAGGTGGCGGAAATAGGTGACCCAAGAAGGTGATTAGACCTTTCTGCAGAAAATACCTGTAATTTATGGTGCAAAGTAAAGAAAAATTGCTTTTTTTCTTCACTGTGTGTTTACAGAGTGTGTTTTTATTAGTCTTCCTTCAAAGGTATTTAAAGGCATGAGTCTGTGAGCAAAAAAAAACGGGCTAGCTTCCCCCTGTAAGAATAGATTCAAAGAAGAAACAAATCTTAATTGGACTTTGGAACTACTAATACAGGGCTGTGTCTTTTCCTGTTTGATGGGGGTGGTTTTTTGTATATGTAGGTTTTTGTTTGGTGCTTTATTTTTTTCCCCCTTCATTTCCTAGGAAACAAGCCCAGAACTCAGGCAGACTTAAAAACTTAAAAGCAAAACAAAGTGTATGAAATGGTATAGAATATGACATTTAAGTTAATGCAAACGAAATAAAACCTATTTGCACTGCTCAGATGTGTCGATTGAATTTAAAGAAGAGATCAAACCTAAAGACATCTTGGACTTTGATTTGAATAGTATCTTAGTAACTGTTTGCACACTTTTACTCTCAATTTTTGTCACATAAGGACAGGACTAATGGATTCCTTTCAAGACCAATTATTAAGTGCTTGGTTTGTATAACTAAATATTCCTAGAAGGTGAAACTTGCTGTGTGCATTAATACTGAAGGCAAAGCAAAACTGTATTCTGGTACCATGCAACAGTATTCTTTTGCTGCTGGGCAGAACTGAAGGTGAAACTTGCATTTTTTTGGGCATTGTTGTAAGTGACACTTCACTTTGAGGGCCTGACCCAGCTTCTGTAATGCACTGACTGTAGCGGAGTGAAGACTCTTGGTCAGGTACAAGAAGCATGAACTGGTTGTGTAGATGATTGTGATTAGATTTATTGCTAATACAGTGCCTAAACATTGTCAGTGCAGTATATAACACTATAAGAGTTAAAAGGCTATAATATAGGGCAGGTTTAGCTGGAAATTTCCAGGTTTACAGCCTTTGGCCTTGCAGAATGAACAATTATGAAGTAACAAAGCACCTATGGAGCCATGTTAGGATTTTATTTCTGTATGTGATCAGATCTTTTGTGCTTTTCCTCACTTATCTAGAAGGGGGTGTTCCCTGTCTTCAGGGTGGACATAGCCTGAGGGCAGGCCTGCCAGAGGGAGGGATCCACAGGGAAGCTGCCTGCAACCTCAGGAGCACAGTTTGCCCCACTGGCCCAGTCTGCAGCAGCATTTCACACCATTTTGAAGGCCAAAGTGCACCAAAGTCAATTGAAATCCCTCCAAGCTCCCCATCTCTGGAATGCATTAATTATGTGAGCATCCAGACAGTTTCTCCTGCAAATCCCACCTATCTTTTGTCATAGATGCAGTCACATTGACATGAACTCCACTGAGAGCAGGAGTGAGCTGTGCCAGAGTGGTGTTCCTTGACAACTGTGGGGGTTGGATAGACATACTCTTTCAGTAGCGCACTGTGAAAACCTGTCAGACCATCATATTCCCAGATAAGTGGCTTCTAAGAAATTTCAGGAATGTAATTAAAATTTACTAAGCATTTGTAGAACTTGGTTCAAGAAAGTACATTTCATTTGCAGATCAAAGACAAGATTTATCTGTTTTAACTCCAAGCAGGCAAATGAAGAGGTAGGTCAAAAGACTTGGGACCAAAATTCAGATTAAAACACTGGAAGTCAATGGTTTAGCTTAAAGACCATGGAAGGTAACATAATGAAAAGGTTGCACTGGGACAGGGAAGACATTTATCTCTCCTGCTGTCTAGTCTCTGATAATGTCTGGGGGGGAAAATGCAAATACTTGAAGGAGAGCATAAGGCTGTTGAGGCAAGTGCATAGTAATACTTCATTACTTTCCCAGCCTCAAACCATTTATAATTTGGAAAATTACTGGGCTAGAAGAGTTTCTGTGCAGTTTAACCCTCAATATATTTCTTTCATGAAGGTACCCAGGCTGTTCTTGAACTTAGTAACTTGCAGCTTTCTGTGGCCAAGAATTGTACAGCTTTGTGACAAGTTTTGAGATGAACCAACTACTTTCAGGTTTTTCAGAATTTTTCACATAGTAATTTTAATTCGGAGTGATTTAGCTCTTCTACTAGAAAAGGTGGTGGTCGCTGTAGACCTTTTCCCTCCATGTCATTCTTGTTTTAGTAGTTAGTTGCTGCACATCCTTCTCTTTATCCAGAATACTAAGTCTGTACCTATCCATTCATAGAAATCAGGTTGGAAGAATTTCAGGAGGTCTTTAAGTCTAGCTCCACTCCTCTGTGTATAATCCTTCCAGTTTTGCCAGGGCCTGTGTAGAGAGAGGATCACACTGCACCATCCTTGAGATGCAAATTTGCTATGAGTTTATAGCATATTATAATTAAATGTTCTTCTATTTAGTTTTTTTGTTTTGTTTTTTTTTTCCTTAGACTTGTACCTTTCTTCATTAAAAAAAAAAATCAGCATCTTTAAATTGCAGGACATGTAGGAAGATATTTTATATATGATAAAATTTGGTTTGTGAGAAGAAGTCATGTATGTAAACACTTTACAGTTAAAATACTGCTACTTTTTGAAAATCTGAATGTGGAAAATACAATATATTTAAGTTGAGAGCTCATTATATAAATGGGGTTTCATAAGAAAAGTTCCATCTTTCCACTATTAATATTCATAATAATGACATAAGATTAAGAGACAAGGCCTTAATCTTAACATGATATTAAAGAAAGAAGTTGATGGAGGAAACATATTACAGAAAAACTCTTTCTTGATTACTTTTAAAACTGGGAGAAAGGGTAAAACTGCAGCATTTTGCAGTCAACAGCACAGCATCTGTCTAAACTGTGGAATTCATTATTCAGCCAAGATTGTTTTTGTATGTTTTGTGAACAGCAACCTTACAACCAGAGCTGATAAAATCTGAAGTTGCATCCTAGGAAGCTGTGGCGTACATCTCTGATGCAGCCCTGTTATGGTGGAATATTGGTAGCAATGCATTTTGTTTGTGCATCTGATGATGCAGTTCATGAGCAGGCACAGAGAAGGACCCAAAGCTTTAGGCTATCAAAGGGAATAAACTAAACAAAGACACATTCTTCATCAAAGAATATGTAGAGCTGAGGCAGTACATCACACAGACTGTCATATCAGACTAAACATTCCCCTGGCTAAGGGCAAGCAAAGCTTTCATGTCAGGTGAGGTGTGACAACAGAGAGCATAAAGCCCATTACACATTCATCCTTTCGCACCACTTCTTCAAAGAGCAAAAAATACCTTTTCAATCTGTAGAATTGTGTCTGAATAGTCTTCATCTTGGTCATTGCTGGGTATTGTCAAATGCTGTCTAACTTCATGCACCACATTTGGGCTTATCTTTAATGTCATACACACATCCCTCTGAATACTAACATGGTATCATTGGTGGCAGTGCTTAGATATGACTGCCCAGCTGCTGATCACCAGCAAAATAAGCAAAGGAACCCTGCCTACTGCATTTGAAGTGGTGGTGAAACCTTAGCTTAATTATTGTTTCTAACTTTCCATCTTCGTGGAATTTGTGGCCAAGGGAATGAAGTCTAGAAAATTTCACTGACAAAATGTTAGGAAGCTTAGGACCTTATAAGGTTTGGAGAAATCTTGAAGACAATGGATTCTAGGATGCAAAGAAGGCAGAGGAGGTGAGGTGACAATTTTCAAGCAGGTTTGAATTAGCTGCAGTGACAGAATGAATTAAGTATTTTCCATATTCTCCTATGCATCAAGCTGATTGGCATATAACAAAGATGGGCTGTCATATGCTGGGAGAATCCTTGAAGCACCTGGAAGGAAGGCTTGAGCAATCTATATCACTAGAGGTTTTAGAAAGAGATTGCAGAAACAGTTTAGAAGTATTGCAGAAACAGTATAGCTGCTGCTGCCTTGCTTTCAGTCGTAAGGAGACTGAATCTGCTGCAATGCACAAGCCAATGTTGGTATTCAATGGAAAAACAATCTGAAGATAATGTGAAAATGAGCTATAGAAGAAGATTGACAGTCTTGAGAAAATGTACTAATGGGCTACTTTAATCTAACAGAAGCATCATAATAAGAACTAATGACTAGAAGCAGAAGATGCATAAACTCAAATTAAAAATAAGACAGATTTTTATGCTGAGAGTGATTAACCTTTGGAAAAAAACTGCCAAGGGGAACTGTGAATTGTGTATTTCCTGAAGATTTGAAATTAATACCAAATGTTCTTTCTGACAGTTAGGCTCCGGTAAGGCTTAGTAACAGTCCACAAATAGCCCAATTTTTTTTTTTTTTTTTTCGGAAGTGGAATTGATGAGTTTTTTTGCTTTGGGGAGTTGGTTTGTTTTGGTTTATTTTCAACATAGTAAAGTTTTACTTCTTCCACCTTGCTACAACCAGTGTAACACCTGCTGACCTTCCTTTTGGATTCCAATCATCAGTGCCTGTTTTAAATAGACAGTGTAACCAATGTGTCATAGAAAACAGTAGTTCAGAGTTTGGATGTGGGAGGCTCAAAATGAGATCATAAATTCTTTGTTATTCTGTTTACTGCAGTAAAATCTTAGTTATTCATATGCTGCAGGAAAAATGGGCAAAATTTTTATTGGTGAAACACTGGAAATTGGGTTAGATGTGGCCTTAAAGGCTGTGAATATATTAATTGATATACAACTACTACTACTAGCAGATGGTAATGGTGGGCTTATTTCTGTTTAGGAGTTTGTGCCTTGCCTGACTTGATTCTATTATTAATCAATTTCTTAAATAACATATAAGTAATAAAATGTATGTTTTTCTTCTTTTACGATATTTTGATTTTTATATTTAAAATTAACCTGTATATTGCACTATAAATTTTATGTTCAGTGTCAAATCCAACATCCTGTGCAACATTAAATTCAGTGCTCTAACCCCAACTATAGCACACAGAGCACTGCAGTCAGCCTGATGGGATCATACACTCACATTACTAGGCTCTTGTAAACCCTTTGACTGTCTTTAAGTCTGTAGTCAAAATAACCAAGGCCTTTTGCAGTTTTCCCATGTCTTTTTGTATGCATAAGAATATAGCAGTATTTTTCAAGTATAAAAGTTTAGTAGAAGGAGAAAACCAAAAAGATTAGAGGGAGAAAAAAATCCATCTTCCCTTACTTGACATTTTGTTATTAGGAGAATTCAGCAACAAATAATTAGTATAGGATTCTTTGCCTGCTTAGGCTGCTTATTAACTCCCTACTTAATATTTGTATATTCAGTAGTGTCTAACAGCACAACCAAAGCTTATTCTGCATACGATAAAAGCTACTCCCTGGCTCTGGAGTTACATAGTTTAAGTGTCAGCTTGTAATACCCTTGCTCATTTTGCACAGATATATACTTTGCAAATAGTCATTTTGAATAAAGCAATGTACTACTCAGAAGGAAGAAAGGATGCAAAATGTGGCCCTAAGGATAAGATTCATCTCCCTTAAATTAGCTATTCAAAGTGCAGTTAAACATTTCCTACTTGATCCCTTTTAATATTGATTCAGCTGTCTGGCCCAGGCAGACACTTCCCTTGTATCTATAATGTACTGTACTTGGAGCAGTCAGGAGCTTCCCTTGGCAGCGAAATTCCAGGCTCTTAGACTCTTGCTGTGATTCTTAGAGATCACATCCTTTCCCTGTGTTGACTTGTACAGTTGTCCACTTTTTGCTGTACCTGTCCCATCTTCCTTTGGTAGAGTCCTACAATCATTGAAGTTGGCAAAGGTGTTTAAGTCCAACACTTAACAGCACTGTCAAGCCCACCACTAAACCATGTCCCTCAGTGTCACATCCATGTGTCTTTTAAATACCTCCAGGGATAGTGACTGTACTACTCCCCTGAGCAGCCTGCTCCTTTCCGGCTCTTTCAGACTATTTCAGACATTTGAACTATTCTATTCCCAGTAAAACATGAAATGAGGGCCAGGAAGAAGGAGAGTTGCAGGGAAGACAGGCTGACCAAGCTGAATTACATGTGCTTCCATCTCCTGGTGTGGTGTCTCAGGATCATATGGATACAACACTTGATTTCTGTCCTTCTCACCTCATCATTTCAGACTTGGTACCTGAAGTAGAGGTAGCTTGCATCTTATTGCAGAATAGAGGTCTGAGGGAGCAGCACAGCTATTTTGGTAAATTGTAGAGTTTGAAAGTGGGATGCCATCACTAAGAAATGGTGTTAGCATAAGTAAAAGCTTTTTATTATGGAATGGTGTGTGGGGAAGGAAGAAAGGGAAATGTGTCAGAGAAAACTGTTCCACAAAGACTTGTGCTTCTCTGTCTTTTATGAGAAAACTTCAGAGGAAGATGAACTCCAGAAACCATGTAAGATACCATCAGCAACATTTCAAAACAAAAAATGTTTGGTTATCCCCCTAAAAACTGGGAGAAATCCCAGATTTATATAGTTGTACAAGCATCTAATAGCTCAAGAGGTGCTCAGAGACCTCTTTGATCTGATGGGCGAAGTGTGAACTTAACCATTGCTTCTGTTTCCACCTCTGTGTGAGCCAATTGTTTAACCTTGAATAAGTGTCTTTCCCTCCTCCTCCTGCTAGTTTCCCTGTGCATAACACAAAGACCAAATATTGAGTCAATTAGCTTCTGAATTTTGGTGCATGGACATAACTAAATTGTACACTGTACTCAGAAACTAAAATAATTTGGAGGATGAGTTAATCAGCACTTCTTACTAACACCCATCTACTTGTGAAGTGCTCAGGCATTACGTCAACTACCCTATGTTTGGACTCATTATGCTGGAGTGGGCCCACATCTATCTCAAAGATAGATTATGAAATGCTTAGGCTATTCTCTGTCTCAGACCTTGGCTAGCAATCTGGGGCTGTTATAAATCTGGGATTGTTATAAATCTCTGCTGTAATTTCTGTTATACCAGACTGGAAATTGAGTTTTTTCTCCTGCATGCTTATGGTAATGGATTGCAGGTTACCAAAATTACCACTTATTGTATCCACCAAATGCAAGCCACCAACTGACAAAATTACCAATTACTCTAATGCAGGTAATTGTTTTCCTTCAGGTTTTAAGTCTTTTTTTATGGGATTCTTAATTCTTCTAGATGTTGTTTGTATCCATCTAGCCAGCAAAACAAATAGATCTGTTAGTGCTTCCTCACTTTTAATGACTTTTTAAATAGGTGTTTCTTATTCATCTTGAGTTCTCATGTGTTTTCTGAGAAAGTTTAAATGGAGTTTTCTGCCTTGGAATAAATGTACCTGTAGAATAAATATCTGTTTTCTGAAGGGTTTTCTTTGAACAGAGTATTTATGCAGAAAACCTTATGAGAAAAAAACCACAAGGGGATGGAGGGGAATGGGCAAAATGTGGTGTCTAGCTATAGCTTAACATTAAGTAATATGTGTGGATATAACTTAATGCTTTTTTTCCCTGTTTCTGCAACTGCATTCCTACAGAAATGCCATTCTATGACTCACAGATAACTTTTAGCAAGCTATTTATGTATTTGAAAAGGTTTGGTTTGTTGTGGGTTTTGCCTCTTTTTTTTCCTTTTAGTTTTTTATTGGTGGATGAATATTGTAGTCAGAAATCTTTCCCTCACAGCTATGTCCTTGTGGATAATTAGCTGTAGAACCTAATCCTCTCTTTCTTATTCATGGCATAAAATGTTGGGATGATGCATCTGGGCCTTTCCAATAATACTGGTGCTTCTATTTGACCCATTTATTTGGAAAGGAGAACCGGCTCTGTTTTTCAGTGAAGGAGGAGAGAAGGCACTCCTGTTTTTTACTTTGTCCCACTTGGTTTCCATGTGCTTTGAGACATCCCCAAAGGGTAGAAGTCCAGGAAGCTGGTAGAGAGACCAAGTTTTGGTTTTGCAAGCAGTGATAGGAAACTCTCTCACAGCAACTTAAAATTTGTGGAAGGTTTCTTCCTGAATATTTCATTTGGACAACAGTACTGTAGAATCACAAAATTGTTTAGGAGGGAAAACACCTTTGAGGTCATCAGGTCCAGCCATCAACCCAGCACTGCCAAGCTCACAATGAAGCCACATCTACACATCTTTTAAATGAGTTTGCATTCCTCCAGGAATGGTGACTCAAGCACTTGTGTGGGCAGCCTGTTCCAATGCCTAACCACCCTCTTGGTGACAATTTTTTTCCTAATATTCAATCTAAACTTTATCTGGTGCGACCTGAAGCTATTTCCTGTTGATCTATTGCATCCTCTTGTCCTATCCCACTTCTCTGTTTAAATTGGTATTTTAGCAGTACAGGCTTGACATCTGCCCTGTGTGTGACTTGCAAGATGAAGTTTTCCAATATTGCTATAAGGCTGCTGGGGAGAAGCAGTGCTTTCTGGAGATCCACAAGGCAAACTCTTAAATATGTTTTTAAGGACTGTAATGAAGGCCCAATATATTGTTTCTCAACAGCTAAAAGCAAAACTTTTCTGTAGCAAACCAAATATTGTTTTCCCCCAGAGTGAAATGCTGTGCCTTATCTGTATATGCCAGGCGACAGATTTTATCTGCTTGTTCTGTCCTTAAGGAATGTATAGACAAGTTGGTTTTTCTTGCAAAATCTGATAAAAAGCCTGTCTCTTCCTTTTCCATAGAATTTTAATTAAATATACCGTTCCCTGCTTGTGATAGGATTTACTAGGGGATAGCTGCTTTTGTTCCCTTGTGCAATATGGACAAATAACCTGTTGGGATAAGAGACACTTGAAGGATTGTAGGACATGAAATAGTCTGCAGGATCTTTTCCCTGTTCATTTACAGGTTTTATTAATTTCATATGACCTTTCTATTTAGGTGAATGGGTAAACACTGTTTTTAAATGTGAAATGCTGCTGGTGTAGTACACTAGGTGTTTTTTCTTAAGTCCTAGTTAACAAAAAGTTCACTAACATTTAGAATCATATCTTTGTTCTGAGCATAGCAAGTAAAGAGATAGATAAAAACAAATCTCTTCCAATTTCCAATACTTAATGGAAATAAATTCTCTTCTTTTAAAGATTCCATTCTGTTTCTAATATTTCTTTTGAAAGGAACACTGTTTTATATTATACCACGTGTTACGTTTTGTTCCCATTTTTTTCTGGCATATCCTAAATGCACAATTCCATATATCCATGATTGCTTGTTACACTTCAGGGTTACAAATTTTGTCTAGATAGAGTTCTTTACTAAGACATGGTAGCTGAATATTTAGTCAAATGTCAAGGGTTAAATTTGGCTGCTGATTTGAATTTCTGTCACCTGCCTTCCTCTCCACTTATTTCTACACTATTTTATGTAGTTCCATAAAATGTTTAGTGGTTGCTAGAAAAGTTGTTTCAGAAAAAAGGTCACTCAAATAAAGACCAAATTACCAAATGCAGCTAGAAAAGGCTCAGCCATTTAAAAGGTCAGATTAAATAGGACACACTGTGGGGTAATTTACCCCCCAGCTGCTCAGCTTTTGTGAAAGTTGATGAAAGCACAGAGGTGAAGGAGCTGTGTTTTAAGAAACAGTTTCTGAAGCAAAAGTTGATGAAGATTGATGTGTCTTCTGTCAAGTGCCCTTCAAAGATACCTATCCACTCAGAAGGTGAACATCTCTCTGTGCGATGCTCACAAAGCATTCTTTTCCAGCTCTCACGTCTCATAAAGCAAACACCCTCAAGACAGAATTATAAAGGGACAAAAGTGGAAAGAACTTTAAGAACTGGCTCAGACTTTGGTGCATCTGCCCTTGAATTTTGTGTGATGCCTCTGAGTGTTGACGGATTGAATACTGTATTACGTGCTGCACATTGGCAACTGATAATGTGTTTTTATTAAATGCTGCAATTTTTTTCCAAATTCTCCTTTGAGAAAAGCAAAGTAATACTGTCATTTTTAGAGCATGTCAGTGAATGCTTTAGGAAGGTTATGTTGTCAAAGAGCTGCCTTGTGTGCTTGTGGCAAATTATCTGTTTTAAGTCCATCTTTTCTCTTTTGAGTGAAAGGTTCAATGCTATGTGTTCACAACCATTCAGTTTTAGATATAATAGTTATCAGTTTTACAACTACTCTTTGCTTCAAAAACTGCTAGGTAATATTCTACATGCAATGAAAAGAGATTATATTTATGGGAATACAGGTGCAAGGTACAATCTTAGATATGTTGATCATGGAGAGTTAAAGGAAGGAAGAGGAGATAACAGGAGCCATCAAAGGTGTTTGTGTCTCGATTCTGGGAAAATTGAGAAAAAAATCTTTGTGAAAGTTTCTGGGGTTTTTTAAAGGCATTTTTTGTCTTCCCCAGTTTACTTAAATGTTTTTGTAGAATGACTGGAAGTGTTCACGAGGGATTGGAGGTCAGTAGGATAGTCACATGCCCTATCTCAGTTATCATTTAGTTGCCATTAAGGACTGTCTTCTGTTGCTGTTGATGCTTTTGTGTCCAGAGCACCTGTTATTCACACAAGAACTTTCACACTGTTATTCATCCAACTTTCACCTGGAGAGCTCTGTTTCAGACCATGTGTAAATCACACTGGTAATCCTGAAACTCCACTGAGAAGGCATTGTTCTACAAGCTAAATTTTTTTTGAGTTTACAGACCCTTAAATGGTATTGAATTTCCCTCTTTCAAAGGCTGTTTTTCTTGCAAAGCTGTTGGATCAATAGCAGAGTTAATGAGGAACTGGGATTGCTGCCCCCTCAGTTTGAAGAGCAGGGAGCTCAGCCATGTTCTCTCTGGTGGAGATCTCAAGGTTCTCTCCTTGGTACAAGAAATTAACCTGCAGGATACAAGAAAAAGCCTCTTTGCTCTGATTTTAAGAATTATTTGAAACAGGTAAATAGAAAACATTTTTCCACAGTACGAAGCTTGTGTCTCACAAGCATCTAAATTTTGAGGGATCATTTTATTTGTCATGTTTTAGTGTCCAATTGCCTTTTATTCTGCATTAGTTTTATTGTATAATAAATTCAGCAAAAGCACTGAGAGCTTAGCTCCATACCTTTTCATGTGTTATGTTAAGATTAAATAAGAAGTGTAGTTACTTGGATAGCACTTTTGCCTTGAGTACTTTCAGCAGTTTTAACTTCTGTATTATTTAAATAGGTAGTTAACTTGAAATGATCTGGCAATGGTGACTGTTTATTCCACTGTTCTGTCCCATATTTTTGGGGATTCATTTTGCTCTATCAGCTTTGATATTTAATTTTTGTCAAACTTGGTTTTTGGACAGAAGACATGGGTGTTATCTGTTTACAACTACCAACTCAGGGTTAAATCAGGAACTGATGGTTGTCATAGGAGGAAGGAATGTTCCAGCTGAATCACAATATACATTTTAGTGTGGTATGTGCTTTCTCTGACATGGTCAAGAATCCCACTTTTCAAAAAAATTGGTGCAGAACTCTCTAGTGCCTATAAAATTCACTGGTGTTGGGGCCTTATTCTTGATTCTGTTAATTCATAAACCATTAGAGTAGATTTTAATGGGATTGGTACTTCTCATTTAGGCTCTTCCATACCACTCAGAGTGCTCCTTTTAAAACAGATGGGAGGGCTACCTATATGTTCATAAATATTCTATATACAGCATGCCTTTGAATATGAGAGGAAAAACTCTAATATGTTTCAGGGGCACTCTCCTGGATTTTCATCACACTAATGTGGTGCACATATTTTTTTTTTTTCTCATGAATTTGGACTGAATTCCAAAGATAAATAGAATTCTCGGGCCTGATTACTCTTGGATGAATATTTTTGCTTTAAAATGTACATTTTAAGCTGTAGAGTGTACTTTGTTGAACTCTACTTGGTGGCAACTTTGGAAAATATTTTTCTATACTTTTCATCCTTCTTCATCAAGCACAAACAAAACCCAGTGTATTGTTGGTGACCATGTAGAAGATAGGTAGATGCAGGAGCCCTTGAAGTACAATCAGTACAATAAGTATTTGAAGCGATAGCTGCAAGAGTTTCTTTGGATACAGGATTTCTTTATAATTTCCCCAATACATGGTTTTGTTCCTGTAGTGCTACACTAACATTTCACTGCAGCAGTATTCCAGTGGTACTTACTTTATTTAAGTGTATTTCTTGTTTCAGTCTAGCTGGATATAGATCAGTGAATCATTACAGCAGTTTTAGAAGGTAAGAGACTGCACTCATGTACAAATCTAAGCTTGTGTACTTTCTTTGACAAAACTAAGTAAAGCAGATTAGTTCTTTGTAAGGCTTATATCTAAAAAGTAAAATTCACTATGACAAACCTGCTGCTAAAGATGTACTTTCCTGACCTTATGGTAAAAACTTCTAAATAAAATGCATCTTACTGATAGTGACTGTCTACTGAAAGGTATTCTTGAGGTTTTCATCACTTCTAAAAATAGAAGGAAATAACCACTTTTCATTTAAATTCTCTAGTCATGGGAGACTTTCAGAGCCGCCTTTGGAGTCTAATTGCTTACAGCTTCTTTTTGCAGTTTTAGTTGGATTTGTTATTCCCTACCACTGCATCTCAATGTAAATGAGCTGTGTGCAATTATACCTTCCCGGTGACAAAAGCCATTTCTGTACCTGGCAGCTTGTAAAAATTCAGAATGAAAAATTATCTAAATGGTAAACAGCATGAGTTTCTGACATTTCTACTGAGCCATGCTAAATGTACTTCTGTGTTTTACATTCAGTAATTAGTTGATTGTGCAGATAAGAGAAGGCAAAAGATGCAGTAAGTATGGATTTTGTTAGGGTATTTTTAGTCTTTGCTAAAGTAATGCTTTTATTTAGTTTGCTGTTTTTCTCTGTTTTCTTTTAAGGGTGTTTTTCTCACTGAAACACATGGTACACAATAGTTAGAACATCTTATGCTCTATTATACTTGGTCCAATCCAAATCCAACCCAGTTTCCAGAACCTATGGCTTCTATTTTAAAATAAAATCAGACACAAACATGCACAAACGAGCTATTAGATTCCCTTGACATGACCTACCACATTTTCAACAAACACACGCTGTTTATTGCTTTTAGCATGTTTACTCCCACATGTTCACATACTGCTGTCTTCACTCTATGCTTTTTACTCTCACTGAAACACACTCATGTGTCCTGCTTGCATGTATCAATCAGCACATCGTGCTCTTGCCAGTCCTGCATTACTCCTCCTCTCACCTGATTTCCTGAAGAACACTTATATGCTAGTGTGACTTCTTCAGGTTACTTGTTTAGGGGGCAGCAGGCTCCCACCTGAAGACAAGAGTTCATCTTTCAGACTTGAGCTCTGCAGACTCATGAACCAGCAGAGAGCACAGGAGTGTGATGTCCAGCTCGTAAGGGGAAGGGAGCACCTAAGATTTGTAGATGCTTGTGGTTGAAAGGAATGACAAAATTCAGAGGGTCCACAAAAATTCACAAAGTTGTATCAGTAAATTCCACAGATGGCATGGAAGTTGGTATGTTGGTCCCTAACCTACTAAATGAGCACACTGCCACGGGCTTTGGATAAAGGGATGAGATGAAATGACAGAAGGAAGGAGAGAAAGGTCACCATGCCTGGTTCCAGTGTTGGTCCAGCCAAAGGGATGCCCAGGGTTTTCAGAGCATGTGTCCAGCCTTGGTTGGGGGTACCTTTTTATAGACAAGTTTCTCACTTCTTATGCAAATTAGTTCTGTGCAGAATGCTCTTTCAGACCTTTCTGGAAAGGACTCAGAGGGCTTTGGGGGTCTGGGGTGATCTTGATCTTCCCCTATGCTCCGTGCCCTATTGTAAGCATCATTCCTAGTCTTGTGTTTTACTGTATTGTGCTTATCTCCAGGAACTAGAACAAGGATGTCTGGCCCAGAAAAGTGGTGCCCTCCTCCCACACGGCTTGCTGCTCCAGCCACACCTTTTTCTTTCCCATGGTGTGATAATACTACCAATTCTTGTCTGTTTATTGCCAGCAGCCCTTGGTTGGGTGCACAGCCATCTAGCTGTCGTGTTTGAGACATGCACACTAGTCCCTTATCCTCTGTGATCCTACAAGGAGGCAGTGCTCAGAGATGAAAACTGGAACAGACTTACTGGAAGCCTGAGCAGGGTGAGAAAAATGAGCCGAAGACATTGGCAACACAATAGCAATGAAGTGCATTTTGAGTCACAAGTTGCAATCAGGCCTTAGTTCTTATATTGCAAACCACTTGCTCATTTTGCCCTCTTGCAATTGTTTAACACGCATTTATTAATGTATTTATTTGGTTTTTCTTTTTTATTTGAAGCATGCCAACTTAGAGAAAGGCATCCCAATTTCTTTCTGAAAACTCAGACTCAAACTTTCTACTTTTCCTTGGTGCTTTACAGGAGTTGTGAATTCCTTCCAGACTAAAACCCCCTGTATCTGATTCACAGCTTCAACCTGCTTGAGTTTGAAAACCACCAGCCACAATAACTGTGGCTCAGCACATTAACTTACTAGGGTGTAATTCAACCTCTAGTACAGCTGAAATAGTCAGTATGTCTGATTTTAAATTTGTAACAGGTATTGATCTATGAGCAGCATTGGACTAAACTTTTAGCTACAATGTGAGAAATGGGAAAGGCAAGAAAATTATTTTTGGATGCTTGAATCACTTCCAAATATTGTGTTTCCTGTCCAGGAATTATGGCCCCTTACTCTTCACTAATTTTAGTGAGGATAATGTTTTGCCTGTGAGACTGCTTCTAAAAGGTGAAAATTGCATCTGTGGATAGAATATCACCAATGGTTAAGGACAGACTATCTCTGCTCCTGTTCAGAGGTGAGGAAGTGGAGGGAGCAGGCGCTTAGCTTATTCCAGTCCACCTCTTTGATTCCAGTCAAATTGTAGAAAGCCTTTTCTAATTTTCCAGCTTCCTGACTGAGAGTAAATAGGTTGAAGGGGGAATGGAAAGCAGAAGAAAATCTCACTGCAGTCTCTACTCTCAGCAGGAGGTAGGCCGGTCTTTCCATGGATGAGAAGAAAGCATTTCACTTCTGTCCCTCTTGGGCACACATAGAGTTAGAGAAAATGAGGAGTTCTAGTTTTTCTCTGTTCATGGGACAGTTGGAATTGAAGCAGTAGTCCCAGCATCTTATGGGAAGCTGGGTAATCTTCTCACAATACAGAACTAGCATGTGATTGGACTGACACATCTAATAGATTAGGAGTCATTGTTGGAGAGCAAAGGAAGAAGTGAATAAATTACCAGTTCTTGCTGATTAAGTGGACAGAAATTTTGCAGAGTTATTTTGTTTGTGCTTTTCAAAATAATAAATGACTGTATGTTATGGTCTTTTTATAGCCCATTTAGATGCATAATATATATTAATTTCCCCAAATAGAAGGAAAAAATCAAAGCAACAATTAGCTCCAGTGCTTGCAAAAGCATATGTCAGTTTCTGAAACTTCAAGACACTTGTTCTCATCAAAATACATTTTGAGAGAGAAAACACCAAATATAAATTAGAGATGTACTTTGTAGAAAAAGATCTGTAGAGATAAGTGAACATGACAGATGTATATGAAAAAAGCACTGACCATTTGGAAATAATAATAGGAAAAAAGGTGTTGCTAGGTAAGAATAGCATGTGGTACTGTTCTAAGTGCAAAAAATATTTTTTGTGGCTTTCAGTGCAGTGTATAATAACTACATAGAGTCATATAAATGCATGTTGCTCTCATGTATCAGAAAGTAAAAGAGAAGATATTTATGTCAAGTCCTAATCTTAAAAAGTTTTAGGATTCATCTCTGCTGACTTAAGTAATTTTTATTTTTTGAGACTCTTTTCTTTTTAGTATACCTGTCAAGCTAATACTTCTGTTTCTTGTTCATTCTCCCTGTTTCTTTGTACGAATCATGGAAACAAGAGCCTACTTGTGATAATGGGCTTGTATGTGGATCGGTGGTGTCACCATGAAAGGGTGACATTGAAGTTAAAAGAAGCTGCTAACGAGGGTCTCACGGGAAGTGGAGCTAATTAGTCAAGTTAAAAAGGGATAATTCATTGCAGCCTTTGTCTTAGAAACACATTTCAAAGTTTCATTTCCATTTCAAAGTTGCAGACTGTAACTTGCAGTGTTATCATGATACATTGAGCTGGAGAAATAACAATCTGGTTCTTTCTGGTTGGCAGCTGAACAAGATTCCTAATGGCATGTGAGTCCCAGGTCATCACCCTTTAAAAAAACCTAGAAGACCACATTTCTGGCTGATCCCTCCCAGTTATTTTGACCATGTTTTCTCTATTTTCTTTTTCTTTTCTTTTTTAGTTATCTTAAAAACCATTAAAGTAATATGCATATGCATGAAAACCCAAAAATTTCTACCTTTGAAAAATATGTCATTTTAAGTTCTGCACAAGATTGTGCACAGTAGCTTGGTTGTGTCCATATTCTAAAGAATATAGAAGGCATGTGAGCAATCAAAAGCTCACACAGAACCTCAAAAGCGTCTAGCCATCTTTACTGAGGTGGTGAGTGTTGTGCAATTGACATAACTGAGGTTTTCTTTTATATCCCTCTAATCAGAACTAAAGTTTTTTAATAGTTTTACTTAGAGTAGTTATCTCTGTATCATCGCTTTTGAGAGAAGTCATTTTAGGATATAAGGAAAATAATGAAGTATTACTTCCTTATTTCTAAACAAAAGCAAGTATTTTAAACTTTTCCAGCAATTATATCTGTGAGACAATGTAACTTTTAATAAGCAGTGGTTTATAATCTGTCAAGTGAATGCTTCAGCGATCATACATTTAATTGGAATGTGCCAAAAATCTTGTTTCCAGAAGAAAATCATGCTAATCTGATGCTGTTGTCATGAGCTAAAAATTATATGGCTAGGGAAAGTTTCTAGCTGGCAGGAAATGATCAATGAACATTGCATACGTGATGTTAACTTTGCCTCTTGCACGTGCATGTCAGGATGCAAATGTCTTCTCAAATCATGTCTATAGAGGCATAGAGCTATTTCTGATACAGACACTCATCTTCAAATAAATTGATAAACTGCACTTCATGGCAACAGAGAGAGGGTCTGCACATTGTTTGTGGTATAAAAGCTCAGTGAGGCATTTCTATTCAACAAGCACAAAGTTTATTATAACAATGTAAAATATGACAGAGAAACTTCTGACACATGATACCTGAATCGGCAGTTGAGCTGGCTTTACAATTTGAAAGGCATTTGGGAATACAGGTATTTTGAAAGCTGAAGACAAGTTATCCTAATGATTACTGACTCAATTGGAAATATAAATTCTAGCCAGTGGTTTGCTTACCATATTTTACTGTCCATAAGGGTTTACTGGAGAAGGACAAGGAAACATCAGAAGTGGAAAAGAAGGAAAATAAATGCTGAATTATTATGTAGGAAGCTTAATAATGTACCTTAAGTATTTCTGTTACTGACAGAGAAGAAAAGTAAAAATAAGATTTCTCCACTTGCAGGTGTACAGAATAAAATAATTTCTCAAGAAAGGGAGAATTGAAAAATACAGTAAATGAACTGACTTAATATGGAATATATTTTATCACCTATAACCTGCACAAAACTAATTTACTAGTGTTTTGAATGCAAATATTAATGAAATGCAAATTATAATATTAATAAAATAATTAAAATATTATTGTATGAGTACACATGACTCTTAAGTTTAAACACTTGATTCTAGAAATAGATGAGAAAATCTAGAAACGACAAACCTCACTGGACTGCACACATTGTAGCCTTTAAAACATGTGATTTGAGTGTCTCTGATGCAATTCTAAATCTATGTAAGATGATGTGGGAAAAGTCCTCCAAGGGAAGCAACTCCTGTAGAAGGAAAGATGTAACGCACTTTCAGTAATTTGAAAAGGGTATAGATGAAAAAGCAGATTCTGATTTGGTGGACAGAATTATTTCCTAAGTGAGGCTGCAACTTCAGTAACAATGCAGGGATTTCATATACAGAATTTTCCAGAAAACATGAATAACCTTTCAGTTTGATTTTCAGAGCTTTGTAATGTCTTTCTAGGCACTCTGTGACATATAGAAATAAACACAGAGCTATTGTTTATTCAGCTAGCAGGCCAGTATACTCAACAGCTAACAACCACCTTTTCTTAGTACTGCTTCTAAAAAAATACTGAGTGAAAGAAATAATTAGGAATCATTTTGTTTGTGAAATGCTTACATTGATAACATCGGACAACAACCTGGCCACAAAATTCAATATTAACAAATTTCCTTGCTTGACATGAGGGTTGCTGTCCTCCCCCTTTGCATTTTAGAGAAGCACTAACTCCATTTTCTTTGTGTAGAGAGGAATATTACAAAGACACAATGTTGGCTTAGGCTTTCTTCGGTTTAAGCTTTTAAGCATTTACATTGATGGGAGACAGGGTGATTCTTGACCTTTTGAAGTAATTTTGCTTTGGCCATTACTCATTTGCCAACCTCATTTGAAAAGCACCTCAGAATCATCCTTAAGGCAAGAACTTCACTTATGTAATTATTTTACTATTCAAAGGGAAAAAAGAAATCTTCAGTTGGTAGTAGATTCTGATGTGTATTTTCCCCTCATTCCAGTGGAATCTTAATTATGCAATTATGTCAGTCAGTCTTTTATGTCAGCAGACAGTCTTTTTCTCAAAAGACTATTTATTCTATTATGTAA
Organism: Melozone crissalis; assembly: GCF_028551555.1. Classification (NCBI taxonomy): domain Eukaryota; kingdom Metazoa; phylum Chordata; class Aves; order Passeriformes; family Passerellidae; genus Melozone; species Melozone crissalis. The sequence continues at coordinate 46,956,802 of NW_026535784.1, read as the reverse complement.
GTCTGTGAAGTAATCTTTGCTCCATTATGACCAGCAAAACCCTGTGGCATTGTGACTTCATTTTGTTTAATTCCCTTGTGAGAAAAATTCCCTCTACAGAAGTCCTGCAGAGAGCTTTTCTCACCATCCTTGTAGAATAGTGGAGTTACCAGTGCAGGAACAAATTTGTGTGGTGTATTTTGTCCTCATTTCTCCTTTTTGTGTGGAAGCTTGTGTGCGTGGTGTCTATTTCTTCAGTGTTTTGTTTTTGTTTTTGAAACAGTGAAAGGCAGCATGTAACATGGTGCATCATTGAGTTGGTAGCTAATAATCTCTTTTAAATTATGTCAGTTCTGTGTCTAAAATGCTTTTCAAATAAGGTGTTTGAACAGAAGCTCTCTGTAAGGTTGTGGTTTAACCCTAGCTGGCAGCCAAGTGAGTGGGCAGCTGCTCCCTCACTCCCACCCTCATGGTGGGGAGGAAAATCAAGCAGCAAAAAAAAAAAAAGTCAAACTCGGTGGTTGAGATAAGAACAGTTAATTAATTGAAATAAAAAAATATGCTAATAATACTAATGATAATTTTAGTGAGAAGGAGATAGAGTAATAAAACCCAAGAGAAACAAGCAGTGCTCACTCCAGTTCTTGCTCCCTGCTCACTCATGCACAGTCCATGCTCCAGCAGCGATCAATGGTTCCAACCAACTCACCTTGCTTTATACACTGGCTGTGGTGTTCTGTGGCATGGAATATCCCTTTGGCCAGTTTGGATCAGCTGTCCTGGCCATACTCCTTCACAGCTTCTTTGTGTACCAGCTCACTGCCAGAGCACAGGAAACTAAAAAATCCTTATTTTAGTACTAAGCAATAACCAAAACATCAATGTGTTATCAATTATTATTGTCATGCTAAATCCAAAACCCAGTGCTGTATGAGGAACAAGGAAGAAAATAAATATTCCAGTCAAAATTGCCTGGGAGGGGTTTGTAACAAGGTGGTCTTTAAGGTGCCTTTCAACCCAAGTCATTCTATGAAAACTAGGACATGTAGTTAAAAGAAAGATTCTCATGCCCTTGCTTGTGTAAGTCCGAGGGCTCAGATTTTCCCAAGCTTATGCAGAATTCTATCTGCCAGAATCAACAGTGCCATTACCCAATTAACAGGGCAGAAAACAGGAAGTGTCATTGTTAAACATTGTTTTCTAGAAAAATGGTATTTAGAACAATCTCTTAAAGCTGAAAATATTACAATTATTTGCACTTAAAATATTAATAAGTTTCCCTCCCTCACTTAAAAAAAGAATGAGCCACATAAAGACTTGCTAAGAAAATTTCTCAAACTGCATGAAAATGCCTACAGTTTCTTTTTGCTCCCCTTTAAGTTCTGGATCATTCAACCCTATCAGCTGTAGCCAAAACATTTAATTAACTAGGCCATCATCACAGTTTGAGGGGACCTGAGTAGAGCTGTTCTACAACAATGTCATATGTCAGACATGAGACCCCATTTTCTTATGCAGTGAAGATAATGCCAGATAGTCCACTGTTTCAAGAAGTATAGTAGATATTGGGTTCTTATCTTTATTGATGGACTGCAAACTAAAAACAGAATCCATGTTCCACATGGGGACGGTTAAAAGTAGAGACCACATTTCTTATGTTTAGAGATCACCTTACTCTCACATTGACCTGTATTTGTTCTCATATGTAGAGCAGGACATAGGAATTGCTTTTAACTTCAATGCAGGTAGAGAGAAATGTGTTTCTTTGAATCAGAAATGCTACATCTCTATGGTCTGTTGTTCCAGCTCAGTAGAATATTTTATCTATTAATGCTGATAAAATGAGGGATGTGTTTCTTCAGAAAAAACAGTTTGGAGACTGCCTTCTCCTGTTCACTCATCTAAAGCCTAAGTAATATTTAAAATCTAGAGGAAAAAGTAAGCCATTAGCCTAGTGTTGAAAGCCCGATTGGGGCAAATGATCTCCAGAGGTCCTTTCCAACCTAAACTATTCTGATAAGTCACCAAACAGACAAAGCAAGCAAGAGTTTAAGTACAGTCTTTATACTGAAGTCAGCAGTGTATTATCAGAAACACCTTTTTTAGGCTTTTTTTCATATCTATTCTAAGTTGAACTCTAGCAAATCTTTATTGAATACTCATCTTAAAGTCCATCAGGTTTAGACCTGTTTAGGCAAATCCCAGAATTCTGGGATTTAGCAAATCCCAGAAACAACCAGACTCTTCATAAATCGTTTCTACAGAGTAGCTGAAAATTACCCGTTCCAGAAGCATAAAGAATTTTCCTGCAATTTTTGTTGCACAAGTCTGGGTGTTGTACATGAGGACAGAAACTCTATCTCTCCTTAGATTGTTGGATGGGAATATCAGCTGCATTGTTGGGTCTTCTGTTGGAAGTCATTGCCTATCCTTTCTCTCCACTTTACTCAAAATTTCAGCCTTCTGAGTACTTTGTTTGGGCTTTTCATGACAGGTGTTGTTAGCTGTGCTGAGTAAGATACAAGCTACACTTCAGACCATCCTACACAGGACTGAGGTAAAGCATGCTCAGCAATAGGAATGGCTGATCCAGTATTTTGGGGCTACCCGAAGATAGACATGATAATTGAATTCAAGTACTGCTATTTGAAGTTTATTAAACTTCTGTTCAGGGTGTAGTGCAAATTTTTGATCACTTTCACTACCTGTTTGAGCTCAGTGGTTGCATTCAGGTCCATCTGGAAACTCAGCTTGGGTGACTATTCCCTTCTGCTATGACTTTTAATCTTATGATCGCAGTGAACGTTTTAGACTGGTTCACTACTCTCCAGCAAAGTTGGAGACAGATGTGTTTTGATTGAACTTTCTTCCTGGCTGTCAAAAGCTGTTGGAGTCAAGGTTTGCAGAATGCTGCAGTTCATCCCCCACCCCAAAATTGCATTTAAAACTTAATTGATCAAAATAACAGTGAGAATCTGTTTTGCTGGAGTCTCACAGTGCTTGCAGCAGGGAGTGAACTCACACATGCTGTGCAGAAGAGCTCTGTGGCAAACAGGTTTGCTGTGGGCATAGGAATGCCATGCCAGGTGACATTGCTTTGTATGAAGATCTGCTACATATTTATATTGGAAGGAGAAGAGAGTTGGAAGATTTTAAAATCTAGAAACAATCTTGAATATTAGAATAATTCTTAACTGCTATTACATGGTTAATATTGTTATGGTGTTAAGGATGTCAGGAAAGTGTTTGCCAGCTCTGCCTTTCTCATGGATGTTGAGTGATTTTGGGGACAAGGATGCAGTGCCCCAGCTGAAGTCTGCTGGGCAGGTCTGGAGACTGCTTGCAGAGACACAGGAGCCTACATGTTAAAAAAGAAATTGATTTTTGTGGTTGTCTAGTGCTATGTAGAAAATCTTACTGGATGTGAAAACTGAAAGTGCAGTTGTGCCAGGAACATAGCTGTAATATAACCCAACACCATGCCTGTAGCCTGAAATCCAGAAGGGCAGGACTGTATTATCTGTAATGCAATCTGTGTGAAGGAGAGCAGGATGCATATTCTAGACTACAATTTTGCCACTGAGTTATTGCTGGATGATCCTTAGGGTGGAGAAGAGACAGGAGGGAAAACTGTGTGGGAATGAGAGTTCAAAGGGGACACAGCATGTGTTGTGGATTTTGTTCAGTTGTTTAAAATCACAAAGTTTTGGGGTTACCCTTTTCTGTAAATAATGACTGCGTTCATAGAACCATAGAATACTTTAGGCCAGAAGGGACCTTCAAAGGTCAAGGAATCCAAGCCCTTGTAATGAGTTGGGACATCAACTCTACCAGGTTGTTCAGAGCCCCATGCATTGCTGTTAATCAGCTTCCAAAGGAATAATGTGGTGTGCAGACAATCACACAACTTGGCAAATTCCTTTTCACAGAAGTACTTGAGCATGTTTCACACACTCCTCAGAAATCCACCTTAGCAGTTATGCAGCCTCCCTCATGCTTTGGGAATTAATTCAGGGCTACAAGGGTCATTCCACCCAGTATTTTTGGTGATAACTCAGTGCACATCCTGTGAGAAAGACAGCAGTGGAAAGATGAAAGCTCGCCATTGTATGGATTTCCTTCAGGATACTGCACATGCATGTCCATGTAATTTTCATGTTCCTCAGTCTGAATACGTGCATTCTTTTTTCTCCAGAGGAGAAAAGAAAGATGTTTTTCAGCCCTCTCCATTCAGTGGTTTATATATGTGGCTGAAAAGTTAAATATTCAAATTTTTCATAAGTTACAAGATGATGAATTTCAAGTAGGATCCTACTCCCTGGATGGCTATGCAGTCATTCATGGGGAGAAACAGCTTTTGAATTTAATGGGTGCTTTTTTTGCATGGTGCTATCAAATGTTACCACAAAAATTACTAGAATTCCCTGGCAGATCCCTTCTTTTGATTTCACAGCTCTATAAAAGGTGAGCCACCCCAGAGGTGTGCTTTTTAGTTGCAGGACAAACAGCATTGCTCTAATTGCAGGGATCCTGTTTTGTACAAACACTAACATGTTTATTGAGGCAGGGGTTTCTGTCTCTGGCCTTGAAGTGTCAGTTGAATGCCTCAAATGCAAATAATCAGTAATAATACTGAAAGCAGAATTTGCTTCAAGTTGTTCAGGGTCACAATGTTTTTTTAAGATACATGCACAAGAAAACAAAAGGCCTCGATTTGAGAACGCTGAGGCATCCTTTTAGCAAGATCTACCCTAAGTGTCAGGCAGTGTCTCTCTTGATGCAGCACAGCCCATGAGGTCTTTGGTACAGCTGAAGAAAAATAGAATAATGTCAAGAAGGGATTTGCTGTATAGGATTAGTAGTAGATCTTGTAAGACTGACATAAAATCAATCATGAGAGCCACCAAGAAATTGAAGTCACGTGCTCTTCTGACATTTTAGAATTCCATGTTGACGGATGGTGCATACCCTGTGATAAGAGACTCCTTCAGCTTTGGAGTAAAACATTGGGTTCACATTCTGCTGCTAGACCACACCTTGAAGCATGGAACATACCTGCAAGAATAAAAGGTAGTTTATAGGGGTTTTTTTTTTATTGGTCCAGTGATTTAGGAGCGCAAATCAAGTGAAAATCCTTATCTCTGTTACAAGTACAAAATTATATATATGAAAATACCAGTAGATTGCATAAAGAGTAGAACCCACGTTTTTTTTTTCTCATTCTTTCCCACTACACTGGTATTAAGCAGAATCTGTTACTGAAATGCAGGGAACAAAAAAGTCTTCAAATACCTCTTCAAAAACCATGAAAATAAATAAAAGCTATTGAATCTGCTGGCTTATCATTGCATTGTTTAAAGATATAACTGCTGGATGAACTGCTGTCATCTTCTGAGTGCTGTAAATAAAGTCCTACAGGCATTTTAATGTTAAGTTTATACAGTGAGGTCTTCTTGGGAGATGGGTAAGATATCAGAAGTCTGTCTTTTTAAATTGTCACTCCAGGTAATATGGGCCATTCCTAGACTTCTTTTGTAGAATTCTGTGTTCATTATATTCCACTTGTTTTGTTTTTTGGTTTTTTTTTTTTATTCTCCCTTTTTAATGTATACTTGTTTGTAACATAAAATCTGTCTTGCAGCCCTGCAAGCAGATCTAAGATTTAACAGTCAGACTGACTTCTTTCCTTTTCATGTATTGTCTGTAGCACAGAAAGCCTGCAGGCCTGTCGCTTCCCCTAACTTTTCCTGAGCAACTCAGATCTTTTTGGATTATTCCCCTGAGCTGCAGATCCAAAGCCACTTAAGACTAATAGGTGTGTACATGTGTAACTGAGTGAATGACCTGGAGCCAGAGAGGGCTTTGCAGATGGACCTGTGGGTCTGCAGTCCCTCTGATAGCTGTGTTAGTAGGTTTCATAGAAAAAGCTGATAAAAAGGAGCATCTGATCCTAGAAGTTCACAGTGTCAATGTTTTTATTGAGAATAAATATTTTACAGAGAAGTCAGAGGAAAAACCCTACCCATGGAATTCCTAGCGTTGTTGCCACCAAGATGTTTTCATAAGAAACACACATAAGATCAGACTCTGTTGCTGTTCCTGAAAGATCTGTGACAAAGGGATTGGCAAGATCTGAAGTTTTCTAATTTCTGTGAACAGAAATTCTCCATAAATGGAAATTTCACTGTCAGAGGAAGTAAAACCAAGAATAATGAAAGAATTTTTTTCTACACCTTTTGTGTCCTAGTATTTGCAGCAAAGCCTTACTGGATAGTCTCTTGATTGAGGCATTGACCAAATAGTTTAACACAGCATCAGTAGACCTAACTGTTTATGCCTCACATAAGCAGGGATTTTGCTGTTTGGATTGAGTTAAGTAGTAGGCTGAAATACTACTTTGTAACATAAAGTAAATATACCAGAAATCTGAGATTCAAGGCGCTGAGATCTGTCTGTTTACAAATGCAAACCTTACCCCTTTAATGTGAGTTGCAGAACTGACTGTGTCTGTACTGCCTAAAGCTGGTTGTGCAGCTAATCCTCGTGGCAGGGGGGTGACTTTCAATGGACTCTTCCTATATACCCTGCTGTAAAGTGGAAAAATTGCAGAAAATCTTTGGACTACTAATTTTTACCATTTTTATGAATCTGGTCGGATTAGTTTATGTGCCCGTTTCTTTGATTTTCCCTGGAAAGGTTTATTGTTTCATAGGAATAGTGGTTTTGCTTGGGAATTTGCTGTCGTTGTTGTTGTTTCTGATGTGAAATAAATGCAGAGTGCTGGAGACACCTTGAAAATATATGGTCATATTCTAACTTAGTTTGAATTTGTACTACTAGGTGAATGTTGTGTTATTTCCAAAACCAACAAGCTTGGGTGACCATCCCTTAAAAAGTGATCTATACCTTGAACTGTTTGTAATGGTCACTGCCCACTCTGAAAGTTCAGCATTATGTACACATATACAGTGTGAGGAAGGAGAAAAACTATTCATATTGCAGAGAAAAAAATAACTTGGGGCTGCTGATGGATAAGAGGCTGGACATGACCCAGCAGGGGAGGGAGGGGATTCTGCCCCTCTGCTCTGCTCTGCTGAGACCCCACCTGCAGGGCTGCACCAGCTCTGGGGTCCCAGCACAGGTAGGACATGGACAGGGATTGGGTCCAGAGGAGGCTCACCAAGATAATCAGAGGGATGGAGCACCTCTCATTTCAGGAAAGGCTGGGAGAATTCAGATTATTTGGCCTGGAGAAGAAGAGGCTTCAGGGTAACCTATTTGTGGCCTTCCAGTACCTGAAGGGAGCCTACAAGAAAATTGGAGAGAGACTTTTTACAAGACCATGTAGTGACAGAGCAAGGGGGAATGGCTTCAAATTAAAAGAGAGTAGTTTTAGAATGGAGAACAGAAGAAAGTTTGTTACAGTGCTCCTGGTGAGTCCCTGTAGCAGGTTGCCCAGAGGAGTTGTGAATGTCCCAACCCTGGAAATGTTCAAGGCCAGGTTGGATGGGTTTTGAGCAGCCTGGTCTAGTGGAAGGTGTCCCCGCCCATGGCAGGGGGGCTGGAACTAGGAATCTTTAAGGTCCCTTCCAACCCAAACCATTCAATGGTTCTATGATTCCATGATCAGGGCAAATGAAATCCAGATTCCCTCCATGTGGGCTCACTGCTGCAATAATTAAAATACCATGTTATATACACTTGTGCTCATTGAGTGGAACTTCTGTTATCTGAGTTCAGAATCAGTAGGTTTAACAGTTCCTTCCCAGAAACCTCCAGTGAATTTTAGAATGGCAAAGACAAAACGTATTTTTGTAATGTATCTTCAAATAGACTTTTAAGAGCCTTTTATGTAACATAAGAATTTGGATGTTGAAATTCAGTTTTGCACATTTAGTCCATGAGTACATTTTAGGCTTGGTTATCTTCAAATACGCCAAAGCTAGCACTGTCTTGCAATTCTCAAAAAAGCAAAGAAGCATTTTTTTTAATCTTGAAGAATACTGGGGGACAATTTTAAAATTAACATAGCTACACAGAAGAAGAGCCAATAGGGGACATCTGAGGATTAGTAAAGGAAACTTTACTAAAAGGAATGAACAAGTACTAAGTTGGTGAAGCTATCTGAACTCTTGTGAATGCTGCTTAGCTTTCTTGAACCATCTGTGGGACATTTGGGAGAGGCTACAAAGAAAGATTTCAGACAAAAACCTAACATGAGCTTGGGCCCTATGTACAGGAAGGAAAACTGCTTGGACGGGTTTGGGATATGTTAGAGAAGTACTGCCTTTCAAAAGCAATAGTCTGCTCTGCTTCCCTAGCAAGACACCCACAACCCAGAGGACATCATGGACCTACAATAAATGACTCTATGTTAGCACTTTTGGTTATTCAGCTCTGTCAAAAAAATCAGGTATTTTCTAAACTCTGTGTGGCAGTCAAGGAAGAAATTCCTTTGCTGGTGAATATGTTTTAAGTGTTGACTGACTGTGGCAACTTGAGATTCTTTAATAAGGTGTGGAAATAATATTTGGAAAGAGCACAAAGTTTAGGCACACACCTTTCTGAGACTAAGTGAATGGCAGATGAGGAGGAGTGAACTTTCAAGATATGTATTAGAAAATGGAAGGCAAAACCACATGATTGAATTACTAAAGAAATTTTATGCACTTAAGGAACAGCACAAATTGACAGCTTTGAGTGAAATGAATACATCAGCTGAAAGAAATTCAGATGTCTGAAAGAGAACAAATGATGTGGAAACAGTCTGATGTATCTAGATGAGTAATTAAAATATCAGCAGAGTATTACATTAGCAAAATATGAATCCTTGTAATTGTCAGGGTACCAAACCTACTTATCAGTACTCTTGGTAATCAAAGTAGTGTTGTTGGTCTAAAAGATGAACATAAAGGATTTCTAAAAATTAAACTATTAGAACCTAATGAGGAGATCGAAATTTTGATAAGGGATAATCAATGCATACTTATCATCATTAAATTTGTAAGGGAATAATAAATTAATACGTAATTATCTCCTTGATTGTTTTCATCAAATAGTTTGTTCTTTTTCCCATCTGTCTCTTTAAAATTATTTCCAAGATTTGCAGACCTGTGATTCATCCATGCTCTTTGATGGTAGTTTGCTGTTGACCAGAGTATTTTTGTGTTTTAGCCAAAATTATAAGCACTGAGGTAAGTATAAGATTAACTCAGCAAATTTTAGTCTAATGAGAGGAGAAACCTTTAGTAATATTTCTGGGCTGAGAGAGAGAGAGACTAGGAGCAGAAGTCATATTTTTTCTAAATGTTTTTTGATTGATATTATACATTTATTTCAGCATGATCATTGAATTCCATGCTATGAAAGAGCAGCTGAGAGAAGATCATTCTTTCAAAGAAATTAAATACTTAAGGGGGTATCCCATCACCTTTCAGTACAGGCAGTGCTCTTGATCTTGATCAAGTTGGCTTTTTTATCTACCATCATTCTATTTTTGGTTAATGAAAATAGTTAATAGGTGTTCTAAGGAATAATTTAAGACTAATTTTTCTATGAATTAATGCAAGTTTAAAGCAAAATTTTTAGCCTTGTCTTGCACGGTAGACCACTTTAATACATTTCATACAGTGAAAAGAAAGCAGACTTCAAAGCAGATGTGATTGCTGAAATATGAGTGCAGATATATATTTTTATATAGAGATGTAGTATGTGTATCCTTGTGCTGAAATTTAAAAAGTTTGAAGTCTTTAAAAGTTAAAATTTAAAATTTTCTTATTGACTCATGATGAATTAAAGTTCCCACTCTATCTGAGATTTTTCTATATTTTTTCTTTACTTTTCTTAACTTTCTATTTTGGAGGGGGAGTTGGTAAGATATGCAATAAAACTAATATTTACATGCCTTATTGAAAGTAAAGAGAAGTTAATGAAATGTTGAGAGGAAGGAGTTCATTGTGGTATGCTGTAGCTTTGCCCTCCTGTCTTTTTTGCTAACTTCTTTAGGTCAAGCTGATATAAGCACATATTTGACTTTTGGCAGCTTTGTTTGAGAGGTCCTGATGAAGCCTCAAAATTATTGCATCTTTCGAGGAACTTGCAGATTTTTCCCTATAAAGACATGGATTTTGCTTGGCTGCCTAATAAGTGTAACATTTTGTCATATGAATATTAATGGCTTCAAACATAGAAAGAGAGTATTAATACAATTTTAGGAAGAACTGAAAGCCACATCAATGTACACAGAACGGACCCAGGTACATTTCAAATCGGTGGCAAATCATGTCTATATTTTATACTGTATATGAAAGCAATGCAGGTGAAGTTATCTTCATGTCAGAAGTGTTGTAAGGTTCAGTACAGTGCTCTAAACTGAGATAGTTTTGTTCTATCAAAAATCCTCTCCCAAATATGCACTATCAGTAGACATATAAATTTAAACTCCAAGTCCCTATAAATTATGACTTTGAGGTAAATATATGTGGATATTTGCTTATCAACTGTGGGCACTTTTTTCCGTCCTTTTTAACTCTGTTCCACAATCAAATTATCAGACATGACATACTTGGAAAGGAAATAATCTGTACATATGTAAATATATTTGAAGTTTACAGGGAACACCCAAGTAACTTACCTTGTCTTTTACACCCCTGTTCTGTCTGTTGTGTGCTGTTGTGATAAAAAGATGGCACTGTTGTAAATTGCAAGGAAATGTATTTTGTAGAGTCAGTTTTCACCTACATTATGTGAAACTCTGAGACAGTGTGGACTGGAGATGTCCATCAGAAATCCTCAAGCAGTGTGTTTACCAGAAAACTGGAGAGTTGGAGGTCTCCTGTCTGATTGTTTGCTATCAAAAATGTTGCTAACCGGATGAGATGTTTTGGAAGCATGCCTCCTTCCCTTATTTGAGGCCAAGTTGAATATTTTGGAAATGTGTGTGGAGATTCAGTTGCATGAGGATGCTTATGCAGAATATAATTTCGGTTAAAAATCAAGCATCCAAAAATTTCCCAAGAACTATTATGCATCATTAACACTTAGCTTTTATTAATAGTTTTCGACTTTTCTCTTTTTTTATAGCAGATTAATAACTCTGCCAATGGCATAGTTTTCAGCTTTTTCTCTCTGAAGATTTTTCAGACTGACTTCTACCAAGGAGTGGAAATTGTACAAACAGCCAAGAGCAGTGGGGAGTGTTACTTGTTGCTAAATACTGACCCTGTTTCTCTGTCTCCCTGGCAATTTCCCACACATAAAGCATTCTCGTCCCTCCTCTAGATGTACTGAAAGGAGCTGAAACAAAGGTTAGTCACTTTGATATTAGGCTGGAGTTCAGGAAGGAGTCTCTGTGTTATAGACTGGCTTTCCTTTTAATGGTTATAACCTGCTGGGAATGCATCAGGTTGGGGATTGGCTCTTCTACTTGACTTTTACTGCAAACTCTTATAAAGACCAACTGAAAATACCATTGATGCTTTCATCTATACTCTTTCATTTTTACTTTTTTTATGTCTTGTTTTGTTTGGGCTTTTTTAAACCAAGAATGGTGCACATCTTTGTCTTTCACCTTATGTCTGTCAGCACTTGTAAAACTGAAGTTGAAAATACAGAATAGTTTCAGTGCCACTGGTGTACTCCACTGTGACAACTTCTAACGCCTTAAAAAAAAATCATGGGGATGTTTATAATATATATGAATTTAGTATGTAATGGAAGCAATCTATTTCACAGATATTTAAAATTTTTTTATATTATCCCTTTCTGTAATTAATCTTAAACCTTACCAAGTGCATTCTCAACCACAAAAAAAAAAAAAGGCGAAAAAAGAAATCTTACTATAGCTGGTGCTTTTAGGGACAGGACCGTTCACAACAAAAGCAGAAAACTGAAATTAAATCATAGGTGAGAATGGCCTAAGCACGGAGTCAGTCTCCCTCAGCTAGAGCATTATTTATAGAAAGTGGGACAGCTCTGTCAGGAGAGGTTCAGGTGCATTGTTTAAATTACTGCACCAAAGAGTACTGAGTGCTGCATTTTCACCCTTGCTGTGTGGGTCCTGAGTGTGTATGAGAGCCTCTGTCCTGCCAGCCACTGGGTTACCTGGGCAAGGCAAATGTTTCTGCTCTGGCCAGGTCCTCACACAGAGAACCACGACCTGAGAGCTTTGAGCAACATTCAGCCACACCTTATTTGTAGCAAAATAATTCAGGGGCTCATCTGGTGCACAGAGATTCAGGTTCCAGCCACTGTGCTGCCTTACAGCTTATATGTCATGATATTGGGTTTTTAATTTTTTTTTCTTTTACAGCAGTGTACCATGGAATGTTTTGGTTTTAACTTGAGGTTTTGCTTTTGTTTGGCAAACCTGCAACCAGCTATACAAATTTGCACCAGTCTTGGGTGAGCCCCCTTCTATTTCTTTGTACACCACAGAAAACTAATATGGAATTCCAAATTGCCATCCATCTGTTAGTTTAGTATTACTCCTCATAGGGTTTATTGAAGTTCCCCCCTCCTGTTTTGGTTATCTTCAAATATGCCAAAGCTAGCACTGTCCTGCAATTCTCAAAAAAGCAAAGAAGCATTTTTTTTTAATCTTGAAGAATACTGGGGGACAATTTAAAAAATAACATAGCTACACAGAAGAAGAGCCAATAGGGGACATCTGCCGTCTTGTGTTATTTTATACGTGAGTTTGGATAACAAAAGTCATCCAGAGTAGCAGCATGTTGTGATCTGTCCCCCATGTCCCCCTTAATAAAAAATATTAGAAGGATATCATACTGCTGCATAAGAAACTGGTTTTGCTTTCTCTGGATGCTTTTGTGATAAGTCCTTAGAGACTTCTTCTTTTTGCTTTCTTTCTTTAAAGGTGACTTTCCAACAAATAGGAGAGATGATTCCCTTATTTCTGCTCCCCTGAGTAGACCCAAAATTTCAGTTCTCACTTCATTCTACTGGAAGTCTGATTTTTTTTATATAGAAATAGTTGTCATTTTATACTTAGCTTGATAGAAGACAGAGCTAATTAGTCTGAAGTACTTAATTCATTACTTGGTTTGTTTTAACTCAGTTTAGCCTGTCAAATTTCACATTTTGTGACACTGGTAACACATTTAATGACTATATTTAAGCCCAAGTCCAAACTTGATAAATTCTTGCAAAATTTTCATTTACAAAGGAGGAACTGCTTGATTTGCCTTTGTAATGAGACTTCTTCTGCTTTATATTGTGCCTGGTAGTTTCACCCAAAGCTGGGGGTAGAAGAATTTCTCTGACAAGATGTTTAGTAAAGTTGCTTATTCTCTGTCATCTGCTTAAGTACTTTCTTTTTTCTCCACTGAACTTGGACATTCAAAAAGGAGACATGGCAGTGCCTATGGATTATTGATTTTTCTGCTTCATTTTTTTTAAGAACAGAGGTAAAAATTGCCATGGGGAACTGATAGACAAATCATATGCCCTCAAATTCCAGTCCTTTAAACTCATATTTGTGTTTTCAGCTTTCTGTATATGGGAAAAGTCTCTGATTTGATTGAAACTCTCTGAAGCAGAGAGTGGAGCAGATGTGTTTAGCCTCAATTTAGTTGAGACTTTAACAGATTTGAAAGGGAGTTGGGTAACCAAGTCGTGATGCTAACACAACTTTCTGGATACATACAGAGTTTTAAACCCCTGAGGTGATTTACTGCTTTCCGCTTTGTGCCAAGACTCACCTGTCAAAAATGTTTTAAATGAGATTTAATGCAATTATTGTTTCCCCCTCACTGGGTTCTTCCTCTCTCAGTGTGGAATTTGCTTTGCAAGAGTGACGGTTTAGAGTCTGGGACTGCAGCTCATCAATTAGCTTGGACAGATCAAGGGCCACAATCTCATTTTCAGGCCACTGTCACCTGTCCTTCACTCCTTACACAATCCCACTGCATTTCCCTGCAATTACTTGAGGAGCAATTTATATTAAAGGGCCAGAACTCTATGGATTTGCATAAATGTCTCACCATGTCCGTGTGTGTATATATATATATATATATATATATATATATATATATATGAAAGAGAATAAAAGTGGGGAAAAGCACAGAATTAACAGAAGTGGAGCTTACTGAACCTGAATAACTTTTTGATACCCAAGAGAAATATGCAATCAGGACAGATATTCAGGCTAAACGGTTTGCAGCTTTTTGAGTAAGTAGCTCATGTGTCAGTGGAAGTCCATTCAGTCCTGTGCATGCAAGGAGGATCATAAAACATTTGGTTGCTTATCTAAAAGAATAATTTATATGCATTTGCACAGTTACTCTACTTGGAGGATTGTCTAACAAGGTAATTAGAAGGTGGGTGGTTTTTAAACGGTGCATAAAGTGCTCAGCTTTATCTTTCAGACCTTGCTTGGGGTCAGAATTATTTTGCTACCGTGTAACATAGGAAAGCATTCTGTTATTGAACACCTCCCCTTTTTCCACTGCCAAATGGCAAATGGAAGTACTGAATGTTATGGAGCCATTCATTACTGGCAATATCTTCTTTTCTGAAGAATAAAATGAGGCCTCATAGAGGAACTTCTGAGGCAGGAGTGTGGTTATACTCTTAACTCCTGGAAGGAAAGAAGTATTAATTACAAATACCACTTAAAAGACCTAAATTATTGTTACGGCTTGACACTTCAAAATAGCCCGCAGACTTGAAAGGTAAAAGGCAGTGGAATGGGGTGCTTGGTTACCATCCTCAGTGATGAATTTGCTTATGTTTTGTGATATAAACTGATGAAAAAGAGGTAGAAGAGTAAACATTAGAAGAGAAAATACATTAGAGAACATGGACAACAGTAATAGTTGGCAAGCTTGTAATGTAAATAGATATTGTAGCATTTTTGTCTGTGCAATAGGGATGATGCATGAACATTCACTATCTAGAATCATCCAAAACACATTTTGCAGTCATGCTAATAGGAATTGTTTCAATTTATCAGCATGACTTCACTAATGTGAACAAAATGTTTAACCTAGTCAAAACAGAATATGCAGTTTTTGCTTTTCAAAATGCACTTGTTAGTAATTCTAAGCAAATGAAGTAGGCATCAATGAAAAGTAGGTCATAATAGGAAGGTAATTTTACTTTATGTTTCCTTTTTTCCCCCCCATATATTGTAGGGTTTTATTAGAATTGTATGTTTTCAAAAGCCTCTTTGAAATTAAGTCTTTCTGACTGGCTTTCATTGAAATAGTAGCACTTCAGAGCTCTATAGCCTTTCCAGACCTGTTGGGATGGTTATACATGGTAATATTATGTGAAAAGCGCTTGCAGAAGCCAGTCCAACTGAGAAAAATAGGTTGTTTATTTTAATTTTAGGTACTGTACAGACAAAGTTGAATTATCCTAAAAATCACCACAAATAATTCATCATGTTATTTAGGTACTTTTTCCCTTGCCATGTCATCAGATCTAATGGTTCTTTCTTAATTTATGACAGAAATCCTGTGGAATAAGGTAAATGTCAACTATAATGATGCTGTTTGTTATGATGAAAACACAGAGAGAAGGAAATTATGTTTAATGCATCAAAGAAAGAAATTTCAAATAGGTTATTTCAGTTACCTTGATTTAATATGTCTTTTGGGGAGAAGGGAAGGAAGGAAAGGTGAGGGATTAGTATCAAAAGTAACAGTGGGAAAACATGCATCATGAAGAATGGTTAGAGACTCCTAGATATGGAAACATATTTTTTCTCATCTGTAAAGGGAGAATTCTTTCAGAGACTAATAGCCATAATAATATCCAATATGTGATGACCAATTGGTGCCTTCTGGAGAATTTTTTGACTCCTCACATAAAAAGTAGTCTTATTCAGGTCTCAAATTTATCAGCCATCTTTTTTTACCTGGCTTTTCATTTGGTTCAGTTAATGCTTTTGAAAAAAAACCAGCACCAATAATTGTACTGGAGAGAAAATCGTAGGCAAGACATGAGATTTATTTTGTACTGAGAATTTCCTTTTTTTAAAAGTCAGCAGACAGGAAGGACTGCACTCATAGTTCAGATCTTGTGTTACAAGAACTTATCAAATGTTTCTGGGATCCTGGTAAAAAAACATGTGTCATTTTACACGTAAAAGTAATTTTTCGTTGCATTGCTGCTGCTTTGAAAGAGACCAGAGAATCTTCTAATGTACCAGGAGAAAGTGGATAGATTTGGTGAGGACTTTCCTGTACTTCAACTTGGGAAATTCAAATTCGGCTTCAGATTTTATTACATAGGATCTTGGGAATATGTTTGCCTTTTTTGTTTCTCTTCTCAACTCTAGTTTTTCTTGTGCAATCAGAATGTACTGTATTGTGGTGAGGATTATTTTGCTATGCTTTTTTTGCAGTATCTGCCAAAATGCAATCTTAGTCTTGCGAGTATTCTCAATATAACAGTAACACAACATTCATGATTATTACTAAAAATAGGTGCAATAAAGGAATATGTAGAGCTTTGCAGGTGTCAGCCTAACTACAGTGTTAAATAACCAGCAATGTCTGCACTATTTCTCTTTCACAAATAATTGAGTTCTATTCTTGCTAAACCACCAGATTTAACAGGCTTCCTGCTACCCTTTGCTAACAGGTAAAAGAATCTAGTGTGCCAGGTTTTCCCCTGCTGCATCCAGGGGCTCCCAGAGCAACAGTAATTCTGTTCTCTAATACTGCACTTTTCCGATTATCTCTTCCACCACTGGCAGCAGGAAAGACTGAGCTGAATCTGGTCTTGCATTATACAAAGCAAACAGCATGTGGCATTTCTGGTTCAGTGATGACTTCCAACTGGCCTTTCTTTTACTGTCACAGCTGAAACTGCCTCCTCTCTTCTCAGCAGCAGTGAAGGCGTGGAAAGAGACCAGTTAAAATGGTTTCCTCTCGGCTGGCTCTTTCACTACACGTAGTACCCAGAATAGTCGGAGTCCTCCAGCCATGTGACACTAAAAGGCTGAATGAAGAGCTGCCTGGATCTGAACTGTGACTTCACTGTGCTCTGCCACTGCTCTGCTGTCTGTCATCAAAGCTTTCTTACAGATTGCTCTCCACAGTAACGTGTTGTGTTTTCAAAGACAGCTTTCCAGCCTTCCTGACTTCTCCTCTGTCCACATCTTCTCCAGGGTCTGATTTGGCTTCTCCAAATGGTGGTGGTGGCTTCTAGCCTGTGCCTAGAATGAGCCTAAAGTCATCAATGGGTGTTGGGAGAGGAGCTGGGAGTAAGGTGCACAGACACGGAGCAAAAAACACACCCATATCCTTGGCCACTTGCTAGGAGTGCTGTCTCTGCACTCTCACTGCCAGTCACACCCTACCCAGGTTCTCAAACCTGTCCAAGCACTTGCTGAAAGTCACTCCGCTCCTGCTGCCAACAGAGGATCCACAGGTACAAACTGTACCTGTGTCTGCAGCTGTCAGCATATTCCCTGCTTCTCTTGCTTCCCTTACAGGCTTTTCCCTCCATTTGTGACTTGCTTTTCACCCAGCATAAATGTGAGGTGGTTTTGGCAGAGTGCCTTGCATGTCTTTCACCCTTCTATAGCTCTTGAAGGGAAGGAAAAGAAGGGGCAAAGGGATGGTAGCAACGAAGGCCATGACTGTGTTTGGAATAATAGGAGGAGCAATATTAGAAGGGCTGGAATGCCAGCAAGAAAGAAAAGTGAAACTGTGTATTTACCATGTAGAGGTACAGTAAAGCATCTTTGGGGGGCACCAGGAAAGACCTGGAGGACAACTGTGCAAAGTGCTGAATAACAGGGAGTTTGAGTGAGACACTGAGGAGGACAGCTAGCTGGGCAATTACAGAGACAGGAAGGATTTTGCATTAGAAGAACTTGGCTTAATACTCTCTGGGCAGGAGCAGCAAAAGAAGGGAAAATTTATTCTCTGGTTTCCCTTTAACATAGATAAGACTGCGAAGATGTTACATATCCATGTATCTGAGAGCATCACATTTGCTCTGGTACCAGTGAAATTAATAACTTGACACCACTTCTGTTTTGTTTTCTCAAGGTGGTGGTGTTTTATTCTTTTTCTGTTCAGACCATGCCCAATAAACCTTATGACTCTTAAGCCCTGTGTCCTCCTCTCTCCAGCAGCCTAATAGCTTCTAAGCAAGGTACATCACAGGATGGCTCAGGCAACAGAGGAGATCTATAACATGAGTTTAAATGGAGACAAAATAAATCTACCTCAGCAGCAGTCCCTGCTAAATCACTTGATAACACTGGTTGCTCTAAGGGTTGACTTTACTTCATAACCACTTTCTGAGTTTTGTGTAGTGGGGCTAAAGGATAAAACACAAGCTCTCAATGAAATTCAACCATATTGTAGTTTTTGAAAAAACAGAAAGCTTTGAAATCCTTGCTATGTACTGCATCGATGCTCTTTTTTTTTTTTTTCCTCAATTCTCCAGCCCAGCAGAATAACTCTTGATTCTGTTTTAACTCAGTTAACTCTGGTTTTGTGATGCATTCCTTTGTGGTAAGATATTCAAGGCCACATCATGCACACTGTTGAAATGCAGCAAATATTTAATGTTCTGTTTATTTCTATAATGGCCAAATGAAATTGCTTTCTGTCTATTTACCTATCTACACGTGCACATACATAGACACACACACACACTCTTGCGGATATACACACATTCACATATTTAAACTATGCAGAAACTGAATGAAGGAAATTGGTAAAACTGTAAAATACTTTGCATTTTTAAAAATGAATGTATTTATCCTCAAATTATTCCATTAAGTAAAGGCAAGAATATCCGCTTTATTCAAGAAGGATGACAGAGGCCCAAGAGTGTATGCCTCACTCCAAGTGTGACAGGACAGATGGAGTCAGTGTCTGGGCCACTACTTAGAATTGGAATGGTCTTATTAACCTGGACCTCTCTCATAATACAGAGAAGAACCTAAAAGTTGGCAGTAGGAGAAAGCTTTAATTTAAAGGTTATTTGGCGGTCACTGAAGCAAGTCTATTTCCTAATGGACAGATGTCCACTTAACTAAAGCCCTCCCAGATGACTTCTTGTTTGAAGCTCTGCCAGGTAAAGCAAAGACTGAGTGGATGTGTCAACTCAAGTAACCTCCTGGAGCGAGCAGCCTTCCCCGACAGCCTGGGCACCAGCTCGGTGGCACAGGAACATTTGCTTGTGGCACATGGTCTCTTGGTAGGTCTGTCACTCAGCTGCTGTATATCAGCACTTTTAGAATGCAAGCATTTCGGAAAAAAATACAGCACTGCAAGGTGAGGGATATTTTTCAGTTTGTGTTTTAAGAATGGGGGGAAACTGTTATTTAGATTGAAATGCTGTTGTCAAATGGAACATGTTGCCCTACATAAATTACGGGTTGGAGGCCCATGGTTGCTTGTTTTAAAGTCATGAAGTACTTATCTGTCCAGCCTTAAGTATAACAAGTTTTAATTCAGGTAGCTCTTCTCAGAGCCTACATGATAATATTTACAAAGAGAGAATTAATATTAGTATTTTTTTGCCTCATATAAATTTTTGCATCATATAAATTAGCATATGATTTGAGATAGGTATCCTTATGGGGAGATCCTGTGCCCATTGAAACTCTACAGGGAGCTGCCTGTGCTGATCTGGTTGCTGGGTCTGCTTGTTATCTTTCTGGAGTTGTAGTATTTTAGATGTTACAGGGTTCTGCATTTCATCTAAAATGTTACTATTTGGTGACAAATCTCAACCTCCAATGTCATCTGAAGAGAGATAAAAAGCCAACAACAAACGTGGAGATTGGCAGAATTACTGGTAATTTTCTCATCAGGAGTATTCATTTTAAAAATGACCACAAAGACCTCAAAGAAGAAGCAGCGAATACAGTGAAAATGACAACAAATTATGTTAAAAATTCCATAAATGGAAACGAATCTTAGCAATAGTAGGTGGAGGTTTTTCTCCCATGTTTAGATGGCATCAATAACAGCTTGGATAACTGTTTAAACAGGATGTGACTGTTGTGTATTTGTGATTAATGATAGTCTCCTGCCACAGATGATCTGTTCTTTTTAGTTCCACCTCTTTTTGCAACAATATAGGACTATTTTATGAAAGATAGTAGAATCAATAAGAAGTAAGCAGAAGAGATGTTATTCCTCCTGGCCAGTTGACACTGCTGGAATTCACAGAAGGTCACAAAGTTGAATGCTGCTGGGTTGGTGTTTTGTTTTTTCTTTTTTTTTTTTCCCCTGGATTATTTATTTTATTTTTAGGTTAACTCAGTGTCCACTAAGACTCACACTATGCAAGCTA
Source organism: Melozone crissalis (assembly GCF_028551555.1). Taxonomy (NCBI): domain Eukaryota; kingdom Metazoa; phylum Chordata; class Aves; order Passeriformes; family Passerellidae; genus Melozone; species Melozone crissalis. The sequence continues at coordinate 46,936,531 of NW_026535784.1, read as the reverse complement.
AGGTGAAAATGGTAACTGACAGGGGGGTGATGGCTTAGTAGGGTCAGGAAGGAATTTCTCCTATTCCCTTTCCTGCTCTGTAACAGTGCAGAACAGTCACATGTGTATACTCTTCTTGGGTTGTTTTTTTTCTCTGAGTTAATACCTTCTGGGTCTTCATGGAAAAAGGTGTTGGAGCAAATGGGCTGGTGGACTAACCCAAGGTGGAACTTGATTTCTTCTCATTAAACATTTTTTAAGTTTAGGCAATACACTTGGACAGAAAAGATCAAATTCTGATGTGCTAAAGATGTGTTCAGTGTTCATGTGTTAGAAAAGCAATATTTCCTATGGAATTTAGGACTTTAATTGTAAGGCTTAGCTGCTCTGTTTATCTGCCAAAACTGAAGGTTGTAAGTGTGCCTGTCTTATCACTATCTGAATTTCTTCAAACACCTGAAGGATCTCCTGGGACTTAGAACTAAACAAATGAGAAATTGACCTCTGCATGGTCAGAGCTGCTTGTATAGCCAAAGAGATGGGAAAAGGGGCATTATATAATCAAAGTTAAGGCTGGCTGAAAAGCAGGTGAAACTTTTGGTTTTAGCACTCTGTCCTCTGTAGACAGAAGCTCAGGTCCCAGGTTGGCTTGTTTGATGTAGCAGGGTGTTGTATGTGGGTGTGAGGCAACAAACTTCAGACAGGCCCATTTTCCCCCCACTGCCTCTGTTTTACAAGAAGATCCTCTCTTTGCTGCTCCTCCAGGAGCTGCATTAATGTGCAGCACCGTAACAGCTGATCAGTGGACACAGGCTGGCAACACACTGGAGCCAGGCTACTGGAAAGAAGAGAACCCATCCCCTGGTTGGTGGAAACCAGAGCTGGTGGCACATGTCCACAGCAGCCAGCGGTGGAGCTGGAGTGATGCTGATGGAACCGAGGGTGTTTCGGAGGGAAGCTGCAGTGAAGGAACTCTGGCATGGCTGAAACCTGTGGGACTTGAGCTTCCACAGTGCCTGAGGCAGCTGTCACTGAAGCCCTGAGCTGGGTGCTTATGGCTTTTTAGGGGCCTGGATGTGCCCATTATTTTTTAGGATATGTTCACAGTATTGGTGACTCGGTTCTGAAATTCTTCTTTCCCCTAGCTTTAACATTTGGCAATTTTTTTTGTATCTGAATAGAAAAGACAGCTATTCCTTTTCAATATTTTTTGATACTTTGAGCAAGCCACACAGCATGAGATTTTTTTTTTCACTCTGTTTGAATGAGTGACATGAGTTTTTGTTTTTCATGAGTATTAAAGAGAATGGAAGTGAAAATTACTTTATCTCTGTGATGGATGTATATTAAATTAACAGTGTGTTCTTTATTTAAAGTAGTTTTATTTCAATTATTTTTTTTAAATTTACTTAAGTCTCTTTCAAATTTTTACATTGTGTTCTTTACCACTGGAATTGTTATTTTGAGCTCTACTGAAAATTATTTTTTTAATCAGTTAGAGGGTATTTGTGAGCTGCAAACTCTTGGCTGCCTCTTGTATTCTTTTGTATGTCTCTACAGAATTTTGCAAAAAATTCCATTTAGTGTGGCCAGTTCAGGGTACTATATGCTTTAAAGAGTCAGTAAGGATATCTGGTTCCTAGATAAGGCCTCAAATTCTTAGTAATATCTAAACTGAGGATTAAAAAGTTATAATTTTCCAAAGGCTTCCATTACATTTCCTATTCTGCCTACTGTGCATTGTACATTATTAAAGAATACTGCTCTGACATGCCCCCCAAAGAAGTGAATTAACATTTCTTGTGAACTCTCTTCTTTTGTGAAGAAGTAATAATGACTCAAGCAGCTCCAGAAGTTTCTCAGATTAATTGGAGTTTATTACTTGTAAAATTAATGCCCATTACATTCACTGATATTATGCATAAATTGTCATTCGTAGGAAAAAACCACTCTTTTTTTACTGCTTGCCCTTATTGATAATACATCTGTGACTTGTACAGATGATAGGGACAAATGCAGCATGTGAGTGGCATAATTTGTGAGGCTTTAGGTCACACTGCTCATCTATCGTTCTCTTTACATACCTTTCCTTTGGTCTCTACAGCAATTCTAGTTGTGATTTGTTTCAGGTCTTAACAGAGAGAGAGTCTATTCTAACCTGTGAAAAGATGAGCCCTTATTTGTGCTTTGGATTGGGCTTAAAGCATTTTGGGTGCTACCATTTGTAGAGAAGCTCTCTCCTGCCAAGGTGGACCTAAGCAAAGTCAAAACTGCTGCTGGTGCTTTTTCTTGGTGGTGTTGGCTACTTTGGCTACTTTGCTTTGGTTTGTTTTCGTTTTTCTTTTGGTACAGTCAATTATCTTGCCATTGGTTTAGTTTAGCTTTTCTCGAAATGCTTATTTCTCCCTCTTGAACTAAATCCTTACATTTCATAGGCATACAACTGTTTTTGACAACCAGTCCCACAGCTGAAAGAAGACATAGACAAGTCAGGAGAAAGAGGAGAAATTTACAAGTTGGGTATGATGAATTAAGAAGTGTTATAACTAAGAAGATGCCTTCAAAAGAGATTCCTTTTGAAGAAAAAGGGTTGATCAACCTTTTGATCTCTTGACTACCAGGACTTATCAATGGTTTGTGTGAGTTTAGGATATAAACTGCTATGTTATGAGCAATTCTTTGATTTCTCCTCCTTGTCTCTGGTGGGACTAGAAAAATCAAAGTCAGAAAAAAAAAGTGTATTAAGACATAAAGTGGGGATTTAGACTGTTTTATAGGAACATACTTAACCTCTCTGTACAATTCTCTGTCTGTGTAATGGGGATAATGTATTTAACTACAGCACGAGAAGTCTGAGGATTAATCGGTTAATGAATTCATAGAACTCTGAGCATGAAAAGTGTGCTCTAAATGTTTCCCATAGAAATTTCTCCATTACCTAAAGAGAGAGGAAGAAAAAAGCTAATTCACTGCTTTAAAGAGCTGTGCAAAATTCCATCAAGAACACAGATAATTAAAGTAATATTAATAGATTTTTAGGTCTTCATATTCCCCTAGAGGCCAGGTGTCCCTGATTTTTTTTTTTTTCCTTTTCCCCTTCAAGTAATGTCCCTGACTCAGTTGTCAAAGACTGAGAAGCAGAAGTGCCCCTCTAGCTTTGAACTTCATCCCCACAGTGGAGTTACAAGGTTAAATAAATGGGGTGGGTTTTTTTAAAAATTATTTTAAACTGAGCATAACACTTAAAAAACAAAGATTTTTTTCTCCCCCCTCCCCCGATGTATTTTTAAGCAGTATGCACTCTTGCCCATGTCTGTTCCTTAGTCCCAGCTGAAGATTTCAAGGGAGACGAGGGTTCTACATTGTTTCTCCCTTGTATTGCAGATAGGGGGAGGAGGTGGTTATTAGAGAGAAGCGCTCTCAGTCGCTCGCTCTCTCTGTTTCTCCCTCTCTGGCTGATAGCACTTATCTCTCGCTCTCTCTCCTTCTCCTAGGTGATCCATTTCTAGGCAACGTGCTGGCTGGTGCTGGAGCTGCCAGCTCTCTCTGCATCCCACCAGCAAAGCAAGATCCAAAAGCAACCTGCAGACCATCATCTGCCTTCCTCTGCCTCGCTCCGGGTACTCCTCCTCCTCTCGCTTCTGCCCTGTCCAACCACCACCTTGCGCGACAGAGACAGCACGCTGGGCTCCATTGGCAGATTTATATTTTTTTTTCCTCCAGTTGTGGGAAGCGATTTTTCTGAGCGAAGGGTGGGGGGAAATCTCTGCATTACTATCTGCATTACCTTGAAGTTCACTTTGTTTTTTGGCCTCCGGGGGGGCTTTTCCTGCAGGAATCTGGCTGCCGGGAGCGGGATCGCCTGCTCCCTCGGTCGCCCGCTCCTCCCACCTCGCTGAAGGCGAGCTATTTGCTGCGGGCTCCTGGGGCTTCTGTGGCCAAGAGGGTTTGTGGGTGTCTGCTGGCGTGTGCGTGTCTGCCCGTGTGTGTGTGTCTGCGTGTCTGTGTCTGTGTGCGAGCGTGTGCGTGGTGTGGGTTGGAAGTTGCTGTGCAGCAGCGGGACCGAGCGGATCCCTGGACCCGGCGGAAGGATGGGGATTGTCTGACCAGCAGAGGCGTCTGCTGCCCGCGGCGGCGCCCGGGCTGGATGGATTTGCTGCCGGCGCTCCCAGCAATTCTGGTGCTGCCCAGGAGCCCCGCGAAGTGACGCGGGCTTTCGCCGAGGAGAGAAGTGCTCGGAGCCCCGGGCTCGCTCCCTGACCAGCCGCGGCTCTGCGCCAGCCATCGGGATTTACACGCTCCTCCGGCTGCGCCTCAAACTCTTGGGCTTCCTGCGCCGCGCTGTCCTCCCCGGCAGCACCGTTTGGCGAAGAGATCTGTTGTTATAAAGCCTGGACCTCCGGAGGAGATGGAAGTTTTCTCTCTCATCCTGGTCGTGTCCGTGTGTTGGACTCGAACCTGGAAAGCGGCGATTGCAGATTCAATCATTCATATCGGTAAGGGGGTGCTGCGCCTGCTGGTGCTGCTGGACACTTTTCCAGCTCTCCTTTGCAACCTTTCCTCTCTTGGAAGCTCTCTTCCCCCCCCCCCCCCCCCCCCCCCCGTAGCCCTACTGTCTTTTATCGCTTGATCGCTTGCTTTTTTTTTTTTTTGTTTTTTGTTTTTTGTTTTTTTTTTGTTTAGTCCTCTCTTATAATTGCTTTCCACCAGGACCTCAGGCGTCCTCTTTTTCCCCTACCGCGCTGTGTAAAGGTTTCTTGGCGGCGGGGACTGTGCGTGCTTTAGACCTTGAGGTTTTGATGAGGCGGATGATGGGGGCGCCCAGGGCTCGGGCACTTCCCCGGTTCCTCCCCGCCGCCCCTCAGCTCCAGCCTGCCTTCCGCCTGCCCCGGCTCGCCCTCGGCTGGGGGACAGCCCGCGCCTCCCGGTGTTCCTCACACCAGGGCGACAGCCGCGCGAAGCCCCCACCCCCCGCACTTTTCCTCCCTCCCTCCCCGCCCTCCTCACCCGCGGCGGAACAGGTGGTTTGGCAACGTGAGCGCTTCCCGTGCCGCGGGCGGGGGGCTCGGGCCGCCCGGCACCCCCTGCCCGGCCGGCACCGTCTGCGCCTCCCGGAGCCGCCGCTCCCGGCAAGGACAGCGGCCTCCCCTCCGCCCCGGGGGCAGCTCGGGTTGATGCCGGAGCACGGCGCTGCCCGCACTGCCCGCCGCCCGTGCCCCTCGCTCCCCGTTATCCCGAGCCATCTCCGGCACGGCTGCCCTCCCTCCCTCTCGGCGGGCGCATCCCTGGGAAGCGCTGCCGAGCGGCGCTCGGTTCCCGCGGCCGGCGAGAGCGGGCGGCCCCCCTGGCCGGCCGGGGATGCTCGGGGAGGGAGCGGAGCGGAGCTGGGAGAGGAGGGCGCTTCCCCCGGGCCGCTCGCCCATCTGCAGGCACCGCACGCAGGCGGAGCGGGGGCGGCAGGACGGGCGGGCGGGCGCCGCCTGCCCCGGGGAAGGGGCATTTCGGGGCAGGGTCCCGCCGGGGCTTCGGGCATGGTCCTGGGGCGGTGCCAGCCCCGGCTGTGGGGCAGCTGCCGCTCTTCCCGCGGTTGGATTTATAAATATGTCTGCCGGTGCTTGTCGTGGGGATCCGTAGCGGGTTTCTGTGCAAGGGGAAGCGGGGAGAGCGTTTGGGAAGCGCGGCCGTCAGGAGCTTTCCCGCAGGACCGATTTTGGGGCATCGGTGCGCCAGCCCTCCGTGTGGCTGTCCCCCAGCCCAGGAGCCAGCGCTGCCCTTAGGTACCGCAACTTTACAGGGGTCCGTCCTTTTGGCTGTGTGAGACTGGAGCAGCAAATACCGCACGGGGAGGCAGCGCTCTATGCCCTCCTTTTAAAGGGAGAAGGACTTTTTAAATTCTTCCCAGTTGCAGACTCTTAAAGCGACACTAGGAGACAGTTACGTCTTAGGGTTTCTTTCCCAAGAGCTTGTAACAAGCGGTTACATCCTAGGATTTGGGGGGAAATTTTGACTGTGCAGCATATCGGGAGTTTCTTTACAATCCACTGTCGCCCATCCTCCCGGCTAAGGCAGCGCTGCTGGGCGAGCCGTGTGCCTTTGCACTGCCGTCAGGGGAGACGACAGCTTTTCTCCCCTCGTGTTAACGAAAATTTATTTGATGTATTAGTTTTATTTGATAAATGCAACGCATTTTAATTATTTGTTTTAATAATGCTGTTAGTGATTAGGTACATCAACACAGAGAATCCTCACTGAAAGCAAACAAACCCCAACAACCCAAAGTAGCAGAACCGAAGCAGTTGCTTCTCACACAATTTGTCTTGAGAGACAATTGGTACAGTTGACATGGGGATTAGCTCTTTTTATAGACTGCTTTATGCTGCCATGAAAATGGCAAACTATATAACTGGTACACAGAGCTTTACATCTACTAAAATGAATACTCTGAAAATAAATTACCTGAAATCAGAACTAACAGTAAATGAGCACACAGCTAAATATTCCAAGTTGTACAGCTCACAGATGAAAATTTGGCCCCAAGTAACACCACTGTATTTTGTGACCTGATCTTCCGATCCCTTTTTGCTTTCTTCCACTTGTATGAAATAAATTTATGTATAAAATATGTAGGCATAAGTAATCAACTGTATTTATTTAAATGAGTGAGAAAAGGCAGTAGCAGGGTACTCTATGAAGAAATTAACTACAGAAGAACTTACAAAGCCAAAGAAAAAACCAAAATGCTCAGTTCAAGGGAAAAGAAATACTACTAGTGGTAGTTCTGATGCCTTAGGCAACAGACAGAATAAATGCATTATCTTTTTTTCGTTCTGCAGTGCTAAGATATTCAAGTGGAAAATATTTTCCCATGTTTGAGAGGGGCAGATGGTCATAAGAAATAACAGAATAATAACCTGTGCATACCCTTTTCCTAATAGGGCATACTTTTTCTCAATATAATGCACAAACTCTCTTGCTTGCCTATGTTTCATTTTATGTGTTTCCTGTAAAAGGATGCTTTCTGTCTCAAAGTGTTTTATCAGTCCTCTCTTAGACAATGCCAAAAAAATGTTACCATTTAGTGAGTAGACATTAATGACTTGGTGATGTCAGTGGGAGGGATACAGTTACTGGTATCTGTGATAATGCCTTTTCATATTCCTGTCTTCTGTGTACAGATTGTGGTTTTGATCTAGAGAAGGTCTGTGCATATGTACATGTGCACATTTAAAAAGAAAGGTTTTCCTGTATCATATTTTAAACATTGGTGGAGCTGCTTATAGCCTGTATGTTTCTGCTGCCCTGCTATTATAAATAGGAACTGGCAGTTCAGAAAGACTACATTAAGCACTCTTGTGAAAATGGTGAAATGAATCGACTCCACTATAATTTTCCTTACCCTTATATAAAAAAGAAAGGGGCAGGGTTACCATGTCAAAACTGTGCAATCCTGTATTATGCTGCTTCTCTCAGCCCATGCATTGATTGAGTAATTTCATCAGTCCCACATTACTTGATTGCTTAGAAGTTTCCTAATGATCTGTATGCTGTAGGAAGAATCTGAAAGTCGTGAGTGGAATGATAATGATTCTGTGTTTTATGAGGCTATTCAAAAAGTCGCTCTGATTTATGTAGCTCGAAAGCTCCCAAGTCTTTGAGATTAGCCACGCTGCCTGATATTTCCTTCATACATCAGTTGTCCCACACTCCCCACTCCCTAAACAGGAGTTTGGAACAGTGTTTTAATTAAGCAGGGATTAGGTGGCATTCCTTGTCAACCACACAGTTTGCTAATGCTTTGTATCTTCTACTGCTGATAGTCTCGTGCTTTTATATTTTGTACTTTGTGCTCCTTATTTTCCCTTGATAAATTCACAGTAATGCATCTTTTCATGCTTATGGATTTCCTATTGTGTCTCTAGAAACACATAGGCAGATATATGTGTATTGGGTGCTGCAAAATCACCCAGGGCAGCAGGCACATAGTGTGGTACAAAAGTTTTGCTGAAAAAATACTCTACAGGATTTTTGAAGGCTGATCTAGTTCAGCCTCCCTGATTACCTCAAGCTGGTTTTTATGTTTATCAGTAACTTTAGTCATACACAGTCAACTGTGTATTGCCCTTGGCGTTTTTTATTTTTAATGGAAATTTCATAAATAGATATAGCTATGTATTATATATGCTTCTACATATACTTATACATCTGGTTTTAATATATTTATAGATAAAAGTTTTATTTTCCTGAGAGAGAAAATCAGTTCTGCCCTTACCTTACTCCTTTCAGCTTTGTAGGCCAGGACTGCTGCATTCCTTTTATTGGACAAATTCCCAGCATTGCTGGGTCCTGAGTTTTGGCTCACACCTTTAAGCTGCTCTGTACCATGTTAATGATATCAAGGCAATTCCAGCATGGGGTCTATTGCTTGTTTCTTCTCTGGATGTTGGTGGTGACTAAAATGTATTTTTTTTCTGTAAAAAGGAAAGGAATTCTTGTTGTTTGGTGGGATGCCTGTCTCATTTCTTCTTGTAAGCTGATGTGCTACAGTGCAGCTGGGGTTGTGTTGTGAATTGGTAATAGGAATTTAATTTGCTGTGCTATTGGTGAAGCCTCATTAGGAGGTATGCAGTGCACGCCACTAACTGTTCATTACAGTACTCTCACATACATTTGTAAAGCACAAGAGAAGCAAGCAAAACAGATTTATTAAAACCAAATAAATCTCTGTGTGCCTGTAGTGTCTGCAGGGGAGCACTCAGGTCCCTGTTGTCCCTGCTCTAGGATGTGAGGAGGTTACTTGCTTATTTTAAACACACCTCTGAGTGAGGACCTGGAACCCGGAGTGCTGGGGCTGAGCAGCCAGGAGCTCTATTAGTAACTCTGTTCCACTTAAATGCTCAGCCTGCGTGACAACCTCCCTGCTTATGTGTGCCTTATTTCTGAAACACTTTCCCAGGTGCTTGGATTTGTGGCAGCGCTTCAGGCTCTGTGATGTGTGTTAATTGAAGAGGGATGACTTTGCACGCTATAGATTAGGGTTTGCCATCATCCAAAGGCGTGTTTGCCATTAGGTGTCACTGCTTTCTGGAGTGTTTCTTAGTCATCATCAGGGCCTGATCCAGAGTCTGTCATAATCCAGGTGAGTGGCTAAGTTGACTTTGGAAGATTTTAAACTGAGCCTGTGGATTGCTGACTGCAGCAGGCAGCTCTTTTTCATGTTCTTAAATAACTCTTAGTGTTAAATCAGGTTCTTTGTCCTTGATAAAGGCAGAGTTAAAAAAAAAATAAAAAAATCAGCCATCCGTTTTCAAGTGGTGCCCTAACAAATGTCTGACATGGCAATCACTGCTGGTGCTCTGTGCTTTCACATGACTACTTATGGATGCACTGAGCCTTTATTCTCACAATGCCATCTTTGAAAAAACACACTGGAGAAAAATCTTTCAAGACTGTGACTACATAAACCTACCAACTAAGGTTCATTTAACTTAATGAACAAAGGCATTAAGTATGGTTCTCTTCCACTCCCTGGCCCTGGAAAGCAAGTGTTATTGGCAAGAGATGACTTCTGGAAGCCATTAGGTTACTCCCTAGATATAGACTTGAACTTACATCATTTTCTTCCATTTGATATATAGCTATCTATAATCTGCCATGACAGCCTGGTTTTGGCTGAAATTTATTGGAGGCTTTTCCCTTTTGAGTTGAGGTTTGTATTTTCGCTCTTTGTTACTGCTACTCCGCTGCTTGAGGTTTTTTTTTCAGCACAGCAAGAAATGGTTTTAAAAACAGTTTATGTAAAAGAGTAGTTATATTTGGCTATCAGTTTCTAATAAATTTTCTTAATTACCTGGTTTATATATGAGATGGTAACACTCTTTCCACCGACACACAATCCAAACATATTTTTGTTTATATCTTCAGTGTTTAAAAACTTACTAGGCACAGATATTACTGTTGATGTTTGGACTTACAAGTGACCAATGAGAGAAGGAAATAGTATTCTAATATTTTGAGCAATTATAAGAAAATTATCAAACTTTGAGCACATGTTTTGCACATATATTATGAAACATAGTATGTGCCAAAGTATGTGCCAAATTGATTTCAGGTGATACATTAGTAATGAGGCAAATTCAGATAGCTTTCTGCATCTGCAAATTCACTTGTCTCTTTCTTTTTTCAGTTAGATTTGAATTCCAGAAGAAGTCAGTTGTTATCTAAGCTGATGAATTTTTGAAGAAAACCTTGACTTGAGATTCAGGCTTGGCTTCTATGTCAAAGCAGCTCCACACTTGTGCATCCTATGAACTTTAGACTCTAGTTCATGGCTCTGCTCATGCTCAGTCCCATCTATGAGAGCCCCAGATAAAGTTTGTGCTACCTACAAGTGCCAAGAGACAAGCATGACTGTCACAGCCCAAGAGCAGAGCACAGCAGGCAGGTTGCTGGCGCCCTGACAGAGTGGCTGGGAGCTGCTCATCACAGCTCATGTTTCTTTGATGTGTTCTGTACCGCAGGCTTGCCGTGTAGCCACTGGCTTCCTACAGGGCTTCTTGCACACAGATGCATTTCCTCTCCTTCTCTGGTGCTACATTATCCTCCTGCACCATGTATTATGTCCATGAGAACATAGTTGCTCTCCTGTTGCTTGCAGAAGTTACCAAAATGAGCTGTGTTGGCCTTTTTGGGAGTGATGTTGACCGTGGCTTTGGCTCATCTAGGCTGGCAGGCTGTATTGGAGAAGGTGCAATACTGAGGGGGTGCAGTGTGGCATGTGGCATGGGGTGTGTGCTAAAGGCATGTTGGATCAGTTTGATGGAGTGATGGTTAATCCATCCTCAGCATCAGGTAAGGAAGGCCTGGGCAAAGCCTTCTGGGCCAGCTTTTAGCTGGTTTGTGCATTTGATGCAGCACTGGGGAAGAGGAAGTGGTGGTATCACCCACTACAGAGGCAGAATGTAATTGTGTGTTATTGTCATGGTAATTTAAACATCTAGACTGAAATGGAAGGGAGAGTGATTGAGGAAAATGTGTCTTTCTTGCTGTATCTTTGTGAATTTCCCAGGAGCACCATCAGGGCAGTTTACTCTGCTATTCTTCTATACAAGTGTCAGGCTTTGGTTTCTGGTTGTTGGCCAAGCAGTTGTGAGAACTGATGGAGTTAAGGGAAGGATTCTCCTGTGCCTGCAACCACGATAATTGATAAAGGCTTATGTCACTTGGAGAGTCGTAAGTGATCTCTCTAACAGGCAGGACACAGGCTGAAATTGGAGGTTAGTAAATGAAATGTGCTGGTGTTTGGATGACAGTTCTGAAATCTGGCAAGGGAGCACGTTTGATGTTGTGCACTGCTGTAATTTTGTAAGGGTCAGAATTTATGTCCTAGTTTCAGTGATAATGTACTTAAATCAGAGAAGGACATATTTTGTGTTCTGTATTGTACCACAGAGTGCACTTGAGATGGAGAGACTTCTTCCTGCTTTGGTGTGGGGCTCTCCACAAAAGCTCAAGGCAGGGATATTCTGAGAGCTGTGAGAGAAGCGCTCATAAAAAGTGACCCTTACTTAAAGAGAAAGGATAATAGAGTAACTACAGCATTTCTGTGCAGCACTGAAGTTATGGTGGAAGAGGTGGTACAGAGACTATTACTGTAGTTTTAGTCAACTGTAAACTGATGGATTTGTAAGAGCAGGGCTAGATGTAAAGTAGATTTCCATTATACACATTAGTTGTGGAATGGTGGGGGAGTAGGGTAGAAAAGAAATGATGAAAGGGAAAAAGTTTCTTGAATGTTGTGCTGGGTTTATGTGACAAGCTCTATACTCAAGAGGAAATTGAAAAAGAACATGAGTAAAAATGCAAGGAGGGGAAGAAAATAAGATATCAAAGGCAAAAGCCACTAGTTCTGTCTGTTTCTATTTCTTTGGGAGCTGTATAATGTTCCTGTAAATGCTATGCTCAGTGGAAAAGTCCTGAACCAGAAAGGAAAAAAAATGTCAGGATAAGAATTTAAATGAGGAGTTATATGGGTATTTTAATGTAGTAGATAACACTCTGTGCTGAAATGCTAATTATTCCTAATTGTTATATTTGCTTTACCCATGAATAAAATATCACATATCTAATAAAATATGCAGTGAAAATAACTGTAAAATTCCTCTTGGAGCCTTTCATGCAGATTTAAAGGATTTAATACCTTATTTTTTCATTGCTTTTTAAAACATTAACTTTCTGTAATCAGTTGGATTGCTAAGGCCAATATCCAGTGAACCTAACAATAATTGCTTGTTTTGCAGAACAATTTTTTGTTTGTCCAACCATATCTTTCTCAGAGGCTTAAATCGAGTTGGTGATTTCATTATAATAATTCACTTGCGATAAATCAAAATCAAATAGCACCGCTCCAGTGCTGTGGAAAGGAGCTCCAGATGAGAGCTCTGGAGAGAGCAGAGGATGGCAGAACAGCAGACCTGAATGCCAGGCTTGGATTTGCTGTGCCAAATTTTAACCTACACAGATATATCAATTTTGCAAACCCATTTTGAAATAGAGAAATGCAACTTGGTGCAGGGTGGGCTTCCCTGCCTTGGGATACCAACTCCAGGTCTGTGTTTGGGATCCAAATCTGATGACAGACTTGCTTTGGTTTTAAAGCATGCAGGAACTCAGTCAAGCTCAGGCTCCTGAGCCCTTGGGATGTTTTGGAGATGTCAGTTGTATAGTTGTATTTCTCAGGTGCCAGGACACCACTGCAGAGTTATCTCACTGATTACAGTCAGTATTAAAACTTGTCTGGCTGGGCTGAAAGCACACAGTGGGGGTATCTCTAGACCAAGTATTACCAAGCAAGGATGTTTGTTTTTGTTTATCTTTTGCCTTTTTGCAATCTTTTTAGTGTTCAACTTAAACATTTGGGAAACATTTAAAAACCATTGCATGTACTAGAGGGTTGTCAAAGGGAAGAAGGCAACAGAAAAGACATGGTTCTTGCTCAGTGAAGCCACTGTAGAGTAGTGGCAGTGTGTGGCCAGGGCACAGTGTGGGCTTGCATTGTTAAATGCAAGTGAAAGTGATAGCTGTTTAGGTCATATTAAAATGCATTTATTGCTCTCTTTGACTGTTTCTGTTAGTTTCTTTCTCTCTCATATTCACACTTGGCTCATGGCAAGAAGTTGTGATGGTCATTGTGTTCTGTGCTCTTAAATATCTGCTTTTAATGTCCAGTAAGGAAAAAGTTAAACACCCCATAACACAGATATCTATAATTTGAATAAAACTGTTTTTTCTCTGGAAATTTCTCTCAAATTCCACTTACTTGACCTCTTTTGAGGTCAAATACACCTCAAAAAGTTGGTTATAATTCTTAGAGGTAGTCTTCCTTCAGCTTTCCTCTTTTGAAGAAATATGCTGAAGCAGTATTGAAGTATATCCACTAATGCATTTGCTATAAATATCTTTAAAATATTACTATTCTGGAGCTGTTCTTGCTCCATGCTACAGGCTGATAGCAAGCACTGGGGTATGTATTAATGTATGCATCTACAATATATAAATACACACTTTTTCATTAATCAGAAGGACTATTCAAAATACTTGACTGGATTTTTCTTTAATTTGGGATGGCATTACTTTCCACGCTAGGTAACAACATGAAATTTGGGAGCCTTTTTGCTTGCAGACAGGAAGCCACAACGTGAATACAAGGAGTGAAATGGCCCCCCCACTGTGCTGGTAGCTGTACAAATATGAAACAAAAATTGGCTGTCAGGAGGTTTGAAGCTGAAGTGAAAGAGAGGGCTTGGATCTCTCTGCAGCTCAGTTTGTACACCTGGAGACTCCTGTGTCTTTTGAGAGGCAGATTCACTCATTGATGATTGTGAGTGATCACTTTGGGTACAAAGGGATGAAAGCCGGTGGGAATGTCTACAGGGATGTCCTGTCAGGGCAGGGCTGCATGGCTAATGTCAAAAGTTCCTGATCTGGGGCTGTGAGGTGAAAGAGCTGACGAGAAATGAAGGGCAGCAATGTGTTTGTAATTATTGCCTACAATATGTTATTGCCAGTAGCATTGATAAAATTGGCCAAATAGAAGCAATCATCACCTCATCAGCTGCCACCATGCTCCTCCTCTCTGGGTTTACCTTGTACAGGAGTAATGTCCATGCCTACTCTTACTCTCTGTCTCACTTTGACAAATATTTCATAGTACAGTTTTGGAAGACTAGATAGGAAGAAAACACCCCTTTTTTGGAAAGTGGAACAATATATGTTGCAAAATTCCCTGCTTTGTTTAAAAAAGATATATAAATATAGTCAGCAATTCTGCAACTATCTGCAGCCTTCTTTGGTAGTCCCGTGAAGTTTTTGTATTGCTGTGGAATTATGAGTGAAATAATGTGGAGAAATTATTATCCAGCTCCTCAAAGTAGCTCTCCTGTTCTGGAATTGGGTTGCATCCTGGAGATACATGAGAAATTTGATACGTGAGATAGATGCTCATTTACTTGGAAAAGTTCTCCCATTTTTGACAGTGTTGCAAAGAGTATAGGGCCTGTGTTAAATAAAAGGGCTGAAAGCAGTGGACAGGAAGAAACCATGTTCTGTGCCACAGAACTGCTCTAGGAGCAGGCCAGCTGTGGGGAATGTTCTGGTGATGCTTTCTATGTGGGAGCTTTGGAAAGTGATTGGAGGGTTGTGTTCAGCAGTGGTGGGAGTTGGCTGGGTGGTCAAGGGATGCAGGAAACATTTCGAGGGGTTAGCTTGAGTGATGGGCAGTCCAGGATACCTTCAGAAAATAGCAGGAAATGTTATGTGGTTTGGAAACTGAGCTTTATGTTTGGGGCAGGCCTTGTAGGGGAGGTGTATGTCTAAGCATACGAGAAAAGTTGGGAAATCCAGAGGAAGAAGGGACTGGAATGGCACAAATATTACTGAAAAGCTTAATAATACAATGCAAATGGTGCTTTGAGAACAATATAGCTAGAAGATAATATTAAGTTTTAAAGAAACTAAATTACAGATTAGAAAATAGGATTGTTTCTCCCTGTCTAGCCTCTGTAGTTGTACCATAAAGCATTTCTTTTGTGTGATAGATCTTAATTTTTTGGTTTTTTTCATCCAATAATCGTACCTGGTTACTTGGCAGAGAAGTAAGATCCATTTTACCTTTTTATTGTCTAATACCATTGTACACAGATGCAGACAAGGAGTACTGAAGTGTCAGCTTCCACAACTCTCCTCCCAGGGTAACTCTGAGTGTATTGTACCTTCCTGTGCCTTGACACTCTCTTAGCATTTTCTTTCATAGGCTGGTCTGTGCCATGCCTCCTTTTAAACCCAGCTTCTGTGGCTGGTGAGTAAGAGGAAGGGGTGCACACAGCCACAGCTTCTGCTCCCTGGACTTTTGACCTAATTTAGGGAGGGAGGAAAGGGTAAATAATGCAGCCTGCTTCTGGATGCGCAGCCTGCCGTGACTTTCACGGAATGAGGGGGCGAGTGCTAGCTTTCTCCTCATCTCAAATAGCTGCATAGCTCGCTTTCAAAGTTACACCTTTCTTCAGTGGAGCTCCAGAGTGGTGAGTGGATCTCCTTTCACACTTATCTCGTGGCATATGTCCTCATTTGGTCTGGTTTTCTGTCGACGTCAAGCTTGTCCAACCCCCATTCAAGGCTGCAAAGGCACAGCCAGTGACTTGTGTTTCCTATAAATGAGACACCTTAAGAATTGAGACATGAGTTTGTTAGCATATTTTTCTGTTTGAGAACAATGATCTCTAATAACATGGAATGATTTATGGAATGGCGAAGTAAATACTTCCTCAGGGAAAGGTAGATAATGATAGCAATGGGAAACTGCTATTGCTGAAAATCATCTTCTCGGGATTTAGTAATTAAAAAAAAAAGAAAAAAAAAGTCTGTTCATTAAAGTACTGTGGGGTTGGAGTTTTTTAGCATTTTTTTAAAGGGATGCATTTTCCCCTCCATTTTTTGTAAGACTGCCAAATGTCCCTGAGGCTAGAATTAATTGGCTCTTTGTATTGTGTCAAGTAAGGAATATGAGTGTTTTTAGAAAATATTAGGTTTACAGACTTCCATAGACAACATGAAAGGGAGAGAGGGGCTAACTTACTATAAACAAGGTCCTTGCATCATTTTGTACCACTAACTTGGAGTAACAAGTAGAATATTGAAATTTCTGGTGTTGGAGCTCTGGAAGCTGTTGGAAGCGTCCCCGATGCCCTCATCCCTTCATTGTGACTAATCCTCCCTTCAGAACAAGCGTGTGCCAACTTCTTTTGCTCTCACCTCCAGGCATCTGCAATGAGTAAACAAATGTCTGCTCCTCAGAAGTAACTAGCATTTGGATTTTTTAAAAGAGATTCAGGAGTAGGAGCCATGGAGATGTATTTTGTTGTCGGTATTGCTTTAGTAATACAACAGAGGTTTCTTGTTGCGGTTCATTTCACAAATTCCCCCTGACCATTTTGGATATGAAAGTATTTTATCATTTTTTAATACTGCTATTTTAAAGGCCACTTCTTAAAATGGATGGAAGCCAGAGGATGGCAGCAGTTGTAGATGTAAGCTTTGAAATGGCCCTTTTATGGAAGGGTTTGAGAAGTAAGTCGTGGAGCCATTGCATTAAAATTCCAAAGTGTTAACTTAAATGTAATAATGCTCTGACAAAGTGCTACTACCATCTGCTAGTGAGAATTAGTAATATTTTACAATCTCCATAATTCCCAGAAAGAGCAGAGGAGTCATGGCATGAAGAAAAGTCTAACTCTAAATTAGTATTTTAGTTCAGGAAGTTGCAATCTCTTTGTGGGGACCCCAAACTATTAGAGATTTTGTGTCACACTCTCAGCTCACATAAGGGAGTAAATATTTGTGGTGTATTACTAGAATGGTGCCTGTTTCTAACTGTTTCCAGCTTGGTCCCCAGTTTTGAGGCAGAATCCTTTTTGTTTATAACCACTTTCCATTCACATCACAGCAAAAATTCAGTGGTAACTGCAAATACAGTTTGCATGGTAAAATAACAAGGGGGTGTACTCCCTTGTTACGTATCCTTGTACATGGATATGTAAAAATGTAAAAAGCTTCTTTCCTTATAGTATAACTTCTTTGTTCAGTGTTCCGGTTCTACCCGGTATTATTATTTTGCATTATTTTCTTTTTCCAAGTTAGAAGTACAGCTGATACTGATTTTATGTTTGCAGAGTCAGGTCTTTCACTTGTTGTTCTGAGTGTAAAGATCTTCACCTCTCCCAAAATCCCGCTTGGAAACCCACACTGCTTTCCTTGTTTTTCATGTAGACAAGCTGATTACCCATAGAGTTAATTGTTTGAGTAACTGTAAGTCCAGGATGAAGGAAAGATTTCTTGGCTGTCTGTTACTTAATTCAAACCACTATGTTGTTTTGTACTATCACAGAGTGGTATTTTGGTTTGTCTCATGTGAGAGAGGGACCTTCTATTGTGTTAGCAAACATCTGTGTGAGGCATAGGGAACAGAGACTGTTTGAGCTGTGAGAATGAGGTCTTACCATAACAATATTCTTGTCATGCTCTTGCTTTTTGCTTAGACAGGTTTTTGTTTCCTTTCATACCATGTGCATACAGAGAAATAAAACCAGATGGATTTTTCACACATTTACAGTGAATAATGGGCTGATGAAATAGAATTGGCCAGTCCACAGTTGTCAGTCGATAAAGCTGCCCCTTGAAGGGAACTCTGTTTTTCATGACTGGATGCTGAGTAATCTCTGCTGGGTCTGTCACGTGGTGACCTGCACAAAAACGAGGCCAGATGCATTTCCACATAATTTTCACTGCTTGTCTCCTTGTATGTAAATGTTTATCTTGCCTCTTAAAACAGTTTCAATACTAAGAGATTCAAAGCACATATGAGCAGGAGTTGAATTTTATTAAGAAGCAACTCGTGATAGGGCTAAGGAGGCCAATCTCTACCTCATAAATCTTTTCGTAAGGACTCAAAGCCATTTCTAGCAGCTGTCTTTTTACTGATCCCTCTTATTCCCAGCATCTTGACAAAGAATGAGATTGATTTCACCAGGAGTGAGCAAAGCATTTGTTCTAGCACCAAAGAGTAAGGGGCAAGGCAGGAGATTGTTGGTGATTTGGTGCAGGTCTTCATGAATTCCTGCCTCCATGATTGAGTGTAAAACTGGTAGAGTGCTGTGCAAGGCACATGTTTGTTGTCTGCTTCTTCTTTTAGAATCAGTGGAATTTTCTTAAAACTGTGCAGAGAGGTGTTTTGTGAGATTTAAAATAAAAATTTAGAAGTGCTCAGAAACATAGTCATTACTGCAAAGCCTTCTTGGTAATCTCCATCTGTTTATAAATAAACAAGTGTCTTTTAAAAAGTGTGTTTGGCAAAAGGGAGAGTAGCCTGGCTAAAAGTGTTTTGGGTCTAAATGGCACAAAGCTGAGAGTGAGTTCACACAGGAATACCCTGATACACTTTGCTGAGGAGTCACTCATGGCAGCTAAACCAGCTCATAGGTGGGCAGGTGTAAGGTTCTCCTTTCCTTGACCTTCTCATCGAAACAACTTGGATATGCTCCTGGCCACCCCGACTACCCTGTTTTGTGTATGCAACTGCCTGCCTATCTCATTCCCAACAGAAATCCCATCCCATCCCATCCCATCCCATCCTTCCACTTACTTTTCTGCCCCAGAAACTGCTTCCAGAGGACAGTGAAGGCTTTACCTGCATGCCAGCAGTTTCTTGTGCTCGTGAATTGCCAAGAGTTGGTGCCAAGACAGGAAAGTTCTCTGCCACTTAGCAGGTACTTCTGTCAAGCAGTTGTTCTCTCTTCTCCTTGTCTTGGGCCATTCCCTCCAGATTGAATTTGACACCAGCAATGACATTTATTTTCACAGTACCTATGTTGCAAAAACCTATATTTATGGAGATCCATACCTCTGAGATGGAATGACTGTGTGTTTGTGTATTGGCATGCAAGCATATTTATGTTGATATCTGGCATAATGGTAGGGAGGAACGGGAAGAGTTCCTGAGGCAGCAGCTTTAAGGCAAGAGTTGTCTCTGGAGTTTGTAGCTAAATGTGAAATTGTGTTGCCTGGTGCTGTTCATCCCATAGCATTGCTGAGTACCCATGTTGTGGTGAGAGTGCCTGAGAAAATGGCCTAGTTTGATGTTCTGTCTGTAATAAGTGCATAAAAAGCAGTCCATGGTGAAGTTTTTGTAATCTTGCTGTCTTGTTTCCCATCAGCTTCATTTACTTGGTCTCAGGCCTCAGGACAATGCTCTTGTATCTATGTTACCAGAAAGGCAAAGAAAAGCTTCAATGATAGTTTTAGCCTGAAACTATTTGGGAAATATTTCTGCTTGTTACGTCTTATTTTTCCCCATCTGTGCTGACAGATTATACTTATTAGCACAACACACTATTTGGAGCCAAAATACGTAATAAATTCCTTGTTAAAATGCTTATTTATGCTCCTTATAAAATAGGATTTCTAGGTTCTTGCTGGTTATGGATATAAGTGGCACTGGTTTAAGGGTGCTAGAGCTAACTTGGCTGGGCACAGTACCTAACTTAGTTATGCTTGGTCATGTGCAATATATAGTCTGTATTGAGCTGCATCTATATGGAATCAAAAGTGAAGAACAGATAGAGAAGCTCAGGGTTTTATTCCTAAGTGCTAATCATAAATTGTGCAGCCAAGAAGTTTTTGCAATGACACAACAAAGAATTTTTGATGCCTTGGTTTTTATGTCATGCAAAACAGTATTTTTGCAGACTACTGGTGCTGCTGACTGACTATGGCCTTGAAATATTCTCAGACTTTAGGTTTTGCCTATTCTGTAAAGATCTGAAAGAAAGTGTCATTGCCCCATCTCACTGTCTGAACATAGTGTGCATTTGAACATGTTGCTGGGTTCAAATGGAGCTTTAATCCTGCATTAATTATTTTCTTGGTAATAACTCCTACTGGAACGGTCATCAGGATAAAGACTGCTGACTGTGTTCCTTTTCTCATCTCTAACTGGAATGTGGTGAAAGGCTAAGTAGATTTTCAAAAGTAGTCACTTATGCCCCTTTTTCCAAGCAGGGCACATAATTCACAGCTGACATTATTTTCATCATTCCCAAGGGCTGTGATGGTGTAGCCACTAACACAGCCTAAGAGACCTGAGTGTGTGTGCATAGAAACTTTTTTTAGGAGATAAGGTGGGGGAAATAGAAGAAAATTTTTCCCATATCACATGTTAGGAAAAGCTGCCGGAGCCATTTAAAAGGAAACAAAATGGGCTATAGCTATCTTCTTATAGATGGTTCTTTTAGATAAAAACATCATGGCCTCTGTTGTAGAAGTTTTGGAGGAAATACATGTCTACCATTGGGGCTGAAATTTGTTTTTTGCCTTTGCAGACTTCATCTCTTATGACTTAGGAAATCAGTATGAATTGACTTTATTGGACTTTGGATCACATCTTCTATATTTATGCAATTTCTTCTTGTCCTTTGATCCTTTCCTTCTCTCTCCCATGAACTACTTCCTCGCCTTTTTTTATTGCAACTGCATTAGTAGCTGCCAATACTCATAAGCAGCGTTTCAGTAATGCATGTGGAGTGTTTGTGCATGTGTGAATTGAGGGAGGCTGACTAGGGAAATCTTCACATTCAGATTTAAATATAGGTGGGAATCCCACTGACATGCTATTCCTATTGCTCTTATAATCTTTTGTATTGCTTTAAGTACTTTTGTCTGAAGAGGCAAAACCTTATTTAGAAGCAAGTTAATTTTCAGTGTTTCTAGGCATTGATCACTGCCAGCTACTAGACAGAACAAGATGGACTACACTGATGTCTGTTCAGGGCAACCCCTGTATATCATCTATTCCGTGCTTTATTCTCATTGTGACTAACAGGAAAGGAGACAAAAAGCAGTTTTATAGTTAACAAATGAGATTAGAATTTGTGTAAGTTGAATTCTGTTTTGGGCTCTTTGCTGACCTGCAGGAGCACTTACAGTGATTGACACACAATGAAGTAACAAAGTGGGATCGTCAGGGCTCCTTGTGAGCTAGTGTTGCACCCGTGCAGGTTTTGCCTTGACTCATTGACCCTCTCTTTTCCACGGGGAGAATGAGATCCCCTTACTGAACACGTTTTGCCTTGTCTACCTTGTCTGTGCTCTTCGGGTCGAGCTCTGCCTTGCGCTGCCTTGTATCTGCGTGGCCAATGCCAGTGATACCATTTCAGCTGAGAGCTTGGAAGGTTCCTGTACAACTGTTGGTTGTAAAAACGTATTTTTTGCATCAATGAATAGAACAAGCTATTCTATTTTAGGAAGGCAAAATTTGGATGCAAGCGACGAGCTTATTCTGTGATATGCTTCCAAGATGATTGTGAGTGATGGAGCTGGAGTGTTCGCTCAGTTTTACTGGAGGGTGGAAAGTGCTGATGTGGATTGCTACTGTTACAGCCAGAAACTGGGGCTTTGGGTGTAAGTTAAAAATATAAATGTGTGTTTATGAAAGCAGTCAAGCTCTAGGTTGTGTAAAGGTACTTTCAAATGGCACTGTAAGTGCATCTCCCCATGAAAAGGAAACAAACTCTTTCTTTTTTCACTTATTCTTATCTGCTGTTGCAGGTAAACATGTTATCTAGAGGAATTGCTCTATTTTGCATTTGCTGCACTACTTTCAATTAGAATCTAAAATATCCAGTTTGAAAACCTAAACCTGAAATCTGTAGATGAATTACCAGAGGATTATGTGTTTGTTTGTTTTTCCTCTCACATACAATACTGTGACATTGTAAATCCGCCCAAGAGCAGACCAACTAAAACAATGTCTTTATTCTACAAGATAAAGCAAGTGTTAGGGCAGAGAAGTACACATCTGTTTTTGAACTCATGTCTATACTCCTGGTGGGCTTTAAAAGCTTCTTTAATTTCACACCTTTTGTTCTTCTTCCTACCAGGGTTTTGAAACACAAAAGTATTTTTGAAAACAACTTTCCCACTGGAAATATTAATCAAAGATGCTGCAATGTTTGACAGAAGAGCTTGCTACAAGCATTGTGGGGTTTTGAAAGTGGTAATTCCAAATTTAGTACCTTTTGAAAGGTACTAAATTGATGTGCAGCCTGCAGAATGTCTACAGCAGGTGTAACAATCCTAGTGATCAGATGGTTTTCTCACCCACTGCTCAAAGTTGACATGGGTATCAAAAAAAGAGGTGAGCCATGTTTCCTCAGAAGAGATAAAAACATTATGCATTGTTCCACTGAGCAGTCTGCATCCACGATGAGTGTTTTCTCTGCATATCCTTACTTGAGTGGCACCCCTTGGTCAGCTTCACCTTTTCTGTGATTCAGAAAACATCCACTGCTATGTTCTGAAGGAAGTCTACTGGCCTGCTTTTTGGCGTGGAGTTCCTATGATTTGGGGTTCATCCTCCTCATCTGGCTGTTCTATTGTGTATGTGTCAGTATTTCCAGTTGTGTCTCTCAAGGGCAGCAAACTCCCCTTAAATTTCTTTTCCTATTGGATCTGTATTTGCCTTTTACAGGTGGCTGAGGGGTACAAGTAAAAAGCACATCATACATGTACTCCTTTGTTTTTACACTGAAGTCGGCAGGTTTGCAACATTGTATGCTTCAAATATTTAAAGGGATTAAGTTTGAATAAGCTCTGAAAACTTCACGCATTTCACAGCTCATTTTAAAGTCATTCAGAGTCTTCATCTGCAAGGCTTTTTAAAATAATGAATATTTTTATTGTATTTCATTTCAGGCCAAACTGAATAAAAGCAGGATTTTTTTAAAGTTACCCAGCAATTGTAAGTCTTAAGTATTAAGAATTCACATTTTAGGAAGATTTGTATTGTTTATTGTACTGGCTGGATTAGTAAAGTCCTATTTAAAATATTAATAGGAAGAAATGTTAACACTCACAACAGAACTTCAGCTTTAGAAATATTATCTGAGCAAGCAAGGTCAGATTAGTTGTGCACTTTAGATGTAAGAATATTGCTACGGTTAAAGCACTTGACTTGCACTTCGGAGATTCCTTTGTTTTTTTGCCATTTCTGCTAATTCTGGCATGACATTGGGCAAGTCACTCATCTTGTTTCACTGTGTGAACAGCAGTGAGCGTTTCTGGCTCTGTCACTATCTTCGAATATTATTTTGCAATTATTAGGACTTATAAGGGAACATTGAAAAGCTGGGGCATCCTGACTAGATAAGCAGAATCCAGAGCTTCAAAGCAAACAAACAGTTGAAGCCCATGTCTTGAGCTTTTCCATGTCACTCTGAGGCACACTCAGAATGTTCTGTTCCCTCTGAATGATAAGATCTGTAATATGTAGCTAAGGTGGTATTGCCAGATCTTGACAAGGCGATGACAGCATATATATAAAATGTTTTAGTGTGGCAGTGGGAATTCTTCCTAGACTGTTCATACACATATTTACTTACACAGCCACATGCAACTACATACTTTTACTATTTTGTTCCCCCAGCAATATTCAGAGAGAAAAGTTACTTGCGCCAGTACTGAAAATGGACTATGGCTTCATTTCAACAAATGATTAAAAATAATTATTCAAAGAATTTCATGGCTATAGAATCAGGACTGATCAACATACTAATGTAAAAAATGAGGGAAGCTAAATGTAAAAAACCAAAATCCCAAAACTTACTCTTTTCTTTTTATTCAAGACAAAGAAATTAAATTGGTGGACATTGATTATTTTTATAGCTTAATAAAAACTTCTTTGTATGCTTTTTTAAAATTTCAGTTTATGCTGTAGTGTTTACTAAGGATGCCTCAGACCAGCCTGACAGTTGAGTACACTGATTATATTGATATCTGCTATCTAAATTGGTAATGTTAAGGCTGCTGTTATTGTAGAAGATAAAATATTCATTTTGGTTACTAACGTTTATTTTTCCTGCATACCAATTATTTTTCCTTCTGTTACAGTATGCATATATAGCTCTTCTATGAGTAATTCTGTGTATGTTTGTATAATCCTACAGTGCTTTCTGAATAGATTAAGGAATTAATTTGCCTTCTAATTTTCTTCTTCCTTATTCATCATTTGTAACTATGCAGAACAATAATTAAGACAAGAAGGAAGAAGTACAGTGCATTGATTGTTCTTTAAATCCATAACTGCCTATTAAAAGGGACCTTCAGCTATCAACTCTGTTTATCAGTTAAACAGAGTTTGTTTTTAGAAGGGGTATGTGAGTACACATATGTGATATTAGCAGGTAGGTGGTAATGTCAATATGTAATTTGGCCTCCTGTATGTGAATATTGTTGGGTTTGTGTACCCTAATGACTTAGAATGTTTTGCTGATATTCTGGAACTAGACCTAAGCAATATCTGTAGGGAGAAAGTAATTTGGTTTCTGAACCACACCAGTTCTCAAAACTTTGAGAACACACTGTGTGAACTTTGCCCCTGACCCTGCTCTAAATGGGGAAAAGGTGTGGTTTTTTCAATGTAAAGGGTTGGAGAAGTACATTCCCTGAATTATGAAGAGGAAGCAAATGAGTCGTCCTAGTCTATATATTTTAGCATTTCAAGCCACTCTGGGGTTACATTGTGAGTGGTTAGGTTAGCTGGTCAGAGTTGTGCTGGAGGAAGATAAATTTTAGCCATTAACACATTAGCAATGTGAAAAAGAGAAAGAAACACAATTCTATTAGCAAGGCTGATGGGCCAGTCAAAGTAGCTGGAAACTCATTAGGTGCTGTATTTCCATCAATGTGTACATCTGTAGCAATTGAAAAACGCTTAAGGAGTGGGAGACTTCAGATTATGATGCAGACACTTGTCTTCAGTAGGACATTTGTTTTTGTGCTCAGAAGCATCTCTTAAAATGCTGCAGAGAACTACTCTGCAGTTTTCCTAATCCCCCACACCACTGTGCAGCTATCTCATGTCTGTGAAAGGCAAAAGAATTTAAGGATATGAAAAACAGAAAAGAAATGCAATTTGCAGAATTGTTTTCCTGATTTGTGTGTTTTACCATACATGAGATTAGTGTGGGAAGAGAATGATGATTACAAGTAATACATTTATTCATTGTGTATTGTCAAAATATGAATATAATTGCATTCTAGTACTTATCTTCAGCAGTGTTTGCTGCTTGTGATAGCTTCTGGTCTGCTTGCAGTCAAATGTGAGCAAAATAGGCTTTCACAGTATCTAATTCAGACTCCATGTCCCTTCTACTTCCAACTGCTGGTTTTAAAAACTTCTGCCCTCAGTAATTTGTGCCTTTTTGTTTTCTATCAGGAAAACTTTTTTTACTGTCTGGAAAATGATGGCCTTCAAAAGATTTTTCTGAAGCAGGAACAAAGAAAAGCCATAAGGGCTCTGGTTATTCTCTCCCTCCTATGTACAGCCCTCTGCAAAATACCACATTCTTTTTAATCACAGGTGCCAGGGCACTGCTGCCTTTTCACTCTCTTGTGATGTTCTCAAGAAGAATTCTTGCTGTTGCAGTACATTGTAGCTAAGGACAGAAGGAGCTAGTTATCTCAATGTTTTCTTAAGCTAAAGAAAGTCTGTGATTCTGATTCTTTCTTCAGAATAATTTCTTGGCTCAGTTAGTTCCTTTGAGGACAACAGCTTTGAGGTAACTAGCTAGAAAATCAGTGAAATTTGAACTTTTGGAAAATGAAGTTAAACTCCTCATGCATATTTCATGAATGCTTCTGTAAAGAAATGGCTTCAGTGTACACAGCAGGTGCCAAATTACAAACTCTTTCTCTTTCTATGTACATGTGCGGTGAGTCATTACCAGGTTAGTCACCAAATGGTTACAGTGCTTTAGGATGAAGACACCTGTCTTGGCTGCTCTTCAGAACTCACTGTCCTTTTAGCCTCCAAGTACCTGACAAACTGGTGTCACCTATCATCCTGTTTCCAGTTGAAACCTTTAACCACTGACCTTGATGCCAGAAGTTGGGGTGGTACCACTGGTAGGTAGGGAAGGAATGTGTGTTCATTCAGCTTGGATCACCAGCTAGGTAAGTCCCTCAGTCTAGCAGAGACAGAATTAAAGACAGCTCTGGTGAATTTAAATGACAAGAAGTCAGTTGGAATATAAATAATAATATTAATTTTCTTGTTAAAAAAAATAACAGTAGCTTTTGTAAGCTATTTTCTAACCCAAGAAATTCAGGGGAACTACACGGGAAAGGTCTTAGCTGAATTTACTTGGTGGTGATGAACATTCTTGGTTAGGTTAGTCCTTTCCACTGGTGTCTTATTGATTGAGCTGGGGTTGATCTAATGGCCTAGGAATCAAGTGAGAATATCTGTGATAAAAGAGAAAAGTTTTCTTTCATTATGCACATAAAAGACATGTCGGTTAATTTAAGACAATGAGTTTATATTTTCAGTTATCAAAAGTTTCAGAGATTTTGTTTCTGTTGAGTTGCAACTTTAACTGCAAATATATATTGTACATATCTCAGTCTTTAAGTAAAAAGTAATACATCTCCATTCTGGGGAAGACAAAAAAATCTAGATTCCACTTCTTCAAGCATCTCCTAACAGTATCTTAGCATCGTTTCTGATGTTCTTTAGAAAGATCTCCTACCTATGCAGATAGACAAACATAAGTCACTATGATAATATAGACTCCACAGGAAATATACAGATCTTTCTGAAAAATGTAAAATGTTTGTTTTTAGACATGAAGTTTTATCAGTGGGTTTCAGAACAGCTGTAGATTGTTTCTTTTTAAACAGTCCCTTTCTGTGTAATTTTTATCAGTTTAAAAAATATGATCTCTCTTGTCTCTCAACTTAATGTTCAGCTGTATTGATTTTGGAGGAGACTGTGGCATGCATATCTATGCAGAACACTTCTCAGACTTCAAAGATTTTCTATTTGCTGACATGCAAATTGAATTTCATGTGATTACAAATTTAAACACAAAACCAAATTAAATACCTTTTCTATAATTATGTATTAGTTTAGATTTTAAAAAGTGCCTTACATGCATCGTGTTACTTTTGTCTTTAAACTGCAGGCTCTAGTTTGAGGTGCATTGCAAATGTCATGGATTGATGAACTGGTTGAGGGGAAAGCAAATAGATTCTGCTGAATTAAACAGGAAATTAAATTTACTATGTATGAAAAGCATAAAATGTATGAAGGCCATTGATTTTTTTCAGTCAGCAAGGCTGTGATTTGCTTTGTTTCTGCACAGTGCTGCTTGTTTCCTGGTGGGAAATACACCCCATCTGAGAGGAGGAAAAGTAGAATGCAGCTGTTTATAATTTTGTGCCATGTTTGCTGATGTAAAGTGAAAACTAAATAATCCCAGCAAGCTAAAATTCTTGGCAAAGGAAAGCATTAGGTGTGGGGAAATGGTATGGAACAAGTCAGGCAACTTTAAATTGCTTTTTGAGAACTTGGCTCATCAAGGTTTGTGTAGAACTTCCTGCATCTCTGAATTGGTAAACCACAGTTAGTGAATTTCTGTAAGTGGCTGGTGTAAATGAAGCTTCAGTGGCCACATTTGCTGTTGTCAGAGTGGTTGCTTAGCCCACAAACATGACCACTCTCCAAAGTGTGATCCCATGCTGTGGGTGAAACTTTCTCTCAGAGCCTTCAAAGTGCCTGAGCCATACCCTGCCACTTAAAATGCATGCTGGACCTCACCAGTGCTGTTTTGTGTAAGGGCAAGGCCCCCAGTGCTTTTCATATTGGATTCTAATGGCTGCTGTCACACCACTTTTAAGGATTTTTTACTTGTGTTCATGAGTTCTTCAGTGTAAGGACCACATCTTGCACACACGCCCATTTGGGATGGAGAATAACCTGTCATCAGCAGGGAGGACCTGTATAGTAATGAGGAGTAACAATACTTGACCCTCTGGTCTTGATCACTGCCCTTTCAGTGCTGCAGAAAGAAGTAGGTGACCCAGCAGCAGGAGGTGACACTGCCTGTTTGGGCAGTGGGAGCCCCTCTGGCACAGCCACCGGCAGCCTCTTCCCGGCCTGAAGGGTTGGCAAACAAGCTCGTATTTATAGCTGGATTCTCAGCAGGCAGTGCAGGTCATCCCACGAGCTGGTGCTCTTTGTCTCATAAGTGGCAGTTTCTTACAGGGTTCTGTGTTTCAGCTTGTCCTGTCAAGGAGACGATCTTTTTCAGGGTGGCTGAGTTTGGGCAGCATTCAAGGCCAGAGGTGCATGCTCAAGCATTCACAGGATTCAAAACTGGGGATGAATGCCATGTCACCCTTGTACAATTTTGCATTGTTTTTTATTTTATTGCATGTGTTTATCTGTGTGACAGCTTGAAACAAGTGTGATTAAAGCTTAAATATTTTGCTGAGCATCCTTTCTCTTTATAAAGGGCTGTTTTGTTCCCACTGGAACATGATAGTAAACTGCTACTTAGAATTCTCTGTGTTAACGAAGAGCCGGTGGAGGGCTAATTACATATAATCAATTGGTAGCTAAGGAAATCAAATGCTATTATAAAATTTATTTGATGTGGCTTAAAACAAGACTTTGTATAGATTAGGAAGTATAAAGCATATAACTTTTCTGCATCACATATTGATTTATATCAAATTAGACTAATGCATATTGATTCATATATTCAACTCTGTTGGTGTGTGACAGTCCCTTCTCTAGCATCTTCTGATTTGGTAGGATTTTCTTGTAATGTTAAATGGCCCACAATAAATCCACTTTAGCTGGTCTCCAAAGCCTAACAGCAGTGCCCCAGGGCTTTGCTATAGGGCAGTCTGCAAAACACAAGGTAATCATGTTTTACTGGGTCATGTTTTGTCCTCTGAGTTTGTGAGGGACTCTTGGGACAAGGACACAGTTGCAGATATTTCTAGTATTAGTACCAATAGCTTTAGGAATATTGAGAGGCTCTCAATATGTAAATGTGTAGGTTTATTGTTTCTGTTGGATAGGAACAAAATAGTCTATATTTGAACTTCAAAACTGGGAGCCATATGGGCTTGTGCAGAAATTATATCACTTACATATTATGAGAGTCAGAATCTTATGCTTTCTAGTGAGTACTCCTGTAGCATCTGCTTAAAAACATATCATCTATCTTTATTTTAGAGCTCTAAATTTTGCATTAATTAGAAGTGATGTGCATGTCAGCGGACAATAAAATGAATAAAGTTGTCTTTAGTAAAAGTGTTTGTAAGACCTAGGCATAGTCTGTAGCTTAATCTTAAAAAGAAATTTCTCATAAACCTTATAGGTGCATAAATTTGTTATATTCCATCTCATTTGTGTGGCTGTCATTCATGTGACCCAATTCCCTCCTTTTGAATGCTGCACCTTTGACCTTTATTTTTAAGATGCACAAATTGACAGAAACATTAGCTTCCAATCCCCTTATGTTTCTTGCTTGATGATTCATTCTACAATGAAAACAAACTTCTCTGTATTTCCTCTTCTGCAATCACAGAGTTAAGTGAACACTGCACAGGTGAAATCAGTTTGCCCTGTTTGGATATGACCCCTATCTGGACAAACTCTGCCTGCCCGGCTTTTCTGACATGTGTCAGAGATCTGGTATGTTTCTTTGGTTTCAATAACACTTTTTCAGAGTAATTTCTTAATGACATCAGAGACTGGGTAATCATAATCCTACTGCTGTGGAGGTTAGAGATTATTGTAATAGTAGAGTAAATATTTGTTGCTAAACCACTAAAATCTGTTTAATAGATGATCTCATGAGGAAAGAAAGTTTTCCAATCCTATGGAAGAATATATTCAAAACATATTGATTCCAAGTATAGTGATTGTGGGCAGGAACCTGGGTGCAATCTAAACACCCTTCTGTGAGCTTAAAGGAGGAGACCCAGTTGAGATTATTGGTCTGAACTGAAACCAGAGGGTTTCAGAACTGCTACCTTGAGATCTGCGTTGCCTAATACCTCCAGAGCTTTATAACTTTTATAATTTATCTGAGCCTTATTTCCCTTCTTTTTTTTTAACTGAATGGCACATGTGCTAACACTGAATCTGCACCTCAAGCCATCAGCAGCTGTCAGGGAGGCTTTCCCTGGCTGTTCGCACAGCTTCAGAGACTGGCATGCACAACTCAGCCTGAGCAGAAATGGTGAGACATTGGGGGTATGTTACAAGGCCTCTTTCTCCAGGCTGAGCAGCTCCAACTCTCTCAGCCTGTCCTCATAGGAGAGGTCATATGGAAGTACTCTAGGAAATCAGAGGGCTCACCCTTGTCTTGGGTTTTGTGTAAGCATTGGATTTACAGTAGCATTTATGGGGCTGTCAAATATGAAGTTGGGTTTGTTCTGGTTTGTAACCCAGACAGATCAGTTCTCTGCATGTGTTATCAGGAGGTTTCAAGGGTTTCATTTGGCTCTGACTGAAATTAGTTGTTGAACTTTCCTGCAGTTACAATGCAGAATGGGAAGAGAGCTGGATGATATACATTTTCAAATTTGATTCCGAATTCTGTTTAGATATTTCCATTACCAGTAGCTTTACCATTTTTAGTTGCATATTACAAATAAGAATAACATATTCACATTCTATAAGCTCAGAAGTACTTGTTTCTTTCTAGTCACCAGTTGTCTTTGTCAGAGTCTCTGTGAATTGCTTATATTGTTTAGTGGAAATGGGAGGATTTTTACTTCTCTTCTTAAAAAGTTTATTTCTGCTTGCTTGTTTGAGGTAAATCTAGCTAGAAGTTAATCTATGAATGAAATGCTTTTCTGAATCACAGAGCCATTTTATAGTGTATTGAGAGTAACCCAGTCAGCAGGTTTTAGGTATTACTTTTATATAGCACATATCTGATAATTTACTCTTGTAGTGTTGCAGATCTGGACTAAGTCTACATAACACTATTAAACCAGCAGCTTGTAGGTACTGGAATTAGCAATACTGTAGCACTTGGACACCTCTTGTCTTTACCAGGGACACACTGTTGCTCCTAAACTGATAACTTGATAAAGAGAAAAGATAACTTGAAATTCTAGAGCCCCTACAGTCTGAGTACAGAACAAGACGACAGCTGGATGTAGGCAGTAGCATTTGGACGGATACTGAGATACTGTGGGATTGGATTAGTCAGCTTTGTAGGCAGTCAAACGAAACATTGCTCTGAGAAGGGAGAGAAGAAGCAGCTGCCTGCTTCTCTCTGCACAAAAAAAAAAACCCCAAAAACCCAAACTAAGATTAGTTGCTAGTATCACCTGAATTATTGGTGACAAAGAATGAGTAAGTAGGAAAGATGATATCAAAATACTGTCTTCTAATCTTACAGAGAAAATGGAAGTATGTGTTTACTTCGAGAACACCTTGTGACCCTTTATAAATCAGTGTTTAAATATCAATTAAGCACCACTGACGTGGGCATTGCTTCCCTCTGTTGTCTGGGCTGTCAAAGGTGAAAGAAAGGCAGTGCTGCAGTGTGCTCTGAACAGCCACTGTTGTGAACAGAGCTGTTCACACGGGGAGGACTGGACGTTTGCCCTTTGAAAGATGCTGTTTTTCTAATAACTTGCGCATTAAAACTCTCAAAAGTAATTTTAAATCTTACATTAATGCTGCTCTTCAAATAAAACTGAAGCAGTTTTATAGTGGTGCTGTGCCCCTGGCTGAATTGCTGGGGAAGGTTATTGTGCTCTTTGGATCTCCTCAGATATGCCCACCCTCCCAAGTCCATCTCCCAAGCGTGTGTACACGTGTGTGTGTGTGCTTGCTTTTTTTCCTCAAGTTATGTTTTCCTGAATGTCAGCATCAAATAATAAAGAAAGAGATTATTTTGACAGAAGCTCGGGGAGGCTGTGACTGGAAGGGGCACGTCCTTCACAGTCAAATCATGGAAACTGTACCTTCAAACTGATGTTCTCCTGCAGGCAGGTCAAGAAGAGTGCAGTGCTTTACAACTGAGTGTGATAAATGAGTAAAATAGGGTGAGAGAAGGAATTTAGGAAAAAGAGGTTGTGTGACTATCCAGATATAATTTTTTTTTTTTAGATCTGATTTAACTATTTCAGTTTCTAAAACATTTGCCAGTAAAAAATCTGGGAAGCTTGTTTATATTTTGGGTTTTTTTAAAATTTGATACACCTAGGTTGGATGGAATATCTGATTTTAAGCAACTTTTTACACTTTGAGTCTGTTAGCTTTACACATCTGTTTCTGGGAAAAAGAAAAAAGGATGCTAATACTGCAGTCTGTGTCAATAACCTTTCTTTCAGTACAGCTGCTTGAGTTAAAATGAAACACTGGCAAGGCAAAAGGAGGGTGAAATTAACCTTCTATTCATGATGACTTTGTGTAGAAAGATTGAAGGGACAAGGATGGGAGCTACAGATAATGGAGTAGTATGTTTTTTTCTTGTTTTTAGGTTTGACATTCCCTGCAGAGACTGTCAATAAGTAGTACTGAATCATTCATTTGGATATTTTGTCCTACTTGACCAAATTTGACTGCAAGTCCAAGCAAATCAAAAAGCCAATACAGTAGGATCTTGAAAAACAATTGCTTCTGTCCAGCAAGCTGAAACACCTTTTCCTGATTTAATGCCAGTAACATTTCCACAGGCTTCTGGTTCTCTGCAGTGCCAGAATTTCTGGTACTTGTCAAGGCCAAATCTCCCTAGCCTTGGTCAGTTCCCTGAGGCTGATGAGCCTTTCAGACCTTGTCACATGGAGACCCTGGAATCTGTAAAGTCGACTCCTCAAAATGAATTCCCCTCCCAGTGGCATTTTGTACCATATTGACTTCTCTTTATTATCAGCTAGTAACCTAACACCAACCTACAAGACAGGATGAGAATATTACTTTGGCTTTGAAAGAGTTGAGAAGTTTCAAGATGAGAAAAACTGTGCTCATACCTGTTTTAAAAGTCTGGATTATGGTGTCTACTCAGCTCAGCAGATTTCTCAGGTGGGAATTCATGTCAGTTTAGGCATACTCCTGCTGATGTGTATTACACATGTTCTGGTGCTGTAGAATGAACTTTTCCTTGCCACCAAAAAATTCCTGTACTGTTTGGATTTGTGATATGCAAGTAAGGTCTGAATTCCTTTTTTATATTTTCTTTTCTTTTTTTGAAAAAATAATTAAAAATTCAGACCTTGGTGTACTGTGGAACTGATTGACTATGTAACTTTGAGAAGTTACACAGTTGTGTTTTTGTACTTTAATTACATCCATTGTACTTTAATTATCTATAGATTTATCCTTCATAAGCATTTTTAAGTAAAGGTCATTGTTGTATATTTACAGTGAAAGTAATACAATTGACTAACAAAGCATTGGCATAAAGATGTTATTCAAGTAACACTCGAATAACTAAGAAAAGAATCAAATTTTATTCTTTTGGTATTTTTGATCTTGTTTAATTGAAGCACAAGGATTGATAAAAACCACCAAACAACGAAGAACCTATCTCTGTTATGAATTCGCTGCTTCGTCTCCACTTGGAAGAATAAAGAAGCATTTTGTTTGCATCTCTGAAATACCCAGAAAATTAAGTAAAATCATATCATAAAAATCTGTGTAATTACTATCTAAATCTAAGTATCTAATTAAACAAAACACGTTCTGTTTTAGAATAAATTAGTGTCTCAGGCTGCCTTTGTGGGCAGTGAATCAAAAACGTAAGTCAGTCTGTTTCTTCCTCTTAGCTATTAGCTATAATTTTCTTCCTTACCTTCTGGTTGTCTTCCTCCCCACAAGCTGCTGCTGCAGGTGCAGTTGGGTGATGATTTCTGTTGGAAATGTTACTGAGCACTGCTCTGCTTCTTTTCAGAAAAAACAAAGGGCCCCACTTGGTTTCAAATGTTTAACTCTGTGATCCTGTCATAGCAGTGTCCTCAACTGCCGCAGCCAGTTTGACATCTAAAAGAAAATATTACCAACTTCAAAGCAATCTATACCAAAGTGCTTTCAGTCAGGGCTGATATAAAAGGTAGACTCTGACACCAGAGGGTTCTGGCTTGAACACTGAAGGAACAGGAATTACATGTAGCTCCTGAATTGAAAGAATTGTATGAGGAAAAGAGAAGGTACTCTAACCTTCTTGCTGATTTATTTCATCCAACTAAAACTTTCTAGTAGGTGTCTGGGCAAACTGGCTGTCTGAACAGGATGACTAGACCTGTGTTTGAGTTGTTTTCTTGCCTTTGTCTTCCCAGTGACTCCAAAGGAAAATACTGATGGTTAGTTTTTGGCGTCTGTGCCTATGAGACATGTTCTGCGGGATATTTGGAAGAGACAGGATCCACCTTAAAAAGCATCTCTGCCAGGAGAGATGGCCTGCCTGGTAAGGGGCACTTAATTTAGGGCCATGCTCCTGAGCAGCCAGTTCTGAGTGGTCCTGCTCGAGCAGAGGGTTATCTCCCAACCTCACAACTCCATGACCGTCATTAGCCTGTATATTCAAGTTATTCTTTTAGAAATGAGCAACTTTTGAAGAACATGACTAAGATGTTTATTTCTTGTAGATCAGTGAAAATCAACTGATAATTGTGTGGTATTTTAGGACTGAATGATGTGTATGCATACAGAATATTTCCATTCCACAAAAGGTATAGAACAGTCTGAAAACCTGGGCTGGAAACTGGTGTGATTGTTGTGTCTCTGGACTGCTGCAGGCTTTCTAAACCATTTGGTTTGGTGGGTTTTGAGAGGTGTTGGGTTTTGGGGTTGATTTTTTTGAGTATTGCTTTTGTCTCTCTCCTTTTTTTAGGTTTTTTTTTCCCCCTCTTTTGCATGTACTTCATAATGTTTCAATACTAGAAAGAAGCTACAAGGAGATTAAGTAGACAACCTCCGGAAACTACTTTGGTTTTAGCAAAGAGCTGTCCATGTATTTGATAACCAATTTTTCTCAGAAGGCATTTAAAGAAGTGTGGAAAACCACTGTATTTTGATGAAGAGAGAAATGCAAACATGAAAAAATAGTACAGAGACTGAATAGACTGTTTTAGTGTGAGGAAAAAAGCACACAGGAGAACAGAATAGTGCAGGGAAGCATAATGAAGAAATGTAATTTCCACTGTACAATGGAGGGGTCAGGTAAGAGCCACATTAGAATGAAGAAGGTCGTGTCTGTCAGTGCAAGAGTTTGTGTGGAGGAAAATGACTGCACACAAAATAAGTGTGCTTTCTTCTCGATAAACAAAGTTAACAGGAACTTCCTAAAGGCATCATGTAGGAAGCAGCTGGCTTTTAAAATTTCTTTTAAACCCTGTCTGCATTACATGTGCCATGAACCTCTGTTCCTCCAAGCAGTAGATCTGCCTTTCCTGAAGGAGCAGCAGGATTTGAACCTCAATCTGTCAAATGCAGATAGACCCATTAGTCATTTATTTTGTGTGGTGACTCACTAGGTGACCGAGTCTTACCTTTTCATGCTCATCTTGCACAGCAAATTAAAACTGAGTCTGTTACCCAGAAGCAAAATGAGACTGAAAGCTACTGACAGGCTTTCTTTTCAATTAAGCCTTAAGGTCTGTCAGCTGACTTCAATCCTGCCTTTCTGAAGGCAGATTTGAAGATGCAAATCTGGAATGTTTCTTCTTCAATAGCTGTCCACCAGAGCTGTAGTAAGTTTTCATGTTGAAAAAATTAGATTTTTTTGCCTACCTGTTGAAATGCTCTGTCGCTCTGCCACAGAAATGTTTGAATTACTGTGCACCACACTTCACTCACCGATAACACTCTTAATTAGAATAGCCACAGTACTGGGATATCTCTCTAAGGCCACCTTAATGATAGGGAGGTGCAATGACTGCTGCTTGATCAGGGTAGAATTAGGCTATGTTCTGCTCAGTGGCCCAGCAGCTCCCTGGTGCTCTGTTCCTGAATGTTGTTTAACCAGGTGATAAATAAGTGTGAAATTCCAAATCCTGATCCCATTTAATGCAGCAGATTAAAATGGAAAGCAAACACATTGTGGTAAATCTTGTTGGTTTTGAAATTCTAATTTGTTTAAAGTTTTATCTTGTTTGTCCATCCAGGCCTCCTTCCTCTGCAGGGAGTGAAAAAAAATTAATTTAATTTATTTGTTTTATATTCAGTCATGTTCCTTATGTGATTTGAGGGACGACATTAGAACATGGCTTTTCAAGGATTCCTTCGTTGTTTTGTTGAACTTTGAATTTCTTGTGACCAGTTAAGAAAGTCTTTGGGGACATGGCTCACCATAGCATAGGAGAATGTATTTTGTGCTTCAGCTGTTCTTTCCAGCTCTCAACAGATGGGTTAAAGCTGCAGCTCAGATGCAGATAACATGATATTGCTGTTTAAATCTACTAAATATCTTTAAAACAGTGGTCCTTTTCCCCACTACTGTCCATTCTTATCTCTAATTTAAACAAGTAGGAAATCCCAAACATCTCAGAGAATGGGACTTAGTCTCAAAAATGAGAGCATTCATGGTGCTTGTGTGTCAGAGCTGGCAGGGAGCTGGTGTGCAGGGGTGTTGCTCATGGCTTCCAGGGTTACTCATCTCTCTGCTTAGCTGTGTGTATGTTTAAGATATGAATTGCCAGATGATGCCTGTGATAGACGCCGAGATTAGTGTATGTTTTATTAAATGAAATCTGAAATTGTATTAACATCAATATTCTGAATTAATATTGATGTTAATTTGGGTCCTAGTCCTGATCAGGAGTCACTGGGCACTGCTGCAGTGTGAGTAGGAGTGTTGTTGGGTAGAACCAGGAAGTACTGAAAAATGGAATTTTAGAAAAGCTTTCAGCTGGAGTTTCTTTTGTATGTTATTTGAACTTTCTCACACATCTGGAGTGAAAATTGCTGCATAGAACATTTCTGTGAGAGCCTTCAGCTTTATTGTACATTAAGGAGAAACCCCAAATCATTAAGTGTGGATGTAATGACTGCTTTGTTAGGGAGTAACACTTTAAAGTGTTAAAACCTTTTATCTAATACAAGGAAGTTTTGCTTCTTAGAAGTATCAGGAACACTCTTGTAGGCCTGGCTTTGCCCCTAAGCAGATGCTGCATAAGCTTTAAGGGAAATTGCATTTATTCAGATGATCACAAGAGTTCAAATTGTTTTCTAAGGTAAATTCAATGCATAAGTAAAAAATTTCAGTGCTGTACAAACAGCACATGACTTACTGCTTTTACAGGAATATTTGATGTAAGCAGTCCTGTCAAACAGATAAAAAATTATCCAATAATGTGAAAAACTAATAGGCCTTGACTGTAACTTGAAAAAAATGCTGATCCTGATAAGGATCTAAATCATTCATGATTCAGTTGAATCAGCAGTGAATGATTTTGTGCATCTTTGTCTCAATGCCAAATCAAAGGGATGAATTTTTGAAAGTGAAGGAATTGGATTTACATCTGACTTAGATTCCAGCTTATTTTGTATTTGAGCAGTCAGATGGAGATTTCTTCTAAGCTGATTCATGTTTGGGTTGCTCAACAAAGGACATTCTGCTTTTTGGGAACACGAAACCGCTGCATTTTTGATTTGGGCAGAATTAATTCCTTCCATCTGACTTTAAGCTGACTTTAATATTCTACTTAGTTCTTAAGCCAGATAAGTTTTTATTTACTGACAAACTGTCATGAAATAGTAATTGTACCAATATTTGAGTACTAACATGGTGAACTGACTGTAATACAAAAAGAAAATAAATTTAGCAGTGAAGTCAAAATTTTCTGCCCTAAGTCCAGAAATTGCACTGAATAGCCTCAGGAAGAGTGGATATGATGCTGGCCTTGATAGTTAGCCAAACTGACAACAGTAGAAAGAGGAATCAGGTAGTATTAAGCTGAATAAACCCCCTCCAACACCGTTAAAACTATCACTTCATTGTTTCACAGAGCCACAATCTTTGTTTACTTCATTCCTGTTAATGTGTATTGGGTTGTAACAGGCGAATGAATACGAATCTTTTTAAGGATATTTGCAAATCTGAGGAAAGCATTTTTTGTATTGCTACTTTAAGTAGAACAAATAGTGTAACTGGGGCCATGTTGGTGGAAGTCATCCCCAAATCTCCTATTGACTTTAAATGTATGTGACCCACTCTAGTAAGTCTGCAAGACAGGAACTGCACTTCAGGTGTAGCCTGTGTGTAGAGGTCATACCACTTACTCATCTGTGTGAGTGGAATATGTAGAATATGTACATACACATGCATAACACCGGGTATGTAATACAGCTTCAAAAGTCAGGCATTCACTGTGCTAAACAAATTTTCTCCTAGTGCACCTGTACTAGTAGTCTATATTATTTTTATTCTTTTGCTTTGTACATCTTCCACCTCACAGTGCATTAGATATACCGGATGGATTCCCTCGGTGAGCAGCTTTGATACTTTGCTTTTACCTTGATGTTGCATGTGTGTCTCTAGATCTCATTTACTGCACTCCATTTAAAACCTTTTGAAGTCACAGTGACTCACGAGCTTCACCATGGCACTCGCTGCCGTAGTATCTGGGTGCATCCCAAGTAGTAATGAATTTATTCTCACAACAGTGGCTTCTGTTTCCTTCCCTCACTGCTGCAAGTGCTTAGCACTGCTGCAAGTCAGACCCCAGGGTCTCCAGGCAGGCGACCAGAAAATGAGAGCATGCAATCGTTGACTATCTGTGAAAACTCACTGTGCTTTTTTCTCAGATGGGATTCATAGGTGATTGCTGACAGCAGAGTGTTGGCAAGACTGGGGATTCTTTGGTTGCATTCCAGGCTCTGGTGTAGAATATACTTAATTTACTCCAAATTATCCTGCGTTTGATTCCACTGCTTTCTTTTCCTTGTTCCAGGCTCTTTTTCTTTACTTACTAAGACCTTGTTTTTGCTTCTTGTTCTTCTTCTCCCCCCCCCCCCCCCCTTCTTGCTGTTCTCTTCTCACTGTTCTATGTATCCAAATCTAGGCATTGTCTCTCTCCTATTCCTTTGCCCCATTACACCACCACCCCAGCTTCTCAACAGTCCTAGGTTTAGATCAGAACTTTATTGTTTTCCTTGATATAAATTTTATTTCTTCCTTGTAGCTCCCCCTTCTCAGGTTTCACGCAAAGCAAATACAGATTTCTGCTGTCCATATTTTCTACATTCTTATATCCTAACAGTCATATTCCTGTTGGTCCCAGTCCCCATAAAAATTGTGATATCATTTCTGCTAACTCTGCTTCAATTGAAGGCCAAGGTTCCTTGCAGAGCCATTCTGGATTACTTTCCCAAGCATCTTTACCATTTCCCTTCAACCTGCTGCTGCCGGTATCCTTATTTAGTCCCTTTTCATACCCACCTATGAGTGGCGCTCATTTCACCCTCTCTCATTTCCCCTTGTTCTCTCTTAGCCCTCCTGATGTCTTTCTTGCCTCCCTTTTGTCTTGTCATGGAGGCTCCTTTGCTGTGCTCTTGTCCCCATCCAATAAATCTGGAAAAGATACTGGAGAATCGAGTTGTCTGCCCTCTGCTCCAGCCTAGACTGACTTGAGCTGCATCTTCAGGAATAGCCCTAGTCAGTCTCAGGCTTGAAGCCAACAGTACAGTCTAGGCAGTGAATTCAGATCAGAAGAGGCTTTGTGAATAGAGGTGAGGATGCATAAGAACCTTCTTGTGTCAGAGACCTGTGAAGGTGACTGTGGCACATCACTGAAATGAACCCTGAGGGGACTGGGATACTGGAATGGCAACATGAGGAACACTGATTCTTCTTCAACTCTAGTTTAATTGCTTTTTTAAAAAAGATAAATTAGACCTAGACAGATACTCACTAGAGGGAAAAAAAGTGTTCAGGTGTTTGTAACAAGGATAATAATTTATAATTGTCATATTAGAACACCTTATATGAGTGAAAAATTGACACTATAACATACAGATTCCCCTCTGCTCCCTCCCCTTTTCTTTTTTTCTTTTTTCTTTTTTTTTTCCCCTAGCAGCTAAAGGCAAATGAGACATACTTGAATCAGGTAATCAACTTTTAGATGAATGCTCTTGTGTCACTGCACTTCAAGTTGGCATATCATTGTTTTGTATATGGGCAGCCACCCAGCTTCTATGTGTGCACAGGGAGTTTTCATTTGTGCTTACCCATAAAAATGGGTTCTCAGTGTTTCAGTTGATATAAACTAGTATACGGAAACCTGAAATGTTCTTTATTCCTTTTCTGTTGAATAATCACAGCAATTTTATACTAGCTAAAAAGAGGGAGAGGCAAAATTGTTTTAAATATACATTCCACACAGACTGAATTTTAGGGAAATAGTTTTATTTTTTTAATGATGTTAGAGAGTATAAAGAGAAGTGGGAAACTAGGGCTGGAATGGGTCTCAAGAGGTAATATTCTTGCCCCAAGTAAATTTATGTGTATTGTTCAAGCAGATATCTGTCTTGCCTGTTCTAATTACAGACTTTCCACATCCTCGGCAGGCAATTTGTCACAGTCTGTTACTCTTGTCCCTGTTTGAAAGTTTCCATTATGTTTAATATGCACTGTTCTTGCTGCGAGTGGAATCCATTAATGAACACGGAAAACAGACTATTCCCATCTTCTTTGCTAGCAGCCTTTTATGTACCTGTGGATTACCATCCTGCATCTCCTCTAGCTTATCTTAGCCTGTCTTCAGTGCTGCTACACATTATTTTGCTAATCACTGAGATCTCAAATGAGAGAATTTTTCCTTAAATAGTCTTTGCTGGGGCATATCTGAAATTCTGAAAAGGCAGATACTCTATCCAGACAGACAGATGGGTGGATGTAAAGTGTTGAAAAAACTCCTCCTCCTTGTTTACCTGAAAAAAAATTTCTCTGCTATATTTCTTTGAGGAACCTGTGAACTATTTTCACACCAAATTTTTTGTCCTTAATAGACTTTTCCGCTGTGTGGAAGCATCTCATGGGCGTAGACATCTCACATTCTTCTAGAGCGTCCACGCTGAGGATCACAGTGTGATCCTCATTTATTCCCTGAGCTTGTTGCATTAATCTGAGTATCTGATCAGGTGTCTTTAGATTTGTTCTTCTGTTGAGAATTTGGTGGGGTTTTTTTGGGGTTGTTTTTTTTTTTTTTTTCTTTTTGTTTTGAGACTCTATACATTGTCTCCTGTGCTATAGGAACAAAGCAAATTTGCACAGATTGTTCTTTTTCTTATGCAAGGCACATGGAAAAAATGACAATTGAAGAGGAATTGAAGTAGACTGGAGAAGTTCACTGTAGAGAACCGATATTTGCTGAATATGCACAGGGTCACAAAAATTTAATAATTTCTGCTTGTTTTCTGGCATCCCCACTTGATATACATGGTACCTTACTTGAGGAATGGTTGTAGCATTAATCACATCACTGGAAATTTCATACAGATATAGAGTGGGTTCTAAGATATTGTTTTCTTATTAGACAGGTAAATTAATTGACTCCTGGACAGTTTTACCTTTAATTGCTCCCCCTCTGTTCTTTGTGTATAATATGGGACTACCTTGTTTTACAGAGGAGTTATGAAGCTAGAATAATTACGTTTGTTTGAAAGAGGAGCACAGTAAGATAATGGAATAAGAGAACTATTGAAGGCCCATGAGGAAAGTGATAATTCTTTATTCAGCACAGAGTTTGGATCGTGTCCAGTAAATACACTGTGGGATTACAGTCTGGGTGGTGAATGTGGAAACAAGAGAGGAATAATGATCAATTGAGTACTCTCCATGCCCTGCTTTGAACAGAAGAGTTGTCCTGTACAGATACAGCATTTGAATGTAAACAGATAATATGCCATATGCATACAAGGATGCCAGCGAGAGTTTGTTTAGACAAGCTTATTTCTGGAATCTTCCAATATCTGAGGAATTGAATTTGCAAATAATGTATTCATTAAGAGTTTTAGGGGAGTGGCTGTAAACTTCATGATCTCTGGATTTTATAGGAAGCCTAGCTTTAATTTAGTCTATTTCTATAAAAAGCATACTTTGGATTTTCTGTATTGAAAAGAAGTACAGGGATAATAACAAGGTAGTAATGAAAGGGTGGTTGTGCATGTGGAGCAATAGTGTGCTCTGTAATGAATGAAATACATGTCTATAGGAGATAAACAAATGAACTATGTCAGGCAATAATTAGGAATCCCTGTTGCATTTCTAGGTGTAAATTTAATATAATAAGACAATAAGTGCTTGATCAGTGGATGTGGCATACCACAATAGGTCAGAGAAGATACACAAGAGGAATTTGTTATTTCAGCTCACCATGATTGCACCTCCCATGTCAATTGGGTATTAGCTGTCAAGTCAAACTAAACTTTTAGACACCATAAATGACTTTCCACTAAGGAAGCTGATTGGAGAATCAATGGAGGGGCAGTTTATTGACAGAGTATTATGAAAGTACATTCTGTAACCATGTGCTTAAATTCAGCATGCTGTCAGGAACAGCAGAAGTCAGGAGAACCACTACAGAAATGCTTAATTCCACAAATGGGGAGTTTTAGAAAAAAGAAGGATGCTTGTTAAAAAAAAACCTGATAGAGGCAACTAAAAAGTCATTCTAACAGATGACATGGATATTGTTTCAAGCTATTGTATTGGAAGCCAAAAAGGAATATTGCATTAAAGCATTGTAGGAAGATCAAGTTTGAAAACCATCATTGTTAAATACTGAGATTAGAGAAATTTTCAAATATCCAAGTGTTCTTCACAAAATTGAATCCCTATTTAAATCTCAAAAATAAAAAAAAAGAAGGTAGAATCTGCTAGGTTA
Source organism: Melozone crissalis (assembly GCF_028551555.1). Taxonomy (NCBI): domain Eukaryota; kingdom Metazoa; phylum Chordata; class Aves; order Passeriformes; family Passerellidae; genus Melozone; species Melozone crissalis. Next base: position 46,893,808 of record NW_026535784.1, on the reverse strand, counting down.
AATGAAAAAAAATCCCTGTAAGACAGAGCAAACAGGATAGAGGAAGAACTTCTAAAGACTTTTCTCAGACTCTGGAAGTGTGGGGTGTCTGTCAGTCCATAAGGCCTGTGGAAGATCACAGTATAAGATGAAGCACAGTATTCATGTAAAAATAAGATTTGTTGCAGTAACAATGCAAATGTAAAATAAACTGGGCAGATTCCTACATAGTGAATATTTTTTCCCAGAAGTTGATTGGGGAATGTAACTCAGCAGAAGAGATAGTAGAGTAAATGGACAAAATAAACAGCAGATATCAGTTTAAAATATGGAACCCAGTGGCATTTGCCCAAGAGGCCAAGAGGACCATCAAGGTTGAACTAGTTAAACTGATTTGTATTTATTGTGTTGCCTAGCACTTCCTTGGTATCAGAAAGTTGGAGAAAGATTAATGTGATGCCAAGCTAGAGAATGATTTCTTGAGAGTATCCAGGGAACTACTAACCACTGAGCCTGCATTCACCAAACTGGTAGAAACAGTGGCAGGGAATAGTCACTGGTCAGATAAATACATATGAAATCTTGGGGAAGACTCAACATGGCTTAGTTAGTTGTTCCTCACATTTAGAATTCACTTGAGGAGGTAGAATAGTCCTGTCGAAAGAATCTTCTTAGGTTTCCAGAAAGTATTTGAAAAGAATTCTCACACTAAGAAACTACAAGAAAACTCTCTAGCCACCAGATTTTGAGAGGTACTCAATGTGGAGAAGGATCTGTAAAATGAATTTTAAAAAAATCCACACAAACAAAACACAAAACAGTATGGTCAGAGTTAGGGTTGAGTCATGGGATTTTGCACTAGGATCTGAATTTTCTGGAAAAGGGGATTTATAGTGGCTAATAATGAAATTCTTGTGAGATTGCCAAACTAGGCAGGATGAAGAAGGATCAAATTCTAAGTGCAGCAAAAAAGCAGATGATGAAATTCAGTCTACGTAAATGTGAAGAAGTACAAATGAAGGTAAAAAAATATCCCAGCTCCAGTCATACACAATGATGGTGAACCAATTAAGTATTGCTTTTTAAGAATGAAATGCAAGGGCTGCAACGACTATTCCTAGGCCATTAAAAATTATTGGGAAAAAGAGTGGAAAAGCCTTAGAAACATTTTTTATGGCTTTATATACATTCACACTATATCCACATATTGAAGTCTTTCTTAGTCTGTCTACTAATATATTAGTATTTACAAAATTAAGAAAATGAAGAAGGACAAAATTTATTAGAAAATTACTTTATCCTAAATGGCAATTGAATAATCAAGGACTTTTCAGATTAGAAAAAGAATATATGACTTAAGGTCATATGAAAACATCAAGAAATCATTGTTTGTAGTTTTTATTATTTGTAGTTTCTTTATTTTCTTTTTCCAAGAAAAATGGCACATCAGGGAAAGTTAGCAGAAAGCAGTCTCAAAATGAACAAGACAAGATATTCCTCAGAAGACACAGCTGTGATAACCAAAACTGTGCCACTGGGTATTAGGAATGCTGAGTGTTTTTTCTGGACAAAAAAAAAAACTAGTGCACAAAAGCCAAGAAAGAGATTTCAAAAGGCCGTTAAACATAAATATATTACCACTGATTGAGAAAGCTCCTGAGCAGCAAATCTCTGGATGTAAGGAACTTTAGAATGATGGCAAAAGAATGGAAAAGTAGAGACAAAGCATAGCTTCAGGTGTTGAAGCACAGCTGAAGAACAAGTGTGAGCGCACTATATGAGAAATAGTGAAGACAGGGAAGAAGAGGAGTGAGCACAGCTGGTAGAAACTGCAGGTGGCTGGAAGGTCAAAACAGGGAGTTTGACACCAGTGTTGAATAGCACTCATGCGATTTTGGAAAAGAGTGACAAAAAACCCCCAAGAGAATGACGAAGGAAGGCAGCTGAAAATGGAGATGTTTTGTGTGCGTAGCTGTATTTCTTTTTTGGATTGAATGTTAGCCTATCGATTGGAAATGTTAGATTGAATATTTTTAGAGTACAGGAATTCTATTTGCCATATGTTTGTATGCTGTTGTGCTCATATAAGTTAATAGAAGAAAGTTTGAGAATCAGACCTGTATTGAGATGTAAATTCAAGTAAAGTGAAGGTCTCGTAAGTCCATAAATGTTTTCTCACTTGTATGATAATAAAATAGGAAATATCAACTAGGATAGTAAATTGGCAGAGCCCATAGTATACTTTAATTCCTGGTCTTGTAACAGACCTCTCTAAAGTCAGAAGTGTATACATTATTTTAGTTTTATTTTGTTTTGTTCTCCTATTCATTAGTTCTTTCTGTTGTCAGACCACAGTCAGTTTAGCTTGTTGTCATAGTGAGGGTCAGCTGAAACATCAAAATCTTACAGGTGTCCAAGCAAAAGGAAACAAAAATGTATGTCTCTGTTCTTCACTGCTGCATGCTCTATTTAAAATAAAATCCTCAGTGGATGAAATGATATTTTAATCTTGCCAAAGAATTTATTACAGAGAGGCTCAAGAAGGGCCACTGAGGTAAATGACAATATTTTACAGTAGGGTGAGATGTAAAATTAAGGCCAATAAACACTGCTTTCAAAGGAGTGCTAACACTAAGCTCAAAGACATGGCTATTTAAAGAAACAGGGAAAAGAACATTTTCCTTACTAAATAACTTTTCATGTAAATCACTGGTTAATCCTTAGTACAGTTATTTCCAATGTTTAGTCAATTCACACATGCAAAATACTTCACAATTATGTATTGCATAGTAATCAGCAATTATCCAGTAAAATATCAGTCCCATGAATGCTGCTAATTCACGTTGATTGCTTTCCAACACAAGCTAGTGAAAGATCTTGAGGGTAGTTTTGCTAGATTTTTCTCTTTCAGATTTAAAAGAGAATTACCTTCCCTTTCAAAGCTGATTCCTTTGATAGCTAGTATGCATAGTTTCATTTCCAGCCTAATACTCTATGCAGAAAGCATTGCATCTGACTCCTGAGTATTTTGTTATTTATTTATCCCACTGCAGTGGGAACTGGCTCAGAATGAAAATCCTGTATTATCTGTTGGACAGGTATTAAAGACCAAGTGTGAAATCACAAAGCCATAAGGTTTACATGATGATTAATGCTTTTTTTTCCTACTGCAATTAGCTTAGTCTCAATCTTACTAATTGGATAATGTGTGAAAATGCAAGTCACCCTAGGGTCTCAAGGTTTGAATGAGGAATAACCATTTTGAAATAGTTTTTCACACTAAAGGGAGTTGTGTCAGAGGTTTAGGTCTTATCTGTCATTGAAAAGGGCTGTGATAGTGCTTTTGGGTCAAGTTGGTAGTGTTGCCTAGTACTTGGTAGTTATGTCTGTGTAAGTGCCTGCAGCTTTTCCTGGATCTGGGGAGCTCAGAATTTGTTTTGTTTGAGATATGCAAAACCATCTCTGTAGTCTTTTTTCACTGGCTGTCTGTTCCTTGATTCACAGCTGGCATGTGATAAGGAGGTAATCTGCTCCTTTTTTAGGAATATGATCAGGAGAATTCTCCTGTTGACTTTAAGGTGTCTTGGAAGTTGTCAATGAAAGCTGATACTGTGTTACTTGGTTTGCAAGTGAGTAATTTCTGTGTCATACAGAACATTTCACACAATCATTGGGGGACTGTTACTTCCTCAGATAGACCTTCATAATAGTCCTGGTTTTTAGGTCTGGTTTTGTGGCCAAGCAGGGTGAGTTACTTGATTTAACTTGGGTGTACATAGAGGGAGCCTATGTCTTGCCTGACTGGGTTTTCTTACATTACATTTTTAAATGCATTCTGATTCAAAACAGAATGCTGTTTTTCTACAGATGGAGTCTTTTCTGTCTGTCATATTTATTTGTAGTTTTCCCATTTTCTGTGTAACTACCTCTCACTGTGTTCTGAGGCTTTTCACTGGGCTTGCAGTATTATCATTCATTTCATATCATGCTTTTGTTATCATTCATTTCTAGAAACCTTTTTATTTATAGTTCTATGAAATGCTTAAAGCATTTATCTGCATCAGTTTTATCTGTCTGGCATAGTCTGTCTGTCTAGGCGACTTATCAGTGGTGGAAGAACATTGCCTAAGAGCAGCTATCAGTGATAATGGGACTTTTGCAGAAAAGGAAGGGAAAGTATATTTTACAATACACTGCAGAGATATTCAGGAGTATGTTTGTATTTGTGATTCTGTGGTCTGATGCAATTTTTATTGAAATAGTGACTTCAGATGGATAGTATTTGGTTTCAGTCATAAAGGATTTATCAGGGAATAGCAAACCAAGTTGCATTTTAGTTGGAATTGTAAGATTTCTCAGAGACTCATCTGCCATTTCTAGTACGTGCTGAAATGCCATTTAAATCACTCTGAGTCTTGGATGCATGAAGAATAATCTGGTATCTTCCTCTGAGTTAGACTTTATCTCTTTTATTTTAAGCAATTTGTTGCTGTGAACTGTCAGTGGGTAAAGGTGGAGGCACATTTTACATCCCCACACCTGTTTGAAGAATGAACACCATCTGCCCAGGATTGCTGAGAATTGACTAATCTGGTGTTTTATTGCTCTGAATCATTGAGAGGAAATTCTACCAGACGTGCTCGCAGGCTGCCATCTTCATTCCATGAATACTAACAAAACATTAAAAAGTGCTGATACAGGAAAATGGAGTAATTTATAGCCCTCTGGATTAATAGTTTCACTTAAGGAGTAATGAGAAAAAATAGTGTTAACCATATTTCTTCATGCCTTCTGTACCTAACTATACAGGGTTCCTTCCCCTCAGCCCAGATCCCACTGATCTGAAATGCATTTGGTTTGCCAGGAGAAAGCTCAATGAGCTCAACAAATCACAGGTTCTGGGAGGGCAGTATTATTTTACAGAATAGTTTGAAGTGATGTTACTGTTGAACAGATCTTACTGGGTAAGATGAATATTTAATTTTAGCCCTTTATTAGGTGTGTGTTGAGGGACCTCGTGGCAGTCTTTGTTACTGGTGCAACAAGAAAAATGCCCTTCAAGCCCACATTGAGACAAGTGATAACCATATGAATTGGTACGGTATGAAATAACCAAAGCACTGAAAGCATTCTTTTACACTGCACCAAATTCTACGACTAGAGAAGGAGCTATTAACCAGGAGGGACATAATGAGAGCCTGTATTTTAGATCTGTATTTTACAAGGGAATTTGTTGGTGGGCCTTTTCCTTTTTTCCAGGTCCTATGGTTCTTTTTCTTTCAGCTATAAGTCACACAGAAATAGTTTCTTCTGCATCAATTGATAGATCTTTCTTCAAGCACATCTGATACATAGAAGGTTCCACTTTGATTTCAGCCCATTTGATTTTTTTCCATTTCATAAACACAAGTATGCATACAAACATACACATTAAAGTGGGGTTTGTGCACACACGTTCCAGTATCAAGTGACAGCTTAATGAAGACTTCTGTGAAGATGCTCATAAGTTCCTAAATGTATCTGCCTTTTGTACATGTCAAATGTTAGACAATAATAAGTTTAGGTATTCTTATTTACATTAGGACAAAGAGAGTTTCAACAGTGAAAACAGGGTATTTTTGTATGAGAATGGTAAAGTATGACAAATAACAAGAAGCACTTCACCATTACTTCCAGTGGATATCTCAAGTTATTTGGAGATCGATAGACACCAGGCTAAAAAAAGACTAAAAAAACCTAATTGCAATTGCTTCATAGTTAAGCTTTCAGCTGTGCATTGAATAATAAAAGCATTTTTGCTGTATTTTATTCATCACCGCTTCTTAAGGAAGACCCAAAATTGAAGAATTCATAGATATTTTCTATAATAAGATGTGGTTTCAATAAAAATTGACATAATTACCATTTGCATGTAGTAATTGAAATAAATTTGCTTATGTAAATCAGAATACTTCTTAGCATATAAGCTACTTTTAATAGCCATGTAATTTTATGAAGTGCTTTATTCCTTTAAACCAGATCTTATTTTCCAATTTGCATACGCCTTGCATTCAAATTACTTGTGTTCTTCATATCTTACTAATGTTTTGCTTAGTTTTAGTTGCTAAACTTCTTTTCAAATACTTTGAATAGGAGAGTTACATTGCCTTTCACACTTCTGGAAAACATGTATTTATTTTAAGAGCCTCTGCATGAGAAAGAGACTTCTGTTGAGCCGTGGTTTGAAAGCAGATTAAATAGCAAACCCCAGACTACTCCTCTTCTTCACTTTTCATGGAGTTCATGCTGTGGTCCATGCATCTTCTCACTCCAGTGGCCCTTCAAATTACACAAAGGAAGAGGTTTCAAATGAGTAAGTTGCTTCTTTGTTTTCAGTGTGTTCCATAGCCATGTGGCTGTGTGCATGGCAGGGCACTAAAACTCCTGCAGTCATCTTCTTGGTGCTTAGTTTTAATTTTGCTTGTGAATATCTAATGTTACCAATATAGTCACCTAGCACAGTTGTTTGGCGATGGAGTTTGCTTCTTACTGGTGGAAGGAGAAACTGGGAGGAGACCTTTGCTGAAGAGGAACTTTGAATATTTATTTCATCATTACCAGTCCCTTGTTATTGCTTTCTTTCTCAATTCCGTTTTTTATGGTGTTGTTTGACGTTTTTGGCAGCTCTGTTAATTAAGCAGAAGTTATCCCTGATTAATGTACTGTAAGCTGCTTCTGAAGTGCTATAAATAATGTGGTGATTAATTGCTGTATCCCAATGCAGTCATCCCTTCACATACTTCACAGATGGATTGTTTTGGTGAAATGATGTCCCATTCTCATACAGATTAGAGACATTGATTGCAGCAAAACTTATCGCTCAGTTTTTCTGTTTTCTTCCAAGTAATTTATGTCTTTTGATCACTAAGACAATCAGTATAGAGAAGCTATTTTTAAATTACAAATGTAATATACTTGTGAATTCCATACAGGATCATACAATCCAGTTGAAAGAGAATAACAGAATATCTTCATTCTGGAGTGTTCAACTTTTTTCAGCTCTAAAAAGAAAATTTAGTAACCATACACAAAGAAAACACACTCTATGGAGGATAAAGATTTTAATCTCAGTTGGCAAAATGACGGTGGGCTTTTTCATGTTTTCTTCTTGCATGTAAGACAGAAAATACGCAGAGAGATTGTGATTTTTGTTTAGAAGTTGGTAATATCCAATTTGTGTCAAAGCAAAGGCTGAGTGTAGTGAACCAAAAATCTTATATTAACATTTCTGAATAAATAATCTTTATTTGAGATTCCGATTTTAAAGTTACTAACTGAAGGGAAACTAGTAGTGCTAAAATCAGCAAAGCTTTTTAGAATATGTCCCTTTCAGAAAATTCCCTGTACTGTGGCAGCAGAAGCTCTTCTTGCTTTTCAGATATGCTTAACTATCTGGCTTCTATTAACCTTGATGGAAAGCCAATTGCCTCTTCTCACATCCGTGAATAGAGTTTTTTAAATTGTGTGTGCATACACGCATGCATGCAAAAGAAATCTGTGGGAAAGGGTGACTCTTGGCACTATAGGCACAGCCCTGGCTTGAAATCAAAGATCTAATGGGACAGTTGGATGTTTTCATTCAGAAACCAAATGAGAGTAGCAGGGAGGGACAGTTTGATGGCGACAGCTGTGTATTGGCCGTGGAGGCCAGCCTGTCTGCTCCAAAGGCCACTGGATCACACCCTGGCTATGCTTCAAGGACTGCAGCAGTGGAACAATGTGGTTCAGGAATTTTGGGCTGTTAGTCTTTGTGAGAAAAGGGGTTTGACCAGATAGGATCTCACCAAAGGGCAAGTCTGTGGGTTATTATGGAGGAGGTGTAAGCATGTAAGATGTAAGGATGGCTGCTTTCTATAGGAAAGTTCTTGTGTCAAATGCTTTGAATATCACCTTGCAATTGATGTTATTTCAAACTTCTCAGCTAGGGCTGGGTCATGAGCAGCTTGTAGTAATATATTAAAATCAAACTTGCATTATGACCCCACTCAATAAATCTTTGTTTAGGAATAATTTAGGATTATTGTATTAGTTTATTGTATAAGCATTAGGATTATCCCATCATTTTAGAGAAGACATTTTTGGACACACTTAATCTCCTAACCTCAATTTCCTCCTCAGTTTTTCTGAAAACCCAGATGACAAGTCTAAGTGCCTTTGCTATTAAGGGCTTTGCTTATTAAGCAAGAAATAATATCATCCCTGGTCCAGACTGGGCTGCTTTGTTTCTGCATGGCCTTAATGATGACAGTGGGTTTCTTTGCAGATATGAAGAAATAGCTGGCAGTCTCAGCCCACTGCCTTTAAGCATCAAGTTTAAGAAGTATAGTTTGTTTTAGCCCATTAATAAAGATGTCTTGATTCTAACATAAAAACTGTATTGATCTTTTTCTCTAGCTCTCAAAAAAAATCCAAACCAAAAAACAACTTCAAAACCCTCCTTCTTATGAAATACAAACAGTGTAAAAGATGATTGTCTCTCAGTTTGGAGACTGTCTTCACAGTCCAAATTTCTAACATAATGTTCCCTTTCAGTAAGGGAAGAAGCAAATATTTCTGTAATGTCATAAGTGATTCAAAGAGTAGAGAAAAATAGACTGCTGGCATGTCCTTTTTTTATAAGTGGTGATGCTTATTTCTTTGCCATATTGGTATTGTGTTTGCATTGATGTGCGAAATGTACTGCTTGGAAACGGAGAATTTACATCTTCCTGCATTTGCAAGCACAAAACACAGGCAAACTAGGGAATTCTTGGTTTAATGACTTAGAGATAAATGTAGTTGCTGTGGCATTTGAAATACCCACAATTATTATTGATACTTCAAACCAATCTATTCTTATCTTAGTCTAATTTTGTTAACATGCTTTTTGTTGGACTGAAGGATAGATAAACTAATTCCCATTGTAGTCCAACTCATTCCAGCATGAGTTGGAAAAGACCCCAGTCCTGCCAAGACTCACATGTTATGCTTATGTTGAAATATGTAAGAAGCTCAGGTATTTACAGAGAAATCTGCACATGTGTAGAAAATAATGCTCATACATTTAATAATGCTTATACTCTTCACTGAGTGGGAAATTAGGACAAAGATGTTTTGGGTGGCGTTTGTATGCTGAACTCAACTTCTCACTTCACGTAGATTTGAGAAGGTGTTAGTAATACTTTCCCAAACATTCTTCCTCCCTTTGAACAGAAATTAAAACAGATAGAGTAAATGCATGATTATATTGAGGAAGAATGTAAGAATAAAATATTCCATCAGGTATTTCCTGAACTGATACCACCCATGCACAGCTCTTTGTGCATTTTAGAATTTGCCCTACATTTGAAAGTACTCTCATGCAATATTTATTGTACATGTTTATAGTGGACTACAGTATTTCTGTTCATAATGTGCCAACAGATAACCCTGAGAGCGCTGTGAAGAAAATATTTAAATAAAAAACATGTATGTTATAGTATATTTATTTATGTGCTTTTGTAAGCCTCAGGACTATCTTCCCATGCTTTTTACATGCACCATTTAGATCAATAATTTATGAAAACATCTAATAGAGCATGCACTCAAACTGCAGACAGAGCTGCTAATAAGAAGGGCAGTATATTTGCAAACAGGCATTGTTCTCAACCAACAAATCTTCCTGTCCTCACAGATGCCCTGCTCTTTCTGATAGGAATTAAAAATCAGCTTAATAGGAGTTAAACTGACTGGTACTTCCCCCCAGTCATTTGTTGCTATTGAATGTTTTTCCAATTAGTGCTTTCCTTGTGACCACAGGACAAAATGCCGTAGCTTTGACAGCCTGTGTGTGAGAAAGCAGAGAAAAATTCTGAGTCTTCAGGAGAGTGCTTCCCTTCCTCTGAGAGAGATCTATTGTCAGATATACCCTACAAGTGAGCCTTAGAAATTCTAGTCTAAAACTACTTCAGTCATTTTGCAAGCTCTCTGTCTCACAAATAATGTCATATGCTACCAATAGTTTAAGAGAACTGAAATGTGGAAAACTTACTAAGATGATGTATTTTGGCTGAGGACAAAAGCCATTCGAGCCATTACTAAACTAAGGGTATAAAATGTCACATTTAGCAGGTAGGGAGATAACTGATTAACTATGAAGAATGTCTCAGTGATTTGTAAGACTATATCAAGGAGAACAGGGCATGTGAGGACTTGCAGTGCATTATATATAATTTCTGTACTGAAATGTAGAAAAAGAAGTTATGTGAATGCAGCTGATCGCTGCTAACTGTGAAATAACATAGGCAAGGCTAAATGTCTGAGTAGAGAAAAATGCCTCAGAGTGCAGTTCCGGTAATCCTTGAAGAAGAGATGTTGGCCCATAATGTGAGTGCCATTATGAAATGCACAAAATTACTGTACTGCAGGAGGCAGGTTGTGCATAGAAACAACTTGTCTTGTGGGGTGTTACACCTTAGCAAGAGGTATTGTTTCAGTGCACCTACACTGGATGTTATGGGGTAATAAAAATGTGATATTTTGAGGATGTCCTCTTGGAGTTGCCAGTAGAACTCTGTCCCAAGAGAAGTCTGTCTACAAGAAATAGAAGAAGCTGATTTTATTTCAGTTTTTTTTCTTTGTTGTTGTGCTTTTCTTCTTGTTGTGTGGGATTTTTTGCTGTTGTTGTTTGGGGTTTTTTTGGTTTGGTTTTTTATTTTTTTGTGGTAATTCAGCTAGTATTTGGTGTTCTTAGCTTTACTACACCATGTTGATGTGTACCTTGTACTTTTCCTTGGAAGATCAGGGTTAAACTACTCCCATTGAAGGGACTCAGATCCTTCCTCTTATAGGCATAATTATATGGAATAATTTGTCTTCTGCCATCTTGGGAAGCCAGAATGCAAGTCTACTACACTTTTTGATTAACTGTTAGAAAAATCTAGTTGTTTTAAGGGAATTGGGGTAGTATATTTCAAGCCATAATGTACATTTTCCTAAAAGCTAGGGTGCATCAAATATTTCTTTCCCAAGTGTCCTAATTTGTGGTCTCAATGCAGTGGATATGCTGTCATATTTTCCTAATTTTTTTTTTAAATAGTCATGTAGGAAGAAGTGTAGTAGACTCACTTTTCTGAAATTTAGAATTCAAGGTCAAATTAATTTTCAAGTATAGCGTGGAAATAAAGTTTTATTGAAACAGGTTTTATAAAGGTGACACCTTTTACAGTGTCCTTTTTTAACTGAAAGAATGTAAATTACATATTTCTGAGGAAATAAAAGTTATGGCCAAACTGCATTTCCTAGAATAGGAACAAAAGGATTCTCTCTCAGATGGGAATTTATATTTTGCAGTACACTGTCAGAGAGTTTTGAAACTTGATACTCAGTCTCAAGTGATATTTAATATTTACTTTCATACAGTGTTTTTTACCTACTGGGCAGGTTGGTAGAACCTACAGAAAAAACAAAATCCAGTGCAAGTTGCTAAGACATGTAGAATCATTCTGTGGTGGTGCAAGAAATTTATTTTCCACAGTCAGCAAAGAAAATAGACATAAAACTGGAATTGAGTGCTTTTAAGCATCTGGTGAAAAGAGCTAAATTCTGTATATTATTTTCACTTTTTACTTCTACTCCCCAAACGTTCCTGTGATATTTCCAAGAAATGAAGAATCAAATCATAGTCATCTAACTCTAGGTTTTGAGTATCTAACTTGTATCATTGCTTTGTTCTTTTGAACTAAGTGGGATCATATGTTTAAAACTAGTTATGTGTTTACATACTTTGTAATGGAGTGATCTTCATTTGCAAGAGCACTAAAGTCTTCTGACCTTTAAAAGCCAAAGTTCATATCATCATGTGTGTCTGTTACCTAATAGCAGAATTTACCACTGCTGCAGATGTGGGGTTTTCAAATTTATATAGGAGATCTGTCATCTGAAATTCATTTTCTGTCTGTACGGAGGAGAAAAAGGTGTCAGCAGTCCTCCTGACTTGAGTATTGCAGTTCATGAGAATTTGCCTTTCTGTGCCCGCAGCACACAGCCTTCATGTCCCTGTTCTCTCTGGGGTGGGTTGGATGCTGCCGGGTGCCTACCCAGGCACTGCCTCACTCCCTTTTCTCACCAGAGTGAGTTCTTCTCACAGGAACAGGACAAGATGAGAAAGCTCCTGGGTCAAGAAACAGAGAGATTGCTTACCTGTTGTGTCCTGAGCAGAGCAGACATGGTCTGGAGAAAATTTATTGTAGTGTTCTGCCAATTAAAAACAGAGTAGGACGATAAGAAGCAAAACCAAACCCACTTTCTCCTTTTCCCTGCCTCTCCTTGCTTCTTCCTTGGCTCAATTTTACTCCTTCATCCCCAGCTTCTCTTATCAACTGGACAGTGCCCAGCTTCTTCTGACAGGAATTTATCATCCTTTGAGGGTTCTTTTAGGTCCTCGTGAAATGCTCCTTTCTTCTAAAAATTCATGTACAGTGGAAAACAAAATCAAATCTTTTAAGAGCATGATTTGACAACAATGAAAGTGCTTTCCTAATTTTTAGAAGGGGAAGAATATAATTAAATTGTATCTCTTGGGTGTCACTGGCTTATCAGAATAATGGAATCTACAGCACAGAGTAGGGATCACCAGTGAATTGACCAAAGCAGTGATAATGATGCATGAGTGTTTGAGGTAACTAGTAAGATTTCTATGTTCAATAAATTAGATAGTTGGTGAAGCTCTAGTTTTATTCTAGGGTGATGAAAAGATTGTGAAGTTTTCCTCCAACTCTTCTTGCCTGCTCAGCCTAGGAAAGACTAAGGTCAGGTACCGTGTTAATGTTTATTGACAGAAAAAAACCCAGCCGGGGTTTTTTAACAACACTGCTTTATGGCCAGCAGATTAATAGCTGTAGTTAGATGTTGTCAATAGAACACAAATTCTGAAACTAAATGCCTAAATGCAAGAGACTGTACTGGTTCTGGGAAAAACCCCAAAACAACCAAGTTTATATTTTGCTAACTTTACCTAGAATTATTAATGAAACAAAATTGTTATTACTTTAAGTGGCCTAACCCCTAAGTAACCAGCAGCAAGTGAATTTTTAATTGTTAGCTTGAGAAATTGACTTTTCCCCTTCCACTTTAAGCATAGGTAGTGTTGACTAAAAACTATTAATATTCAATATTTTTCCTTCAATAACTGCAGATATCAAACTAATATTATTGCTAGTATTCCAGAGTTATGGCCTGATATTTTCACTTTGAGTCGTGCTTAAGGAGGATTTATTATGAGAGATAGCAAGACTTTATCCCCAGCTTTGTAGATTTGTACCTAGAATGGACAGAAGTTCCTATAGGCAGAGTGTGGCAAGGTACAGGTCAGGATATTGCCTGAAATCCCAGTCTTAAATGGGAGGGGCTGAAGGGTAACAGGAACCAAGATGATACTTTGGACCAGATGCACAGAGGACAATGGAAAAACACATGCAAAAAAGTGTTGGCAATCTAAAATGCATGTAAAGTTGTTAACCCTCTCCCATCACCATCAGAGACCTCAAGCATGTTTACTCCAAGACATGAGACAAAACACTTCTGTTTTAATCCTGAAATTCATGGTTGATTCATTTTGTGTCTGATGGCAAAAAATAACAACTGATCCCCAACCATATTAATTTGTTTGTGATATTGTGCAGTAGATTAATGCCTCCATTTTTTATGCTGTGCTATAAAAAAAATAATTAGTATTACCGTGCAAAATAGCCCTGTATAAGGAACCAGTCTTTTGGTGATCATTATTCTCTTTGATGTAAAGCAGAATATAAATAACATAAATTTTATATGCATACATTTATGTACATATTCTATATGGATCTTTATGCTGATCAGAACTCATCAGCATTTCATGTTTAAAGTTAATAGATATACTAAATGCACTTTAGTAATGTATTTCTGTCTGTATTTGCAAACATTAATAGAGGACGTGACACTTACAAGAGAATAATATCTGAAGAAATATGGTTGTTATCAGGATGACTATTACACAGCATTGACATTTTTTTCCCTTCATTTACAGAGAAAAAATTGGTTAGTAGAAAAAAATTCCAGACAATTAAAGTAGTTTGTAAAAGTTGAAGGATAAATCACTAAAAGCATGTTCTGAAATTTTCTGGATGTGAGACTGTTTTCATAGTTATGAATTGATTCAAGATGTTGGAGTGTTGGAGGCTATGTTACAATATTTTGTTTCCCACTCTAGTGAACATATAAAGTTTGTGACCAAAAGCTTGAATTCTTTCTATGGCTTTTAGTTATGGCTTTCTGCTTTTTTTTTTTTTTTTACTGGATGCTCTTCCCTACAATGAGGAGAGACAAACAGGTGAAACACAACATAGCAATTTTTGAAAGATGTTTTTGTCTCTTGAGGCAGATGTTCAGCCAGGTTTTCTAGTACCTGTGACACTACTGCCAGGTAGTGTAGGCTGGTAAGTACAGGGTTTACGTAAATTTACTTTAAAAGTTCAGGCTGTGGGATGTCTGGCTACAGTATCAGCAAAAATATCAAAAAAATGAGTATTTCCCAAGGACACTATTTCTTTATCAGAGTTTAGCTGCAGTTTATAATTTCCATCACTTAGACACATGCACTCAATATATTTAATATCCATGATGCTATGTAGGGTTGCCCAACTTCAATGTAGTGTTGTGTGGTTTTAATAGAAAAATGCTTCTCTGTGCCTTCTCATTCACTGGAGCTATTTTTTTTTTTTTTTTTTTTTGTTTATGAACTTTTTTACAAGACATTGTTAGCATAATGAGGAGGTCATGCATTAATAGTAGTACATTCTTTGAAATTAATTCTTTTTCACCTAGTAGAGGTGAAAAAAGAGGCTTTAGAGAAAGGTTTGGTTTTTTGCGTGGACCAAGGCAACTTTGCACTGCAAGTTTAATCATACTTTACAATGTCTAAACACTAATTTCAGAGGCAAAATTACCTCAGATATTATTATATTATAATTCAATTCAAGAAGCTGATCATTTGGTTAGAAAAAAAAAGTGTTAGGACTTGAGAAGGACAGAGTGTACTTTAGATCTTGAAATTCTCATAAATAAGCTGTTTCTTGCATGATGCTAGTTTTATACAGAAACTAACAGAATGAGATCTGTGATGATCATGTATTAATAATGAAGATTAAACAGATGTTCTGCAAAATGGATTTCATGTGAAATGTTAAATTTGTTTAAGGAAAGAAAACAGGGTCAGATCCTCATATAAATCATAGTTCCACAGAGAACAGTAATATAGATGCTGAAAAATAATTCTGTATCCATGAAGGTAGTTTGGGCATACAGCAGAATAGCACTAACATCTGGTGATCAAAATGTAACATTATTTCATACAATTGAATGTATTTTTACATGAGGAAATTGTGAATTATTTAGTTATTTGCCTTTTTATTCTTTTATGTGCAGTTGTCTTTACTTCTAATTAATTTTTTTAGGCATGGGTGGAAAGAATCAGGCAAGGTACTCCTGAAGTCAAGGCTATTTGTAATTTCAAAGTAATTGTTCAACATCTGATGCTGGCTTGTTTTCTCTCACTTATTCCCTTTTAGAATTTGCCAGACTCTACAGTTCAGATATCTCCAGTTCTCACGGTGTGACTCTTACAGATTGTGCTGACAAATCCTTTTCTTTCTGGTTCTAAAGACAGCTTGGAAGTCTTTGGTTTGGCCCCAGTTAATGAAAAGTTGAATTTTTTAATGGTAAATTTAGACTGAAAATGTCTATTTCCACCTCTCTTAAGTGCCTTTTGTGCTTAGGTCTGGAAATGTTTTTAATCTGCATAGCTTAACATCATTGCCACTGGATTGTCCTGTAGCTGTTATCGACTCCCATTTATTAGTTGTTGGAAACAAATGCAATTCCTGTAATAACTGAATAAAGAAAGCCCTACAGCTCCTTCCAGCCTATCTCAGTATAATAATTTTGGCTGAAATACCAGATAAATTAGTGCTGATTGAATTTGGCTGTAGAAGATCCAGTCTGCAAGGGCAGAATGACTGTGCAGGGGAGCCATAGTATCACCACTGTGCCTGGCTTTATGGGGATATTTTATGAATGGTATATAAAGCTGCAAGTATAGTCACATTAATGGAGATGGCCACGACCTGAAATAAATTTTGATTTATTGTGTTAGGTGGGAAAGTGGAAATTTTAGTAAAAGTACCCCAGTGAGTCAAAGCACTGCTTAATTGTTTGCCTGGTGGAATTCTACAGATGCATGTAGAGTGCTGTTTTTGCTGTGTCCCCACTCAGCAACTGTATAGGATATGCAGGAAATATATAACATTCCCCTGCTTAGAGTATTAGGGAGATTGTTTCCATTGTATAATGAATGAAAAATATTGCTTTCCATGATAGAATGTGATAGATTTTGTGTTCCTGAAGAGAAATGGTATCAATTCTGTACAAATTATTTCAGTACAGTTTATAAACTTAAATGCTTTAAACAAAGTCATTTAATCATGTTGGTATTACAGCAGAGGATTTTGAATGTAGCCTTCTTAAACTTGGGGGCTGGGGAGCCAATAATGCATGCACTGGAGCACATTCCTCTCTGCTCTTTTCACACAGCCTTGAATTTAGGAGTGGGATGACATTATGGCATTATGCTCTGGTTAACTGTAAACATCCCAGCAGCAGAAGCAAAAGAGCAGGCTTCTTTGGCTTTGCTATGAAATACAGTATAATTGAAAGCATTATTTAAATGAAGATACTTCAGATTGTTTGTTGTCACTGAAGTCCAGATACCCAGAGAGGTTGCCTTCAGTACAGGCACAGACTTGGAAGTGGAAGAGAGTTAAAGTAGGGGGTAGAGTGTGTCTGACAGAAGGAAAGAAGTCAACAGATGTAACAATGAAAAAAACCAAACAAAAAAACTCTTGAGATATATCAGTGGTTAACAGTTTTAAAAGTAGGCTTTAACTAGATGCACTTGAGACCTTCTGTATGGCTTTGGGAAAAATTCTCAGGCTAAACCAGTGGAATCACACGCCCACACTGCCACCCACAAGGTTTATTTTTAGCTTGCTTCTCTGTCACCTTCTCTGTATCTTGCATTAAACTTTCCCCTATTGTACTGGAGATTTCTTCAAACCTTGCAACTCTCTATCGTGTTTTAGTGTTGTGTGGTTTTTACTTATGTTTTTGGTAAATAGAATTTAACAAATGTTTCCTGTCTGCACAAACCCCTCAGTTGTTATGAAACATGCACAGTAAGTAACTGTACTTCCCCTAGGTCTATTCCCTTTAGACTGAGATCCATATATTCATGATTGCTTTTTGTGATCTCGTCACAATTGTTTGGTTCCCCAGTGGTTGCAGGATTAGAGAGTAAATTTAAATGCCACTTCAAATAAGCAGTTGTTTATCATCCCATTAGTTTATGTGCATTGCCTTTTTCTTTTTTTTGAAGAACAAGAGCAATTCTATGTAAACAGAACATTAGAATCCCGGTGGAAGAATGACTTGGATTCTGGTGGACTGAATCGTTTTAAGTGCATAGATCAGCAATAGGGCAGTGGTAGTTTATGCCAAGAGAGTCCTGTCAGTGGAATCTGTCTAGGCAAAGATGTATGTTAACTTGTAAGTAGCTGCAAACTTTTTTACAGAACTTAGCTCTTTATAACTGTTATCTGCGAACAGTATTGTCTCCTTGAAGCACCAGAATAGTACTGATCTAATGGGCTATATAACATGTTGAGGTAAAGAAGATGCTTTGTATGGATTGAATTCTGTGATCATCAGACAAGCTGGTAATTTCAGTTTTCTTCCTATTGTGGTTCTTCTTCCCCAAAATAAACATACAGATTAGCTCAAATGCAAGAGGGTGTCATTCATAGCCATTCCAAAAGTGCACAGAGGAAATGCATTCTAAGTGATGATCCATGTTTTCCAGGGCCAGACTGCTCTCTACCAGCGCTGCATTAAAAGGCAGTTGTGGCCAGCTGTGCTGTTTGTGACCCATTTGTGTTACAAATCATTGGTGAGCTGCACTCTCCCTCTTAGATCTGCAGTAAAATTCCCCCTTCCTGATGGCTGCCCGAGCCCTGGCTGCCCATCCATAGAGAAGCTCTTGTAAGCATTCTGTCCCACCCTATACAATTAACAGGCAGTGTGAAACCCTTTGGCTCTTTAACAGAGGATGCCTATGTCTACACTCCCTTAGCAAAGGCACTGCTAAACAAACCACACTGTCCTCATCCTCAAAATGTTATGAATTGCCCCGGATCACGAGTAACTGCATTGTGCATCCGAGCACGCCTTGAGTTCTTTGAGAGTACTGTAATTGGATTAGCAAAACTCAGGCTTGATTAATTAATCACTGTAATCAGGTTACTAAACAATTCACCATCATTTTGATAACTGGGCTCTGAGGGAATGACTAATGGCTTCTTAGGAAGGATTAAAGAACAGCTGACCCTGCTTTGGGCAGGAGATTGGAGCAGGTGACCTGCTGAGATCCCTTTGAACTTGAATTATTCTATGATTTTATGAAAAATTATTAGCAGAGCAGATCTTCAGGTGACATGGTTGAGAAGACTTCCATCAGAAACAACAAGCCCAGGTCATTTCACACTTACCCTGAATTTTTTATGCCACTAATGACTTTTTAAATTTTTTTTTAACAATCACCTTTTCTTTGTCATACTGCTAAAAAGGCCTTTCACTTGGGGTCTTAATTTATCCTATAAATATTAGTTGTTTTTCAAGATTCTTTTTAATATGGCAAAGTACCATAGACTCCAGTTATAATCAGCTTGGAAGACAATTCAGGAGTTTTAAACTTCAGCTCCAGCTATAATCAGTTAACTACACTCAACACCCATCATACTGATTTTCTCTGCATCAGGATATGCGCGCTGCTCACCACATTTTGTGTAAATAAACGTATTTATTCAAAATTAGATGTATATTAATTTAAAAAAAAAGGAGTTTATGCGTCAGACAGAGCAACTGTTTCAAATGTGAAAATTACATAACTCTGTCACACACTGTGACATTCAGTGTAGTACTTCATGATGTGCAACATTGGCATACGTGAAAGCTCTGGGGAAAAAAAATGTGCAGGAGAAGAGCAATGACATACTCCTTACATTCTGCTTGTGCTAGTTTTGTATTTTGTGTCTCAAAATATTTCAGGCCTAAAAATATTTTGATGTTTGAAACACACAATGTGTCACAAGAACAGCCTAAGGAAGAAGATTCAAAGGCAAAGACAGAAGGATCATTCTTTGTTTGTCCTTTGTATTTATCAGCATCTTTGCCTTGTTCTTGTCTGCCAGCAAGTTATGGGTAAAATAGAGTCAAGGTGAAATGAAGTTTTTGTGAGGCCAGCTGTCATCCAAACCAGGATCATCTTCTGTAAATTATTATGAGACTTAGATATCCTATTGTAATACCTTGTTAGGAGCAGCTGAGCCATCCAAATGGCTTTTATGTTACTGTCTAACAGCTCACAGTTCAACCTTAATTTTTGACCCTTTGAGTCTGAAAAAGCTAAAGTTTACTGACGGTGGGAAATGCATCAGGGATTTCCTAGTCTGGTAGTAATTTGTTAACTTGATTCTTAATGAAATTTACTTTCAGCTGTTACTTTCATCCACTTTGAATCCACACTATGGCTGACTCCCAGAGCAGATGCAGAGTTGCCTTTGTCCTCATCCATTCTACACAGTGAAAACTGCAGAGTTTTTCCCCAAGGAATGTGCACATCCCTTTATCATAATGTTTATTCCCAGACATGTTGAAGTGAGTTTTTTGTTTGGTTTTGTGCAGAGTAACTGACATGAAGCAAGTCTGTGTTGCAGTCCAATAAAGTTTTGGTGTTGAAGCAAGAGGGCAAGGGCAGGTGTTACCTGCTGTTAATGTCTGGTTATTAAAATGATTAGAGAGATGTCTCTGCCCAAATTAAGGTGCAGGCATGATCATATGCTGAAGTCAATAGTATGGATTTTTATTTCACAGCCAGTGTGAGGGAGGGCTAGAAAGAAATAGGAAAAGAGAGGAGGAGAGAGAAAGAGAGTGACAGAGAGATTAAGTAGAAAAGATACCATCACTCTATGGATCCTGATGGCATTTTGTTGGTCCTCTTCTTCTGGTCTTCTCAGTGCTGAGGGCCTCATTGTTATCCAAGTGCCAGTTGCATTCTGGAGCCAGTGAAGGAAGCTGAGGAAACACAGAGCCCACTGGGTTTCACGTTCACTCAGGTTCAGGTGGGAATGCCCAGGTACCTCCCCGGGGCAGGGAGTGTTACGCTGGATGATGGAACATTTCTCGTCTCCTGCTGTGGAAGGGCCTCAGTCCCTGAAGTCTCTGGTGCCAGGAGTGTGGCTGCCAGACTGGCTCCTGGGTGGTCAGACAGGAAAGGCTCGTTCACACCACCTGTGCATGAAGGGGGTCAAATGAGGTGGAATCTTTCTCATCCTGCATGTGGGAAATAGAGTCTGAAGCAAAACTGCCTGAGAGCAAGGGGGTTGACTTATTTGTAAAAAACAGTTTGTGAGTGTGAGTAATCAGACAACCATGACTCAGGAGAACTCAGATTTTCAGTCATCATTTAAAATCTGAGCTTCCTAATATACTGAAACCCCAATGAGATTGCCAAGCTCAGCTAAATATGTCTTGAAAATTTAAATGGGTAAATGTGTAGGAGAGAAATAGATGGTCTTTTCGACCCAGTGTTAAAAAAAATCTAAAAAAATCAGGCTCTTTTCTGAAGATGTTAGAGGAGAGAAAGTAATAGGACATTTTCTTATTTCCATTTGCCAATACAGCACATAGAGTAGGAGAAAAAACTAGGGAATGGGAAGAAAAAGTGACAGTACATTTTTCTTCCCATATAAAGCCTGAATATTTTTCTGTCACACCTTATTATATAAAAAGTTAAACATGACCCTTTTTTCCTGATTTGTCCTTAAAAAAAAAACACACAATGCAAACAATGAGATTAGCTTCTATTAAGGAAAACTTAGATTTTAATAGCTTGCTTAAAACACTGTATTACTCTTTAAATATCCTCTTGCTATTTAAAAGAAAATACAGTGTCACTAGAAGCATTGCCTTGTGCTTTTCTCACAGCATCTCTAAAAATCCTGCTGCTTTAATCAATCCTATTTCACTAACTTCTTTATGGTACATTGTTGGGTCTTGCTGCTTAGAAACTTCTGAGGAGAAAAAACATTTAAAAATAGTAAAAATAATGCTTTTGGATGTTTCCTGTCCTCTTGCTTACTAAAGCTAAAAGCAATGTGAGAATATTTGGCATACTTGAAAGGTTTTTTTTTCATTTGCCTCTTCTGTTATGTCTGGGTTTTAGTAGTTAGTAAAGACTAGTAGTAATAGAAAATGGTCTCACTACAATAAAATAAATGAAATATACTCTACAATAGTTACACATCTTTTCCTTAATAACATTTTTCTTAGTTCTAAATATTGTTTCATATATCATATTTGTTGTCATTTAAGTCTTGGAAAGTTAACTTGTACATTTATTTCTATGGTGAAAGTGCTGAGACATAAAGAGATATAAATCTAGATGTTTTCTGGTCTGTGAGAGGATGGGAAAGAAGTAGAAATGTGGAAAACATAATTTACATTGTACATAGAAGTATGCATTTTTTCAAGTGTTTATATTCCCTTCCTAGGGAATTAATTATGTCTGTTCCATTGAGAACGCTCATCAACTTAAAGCTCTTTAAGTTTTATAGTCAAGTAATTAACAAGAGACTTGGATGCTGTCATCTCTGTTAACAGTCTTCTGATGGATGTTACTTAGTGTAAAGCCACCTTGTGCCACTCCTCCGTGCTTCGCTGCTGCAGGGATTTGCCCACCTTGCAATCAAAGCCAGGAGCACAGCTGGCTCCTCGAACAGCAGAGCAGCATTTGCGGCAATGTGGACACTGTTCATAACTGGTAACAGCACAGCAGCTGGGCTCCATCTTCCCTGAGGGATGGCAGGGGGAAGAAAGGGCTCTCTGAGAGTCCCTCTGTGCTCTGACTTGGGGAGCAAGAGCTCCTTTACACAGTGGGTACAGCTGTGTCAAGGGGAGGTGGTGGAAGCACCTCAGCTAATGGCTCGCACCTGGCTTTGATCAGGGGGGAGGAGCCTTTGGGATAAAGCTGGGGCAGTTTTTGTGGCGACTCCTCAGTGAGGACACAGCTTCTGCTGGTGTAGAAGGGAGGAAGAAGCAATGTGGATACTTCTCTGAGTCAGCTCACCTCTGGGAGTGTTGTCACAACTTATTTATGGCAAGTAAGTTTTATTCCCAGATGCTATTTATATCATTGACTGAGGGACGAGTTCTTTGGTAAAGGCTGCAAATGGAACCAAGTCATGGGGACAAAAAGAAAGCAGTTGGTTTTTCTTCCAAGCCTTGGTTCCGCATGTAACCCCATTTTTTCCCTATTAGAAGACTTTATACTATCCACATTGAGTACATATAAGTAAAAATGGAAGCTACCACTACCAAAAGTGCTGGCTGTTGTATTAGCATGTATCAAGCAGGTGCTTGACACCATTGTACATGTTTAGGGGAGTTATTTGGGTCAGTCCAAAGTGTTTTTTTAAATGAGTTTTTGATATGCAGCTTACTGACCTCTTTGTTGTAAGATGTGAACTTAATTCCTGGATAGATTTAACATAGTTTCATCCTTAACTGTATTATTATTTATGAAGGCAAAATAAGTCCTAGTGGAACAGGAGCTGTTGATTTATGCCAAGGCCATGTAAAGCACTCCAGCCATTGCTCCATAATCTGTGTGACTAAAATGCTCTTTTGATGGAATCTGAACACTTTGTGAATGGCACAAGTGGCATTTAAGGAGTATGGAGGTGCTTTCACAAAAGATATATTTGCCCTTGGCAATTTGAAATGGTATTTAAGCCAAGCATTTTTGGTTTTTCCTGCTATTATTTCCTTTGCCTTCTCTGCCTCTGCCAGAAACATTGTTTAGATGCCAAATCTGCCATTTGTACCTATCCTCTGACAGTATAATTTACCTCAGCAGTATAATTAAAATCACTACCTAGATTACAGCTGAATTAAGTTCTTACCCAAGGCTCTTTGTGTCAGTCTGGCTTTTTCTCTCTCTTTTTTTTTTTTTAAGTGCCCTCAAAAGAGACCTCTTGTGTTTTGGTCTAGGCATTCAAATTGAGTCCATTGACTCATTTTTGTTTAACTGCATTTTTGTTTTTACCAAGAATTTTTTAAAGTTGAGAATGACTTCTTCATTACTCTTTATATAAACCATAGCTACCTAAATGAGCCAGTTTGGTACTATTTTCAATCCCAGGTTAGTTGTCTTATCCAGACTTGGTCTTATGACTTGCACAGGCAAGTAGGGTGATGCTAGGAAAGTGCTTTGGAGTTCAACCAGTGCCCTTTTGGTCTAACTTTTCTGTTTTGTTATGTGGTGATGAGCCCCTAGTACACTAGGTGATACTTTTAAATCATGTGTGAAAATGCTGCCTTTTTTCCTACAGGGTATTTGAAAAGCCAAGTATCAAGTACCTGTTCCCAGAGCTGTTCGGTGAGAGTAATGTCTCAGCTTAATGAGGCATTTTGGTTTCAAGAATTGTTGACCTAAAATTCAATTCTGTTTTCCTGCAACATGTCCTCAGAAAACTCTTGGCTCAAAACTTGATGAATCTGCAGTTTTATATGCAAAATTTTCAAAATCAAGAAATTTGCCAACAGAGATCCAGTTGGATTAAGAACAGAGTTAAACTAAATTAATGTGCAGCGAGGTTGATTTTACTTGATGATACCTTGCATGTAGCATCTATTGTCTTGTAAGAATGAAAACTCTGTTCTATTTGGGACTTTGAAATACCTTTTTCAGAACTAAATTGTAGTTTTGCCTATATTTGCTTCAGTCTCTTGGGGGGTTTTTTTCGTTAACATATCTTTATCTTTTGTTCTTTTCACTGCTCTGTGCAGAAGAAAGTCACAATTACATGTCTATCAGGTTTTTATTAGAATGATTTTTCTGTTTAATCAATGCAGTTTTGCTTTTGGTAATGATGCTGAGCTTTTGATTGCCTTTTGATAAAGCTTACTGGAAATCAGTTTGCTTCATTGCTTCCCAGCAGAAGACCAGGAAATAAATACTGTGCTAAAAAACCAAAAAGATGGTTCTCACAGTCACTGCACGAGGTCTTTGCTCTTTGGGGAAAGTTTACTCTGAGTAGAGCCCCAGCTTAGAAAATAAGAGGTCCTAACTAGTGTATAAGCAAGCTCATTGTTCTGGAATGAAAGGGAGACTTTTGGTCTCATTTTTACCTCTTTTTGCATCTAATTCAGCAGTGTTTTAGCAACTAGCTAATTGTAAGGGCATGAACAGCCCAATTGATTTTTAATCAAAGCCTTAAACTATAGGCCAATGAGCTTGGCCTTTTATTTCTTTTGAGGAAAGGAACATTGGTTTTTGGGCCAGCAAAAGAATTATATTTATTTTCTAAGGAATTCTGAGCATATCTATTTATTCCAGGAGAATATTGATGAGAATTACCTTTGTTGCTTTGGAGCAGGAGTTGCTACCAGAGAGTCATTTTTGGTGTTAGAAATGGTAACATATTGTGGAAGTGATTGAGGGAATAATGATTGTTAGTATACATTTACTTAATTCCTTTTCACCAAGCCAACTCAATGCTATTGTGACATCTCTTAGCTACCACACTTCAGTCTCCTTTTAATGCAAGGTTTATGCCAGGTAAATGCCATCTTTTGATTTCTGATGGGATAGTTTTCAGCAAGTGTCTGAAAGGATATGTTTGAGTTTTAGGTTTCTTTGGAGGTGTTTTATTGTAGTTTTTTATGTTTGTGTTGGTGGGGTATTTTTTCCCCCCTTTGGGATGTGGTGATCCCTTGGATGATTTCTTGAAAAATAAGACTTCTAGGAGAGCAGGAATAAGGAGTGTATTTGAAGTCAATAAGAATATCACATCATGTAAGGCAGTACATTTGTGTATTGGTGGAAGGGTATGTTCTGTGCTTTGCTGCAGGCAAGCTGGTGTCAGGACAAGGCATTCAGTTATACTTCTGTGAACTATACTGTTTTGGTGATGAATTACTGGCTGCGTATGGAATATTTTTTCTTGTTTGCCGTTGTGGGAATTCATGTATATCTAATGTATAACTAACCTTAAAGCATGGGCAAAAAAGCCCCATGCCAAATTATTTTTGTATATTTCAGGCATAACTCATGTCAGTGATAATTAAAGTTTGAGAACAACCTTAGTTTTTTTGCACCTGAAAAATGAGGGTTATGTTGTCTTCCTGCAGAATATCCACATATGTGCTCTGGGCAATTCTTGAATGTAGTGTTTGCTTCTGTAGTATAGCAAGCAGCTCTAGGAAAATCACTGCTGTAGCAGCTGGAGCTAAATGTTCAGTTAAATGCTTTTAGATAAAATGAGCATTTCAAAATTTACTTCCTGTCTTGTCATTCCTGTGATCCTTCCTGTGTCCCATAAGAAATAAGTGACACAGTTTGGGGTGAAATAACTCTATTTAAATGAATTGTTTTTCTTTAGAATAAGTGCTGTTGTATTGGACTTTCAAGTAGGAGATATATTGGTGTGTTAGACTGTTTATTTCCTGAGAGTGACCAAGCCATGGAGCCATGTGAGAGTTAGCAGGTTATTCAAACCACTGGTTGTATTTGCTGATGATTCAGATGTTTCTGTTCTTCATACAACATTAATGATGCTTTTTGCTAAATTGCCTCTCCAAACTAAATAATGCTAGAGAAATGAGCAACTTTCTTCTCCTAATTTGATGATACCATAGTCAAATACATTAGTCCTCAAATCAGTTGTTCAGACATCTGAAAAGGCAGCTTCATTAGCAGTACAAGGGTTATATAAATAATCACACAGAAATTATTTTCTTGCTGTTCTATCTAAGGAGTTTCTTTGTGTTTATGACTTAGAGTTGCACAGTCACCTAGGCTGGAAGAGATCTCAGGAGGTATTTAGCCTGCTCAAGGCAGAGCCAGCATTAAGTTAAGACCATTGCTGTGTGAAGCTGTCAAGTCTCTGAGGATGGAGATTCCACAATCTCTCTGGATTCTGAAGCTTGGTTATCCTCATGGTGAAACCTCCCCTGCCCACTCCCCTTCATCCAGTTGCAACCACCTATTTATGGCAGGGTGGGTGTGTCTCAGCCTTCCACTGTGCACCACCATGAATAACCTGGCTCTGTTTTCTCAGCAGCCTCCCTGTAGTACCGGGGCTCTGCTGCTAAGCTCTCTGGAGCCTTCTTTTCTTCAAGGCTGAACAAATCCTATATTCTCAAATCCTGCTTTCCCCAGCCGCTGACCATCCTGGATGCCTTCCAGTGGATTCACTTGAGTTCCCTGCAGTTTTTCCTGTCACAGCCCACTAGGCTGTTGGCCTTAATTTATTCAGAGTCCCATGCTGGCTCATCTTTAGCCAAGCATCCACAAGGGCCCCTCTATCCTTGTCCACAGAACTCCTAACCAGGTGCTCCAGGCGTAGTGGTACTGGTGGAAAAGCTCAGTCCCTGCAGGGCTTGATTAAGCATTGCTGAATTGTGGGGTTCCTCATGCTGTATTTATCTAGGTAACAATAGTATATTGTTTAATTAATTTGTACTTTGTGGTACAGTCTCTTGCTATCCAATTTCACAAAAGAAATGCACTGTAATAAGGTGGACTTAAGAAATCTTAAGTTGTTATGCAATTCTTTGTGTGTTTGGGACAGGACTACAATGCTATTGTATGATGGTGCTGAGATATACCAGACATAGACTTTGTTCAAATTTCATGTAGTATCACACATTAACTGGAAAAGTATTTGTATTTTTTTTACAAAATTGAATTTATTAAGCATTATTACTAGGAGGAGAGAGAAAAATGTCTTAACACTTAAGACATTCACTTGCAAATTAAGAGGCTTGTACCTTGTCACAGATTCCTTTATCTACCTTTAACAAAGATTCTGCTTATATTACTCAGTTTTATTTTTTTCTTTCTTCCCATCAAGCTGCCAGGGCATGACATTTCTCCTGCCACTTCTAATGAACCCATATTTGAGCTATGGAATCTTCTTACTTTGTAACTTATCAGACTGTGGAGCCTTGATTCCAGATTTGATATTTATTAAATTGGCTTGCAAGATGAGGTATAAGGTAACACAGAAAAATAAGTAATGGCATTGACTGAGATGAAAGAACACACCCTTATTCAAGTGAAGGCTATAATGATATAGAAAAGCAACAGAAAAATGAGCATTTTCTTTTTCTATTTGGCACTGTGGGACACCATTAAGCAACATGTGGAAAATGTAACAGTCACTGTCAGTAAAAACTTCTCTTTTTGTCGAACCTTGTGCTCTTTCATGGTGAGTGCCATTTTAAATCAGGTTCTGCAAATTATAGTTTTACTCAAATTTCCACTTGACCTCAGTAATCATTAGCATAACCAATTGTTTTTTGTTCCATTTCAGAGAATGTTGGAGGTGGTTTTCAATAGCTGTTTTGATGACTATCTCTTGGAGTGCTAGATTTTTGCTCAAAAACAAGGCCAGGTTTCCTTGCACACTTGGAAGTCTTAGTGCTTCTGTGTTTAACCACTCTGTCTTCTTTCCTTTTGTCTTTATTGGAGACAGCACAAACATGTAACAATGTACTTGGGATGGATTCTGTCTATTGTTAGACTTCAAGTTGCTGATCTACCTTGCAAATCATGGCCGGTGAGTCCTGTTTAGTCACCTTTTAGTGGTGGCAAAGGTTGTAACAATATCCGTTCAGGAAAGGATCAGTTCACGCAGAACTTGATCCAGGCATTAGCTCCCTTCAGCTCCAGGGCTGATCTATTCAGCCTGGAGTTCCTCTATGGGACAGGAGGAGGATGCTGTGAAAGGAAGATCCATCTGCATGTTTGAGACTATTCAAAAGGACCAGAGGGAGGAAAAAGAGGGGGAGTATGCGAGAGAGACTGAACTGAGTGGGTGTTTTTTAGGCAGCAGGGTCTAAGTGTTCCACATAAGTGGCAATATCATCCTGCAGGCATCAATGCTTGCAGAACTGTTCACTGCTAATATGTAAAACTCTCTGAAGGTGGAAGAGAGTCACTCAGAAAATGAGTGCAACTCTTTTTGAAAGAGAAAATCTTATCTGTAATGGCTATAGTGCTTGGTTTTCTTACTGTATCCTGATTTCTGATTATTTGTTCCTGTATGATCTAAAATTATTTTGGGTTTTTTTATCATTTTATTGGGTTATTTTATTTTTAAACACACTCAGGAGGGGAAGAGATGCTTTCAGAGGGACTTGTAAAAGATTATGGCTTGAATCAATTTTGAGGTCAGTAGTTAATTCAGAAGCCTTAGAAGGATCTCGCAATTGCCATCACTTACCTGTAAGCCAGTATCTCTAAATTGACTTTGGTTTACTGGGTAGTCTTTTTCTGAGAGCTGTAAAGTGTTGAGTAAGTGAGGAGGCTGTGTTGCACTCTCCCAACACTGTATTGATTCAGCAGTATTTCCCTATTTATACAGTGGGCAATTTCAGTTCATTATCCATAACAAGCTTGTGTTTATGCTCTTCCTAGTTGGATATTTTTGTACATCTTGGCATCTATAAATTAAATGCTCTATTTTTGATAGATTGGAAAATGTGTGAATTTCTCAGCACTTTTATCCTCTATTCCTCTTCCTCTGACTCTGCATAATTTTTTTTTTTTTAAAGCAAGTAGTCTTTTTTGTCTTGAAAAGAGAGACAAGTAGCAATATGCATTACAGCAATAAACCAAGTATAGTTGATTTCATTATGTGGTGACTTGGGAAGGGAGAAATGCTGTAACTGTTCCATTCCAGGTGGAAATTCCAGTTCTGGGAGCATAAAGGTAAAAATACCAGTGCCTGATACACTCTTTTTCGATATTGCACAGTTCCCCACCCCCTGTATTCCAGGGATTGTCCCCCTTATAGGACGTTTAAATTATTGTGTATTCCCTTGTATGCATGTTGTAATTAATTAACCTTATGCTTAGAATCAATTTCTAGCTTGTAGAAGAATCAGCTGTTTTCTGAGACAAAATGGCCGAAGTGTGTCACTGTTGACAGTAAAAAAAGCCCAAGAGCAGCCAAATTACTCAAAGCCAAATTTGCCTTTTAAAGTCCAAAAAAGTACTTTGTGTCCAAGGTAAAACCAGCTGATGCAGTCTTCTCTTAGCACTTGCTGTTTCTCTTTAGATGGAAATAGGAGTGATTGATGAGCGTAATATATTTCCCTACTGAGATGAAAAAGGGGTACATCTTAATTCTCTTAACATCAGGACCTTAAAATGGTATTTAGTATTTTTATGTGTGGAAATATAGGGAGGATTTTACAACATATACTAAGAAAATGAAGAGCATGCAAAATTGACAAGCAAAAAAAGATCAAGCAAGGTTTGTAGACCATTAATCCTGTAGGCTTTGATTTTGTGAAATTCCTTTTCTAAGGTCTAGCCAGATGTCTGGAAATAGGCTGTAAAGAACAACTTCTCAAGGCCCTAAGTTTTTTCATTTATTTCAAAATATCAGAGAGTCATGGTTGGGTTTTGGAGGTGCCTCTGGAGGTCACCTAGTCCAACTTTCTGCTCAAGCAGGACCACCTGGAGCTGATCGCTCAGGTTCATGTCCTGTTCTGTCTTGAGTATCACCAAGGAGACTTCACTATTCTCTGGGCAGCCTGTCCCCAGAGATTTAAACCACCCTCACCGGGAATAAGTGTTTTCTTATGTTTAAGTGAGGGCTTTCATTTTTTTAATTTATGCACATTGTTTGTGGTCCTTTTTCTGAGCAGAGGAGGGAAGGCTCTTAACTCCCTTGACCTTTTGGCAGTGTTGTGCATAATGCAGCTGAGAACCCTTTGCTTCAAGGGCACGGTGCTGGCTCGTGTTCATCTTCTCGTCCACCAGGGCTCCCGAGTCTTGCTCCTTGAGTTCTTGCCCATTTTATGGGCTGCTCTTGTACACCAGCCTTGCACAGCCCCGTGTTTGTGAACTGGGCAGAGAGCAGCGTTGCAGTGAAGAGGCCCAGATCCAGGCAGGAACTGGGGGCACTCAGCCCTGCAGGATGTACTTGACAATTAGCATGATTGGGTCCTTAGGGAAGGTCTGGCTTACCAAACAAAAAAAGCCTCAATGGGCTACTGGTAGTGCTTGCTGCCTGATTTTCGTTATTATGTTCTGTTCTGCGTTATTTTTTAAATGTTTTCTTATTGCATAATCCCTCTTTCAATACTGTATGTAACTTCCACAAGTGTTTCTTAATTCTGCTTACAAAGTATCTCTAAGTTTCATACTAAGAAGAGGCTGTGTGTATACTCTAAGCTGAGTATTTTACAGGGAGTGCAGTAGAATATTAAAGCTTTCAAGCATCAGTAAGAGTTTGGTGCAGTTACTACTTTGCAGAATGCAATTATTTTCAGGATTAGATCTTGGAAAGAGTAATTAACCTAAACAATTTCTTCTGCACTTTTCCCCTTAACCAAGATCTGCATAAATCATTTGAGAAAAGTTAACTTTAACTAAATTTAATGTGAAGTTAGAGTATTTTTTACTCCATCACAGCAAGTTCTTTTTTAAGTCTAGTTGAATTTTGCTCTGGGTTACTCAAGCACCTCATGTCACATGGTATCACAGGGAGTGACTGTGCAAGATGTATGACTGCTCCTGCTCTTACCCCTGCAGAGGCAGTGTTAGCCTCTGTGAGGAGTAAGAAGACACCATTTGCTTAAAGGCTACTGCTCTTTGTCTTTAAACTATACTTCATTTAAAAGTTTGCATGTATTTTTGTTCTTGAATCCCAGGGATAGCACATTCAGTGTCTGAGTCCATTAAAAAAAAGGTTAAGGAATCTCCTTTCCTGCAATACTATAAATAAGCTTTCCTTCATCTTTGACTGAGTTAGTGTTATTTCTAAGACCAATTTTGGCATTTAGCCAGAATTTGATATGGAGTTGAGTCATCTGACATTGATCCTTTCAGGCCAGAGCTTTAATATGTATGTGATTGTGACAGTGATTGTAACTGCTGAAGTTGAAAATTTTGAGGAATTGGGCAAGCAGATTAAATATGAATACCTGAAATTTTGATAAAGGTTCACATACTATGCTGCCTTCCATTTTTCAGTATTCTCGCATTGTAGCTGGCAAGAGGGAAGAAAGGAAAACAAATATGTTCTTACTCACATGGCATTAATTGAAATTCAAGCATATGGTATCATATGCTGACATCTTGCTGAAAGTTCAGGTTTACTCACTTCTGTAAATGAAAATACTGGTATGAAAGGTAACCGTAAAACTAGGACTTCATAAATAGTTCTAGCCAAAAATATGGCACAGATAAAAGGTTGCTTCTGACACTATATTTTACAAGATTGTGTTCTGACTGTGGGTGGTATATTTAGTGTTTTAGTAAATTACATTTCCATTAGTGAAGTACAGAAAACACAGAACATAACACTATCTTGATCATAAATCAAAAGAAGAGTATGATTAAATGCAAGTGTTAAAAAATTGCCATGCAACTATTTACTTTTTGACTACTTTATGGTTTTATATTTGACTTACTACTGGATTATATTACTGTAATGGTCAGTATTAAGAGGTTGGAGGATATTGTCTGTTTGCATAAATCTGCAGCTTGATTACAGGAAGATGATCTGTGTGTTTCTAATACAGGGCTACTGCTTTCTCTGCTTTCTAGGATTAGCTTTTTATTTCTTTCTCTAAAAGACGTGATATTCTTTGTGTATTTCCATTTAATTTTTATTAGTTGTATGGCTATATCTGGGCATCTCATCCACTGAGATGGTGCAGCTTGATTAATTTTTCCATTTCCCATTTTACTGCGCGTTTATGGTGCTATTGTCAACCCCCATTATGCCAGTCTGACAAACCACTCTTCCTCCTAAAGAGCCAGTCTATAGCTTTAACTTGGGCCATAAATATGTACACAGCTGTGCAGATTTTAGTTTAAGCCTTCATAAGGCATAATCACAGCTGCAGAAGAGGTAAGAGCTGAAATATATACATGGGGGATGAAAAAGATATTGGTGAGACTGAATACCTTATTTTCAACCCATCAGTTCTTCTTTTCAATGTTTTAGCTGTTTGTCTGTTTTATTCCTTTAATTGATGTCTTGGAGGCATGGTGACAATATAGTAAATCAATGCTTTTGTGTGGGAAGCATTTTTTCTCCCTACATGTAATTTTATGATTTTGTGGATCTAACAGACTGTTAAGTGGATTTAAACAGACTGTTAAGTCTGAGGATTAGAAGATGTGTAGGTAAATTAGACACAAGTACAAAATGAAGATGGTTACAAATGTGTTGATGATCATAATTGTGAAAATAAAGGGAAGCGACCATGACTTGGACAGTTAAATGACAAAAATAATTCAACACTCTATTTTCAATATCACCTGTTCATATTCTTTTTGGATGCATTATTATGCATTTTGGTTTGCTGTATTGGCTACAGATTGTTCTTCAAAGAACAATCATGACCCTTATGTAGGTCATGACAGAATGAAAGTGATGAATGAGACAGATGGAGAATGAAAGGTTGAGGTGAAAATAAAGCAATGAATGTGGATCTCTGCTCAGCAGGCTGTTAATGCAGATGTTTATTTAGAAAGTAAATAAGACCGAAAAATTATTGCAGGTGAAGAATTTTTCTGTAATATATATAACTTATCAAATGGTCTTTAAATTATTTTAATAACTGTTGGGAGTGTGTTTTGAATAATTCAATAAATCATTAAGTGATGATTTTAAACCTGATTGCCAAAATACAAAAGAAACCTGTAATAATTTTAGGAGAATCTTTTCCATATTAGTTTGAATTTATTTCATGTAATAATGTGAACAATAAAACCTATGAAGCATCAGGTATATCTATATTATTATAGCACATGAAGATGTGAAGTTCTGCAAGTTCAGTTTTAGCAGATTGTTGGAACGTATCATTAGACAGTAATAGTCAGCTTTCAAAGTGCTACTGCTATGTTCCTGCTGACTAACAGGCTAACAGAGTGTGTAATGATTCATGTGGGAAAGGATAAACCTACATTTTAATATGCAAGAAATTCTAGTTTAAAAGAGCTTGCACAAGTTGTCAAAACCCCCACAATGAAGAGTTAACAGTTCCTACTCATCTGCAATGCAGTCTATTCTAAAGATTTCATTGAAGAAGGAAGCTACAGATGGCAAATTCTGGTAACTGTGAAATAAGTTTCCTCAGGGGCACTTGGAAACCTTATAGTTTTTGGGTTTTTTTCAGTGAAAGTGATGGTCAGTGTCAACAAAATGCAGTTTGGTGGGTTTTTTTCCTTTCTCTATCCTTTTGCTCTTTGCTTATGGAATTTTTTTTTGGGCTATGGGTTTTTTTTCCAACTACTATGTCCAATAGACTTGGATCCTTTCCTTGATAAAGTTATCCTTGTACAGCTGTTAATCTTTCAATGGGAAAAGATTTTTCCCAATGGTTTACTGAAGCTTCCCAGATCTAGGGCAAAAGAAAAAGGGTTGTATATTAAAGCCCTATATTTTTATTGGATGAGTTTTGCCATTTATTCTTTCTGGAATTGGAGCATTTTTATTTCCCAATAGTTTCTTGTTTGAATCTGGAGTTTTACCTGTACAGAAACTGTGATATGCTGAAGTAGAAGTACTGCTTCCTAGTGCAGTAGTAAGGCAACAGGACTGTGTGTGGGAATAGGGTGTTCAGGTAGATCTATGAGGACTTTATTGAGACCTTGATCTATGAATCACCCTGTCTCTGGATCTAGTGCCAGAAGGCTTTTAAGATCAATTGCTACTGGTTTAACATGAAGAGGGATCACTGTATTGCAGATCTGCTACTCTGGAACAAGTTTTGCTGCTGTGGAGTGGCTGCCAGGATGTACAACAGCCAGCTGTAGGAACTCTTGGAGTTTGTGCAGGGCTCCTGCTTGGGGATACCTCTGTGTCTTAGGTGGAGCACTCCCTATTCATAGTTTAGAATATTTGACTGACCTGTTATTCATACTGCTTCTCCAATTTACTGGGTTCTTTCCCCTCTGAGCCCCCTTTTGAGGGCATTGTGTTGCACACAGAAAGTATTTGAGAAGGGTGAACAAGAGGTCTGACTGGTCCTCCCGTGCTTGACGGAGCATGGTACCTTTGCTATTGCAGGGCCTGAAGGTAACAGGACCATCTTTTTGTGATCATGCTGAATATTTCTCTTGGAGTTAGCATTTGATGATGAAGGATTTCCTTATGTAGATTAGAAAAAAGCAACTTGTGGATTGTGTTTGGAACTTGGATGTAGCAGGAATCTGAACATAAGTGGGCAAACAGAGATTTAGAACATCAATGTAAAGGGATAGAATGTAAGAAAATAAGAGAATAGTGCAGAAGGCAGTCTCACACCTGAGGAGTGGCAGTTGTACCAATCACCAAAGATTAGGAACAGGCCTGCCCTTAACAGGCCACAGCTGTGTCCAATAAGAAGACAAGCGCTACAAAAGAGTGGGTTAGCTGGGTGAGGAGAGAGATGGAGTTTGTTGGTTGTGCTGTGAGGAGAGATGGCGTTTGTTGGCTGGGCTGTGAAGAAGGAGGAGTTGGTGCTGGGAGGAGATGTCCATGAGAACTCACCAAGAAGGTATGGAAGATTTACAATAAGATGAAACACATCAATGCATAGGAATTCTTATATCTTGCAGGGCATGATGATTCAGTGATCAATACAGATAGCCCAAAGTCAACAGGGTTTCATTAAAAACTGAAATGCACTTAAGTGAAACTCTGTAACTCATAAAAGGCTAAACCCAATGTTGCATCAGTGATGAAGAGGTGTTTGAAATCTCTTCATCTCATGTGCTGAAATTGTGAAGTATTTACTCTGATATTAATACAGACAGGCAACTGATAACAATAACAATTAAAAAAAATACATTCAGATTATATTTGTACAGATAATTTTGTAATGCAGAAGAAATGAAAAATCTGAAAGGAGTGAAATAATATAATACAAATCCACATAAGTGAAACTGACAATTTAGAAATTGTCTTCAATATATATTAGCCCTTGATTTAATACATAATTAGAAGTATATTGCCATGAATTTCTTTGGTCACAGTTTCCAACTGAAAAAAGCAAAGTTTTGGAGAGACTAGGTTCTATTACACACTGAAATCTTATACTAAGTACTATAATAATAGTTGCAATGGAAAGAAAAATCGAGATATTGCTGTAGGTTGCTGGGATCTACAATCCATTATTGTCTTCCTAAGTCTTAAATTTTGGAAAATATATATATTTCAGTTATAATTTGCAATATAATTAGCAGGCATTTAATTTCAGTTTTTCCCTGTGAATACATTAACTTTCTAAAACTTTCTTGAATCATTTCAAATTTCTCACTGCCTGAAAACTCAGTGGATTTTAAAGTCAGCTGGCAAATGACTGAGAGAAGTGTTGTTGTAGCTTTTTTAAATGGCCTGTCAGAAGAAAGGGCCAAACATCATGGGGCACTGGATCTTTGTGCAATTCCTAGAGCAGGCACAGAGTCCAAGTTTAACATCTGACAACCTTGTTTAAGTGAGTTCTGTGAGGCATTTTCCACAGGTGAGACAGATTTCATTTAGTTCACTAATACTAGTTAGTGTTTGCACAGCTGGAATTGTAGTATAACCTTGCCCAAGAACAAGTCTGGAGTCTGACTTGTGCTTTCCTAAGAGCTGCTTTAGGTATGTCCAGTATGTGTCAGTATTTCAGAGACGCTCTACAGACAATGCCAAGAGGGCAAAAATCCTTTTTATTTGCATGCAGAGGATAAAATTATATGTTATTTTGATATCTTAGAAGCTCCTGACTCTTCAAACAAAGCATACAATGCTTATTCATGTAGAAAGCTTTCCATGTTTGCTTTAGGTATCATCACAATGTTCATATTTTGAAGAAGTGACTTTATAGATGTGTGTGTAAAATCCACAAGTGCATGTACTACATAATGTATGTTAAAAGAAAATACCATTCAAGTTAATAAGAGTGATGTGTGGTGCAAAGTGTGATTAGCAAAACTCATATTTATTAAGTCTCATTGTCATTTTGCAGATATCTATTTAAATAGCAAGCCATCATGGTAGTTCTATCATGAGAGTAATGTAACAAAAACATCTGGAGTTTAGTGACTCAGAGGAGTGACCTTGCTGCTGTCTATTGTTGTGTTTTTAATATCAACTTTATTGATACAATAGCGTGAGGGATGGATATGCTTTCCTACAAGGTATTCTTTGCCGAAGCAGAGAATCCCTGAGCAGTGAGTAACCCTGAAGTCATTCTTACAGTCCCCTTAACCATCTGTCCCTGGAGCTTAGGAAACAGATTGAGATGCTGTTGTTAACCCCATGGAGGGAATTTGTCAGTGTTCATTATTTGGAATATTTTTGAGTGGGGGAAGGCCTTTTCTTACCTTTGTCTGTTCCTCCTCATCAGGAATAGACAATGTTCTGTGATTTGGTTGTTGATGGTGACTGCTTTCCCTGTTCTGCCTGTAGAAAATTCAAGAAGGATTCACTGTTTAGTCTCTCAGCTCACCAGTTTTTTCATAGGGTACACCTCAGTATTACTGATGTTTATATGAAACTACCCTTTTACTGGTATGATAAATGAGTCTAGGAAGAGTAGCTTGTAATAATTTTAAGGTTATTTTTTCAAGAAGATGGGTGGAATACACCAAATAAAAATTATTTCAAGTTTTTTGTGGATGGTTTCATAAAGGTGGGTTCACTTTAAAATGACAATTGAATGAGTCTTAGTATTTTCTCTTTTACATTGACTATTTCTGATAATTAATCAAATTTTTAAAATCTTTTCAGTTATATCTAGCTATCATAGTCAAAATATTGTTTTCTTCCTTACCAGCTAAATGGCACTGAATAGAGACCTTGTGAATGTTTTGGATATATCAGCAAATTTTGCTGCTGTTTGCCAACAGCTCTAATCCACTTTCTTGCTTTAGTGGATCACCTTTGGGGTGGGGCATTGGAAATTTTTCTTGTGATGACTCATCCCAAGTTTCCCTTTGAAAACCTCTAAGGAATCTCACATTCTTTTGCTCTTGGGGTGTTTGAACTCTTACAACTGTGAAAAAGAATGAAACAAATCTCTAAAGGAAGCTGGTGAAATGAAGCAGAAGGGAGCAATAGGTGGCTCTTTCCACCTATTCTGTGTGTAGGCTGAGACTGGGGTTCAACGTGTGGTCCAATTTGCTTGTCTTTTCTGCTGCCTCTGTTCTGCCAGCTTGTTATTTTGTGGTTGGGAGTTGCAAATTAGTACATCCTGTATGGAGTCAAAGATGTTGTCTTCCAATAGTGCAAGAAGGAGTTGCTTTGTTCAGAAATAGAGTTATGATCATAGCTTAAATAAATGTCTTTTTTTCACTTTGAAAATCTAGCTTGCAAATCTATTAGAAGATTTCTTTCCCTCTGTCAGAAAAAAAATGTGTAGAGATGGGTACTTTGTATTTAAATGCTTACTTAATAAACTTAAATGCATCATATTTTAAATAAACACAGTAAACTTCTTCTATTCCTATTGGAAGAATCAGCATTCACTATCTTTTCCAAGTAATTTAAAGGAGACTTTAGATACCTACAAGTTCGGGTTTTCAGGAGTGTGTTTATTGTCCTTTTTTTAAAAAATATTCCTCCTTTCTTCCTCCAGTTAGTCTTGATCTGAAGCTGTGCTCTCTTCACCTACTAGGTTGCTTTTTCTCTCCAGTGAGGGCCCTTGTTATACTTGGAAGTCTTCAGGGTGACACTTCTATTCCAGTCCTTGGCACTGTGTGTGTGTGGCAACAGCAGAGAGAAAATTTCCATGTTATTTTCATGGCAGGCATCTGACACTAGAACTGAGTCACACTTTTAAACAGATTAGCTTCTTTTCAGAGATAATTTAAATATAAAACCTTGAATCTAGTTTTGTCAATTTTTGGTAGGGGAAAAAAAGAAATCCAATGAGTTTTGAAGCTGTATTTAGAGAAAAGGATTAAAAGATAATTTCCCTAGTACATGTAGAATATCCAGCCTAAAATGAAAAAAGAACCTCTTCTAGGAAAAATTTTAGAATTAAATCAATTCTAAGCATACAGAAGAGACAGCAGTTTTACTTAGGGAAATACAGCATTCATATTTCAGTAGACAAAAACCCTCAAATATTTTCAAAATAGATTTCAATAGGAAACCTTTTACTCAGAGTCAAAACAAAGCACTGAAATGTTGGGATATTCTGTGAAAAGCAGTTTTCTATCAAAGCTGTTGCTGGATTCTTGCTTCAGCCTCTCCACTGATGGTTAGGAATGGGAGTTCATCCGGTTTATAAATAGGAGGGATGAGAGAGTGACTATGATTATTGGCCTACCCTGGTTTTAAAGGTTTTGCAGGTTATTTTATGATAACACCGATGACTTTTTCTGGATGCATATGTGGCTGTGAGGCCAACACACACTCTCTCCAGTTGTGTGGTATGAATAGCTCCTTTTTGATTTTGATATTCTTTTAAAAGCCATCAGATCGCTCCGTTCATGGTTCTCTTGAATGTACGTTGATGTGTGAATGAAAACCTTGGCTTCCATTAATTGCCATATTTTAAAAAAATAAAAATCACATAGCACTCAGCCCTGTGACTTAAAGAAATGAAGCACCATGGAAAAGAAGTAGAATTATCTGTTACTGAAAAACTGAAAATATGGCAGCAGCATCCAACTCCTAGTAGGCAGAAACCTGTTCATTCACACATATACTATCACAACTCTTGAAGAACTGTGCTTCTCTTAGAAAATCTATATATACAAGGTGCTATTTTTAACAGCCTAAAATGTGTGGTTATGTATGATTCAAGAGAATTTTGGTGAGTTTTTAATAGCATGACCTGTTTACTTGCTTGTAATTTGTATCCAGTGAAAATGGGATGATTCACTCCTTTTAAAAAATATAAACCAAATGAAAAATGCATTTATTTCCATCCTGTGGGGAGCTACAGAGCTATAAAGCCATGTCCATTTCATGTAAGGCCAAAGTATCAAGGAAATTCCTACTCCAGTGTATGGAATTTATTCTACATTAGCAGAGTACTTTTTTGATCCAATGCCAAATCAGATTTTAAGTAACATCTCAAAGGTAAAGCTTCATTAAAATAGGAGGATTAAACCATCAAAAGTTCTTCCAAATTACATAAGGCTCTATGACACTTTGGTTAACTGGCTCAAATTCATGTTAGGGGCTAGCTTTCTGTCCTTCATCCTGTAGGTATATTAAAATCACAGAGTCATATTTTGGAAACAGTAGGACTGTGTTTCATTTATTCAAGGCTTTAAAGGTGTGTTTGGACAGTGTGTTGGAGCAGGGTGGCAGAAGACAGTTAAGATTACTGTCAATGTACCTGTAGAAAGAGAGGAAAAATCCAGGCCTTGAAGTTTTGGTTAGGGTTTGTTTGGTTAGTTTAAAAAATTAGCAAGGTTTGATTGTTACTTACTTATTGCTCACAATTCTGGGCTGTGTTGAGACATCAGCGTTATGGTATGACAAATTAGTTCTAAAAAAGTTAAACTAACTGGCATATCACTGCTGTGGTTATTTACAAAATCATGGTGGAGGATTTCTTATTTTACCAATGGGCTTGTCAGTCTCACTGGGGGAAGGATAGGTTTTTGTGTTGTTTCTTGTGGAAAATCATGTCAGTGTTATGTGTGCATAACATATTGTCGTGGTTTTGAAATACAGTTCTGAATGTGTGACTACAAAGGTGTAGAAGTCTTTGCTTCTTCCTTTTTGGTAAAAAACTCCTTGATACTGTTCTATAAACATGTTTGATTTTCAGCAATTTTAAATGCAACAAAATATTTTATCATTTTTTTTTCCTCTTTGTGAAAGTTCACGTCATACGCACGTGGGGAAAAACTGATGACCCCCAAGCTGTTGCCTGTACAAATGCTTTTGAAGGTACTGCTAAAAAACTCACCAAAAACCATGGGAAAAGCAGCTGGTTAAAGCCTGTGTGAAAATTTGGAGTACTAGAGTCTTTGCTTTGAACAGTGATGTTTGCTTCATCATGTTACCTTAATGTCCATTAGTGTTACCTTCAGAATAAGGTAATATTCAAGGTGATGATGTGAACAGAGGGCCTGTCCTTGTGGTCTGCCTCCTGATTTTGGCCAAAATGCTGTGAGAAGTGCAATACTGTGTTTTCCTGCATTGAGGGGGTGCTTCTTACTCTGCTTCACTGCTCATGTAGCCACTGGAAGCTGCAGAAGAGACTTCTCCAAACTTACTTTCCGAGTACCTGAGATAGCTAGGAATGCATGTGATGGTACACACACACATTACTGGAGTATTTGGTCAGTTTTGTATGTGTGTTTTTCCAGCTGTGTATCCAGGGATACTGGCTTGTGTGTGTGCAGTCTTTCATTTGTGGATATCTCAGTTTATATTTGCAGGACAAGTACAAGACTTTTCAAGTGTTGCACATTAGCTACATTTGAAGAAGGGCCAAAGTACCAAAAAATGAGATAATGATGAGTGCTGAAGAAATAGTATAGGAGACACATATATAGAGAGAGTAAGGTTCAGTGATATTATCTAATATCTGTCAGGCATTTTGGGGTTTATGACATTTCAATAGAACTGAAAGTATGTGGGCAAAGACAGAAAGCGTGTTTTTCTGGGTAGATGTCTATCTGTATAAAAGAACTGGTATCTATGAACCATCTCTATTAATAAGTAGACTATAGTAAAATGCTGCTTTAAAAAGGCTAATCTTATAAAAACCTCTCTCTTTAAGCTGTTGACTGCTTCTTTTATATGTGGGTGGAGAGAATTCCTCTTTCTTTAGATGAAAGTAATGAAGGGCCCTTGTGGTGGTGATAGGATTTGGTTGGATTGGGATGTTTTTTGTTTAAAGTTTTTGCTTTGGACAGAAGAACCTGCATAAATACATTACTTGAAATGGCTTCTAAAATTATCTTTGTTTAACCTTGCAGGAGAGCAGCTTGCCTTTGCAATGCAAACTGAGTTATTTTTCTCCTGTCTGCAACTCTTGCCTCTTTCATGACCCAAAAGTAATGCCAGTGAAACTTTCATGACTGACAACCGTTCCTCAATGGAGGATGCAGTAGTGTTTTGGTTTTAAATAGCAATTTAAATATCAACTTTTAAAGACTCACTGCTTTTTCTATATATTGTTATCTTTTATTTTAAGAAGTATCTCAAATTATAAATTAGTGAAATAATGAACTATAATTTGTGAGAAATTAGGATTGAATAAACCCAGCTGCATAGCAAAAGAAAAAAAGTAGGGTTCTGTGAGAAAGTGGTGTGGCAAGGGATCTTTTCCTGCTGAAAAGATGAACAATGTAATAAAGAGCCAGGTAGAACATAAAAAGATCAGCTGCCAAGATCTAAAACAAAAAGGTGATAATTTGAATGGAGTTTGGACAGAACTTCAAGTTTGAAAAATGCATTAATAGTTTGCAGATGTGCAGAGATTATGGGGATTTAAAAAGCGAGATGAGCTGGTGTAAAATCAAAGGAAAAGATCCTTGCAAAATACAAAGTGAGCTACTATGTTTAAAGAATATGAAATTACCATTGTTGTATTTGTAAATTAAAAGATGCAGCCCAATAGCAAGTGTCATTTGGGAAAGAAATATCTGCATGTATTAGATTAGAGGTCGATTGGGGAAGCCACGACTTAACTGTGTTAAGGGAAATGTAGATTCATGGAGATATAGTTTTGCCACTTAAAGTGAAAGGTCTTGGTCAGCTGTAGTGTCTTTTCCTCAAGGAAATGGTACTGGGGCTACTTAGAGAAAAATAAGTATGTGAAATATTTAAGAGGAAAAAAACAAGCAAGATATGTGCAAAAGGTCAAGATATTGAGAACTGTGTTTAGAGATGGGGAATAAGAAAGGTTGTCCTTGACTAAGGGTGAAACCAGGAGATGGAAAAATATTTCGGGGCAATACTAGATGTTCTATTTTCTTCTAGAATTTTGGGTAAATCTCACAAGATCTGAAAGTAAGAGACCTATGAAATGTTGTCATTGGAGAAGTCAGTGTAGACTTCCTCTCCACCCTCAAATTTGCATGTATTCTTCCCTGTTCTTTTCTTGTGGAAGGTACTTAGACCCTAAATTCATCCAGGAAGAATTTACACATGGATGATGCAAGTGTTCATGCACATGCATGTATTGTGTCTGGTGAGATATTGTTTGTAAATACATGGGGGTGTTGTGTGTGTAGGTGTTTCTTGGTTTTTTGTGTGGTTTTTTTTTTCTATTTTTTTTAAATCAGTCTATTTGAGGGAAACTTAACACCTTCATTTGAAATTTGGAAGCCTGAGTAAAAAATGCCACCACTTCTAAAATCCCTCTATATCTCTGTGGGACCACAGAAAGTGGTAGGTCAAAAGGACTTTGCAATTCATGCAGTGCTGCTACACCACCAGAATTCTATTTGGTTATCTCTGTCCAAAGCTTCTCTTTCCATTTTAGGGTGGACTCTTGTCACCTTGCATCTGACAGTGCTTATGGTGTTGTTGGCTTTTCCACTAAAACTTCTCTCACTTTAAGGGGGCTGGGGGTGTTAAAAGGGATTCCTGGCCATGCACATGGGGTCATTGTGTCGTAGGTTTGCATCAGTCTTGATAGCAATCCTCAGACTGCAGTTAGGAAAGTGGATTTAGCAAGCAAGCTCGTGTGGTGCTTTCTGCCAGCTGAGTGTTCTGAGGTACCAATGAGTTATTTTTTTGAGTGAAAGCCATCCAGAAGACAATCATTTCATCTATCCAGTATATTTTTATGTTACACATTGAATCCTAAACCTCATTGTCATGCCATCTGTCAGAAATCTTTGCAATATTGGGCTGAAAGAATAAGCTTTTCAGTAGGTAATGGAAATACAGTTCTTTCACACAGGAAATGCAGTTGAATAGAAGTTGGAAAATAACTGGAAAATTTTTCTCCTAGTACCAAATGTCCTGGCTATACACATTGAAACTTTGACTGTTTCACTTTGTTATAGTTCTGAGAGAAAGCAATTTCTGGGGGGTCTGAAACAGACTTAAGAATATAATGATGCTCTTTTACTGCAAATATTGTAGTATTTTTTATGTGGTTAAAAATGCATTGTTCTGGAGCACCAGACTTTTCCTATCTCCCCAGATTACTTATTTCTAGTACTGAAAGAATGACTGGCTTCAGCATCAGTGCAACCTAACAAGGAGAAACTGTGTCATTGTTTTTGATGTACATTTAAAAGAAAAACCAAACACCAAAAAGCTTGGTTACATTTTCTGAGAATTGTTTTTTTGAGGAGAAATTGTTAATGAAAGCAGATATCTGTTATTCTTAACTGGGATATTGTCAGAGATGTATTAAGTCCAGTTGCTCCATGCAATAGTGAAGTTGCCTCTGATCATTAATGAAATGTTTGATTAAATCCTCTCCTATGAGGAAAGGCTGGGAGAAATGAGTGTGTTCAGAGTGAAGAAGAGAAGGTTTTGGGAAGACCTCCCAGTAGCCTTCCAGTTCTTGTAGGGGGTCTATAAGAAAGATGGGGACAAACATTTTGGCATGGCCTGCTGTGATGGAAGAAGCAGTAATGGTTTTAAACAGAGAGGTAATTTAGGTTGGATATAAGAAAAGTTTTTTGCAATGAGGGTGATATAAAACTGAAGCAGGATGCTC
This sequence comes from Melozone crissalis, assembly GCF_028551555.1. Taxonomy (NCBI): domain Eukaryota; kingdom Metazoa; phylum Chordata; class Aves; order Passeriformes; family Passerellidae; genus Melozone; species Melozone crissalis. The sequence goes on along the minus strand of NW_026535784.1, from coordinate 46,850,035 downwards.
AGAGAGGAGGTGGATGCCCCATTCCTGGAAGCAGTCAAGGTCAATTTGGACAGGACTCTGAGCAACCTGATTTAATTGAAGATTTCCCTGCTCTTTCCAGGATGGTTGGACCAGTTGGCCTTTAAAGGTCCCTTCTAACCAAAACTGTTCTATGAAATCAAATCAAGGGGAGATTCTTTGCTATTATCAGCTGGCCTTTTCCAGCAAGTTTTTATCTTTACATGTGCTAACAATCCCTTACAGATGTTTGCCTAATTTTTTTCTGTTGCTTCTTCATTTTATTTTCCTTTCTTTATCTTCAGTGATCCATTTCTTTCTCATGTGTGTTCCCCTAAACTTCATGCTTTAGAGCTCTGGGCAGTTTTACATTTGTCTGAAGTGTGTGGTACAAGTTGTCTGGCTCTGCAGAACTGCTAGGTGTGTTAGAGTCTGAGTAGTTTGAGCTCTAAACAGTTCTCTTGCATTGAGGATATTAGTTCTGTTTTAAGTCAGGTGAAATTTACATTTCTGTTATGATACATATTCTTAGGTTTTGGTTCTCTGAAGTCTTTCAGTCCTTATTTGTGCTGGATATCTTTCTGGGTACACTACTTGGGTTATGCCACAGTGCCAGTGGAACTTTATACTTTCCTGTAAGGAATTGGAAATATTTACAGTAATAGGGAGCAGCATCTCCCCTGCATGTTCTTTCTTTCACTCACTGACTTGAGTTCTACTCCAGTTGAAAAAGGTGCATGATGTTAACACACAAAGCTTGAATACCAATAGGTTGCTCCATCTGCACAATGTGCACTTAAGGTGTGACAAGAAATGAATCATTCATACAAATATGTAATTGTTCCACACAGGTGGTGGTGCACAGTTATGCTTGCCTGCTTCCCTCTCCTTAAATGGTGAATTTCCTGGGAAGAAAAAAGCATTTTGTTAATTTGATGGCTATACTGACAAACCAACTGTTGTCAGTTTTTATGGAGCTGTTTGCAGTGAAGGATTAGGTATTGTGCCTATGGTTTGTCAGGTACTTAAAAGACTGATGGCTACATGCAGTGAGGTGTGTAAAGGATTCATATTGGCAACAAAAGCAGCAAAACAGAGAATGAGGAGTTTCATGTTTGTTCTTTTTACGTAACGTTAATTTGGCCATGAACATCTACTCAGGATTCCCTGCAGCTGCAGTGCTCGCTGAGGAGTAAATAAAAGCAGCATGAGGCAAAGTTGGTATTCTTCCTCTCCACCTGGCTATTCCTATTCTGTGTGTTTGTTTTGCTGCAGAAAGAATGATTTTTGTCAGGAGAGACTGGAATGGATTGGGGTTTTAAACTTCTCAGCTCTCCCTGTTATATTCTTGTTTGGTTATCCTGTGTTATGACCCTGGTCTGTGGCAGGAACTGTTACAGCTTGTGTTGGTAGAGTTCACCCTTGATACTGACTTGGTCTAAAGGACTGAAATAAATGTTGAGTCAGAATTTTCATTCCTTCACCCCCCTGCTACCAGCCATTTCTCTGGCAAAGGCCAAGTGACTTGTGTATGTTTTGGTTTGTTTTTTTTTAATCAATCTTCTAGAGCATTCTTGGTTTATCCATTTAAGAATGTGGACTTACTAAAGCTGTTTTATAAGGAAAACCACAGAACAGAGAATGATGATTTACTGAAATTTCTCTATTAAAAACACAATGGGATGTGTACAGAGTAGAATCTGAGAATGTATGATTGATATTTGTTTTAATTATTGGTTAAAATAAGAAGGTAGTGAGGATGCTGAAGCCTTTTATTTATCTTCATTCAATAGTAACTGGTCTATGCCATGGAGATAAAGACAAGCAATGGGGTAACAGTGAATTGCAGCCTATTGGGAGAACACCTGAAAACAGATGTATGTGCTTTTAGAGGGGCTGCCCTCCTCGCATTCCTCTTGGGGTTTTTTGTTGTTCACCTCTTTGTGATGTGGAACCTATGGATTCAGTTCTCTTATTAGAGGACTCCCCCCAAAAATCAGAAAAAATTATTCCAAGTGTACTTCACATGATGCTGTATTAGTCAAGTGCTGCAGTATGACAGTAAAGTTTGTAAAAATGACAAATAATTATAAGAAAACAGATTTTGCATTTGGGAAAGAAGATAACTAAGAATAAATGAGAGTGGTTTTGTTTCGTTTTTTTTTTTTTTAATCCTAAATTGGTTAAAATTATTTCTTTTTGAGTTATAGACTATCATTGCTGAGGCCTGCATACTATAATTTCTAGCATCTTGCTGCATGAAGTTTCAGCTATTTTTAAAAATTACTTTGTATGTGCTATAGAACACCTAAAATCACTTTGCTTATATAAAAATACATGAACTCCAGTACTGTCTTTCTGCTCCTGAATTTGATCTTCCTCTACTATTTAATAAAACTTACAAGAGGAGTTACATTGTTTTGAAAGCTTTTTCCCATTGTGGCTAGATCTGGATACATTTATTGCCAAAGTGAAAATATTGCATGCAGCTATTTAATCTGTGGCTTTGTAACTACTGCCTCCTCTCGGATATCTTTCATCAAAGCACAAAGATCTCAAAGCAATTTTCATGCCAGTGCAATTCCTGCAAGACTCTCAAATTTATCACTGTTATCTGCAAGCAGGGCCCAAACTGGCTCAAGAGCTTGCTCTAGAACCCCATCCCCTGGTGTTAATAATAATAGGGACAGAAATGCTTGTTTAGCAGAGTTATTTTTATGCTCCTGAACTCTAGCAATATTAGCCGTGGAGAAAAAATGGCACGTGAAAGTTCTGGTAAGAAGCCTAGTTTTTTTTTTTTTCTTGGCTTTGTGCTTCACACAAAAGGTAAGGAGCTGAAAGAGAGAACCCTTGCCATTTTACATTAAAGTTTCTTTCCTTTGATGGAAATGTTGCTGGTGGCATAATCCCTGTATGATTCACTGATATTGGTATGTTTAGCTGCTTCTGAATGCTGGACAGGACTAATGGAAGTGTGTTACAGTGAAAGCTGAGATCTAGGAAAAGGGAGGAAGAAGCTCTTTCTAGGAAAGGATCTGGAAGCAGTTTGGTCTTTGAGACCTGGCTAAGAAAATGGTGATGGTTCAGAAAGGGCTTGGGGGCTGACTTTCTACTGTAGGATGGATCATTCCATGTGAGAACTGAGGATTTTTCAAGCAGTGGAAAGACAGATTCTATATATTCAGAGTTATGTAAAATATCAGAAAGCTATCAGTGTACCTTTGGTGTAAAATTGGCAGTGTAATGGTTGCATCTTGTAGTGGTAATTCCAAGTAGTATGCTTGGGGTTTCCTTTGCATGTTGCCCACGTGGGAGAGGAAGATGGCATAAAATTAGCTTTACCCCAGCCCAGAACAGCACAGTTATAAATGTGGCTCAGCCAGGAGAGTTCTGACAGCCAGCTGAAAGAGCAAGTTGTGTGTTTAAGCCTAAGGGAACTTAAATCTCAGTCTTTTCGTAGATGATCTGGAAGAGCAACAGCAGCAAAACAGCTTGCCATCTTGGCAGTGAGAGAACTTGACACGAGTTGAAAAGCTCCTACTGTAGGAAGAACAGTTAAAGGTTCTTAGACATCAATATTGTACTTGACTCAGTGCTTTAAGGTTTTTTTTAGCAGTAATTGATTTTGTCATCTGCATGTACAGGATTCCTAGCGTGGGAGGCAGTAATTCTCTCACAACCAGAGGGAGGAGAGAGCTGGTTTTCCTCAAATTGTAAGATATTTACCACAAGTGTATTCAAAGTATGGTTTAGTCACATTATTGAACCCACTTCATAGAAGATTATTTTAAGCCAGCTGTAAATACTCTATTGTGTGAGACCTACTAAAAGTGAGTGAAAGCCACTCAGCTTTCAGCTCTCAGGCCAGTCCTGCAGTTGTGGTGGGATTTCAAATAATTGCCTAAGTCTGCAGTTATGCTGCCATTGGCTCTCATGCCTTGATTGCTCCATTCAAGTTTCTGTGGTGGAATTGAAATATTTATTTCTGATAGTTGTTTTCCAAAGCCGGCATGTGTTTGATCAGAGTTGCCTATCTGATATCAAAGTGGCCAGAAGAGGCAAGAAGGAAGTACAGTGATTTGAAGACTCTCTGCCCAGGTGTTTTTTAGTAAGAATTTGTAGCTTTGTGCCACAGCTGAGTGAGCACCAATACTGGAGAAGTGCTAAATCTTATCAAACATTTTAATGGTTTCCAGACCAAAAGCTGTGAAAGCAATCTTCTAAGGTAATGAAGAATGCTTTCTACTAGATACTCAGTGTAATTTTCTTCTGTTCAACCTTCCATTGTGGGAAGTGTCAGCCTTTCTCAGTGTTCCATTTAGCCTTGTCAAGTCCACAGTCACAAAACTGTAAAAATTAGGGGGATCAATATTTTTATTCATCTTTTGCAGCTATAGAACTTCAAGATTGAGTGAAGTTAAGGTATCCAGCACAATAATGGCTCCCAAAATTTTTTCTAAAGCCTAATCTCAGCAGAGAAAAATCCAATCAGCCCTGTCATCCTTGGTAGTTTATTTTCAATAATGAAAGTCCTGCCAGTTTGAGACAAGCCAAAGTAGATGAGCTGAAGGCACTTCCTGCCTGTACAAATTGGCAAGAAGTGACCAAGTAGTTGCACAGTGAGTGAATATGTTAATTCTACCCTGGGGATGTTGAGATGGCTCTGTCTCGTTGCACATGCCTAGTTTTTCTTTAGTGGCTGGCTTTTGGTGTACTTGCTAACCTACTCAAGGAAAAAATACAGGAAGAAAAAGGACTCTCAAATTTTGAGGTAGATGTTTTGGTGCAGTGCTTGTAGCTGTCACCAAGGCTTTTACACAGTTAAACTAATTTCATTTTTTTGTTATTGCTGTGAGCTTTTCTGTACATTTTTTCATTACATGAAGTGGAAGAGTTTCACATTGCTTAGATGTCATTAGTTTGCATTGGCAATGTTCAAGTACATTGCCAAGAACAGTTTATTTTTTCCTTATTTTGCAGAAAAGAAAAGTTACATGGTAAATTGGTGGTGAATATTTCCTTGAATAAGCACTGGGGATCTGTCGACATAACTGAGTCTGCAGTTACAGATACAACATAGGTACACTTACTTCACAACTTGTTTGTAGCTGTGTGGAGACAACTAAAAGGGCAGGTAAAACCCTGGAATATATTTATTGCACTTGTCACAGTGTAGATCTGCAGTTTTTTGGTGCATGCTGCAGACTCCTAGTTTCAGTGACCTCAGGACTCCTTCTAGACATCTGCCTGAGTGTAATTCTGGGAGAAGGTGTTTGCTTTAGATTTTTAGTGATTCTGTTCTTAGGGTGATTTTCTTTACAGTGTAAATCTATATTTTGTGACAGGAACACAATAGATTAATTGTCAACAGAATTGATGTGACTTAGTTTTAAAAATTAAGTCCTAGGAAAATTAGAATAAAGCAGAGAGGACTAAATAAATTTTCATATTTAATTATAGTTTGTGTTTTGGTTTCTAAGCACATTTTCTACTTTGTGGCTGAAAGAGAATGGGTGTTGATGAACATGTACACCTTTGTGTATGTGTCTATGTCAATCAGATAAATGTAAATATAAATTGAAGACTTTTTATTGCTTGATGTATGCCTTTAGGCAAATCCTGCTGCCTAAGGGATAGGTAAAAATGCTATCTGAATAAGTGATTTGTGCTACTCACAAGAGCTCAGAAGTGCTAAGTATAGGTGCTGTGTAGGATAACAGTTTAGGAAATAATGAATCCCTTTCTCAGATAATAGATTTGATTCTTATCTTGCACTTAAGTGAGACAAAATCGTGCTTTATTTCTGTTAATGCATACTGGCATCCAGGCTGCAAAGTACAAGGAAGAAGAGTGAGGCCTGAAGCATCTATCTCATATACAGCTGTAGGTAATTAGCTAATTCAGTTGACTTCAAGAGGGTTAAAATATTTTATTTCCCACTAATATTATAGAAAGTAGCAGGCAGTGTAGCTAGCATCCAAGATTTAGGCACACTTGATATATGTACGTGGGAGGCTTTTCTGAACAGTCTCGTAAAACACAATGCCATTGCTATTCCTCTTGCAATATTTGGATTCTCCTTTCAATGTGCAGATCATTAGTAAACTGTGAGGCAATCAAGTAATCAGAGCCCAATTAAATGGCTCATTCCATTCCTGGGCTCAGAGAGAGTAGTGCATGTGTGAAAGTCTGGCTGTTAAATGGAGCCTGAACAACAGTGAGTGAAATCTTTATGAAGAATGCAAGGTGCTGAAAAAGAGAGATGTGTCAGCTGACCATGAAAAAACAAGTGCAAGCTTGTTTTAATGTTTAAGTTTGCTTTTTTTTCATGCAAATCTAATCACAAAAAAACCAGTCTGTCATTTCAGTAGTAGTTTTAGGACTTCCTATTGTGTGTGAAGAGATCAAAGGAGTAATGAAATTTTAGAAATATGCAGTCATCCATGGTTGATAGGGCTGACTTCTGCCTTGTACTTTTTTTATTAGACCTGTGTATTAAATTTCCTCCTCTGACTTGTAGACCTTTCCAGTCTACATCTGAATATGTACATGAGTATTAATCTGTGTGCCAGTTAATAATCAGATTGAGAATGCTATGCCTCATGCCAAAAAGGAGAAAGGGATCCTGAAAAAAGTAACCATTAACTCAGGTCTTTGGGTCAAGATTGATTCTTGTACTGTGATTAGGAAGCAGCTTTTGCAAGAATGACAAGCCTGAGATGGAGGTGGATTGCTTTAATGTAGAAGTGTAGTGCAGTTAGGGTTCCTGAGACCAAGAGATAATTCAAGCACAAAATATGGAAATATATCTATCTACCTGATACCTGTGTAGGTAAAATAAGACTGCAGAGCTAAAAAAAAATCACCTCAAAGACTTGACTAAAAGTATGAATTCTGAAGGTTAGACCTTGTCCAAGAGAAGGCAGGAGAGTTACTGTTTTGTCCATAATCAGCTCTCTGTGGAAAGGTTAGGTTGGAATAGATCATCTTTGAAAAGACATTTTCCCAACAACTTTGCAGGCATGATGGACAATTTTGTGAAGCCATTAATTTTTTTTTTCTAAAGATGGGACTAACAGTGGTAGTCATCAGCTTATTTTCTTTGACTGCATTGAATTTTATATTTGTCTCTAAAGGATTAAAAAAGAAATCTGTCAAATATTAGCAACTCCACCTAATTTTCCAAGCAGTTAAACCTTCCCTAAAATTAAAATTATTAAGCCCCACCAAGTTATGTGAAGACCTGGAAAGTTAGAAGCCAAAAGAATACTTCAGCATCTATTTGGCTTAGCAGAAGGATGTTAAGATGGTCACAGGTGAGACACGTGCCCCCAGAGAGTTTTAGCAACTTCTCAGTAGTTTTTTTAACTCTGGACATCCTTTTAGCACCACTCTGCTTTTTGCCAAGGTAATTTTGAACATTTGCTGGAGTACTGAAGAGCTTTAGAATATGATTAATGTCTCATATTAATGCCTGCTTTTTTCCCCCTTTGTTTTTTCAGTTCTTTTATTTTTTCTTGTTTAAAGAACATTCTTCTTTTCTTTTGAGAATAGTACTCTATGCCAGAAATCATACATAGCTTTTTAATCACAACTCTTGCCTTTAAACAGGGTTCAATTTCCTTAACATCCCAAGTAGCCATCAAGTGTAGTAACTTATCCTGAGGACTCTGTGCCCTTCCTGACGCGACTCCTTGTGTTTCTAACTAGTGACCTTGGTGTTGTGACCATCCTTGAAGCTGTATCTTTGGCATGATAGTGAATTTCTAATCAGGTAATTTTTTATTCATGCACAACTGCTGCCTTAAAGTATACATAAAACCCAATAATAGCAGCAGGGGCGAATTATTGTTATGCTGAAAAAGAAAGTCTTTGATATGAAATTGGCTCCTAAGTGTTCAGTGGTGCTTGGATGGACATCCTGCTCATTTTAAAGAGGTAGTAAGAGGCATTAAGATTCTCAATGGAGGTTGCTAATTAAAAAAGTGTCAGTAGAACAAGCAATGAAACTGTGGAACTATGTCTTAGTATTTCTTGTAGTACGGACCTGTGGTCAGATTTTCCTAAAATATTGGGCTGTAAAATAGAAAGGACATGACATTGAGCCAAAAGTGATAATGACTTCTGAAGAGTCCAACAACTCTTACTATGCTCTCTTACATGGAATCACTGCTCAGCTTTTTAAAATATTTGTCTCGAGAGTGTCTGAGATCCAGATGATACAGAAGTATCCATCTGTTTGAGAACCTGAAAAGTAAAATTAGTGGATAAATTGATCAATCTATTTTCATCAATCATTAACTTTAAAAAAGCAAAGTAAAATGTAGAAAATCTGATTGATCTGACTTTCTGTTTTCTAAGCATTTCATAAATTCTAATAAATCTTCCTATTGAGTAATTTCTAACCAAGTTGGGAGAGTGTTGGACACAGTTTTTCAGCATTATCTGGAAATAAGTGGGCTTTAAGGTAGGGTCAAGTATGGCTTTATAACTTGCTACAATATTTTATGACTGAATTGGTCAGTCTCTGTGCCTCCTTCCTACAAATTTCTCAAGTTGCACCATATAGTTAAAAAAATCCCAGCCTTTCCCTTTTCTTTCTTGGGTACAATCAGCCTCAGCTGTGGGAAAGCTAATCTGGAACTGGGCAGTGGATTCAGTCAGAACTCAGAACCATTTAAGAAAAGCTCAGTGGATGGGTAAAATGGGATGTGTGGGTGCCAGTGGAACATTGGAGGGGAGGATGAGGCGCCCATTTCCTGAAAGGGGTGGCAGGGTGGCCTGAGCTTTTCTGTTGCTTTGAAGACAGAAGAAGAAATTATAGAAGAGTATGGTTTGTAAAAGAGGTTGTAGCAATTGTTTTATTTAAAAAAAAGCTGGAAAATACTCTCACCACAACTTTTTCATGTAGTTAAATAGGATTTATATGATTCATCAATGATGGTGTTACAGTTAAACCACAAGGGTGTTTTCTGTAGTTCTTTTCTCATCATTAGTAATTAGAGTGATATTTGCCTGTCAATATAAATCATCTCCTCACTAATTAGCACTCTGGTGTGATTTGCTAACTGAAGCTCAAGAAATAGAGCTGTGTGTGACTAATCCCAAAGTGCAGCTTTGCTCAGAAAGCAGGCCTGCATCAGAGTTTAATCTGGTGGCAGAAGAAACAGGTTAGTTCAGAGAGAAAATGGTTTTAAGGCTAAGACTCCAAATGTTGAGTCTAATCTAATAGAAATCAAAGGCAAAGCTTTACTGATTTTGAGTTCTTTGAAAATCAGTGGAGGGCTTAGAAATCTTAACTTAGATGTTAGCAATTTTTTTCTTTTACCAACAATTGACTGTAGTAATGAGGTTCCAATAGAAATATCTGCTTTGTGTGCATTATGCTAATATGCACGTTCACGGGATTCCAGAGGCATCAGAAAGAGCAATGATCTGTTTGTCTTCTGGTTTGAACCTTCCCTGAGAGACAGAAATTTCAGTGTCTTATATTTTCAATTCAGTTTACGACAAGCCTATACTGCTTCCCCTGTTGAAAACTATTTGTAACCCAGCTCTTTCCCTGCCTGGAGTTTCAAAGTAGACAGTCTTCTTCAGGGATGACTTCTCTGAGGTTTGGGCTGCACATTATTTGTTATCTTGTTGCATATGCTGCTGTGCTGTATGTTGCTCTGTTCTCTGGTGACAGGGCTGAGAGCGCAGACTTGGTAATGAACCCTTGACGACAGCAGGGGGAAAAACAGCGGAGATAAACAAATGTCAAAAATTGTACCTAAACTATGAATTTTTCAGCCTGTTAATTGTTCAGATCTTAGTCTCTTACCCTTTGGGAACAAGTGCTTTCACTTGTTATCCAATTGTCACACACAAAGTGTTCTGGCTACTGATGTGTCTGAGTGCACAGCAAAGCCTGTGAGGCCCAGGTGCCAGACTAAAGAGGGAGCAAGGGAGGGAGCCAACTCTGTTGGATTGTCTGGTTGTAGGATCTTGGTTTTGTATCTCACATCACAATCTCTGCCCATGATACTGCATTCCTGCTTCTGCAGGAGACAAATGTGACTTAAAAATTTGTAAGGAATGGGTATTGCAAAATCAAAAAGCTTCTTAGCAGCAACAATTAGTCTTTTTCTGCACAACTAGAGAAGTTCCACCGTGCCCGTGGTGTCATAAGGCTATGGACCAAAAAAGAAATTAGTAACTGGTGTTAACGGTGTTGTTCAGGAGGGCTCTCAAAATGAGATGTCTAATGGGATGTTGACTTGAACACAGCAGAGTGATGAATTTCACTTGTCCTGTGTAAGTGTTGAACCCTTGTTCCCACTCTTTCACTTAGAGCAAGATGGGAAGAATTTTTGCAATGCAAATGGAAAAGGTAATGCAGGATTTTGGGCAAAAAGGAGTAATTTCCTTGAACAGTGGCCAAATTGCTCAGAGTGTACTAATGGAACTGGGTAATAAATGAATACAAAATTACTTGTGCTGCAAACAAGGCCTTTTTTTTAACAAAGCAGGAAATAAATTCCTATGAAATTATTTCAGTAAATTGTTCATCACAAATGCTTTCTTCCATTTCCATATTGTTTATATTTTACACAGAGCTATGTGATTCCCAAATTTCAGTATTTTATTTAACAAATCTTTTTGTATTTTCTGAAAGCAAAAGAGATGAACATAAAACAGTTGATTCTGAGTTGTCAAAATAGTTATATTTAGCCAAAGGCAAAATAATTTTTATTTAGCTAACTTTGCAAAAATGGCTAATGAGCACTTAAGTGTGATTTTTTTAATGGACCAATTGGATTTGAGACCTGGAATTTCAAGATAAGGGAAATAAAAGCCTTTGGAAGTTGTTTGGTGTCCAGGCTGTTTATGGTGTCTGTAGGAATTACATGTAATTTATTTGTCTTATGGATTATTGTGTTGAACTCTGCCTTCTCATGAAGGATAGTAGAAGGTACAATGATAATAAAGACTATAACACACAAGTTAATATTCATGGACAGATACCTAAACGTAACTCAGAGCATTTTTATACAGTGTGTGAAACAATATATCAGTTGCTAGTAGCAACTGTGGTAAAATACTTCCCCTTGTAACGCCCACTTCTCACACATCTGCAGTTTTCCTTAAAATTCCCTTTCTAATATAAAATTTTGTGAAGATTTCCTTTTCGTTCATTACCCAAACAAAATAAAATGTGGGAAATACTTTCCTTCTTTTTATTTTTCTTTTTTTTTTTTTTAAATAGAAACATGAGGAAATTATCAATTGATTTGTATTATTACTAATTGAAGGTATTTGATTTTTCCAGAATGAATCTTAGATATGATAATTGGAAGCCTTGAATGGTCATATGGGAATTAAATTATCTCTTTTCTTTGAAAAAGCTTCATGGTACTGAGAACATTATCGTATGACTTGTGTGGGAGCTTTTTCATCTTTCATCAGATAAAATGATGAAATGTTAGTCTTGGATGTTTTAAGGGCTCTCTAAAGCTTTTGTAAATATGCTGTAAGTATTTGGATTGTGTGAATAAATTTATTTCTAGGGGATTTTCCCTGGGAGTGATTTTGGGGTAAGGGAGGCAGGGTATGAATCACTCTGGCTCTGGAGTACATTGTGGTTATTGTCAGACTTGTGCTCCTGGGCCATTCTGTCAGTGCCCAGCAAAGGAATGTTTCAGGATCACTCTGTATCCTCAACCCTAAAAGACTTTATATTGTGAAACCATAATTAGTAGGATTGGAAAGGACCTGAGGAGGTCAGGAACTCATCCCTCCTGAATTCTAACACAAAATGTGTTGACAGTTCTGTGTTAGGTAGATGAAGCAAGATGTTAATAAATAAATAGAAATAAAAAGATGATGTGAGGGGAATTCAATTTGAATATTCTTAAAAACCAATGAAAACCCCTTCATGTTTTCTTCTGAAATGAGGGAAACCAGAAATGTTTTCCTTCACACATTGGCTCTTTTTTCCTTCTCCAAGAGGAATCTTGTTTTTCAATAATCTGTGTGCTTCAGGTGCATAACAGTGTTAAGTACAAATTGGGGCAGGTCTCAGAGAGGCTTTATGCACTCTGGTCCTGGTGAGAGAACAGTGGGGCAGCATCTCCTCCCACTGTGTCCCTTGTCATCTTCCGAGTGCTTGCAGAGGCTCAGGCTGCAAAAAAAGAGAGGGGGGGGTGGAGGGAAAACACACTTTTCAATCATCAGGCCAGGTGTCCATCCCTGGGAGGGATGGTTGGAGCAGCGTGCTAGCTGCCATGGTTCAGGGGAGCAATCAGACAGTAAATAACGCGACACTGTGGAGGCTGTAAGAGCGACCCACCTTGTGTTAGTCTGGCTCCTGAGTGGGGAGTTGGAGGCCATCTCACTCTGCTAGCTTTTAGTTTAAAAAGATGCAGTGAAATACATTCTTAGCCAGACCTCTCAATTACCAAAAATTAATTTTATCTACAAAATGTCTTTCCTTTCAATCTTTGCTCACACATCAGGTTTTTTAGGTTTTATTTTCCTCAGTGGTATGCTGATTTACTGTGTGTTTGGGTTTGTTTGTTTGTTTTCAGTTTTTTTCCTCATTTGTTTTTCCCTTTTTGAACACACTCCTGCAGCTTTCTTGAGAGTATCACACAGATTAAAAGAATTAACTGATGTCTTTTATGGGCTAAACACCACTCTGCACATCCCAGTGTGATGTTTATCTTTCCCTGTTAAAGCATAAGTGTTTACTTACATTGAGTTTGTGACCATTATACTATGTAAATTGTCTTGTGTGAGAAAATATTACCTAACTTGTCATTCTTCATCTTCTGTTATAGAAAATATGCTGCACCAATGGGACAGTAGTGTTTTAGGGATTCATAAGTTTATAATTATGGTAAACAATTAAGAGCTCATATGGCACTTGTGCTTTCAAGAATAGAAGCTTGCTTTCCTGTGTGTTTTTCTCTGCTTTTATCATAGGAAATTACACTGTTTTTGTAGTGAATCCCATCCTAGCCCTCAACATATTTTACAAACATTAATGAGGAAACCTCAGCACTCAATTTTTACGTAGAGGTTCTGGGCCCTTAGGGGAAATGGTTTATTTCTTATGAGTACAAACAGGTCAAACAATTTCCTGTATGTTGTCTGGCATTAGTCAGTGATCTATAAAGTTTAGCATCATTTTTATTCCCAGTGAAACTAATGAGATTAGTCATAGAAAACAGTCTTTCTTAGCTGAAATTATCATACCTCAGTGTGGGCTTGTCTAGCATGTGAAATCCAGCTACAGAGGCTGGTGTGATTATCATCTTGCTGCTGTTAATTCCAGTAGTCATTAGCAAAGTCTGGTTTTCAGAAGCCACCTTCTGATTTTCTTGGATTATTAAAGAAAATAAGGTATTAACAAATTAAAAAATCAATTTTCTCAAAAATGGTCCTTGAAGGTAATTTTTTGGGGTTTTTTTGAGAACTGTGGGAGGTGTTGTGTTTCTATTATGGTTGTTTTGGGTTTCATTTGTTGAGGGTGTTTTGTTTGCTTTTTTTGAGGTGTTGGGTGTGGTTTGGTTTTGTACTCCTGTAGTTCTTTCAGTTTTGAAGTATGTGTCACAGCTAATGTACCAAATAACTTCTATAGGCTGGGCTTCATCTGGGAAAATCCAAAAGTTTTTCTGTCAGAGATATAAAATTTCTTCTAATCTTTTTCCACTCTTCTGAACTGTCATCTCTCTTAACCCCAAAAATGTTGTGGAAGTGATAGCAGGTCTGTTGTGTCCTTATCTGTTATTTGCATCATTAGATTTCGTTCATGCTGAACTGAGGTTTCTACTGTTTAAGTAGTGCAAAAAGTAGTAGACATTGAAACTGTATTAATTTTTACTTTTTTGTTAATTGCTTTGTGCATCAATTCTAGCCAAAATAATGCAAAATTTTTCATTTGTCTCAGAGATGTAACTATAGACTTTCTGCAGTCAGTTGAGAATTGTCTATTTGGTCTATTTGACAGAGAGACTGAAATCTTCTACATGTCATCTTGGGGGTCACTACGGCATTTCTCCAAATGCATTTTTTTATCAGCATAACAGCAATTGTGCAGTGAAAGGGAACAGTGAACTGAAACAATAGATTACATTTTAATAATGCTTGGCCCTAAATGCACCAGAGAGATGTTTCTTGCTCAGTGAAGTATGAACCTCTGATGGCAGTCTTTTCTTTGATTTAGGGAGCTGTGGCACTGACATAGTAGGACTGTCATTTGAGTACTTGGAATGAAAGTTCTGGAGATGTAAATCCAACAAGATATAAGTGGTAGCAAAAGCCTACCTATTTAGACTGCTTGCACTTACTTAGAATCAAGTTTTCCCATGAGGTGGATTTTAACTTTCTCTGTTTTCTTTATGTAATGCTTAATTCAGGCTTGTTCATGTTGAAAAGTTTTATTTTACTTTTGCTATTTAATGGCATAAATCCTGCATGTATTCTCTGTTTTTTCTTACACTAAATCAAGTTCAGGTAGCTGGGGAGGGTGATGCCCTGTGCTATTCACAGTCTAGGCAAGTTTAGGAAAAAAACCATTCAAGACGTGACTGGAAAGAAGATATTGTTCCCTAGTCCACCTCAGTCCATGAGTGCAGTCATGTAATTCTCTAAGTTGCTCATTATTATCCACTTGCAAGAGGTTGCTGAAACAGTTGAGCAGGGAAATGCAGTGCTAAGAGATATCTGAAAATGTGTTATACATTTGAATTTTGACAATGCCCTTTTACTTGCAGCTAATAATGCACAAGTTAATTCTGAAAGACACAACTCTGTCTGCAGTGTAATATAAAAAATGTTTACTTCTAGATAATTACCTTTTTCATATACTATGTGCTATGACAAAATTACTCAAATGAGGACTTTTTGCTAAATACCAAATATCATAGATTTCCTAGTCTTTGGAATTATTTGATAATTTGCCAAAATTTTTGAAATTGCAAAAGGTGCTTCATGTTATATTTATTCATTGGTCTTCAACGTAGGACACTGTTGAAGTGAGATAGAACAAGGTTGAGTTACTTTTTGCAGTTGCATTTGCAGTTGGGGCCCTAAAAAATTTTTTTAGCTAATGTCAAAAAACCAGTAGAGCAGTAATACCATTTTTGTATATTAGCTGGAGAGTTTGTTTCCTCTTTGCGGATTTTGGAAATTGTAATGATAAATTGTCCTTCCTGCTTTTGAACACTGTTTGTTTTGTAGTATTCTGAAGATTAGTTGTAGAAAAAAGACTTTCTAAGCTGAAAAACTTTTGTCTGAAGAATTGGTCGAGGTCATGTATTGATAGAAATTTCCACTATGTTGTGTGCTTGGAGGTTTCCCCACATTTTATAGTTAGAAGTTATGCAGCCTACCCCCAAAAGTTTTTCCTCTATTTCCTTAAATTTGTGGAATTTAGGTTGTCTGTTAGTAAATAGTGTGAAAGCTGATTTCTTTCGAGAGCTGGCTCAACATCAAACCCTTTTAGGGAACTGTTTTTAAAAGTTAAGTCATTTAAAGAACAAATAGAAACTTAGTATAATAGGTTTGTACAGGAGAGAATAGCTGATATGTACAGCCAATATCACAATACCTGATTTGCTGAAAGAATCACTGCTAAAACACCATGAAACAAATTTCACTGTCTCTGTATTTCCAGCAAAGGTGATCTGCTGAGATGGAGAAAATAACCAAGGGAACAATAATTTTATACTGATTCTTACATCTAGTGAGAATAGAGCTCAGTCTGAAAGGAGACGATAATTAGAATGAAACTCTTCTGAAAACACCTTAAAAACATAATATTGGAAAGTATCATTTGGTCCACTGACTATCATTTTTCTGACTGTAAGCGAAGGAATCATGGCAGAAGTTTGAAGGCGGATTGAAAAGTAGATTTCTGTCAAATAATAAAATAATTAGTTAGAAGAAGTTATTTAATGGGTAGAGGTCTTGAAAACAGTTTTTTAAAGAGATAATATCGAAACCACAACACCATTATTTTGATATAAAGATATGAAGTACAATAAGGAAAAATGCAGTTTTGTCAGAGATGGCTAAAATCAGAAAAGAACTGTGTAAGTGGTAATTGGACTCTCTTGGCAATGGCATGTATCAAAGAGTGACACAAACATACAGAGACAAAACTAACAAGACGGATTAAGCCCCAGTGAATAAAAGGCACTAAAAGGCCATAAAAATGTCCTGTTCATCATATTGGGTGTGAAAAGAAAACAAAGAAAAATGATAATTTTATTTATTGAGGAAGGGAAAGTAATTAATAGTTCATATTAAGCTAAAGGTCTGTTTTCTTCTGTGTTCCATGTCTTTTAACAAGAAAATTCCTTATGGCAATTGAACATAATATAGGCAAGAGTGGAATGAGTACATACACCAGAACAGGAAAAGCATGAATCAGAGAATATTTACCCCATCTTGGTGTATTTAAGTCATTTGTGTCTGATGAGGTTTACCTACAATCCCCCAGGAACTAACTGGATCAATGGCTCAGAAACTGGCAGTGTTTATCTTTGAGAGCTCATAGAGAGTGGGTTGGCCCCAGAGGGCTGAAGAAGGGCAAACATAGTAATTAATCTTTCAAAAGAGGAAAAGCAAGCGTGACTGATAGTACAGTTTCTCTCTCCTTACTCCAAGAGTTGAGAGGAAACTAGAGAAAAAGTTGCAAACAACCAGCTCTTAAGAACCTAAAGAACAAGAATAAGCCAATATGAGTTCCCAAAGAAAAAAGTCAAACCAATGTGACTTCCTTGTGTGTAGGGAAATTTTCTAGCACATGTGGTATAGTGAGTTCTTTAGTAGCCTTGCAAATGACTGTTGAAAAAGGAAATAGTAAATAATGCAAATGCCAGATCATTATATGATACTTCTGCCTTATTGGTAGCTATCTAGAATATACACCAATAGTTCTCTGTGATTCTGTTAGGAAACAGGAATCACAATCTTACAGATCGTAAAATTAGTTTTTGAAAAATATTCAGAGAATATCCAAGATGAATTTCTTATAAATCTTAAAAAAAAGATAATTTCTGTGGTTTTTAAGGTTGTGACTCTAGAGTGAGACAAGCTAATAGGGAGGCTTTTTGGAAAAGTTATGAAGAACAAGGAGGTTTTGGTAGTGTTTTAGTATAATCACATTTCCACTACAGAAGTAACTTATCTTTTGGTAAATTTGGTTTACTTGGCATCTGTCCCAGTAATCAGCTCCTGAAAGGGTTATGTGAAATGTGATAAGCTTTGTTTTACAACAGCCTTCATTCATGTATGTGATCATTCAATCAGGCCTCGTCTCCTATTCTCTTTCCAGCTCTTATATTTGGTCCTGCAGTTAACTACTTCACATTCTGGATACTTCACTTCTTGTAGTAACTTTTGGCTGTGTTTGGGGCTGTGGCAACCTTTTGCAGTAGTTGGTCATAGACCAGTACTGGCTGTCGTCCCTGTTGTGGATGTCTCTTTCTTTGCTAAGTTATTTATATACAGATTGTTGCTGTGAAGATAACTGGTTTTTTTGGGGTTTTTTTGCTAATGTTTATCAGTGTTGCAAGAGAAATATTATCCACTTGGCAGAACATTTCTCAAGCAATCTTATAGGTTTGACAGCTCCAAAGAAGACTGGTACTGAGATTGGCAGTCACTGTGCAAGAAAGACTGACCTCAGGAGGCTAAAACCCCTGTAGCTATTTTTAAAGTTTTCAGAAGCTGCTTTTTCACTGAGAAAATGCCGTCTGGATGTTTGTTTAAATGGATTTTCCAGTAGGAATAAACCTTTAAAGCTTTCTAATGACAGTGGGAGTTTTCTCCTTTGGGAGGCAGAATTCAAGATAGCTTTTTTTGGAAAGCCCATTTTGAAGATTAGGAGCGTTCATTTAATAAGTCAAAATAAGGCTCTTGCAATTTAAGTGATCATAGGGAATTTCTTCTTCCTGTGCTTTTGCTCTTAGCCAGGAGAGCACCCAGAGCTGTTGGATAAATGAGTAGGGAATCTGGATTACTAGTCAGGATTCACTGATGTGACTAAGTTGAGTTTTGAAATTTTATTTTCATTTTTACTTTAGCACCTATTGCTATTAACTCAACCAAAATGATTAAAAATATATTGAAATTTAAAAATCAGATGTCTTATGGCTCCTCTACCATAGGTGGTAACTGTAGTACCAATAACTGGTGGATGAACAGCAAAGGTGTTTTTTCAGATCCTGATTCCATTGACATTAATGGAAGTCTTGCTATGGAGTATTTGTTAAGAGAAGGAAAAAAATCATTTTTTGCCTTCAGAAATTAGTAATGCTGATCTTCTGAAAGTATGAACCATAGTTTTGTGTGAGTTAGATCAGGGGAATTAAAAAGCAGAGTAGAATCCTCTTTGGGCTCTGAAGGCTCTGAATGACTCTTAGGAGTTGGCAGCATTTGAAATATTTTTGACCAGGTCTTGCATGATTTCTTTTGGTAGGGTGTTTACATATAAAAGTGTCTCTATTTTGCTTAGGGACAATTGGGATCATAATTTTCGCATGACTTCTGCACATATTCTAGCACTCATCTGAAGCTTTAGTTGCTTCCATATGCAACAGGCATATGCTCTTAAATAAGCTTCATGGACTTGTGAATGGCTGAGGAGTCACACTTCAGGATGATCCTCTCTTGTACAGATGCTACAGATGCTTTGTTTGCCATCTGTTTTCTTCCCTGCTTGTCTTATAGCCCCAAAGCTTGTATGATTCCAATACTGAGAAATCCTTATTGCTTCCTCAGGAACTTTTTCCAATTTCTAGTTGTTAGTTGTTCTAGTTCTTCAATTTCTAGTTGTTCAATTTCTAGTGAACAATTTTCATTGTTCACTGTGGTTTTGGTTTCTATGCTCAGCCTTAAAAGCCCCACAATTAATGACTCTTCATCCATCTTTCCATTTAAAAATGAGCAGGTAACTTCTGCTTCTTTTTTTGAGAGGTTAGGACTGTCATTTAATGACATCTGGGACTGACACTGGTACATGGCTTTATATTTTTAATTGCAGATGATTATCTGGGGTAGCTTCTGATACTGTCCAGTCAACCAGTTTGAAGTAAATGCAATCTATTTATAATTGTCCCACATTCCTTGTAGAAAGTACCACAATATGCTGCGGTTTTCAGGGAATGAGGTTAATTGTTCCAGCCCTGATTTGACAATTTTGATTCTCTTCCATGATAGTAATTACACTATATTTTTTAAAACAAAAGGAATAGTGAAAAAGTAGACAACAAAATAAAGGGGTGTATAATTTACTTACCAAACTTGAGACTCTTACTGAGTTACCTGAAAGGATTTACAAGTGGGTACTTATAAACTGACAGAACAAGAAGGTATTGAGAGCAATAAAATGTTTAAAAAATTAACACTGAAGGAAAATAACTGACAACCTGAATTAGAACTATTACTTTCTTCTTCACAGCCTTTGGTTACCTGGCCCTTGAATTTGAAGTGACACTGGTGATGGCTGCTTGATGCTGCTTGAGTTCTGCCTTGCTCTGTGGAAGAGGTGTCTCCTCCTACTGTATTAATTTAGCATGCTTCACTAGAAGACAGGCTGCCAGGCTTTACTTAATTTACTTTGGTTCTCCTTCAGAGAGTTCGTATTCTTTGCATTTTAAGTTCCCTTGATAATAGGATGTTTCCAGCTTAAAGTTGCATGGCAGCTTTCCATGCCGTTTTGTGCCAGCACAATTCTGCATTCTGAGTTGCTCAGTCAAGGCTGCAACATCCTGATATTATTGCCACAAAAAAAGAAGATAAAGTAGAAAACTTGGGTTGTAGGTAATGGAAGTGCTATAAGGGATTGACATTACCCACGTTGCTCATATTATTCATTGACATTACCCACATTGATCAGTTATTGATTATAGAGCTGGAGCTAGATGATATTTTAGTGTCCTTCCAGCCTAAACCATTCCATGGTTCTATGATCATTTGCCTTTGGGGATCACAGTTTTGGGCACTACAATATAAAAAAAAAACCCATTAAGTTATTAGAGTCAAAAGGAGGACCATAAGGACTGTGAAGGGTTGTCCAGGCAAGTATAATTTATTTCATCCTCAGGACAGGGTCATCTGGTTTTTTTTCCTGAAATCAGTATTGCAGCTAATCTATTTCTTTTTGCTTTCTGGTGATTCTTTAAGTTACAGCTGCATAAAATGTACATAAAATGAACTGATTTGTAATTTTAATGCATCATGTGAAGTGTGCCCAACTTTATGCTGTTATGCTTAGGGTTAAGTGCATTTTCAAGAGAGAAAACTAAAATATCTGAGATAAGGCAAACATAAAGAAAGGGAAAAATTTCAAATAATGGCTGCTGATCCATAGTCTGTCATCCAAACTGAATAGATATTTTCAGTCTCATGAATATGTTCTTTGTAACTCTTAAATAGTACTAAATCAGTCATGAAGATTATAAATTGAGAAAGTGAAATGCACTAATGCAGTATTTTAAATTTTCATACCCTTTTGAGTACTTATGTGACCTTTACAAGATAATATAAGCTTATTAGGTTGAGTATCCACAATTCAACACTCAGCTCAACCTCCAGGACTAATGAGAGAAAGAGGAAGTGAAATTTGGATGCAATTAACTGTTAACTTGGCATTTGTGTGCTCCCTTATGCATTCAGATATTGCTAGTTGACTTTTGTAGAAGCACAGTCATGTCTATGGAGTTTCTAGTCGAGCACCTTGAAGCTTTTTTTCTGCAGATGAAATGGTTATGGATTGGAGGAGACTTGATCATTACAGGATTACCTGGTATTGCCCCGAACTTTCCTGTTCTCGTTTACAAAGGAGGAAAAAAAGACCCCTGTGTTTTTAAATCAAGGGAAATGACCTGTAGTTCACTTGCGAAGCTCTACTGATGGAAAAGAGGTTTTGATTTTAATGTGAATCACCATCTAGGTTATGAACCAATATCTGTGAATCATGCAAGTCCTTAAGATCTATGATTAAGTTTATGATGTTGCTGGGATTGTGGAAGCTTATAGAAACAGCAAAATGACAGGTTAACAATCACTGTAACTTTCTCAAGAGTGGTTGATCAATCTAATACCACAGTGTCTGCAAAATGAATTGTACTACTTAGCCGTACGCATTGTGAGATGTTATTGGTTATCATTGGGTCTTTAATGTTTACATACTCTCAATTTGACTTGTTGCTATGATATTCACTGTCTGATGCTTCAAATTGTGTCAAGCCTTTGAGAGGGGTTTACTGAGGTTTCACATGTGTGGTTCATTAATTGTTTCTGTTTTTCTTCTTAGCCAAGATCATATAACTAAAGAGTAATATACATAGAGTATGTCCAGGTTTTCTAGATGTGTACAGAGACAATGACTGTGACCTTCTCAGCTTATCTGGGATGGGTGCATTTATATAACTTTGTTAGTTGGTATTCTCTTCACACTTTATGTCCATTTAAATATTAGAACTTGAATGCAATTAAAAATCTAAATAGTGGATCTTCTTAGTGTGGTGATAAAACAAGTGTGGAGTTTGTGTTTTGTACCATGCAAAGCCAAAAATGTTGCTATGGACCAGCACAAATAGCAGAGTATTGCTGGAAGTTAAAAGCTGGTGATGATGAATGTGACCACCATGTGGTATTACTGAACTCCTGAGAGAATAAAATGCTACTCAATATCTCTGGTTGCCTTCTATTTTCTTGAGCAGTGCAGTGTGCTCTGAGGAGTGGATAGCCTAATATTTGCCATCCTGGAGAATGTTTAGTGGGGAGGACTCTAGCAACGCTAAATAAGAACATCTCTATCACTGGTAGACCCCATAAACTCAGCTGTGTGTTTATCTTCTCATTTTTCAGCTTCAGGTTTTCAATACTAGAAGACTTGAAGGTTTTATTAGAATGATGATCATATGTAAATATCTTTATTACATTGTGCACAGAATAATATTCTTTTTGCAGTGCAGATCATTCTACAAAGAGCAAGAAAAGTCAAAATTTTGGCCCAAAATCTGGTTTAGTTGAGTCATGCAAGGTGTTGTGAACAAGCTGTGTCATTAAATTTACTTGCAAGTTAAGGGCAGCAGAAGAAATACATCTAGAGATGATAAATAGGCTACAAATAGTTTACAGTTCATCATCATGGTTTCTCCATTCTTCTACGTACTAGAATCCTTTCAGAGCAAAGATACTTTAGCATGTGGGTGATTTCAATTTAGTGTTTATTGCTCAGAAGATGCTTGGCTTGCTGATACTGTGCTTTGTCTTTTCTTCACTAACAATAATGAAAAGCTTCTGGTTGCTAGGCATTTCCTTGATATGCTTAATAATGCTGGGGTATTCTGGTCATTTGTTGGTGGATTTGGGGTAGGTCTTTTTGTGTGATGGATTTCAATAGCTGGTGATACATCTGGCCTGCAGAGCTCGTAGGTTTCAAGTGAGACTTAGAGGTTTCAATTTTTTTCTGATATGTTATATTCTGGCCTTGGAATCAGCCATTTGCAAAAGGAAGGGAGCCTTGTGTAGGGGAAGGAGACGAAGATGTTTTCAGACTCCTTCTTTGAGTAGGCATCATAAAAATTTTAGGTGAACCATCACATAGAGAAATCTGTCAGAGTGAAGATACAGCTTTATAGGAGAAGAATCTTGGCTTAAACTTGAGTGCTATTTTCAATCCCTAGGGAAATCAGTTTATTTTATTCTGTATTTCAATGGTACCCCTTGGGTTGCATGTCATAAAACCACATTTTCTAAAGAAGTTGTTTCTTAATGCAAATGCAATGATGATAAAATAGGATGGTTCTCTTTAAAGCAGTAATAATATATAAGATATACTAGGCATTTTCATTGGTTTTTCTCATTGTCTATGTAAGTTTTCTTTAGATAATGTTTCTGATTGCTTTCCAGGTGTTCTGAAATGCCCAGAGGCCTGAAAAATACTGTTTTGTGCTCAGGTTGAAAACGAGTCTTAACTGTTACCAAATTATTTGCTCATTTCCTCAGAAATGCAGAAACCAGCAGAAACTGCAATTAAAAGTATAAAGCGAAATAAATTACTAGATCTGGGGATTTATAAGAGCATGTTGAGGGAGAAACAGGAAGTCAAAAAAGGCCCTTTGATGCAGTCATACACTAAATCTCAGGAGGTAGTTCTGTTTGAGCAAACCACACTGAAGCAAATGCTCACTATTTGGGCAATTTATATCTAGTACAGCTCACCGTAAATGGTTTAGGACTTCTTTGAAATATGGAATAAAATGTACCTATTTAAAATCTAAAGGGAATCATTATAGCGAAGCTAATGATCAATGTTTATTGCTATATTGCTTATTAATGTCAGATTTATTCAAATTAAGTTTTGTTGATGGTCTTCTCAGATAATTTTTATGAAGCTCCATATGAAAGTGTTCATAAAATTTTAAACCACATGTAAAGAAATAAGTGCATATAAATATTAGTGCAAATTTGAGCAACTGTTGAGAAACTTGTCTGAAAGAGAGATATGTTGGGTCACAGATATTTCTGTTTTTTCAGGCAGAGTTACATCCATTTCTTCCCTTAGAAAGTTTATCTTCTACCCATCAAATTCTCACGTTCTCTCCTTCTGCTCTTTGTTGATGAAGCATTAGGAATGGTTGGGTTCTCATTTTAGAATGGAAGATTTGTTAGTGCTTGAAAAATTTGTCTTATCTGTTTTGTTTCTCTGTCTCTAGTCTCATTCTCTGGAGTTGATTCAGTCCCTTCAGTGGCGTAAGAGTTTTTCATAGGATGACCACTTAAGATGCTCCAGCCTCTCAGATTCTGTGCCATTACATAATTTGGTGCAAATTAGCTGACAACTCCTTGGTTTAATGTTATTTTCATTCAGAGCTGCTGTGGCCTGAGTGTTGAAACAACACCAATGTCTGAGCTGATTTGTGTAGGAGAAAATGCTACAGGCCCTTCAAGCATATCCTGGACAAGGCCTCAAAACTCAAAGCAAGTGCTGTGTCTTTTTGATCCTGTGATTGTCTATTGCATTGTGGGCAAAACCAATCAGTCAAGCCTGCTCCGTGGGTGAAAGTCTGTTGGAATAATTGACTGATCTGTAGCTTGGCTCTTGATTTTTCCTTCTCACATATCCAGCCTCTCTGCGCTCAGATAAAGATTTTGGTTATCATTATACTAACATGTGTATATGTGTGTGTGTATATATATATATACACACACACATATAATGTTAATTACAGTTTAAGGTCTGTAAAATTAAAAAATGAAAAGAGGGCTTATATGAAACTTGGGACAATAGTAATTGCAACAAACAAAATAACAAAAACAGTTCCTTTCCACCTCTACCCTGTGCCATCATACTTTCAGAATAGAAAAACAGACCAAGTCAAATATGAGCTTTCCAGCGTGATAAATATAGGCAACGTGGCATCTGGGATAGATTACCAAAGCCCCTTATGAAATATAGACTGATTAGTTTCTGCTAGCTGCAAGTATTTACTACTCTGAGGTCTTTCCCTCTAATTCAAATAGAGGAATGAAGGAAATATGGAAAGCAAATACAGTGAGAAGCATGGGATGGGGGAAGAAAAAGTTGACAAAGTCCTTCCAGAAGATAATTTGTTCTATTTTCTTTGTCAAGTCTGAGGGGATTTGAGTTTCTCAAAGTTATCTTGGTTTCCCTCAAGCAACCAGATTGTAGTGCATTCTTTTAGTTCCATTGTTGCCTGTAGCCATCTTGTTTTAATGAGCAGTTTGAAATCTTTGGGATGAGTTGGACTGTTAGCTCCTAGCAGCTTATCAAGTCTAGAACTGAGCTGTCAAAGTGTTTTAAAGACAGCTCTGAAAGATGAAATACAACTGTGGGAGGGAGCAGTTAAAAGCAGTTCCCTGCTGCTTTCTTGCAGCTATTTGGTTTTTCTTTTTCATTATTTTTGTATTATTAATAGAAGTAACTAAGAATTAAATGGAACAAGAGGTAATCATGAGGTTTTGCTAAGTGTAATTCAACTAAGTTTCTGCAGTATCTTTTTTGTGGTCTGAAATACAGCTGGGTTGAAGAGTTCAGATTCACATTTACATACAGTGTGTTTGACTGTTGACTCTGAATTTAATTTCTGACAGCACTAAATGCCTTAATGGAATACAGACGTAAGAGCAGAGACTACTTGCTTTTAACAGCTCATCCTGGGAGGCACACAAGCCCAGAGTGATGCATGTAGTAAAACACTTAAAGACTGAGCCTGTTTTGTTTCCTGCCATTCTTTCCAAGGGAAAGGAAAAGTCTGTTACCATGCACTCCTGTGTCCTCAGGGCTGCTCTGTCCTGTGATGGCATCAAGCATGATCTCAATCCAAAGACTAGTGATAAAAATGGTTTGGGGAAAAAATCAGAAGAGTGAGACTGAAAGATCTAAAAATAACTTGAAATGCAAGGAAGGGAATGTAGAATTACTATACCATATTCTTTTGGTTTTGATACTTCTTATTGTGAGCGTAGCTGGTGTCAATTATTTTAAAATTTTTTTTTTTGCTATTTTTATCAGTTCTTTCGCTGGAGATCTTCCCAAAGCTCATATCTCCTTTGGCTATTAATTACAAGGATTTCCTTCCAACTACTCTGCCAGATGTCTGAGTTAAATGTGTTCACCAAACCAGAATATTTAAAAAAGAAGCAAAACACAAGTAACTTTCTTGCTTATTAAATCATATATTGCTACTTCATAGTTCTAAAGGCATAATTCTTACAGGATTTGCAATGCTTACAATGACTTTGCATTTTCAATGGGGAAAAACTATTATAGTCTTTTTTTTGAGGCCTATGTCTTTCCTGAGACACGAATTATTGACTTGCATTAAAATATAGAAAGGTGTAAATAAAATTAATTATATATTTTTATTATTTATATTATTTATAATTTTTTTACTATTTCCCTATTTCTGTGTATCAGACGTCCACATAAAAATCAAGTGGGCATATATTTTCTAAGCAATTTTTTCAGTTTGCTGGTACCATTGATGTTAGACATGCACTAAGCATGGCCCTCAGAGTTCTTAAGCATAGGGCAGACAAGAATCAGATTTTTATTGTTTTTATTCATGGAAAACTTTCTTATTTTAATATTTATTGTCAGTCCAAATTGTAAGGAAATAGTAAAGGACAGGGAAAAGCATTTTGAAGTAACCAGTAGAGAATATTGGGCTCTCTTGAGATGTTCAAGATTAAGTTTCATAATCAGGTCTTTAGCTCTGACTTAACCAGAATTTTAGTCCTAGTCTTCAGAAGTTTTCTTGACTGATTGTTGTTCAAACAAAGGCATTAAATCTGAAGAACTGGCACTGTTTGGGGAAAACAAGTTCTTTGAAATACTTTGACACAGCAGGAGAATGTTATTGATACAACTAAGCAAATCAGAGCAGATGATATTTGTGTGTCGCTGTTCTCATGTCAAGATTTGAATCCAGGGTACTGTTGCTGTCAGGTGCTCTTAACAGATTAAATCTGGTTTCAATTTCAAAGCATTTGTTGGGTTTCCAGGCTGAAATGCAGCCAGTGTCATTAAAAATCATTGAGCACTTTGGGTTTTTTTTGGCTTGCAGGGAAGCAGAGTGCTTCACTGGCAGACTCTGGATGTTGTGTCAGCTCCCTGCTGGCCTCTTGTCATGAAGGAGCACACCTGGGGAATTGAGGTGGGCACATGGCTACTGTAAAACCTTCTGGCAGAAGCCAGGCTCCCCTCAGTCGTGTCAGTGGGACTGCTGGAGGACGTATTAATGCTGTTCAGATCTGGATCCAGACAAGCTGAAGTTTGTGTCCCAGGTGTGGGAGCTGCAGATGTCCTTGTCTGTCCCTGTGTGAGGTGCTCTGTGTGTTGAGGGATCCATTCAGTGTGGGGAGCTCTGGGGGGCAGGAGCCTGAGCCTCAGGCAAGAGGCAGAAGTGCAGAACAGAGGGCCCTGGGACCTGT
This sequence comes from Melozone crissalis, assembly GCF_028551555.1. NCBI lineage: Eukaryota > Metazoa > Chordata > Aves > Passeriformes > Passerellidae > Melozone > Melozone crissalis. The sequence continues at coordinate 46,823,077 of NW_026535784.1, read as the reverse complement.
GGTCCATCCAGGGGACTGGACACTCTGGGACACATCAGGAGCTGGTCATTCCAGACTCTGCTGCCCTGCACTGTGTGCGTATAAAAGCCTGGGGGCTCCTTTGTTCGGGGTCCCCCCTTTGTTTGGGGTCAAGCTGGAGGCACCAGCTTGAGCTGTCATTCTGTTGTTTAGTCATGATAGAATAACCAAATTATTTGAAGGGTCTGAATGTCTGAGACTGTGCTCTGGGAAACCTGGGATCAAGTCAGGAAGGAAAGCTGGTGTCAGTGTGGGGTATGTAACTGTGAAAGGGCCTGGGTCTCATCTCAGGTGGTGCAAGAGTGGCTCCAGGAGGTTCAGATGGGGAAATTTCCTTAACACTGCCAGCAGCAGGAGCTTCACGTCAGCCCTGGAGTGTTTACAGACTTTCTTTTTCAAATGTTTGTCATGGTCTTCCAGAGAACTTGGTGTTTTTCTGTCCGTTTTTGCAAGAGAATAACAGATTATCTATCAACTGTGTTGGCATAAGAAGGAAATGAGCTTCCAGACACAGGTCTATGAAGATGTTATTTTATCTCTTCAGTTAGTATTTTTTGAGAAGTATCAGAAACAATCTCAGAGTTTTTCTCAACCTAAAATTTAGCCTGTCAGCATGGCCATACTGAAAATTAATATGAAAGAACAAAAATTCACAAAAAACCTCAAGTCAGTGCATAAGAGAAAAAATCTAAACCCTGTGCAATAGAAAAGCAAGGTGTATCAGTTTAGAAAGTATAAGAATCTTGTTTGTTTCACACTGACTCTTTGAACTACTCCTTGAAGAAAGGTTTAACAACTGTCGCTGTCATTTGAGTCAGTTTGCTGACATTTTGCTGAAGGAGCCAAGAAAGTAGATCTCAGTAATAACTGACTTTTATTTCCTCCTGTGATAGTACAAGGGGCACGTCACCTGGTGTTTACGGTTTTGGCCCTCAACAACAGCACCTTTTTCCCTTTTTGAAAGGTGTGAATTTTTTTTTGTTGCTGTTATTATAATGTACTGGTGCCCACCATGCTAATGATTCTTCAGAAATAAGCAAGTTGCCTCACCAGCCAAGTTCAGGGCACTATATAATAGGGTTTTTTCCCCCACAATGGTCTTCGTTATATCCATGAGAATTGTTGACATCAAGCAGCCAGCTAAATTAGGAAATCTACTTTGAGCTTTACAATTCTAATTATGACAGGGGCAAGCATTATTATTTGGATTGGGAAGCAAGTATAAGGGCCATGACTTACCTCTGGACTGTAAAAAAAAAAACATTTCTCTATTTTTAGTTCCATGGACAGCTCTGGTCTTTTATCACTTCAATGCTGCAAGGAGTTCCAGTAGTTCTTTTATTACTCTGTTGTTTTTTTTTTGTACAATCTCACAGAAAACAGCCACAGGGTGATATTTTTATCATATTCATGCAGAATTAATGCAGATCTATAGAAGAATTTTATGCCAAGAAGAGCCACGTTCTAAATTTTTATTTTTCATTTTGGATCATTTATTTCTGATTAGGAAGTAACATTCAGACATCAAATTTTCCTTACTTTTCAGGGAGCAGATGTTTGTCTTGCTGCCGGAGACACTAAGCTATAGTTTTGAGCTTTACAGGCTAGAGTTCATTGCAATAATGTTAACTTCTAGTTAGACATGCTAATTACAAAACCACACAAGTTTAGATAGGAAACAGGCCTCTTTGCTTTATGGTGCATAGCCTCACAACTAAGGTTCTTTGGTTTATGTCAAATACATGCAGGCTATTTGTTATGATCCCACTTATGACACCAAATAATGTTAGGGTCTGATTATTAAAAGCTGCCTCTACCTCCATTATGGTTCAAATTGAGACCATGTGCTAAAGGCAGTAGTATAGATTTTATTTAACAGTACATGTGAATGTTAAATGTAAATGTTGGAGGAGGACAGTAGGGGGAAGGGAGAAAGAGCTAAATTAGGTAGAAAGATGGTCACCACCACATGGGTGCTTGCAGTGTCCTGATGGCCCTTCTGGTCTCAGGGGTGAGGGTCCCAGTGGGTTCCTCTGGAGGTACCAGTTGGGTCCAGTCAAGTCCCCAGGTGTCCATGGGGTATATGTGCCCTTCCCACAACTTGGGACAGTGTGTCTGGAAGGATTTGCTTCCTTTCCCAGTTGCATAGATGGCCATAGTGAGAGTTGTTGTCCAGAGAGTTTGTCCAAATCTGCCTCACCAGGCCTGGCATCTTCCTGTTGTTGCTGTGAGCATTTTTCCCACAGTGGAATGTTTTCTGGTGTGCTAATTCCAAACCTTTTACCCCTGTGTAGGCCTGTTTGGTTTTCTTTTTCATTTTTCAACGTTCTGCCATTGGCTTTCCAGAGAAGCATATGTAGGAGTATTTCTAGGTGTATTTCCACCACAATCTGGAAAACCAGTCATAGCCATTCATAAATTGTTTTTATATGTTAAGGTGAGGATTTACACATTCATCTGTGCTGTGAACGAAACCACATCCTCATTACATTTTGAACTGAATTCTCTAAACCATTTACTTTAAGAATTTTCTAGAAACCTCCTTTTTTTTATTGATACCGAGGTGCTCTTGGAGTGCTAATTATATTTGAGTGAATCCTGCAGTTTTCCCCTCCTGGAGTTTGCATGCATTCTGCAATGAAGAAAGGGACATTAGCTGAGTTTTGGGCTGGTGTTTTGTGTTTGGTAGTAACAGGTGGTTGCTTTACTCTTGTCTGAATTAGATTCTAATGGGGAAAACCAATGATGCAACTGCACAGTTAACTTCAAAATAAAGGCTTTTTCTTATTTTGCTGATAAAACCTGTGAGAGAAAATGGAAGTGCTTGATTTTTGCATGCTCAAATCTGTAGAAAAACCTCTTAATGGGTGAGCTGCCCTTAAATGCTGTAGTTTGGTCAATGTCTGGATATGAAATGCAGATCTTCTGCCTGCACTTTTGTTTGTTTATGGTTTTTTGTTGTTGTTGGTTTGTTTTGTGGTTTTTGGTTTATTTTCTTCTTTTAAATGGAAGCTGAAATACTGTGTGGTTAGAGTTCATAATGAGGTATTGAGTTTATTTGAAGTGGATGACAGTAATGTGATATTTTAGAATTGTTTTGTAGGAAAAGATAGCCTTAACAAGTTTTATGTTGTTGAAGAACGGCAGAATCTGATTGTATATTATTTTCAGTTTACAGTTTATTATACAGAACAAGTTTAAGCAACTGAATTCCAAGAATAAATTTTTTGCACCTTAATAATTGACATTAACTTGGTTTTCATCTTTATTTGGATTAAAGTAAACAATATACTCTAGCTGATTCCCCAAGTTATAGTTTAAGATCCTGCAGTACTTATCATAGTAGACTAATTCTGACTATATTTTCAATTTTTCTACTGCTAAAATTGGAATGGAGGATTATATAGTCTGAGAAAATTACCTTCTATGAAGCTTGTGAAAAAAAGATAGATTCTTCACTGTGGCAAAGCTTGTCCTATCTTGGATGCACATTATGCAGTCTGCTGGACTGGTGAAAGTAGCAATATGTAAGCATTCACCATTTCTCATTCTTGGGGTTGAATGATTGATTCCTTGTGCTCAGTTGCTTTATTGTGGGGTTTTTTTTTTCTTTTAAATCCAACTCACATTTTAAGTTTACTGTGACATTAACTTATGATACATAATTCTTTCTTTGTGCCTTTAAAAAAGGTGTTTATAAGCACTGGTGAAAAGTAGTACTTTAAAGGGATGTTGACAAAACCATGTCATTTTCAAAAAGATCAATTTCACAGTGGTTTCAGAGACTGCATCTGATTATGGGTCACTGTGCCAATTTTGTTGTGTTCTTACAAATGTAATTTAATGTATTTTATTTCTTGCTGCGTTGTTTAAAATAGTAATATACCAAAGAAAATAAAGCTGGGTTCCTAATTCAAAACAGAGGTGTAGCAATTTCTGCATAAAGATCTATATCCATGATTCAGGAAGTTAATGGAAAGTATAAAGGCATAACTGTGTCTAAAAATAATGATAGAGGAAAAAATGAGGTGATGTAGTGTGTGGAACATCATCCTGTTTAAACTGAAGAAAATCTGCTCAACACAGTGTGTTTGTAAGTTAGTGACTGTGACTAAATTTTAATATATCTTCAAACTGGAGAAACGTCCCTTGAACTGGACATGTGAAAAGAGCCCTTAGTCTGGAAACATGAACCTTTATTTCTTGAGCTAGAAGGCAGCCCAGTAATTCAGACTCTACAGTCTCAGAATCCCCAAACATCTTTAGGATTTACTGACTAGACAATGGCATGCCATGTCAGTTGAAACTGTACCTGTGTGCCTTAATGCACCTTGCAAGTCTCAGTCTCATTCTTTTCCATACAAAGGGAAATAGTTTTAATGCAAGAGCAGAAATATATTTTAACCCAGAGCAATTCACCACCTGAGTCATTTGAGGCTTGGTAAACTACAATCTGCATAGGATTGGATTTCTTTTGAAGTAAAGAAAAAAACCCTAGAATATCAGAGTTCATATTTTCTACAGAATCCAGCTTACTGCAAGATGGTTCAATTTTGATAAGAAACTGATGGTGATGAGAACCATACAGAAGCCAAAAAGGATTCCAGCAGAAACCCTTCCCCACTTTAGAGCAGGTACCATCAGAAACTTGCCAGTTTATTGCTAATACTTTTGACAACTGGTTTGAATGATTTCAGTGTGTATTATCTATAAACATCCAAACTGACCTCCAGCCAATTTCTTTCACCTATCTATTTCTCTAATCTGTGAGCCCTTTCCTGGAACTAGTGGGTGTCTGCATCTGTATCCTTGACCTCTCATTCTTCTGAGCAGAGAAAGCTTGCTCTCAGTTCCTTGAAACCATTCTGTGAGCTACTGATGCAGAGAACAGAATGTGCAGTCATGAAACTGTGTTTCTTTGGCAAGAAAGAAGTTCCCCAAAGATGCCAGTGTGCTCTACTTTTGATTTGCAATAACATTATTAACCCAGGGTCCTCTAAGAGCTGCCAATTTGTTTCAGGTCTTCCGTCTTTCCTCTTTCTATGTGACAAAGTTTTTAAGTAAGAGATACATGAGGTGGTCGTAATATTGCCACACTTAGTCTGGACAATGATGCAAAAAGGATAAAAACAAAAGCCTAAAACAACCTAACATGCTGGAGGTATTCCCCAGAATCTGTCTTGGAAGACCTGACTTAGGGGAATGAAAGCAGCAGTGAGCTTGCACTTCTGTGGAACAGAAATGCATCTCTTAGAGTTAGTTTTGTCTGGAAACATAGATAAGGTAAATCAAAGCAAGAGGAGAGTGAAAAACAAGCCTAAATCAAATTAAAAAGCTTAAGTTTTGTAATTTAGTCCTTACTAAGGACTAAATAGACAGCTGTGTAGAAAAACAGTTTCTGAAGAGTATACTCTGCAAGAAATCTTTCACACTAGAATTACTTAGGTTGATCTCAGCTCTCTTGGGTATGCCAGCTCAGAGGAGCCTCTGACAAAGACACTGATTAGCATGCAGTATTGATCTGATGGTTAGAGGTGCTGAGTACCCAGGATCTCACACAGGAAAGGTGAATTGAGCACATCTCAAATGGCTTCTAAAAACTACCTGTGTGCAAGTGTATGCCTCACTTGAGAAATCAGAGCAATACTGATTTTAGTAAGACCATGTACATGTTATCCTTTCCTATTAGGAACTAAAAATCTTTTCACCCCTGTCACACATGGGGCAGAGCAAGGGAAGAGTTTCAGGTTCCAAGAATGAGAGGGTTTTGGAAAACCACTGTAAATGTATTTACAGGGGAAGGAGTTTTGTGAGGAAAAATGCAAGACGTTTCTACATGCTGTGATGCAATGCTTCAGAGGTTATTTGGTATCAAATGAGAATTTGAATGCTCCAAGCTTTTTGCCTGATTTAATTTGGGTTAATCTGCCTTGGAAGGTGTATATTCTGACTTGATACCCTGTACTATAGGCTGACTGACCTGCTGTTTATTCACACTTGTGTTAGCACACTATTAGAAAACCATAGGACCTTAGGTTCTTGACTACAAAGTTTAATAGGGCTCAGCTTTCCATGGAACTAGCAGCTGTTGAATTAGAGAGAAATCTAAAAGCTTGTTTTCAAAAGCAAGTTGACTTATGTAAGCTTAGTGATACATCTAGGGTTTTGCAACATAATCATTTGCTCAGAAATGACCGGAGGTGGAATTTGCACAACCCAGCTTGTCCAAGGTGATGGCATAAATTCTATTGGAGCAGTGTGCTCTGAGGTGAACAGAAAGATTTCAGTTTTTAATCTTTTCTTTATGCTGGAGGAGTAAGGACATGGTAAAGATCTATCCTGTTGTGACTTCTGTAGAATAAAGAGAATGAACCTTCATAAACTTGGGCTGAAAACATTCCCTCTTGGAATCAATGTTGGTGAAGCAGTGCCAGAATGCTGCCTCTTGGTAGGCAGAAATAACTGTGAGCACTAACCTTTAATGGATTGAGCAAAGTCAACGAGTACATTTCTAATGACAGCAAGAGAATGTTGTCTGGAGTCTGAAAGCCTTTCAGAAGGTTGTGAAGTGGTGCCTGATGGGCAGGCTTCAGTGGTACATGAGCGCTTTGGGCAATTTGGTCATCAGCTGCTTGCGATGTGCTGTTCTTTGCCGTGTTAGTGTCATTAATGTCTGACACATCAGGGGGAATTACACTGACTGATCTGCAGTAACAGCCTGATTCAATGCCCAGGGAAGCTAATGGGAGTCTTTACACAGACATAAGTTGATTTTTAGTTTCCAGATGCTCTTCACTGCATATTGTAATTGCATATTGTATTGTTCTCAGAAAAATGACATCTCTAACATAATGGTGTGTCTGTGAAATGATAGAAGTTCTTGCTGTTGCACTTGGGACTGTTTGATTTCTGTCTTGCTGCAGTACTTTTATTTAAATTAAAGCAGACTGAGTTTAATGACGCAGAATGCTTCATTTAAATCCTTCTAGAATAAGTAAAAACTTCTACTGCACATTAAGTCTTTTATATAAAAAACTTCACAACTAATTAAATTATTAATACCTCATACTGAATTAACTGAAGTAACCCATAACATCAGATTAGTAGTGCTGCTGGATGTCATAACAGTAATTATTACAGGTAAGAATCTTCTCCTGATAAAATGGCACGTTTACAATCACTGGAGGTTCATACCTGGAGCAAGTCTAGCCTAGTGTATTTCTAAAGAAGAAAACTGGTAACTGTACTGCTAAAGCTTTTCTGATTTTAGGAATTAAATGGTAAGAGTAAACAAATGCACCAGAAATTAATCCAAGGTGAGGTTTCCTGACTTGCTGAACTCACACTTTGATAGATTATTTTGCATTCCCTTGGAATGTGGACATCTACTCATTTAATGGTGTTCTTTGAGTGGCTAGAAAAGTCTGAGGTAAAAAAGAAAATTCTACCTTAGTGCTCCAGTGGTAATGGATGGCCCATGCTGCTGTAGCATCAAAAGATTGTACAGTTCTTCATGTACCTATCTTCATACAATTTATTTGACTTAAAATTGACTGTTTTCAGGAGGCTTGGATTTTTCTTTCAAAAATGAGAGCCAAAATATAATTGACCTAAAAATAACCTATAAATAACCTATTCTAGTCTTATTTCCATTTTCAAGTAGCCAATCCTAATTCAATTATATTAACTAAAATCTGATTTAGGTTTTTTAATTAGAGTTTTCTCTTAATATTTGCACTCCTGTCTTGTGATACCCATTTATTTCTCCATTTTCTTAGGCTGCAAGAAGTTGAATGTAGAAGGAGCCCAGCAATTAGGGTTTGGCATGGAAAATAAATAGGTAGACAATTCTATAGGTAATTATACAGCTGGAAACCAGGAAACTGAAGTCCCAATTTCTTTTTAAATGTCTCTCTTTTAAAGAAGTAAATCTAGAGGTGTAACTGAGAGTGAATGTTTTTGGGATGGAAAGTGGAAAACATAGAGCAATGATTCGACTTATTTTGCTACTTTTTTCTGTTTTGGTGTTAAGCATTGTATTTAAATTCAAAATGCCTTATAGGTATTATTGAAGAACATGTTTCTGAGAGATTGCAAGGGAATGCAAAATCTTAGCTGATTAAGTTAGGAATATATAAGAGAGAGTGTGGTAAATGGAGCAGAGAAAAAAAATTGGAGCTAAGGCTGAAAGGGAAAGCTAGGAGACGAGAAGAGAGAATGCAAAAAAGGATTCTGTTCACCAGGCACTGGTGAGCAGAACACTGAAAAAAGGATTAAAGAAGAAATTAAGGAGGCCTTTTAAGAGGATCCACACTCGATTGTGTTGTAGTCTGATGTCACATAACAAGTTTCCTTCAGAGATGTTTCCCCAAGGATAAAAATTGGGGCATTTAGCAATCAGTCCTGTTACCCAGCTAGCAAGTTAATGTTGAAGCACATGGGTGTGAAAACTTGCTGAGGGGAAGTTGTTCTTTTGTTTCCTAACTGTGCAGATGATATAACCCAGGATATTGAGGGTCTTTTGATCAATAAATGTTTAAAAGTGTACGTGGGGTTGTTATTTGTTTTGTTTTGGCTTTTTTGAAATCATTTTTCCTGGGCCAGGATCAGTACAGAGTACACTGTCCAGTCTTTAATACTACTCAAGCTACTTGTTGAAGAGCTCAGCCTTGGCAAGCCATTTCATTCTTCCCTTATTCATATATTTCTGGAGTTTGAAGTAAAATGGGATTAAAATGACCTTGCAAATCTATCCTACTCCAGTAGTGCCATCAGAAAAAGCATAAGATTGAGAAGCAGGAGTAAAGTTTAAAAATCTCTTAATTTGTAATATCCCTGCTGATCAGGGATAGCCTGTTACGTACTGTAACCTTATGTGACCATCACCTTCCCTCCCTCCTCCTTGGAGGAGCAATGTTTATTCAATTTCTGTCTGTCACTTTTAAGAGATCTTGCAACTTAGAAAATGTTTTTTGTTCTTGCAGTTGCCCAAGCTTTCCCAAAACAGATTGATAGGCTTCTGTTTCTGTGTTGTTTTTTCTCTTTTGATCCCACTCTTCCTAGCATCATTTATTTCCTGTTTGATTCTCTGTCATTGCAGTAACCTATTTCATCTTTCCTGAAGCTTCAGGGTTAAAAAGAGTGATGTGATGCAGCTTGTGTGATGGATAAAAAATAACTATCACAGTCTTTCCTATTTTGTCTAGCATGGTGACTTTCTGCCATCCTTTGCTTTGACAGCCTCTCCCTGCAGGTTGTAGTTTCAGTCTTCCTTTGAATGCATGTAGGCCAGAACCCTGGCAACTTATCTTTTTATCATCATTTGATTTCGTTCATAGTGCCTGTGTATAAACATCTCTTCAGGCAGGTTCTGTTCTTGGCCACAGGGAAGGCAAGAGATGACATTCCCCATCCTGACAAATGTGTTATTTTCCCTAAGGGGAAACCTGAGAGCAAACACTTTACAGTGTGCCTACATTTTATTATTGCTCTTTAAACTCAAGGCTGGTTGCCAGGTTAATGTCTTCTGAAAATTAAATAAAACCAAGGCTTCCTTCTGGCTTGCCGTTGACTTTTAAGGTCTTGCAAGTCACTGTCCTTGCTCCCTAAATTCTGTGGTAGAATCTAAATTAGGCTTCATGACTTTTTGAAGGATCTTTCAACCATTTTTTTGTTCCCTACTGATAAACCTTTTTCATATCTGGAAAGGTTCCAGACTGCAGTGAAGTCCTAGACAATGGGGTTTTTTTTTAAGAAATGTATCTGTGGCACTGCAGGTAAAATATGTTCCTAGAGGATAGCACCTTTAAAAAAAATCATTTCTACTCATAATTTGGAAATCTCTTTTCAAAGACAGAGAAAACAGTTTTCATTTGCATTTAACAAATTTAATTTCTTTCAAAATAATTTTATTTTGTATTAAAGAAATGTGTTTATTGGAAAAACAAAGTAGACAAACTGCAGTTTTTCATTAAGTAGAATAGAAATGGCCTCAAATTTCTGCAGTGCATTCAGAGTTTGCCCATGTTTGAGTCCCAACTTGTATTTTCCCTTGTTGATGTTTCTAACTCACCTGAGCTCTTTCTGCCCACACAGGGCTGACTCAGGCTGAGTTATGGATCAGATGTTTGGTCAAGCTGCTAGTCTTGGAGAAAGCCATTCCTACTTCCCAATGGGTTATTATTGGTGGCCTTTTAGAGAAAAAAAAAAGAAAAAGTAAATGTGCGTGTGTTTCTTTAAAAGATCGGCTCCAGCAGATGCAGCATGGTTTGCAGCATCTTCTTCTTGAATCAAATAGGATGAGTATAACTTGCCAACAACAGCAACAAAGGGTGGTGGTGGGGGGAGGCGGAGGGAGAAACAGAAAATGTGTTGACAGTGGATCTGACGGACACAGCCCAAAACAATAGGATGCATGTTTAGCATGACTGGCTCTATTCATTCTCCTGTCAGTGCTTGACGTGCCAGCCTCTCAAAGGCAGCAAAGCTGCAGGAAGTGCCACTTCCTCACATAATATATAGAGAAATTTCCTTGACGCTATATTCTTCAGCTGCAAATGCATGGATCTTGATGGATGTTTGATTAGTGAGTAGCTCTAAAAATCTGGTGACTTAATAGTTGTGATGCTGAAGAATAATATGCATGCCTGAGAGAGGCCAGTTATATAAATCCTTGTGTCTGTTGACTGGGCAAGCTTTTCTCTTGTGCTGCCCAGCACAGTATTTGAGCCTGCTGAAATGCATAGGAAAAACATTGCATCCCTAAATGCTGTTTTTCTGGTTCAGATAACCTCAAGTATTTTGAGTCCTAAGGTGACATGTGATCAGCTGCCATTCAAGAACATGTTTACCTCGCAGCTGGCATGCAGCCTTGTGCCACATTTCCCTTTAATTATGATCTCAGGCCACTATGTGATGAGCTTCCAAGCCCTTTAATATGGCAAGAGGGATGGCCTGAAAATTGCATATAAAAAGTGACCTCCCAGTTACTCTGTATTTGCAGTACTACAGCACTTCGCTTAGACAGTAGCATTCTGTTGCAAAATGACTGGTCACTTCAGGTTGCCTGGATAATGCCTCCAACCCCACTACAAATCTATGCCTGTTTTTGTAAAACCTCACCTGCGTTTTCTAGAGCAGCTCTTTTCACACTGATTTCATGGTTGTAGAATTTGCAAGAAAATAGATTTACTAGATATTCAAATAATATGTTCAGGTCATTTGTAATATAACTGAAACTGAAGGACATCTGAGGATACTTCAAGGGTGATGGGTTAGGGCTATGGGTCTGTATCTTCTCATGAGTTGTTCCTCCCTGGACTAAGAGCTGATCTCAGCATTGGTTCACCATGGCTGATTAAAGCCTTTCTGTCCGTTTGATTTCCATGCCGTACCAGCACTGAGTTCTCAGTGCTTGGTGAGAATCTGTTTTTGAATAGGTTTTTTTTTTTGAGAGATATGTGCAGAAATATTGAGCAGTCCTGCCTGCATTGAAAATCTGTTGAAGAATGCAAGGCAAGTGTCAAGCTCTTCCTGAAACCCACAGAGTTTTTCAGTTTTCTCAGGAAATGTGTCACAAATAATCTTTCTGAAAATTAGTTCTACTTTCTCAAAGAAGCAGCTGATTATATCCCTGCCCAGACTATTTCAGTGCATAAAGAGTCTAAGTAGGTGAAAGGCAGGTTAGCTCTCTGCAGCCATTCTCATGACTGCTTTCCAGCTTGCTGCTTTAAAAAAATCCAAAATGCTTTACAGGCTCTTATTTTTTGATATAGATTTGTTTTGTTGTTTTTGTTTTCTTGTTTCTTTTTAACACAGATAGTATTTGCAGTATCTGAAGGTAATCTGGTACTTAGATGATTTGCAGTAGAGCCAACACCAAGGCATTCAGACTTGGTCCTTCGCCCCTTTTACCTTCAGAAGTTGATACCAACTTCTTTGATATGGTTGTTAAAACCTTACCATAGTATTTGATAGTGAAAAGGCTTTGAAAGCAGCCAAGGAGATACTTCAAAAGCATATTTATTTATTTGTTACTTAGAGTAGAGTTGCAAATTGCAATTGATTCTTCAAATATTTTGAAAACAGAACTGCAAAATGCTGGTGCTCTTGATGAAAGATGCATGGATAGCAATTTATTGCTGCTTTCTTAGGAAAAAAATAATCTCCTGATGAGAGTTCATTAGAAAATAGTTTCCTTTTTGCATTTAAGCATTGATTTATGTCTGCTTAATCATGATTTGATGATCTTATTGTATATAATTTCCCCCAATTCCTAATGTGAGTTCAAGGATTTATTTTCTGGAATTCTCTCTAACTCTTCTGCATATTTCTGAGACTAAAGTAATCTAATATAACTGGAACATGTGGAAAAAAAAGAGGCAAGTAATATGAAAACCTGTATTTGTAATATGGTAAACTATTCTGCAGTCATATGGAAGAGGAAGTTGGAAGATTTTATTTGTGGAAACTTAGGTGTCAATCTTAAGGTTTTATTATGACTCACTAACATAAGTGTTTACTTTAAAAAGCAGACCTGACTCCACAAGGCTTTTTGAGATGTGCTGCTTTTTTACTTTGGAGTCTTTGTCCTTTAGGTCTATACCATCTCTGAAAAATGAAGCTTGAGATGTAGATTCATACATAATGGACTATATATGCTACCACTGAAGAATTGTACTGGAATAGTTAGTCTTCGTTAGCCTTGTCATCCCTATACATTCTAGGATAGAGCTTATAAAGCCCAAATGACTTCTACCTGACCAATTTTTATTACACTTAAAGAAGGCTCTGCCTTGGCTTAAAACGTAATGTGCAATTTCTCTTTGGGAAACCATGTTCTTTTGCTTCTTCACTTCCTTTTAGAGAGTGTGTATGCATGAGATGATAATTCTATACAGTGTTCCCCTTCTGTGAGCTTGTTATATGCATTTTCATTTTTTAATCAAAGATTCCATGAATTTCATCTAATGCAGGATGGCTTATTGCAGACTGAAAATATAGCAGTGTGACCTTTTAGAGTGATGTTTTTAGTTACATTACCTGCATAGCGAGGAAAGGGGACTTCTACCTTTTATAAAATAGTATGGAAGGATTTTTTTAAAAGTAACTAGAGAAGTGAAGTAAGTCATGCATCTTCAAGCTTCAGTAATAGTCATCTTCCCCATTTTCTGTATATATTCAGAAAGAGAGAGATAAGATAAGCAGAAATAGAAAGTACAGTCTTCTGAGGACAGGTAATTATTCCCAAGCCCGTTTATGTAAGATGGAATAGCTTTATGTAGCAAACAGGTCAAGAGGTTACCCAGGCACCCGACTTGTACCTGCTACTGGGGCTTAGATCCCCAACACAGAAGAGACTGCATGTGTGTGTTTCGTTTGTTTGTTCTGAGATAAACTAAGAGGAAAGCTGGAACTTCAGCCAGAATATATCAGCCTTGTGTAAGCATAGCTGATGACAAAGATGTGCTTTCAAACCTGGCTCTTTCCTGAGCTGAGGGAAGCAGAGAAGTAAAGTATGGAAGTCCTTTGGGATATACAGCCCTGGATCTTCTACAGGAGATAGAGGTGTGAACTCCCTTACTTAGGAAACACAGTGGAATGAGGTTAATAATGGCATAAGGAGTAATAATAGATTAAAAAGGAATGCTCCTGATATTTTCTCTTGTGTTCTAGGACATTCTCCAAGAGCTTGGTAGAAGGTGCTGGACACGTCTGCTCATTTTTATTCCTTCTCAGGAGTTTAAACCATATCCTATGAAAGTGTTCCAGCCACGACTGCAGCATCCTGGTACTTTGAATTACTTTCTGGACAGTAGAAACAGCTTTACCAGTGCTATAAATACATCTGCTGCAAAGTTTATTGATACAAATCCCATGAAAGTGAAGGAGGGATGAGAAGGGAAATGTGAGTAGGGTAATGTCGGATGTAAATTTTACCTTATGCTTCAAGAAATCTTTTTTTGGTGTTCTATTTCTAAAACCAAAGAGGAAAATTGTGTTATCTGTAAGTGGGGGGAAAAAAGAGGAAAAAAATTAGAAAAGTGGAAATGCTTATATATGAGTGCTAAGATGCTTTGCAAGGCTTATTTTTCTTCAACCTGTAAAGCAGCCGTGAGGAGATGTTTCACTGGGATGACTAGAGGCAAAAAGGGTAATACTGAAAGAAAATCCTCTAAGATCCCAGAATCAGGGAGATACCTCTTGGTTGCCCTGCCAAGCTGATGAATAATACTTTTTTTTTTGTAAAATATTAAATGGTTTGGAGGTTTGAATTTTTTCCCTCAAAGAAAAGGAGTTGAATTTTGTTCCTGAAAATGTGGATTGCTACCTACAATTTGATTTTAGAGTTGCATAAGTGAATACAGAGTTGCATTACATTTTGAACAGAGGATAGATAGGGAAGAGGAGATCTGGATGTGAGTACTTGCTGTGGTCCCATTTCTCCAACTACTTTTACCCTGTATTAAGGGCCAATTAAGTATATGTTCTCTGTTGTTATACAACATGTACATAATTCTTAAACCCTTGGCACTGCAGTTGTCCTCTTTCTCAGAAATTTTATCTTACATTAGCTCCACTTCGTTATAAAGAGTAAATTATTGTACAGTGAAGATCTAGCATGGAAAATCATGACCTCAGTAAAGTTGTACTTGCTTTTAAAAATGAAGGATTAGGAGTCATGCCTGCAGCTGAGATCTAATTCCTAGAAATGCCTTTTCCATTACCATTAAATACAGAATATTTAGATACCCTCTTCTTGCTTGGAAAGAGGCCAACAAGAGAGAGAGCTTTAAAAAAATCTTCTAAGAAACAAGTTGTGTTTGGCACAGTCTGCTGGGGAATCCCTGTATCAGTGCTTAATTTTGCAGGGTTTTACTAACCTCTGGTTAGGAATTTGAGTACCAGGAATTATGGGTGCAAAAGCATTTATATTAGGTAGAATTCTGGTGTAGTCTTTTGGAGTAATTTGACAAATTAATTACACATTTTCCCAGATAAAATGTGCCGCAATATACTCTAAGTATTCTGTAGTAATTGGTAATAATACAGTAGTAACTAACTAAAATGGTCCTCTGATAATTAAGTGATATGTTAATAATGAGATTCAAAACCTGTAGACAAATTTTTAAGCTTTATGTCTAGTAATGTGACAGACCTGTAGGCAAAGTCTATGTGAGCTAAGTTTCTTCACCTTTTTCAAAATCATAAAAGGACTTGATTAAGACAGAAGTGACTGGAAAATCTAACTAAATATATCTTCTGAAGTATTTAAATGCCAAGGAGAGCAGAATTTAGATTCTAGGCTTGAGTGTAACATGTCCTTTTAGTTTGTAAAATAATTTCCTAATTTGCTTTAATGTTCATATTACAGTGACTGCTGAGGTTGTTTTCTCAAAGTTGCCAAGTAGATCATAAAATATATTTTTTCTTAAACTAGTGAGCTGGGCAAATTGCTGATACTAAAAGTCATTACAGGAAGAGTGGGTAGGTTATTCTTCTTTCCTGGGTTTCTCTGTCTGTTTATTACTTAGGTACTTATCACCAGTGACAGAAAATAAGATGTGCATTTTTTACAGGTACTGTTCTGCTGACTAGGGGAAAACAAAACCTAGATCTTTATTCCCAGAAAGATAGTAGAAGGAATTATTTCAGATTATATTAATGTTTTATTGAAGAGAGATTTTTTTTTTTAAACTTATGGTGGAAATTTTCTTGTTCCCTTTTTACCCTTTTGTAAATGCAACTGACAGAACCAGCAGACACAGTCTTGAGCTGCAGCAAGGGAAATATGGGTGGGATATTAGGAAAAAGTCTTTACTGAAGGAGTGATCAAGTACTGGAATGATCTGCCTGGGGAGATGGTGGAGTCACCATCCCTGGATGTGTTTAAAAGAAGATTGGATGTGGCACTTGGTGCCAGGGTTTAGTTGAGGTATTGGGACTGGGTTGGACTCGATCAGCTTTAAGGTGTCTTCCAACCTAGAAATTCTGTTACAAATAATAAAATTTTCTCAAAATGATCTGTTTCCTACAACTGGCTGCTGTCAAAATTCTTTTCTCTCTTTGACTGGCTCCTCATGAACTTAAATTGATCAGTAGAGATGATGCAGCAACAACAACAAGTTCGATACCTCCACAGGTGTTGCTTCTGGGATTTTTTTATTCATGTTCGAGTCTCTAAATTGTATGTTCAAATTTAAATATGGTTAATGACACCATTTTTTCTTGTGAGGTTTTTTTTGTGGAGGGGGTTCTGTATAATTTAATCTTCTGTGTTCTTTCCTACTTTCTGGTTTGCATTTTTTCCTGATTTAAAATAGGTCTTAAAATTTAAAAGAAAACCTTTGCCTAAGTTACTCAACTTCAAATCTGTTCAAGTTAGAATGATTTTGAAGGCATTAAACACCTTTTCGTCACCTTAAATTTAGAGCCACTTCAGCTTAAAAAAAACATTAAAAATCCAAACCAAGAACACAAACCAAAACCCACAACCTCTCCTCTTCAAACTCTCCTTCCAAAAAAAAACCCAAAAAACCCCTAAATCTCTTTTCCAATGAAAATTTTGATCAAGTGGGAACTATAATAATAGCATACTTACTGTTATTTTAATATCAGTGTTCCAAGATTATATGTGTTAAGTGACAGAAATAAAGATAGGTACTTTGAATAATCAGGTTTTTATTAGATTCTTCTAATTTTGACAGGCAACTAATTATGGAGTGTCTGAACAAGTCACTCCACATCTGCTTAATATTACTTAATCTCTAAAATGGGAGAGTAATTATTCACTTGCATATGGCTTTTTATAAGTTGTTCTTGACAGGTGATAACTTAAACCAAACATATAGTTCTAGGTCTCATTTTAAAGAAATCTAATGCTGGGGCTAGTTTCTGAAAAGTATTTGTGATCTTGGGCAGATTAACATTTATTCCAGCTGTGGACCTGGAGGCTGATGTGATAGAAGCCAATGGAAGGAACACCTGTTCTTCATTTTTCAGAGTCTGTCTTAAAATCAGAAATTTTGTCTTGTTTAAAAAAAAAAAGTGCACACTTTTATAGCACCCTGAAAACTTCTCTTTAGCAGAACTCAAGCTTTTAATTGACTTGCAGTGAGGCTTTGGGAAATGCAAATTCACACTCATTTCATAAGACAGTGAACTTTCAAAGAGCTTTGTATTTCTGAAGAATTGTAGTATTATTAAAACAATGGGTGAATTAAATTGCAGCAGAGAGTTGAAGAAATGTAAAGCAGGACTTTTTGGTCATATTCTAATGTGTCTCATGTGGGATGACATTAACCTTTTCTTACTCTCCACTTCTTATTTTTACTGTTTTAAAATGGAAACATCATTACAATAATTTATTGGGTGGAATTTTTGAAATGAAAATTTTGTCAGCTTGTCTGAGAGATGTTTTCTGAGAATCTATTTTTTATGCACACATGCAAATGATGGGTTGAGAAAGTAGAAAATATTCTCTCAGACTTGAATAAGAAGTACAAAGATGATATGACACCATCTTCTGTAGGAAGCAACAAAGAATTTAAGGATTCAATGTCCTTGATCATGAAGGCACTTTGAGCCCATAGTCCTGAATATTTAAAGAGAGAATTTCAGAGTCACGTGGGCTGTCCTTTTGCTGAAAGGATAAAATTAAAAAAAAAAAAAGTTATATTTAAGGGGAGTAACACTAGCTCAGGAAAATCTGCACTGAGAAGTAAGAACCATGTTTTTAGAAATAGAGTATTTGTACCATTCTTTGGAAAGTGGCTCTTTCTTGGGGCAATTTTGGATGTGGTTTTTGTGTTGAAATTGGAAACAGATTGCTTCCAGATTTGTTACTCTTCGTGAAATAAGAGTGAAAGAAGTTACATATGTTAATTTTTATCTGTAATGTAAATTGCCCTCTACAAGACAGTCCTGTCCTGTCTTGAAAGAAAATGGACTAATTTGTTTGGTTGATCCCATTTCCATTCAAATACAATGTTTGTGTGTAAATTTGCTGAATGTCTCTCCTCCAGGAGAATGGAAAAGCTGTTTAAGAAAAGGATTATTTTCATAGTCTGCCTTTACATATTCAGTAGGGCTCATAAAACAGTTTCTCATTACTGCTTTCTTCCCTGTGTTATTAATTCTTAACCATGGCAGATATATCTCTGCATATTGTACTGGATAGATTTTTATAAGCAATATATTTGAAGGTCATCTGTCTGTACTTCACTGTGATAGCAGAGAAGTTGTGCATGCTCCATCATTGATCATCTTCAAGGTTGGCTTGGATGGGGGTTTTAACAACGTGGTCAGGTTAAGTGTCCCTGCCCATGGTCTTTAAAGATCCCTTCCAACCCAAATAGTTCTGTGAGTCTGTGGCATGATGTCTTATTTTTTTAGAGGCAATAGGAGGCTGAATTTATACATTGTGTGATACTCAAGAAATAGTCTCTTATTCCTGTAAATACCCTCCCAATGGCAATCTTTAGTGTCAACACCTGTATCTGTGTTGTAAGCCAGATTTCTGTACTCCTTGAAATGATTAAACTGTTTGCAGTAAAAGGCTTGTGAAATAGGAAGGGAAAAACAGAGAAATGCCCTCCAGAAACACCTCACGTGCCAGTCTTTGCACTTTCACGTCTCTGTGTGTGTACACAGACATATGTTTGTGTTCTAGCAACATCTCCAGCATATTGGGAATCTCATTCTTCTCCTCTAAGTTCAGCTGCTACAGGAGTGAGGTGCTGCAGCTGCCTCATGTCATAAAGAAATGGTTTGGCAGCAGTTTTCTCTCCATCTCTACCTAGCAGTCTGCATCATTTGATTAATTAAAGCAATAGCTTCTTTCAAAAATCACAAAGCAGAATTGTAGGTACA
Source organism: Melozone crissalis (assembly GCF_028551555.1). Lineage (NCBI taxonomy): Eukaryota > Metazoa > Chordata > Aves > Passeriformes > Passerellidae > Melozone > Melozone crissalis. The sequence goes on along the minus strand of NW_026535784.1, from coordinate 46,804,189 downwards.
CAGTTTGTGGTGATTGGGGTGGGGCTGTGCCCAGCCTCATCCCCATGGGTGCAGCTGTGAGCAGCAGGTGAGCAGCACTGACAGCAATGAGCCATGGAGTGCCCAGGGGCACTGACCCATCACCAAAGGGAACAGAGGGCACACAGGTGCAATGCATGGACAATGAGGGCATAAAAGGCTGGGCTGAAGAACAAGAAGGGCAGATGCTTGCAGCCTTCTGCAGTGGTCTGGTGTTACTCTGTGTGGGCTGAAGCCTTCTGGAATTGTCTGGTGATACTCTGTGTGTTGTGGCCATCTCAGCTGTGACATGTGCTGTGACACAGAATTACACAGGCAGAGCAGCAAGTATGAGAGTGGAAGACAGGTAATGACAAATGCTTAACAACTATTTAGGAGTTTTATTTTTTAGGATGCAGTCATCCTTGTTGACAGTTTGTGATGTGTTCTCCCATTAACAGGTAGGGGCTAAGAAAAATGATTAAATAGTTCAGCGAATCACTGCTTTACTCTGGTTCTAAACCAGCAATTAAACATGCCTTGAAAATACATTATAAAGTTGCCTTCTAATATTCTTTTTTCAAGAATGTGGGTACTATTCAGTAAATTTATGATCATCACATTAACTTCCTGTATGGGGTATTAATATTATGGGAAGTCTATCTACCAAACCAGATGCTTTTCACAGCTAGACCCTAACTTGATAGTTATGGATGTGACAGAAAATATGAAAAGCTTCTCATTATTATCAGCTCATTTGTTGCATAATGAATGTGAAGATATTATCACTGTAGTTAATCACCATATCAAGTTTAGAGTGGAATAGTGCACAGAAGATATCTTAATTCTTATGCTGTGAAAGGTACATTGTGTATAAAATTTATTGTTTATATGATGATGAAATTGTGCCCTGCTGCATTTACAAAAGTAGTTAGCGGTCTCCAATGCTCCAACAGGTGCTTATGCAGCACTTTTCCATCTGCAGGAACAAATTCTTTGTGGCTCTGCAATTTCTGCAATTAGTTAGCTCTTAAAAAGAAAAACTAGGTGTGTGTCAATTGTTATTTCTTTGATATAGTAGTTTTTAGGCTCCTTTTCTACTTGAGGACCCCTTAAGTTAATGAGAATGTCGAGCAATTGAGAAGGGACTTGATTACTTACCTGGAGACTTTCTACAATTGCCTTTTAAGATGCCGTTGACTTTATATTGCATAGGAAAAGATGCATCAAAATAGATGGCTCACGGTGTGATTTTTGGGGCTGACCTGTGCTAGGCTAGGAGCTGAACTTTGATCCTTGTGGATCCCCTGTAATTCATTATATCCCATGAAGTGCATTTCTTGGTAGGACCACAGTGTTTTGCCTTCCTCTCCCTCTGTATTCCTCTTTTTTATACTTGGTAGCCAACAATAACACATCAGAAAAAGGAACTGGCAAATGACAGCTGTTTTTTAAATAAGATTAACAAGATTCAGCAGATGATTTTGACAAATTGTACCATTTGCTACATTAAATATAAGTGTAAAATGGTGGTTTAGAACTTGAGAACAATTAGAAATATCTGTCAGGATGAGCTTAAAATAATTCAATGGAGATTGGAAGGAGTTCGTGCCTGTGCATATGTGCCTGACAGACAGTGTAAATAAGGAGGAGAAGATCTTAAAGTCTGTTCTTTCCAAATGTGAACATAATTCCCAATGACACTGATGTGTATTGACAGCATTGTTATAGAATTAAACAGAAAAAATATCCTATATGCATTCTGGTATTGGAGTAATTTTCAATATTTCCTGAGCTTCACAGGTCTGTAGTACCTATTGTGTGCAGATGAACTGACCCCAGACCACCTTCAATCATGTTAAAATTAAATTAAGGAATTGCAAAGACAATTGATTCTATACCTTCCGGCTTGTCTCCCACCTTACTTAGAAATTCAGTATCACCTTATAATTTATAAGTTGGACATACAATACTTGGAGCATTGGGTCTCACTGCATGTAAATATGTTCAGAAATGCCTAAAAATTGAAGTCTTCATTGACTTTGTCAACCTGTCAAGCTACCATTCTTCCAAAGCTTGGTTGGTATATTCTAGAGATAACAAAAAGGAGAAGGTGTAATAAAGTGCACACCCTCCTGAAGTCAAATAACTTAAAGCAAATAACAGTTTTCAAAGCCAAGCAGAACAGTCTCAGTTGTTTTACTGGAGATTCGGACATTAAAAACAATCATGTTTTGGCAGAAGAATGGAGAGATTTTTCTGTTATTTAGATGATAGCTGCGCTTTTCTGACTTTCTGTGTATTTCAAGCAGACTTTGCCTGTAGCAATTTGCCAGATGGAGACACCTGTAAAATTCCTCATGCAACTCCGTTTCAAATATTTCAAGTTAGAAAATGAAAACAATAAAGGGAAGGAGTTGCTTTATCACTTCGGTGATATTCCAGTCATGTTGCTGATCTGAGAATGGCTAAAGTGCTAATAAAAGAAGCAGAAATGGACTGTGTGGATTTCTTTCCTCACATATTCTGATTAGTTGTGGGCCTTGTATCTAATAATTTTGCTGTTGGCTTTTTTTTTTTTTTAACATTACATTAAAAATGGATAGAGTTGTTGTTATTGAAGGAGTTCTTTCAGGAGGCAGCAGGGATCTTTGTGCAGGCATATGTAGTGTATAGTCTCTCAGGGAAACAGGCATTGCTCATGGTCTGGGAAAATACCCTTTCTTCTCTATCAGAAGCAGACTTTTATAAAAGTCTATTAAAAAAATAACAGTAGGCCTGATGCTTCTCTTATTTGGTCAATCTTGTGTCAGTGGTAATCAAGAAACTGGGAAGTTTTTCTGGTCTCATCTGTGCTGCAAAAAGTAGCAAGTAGAACTTCCATTTGTATGTGTAGATTTAGTGTTGGCAAACACATTCTCTTAAGGTGATTGTTTTAATTTTTTTTTTGCATGTCTGCTGATAAATAATGGAAAGTATTTGCTAGTGTTTTGTTCCATGTCTTTATTGTGCTTGTTAAAATAATAGATATGTAAAGTAGAAGGTAAGAAGGCAAATCTTACCTTTACAGCTGGGTGGGCATGGAGACATTATGTCCTTTGCAGAAGGAGATGGTGCAGGTGCTTCTCAGCCTACCCTGCTGTCTCTTTTAACATCATCATGGGAGCTGTGAAAGTCTTGAAAAATTAAAATGAACAAACAAGTAGTGTTTTCAAAAATTTCAGCTTGACCTAGATGCACTGTGGTGCTGAGATCGCAGTGGTGCGGGGCAGGGGGGCTCTGGGGAGCAAACGCACAGGTTCCAGGTGGTTCCAGGTGCAGGGATTGGCTGTGCCCTGAGCTGGAGCCCCACGCTGGCCCGGGTGAGGCAGCCTGGTCCCCACGGGCTCGGTGCCCTGTGCTGCCGCAGCCTGACGTGCAGGGTGCCTCAGGACACATCTGCTGGCAGCTCCCTCCTGGTACGGGAGGTGGAGGAGTTCAGCTGCCTTCGTGCTGCAGTGACAAAATGAAGCTCGCTGTGCTGTTTCTAAAACTGAATCAACTTAAAAGACAAAGGCAAAGTGTGCTGTTTTCCCTTCATTGACAAAAATCAAGGTGTGATCGCGCGTACTCGGCTGCCTGTTGGTCAATAGAGAAGCTTAACAGCAGCTCTAAATGTGTCACAATGAAATGTAGGGTCCAATTGTATGAGTGCATGCTGAATACCATAATGGGAGCTGCATGCACAAGGCAAGGTCTCTGTGTGTGACTTCCGAAATTACTGCATTACTGCAGCCCCTCTCTGGAACTGCTGCAGTCCCTCTTGTTGTTGTTGACAATTATACCATTATAATTGGCCTACTAAAGCTGTATGCATATATTCTGTAAATTAGACATGATAGAATGCAATACACCCAAGCATTTGCCAGTTAAAAATAGTTAAAAAATGATTATAGTTAAAAAATGATTAAATTTGACACAAATCGTGCCAACCAGATATTCACCTGACCTAGAAATAACATGAGATTTGGTTGTACAGTGTGTCTGAGGATCTCAAATACCAGAATTAGGCCTCTAGAAATTAATGTTTCCCAACCTTATTTGATACTGGGGAGCTGGATCTGTGCAAATGAGCTCATAGATCTGAAGGACATTTCAGATGAGCTTTGCCATGAAAAGTCAAAACTCTCGGCTTCCAGTTCTGAGCATTAACAGCACGGCTATCCTTCTCCCAGCAGCAGTGTTAACTTTCTCATTCAGAATAATAATTCAATATCAGCAGTTGAGAAAATGCAGTGGAATTGGATTCAGACACTGTAAAAAATTGGCAATATCAGTGGCACAAAGAATTGTCATAGAATCAGGAGCTGCTGAGAACATGAGATAGTTGCTCAAAATGTTTCTACGTAGATGTTACCATTTTCTTCCTTTTCTTTCCAAAAATTCCTGGAATGAACTAGTAAATTACTGGGCAAAACATATATGGCTTTTATTGGTGAGGGCACTGTGTGCAGTGTTAGAAGGTGAAAATCAAACGTGTGGAAACTGAACTGTGACCTCAATTCACAATGGCATTTAATCCATGTGCTCTTTGAAATAAGGTACTTAATTTTCTGAGACTAATATGGGGCACTGAAATCCAGAAATGTCATACTTTCATATGTAATATAATTTTAGCACTCAAGAACACTTCAAGCACTGGACTTTGTCCTTTCTTAGTTGATAGATGAACAATGGCTTAAATCTCTTGCTTTATCCTTGAAATAATGATGCATTTGTCTCACATTTTTGTTTTCTGGACTGATTCCCCAAGACTGCTCAAATTACTGTAGAAATAGCTGATAATATCTAATTTGGAATATGGTTTTTTTGGTGTTTATGGGTCAGTAGGACAAGGGATCTTTGAAAAGCCATTCTAATGATGTTATCGGCATCTGAACTTATTGTGATTTTTTTCTATTCAGTTAAAATGACAGATTTCTGGTGGTATGGCTGAGTGCAAATGAGATAGTTAAATGCAAAGAATTCCCTGCTAAACCACCCAACATAATTGATGTGCTGAGGATTTTTAAAAAGCCAGGAAAGAAGGTTTGTGCTGTCCTCATCCAGATTCTGAAATAGAGCTGGACGTAATGACATGCTAATAAAACAGGAGGGGGAAACTGGTGCACAGTGGTTGCAGCGTCAGCTTGTTGGCTCCCGATGCAATCATGGGAATGCTCCTTGAGCACAGTTAGAAATGACATGTTCAGTGTGAGGCCCCTTCCAGCTGAGATGAGCAGTGGGGCTGGAAGGGAAAAGAACAACATTACTTTTGTCTAGTTTTGAAGACTTTCTCCCTTTATGAATAGTGTTGTTGCATTATTTTTCTAGAGTGAGTGCCTTACAGTATCTATAGAAATAATTTTCTTCTCCTCCACAGCTGTTATTACTTTCTGTAACAATATTTCGTATGGCCAAAAGGGTTCATGTACTCCAAGTAAGTTTGTGGTCATCCCAGTTCTCTCATTTCCAGCTCTAGATGGAGAAATGAGAGAGCATGTAGGTCTCACTAGGGAAGTAATTTTAAAGTCTGATAACCTTTATTTGTTCATTTGTGTTGCTTGGCTTGGCTTAATGACAATATTTTGAAAAATACACATAAAACTTCAGGCCTTGGCAAGCAAATATCATATTTCATATGTAAGGTTTAAGTTAAAGTTAACCTTGAGTTAAGTGTTGCATATTGAATTAGAGGTAAAAAATTTTATATACTTCTTTCACATCAGAAAGATCAGTCCTGTAAACTAGAAGATGATTCCTGAAATGACAGTGAAAGGAGAATCTACCAGCACTGTCCAAACAAGCCTTTCCATATTTTCATTGAAATGGCTTTTCTTTTAAAAAACAAGCAAAAGTAATATCTTTTCCACCCCCATCTGTAATATAGACAGATACATAGACACATGAAGAACAGCTGAAACAGGGACATAAAATTATGTGTATATGGGAATAGTAACAATTTTAAAATTATTCAGGGGTTTTGTGGCTTGACTGTGTTTTCTTTTTAGGTTTTCAATTTTATATAACAACTGAAATTAAATTTTGAGAATCAATTAAGTAATAAAATTTCTCTTATTGCTATTTGAAAGTGTAATGCATGTGCTGCTGTGCACTGCCATCTCCTGAAAGGAACACTGCAATCTTTATTATATCTTAAAAAGCTTTCTGTGTAGGGAAGTTAGGTACTTTAATGAATAAGGCCTGAGTTTCTAAAGGAAAAGAACTGAATTCATGCTTGGATGCTGTGACACGAACTTTGTTTAGAACTTTTTTTTGGAAATTCAACTATTTATCTATGTGTTTTACTTATGGAGATACTCCTACACTAGAACATGTGTGATGTTGTTTCTGTGAGGTAGTTTCTTTAAAATGTCAGATACAGTGTCTGTGATAGGAGAAATTTTGAAATTTCTGAAATATGGAACCAAAAATTTTCTGAAATATGGAGCCATAGAAACATAAGCAGAGGTCAGAGCAAAAGTGGAGGCGTTGTACTCAAGTGAGAAAGAGCAGCATTTGTGAAAACAGCATGGAGTTTGATCTAACCCAGTCCCTTATTCATTTGGGTGCTGCCAGAGGTATGGTTTCTTGCAGGCTGAGAAACTGGAAAAAAGCATAGGAGTTTATTAGGAATACCTGTGTGTGTGAAAGAAGGACAAGACTGTAAAGAAGGTTTGCCTGTTGAGAACCTGGATGGTTTCACCAGTCCAGGATTATCTTGGCAGCAGCCCTCAGCTGCCCAGTGGAAGGGCTAAGGTGCCAAAGGGGCGTTTTATGATGGCACGTAGAAAAGAAACCTAGTTACCTGGGACTTTGCTCTATCCTCTACTCAATAAATGACCTGGGTGTTTTTGGGGACCAAGCCAGGCTTAACATGATATTTCCCATCTGTTGAGTAAGAGTCTGTACTTCATAGTGTTGGCTGGAAGATCTTTGTTTTGCCACGCTGTTCTGCAACACAGTCAACATCTGCCCTGTGTGCGCATGAAATCTGTGTATGTTCACTTTACAGTATAGCATTTGTGGCAGAGTTACTCTCCAGGGATAGAATTTGACTAATTACTATAATTATTTTCTAATTCTTTTTTCCCCCCTTAATTTTACCCTTGGTACTAAGTAGCCATGTAGAAGCATTCCTTCGAGTATTTGCAGGGCTGTGTCATTATTATCAGTATGCATGTATTCCCCAAGTGAAGCCTGTGTGGGTATGGTTTCAGTTCCATGAGGCAAGAAACATGTTTGAAGATGTGTCTTAGACAGTTTTTTGTCCCCTTAAATGCTGCATGTATCCACAAATAGCTTCTTTGTGGAGAAGACAGGGTTTGTAACATTTTGCATACCGAACGTGTTCTTGGCCTTGTGTAGCTTTGCTTTATGGAGTTAAATAAAACTAGGGAAATTGGAATGGGGGCAAGGGGAAAAATGGATGTTTTCAACTGAGATTTGCACAGAGATGACAGGTGAATGAGGTGGAGAGGTAAAGAACAGCTGTTCCAGATGGTAGGAGCTTCAGGAGGGAAAATGCTGGAGTCAAAGCGGTCAGACTGTAGGAAGAGATGGTGCTCATGAAGGATGAGTGGTGCTGGCAGCGAGATGAGTGTCAGAGGTCAGTGGGAAAAACACAGCAAACACTGTGTATGAAGTTTATTTGTCTTCAAGTAGCCATTTCCTCTAAATGAATAGTTTTCAGTTCTTTCCAGTTCTGATTGCAGGTGCTTACCTGCAGCCTTCAGTGATCAGCATTTTCTCTTGTCTTTGTTTGCCTTGACACATTTGCTGCCTTAGCTGAGTTCTGTACTGACAACAGACACTCAAGAATAAATAAATACAGTTTTCAAAAGTCTGCTTTTAAAGCAGCCCTTCTGCGCCTGTAATCTACTGCCTGAGATTGAAAGCTGTAAAGGTGCTTGAAAATCCAATAGCCTTGATTTTAGGGTTTCAAACAATATAGCATTTGTCATAGGACTTTCTGAGCCATCTCTGGATAAATAGTTAATACAAAAAGCAAGTGTAAAATGATAGGAAATCAGTGATGCTAAAATGGATGCTACAGTTTAAAGAAAAAAAAAAGTTTAAAACCTCTGGATTAATTTTAGAGTTCTTTTTCAATATACCTGAAGAATTGGCTAAATGAGAGTTGGGCACTCTGACTCTGCGAGCTCCTCTTGAGTTTGTTGGTTGCCTGTTTATAGCGTTCTGCTGAAATGTTTTTGAAGAAATAGGCAGAACATTCACTTTCTGTGAGATTTATATAGGCAGTACTTATTTTAATTAACCATTTAAATTCAACTTATCGACTTCAAGATTCTGACAATTAGCTGGAATTGTTTTTTTGCAAATCCTAGAGGTATTACACTTGAAATAATTTATATTGGCTCCTGACCTGTCCATTGATTGTGGGTGTCAATTCTACCTCCTTTTCCCAGTGGTGCTACTTTTTTAGGCTTATTCTCTGTTTGAACTTGCTATTTTTTAATCATCAGTAGACATGATGGTAAATGTAGATCCTAGCCCACTGCAGTCATTCAATATATTAAGTGGCACCTTTGGAAGAAACTCAATTCTCGTTTCAGAGCCATGTTCTTATGCAGATCATTTGCTTTGTGCCTAGCTAGTTTTCCCCAATATTTCTGACTGGCATCAATGCTTCCTTTCAATATACGTCTTAAATGATGTCAGAATGTAAAAAAATTCTGTATATTGTGAAACAACTTCTGGGCTCTGTATAGAGAGAAACTTCTTTTAAAGATGAGGAAGAGATGATGTTCTAGCAAAGAAGAGTCTTAAGTGCTTATGATTAATGCTTTGGGATACTGCAGATGAAAGGTGCAATGTGATTTTTGTTCTTTCTTTCCTCCACAGGGGCAATTTTTGATGAATCTGCCAAAAAAGATGAGGAAGTTTTTCGAATGGCAGTAGCTGATCTCAACCAGAATGACGAAATCTTACAAACAGAGAAAATCACATGTTCAGTGACATTTGTGGATGGCAACAATCCTTTCCAGGCAGTTCAAGAAGGTAGGACAGCTAGAAAGATTTCCTCTTGTTGTTTCTTCTGTGACATGCAAAATATTACCTTGATAGTCTCCCATCCTTATGGGAATTTGTTGTTTTTGTTGACTTCTTTTTATACGAAATATCAAATAGTGTATTTAATTTTGCTGCTTTGGTTTCTGTTGGTCCTAGTGACTTATAGCTATAAAGTAAGCTTTTATCCATTTTCTGTGTATAGGTTGTTGAAATGTGATGAAGAAGTCAGACACACTTTGCCTACTCCTTTCCCCTTTTCCAGGCTGTTTGGAAGTTACTGTCAAAATGATGACTATTTCCTACTATTTTTGGTTTAATTTTGTGCAGCTAATGAAAATTTGTTGGGAAACAAAGGTTGTTGCATGGATAACCTTTTCATCCCACCCACCTGAGAAGGTTACCTGTTTTAAAGAGGGGAGTTAACCTGAAGATTCAGAAAGTTGCCTGAGCCCAATACATGATGCTGTTCTCAGCCTGTCCTCTGTGTCATTCCACAATTACTGGACAAGGGGTGACGACATTGCTTTAGGCTCCTGTGATAGTGGCAGGATGATAAGAGAAAATGATATTTGAAACCCCTCTGAGCTGGATTAGTAAATCACTGGTGTGACTGAGCAGTTCTCTGGAAAGACCGCTGGTACAAGGCGTCAGAAATATGGATTCAAATTTGGGGTTTAAGCTTTTGTTATTTCTTTGCTGTTCTGGAACAGTAACTTCTCTCTGAGATGCCAAAGTTATTTATTTCAGTTATATTACTAAACTTTTCTTAACAACAAAACTAAATTTTGATGATTTTCTAGCTCTGTATAGACACTTGATTTAAGGGAAATATGCAATTAGTTGTTCCAATATTTGTGAAATCAAAGGTTTGGCATCAATGGATTATTGTCAAGGCAATGCTAATGAAAAAGTCTTTAATACTTATTTTGGTTTTTTTTACCAATGACGTTCTTAATTTTTGAGAATTTAATGATTTAGTATTTTTTGTGCTGTTAAATTTTGCAAGTAGATAGATCTGTGTAATGAGAAGCATTGCAGTCTCTGCTTGATATGGCTGAAGCAGTAAAAGACATGATTTTGAGAGTATTCCAATTAGAATCAATTTCGTCTCTTTCAATCTGAAAAGGATAACACAGAAACTGGAACTACTGGATACTTTTAGAATTCAGAGGGGAAAATGACTGAACTCAGCCTTTTTAAGATGGCTTCTACATTGTTGGTATTTGAGCTTTTTTTTTTTAAATCTGGGATGGCTAATGCTAGCTGATGCTCTGTGCTTAGCATTAATTAACTCTGAAACTTAGTTATCTATTTCTTGTATCGTTGTGGTGGAGTAGTTACAAACTATTATACAAAATTATGTTTTAAGTATCTTATTTGTGACTTACAGAAACTAGGAATGCCTAGTAAAGTAGAACTATCAAAGGAGTTAATAATCCAGTATTTCAATAGTCAGTTATTATTTTATGCAAAAGTTGTGTTTGTTCTTGTTGAAAGTGTAGTCAACATCTGAAATGTGGATGGAGCAGATTTGACATAAATTTCATTATCATCTGGTGGGGGAGTGAAAGGTCTGCTATGGTATTGATGAGTTCAATATTTTCCAGTAAAAACTATTTCTTGTAAATGCATGGTCAAATACAGCTACATGCCTAGGAAATAGCATATTCCCTATTTTTTAAGAGCCCCTGTATTTTTTTTGTTCTTCACTTGGATTATTCCAAAGGTTTTAATCTTTGTCATGTATGTATTGATGACGTTTTGCTTGTAAAAATATTTTACCACAGCCAATATGTTTTGTTTTAACTGAGCACAGGCAGAAGCTCCAGTGTAATAATTCAATTACTTTGCACCAGCTTCTTGCCTGCCTTCTTTTCTCTGTATCTCTATATCACTCATCCCCTGTTCTTAATTGTGTTTCTTATACATGTTAGTAGCAGTGAAGGGGGACCGCTCTAACTTTTGCCACATATTGGCAAAAGTGGCATATTGACATGGTTTATAACTGGGACAAATGCTTAGCATAAATGCATTGAACTAAACACCAGGAAAAAAGTGTTCATTTAAACATTCAGGCTGTTCTGGTCTTTTATTTGTAAAAGAAATACTAGAACAAGACCAGATCTCATATTTTTCAGTGTGTGACGTTCAGTATTCTCAAACTTGCCTTCTTCATGCAAGCATGTCCCTTTCCTTGGAATCATAACGCCACTGAGTCTGAGGTCTGTGGCCTCTCCTATCAAGCACAGCCTAAATGCTCAAAAAATATACTATTCCTTTAATTTACTATTTGCTTGTTTTAATTATTTTTATATAAACTGCTTGAAGTTTGCTTTGTTTTACGCCGTAATATATGGAGTTTTTTAAAGTTTTGGGATTTTTCTCATTGTATAAACTACAGAAGAGCCTTTAAAATGCCCAACTTTTAATGCTTGGTAAAATGCTTATTTAAAGCATTAGATTAATAATAATAGCTTAAAATTGGTCTAAAATTGGTCTAAATTTGTCTTTTGACTGCCCTTTTCAGTCAATAGAGAAGGATAAAGAATTTGCCTAGGACTGTGAATTTCAGAAATCCAACAAGTCATGAGCAAAGACGTTATGAAACAAGACATTAGGTACAGAGTTATTTTCATAATGATGCAGTAATGGACAACCTGCATAAAATCTTTTATTTAACTTTATTATTGAGATTGGCAAGTAACTCCCAAACAATGTAAACAGGAATACTCAGACACTTCATAATGATTTTGGGATGTAAAGATAAATAATTTGAGAGGATTGCCAGCTGTGGAATACTGTGTTCTTCCCTCTGAATCTGTTTTTATAAATTATTACAGTGCCCTTAAATGTCTTCCACTTGTACCTTAAGGCATCTCTTTAACAGCTCTGATTGGGGGGGATGATACTACAGCAAAGCTGAGTGGTTTTATCCTGGAAGACCTGTGAATGACATGCCCCATAATATCACTGGAAGTGCCCTCAGGGATCATTTATGTTCTAGTGCACAGAAACAGGAGGTGAAGTTCTTTAAGTTAGGAAAATTAGTCTTCCCTTCTGTTGGCCACAGAAAGGGCCAGCAGCAAGTGTGCTTCATCCCATACCCTTGTGGAAGCTGCAGCCCAGTCACTGAGATTTGTTACAGTGATACCTGTGGAAATGTCCAACATGGCAAGTTGCTTCTCTCTTTCTTTCCTTCTTTCTTCAATAAAAAATGCTTCACAATATTTATGGTACTCTTCTGTGCGGTGTCTCAAAATGTTTGTGTGCTTGTGTGATTGAGAGAGGGAGAATATTGTGATTTGGCTTTTTTGTGCTGTGTCCATGTCGGGTACCACAAAGAAAAAGCAGAAACTTAAGTTTTCTTTGTGTATAGACATTAAAAAAAGTAGGGATAGTCAGGTGCTGTATGGCAGCTAGGCAGTGATTTGGCACTATGAAACAAGGAATTATGACCCAGATCCATACTGCTGCTAATAATATATATTAGTATAATCTTTACCTCCGTTCCAGTGAGACTCCAATTTACAGCAGTATTTAAATAGGGGTGGGACAGGCCTTCAAAAGGATTTGAGTTCTACATATACTTAAACTGTAGTTATTGTTTGTATACATATGAAAGACATACTTCTCTATTTCTTTTCAGTGAACTCTTTTTTCTTTCACTGGGAAACTTGGTTGAAATGAATACAACACTTATTTTCTCATTTGTCAGAAAATCACTCTATTCTCTTATCTTTCTCCTAATTTTATTATGCTGGTGCTTACTTCAATACACTAATAATTAAAGCTTTAATTTTATGGTTCAGAGCCTGCTGTTTACTCCAGTCCCTAATTTAAAATTAGTAGTACAACCATGCAGTATCTGAATGGCTGATGGAAAATGTGTGATGGCCTTTGCATTTTTGTGGCAGGGGAAGGGAGGTGGCTTTGGTAGCTTGGACCAGATGTAATGCTTTGGCTTGTGCTGATACATGTCCTTGAGCAGCACATTTCCTCAGCCTTCGTGCTGCCATTTCCACTTGCACACCAAGAGTTATGGAGCAAACTCTGCAGGAGTTTGCAGTGATTGAGGCATCCACAGCATCTGCAAAGTAGTCAGAGCTCAGCCAAAGATGTGTGTTGTCCTTGGAGATCCATTGGCAATGTTTTAACTTCATGGCAAACATTTTATTTTCATGTAGAGCTGGTGGGTTTTTTAATCTTACTCCTTTCTCCCAACTCTTTTCTTATCTTCTTTTGACGATATCATGTGTTACTTATCTTGAATGATAACTTTATAATAATCCAATGTTCTATAGGTTACCTGTAACACATGACAAATAGGTTTGACTGAAGCCGTTTGAAATTAACTTTGTTGAGCATGTTTTCCTATTGCAATCACATATGTGTGAGGCTTATTTTTCCTTTTTTTTCCTAACCCAACCTTTTTGTCATTCAGGGTAGTCACCAGAGTATGCTTACAGACACCAACTCAAGCCTTCGTAATGGCTTTTGAAAGCTTATAGTGATCAGTGAAGTAAATAAGGCAGTGAGTCATAACTAAATGGGATTCAGCTGTAGAGCAACAGAGGTTTGTAGGGCAGCAATGTGTATGAAGGTCACATGCAGGATTTTATTCAAGCAAAGTTTGATGGTCAGAAATTACAACCTGATGGATACATCTGCCTTGGCCTTTGGGACTTGATGAGTGTAATAAGATCGTCCTTTCCCATTTCTCTGATCACTATAAAAATCTGTTTAAATACACGGATTTCATGGACTGCTAAACTTTCTTTCACTTTGTGTCACTTCTTTTTTGATATTTCTCAGCCTTCCTTATGCTGTTTATTAACCAGTACATGTTTGATGAGATTAAACCTTTACAGGGTTCAACTTCTTCACTGCCCCTCTATTTCATTTCTGATATGCTTTTTTATTTCCTGATAGAATGGATTTTGATGTGAAAAGATATACTGAGGAGGAAGAGAACATCAAGTAGGATCTGAGCCAGAAAAACTCAAGGAAGAAGAGGAGGAGAAGCATTTCAATAATGATATAAAACTCTTTTGTAAAATCAGAAACGGTCAGAAGTGTTTGCAATTGCAAATTGCTTTTATCATGAGCACTTCAGATAATACGATAGGAGATTTTTTGAATTACCTGTCCTCTGTGCTTTCTCATAATGTACCAGAAGTTGCAGCACTTCTCTTTGTTCAAGAGGTGTTGGGTCAGGAGCCTTCTCCCTTAGTTCTCATTTAAGTCTTCCTAACCCCACAAAATCAGATCTGTAATCTGCATAAATGGACCATGGGAGTCCAAGTGCTGACAGCTTAAGAAACAAGATCTTGATACACTGGTTTATAACAGCCTGACAGTTGGGAAGGCAGTGGTTGCATAGGAAAATATTAGGGAGGAGTGAGCACTGATGGAAGTAGAAAAGGGACACGTAGTGGAGGTTTTGTTTAGGATGAGTAGGATGCACATTTAACACATTTTCAGCAACTATTTCACAGATCTTGTGATCCTCCTTTGCCTGGAAGTAATCTACTCAGAACATATTGGAGGCTGTAAAAAGGAGGTCAGATTTATTCTCAAAAAGGCCTCACAGTGGTACAGCTGATGCAGTAATTGTAAGACTTCCATCACTTAGCAGCCTCTGGGTTTTGAGCCCCAATGTTTTCTAGTTGCAAATTCTTTCTGTAATAATGTTTTCTTCTATTGTAAGACTGCTTCCATTATCTTTGTTTCCAGTTTGAAAGCAAACTCTGACAGCTGTAGACTGCACTATACTTTCAGAAACTAGAAGATGAAAATAATTTCTGCTCAGCTCAAAAAATGCCCCCAAATCCACATAAAAAAAGAGAAATTAAAAAAAAAAACCTCAGCCTGTCAGGAATGGCTTTTTCCAGGCTAGTTTATACAAAGTGAGCAATTAAGCTATAGGTATTGTGGTGATTGAAGAGCCTTCTCTGCAGTAGGCTTTCCAAATTGCTGAGCCCAAGAGGGGAGGCAAGAGCCTTATTCCAGGCTAGGGAAGATCCTGGCATCCTTTAGGTACTGTTACCCACTTTGTCTCCCAGAGCACCTAAGCCCTGCTGGATGCACACTTTAGGGATGCTGCATGTTTGTTGTGGTTTAAGGAAAGAATGCTAGTGTTTCTATGGAAACCATTTTTCTTCAGGTGGGCAGGAGACCTGGTAACATCCCTTGTTACACTTGGCTGCACTGCTGCATTCAAACGCAGCGCTGTGACTGAAGGTGTTGGTGTGAGGTGTTTGTGAAGCACCAAGGACTTTGGTGCTTCAGAGTTTGCATTACCCACCACTACCTCTCAGGAGTGTTTCCCCCCCACCTTCCCCTGCTTTCTCATGACTTGAAAACAGCAGGAGTGATTTTCCTAACGCTGATGCCATTTGCCATTTTCAGCTGCCAAATTTGGCTTGACTTAATTTTTATGGCAGATTTTGACATTTTTTTATCAGAGCTTCCACTTTCAAGTGACAGGCAGGAATTTTAATAGGCTTGAAAGAATTACTTTCCCAGACTGTTGCTTGAAAAGCATGTGACTGTGAGACTATTAACCTTTAACCCTTTTTAGAAAGGTGGATCAAATAAATTAATAAATACCCCCTCGACAAGTGCGATGCCTTTTGATGGCAAGGTGCAGAGCGATTTTATCACATTACTGTAGGAGAAGCTGGACAGGCTGCTATTCTGCAGTACTTACACTTTAAATCTAGATGGGATCATTTTTGATTTTGCAATAGACATGTTTCCATTTGCAGTTCACAAGTGCCCAAAATGTGTTTTCATACATTAAGCACGGAGCTTCAGTCTGCTGTGTTAATGTACCCTGACACACTGCTAGGGGTTTACTTTTAAGAGAGCTATGCAGATTGTGATGTGATTAAACAATATCAGTAGTATGTTTAAACGTTTAAACCCACTGTGCCTGGAGGTTTTTGGGGTATTTTTACAAACAGAAGCATAGAGACAACGTAAATGAGAGATGCTTCATCTTCCTAGATGCCAATTATTTAACCAGCACCCTGAGCTATCAGTCCCCTAAAGTAATCTCCTTAAATAAGCAACGGACACACTATCTGGATTTCCTTCTCATCTTTTTTGTGAAGCAATGTCCACTAAAATCACTGGAGCAGTCAATCATCTCTGTCCAACCAGACATGTATATTCCCAGACAGGCCTCACAGCCTGCAAGCTTGCAGCAGGTTGTGGCTACTACCGAACAATGAACTGCCGCATTCAGCTGCTTTCTGCTGTACGGAGTCCTCCTGAGTCCTCTCATAATCTCAACTGGAGATTTTGCTTTTGTTTCTCCTGGCTAAATTCTACGAATTAAGTGAAAGTCATCCGGTCCTTGTTTCACCATACAAATAGGGATCCAATTCCTTAGAGATCTATATTTGCTGCATCTATGTATTTCAGTACTTGTCTAAAAGTCAGTAGAGTTAATGCATTTCAATTAATTTCTTAATTTAATTCTCCCCTTTGAGCCTTCCTTGCACTTTTTAATTCTCAAAAATATTTTTTCATCTGCAAGCTGATTTTGTTATACCCTGTCAGCTCTTTGGTCACTGTATTCTTAGTAAGTAGACCAGTCTGTATTTGAGACAATTGGGTATTTGTGTGCTTCAAATTAATTTAAACATACTTCTCTCTCTCTCTCTCTCTCTCTCTCTCTCTGTGTATAACCAGAGACAAAGTGTACTTTATGGAGGACAGTGGTGTTTTAAAATCTAATTTTGGTAATGAGGAAATGAGCCATGACAACTCTGGAGGTGAAGCCTGAAGTGAATTATGGAGGTCATTCTCTTAGATGGGAAAATTAATTATATTTTAGCTTCATTCCCTGTTACTTAGACCTATTGTATTGTGAACTACCAAGTAATTTTGACTAAATATCAATTAATGAAAAATTATCTGGGCAAAACAATGCAGTTATAAGGACAGATGTAGAAACTAGGAACAGTTTTATTAAAACACTAATCATATTGGAAAACCACAACGTAACCTTTTGTGGTTTTTTTTTTTTTTGAAAGAATGGGTGCTGTAGGATTTTAATGCTCATTCGTTTCGGCCATCATTGGACCTTTAGCTCCTGTGATTACAGGCTCTTCTGAAACTTGTTTTTCTCCTTAAAATCCAATCTTTTCAAGTTCTTCATTGCATAGTCTGAAAGAACAGTGAAGTGAGCCAAGCCACTCTGAAGGATTCCACACTAAGAGCAGCACTTGCAGAGGACAAATGAAACAGGTAGTGTTGATGGTAGTTAAAAAGCATTTACTCTGAGCCTGGAATAGAAATGGGAGTCTTGCAGAGCCTTTCGTGTTCTGTTGACACACGAGTGGGAGTTTGGGCTTGGAATCTTTATGTAAGAGTATAAAGAATTAACACATGGGGCTTAACTTGATGTGGAAATTAAGCACCTGCTTAAAGGCTTTCCTGAGCAGGGATATACTTAAGCAATCCCAAATCAGTGACTTAATTTTCTTTGGCAGCTGGTATTCGTTATTTTGTTTACTTTAAGGGCTTATTTTCTCCATGAACTTGTAGATCTTTGCAGCATTTTCACATCCTGCACCTCTGGTTGTCCAAATGTGCCAGGTGGCTGTAGCTCCTCTGGTATTGCTGAAAGCAGAAAATATGGCTGCAGGTCATGGCTGTGCCTTGTGACATCTGGAAAAAAGTTTGGAATGACAATGAATCTTCCAGAGTGCCAGGCCACAAAGCACAGCTAAATAAGTAAAAGCTTGCAGAAATTTGTCTTCTGGCACTATGTTTCACAACAAGAGCATTATGATGTACAGGGCTTGATCGTCAGAGTAGCAGAGAGCTGTACTCAGAAATTGCAGTTTCATGTTACAGGTAAACAATTTATGTTCCTCCCATCCCTTTGTGACCTGGTGCAGGAGAGGAAGCCAGCAAGAAGCTACTTTGTTTTTCAGAAATATTATGTGTCTTTAGTAGCAAGCTGTGGCTCAGCGGCAAGCCCTGCGATAGCCAGCCCTTGCTAAGGGCACAGGAGGGGAGAACAAACTCCCTGTTCCAGGTGCAGCCAGATGTTGGAGCAGCTTGCTCTAATGCTGGGTGCCAGGAGCTGAAAGTAAATGATTGTGAGTTGTCAAATACAGAAAAAACCAGCTGCCCTAGGAGGAGAGGCTTTTGCACTTCTGAAATCCCATTTCAGTGAAGAAGGGCATGAGAACTTTGTTTCCTGAAGAGAGAAGGTGAATGTTTTGAGAAAATCAAATCCGTTCAGACTTACCAGGAGGTTAAAAAACAAAAGTTGCCTATGTTTTAACAGTTAACATTTTCTGTAATGGATGCAGTCGGAAGAGTGAGGTGATATAAAATAGGGACCAGTCAAGACATTTGTAAAACAACTCATTAGTTTTATTTAAAACATGTCATCTGAGTTTCTTCCTGAGGTCCTAGCTATTCCTAATTTTCAGATAGAAAGGAAAAGGGGGTAAATTGGTACAGATGAAGGCCTAGTGCAACTTTGATTGGGCTAGCTTGCCTTTAAATGTGTTTTTCCTTCTTAATTTGGCACTGGTGGATCAAAGGCTGAGCCAAAATTGTATTCTTCTGTGTGCTGAACTGGTTGAGTTCCACATACGATGGAGTAGAAACTGCCTACTGTGGTGAGAGCAAGAAAGAGTCTAGAGATAGCTATATAACATGGGAGCAAACAGTATCTAGCTCAGTTGGGTTAGCAAAACACAGTGACTTGATTTAGAATAGAAATAACTGAGTGTAAAACATGCCTCTGAAAGCACTATCTTAAGAAAATGTTTAAGTCATGTTCTTTGATGTCTTAGTTTACTTCGCATTAAAATATGTATTGTTCTACCTCATCTTTATATTAAGAAAACCCCAAACAAACAGTCAAAAATCAAGAAAAAAAAAACTGTAGAGAAAAATATTTTCCTTTATTTGGGAAAGGATAGGCTTTTCTTTGTACTCTTTCTTAGTTACAACTACTTTCTTACTACATAAAATATACCTTCCAATAGCAGATAACAGGATTATATTGAGTTACTAGAAATTCTGCAGTTGGGATCTTTTTTTCATTGAATTTCATTATTTGGAGGATTAACTTTTTGAAAGGTCAGCATCCAGGAAAGCTCCATGCATAGTTATTGAGTGCCTCTGTAAGTTCCACTCAAGTAATGATTTTTCTAAGCATAAAACATACTTCTTTTTCAGTATTTCTCTATCGTGGAGCATTTCCCTTACATTTTGTTTCTTTTTCTTTGCATAGTACTCATGCCTGAAACTCTATTATTGAAATTTATTGTGAAATTTTTTTTTTTTGTCGTAAGGAAGAACACACGGTCATAATTGATGCAAAGTACTACTTAAACCTTCTGTCAGCTGAGCCTTTAGATCAGTAAGACTTTTTTGAATTTGGCTCTGAATCATCACAGATGAAGTTGCATAAAAACTAATTTGACAGGTTATGATGTGCTCCATAGAATCAAAATTGTCAGGAGTTTGTTTCTGCATGGGGAAAGCAGCTGTGGACATAACAAATGGGGTTGGCTATGGCTTGTCTCAGTTACTCCTTTCAATAAACTTAGCAAGAAGGGGAATGTGTTTTAACATACTTGTTTTTGGCAAGTTCTGTAATCCTGAGATTCCTTGGACTTTGAGCATAACTAGTATCAAAACTCCAAAATGTACTTTGTAAATATATTTGGCCTTGCCAAGATCACATCTCAAGATTTTCTAAGTTCAACTTTTGTGTCGAGTCTTGACACTAGGTTGATATATGTAACATATTTGCCAGTTGACATATATTTCTTCTCTTTGTGTGATCTTTATTTTTTGCTGCTCAGACATTCATTTCATGTGCAGTCTAACTTGACAAGAAAGTTAGAAGTTTGTGTATTTGCAGATGTTCCTTTTGGAAGCTCCAGGGGCTATGGGTAGTGAATATGCAGGGTCACCTTCTATTCCCAGCCAGAACAGGCTCTGGAGCAGCACAGATGGTAACTGGAGCCTCCTTTGGCAACTGCTGATGCGCCAGCTCTGACACGAGCTATGCTTCAAAGAAGAGTTTTGGACTTCCTTCTTCTGTAACACAATGTCAGTTGCTGCTGCAGTTGGGATGGCTTTGAAAGACATGATTCCTTGGTCAAACCTATCAACAAGTTCATGTTCTGTGATGTTTGTAAGGAGTGCACCTTGAAAAACAACCCTTTCAAAGTGGGAATGGGCAGCTGAAAGCAGCAGCTTCCAAAAGCGTGAGAAAGCTACAGTCCTTCCTGTACTCTTAATATTAAGGGCATTCTTAAAACTAGTTACACATCAATGTATAAGTTTTTAAGCTTCAAGTTATTTTCTGTAACTTCCACCTTAATAATAAGACTAAAGTTTTGTTATTTTACAGTATTTATTACTTTACAAATTGTCACCTTGTAAGAGTTGGTCCCATCTATCTTCTGTGTGAGAGTTTTAAATTCCAGATGTTTCATTTTTTTTTGTTATTTGGAATTTTGAAATCTGTTTTCCTGTGTGTTTGCCCTCTGTGCCTTCAGCTTGTGCACTTTGTGCCTTTATAGACCCTATTTTGGGACTGCAAAAGGTGTTCTTGAAGAAAAACTTTGTGTGAACCATTGTGAACCAACTTTTACTCACCTCTTGCATTAATGGGAAGGGAATTTAAGGAGAAAGGCTTAAATTTTCTTCCTATCACTGGAAGTAAATAGTGACTTGGAAGTTTGTCCCCTTTTGTTTTTCATATCTATTAATGTTTAATGCAGGGACCAACTCATGTAGAACCCTCCTCATTGTCTATTCATTGCCTTCAGGAGTTGGACTTGATAATCCTTGCGGATCCCTTCCAACTTGGAATATTCTGTGATTCTTTATCTGAACTGGAGAAGTAATTTATTTTGCAGCATGAAAAAAAACCAAGTGATTTCCAAAGTATCTGTGGATGAGTGATTTCCTTTGATAATGAAAAGCAGAATTTTGAGTAGTTTTCCTTCATGGGAATTCTTGTGTTGTTGAACTGTGGTACCTTCCTCCACAAACAGCTTCTAGAGAAGTTCTTGAGCTTTTCTTTAAGGGATGACATCTTCCATTCTTCTCCCCTTGCTTAGTTTGTTCTTGCTGGTTATTTCTGGATGGTTATTGCTTGCATCTGCAAGTATTTGTATCTGGCCATTTTTAATATGTTTATATAAGAATTGAGAATGAAAGTACTTGTCTTTATCCACCTTTATGAATATGAAAAATTCTTCACTCTGAATTATCTCTGAAAATCAGTATGGCTACTAATGCTTGGAAGGGTTAGGCTGAGTAAATCTTTCTGATAATTTGAGTGTGATCAGTTGTATGCAAGCTGGAAAATATTACTTCTAAAAAAATCCATAGACTCAACAGTGTGTCTGTTACAGTGATTTTTATTCAAAGTCAGGGCTTTGAAGATAGAAACAAAATAGCACTAATAAAACTAGGTTTCTGTAGTGTTTTCTGTGTGGTATTTCCTTGCTGCTGAGATCTTGGTGGGTGTCACTTCTCAGCAGAATTAATTTCAGACTTGAGCTCAGATTCTTCACATTGCAAAAGGATGTGCAGTATTAGTAAAGGTAGTTGAAATATGCAAAAATATGTAAGAAAGGTCAAAACCCAACAGAAACAGTGTAGGAAATGAGACAAACTGGTATTGTAGGTTTTCAGATAAGGTTTCTTTCTCACAAATTGACAAGCTCTGCAGTTGGCCACTGATGTGTAGGGAGATAATGAGGGATGGTAAAAAGTGAAGAATATGGAAGCAATGTTTCAAGATTTGTTCATGCCTTTCCAAACATTACTGATGGACATGTTAGAATGCTGTGGTGCTAAGACTAGAGATTTTAATATACTATCCAAAGGAAAAATGCAAAAAGTTCATGGTGACTTTTTAAATGGTTTTTCTGGACAATACAAAAGACAAGTAAACAAAAATGTAGGTGTTTATTTTCTGTATCACAGTAAAAATGGCTTGAAGACCACCTGCTCTGCACCCTCCTCAGATTTTCAATGGTTCTGGTGATATGGAGCCACTTGGGAAGCAATACAGGTTTCATTGCAAACTCACATTACTTATATATAAGAGGACTTCAACATTTTTGAGGAGCAAACATCCCAGCTTGAAGCAAGAGATCTTTGAATGCATTTTTTGGTGAAATGTCTGCATCTCAGGAGATCTCTACTTTTCACTCAGCTGCAGGATTACAGAGTGAATGTGAGTTCTCTTACCTAGAAAATTGTTACTTTCTTCAACTTTTTAAATTGCTCTGTTTCTTGAGGAGAATTAGGATGGCTATTTTGGTTTCAAAAGATAAGTGTAAGTCTTTACAATCATGCTGCAGTTCAGACTTGACAGACTTGGAGTTTAGAAGTTTTTGGGGTGACTGTGTGTGTTTACTGGAGGGGTTAACAGACTTTTTGAGTAAGTCAAAAGGAGCTTAGTACTGAAAAATTATCTCCTGGAGAGAGCTGTCTTCTATAAAGGATACAGAAAAGCTGGAGAAAGAAAGAACTTACATGTTTTTTGTATGCAAGAATCTTTCTTTTTGGAGTCTGGAGAAGAAAAAATTGCAGCCTCTGAGGGCCTCACTTGTGACTCACAGAAGAACTTATGCAAAATTAACCACACTTAGTTTAACTGTAAATATTTATCAAGCAAGAGTAAATTATATCATCCCAAGGTCTAAAAATACATTTGTTTATCTGGCTCTTTTGTAAAAGGAAATGAAAAAAAACTTTTACAGAAACATGAAATGCACCTGCTTGTCATGAGTTGAAAAATTTTTCATCTAATGTGCCTAATTCAGGATCTCTTTATTTTTTTCCTCTTCTCTCTCAATTTCTATTAAGTACTCTCAAATGCTATTAAAAGAGTTGAAAAGTTAACTCCCATGGGGTTGGGTTGTACTCCTTTAATTGATGTATAGATCACAGAAAGAGATATGAAGGGTTTAAACTTAATTCTTTATGTCTCACTTTCAAAATAGAAATTGAGTAGAAATCCATGCCTGTAACATCTATTGGACTTTGCAAAAAGTCTGAACAATGATATTGCAAGAAAGGGACAGATTTGAATTTTTCAGCTCATCTGAAGATCCGTCTTCAAATCAGCCATGTCTATAAATTCTTGATATAACCAGCAGCCCATTAATGGAAAAAAATGTACCATAGATAGAAAAAAAAAGGTTTGGGTAGAGATGTGTCTGGAGACATATGGAATATTAACTGGTGATAAAATTGTTGTTTCCAAGCCTACAAGAGTATACAAGATGTTGTCTTCAAATGCATCAGTAATTTTTTCTGTTAAACCTACCAATGTAGCAGCAACTTAGGCATTTGAAATAGATATTTCCCAAAGCTTTACCTGGCATGAAAAGCACTTGGCAGATGTGTCTGACACGCAGAGTCATTACGTCTGGCAGCTGGAATATATATCTGGATAGAATAGATTGCCGTTTTGGAAATAGCAAACTTTTGGAAAAGTAAAATATGATTCTCTGATTTTATGTTATACTTGGATGATAAACTCTGAAACGTTTACCTCCTTCTGGTAGCTTGTCTGTAAAATCTTTTAGAGCCCACAGTCTGATTATTTCAGAAATTATTTCTTTATCAACAGATTCAAATAATTTAATAATATAACTTGGTGTTTCAGCTCTCACTATAGAAGTACGTGGAGCATAAATATTTAAATAGCCTGCTTTCCGAGGTTTACCTTTGCTCGTTCCAGGCTGCCTCTTGAAATAGTTGAATCAGTTTTTGTCTCTCTGATGACTGTGTTCTGGACATCACTAAATTTGGAAGGAGCGCGTGGTCTTGGCTGGGTTCCCTATGGCAGAGCTCCTCATTCCCAATCTGCAGGGCTCTGGTCATATGGACTAGTGACAAGATATTTACAATGGGCCAAAGGGGGTTGAAGGTTACTTTGTACCCAGAGAAATTTGTGTTAAGCTAGGATACGAGTTAAAAGGGGAATAACTATGTC
Source organism: Melozone crissalis (assembly GCF_028551555.1). Classification (NCBI taxonomy): domain Eukaryota; kingdom Metazoa; phylum Chordata; class Aves; order Passeriformes; family Passerellidae; genus Melozone; species Melozone crissalis. The sequence goes on along the minus strand of NW_026535784.1, from coordinate 46,780,131 downwards.
TGATCTAATATTAAGAATTGTTATTTTGGAACCAGTTTCTAAGCAGGTAGAGCCTAGGCTGTTGAAATTTCAGGCTGCCTGAGATGAAGTTTCACCATAATGTTAGGAGAACACAGAAAAGAATCCTTCAATGCTTAGGACATGATGCTTTAATTCTCTTGTTGCTTATTATTTTCATGTAGTTTGGAGAAAATGGGAGAATAGGGTTAGGAGGGAACAGAAGAAAATTTCGTAGTGCTCCTTAACATGGAATTTTCCCTTCTTTTGGTTTAGTGTTTTACTTGGTTCTCTTTCTGTACAACATGAGGGTTTGTTCAGCATTTCGTTTTCTGCAGGATAAGTAACTCAGATTTCATTCCAGACAAGCTCTCTTGTGAGCTTACCTGGCAGCTGTTCTACTCATGGCTGTCATTTCACGCAATCTTGCCTCTCCAGGTAAATAGCAGTTTGTACAAAGACTTACTTTGGAGTTTTCCAAAATATATTCTAAAATATGTTTTTCCCTGTAAGTGTACCCGCACTTGAGCTCAGCCTTTCACAGTTTCTCAGAATCACTGGCAGCAATTATAAACTGTTCTCTGAGTCTGTAATTTTTAATTATTCTTTGTGTGTGGTTGAAAGTGCTGTGAGAGTCCTGTAGTTATCAGGTCACCCTCCTTCATTATTGCAGAAGTAACACTTTCAGTGTTGCAGAAAAGTCTCCACTATTTCAATCTTTATTTTAAAAATTAGTACCATCATATTAGCAATTATTTCCTCGGCTAACTTTTAGGATTCTTGAATTATGCTCACTTAGTTTTACTGATTGGGAAGCATTTGTCCTTGGTGAATGAGATTGCTTCCAGAAAATGATAGAAGTGTATTCTGAACTTAGATCCTTTTAGGAATGGTAGTGCTCTTTTTTCCCCCACTGTCTCTCTTTGTGCCAGCCAGTGCCCAGCCTTCTTCTCTGACTTAGAGCATCAGTGGTGGGGCTGTTCTGAATGGCTGTCGCCATGGTGTGATGAGAATCCCTCAGAAAAAGCAAGACTATGGTAACAAAAGCAGGCATCCAAGTAGAAGAAAGACATTTTCCCCAGACTGAGAGAATACCACTTGCCATTGGAAAGTTTTGGAAGCTCCTGTAAGCTCCTGTGAGTGCCTTTCATGTTGATTTGTGTTTTTGAAGGACTGGAGAATCTAGGGATAGGGTGGAGGAGAGATTTCAGAGGATGATAATTGCTGTCACTAGAAGGGTATTGTATGTAAGCAGCAAGAATTAAACATCCCTGAGCATCATGCATCTGTTTCGTTGCTTTCCCCCACTTCCTCTGGCATCATGTTCTGGTTGTTTTCAATAGCTGTATAAACAAATTAGATCTGTTTATTCCAACTAAAGCTCTGAATACAGGGTAGCCAAGCCTAAGTTTATTGCCTGATTCACCTTTTGCTCCTTGCTGTGCATTATTGTAAGAGGGCAAGAGAGCTTCATGTTTTATTCAGTTAATACAATGTATATTTAATTTGCATTTTTAGTGTTTTCAAAGGTGAAAGATAAAAACTTCAGCAGTGCTGAACGTGGTAATTTAATTGGCTGTAGGGTAATAAGAGGATTCTTGGAAATGGCTTCATTGGGAAATCTTGCAGGGCCTTAAACAAGTGCACCAGTCAGAAGCTCACCTGTGCTGAATTGCCACACAAACACAAACCAGCAGGGAGTTACAGCTGTGTTGCCTCTTCATTTAATTTCAAAGGTTTGCAGGAGGAGAAACAAAACCTAAAGGGATGAATAGAGGCTACCAAGGCATAGTTAACGCTGCTGAATGCTTTCCTTAATTTCTCTGCCGTGGGGAATGGTAGGGGTTGTAATTTTCCCTGTGTACCTTTTCAGTGGAGGAACAAAAAATGGTCTGTATTAAAAGGCAGTGTATAAATTTTGTGACAATGAAATTTATCTGTCCTAATTCAATGTCTGCCTGCAGGATCTGGGCTTCTAAGACAGCAGTTTTTGCATGTGTGGGTTGTGTGTTGCAAAAGATACCACGAAAGAGGAGACAGGAATACTCAAGGAATTTTGATGGCTAGTGTATGCCTTTTGCAACATCATTCCCAACTTAGGGGACTATTCTCTCAAGGAAAAGGATCTGCAACCTCCAAGTGAGATGCAAGGTGATAATATTTTCAACCAGTTAGTAAATATGCAAAATTTTCTATCCAAGTACAAACTCAGGAAGAAAACATCTCTTTAATCAAATTAAAGTTGGTTCAGAGTGGTTTTTTATCTATAGTGTGTAATTGTACCATTCATGTTTTATTGAGCTATTATTACCAAAACAGAATTCACTTAAACAATGCTAGGTTCTGTATTTGCAGTGTTTCTTCACTGTGTGTGTGTGTGGGCTTTTTTTATGCTACGTGTAACATTGGTGGCAGATGTAAGACTCTGTTTTCTTAAAAAGCTGTGTGTCAGCAAAGCTGGTGTCCTTGTACTGAGTTGCACACACAGAGAGAACCTGTATGTTCTTTCCTCTTCAAGGAAGGCCTGTTTGTACATCTTCATTCCAATTCATAGTTTGACTAGCACCTAATATTCATCTTATATGATGAATATGTTTTCTTCATATCTCTAAAGTTTCTAACTTTTTAAAAATTCTGTTGAAGTGGTCCTGACAGGCAAGGTTTTCTTGGTGTGAAGTTACAGCATGGATGTGAAAATAGTCCAAGTGTCTAAGCTATTTTTTTTGACCTTAACCCTAAGTTAAGGTCAAAAAAAAGGCTCCCCTGCCTGTTCTTACAGTGGTACATGTTCTTTATTATTTTTGTCCTTCTAATGTACTTTTTACCTTTTGGAAGCCAGAATTATGAGTATACTCATTATTACTTATCTGGAGTTGATGAAGATGTTCTGTATAATATGCAGGTGCTTGACTTTTTTTTCATTAACCTTCTCCTTTTTAGACAGGTTTTAGTGTCCGTAACTCTGTAATTTTCTTGGCATAAGAATCACAAGAATAGAGGTAGTTTTGTTGTGACTCTCCAGATCAAATATCCTTGCCCTCCTAACTCCCTCTTGTAAGATACCCACATAGAATTGGCCAGTGGATGGTTTCATTGAAAACACTGATTTAAAACTACATCACAATGGTTTCAACAGCATCAAGCTAGAGTGTCTGTAACCAGTTTAATCCTGTATGAATTATTATTTAGATAAAGGTTATTAATTACCAGCTGCTGTTCAGTCAATGGCAACATGCCAAGAAAGCACTCAGAGGCCTCCCTCTTCACCTGTCTGTTGTAGGGAGTGGAGTATTTGGCTTTAGAGCAGAAACATTCAAAGGAGTTTTTCTGCCAGGCTTTTAATTTCTTTCAATTATTCTTTCTATTAATAAGATCCTGATTTTCAGCATCACTTTTAAAGTCCAGATTAAGGTAGAGGGGGAGGAGATAAAATTGGGATTTCTTTTAGGGCTGCTGTGTCATGCCACTTCCTAGCAATCATTAACATTATTACTGCAGGTGCATTAGTAATAAACTCCAGTAAAAGCTGTCTCTAGTTGTGGCTGTGGCCGTTTTCCTAAGTCACTGGTCTCTTTTGAAACTTGCTTAATCTTTTATTGCCTGTTATGATTTCTGCCCATTAGGTTTTTTTCTTTCTTTCAGGAATATTTGTATTTGCAAGGTGTTACCACACAGTGTAATGTTTTTTTTTTTCTACTAACAAATTACCAAGGCCGGCTGCAAATTGCATTATTACAGCCTATGTAGTGCAATTACTTGTTTAAAAATAGGAAGAGAAAAACCAAGGGAGAGCAAATTTATTTCTGTGACTTATGCTATTTGACACTTTTAATTTTTATGTGATGAACTAGTGCTTTCAGATGAAGAGCAGTCAGTGTCTAATTCTTTTGTGTAAATTGTAATGCAGGATTCTGAAGGAATGGCAGGATGCTTCACCAAGTAGCTTCAAAACAAAAGTGATAACATCCTCCAGCAAATCCTGTACAGCAAGGGGAGCCCTGGGAAGAGCATCCATGGGCTAAATCAGCAAAAGAAGCAATTGTGGCAATTTTACTCCAGGATTGACAGGCACAGTGCTGCTTTAAATGTCCTTTTCTTTTATTTTTAATTTTAATGTACAAGAGGCCTGAAGGATACCATGCAGACATAGTTAAACCCTTGAGCAAAGGGGTTTTTGTATTTTTAATTAAAAAATAACTCCAAGTCTGAAACTTTGGTTTATAAAATGGCATTAGTGGATGTCATAAACATGTTTAAAATAGGCAGCGGAGTCCTACATGGGGTTATTCAAAGGCAGCCACTGTTAGGCTCTTTCCTCTGTGATACAGGTTTTTTTCTTGTGGGATTACACTGCTCAGTTTTAACCACATAACTCTGTGATAAATTGTCTAGGTAGAAATACAGTTTTACAGGAGATTTTATCATTTGGAAACGTTTTTATAACTAAATGCTGCAAGGTCTCAAGCAAGAACCCTGCAAACAAGAAACTTTATTTAAAAAAACCAAAACTATAGCAGCTAGAGAGACCATATCTTTGAAGCTGTCCAGATAATCTTCGCACAGAATAATTTCTTGTATTTTTTGTTGCATATTTTATTTATGGGTTTTTGTTCAAGATATGAGCATGTGTTTACACTGCATGATGTATATAAATAAAATGTGAGATAACAGCCAGCAGGAAGCTTAGCAAACGCTTTGCAATGGTATGTATATAAGGACATGATATAGCTATATAGTGTACATCAGTAGTGCTTTAGGTCATTTCTCCAGCTTTTTACTTTGCCTTTGTTAATAGACCAAATTGGAAAATGAAAGTGTCAGGCTGGAGAGGAGAGGAAACGACATTCAGCTTGTTGGCTTTGATGCACAGTAAGTGCCAGCAGGTTGGCTCCAACGGGACGCAGTTCATAGTTTCTTGTTGTGGTTGTAGGTTTTGTCCCATTGATTCTTGCAGTTCACAACTGTGATTTTGTATCTGGGAAGTTACAGAAATGTCCAAAGCTCTTGTTCACCTATTTTGGACTAGTTCAACAAATTTACAGGTATGAGATGAGATCTTCCAATCTGAGGAGTAGTTCTGCAGTGCTTTAGCTGTAGATCCATTTCACAGATAAGCCCCAAAGCCCTGGGGAAGAACTGAACCCAAAGCTTGAGATGTATGACAACTTGCTGTGAGTGACTGACATTCAGGTTATCAGTAAATGTAACTGCAGGCAACTTTGTGTTACCTCATTCTCCCAGTCCCACAGTTTTAGACTAGAGGGACATATTTTATGACACCTTCTTGCTTCATGCTACTCCTACATGGAAGGAGCTGCTGTTTCCTTTCATCTCATCACTTCATTCATTGCTCTGTCTGGTTGTAGGAAGACTTTCCATTCAGCTTGGTACACATATACCTGGCAGCACAGGGTACATAGGTATCTGAAGGTACAAAGAGTTGCTGGAAACAGAAAATGTCCCCAATATTCTCCCTACAAGGACAGAGAAGGGGACAAAAGAACTATGATGTAGGTTTTTTTTCAGGCAAGTGGAAGGAATGGAGTCATTGGCATACAAATGACTCAATTCCAGCAATGAAAGTAAAAGGAGATATCTAATTGCAACCCATAAAAAATTCTTAATAATATTTCTATCTCCACTTTCAAAAGATACAAATAATGTGTCTTTCCTTTGCTAAGGTGGAACTGTCCAATGTCCTGACATAGGTTCATGTCATGCTGCTAAAATTGGCATGACTGGGAAGGAGATAAACATTTTACTGCATCAAACCAATGTGTTGCTACGTCAAGAACTCCTTCCAAAGAAAGCATTGTAGAGATAATGTCTCGGCTCTACAGACATTCAGGAGCAGATGTGCTCCTGAATGCCCGGATGTGCTCCTGGAGAATTGCCAGAAAACACCTGTATTTGCTGCACATGGCTTCCTGCACTTGTTCCCAAACTTCTCTTTGGGATTCTTGAGCAGAACTTTCAGTACCAAGTCCCCATGAGCGCTGTATGGCTCCATGGTTTTTTCCTCCAAACTCTGCTTTTTATTGCCTGCTTTGGACTTTTATTTGTTGACTCAGTGAATTCTATTTGATCACTCTCTACATTCTCCATTTCTCTCTTCCTATCTCTCACTCTGGAATTAAAGAGCAAAAGCCAATTTAGTTGAAAGGGTAACCTGAGATCACCTTGTCCAACACCATTTGTGAATAGATAGAACAAGAATTTTGCTTCCTGAAAGCTCTAAAGAATCATTGTATATTATCAAATAGTATCTTTAATTTAATCTGCAGGTGGATGGATATGGACTTAAAAAAATGAATCTTGGAACAGTTTGGATGGGGCTTTTTGCTGGTTTGTTTTTTGTTTGTTTTTTCTTTTTTTCTTGTTGTTTGGTTTTCTTACTGTATGAGGTGTAGGTTGTGTTTGAGCTCCCATTTGGTAAGACAAGCTGTTGAGGGAGAAGTAGATCATGAGGGCTTTACTGATGCATAAAAACAGTTTTCTTCCTTTTTTACTTGCAGTATAATAATCCAAGGGGAATTATTAATGGTTCCAGGAGAAAGATAGATACTTCTGGGTTAGTAACAGGAATGTGAAATTGCAAAATGTTTTTGCCTGACTTATGGTCAATTCTCATGTTTCATCCACTACTGTCCTGCTCCACTAATAGCATTTTGGGAAATGCCACAAAAGTGGTATTATTAAAAGGATCATACAATTCTACTCATCCTACCTTGACTTGTTTGTCAATGTGCATGTGCTTATTCTTATTGTCTGTTTTTTTGTTAAGATGATCATCCTTTTTCTCTCATAATTATTATAAATGGGAACAATGAGCCTTTGCATCTGCACTGATAAGTTTTTGTGGTGATTTTATAGGTCTGCAACCATCCATTCTGGACTGCAGGGATTTTTTAATTAAGCACAGGCTTAGGCTTATGTTTTATATTTCTTGTCAGAGCCAGCATCAAGCACTGTTACAGGCATGTAGAACAATTGAGGCTTAATTGTGGGATGAGATAAGCATGTATAAAGTCCAATTTCTATTGTTATTGATCTTGTATATATTCCAGTGAGATAATTCATGATTACATACAGATGAGTGGGTCAATTGGAGAGCAATTTAAACCTTCAGAGGCATCAGATCTTGCTGGAGGAGCTGACAGACTACAGACATAAAACATTCCACAATTTTAGGATGGTAATAAGAAAACCTTTGTTAATGGACCTACTGGATTTCTCCTTTATTGGCTGTTGTCATCAGTCTGGAAGCATGAATACAGATAATGCGTGATGCCAGACTTCATTTAACCAAGCTTATAGCAGTACTTAGAGTAGAGTGGGAAAACTTATTCACTCCCAGTTTTGTGTCTGACTCAAAATCCTTTTGTAAAATGTCTATTTTGTATTTTTTAAATTTTTTTTTGTTATTTTATCTACTGAGGAGTGGCTGTGTTTCTAAAATGTAATGAGCACTCACAGCACTGCTAAATAACATTCTGGCAGTGTTATATTTGAAGTGAAATAACGTAGGGCACGGTGCTCTGATGGATATGGATTTCACAGTTACAGGGATTCTGAAGGCAAAAGCTTTTATTTTTATTGTGCTCTTATACTTGGCAGCTTTTAGCGTTATGCCTATTAGCTTTTATAGATGTCATACGTTTTTATGTTAATGGTGCAGCTTTGACTATACCGAGAAACTCAACTTCTGCTCATCAAACTAGTGTACAAGCAAAATTATGACACTTCAAAATGGTTAAAGAGCTGCTTTTATTGTTATATGTCAATTTATTACTTGCATGTTTTTATGGAAAAAAGAGACTCTGTTTCCCCCTGTATCAGGATGCGCAGAACTTCACACCTGTTTAGTTACAAGGATTTAGACTTAATTTCATTTTTGTAGGTTTTGGCACTGGCAATTTCAATATTGTTGAGGCTTGTGCCAGATTCAACCGCGAGGTAGCAGAAAAACACCTGTGTTTCTAGGGAGCTTTTTTCCATCTCTGGGTAATGGGTACTCTGGCAGTTCAGTGCCTTTGCAAAGTTGCACACCCAAGGGGTATAAAACCTGTCTTTCTGTCGCTCTTTAGAGCTAGAGACAAGTATCTGATTTCATACAAAACCTGTTGTGATTCCTTCGAGGCAAACACCATTTGTAGTATGGAGTGATGTATCCCAGAAATAGTGGAGAGGCAAACCTGTTTAGAGATCTTCCAACACCATGGAATAGCCATTGAAGCATGCAGAGATAGAATTGTTCTTGCATTGCTCTTCTGATATGGAGAGGCTGGACACTGTGCTTTGGTTTGGGCAAATAGAGGGGCTTTTGGATTTTACTTGATTTGTTTTCCCCCAGAGTGAAAGATGATACACACTAATTTTGTTTGATTTCTTGATTTATGTGAAAAGATGTTACCAGTATTTGCATCCTTTTTTTTTTTTTTTTGTTTATCTGATAAGTTCCATGTCCAACCTCATTGTTATGAGAACTTCCTCAGCAAGAAACATGTTTTCCTCAGATTCAGAAAATTACAGCGTGGCGTGCAATCCATTTCAAAATTTGGCTGTAACATGATTGTTGTAGTATTTTCTTTCAGTTTAATGGTTTGAGAGTACAAAATTACATGCTCAGACAGCCAGTGTTTGTTGTGGACTATTTCCTGTTTTACTTTGCCCATTTAACTTCAGATGGAGGCAAAACAGGGAGGAAGTAATCCACCTCTCTTCATTCTGTGGCCTTGGCCCAGTCACTAAAGTGTAATTTTCTTAAGGTAGAGAAAGTAAAATAGTGTCAGCAGAAATAGTTTCTTAGGTTTTACAAACTGTTGGTAATTGCTGAATATGGTGAGGTTAATACTCAGAAGTTTATTTTCCTCTTGAGTTGCACGGTGAATTATTCTGTCAATAGACTTAAGACAAATTACCATTCTTAGCATGTGTGTTTGAATCTGGACTAACTACTAGTTAAACTTGGGAGAAAATTTACTGCTACTTTAAATGTTGGTTTCTCATTTGATCACATAGTGTTCCTTTCTTGGAAGAAGGGTATAAATGTGCTTTGTTGGGGTTTGTTAAGTGTTTTCTTCCCACAAACCAGTGAAACAGTTGCTCTTGCCCCTTTTTATCAGTTTATCAAAATATTTTTGGATGCAAAAATAATAATTTACCATCAATTCATATGAACCTTTCATACCATTGTGGAAATAATTCACTTTGAAAATTCTAACCAAGCATACAATAAATAGCAGCATTGTCTGCATCCCAGCTAGAGTTGGCTTTATTCCAGGATAAGAGATGGTGCTCGTTTGAGCAGCGTGCAAGTTTGGAAATTCAGATTTTTATGATTGTGCTGCATAACCCAAATTCAAACCAAAAATCTTTTAGATGCCCTGCATATGTCTCTGACCATGCACTGACTGCATTTACCTATTTGGATCTCCCCATAATAAAACAAGGGAACTTTAGAATTATTTACATGCGATTGCTGGAGCAAGTCAGATTAAAAAGAAATCAATGACCCTCTGAAACCTTTCAATGTTCAATTATTTGCAAAAGCTGCATGGAGAATGTTATTAGATTAAAGGAACAGTATTTTTTGATCCAGTTGGCGCAATTTGTCAAGGACTGTACACAGGTGATAATTGGGAGAAAATCATCCTCTGTTCAGCCAAGGTGGATGTATCAAAGATGAGAAACACATTCAGTGGAAAAACATCTGCTATATCTGCCAAGTAGGATTTAATTTTTATCTGAAGTCATTTCTGTCTGTGACTTCCAAAAGGAAAACAATAATATTGTTATGAACACTGATGGGACATGAGAGACAGCATGAGCACTCTGAGCCCAAAGGCTAAGTCAAAATAATTCAGTAAATTCAGTTTACCTTTGGTAATACATTCAATAAAATATTTGAGTGCAGTTAGGCAAAAGCAAAACAGAATTGATATATAAAAATGACAATAGGAATGAACACTCTTTGGCAGAGGTAGACAAAAGCCTGTAGCATAGATATGGGAGGCCTGAGATAAAAAAGAGTCTCTCTTTTGAGAGTATATCTGTGTTGTATGGGGTATATTAGTCGGTGAGTTTCTCTTGGTTTTGAACTAAGGCCATGTAATTTATTCCTGGAATTAGTGCCGTAATATTAATCTCAATTAAAACTAATCTCTCCTCTTTGGGTGTAATGAAAAACATGACCTTTTCAAAAAGTGCTTTAAAATGTTAAGAATTTTTGTATTATCTTTGTGTGCCATTATTATTTTTTCTTGCCTGTTTTCTTTAGGAAATAATGATAAAGGAAAAAATTTACTATTTCAAACAGGAAAATCCTTCACAGTTTTCAGCCACACTAAGGAAAGTAAAATCTGCATTGTGATTCAGATACCTCTGTTGCAATGTAAAATGTATCTGTTGTACTATACCAAATAGGTATCTCCAATAGATAACTTCATCATTGTCTCAGTCCAGTAATTCATTTATGTTCCAAATTTCTGTTAATATTTTATGAGCATATTGGAATGAGAGTTAGGCCTTTGAAAATCAATGGCATAGCTTCTTATGGGATAGGTTTGCATAAATTATACGTACTCTGTTGAAAATGATATTTTTAATGTAATATACTGACAAATCAAACATGGTACATTTTTATATGTACCATGTGAAAAAGTGGAGAATTTCTGTTTCTTCTTTTTTTTTCCCTATGGTGTCCATATCGCTTCTGTTATAATTTCTATTAACTATGTTGTTATGGCTGGGAGAATAAGAAAGGTATGGTATTAAAAAAATAATTTAGGACAATACAAATATTGTGTAGACTGTCAGATGTATTGCTAACTAAGTTATCACAGTGAAGGAAATTAGTGAATGGGAAAAGCAAAGGCTCATTAAATCCAGTTAAATGGTAATTTTGGTTCCTTCCTTCTTTCTCAAAGAAACCACAGTTTCTTTAAAAGGGAAAAACCCAGTCTGGTGTGAAAGCCAGCAAGGTAAAAGCACTGTCTTTGTCTGCTCCATATCTTGTTGTTTCTCATTACCTGTGCTGTTTGCCAGTCTGCACATGAACTTTAGATTCGTTTGCTCTGCAGCCAGCAAAGCAACAAAGACCTTTGCTATCCAATAAACTAGTTAAGTGAGTTATTTATCTCTCCAACGCCATAGGATATTATTTGAATATGTTTGCCGCTAGAAACACGTAGAGAAGCAATTACAGGCTGCTGTAGTAGCTGTGGGATGATGACCAAAGTGACAGGCAAGATCTGAGGTTTCCTGTCTGTGGTCTACCCTGCGTGCCCTCTGGGTTATCTTTGCAGATGGAGATCTGCACAGCTGATGTCAAGAGAAGGTGAGTTGGCTGAAGGATGAGGTCCTGTGGAGATGGGATGGTCTTGCTTTGGTTTTGATGAACAGCAAAAAGCAAAAAAAAAAATCATATGACTGGAACTTTGAAGGCAACCATGGCCAAAAAAGTAGCTTTTGCTTGCTTTGGTGTCACTTATATTAGAAGTATTGTTGCTCTGTATGTGGCAGTAAGCTTAATGAAGCACATGGTACCAGATATATGACTCAACTGTCTGCCTAGATCTTGGTGTACATTACATAGGAGGAGAAGCATATGGTTGGGCTGTATGTAGAAAGGGGTAGAAGTTTTAGCTCATTAGGAGGAAGACCCTAAAGACTGTGGAGACAGTTGACAGGCTACTCTCCTCTTCCTCCTCCCAAACATGGACACCTTCTTTGTAAGCTTCTTCATAGATTACTGTTATTACCTGAGTTAACACAATATTATTGTTTTTGTTAGAGTTCTATCAGAGCTGGTGCATTTAGCAATGGCAGTTCCAACATTTTTTTTTCCTGTTGCTTCAATTAATTGCACTATTAGTCAATCTGTGATCTCAAGGCTCTTACTAAACATAACTGGACCTATAAGGTTGGCTTGGTTCATCTCACTATTTGTGGATCTCTGATCACACAAGTTCTTATTGAATGTGACCAGATCTGTAGTGTTGAAATGAAAATCTGCCCTATTTATCAATCTGTGCCCATGGAAGCTGCTATTGAACATGACCAGACTTACAGAGCTGAAAAGCCCTCTAAACTCTGGGGACGACTTGAAATGCAAGGGGTTTATTTTCTGTGAAATTTCTTAGTCCTAACAGATATATATCCTATACATATATATGTAAATAAAACACCTTTATATCCCTGTCAAGTATACAATGGATGGAAATCTTAGCTCCAGGTTTTCAGATGAGAAGACAATGGGTACTGACTATTTATTTTTCTAAGTTCCCAGCTCCTGCAGCTCTATGTAAAATGAATCTCTTACTGAAAGGTAAATTTCTAGCTGCTTTTTTCTCCCAGCACCGTGCAGCAAAATACCTTTGTTTATAATGCATATGCTGTTTGTATAATGGCCATTCTGGTTCAAACATGCAGGGTACTCTGCACATGCATATAGTTATAAAGGATGAAAGGTTGAGGGTAGAGAGGAACTAAGTAATTTTGAATTTGGTTGCAGAAAGAAATTATCAATGTTAGTTCAGGGTTCTTTAGACATTTTCATGCTGAGTCCTTGAAGACCCTACCATACTTTTGATTTTCCCACAAAAGCAAATTTGGCAATCACAATCTTCTGTGTGGGAAGCACTTCAAGCCTTCTTTTCCAGTTGGTGAATTTGGTAATGGGGTAGGTGGTTGTGGGTTTTTGGGTTTTTTCCTTTTTAAAATTGATTCTAGATTCCACTGATTGAAAACACTTTCTAAATAATTGGAAATGTTTGTGTTTTAATGCAGTGTTTAATGTTCTGGTTTTGTTTGCACATAGAGACTTTCTAGCTTCTTTAACACTACTTAGCCCAAGTGTTCCTTACAGTCTGAGCTGAAGCCCTGTTAGGTCTAGCACAAAAACCTGTATGTTTGCAGGAGATTTGTAAATGATGTTCGTATTTGCTGCCTCTGGCATGAGAAGGCAGTCAATATCAAGCTGGTATTTTTGCATTTGTGGGTGTTGAGAAGTTTACCCAGGTTTTTGGACAGACCTTGATGAGCTCTGGTCCCACTCAGGGCTTCTTGTGATGCTTTACCCAGATTGCGTTTCTGTGCACTCCGGCATGCCCTTCCCAGAGTGCAGGGTTTTCTCCTGCTGCCCTGGCATCACAACATGCTTTATTGTCCTGTCCTTCTGTGCCTTGCATCCTTCAGGTGACAGTTGTTGCATTTGTTTTTCCCCTTCTTTCCACAAAGTGGAAGTCTGTAATTATCAGTATGCAAAGAGCATACTGATACTGAAAATTTTGAGGATGAAGATCAACAAAACTTCTGAGAACTGCCTGGTACTGGTTAATATTGCTCACTGAGCTCTGTCCCATCACTGTTATTTGAATTTGTTATTTTAGAGCTAACTATTCCATTGTAGGCTGACCTCAGAAGTTCAGCTTCTTAGCTCCTATGTGCCAGCATTAAAGACCTTTGACCAATATCTGATTAAAGAGACTTAAAATAGCTTATTTGACCAGATGGATTTAGAATGAAAGGAGAAAAACCTACTGACCTGCAGTTCAAGCAGAGGATAGGGCTAGGATACTTGTAGATAAGCCCTGCAATTATGGTTCAAGATATGTTGCTAAGTAAATTAAGCAAGCTACAAGGAGGAGGAAATAATACTCTCAGGTGCCTTTCTGTAAGTTGTGCTAACATGAAGGAGATTTCAGTCACCAGATTTAGAAATTGACAGAAATATCCTATCTCATGTCTGTAAAGCAGGATATTTCAGAAATCATTTTCTGATGGAATCAACTTTCCCGTCCTATGTTGCAATTTGTACACTTAGCCAGTTCTGTATCAGGGAAGTAAACTGATGTAGGAGTAATATTTCTACAAAATATAGTGGATTTTGTCCCCATTCTTTACAGTTTTGCACAACTTGTGTTTGGACTGTGGTGTTGAAAAATGATCTGCTCTTTGGGCAAATGCTGATTGCATCTGTCAGCAATATGGAAGTGGTGACACAAGGAGAAATGATACAGAAACAAGGATGCCCATCCCAGCATCCAGACAAATGGGTGTAAAGAGTCTCTCAGCATACCTTTGTGTGTCAGGCTAGCTTTTGCTCCTGGATAAATTGACCTTTTTCACTGTTTTTGTAATTTTTTTCACACTTACATTAACAGGTTGCTTAGGAAAGTTTTTTATCACATATGGGACCCATGTTGAGCAGAGAACAAGAACTGTGGACAAAGCTGGTTGGCCCATATTTATAAACTAATTTGACTTCATCTGGGTTGCTGCTGTGTTATCACTAGCAGCAAAGGGATAGGCTGTTGTTCATCCAATTTTAAAGCAGCAATGAAGGCAGCTAATGCTGGATAATAAATCTGAATGTCTTTTGATGTTCCAGATCCCTTAAATATGCCATTCCTGTGAATTGTCCCAACACAGCTAATAGTATTATTTTCCAGGTGTGAGAAATCAAATTTATCTTTCTGTTTAGAAAACAAGATATATTTTTATTCACTTCTTAGGTGGCATCATGGAGAGATCTCAGTCTAGTAGGTGAAATGGGGGGATATAATAGTCATGTGTTGCCATGAGTTTTATGAGTAATTCTGCTTTCAAATTTGTCTGTGTGATGACAGGATTCTGTCAGGAAGACAGGCAAGTCACTTTTTGGAATATAGTCTGAAAATTATAAAAATTTCAGAGCAATTGCATTCTAGATGTGATGTGCCTGAAAATGAGGATGAACTGTCTTTAGGAAAGCTTGAAGCAAACATCACCCTTTTATTGCAGTGCCTTTTGTTTTTCCTGTAGTCAACTTGTGGCTAATAGCTAGCAGTCTGAAAATGGGACTGTTATCTTAGAAACTTTATTTTACTGTACTTTATAGTTCAAGGCTTATTTCTGTGAACCACAATTCTTGGAGCATTTTGGGTAACAGAATGAACAGGAACATTTCATTTCAGTATCAATAATTATTTCTAGTGACAGATTTGAAGTAGTCCCAAAGAGCGTGGCAGTAGGAATTGAGATTACGGTGAAATAGGGGAGTAAATCTGTGCTCTGTCCCCTTCCCAGATCAAGGCCAGTCGATTAACACAGCAGTGCTGAAACCTTTTTGGACAAATGTCAGCAAATCAGGCTACAGGGCTTGTTCTGCCTGTAGTCTAAATGGGTAATAACTCCCAAGTGCCTTGAAGCCAGACAGCTTTTCAATCCCCAATCTGAATTACTGCTGCAGTTTTAACCTGGTTATGTGAATAAATCATTCTAAAAAAATACAAGTAAGAGGATATTGAACAGCCTAAGTATTTATGGCCTGTGGTTACACTGGTCCCGGACACAGGGCAAGAAAACCAATTTCCAGGGGTGGCCTACTTCATACATCACTAGTCAAGTATGCTAAAGTGCTGATGGCTAGGAACACCTAACTATGCATGATTAGGCTGAGGTGGCAGGACATATTATTTCCTTTTATGTTCCTTGGCTTGGAATTTAGAGGACACGTCACTCTTCAGCTGAAAGGATCAGAGGTCAGGAAGTTTCAATCTCATCCTTCTCACATCACAACCTTAATTTCATTTTTCTCCCCCAAACACTATTTAGATCTATGATCAGATGCCATGGTGGGAGGCACTAAAATGTCTAACTCTTTGGCTTGTCATCTGTCTGTCTTAACAAACTAAATAGCAACTATGAACTAAAAGTGAGAAATAACTAAATAAGGCCAGGGCATTATGGACATGTGTCCTCTTTTTCTCTGATGGATGTCAAGCAGACAAGGACAAAGGGGAGTGATTCACTTGACTATCCAGGTGTGCACTATCTTGCAGAGGTGTGATGGTGGCACAGACCAGGAAGTTTTTAAAGCGTGAAAAATGTTAAAAAGCTGCAAAAATAAGATTACATCCCTATGCCTTTGGCCAGCAGCTGTGAAATTGAATCTGTGTTGCAATTTGAAGCTCTAATGGCATCTTCCCAGGCCTGTTGCTGATGGAAGTTGCATCATTGACCTTAAGCAGATGAGTAAACTCCTCACAGAAAAAGTTTTGCCAAGACTCAACATGGGTTCTTTAATCGTGGTGGTGATTGGTTATTGACCTGCAGGTAAGAATTTTAAACTGTTTTGAGCTGAGCACAATACTCTATATACATTGTTGAGTTTTTTCTCCTCTTGCAGTATCTAAGTAGGAATAAATGATAGCTTGATTATCAGCAAAGTCACCTAGGTCAGAATTTCAAAGTTGCACATTTCTAGAATTCAAGCCTTTGCAGCTTTGTCATAAAATCTATCAGTTGATTTGTTAAAAAAGTTATATTTAATATTCTCTTACAGGATGGACCAGAATAGTGTGTTGCATGCTTGTACAGTCATTAAAATTGTGAAGAAGGAATGTAAAATACCCTTAAACTTGGTGACAGTTGCTTTGTGCAAGTCTAAATAAATGTAGAAACTGCCAGGTAACAAATAAGTAAGTCTAGCAGTCTTCATTCCTCAGGTGTATTTGAGGAGGTGGTTATTAGCTGAGGAAAGGATTTTCAGTTGTCTCTCTAGGACTTGCCAGGCCTGGATGTAGTGGGACTGAAATGATGATGTTTAATGTAAAAGAAAGGTTTCACCTTCCTCCTCCCCTCCAACCTGGCCTGCTTCCCTGAATGATCTCCCCTGATCACTTGCTCGCTTGGCAAGCCAGTTGAGTTCACCAATTTAGGAGAAAACAGATCCAGCCAAAAGGAAGCAAGTCTCCTGCTCAGTGGAAACATGGCTGGGACTGGGAGGCCAGGAGACTGGGCTTTGGTGATGGTGTTTCCATAAACAGCAGCTTGTTGTCTCAGCTCTCTTGTGGAAAATTGTGCTCAGAGCAGTTTCAGGAATCACAGCTTCAGCGCTCTCTGGTTAGGGTGCTCAGCAGAGGCCTTCCTGCTGCCAGGGAAGTCTAAGCTTACAGAAAGAGCCACTAAAAATGGCTTTTCTTAGCTTTTAAAAAAATAATTTCAGGAAATCTCCATATTATGCTGAGAGTTACTAAGCTCTCCGTGTGACTGCAGTCCTATGAAATATTTCTGACCTAGGGAATTGTATATTTAGTCAGTATTGGTTTCCTGCTTCTAGGGATAGAAAGTTAAGAGGTTTTCCTTGCATGTGCATAGTGAATATCTACAGCACAGATGATTCTTAAAACTACCTTGTACTTTAAGTCTTTATACTTGAAAAAAATTATTACCTTGAACATGTGTGAAGACTTTTTCTGTAACAGGATGGTGCTGTACAATGGATTGTGTTCCATAGCTTTTGCTTTATTTTCAATTATCTATTAAAGGTTTGGTGAAGACAGAAATTGTCATCATCCATTTAGTAGAATCTTCCTTGTTCTCTTGTGCTTTGCAGTAATGGACATAGGGAAAACAAAACCAGCCTGTAATACAAGCACTTCTCTTTATATACAGTAACACCTGCAGTTCCACAAGTAAACAAAACCTATCTTTCAAGGGACGTGATAAAGACTAGAAAAAAACAATTGTCCAAAACCACTGAGGAGATTCTTCCTAGTGGAGCTCCTTGAAGCCTCAGTCACTGTCTTACTGGTTTGAGCCATTAGCCTTGTCCAGTCTGGCAAAAGACTCTTGTTTAAGACTTTAAAAATGTGGTTTCTCTATGATTTTTAAGACTCACTTAAGGAAAACCTAATTTGAATGCATTTTTGTGTAATTGTAAATAATTCATTTTAGCAAATTTGTAATCTTCTTTTCTCTGCATGACAGTCACTTTTCTTTTCCCTTTTTGCACACAGCTGAATTCTGCTTTTCTTCTCCCTCATCTCTCTTGAGTTACTACTGAAAATGTAGGAGGCATAATGGTGCTTTGCCACTGCCCTCTGAGACATAGAGCTGTATAATAGAAAACAAGGTCATGCCACAAATACATTAATTCCATTTCAATTTGTTAATATATGTACAAATAATAGGAATTATTTGAAATTAGATCAAGTTCTGTGAAAGAAGGGTAGAACACAATTTTTGCCAAGCAGAAGATGAATCAAAATCCTTAAGTTCTTTTTGCACTTTATTCAGTAATCCCAGAATAAATAGTGATGGAGAAATACAGAGAGTTGGCCACTGGTACAACTCTCTGTATAAACATTTTTATTTTCAGTATTCCCACATATGAAGCTAAGCAAGCAATTCAGATAGTTGTGGGCATAAATGAACTTTGCTGAACTTCTTCAGACAAACTCTGTATCCTCTGTTCCTTATTCACCAGTTCTGGCATGTGACTTTGCTAGCATATTAGTAGGTTTCTAATGACAGTAATGGTGTGTGAAGAGTGCAACTTTAAATTGCTATGCTTAATTATAGCTATTTTTCCCACTCTGCTCCCCTGCAAAATTATTTCCTTTTTTATTTAATAGCCGGTGATCAAATGATTTAATGAAATGATCTGTGGAGAGTTTCTACTGAAAGCAGATTTGACACCTCTGATAATTCAAGAGGTTTTGGCTCATTTCTTAGGAGAAATGGCTTTAAAGAGTCTCTAGAGCTTTAATATTAAGTTCTGCCCATAATTTACCTGTTGGATGGTGTTTTTAAGAAGGCAGTGTCTTCAAAATTCAATTAGTTGCTATTTAAGGCCTAGTATTCAAATGAGCAAATGAAATTGCCTCTGAAGGTCCACAGTGGTCTCAAGCAATGTCTCATCATAGACTTGAGCTACCCGTCGATTGAGCTATAAAATGTGACATTGGTACTAGGCTTCAGGAAATGCTGTCTTCATCCATGAGATCTTATTAAAATCCATGAACCCTTTTAGTGTCTGGATTAGCTGCCGCTGCTCTGGGTAAATATATTTGAAAGAAAAAGGAGGGAAATGTCTGTTCTCTAAATACCTCTTGTGGCTGTCTTCTCAGTAAATTGGATATAGAAATTTGAGGTAGGAATGTGCTTTTTCTCCTGCAAATGAATGTTTCACTTGCCTGAAGGGCACAATGTGAAGGCTGCTGTCTCCTGCTCTGAGAATGTGTGGCATGATGTCAATAGAAGGGGCATATATTTGTATTCTTTTAAATTCTATCTTCATAATTTTAAAAAATACTAAATGCAGACAAGGGTGAGAAGAGGTTTGGGGTGGGAAGGAGAGGAGCATGGGATAGCAGGAGAATAGGAATTGCCTTTTGTGGGTTAGAATAGACCAGCTGAAAGGCAAGAACAAAAAATGATCTGCTGATTTGTTTGTCCTATTGCTGTATTATGATAGAAATAAGTTATGCAAAAGATGGAAGTTGATGCAGAAGTTATTGTAGCAGACAACAGCATCTTTTTAGTGCACATACGAGCTTGTGAGCTAGCAGAACCTCTCTGAGGGCGGAGGTACTGGCAAAAGATGTGTAAGATGCTCTCTTTATCCTTTCCAGTCCATTAGTGCAACAATGTAATGAAGTTTAAGTGAGGTGGTTTGTTATGAAGGCAGCTCAGCCCTGCTGCTAACCCAGAGCACAGAGGAGGTCATGCTCTGCAGTGTCAAAGGAAATCAGTGCTAATGGAATAACTTAATTAAAATTAATTGGGTATGGTTCTGTCTCTTAAATGTAAGATTGATGTAGGTTATTTTCAGCCGCTTCTTTGCTTAAGGTCAAACTCAGTTTACTTAGGATATCCCATGTTGTTTTCTTATCTTATTCGCAGAAAATTTGGAGTACAGTGAAATGGTTCGAA
Organism: Melozone crissalis; assembly: GCF_028551555.1. Lineage (NCBI taxonomy): Eukaryota > Metazoa > Chordata > Aves > Passeriformes > Passerellidae > Melozone > Melozone crissalis. The sequence continues at coordinate 46,760,433 of NW_026535784.1, read as the reverse complement.
AATTTTGAGAGCTCAGGGTTGGGAAAGACACAGCCAACCATCCTAGTCTGTTCTGCTGCTAGACCTCCTTAGACTCTATAAATTCCCTCACTCCTCAGCATCTATGTTAATTGATGTCACAATAAGAATTGTGTCTAGGAGAGCAAGAAAGAATTGCATGTGACAGGACATGCTGCGTGTTGCGCATCATCTGAATGGAAAATCTGGCCTTTCCTCATTCAGTGACATTTTCTGCAGGGCCTCAGCTTGGATGTGGGAGCTGCAGACCATGCCCTATAAAACTGTAGTTTCTACCTTGTTCCATGCCACTGGCAGATGTATGTCCATGGAAGATAAGAACAGGTATCCTGTCATGTCTCCTGTGCATCAGTAATTTAGGTGCTTGCCTATGTTTTGTACCATGCTTCAGTAAAGCCTACAGAATGTGCATTTTCATGTCTGATACACTATCTACTATTTTTTTACGTACCAGAAGGTAACATTTGAAAGTGTAAATATTTGTGGATGGAAAAGAAAACAGGAAAGGTAACAAATACAATTTTCTATATTCTTCTTGTTGAAAATGGAATATAATGTTGATTCATGTTATTATCCTATTTTTGCTGTAATGCATTTCAGGGAAGATCAAATTACCTTTATTCATGTCACTGTCACCACTACTCTGGAGCAGTACCTGAACATAGCACAGCCTGCATAACCAGACACAAAATATCTAGTTTTATTGCATAGCTGACAATTTCTGAAGCAGAAAAGTGAAAAACAATGACAAAATCACAGCATTCTGCAGGACATTGCTTGCCTATTCTTGTGCAAAGAGCTTGTGCCTTGAAGGACTGTAAATTAGATGGCAGAAAATTGTGTGGGTTGCAACTCAGGTTAAATGCCTTCAACTATTAAAAAACATGCCACTGCAATCAAATATGCATTTCCTCAGAAAAAAAAGAATTTAACATCTCCTCCCCATATGCAAAACATACACTCAGTGTTTCCTCCCTCCACTATTTAACTAAACACAGGGAAAACTGAACTTGCACATATTTTTTTCTACTGCCTCCTTTCTTCCTGCTGATTTCTGGAATGATTATGGTTTTTGTGAGATTACTGGGGGTATTGAATGAGCTCTTAACTTTTGAGAGAGGTCAGTGATTAAAATACCTGATTTTCTGTATGCATGTAGCCACTCTCATAGGTGCTATAAACATGCTTATTTTTCAGTATGGTATTTCCCTTGTAAGATGGAATACTTTTTGCCAGCATTTTGCAGAATGAGCAAGAGCTAAATAAATTTTTTTTCTTAGGCAACTCCTGTAAGCTGCTAGAGATATCCCTTAGTTTTCTGCTGAAAGACCAATGAATCATTAGCACCACAGGAGAGAATTGTAATGAGTTCTGATTAATTTGTAATACACCACCACTCTTACATCCTTTGTTAATGGAATTTTTGATTAGATTAATATTTGAATTATCAGACGTTTCATCGGTTCCTTCTGTAAAAGCTGTGCATGGAAGTGATGTTACCTGCTGGGGAGTATTTAGTTGGCAATAACTGTAGGGGAGCAGTCCCCTCTTGACATCTCAGTCCAGAGCCTTCAGGAATCTGCCCCTTCTTGTAATGGTTTTCCTCAGATTCTCTTACAGGTATATCAATATAGTGACCAGACCCTACTACAGAGATGTCTTTCCTACTTTGTCTGTTCACAGACTGGTGCTTGTATTTTTATTCCTTTTCCAGCAGGTATTTTCAGCTGCTTAGCAGGTTGACTGAAGGGGGATTAGATAGGAAGTGGCTGTCTGGACTGGGAACTCTGCAGCACAATTTCAGTTTCCCTTCTAGAAGGCAGGCAGAGGTAAAAGGCTGAAGCTTCCTTCAAAAACTGCCATGGATCTGGCTGGAAAATGGATGGATGGATGTAGCCAGCATCTAAATGATGCACCAATTAGTCTTGCAGAGAAATTCTAAAATACGTCATGTCTAAAGTAGTTCTGCCTGTGTTTATGCATATCCTCTCCTTTTATTGAAAAGCCCTTCCATTATTTAGCAGAAAGAAAATAAGCTATACTTACCAAAGAACTATTTGATATATTTTGTGGACTGATATATTCACCAAATAGTGAAGAGTATTTACCAAATATTTCAGTTATTTTCTTGAAGCACAAATAAATTTCTAGAGAACACCTCTCTATAAACACAAATTTCATCCCAGTGCTTGATAAACTAGAACGGTTTTTTAATTATGCAAAATAAGCTGCTACTACTGCTGAAATTATGGGGGAGATCAAGCACTGCCTGCAGGAAAGATCCAGGGAGTTCTACATAATAACAATAAGTCATCAAGGAGACTAGAACTGATCAGAATAGGAGAAGTGTCCTAGAAATTAAAACTTACTGTACACAAACGCCTTTTTACAGAAGTAGCTCTCCAGTGGGCATGCATAATAAATTTTACAAGCGTGACTGCAATTTCTGCATGCAAGAGTTGTGACTTTAGGAGGCTTCCTGGCAGAGTTGTGATACTCATGGAAGACAGGGTGCAAGCAGCAGTGCAAGTTTTTATGTTGGAAATAAAGCTTCTCTGTCCTCAAATGAGAGCTCATGGGTTCATATTTTGTGATTGGAAATATTTGCTGTTCTGTAGGTGTGATGAGACTGAGTCATCTCTCTCTTCTGTGTGGATTTGCCTAAACTCTCCTCTTTAGCAAATTCTCCCAAAAGACAAAAACCCCTTTAAATCCAAAAGCCAGACTAATTTTGAGTATAAATTATAGAAGTTAATATTTTGAAGCAGAAACAAACCTGCTCTAAAGAGGATTCATGTAAACAGAAGCTGATACCAAAAGTTTGTAAATTTTACTATGTCTGCCTTCTCTCCACTTGTACTCTTTCCATTCCTTCTCTGGTATAACCACAGCCTTTCCTTCAAGGTTATTTTTCTACCCATTGATTCTGTGGCTGGAGAACAATGCTTATGTTCCCCTCCAGAGAAAAGTTTTTATCCATTACTTCCAAGACCCAACTGCCTCTCACTTCTCTCAGCCATTTCTGCTCTCCAGACTTGCATCCTTTCTGTACTCTTCCCTTCCCAGTCCTCCTTCTTCCTTCCCTCTCTTCAGTCCTCTTGCATCTCAGCCTCAAGGAAATCCTCTCCCCAGAAGCCTCACCATGACCCAATGTGCAGAAGCAGTCCAAAGCAATAAAAAATTTCTCCCTAACATGCATCCTCACTACTGTGCTCTGTTACAACATAACTTAAACAATACAGATGTGTTACACAGTAAAAGAACGAGGTAAAGGTAAAGTAGATGGTGGTCATCAAGACCTTGCAGGTTTGCAGAAAACTATAAATAAATTAGGAAATCAGCTGAATCTAGAAATGTTGGGCATGCTATGAAGCCTGAATAACGTGCAGAAGATAAAAAGTTACACAGCTTTTATTCACTAACCACTGCTTCATGATTATATTAAGGTTGATGGCAAAGCTTTCCCTCATTTCATTAGAACTGGATTTGGCCTTAGTTGCTTTTACTTAACACTCCAAGGAATAAAAAGAATAATCAGAGTTGCAGTGAGAAGAATAGATCACTGGATGCAAAAGAGAAAATGTCAATGAAGTGGAAATGTCTTTACCATTATGATGTATGGTCTTCTGAATCTCAGGCTTGGTACTGTGCATGGTTTTGGCTGTTTTTGTAGCCACTTGTTATATTAGCAAGTAGAAAAGCAAGACTACAAATTAGCAATGCTTGGGTCATTGCAGGTAAGAAAAATAGTTTTTATGGAAACAAGTGCAAAAATGAAATTTTAGTTGAGGGATAAATGACTGAGAGATAACTGATTTTTTTTTTCCCCCCTACATGTATTATTACACTGTAGAATAAATGAATTATGACTTGTTCTATTTGCAGGGAAGATCAGGAATTGTATTTCATGCTTGGTGCTGGAGGCAGTAGAGGCTTGAGCTGGATATACGATGAATTTTCTTTCCTCGTAGTTCTTAAACCGCAGAAGAATTTTTTGTATAATGCTCAGGTACTCATTCACACATGACTAGCAAAGAAGGATTTTTAAAGAAGATGCCTTTCCTCTGTTTTCTCGATGAAAAGTGGAAATAAAAGTAGTCTCACTTCCTTCTGCTGTATTTTGCTTACTTTCATCTTCATATCGGAGCTATTGTTTTGTATGGCTTTAGTTTTTCTTGGCAGTTTTATGTGTACTGTGAGGTTTCAGAGCTGACATTTGAGGGTACAAACATGTTCAAATGTAATTTGGTAATGCTAAAAGAAGCAAAAACAATTTAGAGAATTTATTAAACACAACAACGTTACTGTCCCAGGGGATTTTTTGCTGGCAGTTGTAGTAGTGGCAGGTAGTTAGGAAGAGAATAGATGAGTGCTTTGATTTGTTCTCTCACCTTCCTGCTTACAGCTATTTCTGTATGGTTTGGAGGCCTGGGTGGGCTCCCATGTAGTTAACTGATCTGTTTTTGCTTGCACATGTAATCTGAAAAAAAATAGTTGTTTTTTTTTTTGTATACTTAATTTCTAATATTTTTGGTCATCTCATTTTCTCTGCAGGAAAAAGCTCACTATTAGATGGAAGTACAAACAACTGCACTCTACTTATCATGTCTGTGCAAAAACAATACGTAAATCTTTTTCCTTCATGTAACTTCATAGTTACATGAAGGAAAAAGGATCAGAAATTCAGCTGTAAATTGGCTGTAAATCAAGTTGAAAAATTAGGGATCAATTTGTAAATCCACATGGATCTACTTTGAAGTTAAAACTGAGGTCTTAGGACATACCGATGTACTAATTATGGGCTGAACAGACTGATGTTATTCCAAAGACGTGGATATTCAAAACAGATCTTTGGTCTTGAAAAGACAGTCCTATTTTAATTTTTTCTTGTTTTGTCTCACATAAAACACAGTTGTGGAAGTGGAATGTTGGTGCTACTGTAGATAGCTGTGCTCAGTTAATTAGTGCTATTCTTGTATGGTGCCTGGCTTTAAAATAAGCATAGTTTGTGTAAAAAATTTTCTTTCATCTATTGTGATGTTACTCTTTTATAAGTTTATATGCTTTTAACTTTCAGCTTCAGGTTTATTTTAATCTTTTGATCTTCTTCACTAGCATGGGAAGGGCAGTAAATCTTCACACCACTTTATTAAAACAACAGAATAATGAAGCTCCTTACATGGATAGCACTGGCAATCATATCCAATAAGGAAAGCACAGGGAAGAACTAATGGCCAGGCTAGAAACATAATTGATTAATTCCTCTGGACTTTTAATTAGAAATGTATCAATTTTAGATGTTCAATTTACCTCACAGAAATGAATCATCTCTCTCAAGTTGACTTTCATATTTTTTTTCTCCTCTAAGGGGTCACACCTTAGTTATGTTCTGTAATGCAGTCTAGTTTTCCATACATTTTTTGCACCCCATACTCTACGTGCAAGGCTGTTGTCCACATTTTATGTGTTTTTTGTTTGTTTGTTCCCAAACCTGTATATAGAACTTTTTCAGGAAGAAATAGCCTTCAAGCCTTTAGATGTATGGACATAACCTTCCATTCACTGCACCCGTGCTGGTTACCACTGTTCCCAAATGCTCAAACAACAGGATGGAACATGTTCTATTTTTTTCCTGTTCAGGCGACTCTTGTTTCCAGGCTTTTGTCTCCTCACCAGTTTGTTTGGGGGATAAATTTTATTTTCCTCTTTCTTGTTTGCCATGCAGAGATATGCAACCATTTTACAAAAGCTGAAGAACCAAAACTGCTGTGATTTATGCAAATAGCTTCTGGATTTTGTCATTTAGCTGAGAGGGGACACTTGGTGCTCGTCCAAGTGTCACATCCAAACAATCACAGACCTATGGCTTTGTCTGGCATGCAGAGGCTGTGCTTTCTTTGGTGTTTGCCTTTGGGTTGTGCATTGGGTGTCAGCATCTTTTAGTTTTGTTTTGTCTTTCTCTTTCACCATTCCAGTCAAGATTTCATTAGTAATAAATTAAATTAATCTTCCCCAAGTAATGCCTTCTCTACCTGTGATGGTAATTGGTAAATCACCTCTCTCTCTATCTCAGCCCCTATACTTTTCCATCACACTTTCTCTTCCTGTCTTGTTGGGTAGGGGGTGTGAGAGAGTGCCTGGATTGGCACTGCCAGCCAGCCATGGTGAAATCCACCACAGGATTGTAAAATTAGTTATTTTCCTAATTGGGAGGCTGACTTTGTGAGTGAGAAGTCAAAGGTGTGGGGGGAAATATGCAGTGATCCTGAGGGAATGCCTCTTCCCATCCAACCCATCTCTTGGAACAGATGTCTTGCAGACTTCCTTGACATGTGGTAGGGTCTGAATTTGCTTTGTGATAGGAGAGGAGTCAGTGAACCTTCATTTCCTAATAAAGTAGTATGGAAACTCCAAGTATTTTCTCTGAATATCAGCTGTGAAAATGGTAATTACAGCCACCAAGTAGCACAAACTTCAGCAGAAAACCTGTAGGGTACTATTAAACTGAAGTCTCTTAAGAAGCAGCTGAAGTTTGGGGGATTTTAAGAACATCTGGATACAGATCAATCTGTTTAGTAATATAGGGAATGCTGCTTTTCACCTGTTCCTGAATTCCTCCAAGACTTTTCTTATGTTCCAAACCAACTACAACAGTGCAGTGCTAGAGGGAGATTGATATCAGTTGCTTTGGCCATCATTCTCTTCTTCTAAAATAAAGAGGAAAGTGGGAGAGAGGAAAAAACAGTTCTCTGACAGCTACATAGCTTCAGATTTGTGCTTATACTAGTTGGATATTTTAGCAGTAAACAATTAGTAAGGGCAGAAGCTTTTGCTGTCCAGCACTACTGATATGTCTCAAAGCAAGAAAGAGTGAATGCTGCAGGATTCTGATGCAAGCATTGTGCCCTAAACATGAAATATGTCCGCTTATTTCCTTTCCCTGATCACCCCAACCCCCAGTTGCAATGGGTTGGGTTAAATCTTATCTTCCAAACTGTGGAAGTACATTTGACATGTCTGTAGTTCTGTATGTTAAGTGCCTTTGAATTTATTTCTGGCTTACTTGAGTGCTTGAACAAATTAGAATTTTAACCCTCCTCCTTTTTCTGTATTGTGTGAAGTTCTTCTTTGTTTTAGAAGCTGAGTTGCTCATGGAGGTATGTTTTTCAAATACCTATCTTCATTTTACTTTCTAATTACACGACAAAGATGGAGTTATTAATGCTGTAATAAACTAGCTGACTGACTTTGCTGGAGGGTACTCTATTTCTGCTTAACTTCCAGCATTTATCAAACCCTAAACTGTTAAAAATTCAATTGGGCCCTTAGAGATAACACTTCCTTACCAGTGTTGTGTTGCATCTGACACCATCATCCAGGGGTTATGTTGAGTATTACTTGATTGGCATAAGTAAAAATCAAACTAAAAATTAGATCTCATTTCTTAAACATGAGATTTTATCTTTGGTTATAGGCATTGCTTTTGCTTCTCATTACAGATTAAAATTACAGTGAGATGCATCAGTATTCTGTACAAATGTTGCCTAATATTGTCAACTGTCAGGTCTAACAGATATTAAAGACAATTCCTGGCCCATGTTGCCTTGACAACACATGTTGTTTTTGGTCTTTTTTTGTCAATTCAGATTTTTGACTTCATGGAATTTAATTACACTACCTTTAATAAAGCTACCTTTATCTTTCTTTTCTGCTGAAAAGAAACCATTCAGGGGATGCCTCTGAAACTTGAAATAAATTCAAGTAAAACTATTAGGAAGTGGATGCTATAACAGGCTTTTTTATATTACTTGCTGAAAATTGAATTTATCTTACCCTCTTGTCATTTGTTCTGCTTTGAGGTTTCAGTGTGCTGGACTGTAAAGTCATCAAGACCAGTTGACTCCAGTTGTTTTTCCCCCCATATCCACCAATCATTTCTCTAGATTCAGTCCAGGAATTTGTAAGAAGTCATTATTTCCATCTAACCAAGAACCTTTCTTCAAGAAGCTATCTCTTAGCTAAAGATCTGTGCTTTTTGGAAAGCACCAAGCTTTACATTAATGTTTCTAGTGCTGCAGAGCTGATGTCAAGCCATGATAAGGTGCTTCAGAGGTTCATTGCCTCCAGTGTTAAAAATAACCTCCTTATTTTCTGACTGTATTAATCTTAATTCTGGTTTTGGCCATTCATTTGTGATTCTTCCATTATCAAATTTTTCCGCTTCATGTATTTCTTAAAGGCTGTAATCAAGTCACTCCTTCATGTTCCTTTAGATCAGCAAACCAGATTGATGCTCCTTTTAATGTCATGCTTTCCTGGTTTCTTAGGCTCCCATTTGATGTTGCCTTTTAAAACTTCTTCATTCTTCAACAATTCTGCTCAAGTATGAAGAGCCAGGCAGGACCCACTGGTCCAAAGGCCCTTTGATTCAGTGGCAGATGAAAGATACTTGGACTCCTAAGGCTACCCAGTATTTTTTATCTATACACATACAAGTGCCTTTTTTAACCTACACCATTGCAGAGTGTTGGTCAGGCTCCTCTAAGCAGGTGCTGTGAGCTGTAGATCCCCATCTTCAGACACTGTTCCTTTGAAGAGAGTCACCACTCAGTAAATCTAATATTTGCTTCACTCCTAGGAGCATGAGTGTCATAGTCTACATGAAAATGTAAGAAGAATGGGGGGGGGAGAATAAAGGCAGATGGTTGAGTTCAGAGCTGTCATTACAAAATTCAATTACATCCCAATTTTGCAGTAGAAGTGGAGAAGAAAAATCAAATGGTGGTGTTTGTTTTGACTCTTATCTATGCAGATTATTTCCTCTAATTTACTTTAAATTCTGGGTTTACTGTCACTCAAAGTCACTCTTTAGTTATTGGTCTGCTGCTCAGTAAAAGGGTAGCAAAAGTGACAAATCATCAATCAAGCTGAAGTATAAGTGATCTTTTAATAGGGTTTTGTTTTCAAAATAGATGGCTATTGAATGACAAAGCAAATGACTTCCCTATGCAGCAACTTTGTTGCTGTTTATTTCTAGCAATTTCCATGCCGAGGGAAATTGAGACTTTCCCCTCTCATGAAACTCAGCTGACTTGCTGCTGTTGTAGCACAGAATCATATTTGTGACTGCATTTGTGCCTCTAAATAACTTATTTTGATAAATACCTGATAGACCATGTCCCAGTTTCTGGAGAACCTTTAAATATTTAATTTTGCCATTTTCATGGATCTACCTTTGACGTGAAGATTTTCCTCAAGAAGGATTTTCTTCAGTTCTATTCAGAGAGCAAAGGGGAAAGTATGATTGTGGTGGCATGGTCAATTATTGCCACTTAGAATAGGAGTACACGCACATTTTTGGCTTAAAGAACCAGATATAAAATAGTGAAAAAAATTGTTTCTTTGCCTGTGTTCATCTGTGTTTTAAGAAATAACCTAGCTGTGCTATTCACATAACTTCAGCAGGTCGTAGGGTTTCTGTAACCATTTTGATTTGGAAGGAGGAAGGGCTTAGATTTTTATTTTTTTTTTTTGGGTAGTCAGTGTTTTTTGGTGTTTTTTGCTTGGTTCTGTTGAGGAGGGTTTTTTTCCCTTTATTTTGGGGAAAGGGAAGAAGGGAGCATTTTTTCTTTTATGTTGGTAGCCAATAAATGCGTTCTTGGTAGTACCAAACATGCCCGGTCAGATCAAAGCTGTCCTGATCTGTGCTGTTTAACTGCCTTTGCCTATGATTGGGCCATCTGCCCTTTTTTTTAGTATTTTTCAAGGAAAAATGCAGTAGTTGGGACTAAAAACAAGGAGGAGAAGGGAGAAACAACAAAGTTGAGCATAGCAAAATCAAAATAAGACCATCATTTAAAATCATTTGACAGTTTCAAAATATTGCTTATTGGTCTCAATAAATAAATTATATCAGTTTTCTGCAAGTGCCACTCCATTTGGCCATAATTTCTTAACTAATAGCTGTTATGAATCATAGAGAAGATTTAATCTTGAAGAGAGATTTATTGAAGAAAGAGGCAGAGTGCGTAGACGAGAAAGGAACACAAATAACAAACCAACCAAACAAGCCAGCAATAACTTGTGTATTACAAAACTGCCTTAGAAAGTTGGTTTCGTTTTTTTCCCCTCTCAGACTGCATCCTTTACTCACTATGCCAGATTAATTTGGACAGCAAGGAGGAGACATCTGCCACTGCAAACTCTGTCTCAGCATAGGGGAAGCTGCCCTTGGCACAGCAGACCACAGAGATTCTGCAGGACAGGGGACAGCTTGTTGCATTCATGTGCAAGGAACTATTTATATTCAGGCCTGCCTGGTTTAGTCCTAAACTTCTCCTTTGAAATTGTAAAAAGGAAATAGCAATTAAAAAGTGCACATATCTTAGAAAAGCCTTATGCTTGTACTTTACAAATGTAAGCTTGATAATTCATCTTCCTCCTGACATATGTATGAATTATATGCATAGCTTGGAAAGTATTGTGACAGTTTTGAAGCCGTGTTTAAGATACATTTGAAAGCACAGATCGTGTCTGAACTCTGAAAGATTTGGAGCCATTTTTGGTTTGCAAGGAATATATTCACATAAAAGCTCTACCAGTGAAACTGGAAACCAGTTTAATTAGCCCAGTGTAGATTTAAGAGTGAGCTTGAGCTTTGAAACTTACAGGAAGCACACTCTTCTGAACTGCGATTCTGGAGAAGTCATAAAATAATACAGATTTTACTGAGTTTTGTACCACAGAAACGCCTGGGCCTCAAATTAGCTTTCTGGGATAAATCTGTAGAAAGATTCCTGTCAGATTCAGTCAGCCTGTTTTGAATATCTCAAGAGGTTTTGGGCAAAAAGAATTGGTAATATTCTCACTTCCTGCTCTCGTCCCTTCCTCCAAAGGCACTATTTGACTTTGCAGCAAAGGACTCTTCAAGTCCTGGAGCTCAGGCTGTGTGTGACAGCTTTTTGTTGCTGGTGGCAGAGTGATGACACCCAGGTGGCAAAGGGCTACAAAAACCATTCCAGGGTTACTTCTTTGTCCTGATCCTCCTCTGCCTTCCAGCAGGTGTTGCACTTCTTTTCAAAGTGCATTAGCCAGTGATTTTAAAATAATGGAGAAAAGCAGGAAGAGGAACAGCAGTGGACCCACGTTTTTCCCATAAATTTAGGCTTAGCATCTTGCACTGTTGGATAATTTATCACTTCTAATATCTGTTTTTATAGCAGTGAATGTTTCTCTTTGCTACTCAAATACTGAGAAAGCATCCAGTATGTCAAAAAGGGTAGCCTTCAGTTTGTATAAAAGAGTGAATATCTGCACCTTTCTGCATAATTGGGATCATGCAAAAAGTAGGCTGAATATCCTCATGGGAGACAGCAAAACACTGATAGAACCATCAAGGAAAAATCCTAGGAGTAGTCAGAGCTAGAGCCTTTTCATCAGCAGTGAGCATTTCTGAACATGGTTCTGCATATGCCTTTTCACTGTGTGTAGCTCGAGTAATAAATATTCACATTTATGCCACTTCTCAAAACATCATATGAGAACTTTCAGCCAAGAAAATTCATAAACAGAAGTAAAGAGGGAGTCTCGAGCTGCCAGAATATAAAAAAGGAGCGGAATACATTTCAGTGTACATTTGTAAAGGAATGCAATGAGTGTTGTGTGAGAAAGTGGAACACCATGGCACTGCACTCCATATTCACACATGCTAAAGGCAAACTGTGCCTGGCCACACAGTTCTTCACCTAAAGGTTCCTGGCTTTGCCATCAACCTCCACAACTGTTCCAGAGTCCACTTATAGACTTGGGAAATCCTCAGGGCCTCAGCACAGAATGAGGAAAAAAAATACTGTACAGTGGCAGTGCTTCCCCTGCCTCTCCACATTGGTTTCTTTCTCTTTCTGTATAACGTACCAGCTTCCTTTTAGGATAGGCTTAGTAGAGAGACCCGTATTTTTTTGCCTTTTTTTTTAAGGTTATTAACTACATTATGAAAATTAGCTAAGTGAATGGAAACAAGCTACCTACAAGTTTGGTAAACAAAACAGGCATTGTTCTTTACAAGGCTTTAGTTTTGATATCCCCACTAAATCTTGGCCAAAAAAAAAATTACAAGTTGTTAGATTGTGCTGTTTTAATGTGAGACCTATTTCAGTAATTAGTGTATGCTTATTTTTGTGCTGTAGAACATCTTGTAACAGGAAAAACTCCTTTCATTTTTTCTGAGAACTCAATCTCTCTCCTAGTATTAAGAAAATCACCTTGCTCAGCAACTTTTTGGCATATCAGTAGCATATACTTTGTCCTGGTTGGGAAATGCATCAGATTGCCATGCAAAAATCTATTTAAAAGTTTGCCCCCATACATAGGTTGTGCAGGCTGTATTTTATTTGATTTTGCCACATCTTTTTTAGCAGGGGAGCCAAACCTTGCCAAAATCTTGACTTTAGGTGAAGCGTAATTTTGAATAATAAGTCACGTAAACAGAAGTAGAATAGATTTTTGATATCTTTCATGGGTCCTCTAGGTAACAATAGTAACTGTCCTGTCAAGATGCTTGATTATTTCTATAAATTGTTCTGTATATTCTATGCTTCCAGTGTGGTATAATTTAGAAAGTTGCCATTTAAATCCACGTATCTTACTGTGATATTAAGTGTATTTAAACCCCATAAAATGCCTTCTAATTTATTTTTCATTTAGTCTATTTAATAAAAAGCAATAATGTTCTTTCAAGTGAAGGTTATGGAAGGAAAATTGCTTCTACTTTTAAAATATACTCCTCAATTTGCTGTACCGTTTATTGCACTGCAAAAGTCATTTACCCTCTGGAACATTCACTTAGAATAAAATTATTGCCTAATTTCTTTAAAAAACACTGGAGATTGGTCATGTTCTTCATAACTTTAAATGCAATTTTGTACATTGTTAATGCTTCATGGTTATGCCTAGCAGTAAATCCAAAATTTAATTTATCGGTGGTATTGTTTTCAATTTGCTTTCTGGAAGCTTTGTCTTCTTCCAAAGTCTTCGGAGAGGTAATAAAGAATGACGAAACTGTTATAATGTTGATCCCTAAGTTATCTTACAGTGTTTTATGTTCCACTGCTGTTGCTCTCAGGTTTGTTCTTATTACAGGAGAAAACATTTTTAATATAGCCTATATTGTTTTTGAAGATGTATGGGCAAGGCAAACTTGGTTCACCGGTGCTGCTGTGAGGTCATTAATTTCTGATGTTCCCACATATTTTGAAGACATCTAGGAAGAAACATTACAATAGCTTTAAAACTCTTGAATCTGGTCATAGTCCAACTATCATTTCTATGTTGGGGTAGGCTGGGTTTAAGGTTTTAGTCACTGACCTCTTGCTGTTGGCTTTGGTCAGTTCTTTTCCTGAATTACTGAGATTTATGTCTTAGGCTCTTAGTTTTTTCAGATATATCTGCTTAGTTTCAAAGACTTTGATCTTGGTCCAGCAAGGTTCAGTGGTGTGGAGCTTGAGTGACTTCAGCGCTCTGAGCTGCTCTGGGACTCCTGAAGATTCTGTTGCAGCCAAGTGCCTACATTCCTTTTCAAGATAGTGAATAAATTTATTTGTCTCCAATCTGAAGTAAGGTCTGTTCTTTCAACGGTATTAAATGCCAGGGATAATAGTAATTTTTATTATTTATTTATGTGAATTGAAAGTACCAAGTGAGTTTCATTTAGGAAAGTTATTGATCTTCCTTATAGTTGTCTTGTTGTTTGCCTTGCATCTGAATTCTCTGCCCTTCATTGAGTGACTCCTAAACATAATTTTTCAACATAATATACTGCCAGACATTAGAGCAAATAAAACCTGGAAGATACAGATAACTGATCTAATACTGGAAATCATAGTGGCCCTAACAAATTAATTGGGTTGAAATAAAAATCTAAAATAAAAATAATAATAATAAATTATTCACACATGCTACCTGGCATGGAGATTGTGTGAATTTTCTTCTTCTGTACGTAGCCAGGTGTGTTGATGGAGATTGTGTGGTTTGTATGGGAGGGAGTGTGGTCCCATGGTGAAATGTGACTGCAAAGATTTTTATTCAGACTTGATAAACAAAGGAATTGCCTTTATTTTCCTTTTCTTATCTTTTTTGTTTTTGTTATGAGAGGTCTTTGGTGAGAAGGGACAAATATCTCATAAGAAATGGAAAAATACTAGGCCATGCATGAAGCGAAAAGGAAGGAGCAATAACTGGTAGCAAAGATATAAACATGGGTGAAATAAAAGTCTAGACTCTCATGTGCTGCTTGTGGTTGACCATAAACCTCTTTCTGTATAAGAAATATTTGTAATGCAAAGCCTTTCTTCCTATTCATATTCTGATGAAATATTTTATTGAAGTTTTTTTTCAGAAGCCACTTGTGATTTTCACATTGTTTCCAAAGAATTGAGCACATTGTGAAAGTCACTGCTTTAGTCCCTCTCTGTGAAAGTTACCTTTGAAAATGTCTTTCAGTAATGAAAAAAGAAGGATCCTTTCTCTTTGTGTGGGAAGATAACAGAAGTGTTGTAGCAAATGTATGTCTAATTACCTCTGATGGTAAGACAAATGCCTATATTCAAGTCTTTAGAATGTCTTCTTGCACTTAGGTACAGACAGAAACACCTACAAATCTGTTTTCAGAACAACAGTGTGGCTTCTGCTGTAGTTTGTGAAGAACGCTCTAGTTTAAATATTTCTTCCAGTTCCAAAAATAACATATTTGCACTTTGGCAACACTGCTTATTCTGTTGTTCCTTAATTATTTATGAACTTTGTAAAATACCTTTCACTTTGTTTGTGGTGCCACTACAAGCTCCACAAATGGGCTGAGATTTAATTTAATGAGAATTTCCTGTATGTACAGAACAGCGTGGGTGTGTGTTTAGAGAGGCACAAAATTATGTGGGTTTTAAAGCATGATTTGTTCTTTTTGTGTTTGAAAATTAGTGTTTAATTCCCAAGCTCCTAACTTTTTTTTACTAGGCATTAGGAGCACTTTTGGTATATATTGCATGAACATTTGATTTTATATGGCTTGTGAAAAAAGGTTTCTTTTAAACTCGCATAAAGGGAAATGAGGCATTATCTGGAGTCAGAACTGTAGACAGATAAGAGTATAGAATGGCTCTTGCTCCCTTCCCCTTGTGAATGTATTAATTCCACCTGTCTACCATTTTTCCATCTTATCCCTCTCCCTTTCCAGTCCATTGTTACATACGGTGTAATCTCCATATAGATCTTGAAAGAAGAAAGGGTTGGGTTAAGCTAACCTTTGCCTTACTGATCCAAAAGGCATCACAGGAAACCTATTCTCTTCTCTTTCTCTCTTTTCTTTTTTTGTTTTTTCTTTGTTTTGCTTAGTGTTTTGTGTTGATGAAGCCCAAAGTGTAAGAAAAACTGTGGGGATGCCATTTGTTTTATTAGTTTTGGTTTTTATTATTAATTTATTCAGCTGCTAAGATGTGTTATCTAGCTACCTCAGGTCTCCTGGGTTTTAGGAGGTATTTATGACTGTTTGTTGGACAAATTGCGTTTATGGTTTTCTCCTCTCAAGTTTGCTTGGATTCACAGAATTAATGCCATCTTTTCCTGAGGATCAGAGAGGGGCAGTGCTTTTGGAGGCAAGGATAACAATCCCTGAGAGTAGCTTCATATCACACAGAAGTGATTGGTGCTCTTGAGTCTCTTATCAAGAAACCATGATAAGGATGCTGTACGCTGTTTTCTTCAGCTTGAGAAAGAGCTTGGGGATATTGTGGTGTTCAGAAAACATGAAGGAAGTGTATCTAAGTTAAAGTAGGTGTGGGTAGGAACTGCTTTGCACACCTCTAGTCCCTGTGACGTGGACTGCAAGAGGAAACTGCCCTCCGTTGTCAGTAATAGTCCAGCTTGTGGTTGAGGTATCAGTAGGCTCTATAACAGCTTCCTTCTTTGAAAGGTGTTTTTTTAAGAAACAATTAACACCTTGATAGCAGTGTTGGTTGTTTCTTCCTATCCTTTTTAACAGTGGTGTTTTTCTGCAGGAAATGTTTAATTTTCACCTGCCATTGGTTGTCATTTCAAAGGGGTTAAAGCAGAGCTCTTCATCTCCTCTCCGCTACTGCCAGGTACAGCATTCCTAGTAGCTGTGGGGAGCATCATCTCTTTTCTGTTTTTTGGCCTATAACCTTGAGCTCATCCCAGTTTTAATTACCTTTATATCCCAGCATCTGCTTTCTTCTTACCTGATTGTGTTTTTACATGAGAACTCTAACATGCACCTTTTGTTAGCCCTGTGCAAATGTGAAAGTCACCACATTTCACATCCTGATATTCTATTTTCTATTCTTGGCAGGTGACATATTTTCTAATCTCTATCTACTCACATCTGCTGCCCAAATATTTTTCATAACCTGCGGCTTGGAACATTTTGCTTGCTCTCAGCTAACCTCCCTTTCTCTATCACATCAGAATCAAGTGCTCATTTTTTCTGTCAGTGATGCTGGAGCCTTTCCCAGCCTGCGCGTTGTTTGTGTGCTATCACGGTGTTGTGTCCTGTCTGAGACGGGCAGTGACACAAGGATTTTGTCACTCACATGTTGGCATGCTGCTTTTTTTATTCTACACTTCATTGTGTTACCTTGGGGAGCCCGTGCATTGACACACAAACCAATTCACCACCGTGGCTTTTTTGTATGGATTTTTAATTCCTTGTTTCTGTAGGAGAAGGCTGCCAGCAGTCAGGTGTGCCTGTCGTCCTGACTGCCCGGCTTCTCGCCACTCCTTGTCTCGTGCCGTGTGTTTGGGCTGAAAGGTCTTCAGGGCAGACGCTGTCCTTTCCATGCTGTGTTTGCAGTCTGATAGGGGCTCAGGAAAGGCTCTCAACTTCTACAAGAGGATTTAAAAGAAGCTAAAAATGCAGGAATTATGTATATTGGAAATGACCAGTTGACAACTCTGTAGCTAAATAACAGCTGCTTTAAGAGACGAGTTGGTTAACTCATGAGGATGGGATAATTTTCCTCTTTGTCTTTTTCTCCTTCTCACACACTGCCATTGCTTTTCAATTTTTTTATCTATATCTACTAAGTTAATGTTTTAGTTCCATTTTTGATATATACATCGAGAGGCTGAACCTTTTCTTAGAAAAGGAAAGAAAAGAATGAAGAAAAACAACCAACATGTTATATATATTTTTATAATTTGAGGTGAACCCAAGGAAGTGAATTCTGAAAGTGAAGGGAAAACTATTGCAAAGCTTAGAAATTGTTATAAAGGAGTCTTCACATGATTGTATTGAACTACTGAAATCATGAAAACACTTAGATTTCTATGAAATATAACTTAAGAAAGCCATGTGTCTGTTGAAAATTTGTTTCTTTATACAGAAGAAATATTTTGTGTAAAGCTCAATGTTCAGACTAATTTGATAAAATATTTTGCTTGTACTAATATCCACTCAGAATGGAAGAAAGCAGGCTGTAATTCAGGCAAATTAAATTTGCCTTCCAAATGTAAATATCAACCCAATGGAGCTTCCACAGCTTTTTGCCTTCCAACCTTTAGAAGCGAGACCTCTCCTTGGCAGCCTGGAGCCTCAGGAGCCAGGCAGTGATGGTACAGTTCTCTGCCTTAGAGAGCTTCATCTGTGAGCTGCTTTTCTACCTTCCTGAGTCTTTCTCTTTTGCAGTGCTAGTTTTTTCTGATCCTTCCAGTTTTTCAAGTTCCAATATTGTGCTGCAGCATTACTGCTTTCCCCTCTTTTTGGGAGCAGAACTGCAGTGATATTTACAGCCTATGAAATATAATGTCACTTTTCAGGCCTCTGCAGCTGGTGTTTGATTCATGTTTTGAAGTTTGTTTTACTTTCTTTGTTGTCGTTATTTTGGTGAGGGTGTTTTGGGTTTTTTTGCTTGTTTTTGGTTTTTGTCATTTAACTTCTGTTGTTTTTAAATGCTCTCTCTGCTCCTCTCTACTGGAGATGTGACTTGTTCCATTACATAAAGGAACTGGCCTGTTGGAGATGTGATCCTGTTTGCAACAATGGCTAACACTTGATGTGTCAGAGGTAAACAGGACAGGAAAACATACAACTTGTCTTGCTGAAGGTCTGAAGCTATTTCAAGAGGAAGAATTCCTTTGTGACCTCTGTGGTGAAATCCTAACACCCAAGAGTGTGACATTGCCTCTTCACTCCAACTTTCTTGCTTTAAATGGAAAAAAAGGGGTTTTTTTTAAAATGCATGATGATATAAAATTTTATGCAGAAAGCCAATTGGAAGGGAAGTAAATCTTACCTTGGTTTACTCATAAAGCAAATTATAGTATTGTATCATGGTGATTAATCTTTATATTCCCTATACCAGTGACATAGACATCTTCAACGTATTGAAGTGATTGTGTTACTGTGCTTGCATTATTATTTTTGGTAGTATGAAGTAGTTGCATTTCTATTTCAGGCCTAGTAGCAGCAGTAGATAATAAGAAAATCTAGCTGTTGTTATCCTTGTAGTAAGCAAGTGTGGCTCTGTAATTAATCCCTTGTACAGTACTTAAGCTTCTCTGCCACACACAGAGAAAAGAACATCTCCGGATATAGTATTTCAGTTTAAATTATAGTTGGAAAAACATGTGGGAGAACTAGTTACTCCAATATGTTTTCTAAATTATTATCCATTTTCACCCTCATTCTTTCCTTCTGTTACAGTGATAGTAGTATAAAAAATAATTAAATAGGAATTGTTTGTGCTATTTGCTGGCATCTATTTTTTTAAAGCAACCTGTCCATAGCTGTGCTCCAGGTGAGGAACTGTTGTATATTGAGAGCCAAACTTGGCTCTCCCTGTGCAATGCAGGGGACCTGCTGTTTTCTCTTTTCCCCCCTTAGCATTGGGGCTGAGTAGCAGAATGAACTTCACTTGAGAGCTGTGTTTGTGAGACCTAGTACTGCCACATCCCCCACATCACGTTTTTGTGTATTCCTTCCATCTTCCTAAAATACTTCTTTAAGTTCATATTTTGCTATTGCAACAGTAAAAGTAGAACTTTAATATAGGGCAAAAGATACGGCTTGATATTTCTGAGGTCTTTATTAGTTAGTGAAGGCTCAAGTGGGTGTGCATGAAGCTCACTCTCTTTGAAATTTACTTTTTTGTAATACATTACAGTGTTTAGGAGTTAAGTATGAAGCAGAGACTGTGGCTCAGACTGTTTTAGAGTCCCTTGGGATGCGTTTAAGAAATAGGAGACAAGGAGTAACCAGGTTTTCCAGATGTTTCCAGATTGCAGAAATGAGGATTTGATCAAAAGCAGTACTGAGAATAAAAGGCTGTGAAGTAGAATTCTGAACAAGTGCAAAGATGCACTTGTGTATTTACTGATTTGTTGCATAAGTAAAATTTTAGCCCTTTTTGCCAGTCAAAAAAACCATTCCAAGTGTTTCTGGAAAAGTCAATGACTTCGGCCAAGGAGGAGTGGTAGAGACAAGGGCATATTTCATTTAGGTGTGTGATGTTTGACAGTGTTGTCCTTTTAGGAAAAAAAATGTGGAAACTGTGCTGTTGGTCTTTGCAATTAAATGCTTCAGTCACAAGCAGCTTCCCCTGTGAGGTGCAGTTCTCAGATTCTCAGTTCTGGGAGTGCCCCTAGAATAATTCACCCTTCTTCTCTTTAGTCACTGTTAGCCCTACATGCTGCATTTATAGCACAAAAGCTTTCCTGTATATTTGGCTGGAACAGAATGGAGGATCAAGCATGGGAGGCTGGATTTTCAGATGTGTACAAGTAACCTGGAAGCAGTTTCTTGGAAAAATCAATGGGTGTTGGGCTGCCAGGTTGTGTAGATATTTTTTGTAAATCCCAGTAAACCATGGAAGGCTTTGTAAAACTTAAAGGGTCTTAGAGTCACTTAATGAATCACAAGGAAGGAGGAAACAGAGACGCTCTCTTGGAGTATGCAATCTGCTTTTTCTTGCATGCAAACACTTAACCTCAGTGTGTGACCAAATTCACCCATTGCTGAGCTCATGCACTGTTTGATCCTATGATGCAGGCTGCAGTAGTTAGTTTTATCAGAATAAAGGAATGATAAACATGGAATATTCCAGAGTCCTTAAGACTTGCTACATGCTATGGTCTTCTGCTCGGTTGATAGTTATCTATTTGTTATGAGAATCATTTTACCCTATTAACTCTGGAAAGATAATTGCAAGAATCATAATTCTTCCCTACGTAGAACTTTCTGGGGATTAAATACCTGTAAGAAAAACCCAAACAAACCACTGAACCAGAAAAAAAATGTAAAACATACATGAAATGATGCTGTAATTCTTTAATATCAATTTTATTTCTATCTGAAAAAAAGGCTCATTGCCTCTGCAAAATAACATACAGTTTCATAATGCTTCTTCCTGTTCTATTGGAGAGTTGGCAAAGGATGGAGAAAGCTGCATGATTTTTAAAAATTGCAATGCAATGCAAAGCTTGACCCAAATTTTCCAGACAGTGGAAGGTTTGAAAAAATCACGTCAAAGGAGAGACAGTGTGGATTTGAAAGAACAGTATTGATGGAAAGAGAAATCAGCTCTTCCTTTTGGTAGAGAAAAGACTTTGGTCTTCATAGCTTAAAAGAGAAGCATTACGCTGACAACTCCTCAATTTCCAACACATCCCCTGCTATCACTGCTTTCCCTGCTCCATTCTTATACTCACACAACCTAAAACTCAGTTTGGAATAGAACCCTAAATAAGATCTCTGTTTATTTCCCTTAACCCCACTTCTGGGTTTTTTTTCTGTGCTATTAGATTAAAAGCCAAATGAACAGAGAAACAAAACAAAGAAGAGAGGGATTAGAGAAATGAGTCATGAAATTGAAAATTTATAAATTAAAGGAAGCCCTGGTACTGAATAGTACAAGTGCATTTGGGTAAGAGTGAGGAAAAAATTTCCTCCTATATCACAATCAAAATTCTAAGGGTTTAATTTCTCTTTTCCTCCTGGATTTTACACTGATTTCCTTGTAGAACCAGTTCTGCTCAAATTCACCCTAGTTGTTCTTCTTTGAGAGCCTCTTGCCATCAGTAAATAGTGTACCTAGCACAAACAAAATGAGGTAGCATGTGTACCGATCTTTGCACAGTGCACTACCATGTAAGCTGGAGATTTTCTAAATAAATATTAAAAAATGAATAAGATATGCTGGTCCTCTGTAGAAACCTTGATGGCAATTATGGGAAACCAAATACCATGGAGTTTAGAGGTAGAAGCGGAATTTGATTCCTTATGGAAGGGGATTCATTAATTTGTTTTCCAGCCTAAGCGATGTCAGTTTCCATTTGATTGGAAATAATGCCTGCAGTTCAAAGATCACCTCTGAGCTCTGGTTATAATATGTTAATGACATAAAAATCATCCAGATCTAAATCATTTGAGAGATTGCATTTTCTGATCTGTGGTACACTCTGCTACTGTCAAGTAATAAAAACATAAATCAGCTGCAGCTTTTCATCCTGCATGCATTTGTGCACAGCACATCCACTATTTTGACAGACAGCAGCTAATGGATCAGAGAAGACCTCAGAAGACTTTTAAATATCAACATAAATCTGATCTGGTTTGCTTTCATAGTTTGCCATTATTTTAAATGAAATAAAATTAGGTTGTGTCATGAGCATCATATTCACAGCAAAGATCAATACGAATGCTTGGTTTGTGACATTTTGATTTGGGGAAAAGGTTTCCTTTAGCTGCATGACAAATCCTAAGGACATGTACGTGGGTTTGGTGTATCACACCAAGCAGCTGCTTATGCTCTCTAGGAAGAGGTGTAAAAGAGAAGCACTGGAGGACTGTACAGTACCTATTAATGGAGTCATACTGTGTGAATGTTTTATAGGCAGAAATCTGGATATAGCTGTCAGCTGTGTGCTTGGCACCTTTTCCAAACACAAAGTGGGAAGGTGTTTATTCTCTTTATCAGGGGTTCTGGACACAATAGCTGCATCCTCTATTTGTTATGGATCCCGGCTCGTCTCATGCACATCTCACCTGCATCAGCTGCAGCCTATTCTGAACAACCAGGCCAGATCCAACAGCTTTAGGAAGAATGTGATTATTCATTGCTTTTTAAAGTTAGGACCTGAGTGGATTTCAAGGCTGGAGCTGATGGTAGCCATCAGCCCTCTGTCTGTGTTCATATAAACAGCAGACATGCTAGGAAGATTATGAGATTAATGTTTCTACCATGTGCTCTCTAATTCTTTAGTATTTATTTAAAACGTACTAAGCGGTGTTTATTTTATGGTTGAGCAGTTCTAGCAGTGCACTGCAAGTTGTATCTGTTGTTGCCTATTTAACCCCAACCATCGTGGGAAGTAGAGGCTGTCCTACCTGTCAGAAAAGCACAACAGCAAACATGGGGCTAAGTACCAAACCCTTTTTATTGCTGTTGTTGTTATCACTGCAAAGTCAGTGTCAGAG
Source organism: Melozone crissalis (assembly GCF_028551555.1). Lineage (NCBI taxonomy): Eukaryota > Metazoa > Chordata > Aves > Passeriformes > Passerellidae > Melozone > Melozone crissalis. Next base: position 46,737,935 of record NW_026535784.1, on the reverse strand, counting down.
GCCTTGATAAACGCAGGGCAGGAGATAAGCTTTTGTGAACTGATGCTGGGAAATTCAGAATAATGCCTTCTCTGGCTATTGCTTATTCCACTACAGCACACTGCTTGCGTGTCGTGTTTTCACGTTGCCCATTTTCCACTGATTGGTTTTTAAAGTGACAGAACATGTTCCTTTCATATCACAAAGAGCTTAAATGTGTGCACAGAGATTATGCAGTGAAAAGAAGGTTCTCCTATGAAAACAGTTGAATGCTGTACATGTGTGGTTTTCCCTTTGATTAGAAATCAGTTCTTGGGGAGCTGGTTATATGCGCTGTACAATTCCAAGATAGATTCTTTCTTGGCACAGGGATGCTAACATGTATCAGACAGGGGGACAAATAGTGTGTTCTAAGATAAGGTGAGCATTTATCAGCAAAAGCGATAGCTGCGAGTTCTTTTCCCTCTCAGTTATTGAAAGTCTTCATGGTATAAATATTAATAAGGAATGGTTTGTAAAATAGGGAGGAAATAAACATGGCTCTACTTATTCAATGGGAATGTGCAATTTCTGCATGATATATTAAAAAGTAGTGAAAAGCAGCCCAAAATCTAAAAAAATTACGTGTCTCGTGCCATTGGCACAAGTGCCATACCACTGGACAACATCTTTATACTAGACTTAATGTGGTTTCCAAATCCTTAAATACAAAAGCTTATGTTGTCACCGTGTGTGTGTTCTTTTGTCTCTATTTTCAACTTTTGAGGTTGTTGATACCAGTGAGACCTTGTTGTCAACTGCTGACCAAGCTGCTGCTCCTGCTGGTCGAGAGCACCCTCTCAGCTTCCTTGTATTCTTCTCAAACCTTTTTCATTTTCCAGAAGGATTTTGTAGGATTTCTCCAGTCTCCAGGCTAGCCCCGCTTTATTATTTTGCGATTTGTGCAGTGGGCTTGCTTTGTGTTTATTTGAGATTAGAGATGTGTCCCAGATCAATTGGTTTTATGTTTAGGTTATTTAAGCAAGTAGATGGTTGTTTGTGTCAATCTGAGATGTGCATCTCCTTTTTGTCAGACAATCTGCACAGAAAGTATCTAATTCTTGCAGTTCAAATTGTCAATAATATTTGGAATAAGTTAGGAGAAAAATATATGTTGCTTCTAAGAATTGGAAGGTTTTCCAAAACAAAGCTGTCTGTAGTAAAACTCCTGCAAGTTTTAGTAATGTTAAGATTTTGCATCACAAGTAAAGGCCAAAAAGTATGGGTACAGAAAGTTAGGATGTGTATTTCCACTATGCCTGATTCAAACCCTCATTTTGAATATGTCTGAATGCGTTCCTTATTTGTCTTTTTTAAAATCCTCTCATTTGTAAGTGTGTCACGTTGTATTAGTAATTAACTACTCATTAGGTCTGGTGTTTGGGCCTTGCTGTCCTGTGCTGCAGGTGAGAGACATCATTTAACGTTTCATTATTTGGGATAATGCCAGGCAAAGGGGAAACAAATCCATCTGTGCAGCAGCACAGTACCTAGGCCACTGTCCTCTGCTGAAGATCTAACTTCAATCTGCAGCCTAATTTGGCTGTTCGGGACCTTGGTTTGGGGCTTCCCAGGTGAGCTTGGGATGATCAGCACTTCTGTTTAGTGGTATGGCTTCTCTCTTTTCACTTTGTTCATGAAAAGGTCTTAATGCATGCATGAGAACTTCTGCAGTCTTTCATGCTAAGCAGTGGAGATTGTAACAGAACAGGAATAGTGAGACTTGGCTTGACATCCTAAAATGTGAGGCCTCATTCATGAGCAGAGAGGTTTTGCACTGAAAAACTGCTTCTGTCTGCATAGAACAGTAACAGTTGCAAAGGTCAAGGTCTTTGAAACAAATAATTCAAAGGAACAAAAAGCCTATACAATATATATAAGATATATAATCTCTTTTATAGATCTATATAACAGAGAACTAAAGAAACAGTTCCTAACACTTCTGGAGTGGAATAGGAAATAAAGCCCATTGTACCTTTCTTGAACCTCACAGTGCTTAGTGGAAGGGACATAATTTCCTTTCTTACTTTGTCAGAAAATTCAGCTGCATAGCAAAGTGAGGGATTATTTATAAAAATCTTTAATTATGTGAACAGTTCTTTGTAGCTCTCCTTTATCTCTCTAGTTCTATTATTAGTAGAAACTGCAAAATGTGATTTCCTACTTTTAAAAGAAATAGTCTTGAAATAGTTTGTACAGTTCCTTGGAAGAAAGCTGGAAGCCCTTCCTTTTGTAGAGATCAAATGTGCCCAGGGATGGGTGATCCATTTCAGCCCTGATCACACATACATGTACACATACACACTTGCACTGTGCATGTGCCTTGTTGTTAGTACTATCCAAAAAACCCCAGACAACAGCCATCACTGGGATCTAGCTCAATATTACCAGTAACTCTGCGAGTGCTGGTGGCCATAGATAGAGGTCCGGAATGATGCATCACTTACCTTGAGCCTCACTGCTACTAAAAATATGGGCAATAGTGCTTGGCAGTCATTGAAAGAATCTCAGCAATTTTTAATTTTTTTTTTTTTTTCTATGTAGGCTGGGCTTTCTCCCTCACATAAATCGCACAGGAGAACTTGTTACATGTGAAGGTGTTACTGAGGTGCAATGTAAAAAGGCAACTGCTTATTTATATTCCATGGGGTGCCAGAAAGCTGCCTGTTTCTCATTAAGCAATTTTGTAACTTAGCTTTGTATATGAAACAAAAGATCTTTGAAAGTTTCTGAAATGAGAAATGTGCTTTCCTTCTTTTGTGCCTCACTGAACTACAAGTATGCAGTCAAAACTGATTAGGGAAACTGAAGAGAACTAAGTAAATACGTCTCAGTGTACATTTGCAGAGAAAACAAATCAAAGGGGCAAATAAGAAATGAAAAAGAAGTAGAAGTGAGACTTTTTTAATGTCATTGGAATATTCATGCATGCCAAATCTCCAATATTTCACTTTTCATATTTCAGTTTCATATTTCAATTAGCTATATGTTGCTTTATTTTATTTTTATGTTCCACGTTAAACATCTGAAACATTCACAAAAGGGTCATACTCTCTTCCCATATTGAGAATGGAGATTCTTGAAGTGACCCAGTATCAAATGCTCATGCTGCTGTGAAGGCCTGAAGTTAAGTGTGTTGTAGGTTGATTTGGTTTTCCAAGGTCACACCAGATCAGTGGAGTCAAAGGTCAAGTTTTTCACCTTTGAGTCTTGCAAGAAGTCGTAAATAAGTCACAGCCTGCATCCTCCCATTCATAAAAAGCTAATAGGATTCAAGCAAGTTTGAATATCAGTTAATTAAAATATAAAAAGGAAAGGAATTATGAAATGTAAGTAGCCTAGTAAAGTAAAAATTGGAGCATATGTCCTTGGAATTAATAAAACCCAAAATTTTGAGAATTATTCTTTATGTACCAAGTTAAGCCTTTAAATCGTATGAATTTGAGTTTCTTAGCTTTGCTCAAAGATGTTCTAATCCTGGTAAAAATAATCTTCCTGTTATTATTATATTTTTATACACTTCTGCATCACTAGAAACACTTTTCACCCCCAGAAGGAAAATCAACAAGTTTAGTATTTGAATGGCCAATTATATGAAAGAGGATAAGCAGAATTTCTCTATGCAACTTGTAGTGAAAGAATGCTCAACATTTACAGTGTAACTTTAATTTTTGTGGTGGAGGAATTTTCATACCTGAAGTATTATTCAACATTTTGTAATAGAAATTATTTATAATAAAGAAAAGCTTTAATGTTTAATGGGAAAATTCCCGTATTAGTTCTTCTTGGTGTTTTTTTTTAAGTGGAGGTAATTACATATATAGAATTGGTAATTCTATATATATATATAATATTCTGTATATTGTGGCACACCTAAAAATTAAGCAGATCTTGAGGTCGAAATTTGTTGAATAGAGAAATTTCAAGAGATGCTGGCGTCAAAACAAAGGATGTACATGACGGTTTGCTGAGGAGTCCTAGTGATCGACTCTTCCTCTTGGCCTTCCTCCTTTCCCAGTCTGACCTGTGTGTTGCTGTGGTTTTGCTCGGTTCTTGCTGGGACCCCTCTTTATCCGACCCCTCTTTATCCAACACCTCTTTATCCGAGCGCGTTGTAGCACAGCCTGAGCTCCGAGCAGCCCCCAGGCTGTGTGAATGTGGCAAGCACAGCCCTTAACCTGCCCTGCAATTGCCTCTGAACAGAGAATTTCCTCAGACTCAGGCATTGCTTACAGCACTCCTGCTTTGGCGAGCTGGGAGTGCACACGAGGCAAGCGTGTGCCCGCCTGAAAAATACTGATTTTCCGTATGGCGGTGTCACATTGCTGGGTCACTGTAAATTTGCTCCCTTGTCTTTAGTTTTATATTGAGTGATTGTGGGTTTGCTGCCACAGAGCCTGCCTGCATGTCATGAACTCTTGCTCAAAGTGTTTCCAACTTGCGTTCAGTGTGTGTAGGATGTATCTTTTGTGTTTGAAGACCTTTGCGATTCCTAACTCCTGTAATCTGTTGGGGTTTTTAAATTTACTCAACTGTGCTGTTGAAAAATTATCTTATTTCTTGGGAAATGTTTTTAAGTGTTGCTGGAAGGTAAATTTTCATAGTATCAGAACAGTTTCACAGTATTGTGAGATATTTTTGGTCTAGCCTGAAAAATATTGCTAAAAAAAACCCCAGTTCTAATGGTGGTCATTGGGTGAGCTAATTTCTTCTGCACTATGTGTCTGGTACTTCAGTTGTGCCTAATTTCCGGCATCTAACTATTTAACATTGAGACCTACATTCCCTTGATTATGATCTGCTTGCAGGTAAGCCCCATAGTGTTTTTAGCATGATTTTTTAAACTAGCATAATAAACATTTTAATCTTTCAATCAGCCTTAAGAGCTATTGTGCGCATATTCATCTGCATCTTTCTGTTGGAAAGATTGCTTCAGTTTTCAAATGCCAAATGAGCATATCATTGTGGTAACGTGCAACTGTGTCATGGTGTAAATGTTTAAGATGGAACACAGTATTAAACTCTTTGTATATAGTATTAGATAATTTGCCTAAGTGATCTACAATGGGTATTTCAGCAATAAAATTTTGAAATAAAATAGCAACTAGGTGCAACACTCTGTGTTAAGTAGTAATTATGTAATATCTTAAAAATCTATAATCATATACTGAAGAGGTTGTGGGAGCTGCAGGTTTCGAGGAGTTCTGCAGAGTGACAGTGGGGGAAGTTTAAATAGTCAGTATTCATCCTGCTATGTAGTTATCCTGGTAGGGAATCAAACTGTTCCAGTGTGCCAGTGAAGATTTACTGCCTGATAACCTGATGACATTGTTAAGGAACCACCGAATGCATCAAGTCCCAGATCACCTCTTGTGACTGCCTGCACTTTTCCTGTGGGTTTTATGAAAAGAAGACAAAGGGGTATCATTTATTCCAAATACTCCATTTTACCTTTTCTTTCTGAGAGATTGTTTAGGATAGGATTTAAAGAAAACAAAAACCAACAAAACACACGGTCTTGAGATTTCATAGGAGAGGTCAAAACCAATGGCCTGGGTTTCTAGTACTGGGGGAAAGGTGGGGCTGGCAGGGTGTATTTATCATCTGTAACAGGTGATAAATCCTTTTGAACATCTGAACATTTACTCAGATGATTGTTTTGACATGTTTAGGTGTTAGATCATTAACACTGAGCTCAGTAATATGATCTCTGCCACTCTAACATGAGATGTATCCCAAATGTTAATCAATGCATCCATGTAGCATGGTAGTTAAAAGGAATAAATTATCTCCAGTTTGCAGGCTCAGGGTAAATATTGAATATAGCTACATTCCCAAATCTGCCAAAGATATTAAAGAAATTAGCTGTGATTCACCTAGAATTAAAGAAATAGAAAATATTTGACAAGCCTGGGAATTGGCAACCCACAGCATGTGGGTTTTGAGGAAGACCTTACCTCTGTCGTCTTCAGTTCATCTTGATAATTATGAAAGCATCGTGTCATCCCACAGAAGACTCAATGCTTTTCATCTAGAGGTATCAGAGGGTATTTAACATTGCTAATGTGAATTCAAATTCATGTAAATTACTTCAGGAGTGTGGCACATTTCTACCCAAACACTTTTTATTTCACCTCGTACTTGGCATTTAGTTAGTCTTCGGAGGATGATGCATACTAAAACATGCCTGACATAATATGAAAACAGCAGCATTTTGTGGAAGTGATACAGGAATAATCCATAGATAATAGTACCCTGCTGACAGTGATACATAACAGCCACTTGCTTTTCTTCCGGTGAAGTCAGTACATGCTAAACACCTTCATTTTATACTGCTAAAAACTCAAAAGGCCCCATGATTATTTTAGTCCCTTTTTTCTTGTTTTCCATATACTTCTGGCTGGTAAATAATATGTTAACCTCATTCAGAGGATTCTCCAGTCCCTATCCAAAAGAGGAAGCAAGGATGTAATCAGCTCTGGCCTCATTAAAATCTTTCTAATGTAATCTGTTGTTCTCAAAAAGCTTAGCCTCAGATCTACCAAATGTATTTTAATTATGTTTTAGATGGATTGTGTCTGGAGCTATGCAGTTGCTGAAGCAAATTAATCCATTACATCAGCTAGTTTGAATTCTTTGTATTAGAATCTTTACAAAATACTTACAGAGTAGCTAAAGAGACTCAATACAGCTTTTTCAGCAGCAGTTTCTTATATTTCATCTTTTTTTTCCCAACCTATGCATGGATTCTATTAAAAAAAGGAAAAAAGTGTGTACTTCAGTGTGATGCATATTTTTGCTCACAAAAAAGAGATTAGGAATGATATTAACACAGGTGCACTCATTAGTGAAGCTATAATAATTTATCTAATTCTAGCTAAAATCTTCATCACCCTTACTGGAATTGCTACAATTAAGAATTTATTATTGAAAGCATGCAATAAACAGTAGATATAGTTAATCACATACAGTGATAATCTGAAATAGAAAAATAACTTTTTAGTTAAAGTGTGCTATCCTGAAAAATTTGATTTTCCATGGCAAATGATCCCATTTTGTTTAATAAATGCTCAGCAACCTGGGAAGTCAGTATGTTGACCAGTTCATTAATCATGTTTTACATCTTGCTAAATAGAGTTTTTTGTCTTCAAAGTACCACTAATTATTTCAATTAACTTTGAAGTGTATCTTTTCTTTCTCTGACTGTGCCTGTAATTTTGAACCCAAGAGGGTTTTCTAGTCTTTAGATGTGTTTATTTCGTTTCAAGATAAAATTCAACTCCAAACCTCTTTAACTGCCTCTATCCTGAGAGGAAATGTGGGGCCTGGTCACAACTTTCCCTTCTTCCTCCATGTGGTCTCTTTGGCTGAATGGGAGCATGGAAACCTTGTGGACCTGTTGAAGTTTGACCAATAAACAAGTATGGTTTGGGGTCTTATCCTGGGGGTATTTGTGAGGAATGATGATAAACACATAGAGATTTAAAAAGCAAAATTATTTAAGTATATAGGTTGGCATTGAAGAGAGTTGAATATTCTACACTCCATACTTGAAAGTGAATCCTGTTATTCTGTCAGCTAAGTATGTATTCAGGAGCTCATCTACAGGGTATCTTTTTTGTTTTTTTTTTTTTTTTTTTCAGAAGTGGCAGTGTAAGTTTCCCAAGAAGGCTGAAATCCTGATCTCCGTCATATTTTTTCCTCTCAATCAATTATGATCCTCAAATGTTGTAACAGAAATGTCATCTAGGAAAATGCAGGGAAAGTTATCTTGGAAAAGGGAGGGGGAAGAGGATAAGAGGAAGAGTAACACTAGAGAAATGATGAATGGAGGAAACATTTCACATTTTTATCATTTTTGTTAATATTTTAAGTCTCTGTCTTTTTGTTTATTTTTGAGAATTTTTGGGGTGAGGATGTTTTCTGACAGCAGGGATGCTGTAGGAATCCCAGAATGGAGTGCAAGGACTGCTCAAGACGCTGTGAAGATGCATCTCAGAGGGGCAGCCACCTCACCCTGTGTATGCTCAAAGATTTCCTTGTTAGTTAGCCAGGGAGGTCTGGGGGAAGAGTATTTTCCCCAAGTGGAGCTCAGTTAGGAGCCCTGGTGTCCTGGGACACTGCAAGTGGGATTGAAGGCTCAGCAGTTGGGCATTTAAATCTCTTTGGCCTGTACTCAGGGCAGCTTAGCACAGTGGCACTGCACAGACAGAAAGCTCAGCTGCAGAAGCAGCATCATGCTGCTTTGCTTTTGTTTTTTTCCAGTGTTCAAGTGCTCCCCAGGAGATCCTCTATGTGGGATAAACATTTGTTTTCCATGGATTTCATATTCCTTGGACTTGCATAGCTCGACCTTTCTGTGTTAGCTCAGACTGCTCTTGGAGCCTGTGCTTGTGAGAGCTCCCAGTAATACCAGGTGAGGTGAAAGGTTTCTTGAAAACTGCAATCCTCAGCCAGTGTTTTTTTATACTTAAACAAACATAGGTCTCAAAAAATTGTACATTGTTTGCTCCTTTCTTACTTTTTCATTCACTTCCTGGTGAAAAAAAAACAAAACAAAACACCTCTTGTTTACAGAATAGATAACTCTGGGTCATTTTTCACTGATACTATATTTTATCTACAAAAGGAGTCAAGAAAGCTGATTGTTTTCCTGCTAACACATAGGTAAGGTTTTAATGCAGGCTTAAGTTTAAGAGACAGAAGAATCTCATAGCCCCATCCCCAAACATCTGCCCATGCCTGAAGTCTTCTACAGTGTGGGTATTTCAGTTCTGGTTATGATAGTTTTTGTTGTGTTCAAAGTTTTTCTCTGCTGTCATACTAAATGACAAAAATTACAGTTAGGGGTTGAAAAAGAAAGTTTATGAGCTACATCAGCTCCATTGCAAGTTAACTTTTCTGCTCCCAAATACTTTTATGGTCATACTGCTCTTAGCCTTGCTATTGCTCTACTATGAAGTGAGGAAATGAGCAAATACATAAATTATAACAGTTAATAAAATCTTACTCAGTCTGAAAAATGTTGCTCAAGTTTCCTCTTTAAGGTTAATGTTTAAGTTGTATTCATTTCTTGCATTGATTCTTTCCAACCCGCTCAGCTTTTGCTTTGACATTCACATTGGAAACTAAACCCCATTTTTGAACTACCAAGTCTTACAAGATTTGGCATTAAAGAAAATGTTATTTTCTATCAGTGATGTTGTATACAACCTTTATATTGCTAAATTAGGGAGAAGTTTAAAGTTTGTGATGAAAACATGAAATTGATGGTGTTGAAATTGCTGGTTCTTTCTTAGATGCATCTTTTTTGATATATAAATTTAGAAGCTGTTTCTGTGTCATGTGTAACTTTGCTGGGCTTTATATGCTGTTGATGATTTAAAGGGAACACAATTTTCTGATAAGCATTAGCAATGTCATCAATGCAATTCTGTTGCATTGCAAGACAGCGGTTTATTGCAATAAATTCAAATTTATTGGAAGTTAGTGAAATTTTTTGAGTTTAAATTTCCCTTAGCATTTTTAACATTCTTTCAGCTATTTGTTTCTCTGAAAAATGCAGGAGAAGGCTCACAGGGGATCATGTGCAGTCCTTGTCTGTATATTATGAAGCTTTATTTTTTTTTAATTCAAAATGTTTTGCTTTCCGGCTGCTGAATATTTTTGCTGACCGGTTTTGTCAGCTGAAGATTGATCTAATATCTTCTCAAAACTGAGAATATGAAACCCAATAGTTAGGTATTTTAAAATGGATGAGAAGAAAACAAAAGACATTCAATATAGGCACCGAATAAAGATTTACATATCTGCTATGGAAACATTTTTCCAGTGAGGTCTTTAAACTGAGCTGACATCTGCAAATTCAATAGGTGATTTTAACTATAATCAAGTTTTGAAAAACAGTATATTTTTTTCTTACACAGAAATGTGTCCTATGTTCATTATTATGTTTGAGAAAGTGAACACTTGAACTCTCACCTCCAGGAAAAGAAACTTATTGGTAACACAGCTCCTTAGAATCAGGCCTGAATAGCAAGCTCCTTTCTAATGCTGCCAGTATTGAAAATCATCGCTGATTTGATTCTTGGATTGTTATTACAATTTGCTTGTCCTTGCTTTGATTGTGGAGGGGAAATATTAAATATTTTGCCTTTAAGCTTTAACCAACATACAGAAGACCACTTTCCTCTTGAGTTCAGGCACAAGTGCATTGCGTGTGCTGTCACTGTCAATCCTTACGGCTTCTGGTTCTTAAGTCTCTGCTTTAAGTCTCTGACTTAGAGGGAGATGTGTTCCGTCAGTGTGTTCAGGAACTACAGAGAACTTTAATGATATTGAATGACTAACACCACTCTTTATTGGCCCAGTGATAGGGAGGAACTGTGGTGATGCATTTTGTTTTGTTTGTTTTAATAAATGGGTGGTGTATCCTCTGGAACTGATAGTTTCCAAAACAAATTATATTGTATTATTTTTTTCCTCTTGCATTTTTACAAAGTTTCTGCCTGTTTTCCTAAAGGAAATTGAGAATGGTTTTACAAAGTCTAGAATTCAAAAGGAAAAAGGAGGATGGTAATCTGGTAGGCATTCAGGCCCATTGGATTTGCTGAAAAGGGAGCATCGTACAGAATTGCTGTTTTAAAAGTAATGACACAGAAGAGTGATACATGTTAAAAAATAAATTAGACTTACAGAGAAGCTAATATGTAGTCTAAATTTGTTTCCATGATGGTGAAATAATTCTGCAACTAAATATTTTGATATAATTGGTGTGTATAATTTATGCAAATTACCCTTAAAATAATGCGTTCAGTAATTTTTTTTATTTCTACCATTTTGGAATAGCCACAGAAGTAGTTAGGTTTTTCCTTAACTGAGATTGTAAAGTTCACTATCTAAAGTAAAGCTATTCCCAGGTAATTTTCCAGCTAAGCAGTTCCAACTTTTTCAAATATGAATGATCCTCACCCTAATAAATTTATGTTCATGGAAAGATTAGTTGGTGTAGCCTTGTTCAGAGCACCAGTAGCTGAGGATAAACTGATTTCAAGTATGGAAAAGTATTCTGTGGAATTCCTCTAGACTGAACAATGTTCTTGGGTTCTTCAAAATCTCTTATAAAACAAACAAAATTAATATCATGCATAAATTGCATCCCAGTTGCTCTGATGTGTGACCAGACTCTCATCTGTGCAGATATGTTTTCTTGTGTCAAAGTTTAATATAAGATAATTTTAATATAAGATAATTTTTTTAAAATACTGTGAGTGACAATAACTTGTTTTGGTAACTGTTAGCATGAAAAACTCTATTGACTGATATATGTATGCCAGTGTGCTCTCCCTTTTGATCTTTGTTGATGTTGAAGAGCTAACATGGGTGTTTGCAGTGTTTCTGTTTAATTTTTTTAATTAAGTTTACCAAGCTAGATGCAAGCATTGAAGAGTCTCAATGGAATTAAATATTAAAGCACCCTGAAGCTACTTTTAGTGCTGCAAAATGGGAAAATGGAGATAACAAAGGAAAAACACACTTAGCATGTAAATGTACATTTCTAAGTAATAGAATTCGGCCAGGAACTACTGCATTGGGGTGTTTTTTTGTTTGGCCCTTTTTTTTTTTTGCCTCACCTATAGTATTTAAAGTGGTAAGATTGTGCCAAGGGATATTATATTTTTACAGTGGTGCTATACCATAGGGAACAGGAAAATGTCTAAGTCAGCAGATGATTGTGTGCTAAATTCTAAACTCCCATTGATGATTATGTGCTGAATTTCTGGAGATTTCTTGAGCGAGGTGCACGATGTTGGTAACAGTTGGTCAAACTGTATTTGTCATTTAATTGGAGCTGACTACATCTGCTCTATTGTCATTACTGTCCTCCAGTTACATGCATGCAGCCAGATTCAGTGGGAATTCTGGCTTGCTTTTCCTATATAATCTAGGGCAGGGATGCATGATCTTCCTGTCCCTGCTCTGCTACTGAGCCTGTGGTTTTCTTGTTGGACTTGAAAGGCATTTGATCACAAGCCCAGTTACCACCAATAACAAATCTGAATAACCATGAGGAAGCATTTCTTCTCCAGATATCATGCTCCTGACTTCCCCCGTGCATCATGAAAGAATTATCTTCCTTCTGATTCCGTGATAATATTGGAAAGCTTCATTACTGTCCTTTCTACATCTCTGCTCTCTGTCAAAGTTTCAACATTCCAGAATCATGGGAAAACTCTGGAGACATTTTGTTGAAACTCTACCACACTTTTCAAATTAAGAACTATTATAATCTGCTTCCCCCTAGCTGTTTCTTCCATTTGTTGTTCACATTCTTGCTGGTATTCGGAAAAGAAATTTTAAAATAAAAAATGAGCTTTATTATTAGACACTGTAACTCACTGTGAAGAATGCTGTGATAACAAAAGCAGGCAGTGAATGTAATATTGAGAATTTTATGTCAATATTCAGTACCAGAATTTCAGGTTGAATTTTCTGTTGGCTATACACAATTGTCTGATGAATTTTAAGAAGAAAATAAGTAACAGAAGGGACAAAAATTGACTGTTGTGTGGAGCTGCTAGTTCAGTTTATATCTGTGAATTAATTTTCAAAGCAGCTGGGTAAATTCTGGTCTCACTTATTCTTTAGTCACTTCAGACACTAATTTCTAAGAATCATATCTGAGGTAATGACTTTCAGCATAGAGTTTTGTCTGTACACTTCTAGATCTTACTTGTAGCTCTTGATTGCTTGTGCATTAGTCATTGCCATTTTTAATATTCTTAGACATTGAAATAAGTAAAATCAAAGACAAATATCCTGGATACAGCAACAAAGAACACTGTTATAAATCTTATTTACTTTTCTTTTACATTTGTCTTCAACAAATTATTCAGACAGAAATAGGACCAAACAGTATTGATGCTGGTTTCTGTTGAGACTGAGTTAATTTTAGCAGTAAAATGAATTTTTCTATCCTTGAGAAGACAGCTTTGTGTTTCTTCTTGATATGCATCATTTCCACTGAACACAATCAGAGCCAAAATCCTCAATTTTTCTGTCTTGTTCCAGAGAGAGTAAGAATTGAATGCTTAACTTCTGGAGTGTCTGGAGCTCTCTCATAAACTACCCAAACAAAATTGCCCCCCTTATATACTCCTTTCCTTCTTGTATTGTTGTTTTAGAAGAAATCTGCACATATTTGGTTGGAGTCTTATCTAGCATGTAGTGAGGAGCAGAAAACCAAGAGGCAATTCTGATTTCAGGCATATTCAGTGCACCTGAACTTCTCTCTGCAAGTTTCAAACTTCACTGACTCAGTGCTAATTTGATTCAGTCTCTTGTGAGGGCCTTCAGGAAAGTAGTTTTGTCTTTAAATTCTTTCAGTAACAAAAGGCGTATTCCAAGACAGCAGCTTTTATGACAATGCAATGTAATGATATCCCCATGAAAGAGCTTATTTGCATCTGTGCTTGGCATTGCAAAATGCAAGGTGTGTTCTGCATTCATTTTAACATTGATAAGTGAAAAAGGAACTGAACAAAACCTGACCTTCCTAATTAATTGTCCCACATGATCATAAATCTGTTTTGGTATTACTACCTTTTTAGTAAGATGCCCTTAAAAAGAGTACAGCAGTACAACTCTTAGGCATTTCTGAATGCAACTTTAAATGATTAAATAGTGACCTAACTCAAAATATGTATTGATCCTGTTTTATGCTTTCCTAATTCTAATCTGGGGCAATAGACACTGAAGCATCATAAGGACGTCAATGGCTTTCTAAGCAACCAAGAATTGGAGATTTTGCCTAGAAACTCTCAGCACTCTCAGGGTTCTCTCACTTAGGTAATGTGTAGACCTGCAAACCTGACCTGACATCTCCTTACCTGCTGAGCTATTAATGTTAAGCAGAAATTAATGTGGGCCAACCCTTCAGTGTTAACCTTGTGTTGTGATCTGATGCCTTGTGACATCCAGAGTCACTTCAGAGTCTCAATAACCTGGATGTGGGAATGCATTAAAAATGCACTCTCCTTTCCTCTCGTCATCGCTTTCCTGGGGTGTTTAACTTTAGGATCTTTATTTTGTTGCTGACTGCATTTTTCTTATCCCTGATATTAAAACCTCTGTAGCTGGTGGGTTAAGCAGATGTCCACCCAGCCACCCTCTCACTCCCCTTTCTTGGTGGAAGTGTAGGACAAAATAAGATGGAAGAATTTATGGGTTGAGATTAAAACAAGAAGTCTACTTACCAGTTACTGTGACAGAAAAACAGACTCACCTTTGCAAAAAAAAAAAAAACCAAACAAACAAACAAAAAAAAAACAACTTAAAAGGCCCAGAGAAAGGCTATCTAGTTTTTTTTCTCATTTGCTTTTTCAATTTGAATGCATTAAATGTTCCACTAGCCTAAAACAATTTCTGACATAGCTTGGAATAGTACTTTCTACTAAAAATCTCTGCTGTTTTCTTGCCTTTTCTGCTTGTAAACTCATCTATTGCTAGTATTATATTGGATGAGTGTTTCAAGAAGTACTAATTTGAAAGTTAGAGATATCCAAAGCTTTGGATATAAATTCAAATTATCATGATAGCTCAATTTCAAAGAGATAATTCGGTAATCCTTATCTCATATATCTTTAGTCTAACATATTTTCTGCAAGTCAGTGTGTGAGGAAAGTAAATGGTCATTTTGGCTTCAGTAGAAAGATATGAATGTATACAATTTTTCATGATCATAGGATAAGGTTGTCAGGATCTCATGCAGTATCCTTCCTCTGAATTCCTCCCACAAGGTTTGGTTCAGGATTTTCACCTTTACTCTCTCTGTGTCAAGTGGCCAAGCTTATCTTCTTCCTATGCATCCAACTGTATTTTACATTCTCAACAGAGGACACTGTGTCAATGGCTTTGCTTTGCTTTCTGCCCAGTTTACCCATTGATTTGCTTTTCATGTTGAAATGGACTTTGTCATCTTGTGGGCTGTGTAAGCTTTCTTGACTTGAAATCTATCCTTCCAGCTTGTTATTTTTGACTGTAGCTTGGTGTTTCTACCCCCCAAGTACCCTTCATCTTCTTAAACCATTGAAGTTTCAGCATTAATGTTTGATAGCTGTGACCTCAGGATTGATTAAGTCCCGTTGACTTAACCTCTCTGAATATGGGATCAGATTTTCAGCTTGTGTTAAAAAAAAAAAGACGCTAACCAGGACCTGACTTTGCTTTGTTGTAACTCTTTTGCCACAAATGGGAATAAATTCAATTAAAAAGAAAACCTAGATATATTAAGAGACACATACTGATATTTTTCACTTAGTATGGCATTATGTGTAAAACTTCATGTTGAAAATATAAAAGCATGGAGGGGAAACCCATTCTCTTTGTTTTCCTGTAGAAGTAATAGATAGCTTGGAAGCTTGTATGCAATACTTTTGTTGTCCTGCCTACCCAGCCAGTGAAATTTCTCTTTCTCCCCAAAAATGAACAAGCAAACAAACCCTGATCAAACAGATTACTAAATGTGAGAAGTCGGTGCTGAATTATTCTGTATCTCAAGTAATTGCTTCCAGGTGTCATCTCAGCTCTGTGAGAGTTGTCAGTTGTTTGATAGTATTTTGAGAATGTCTCTGTCATGCCTATTGATTTTCTTTCTTTCAGCTGTACCACATGAAATATCAGAAGTCTTTTGCTATTGTGATTAAAAAAATCACTTATTTTTTATTTTTTTATCTATGTGCCCATGCAATATAAGCCACATGCAGCCTTAGGACTGTCAGTATATAAAATAAAAAATTATACTGAGGTACACGTAGTTACCATGTATTGACATGATTTGAACCTGTAATATTTTCCGGTGCACAAAATGTGTGAAGTTGGTTTTATTTTTTGAACTCTGAGCAGGATAAGAAACTATTTACAGATACTTTAAGAAGTAAATGGGGTTAGAAGGGTTACTAAATTATTTTATTGTCGCTTGGGAGAGATCTCCAAAAGGAAAGATCAAAGCTTTCTATTGAAATACTTTCAAATAGCAGGATTCAAATGGTTTTAAATACATACTATCATTTTCTAAGCACTTGTTGTGTGTTGTATATATGAAAACCCGTTTCTGATACCATCTACACTTGTTTTTCCCCCTAAAGAAAGAAAAAGGAAAACTTTCAATATAAATCTCTATGTAATGTTAAAGCCCCACTTGGCTTAGAGTGAATACTATAAATTAAATATAGTGGTAATCAGCCTCAGCATTTAGCATGTGGTATGGAAATCTGTGATTTCCATTGATTGCAGAGAAATTATGCATATGCCATTTACTCAATATGCAAGCAGAGCAAAACTAATTTTACCACTGGCATTGGTGTATTTTGCAGTTAGGGTATATCTTTAATCCCAGGTGGGCACAGGGCAATTCACAACTCCTGAGCCTGGTGCAGCAGCAGTAACTAAATGCATGCTGAATTTGAAGCACAGAAATAGTTTCGGTAATTATGGCTGAAGGATTGCCCTGGATTTAGTTGTGTTGAGCAGCTGTATGCAGCCAGTGCTCAGTATCTGGTGTGGACCACTCAGCTCATGGACACCCAGCTGCTCAGTACTTCTGTTTCTTTGTAAACTGATTGAAGTTAAACACTCTCCTTAAAAACTTGTGTCTCAGAATGAGCATGTTTCAGCAATAGCTGTCTTTGATTTTTCATGAATTGTGTTTCCTCTTGTGAAGCTGAAGAATTGGCTTCATGGCTGTCTTCACCAAGATCTTACTCAACTCATTTAATGAAAGAAACATATTTATATTTACAATGTATGTCTTTTTTTAAATTAATAGTAGTGTGAGGGAGAAATGTGTCTTTTGAGCTCTTCTAAAATAATTTAGTATGTTGACTTTGGGTTGCTACAGTATTGTTCATTCCGGGAGGAATTACATTCCTTCACAGCAGTTTAAGTAATTGTGCTGCATTGATGCTCTCAGAAGTGTAATTTTTAAGAAACAGTTTAGTTGCAAATCTATCACTTTAATTCAGGTGTTATTTAATAGCTGATATAAGAGCTTCTGCACCAACCCATGTTTTCCGTTTCTTTCAAAATACATTTTCCTCTTACAGGTAATAATAACTGTTAACTCAGCAGGTAGACCACTCTAAGGTCTAAAGCAAGTGCATCTTGAAATAAGACTAACAAAATGTGAATCTTTAAATAAGGCAACAAAGTAAATGGAGCTAAGCATTAGCTGTAGGAAAATGTAAAGGAATGTCACAATAATTGTGGCTGCAGCCACTTAAAAAACCCTCTAGACAGCTGAAGGGCTAGGGAAGCATGTACAAATTAGGGGAAAATCAAAAAATAAGATACGAAAACCACAAAACAGCTCTTGTCAAGAATAAACTTTACAAAATGTGATAGCTTAAATATGCATAGTGCCTTACAACCTCCCCAAATCCAAACTGCCTTGCAGACTAATGATAAATAGACATCTGTATGTGAGAAGTGGCAGCTGGGATACATTTAGGTAGAAGAAATAAAAATTTTTCTGCAAACCTGAAAACTGAGCAAAATACGGTGTTTTGCCATTTCCCATACATGAACTCCACACAGTCCAAACAGCATGAGTTTGGAGTTAAATATACAGCTGAAGGATTTTTCTACTCAAATATTAGTTAGTCATAAGAGCATAAAATGATTAAATATATCCTGTCTGTTTTGTGCTATGGAGACATGTAAGCTTGGAATCGAACTGTAAAAATGAAGTATTGAAATTTAATTGAAAATTTCTCTTCCTTGAATTAGTGTTAATTCATCTGACTTTGATATAAACTTAATTTCCACTTTTGAATGTTAATGACATGTAATGAAAAGTTAAATACAGGCATGTACCTTGTAGAAAGAAAAATCAGGAAGAAAAGTCCTTTAGCTAATTAAAATACTGTGGAAATTTAGAGCAGGTTTAATCTTCTATGCATTTCTTCTAATACGGTTCTTAGTTACATTATGTTATCAAAGGACTCTTAGAAATCTGTTGAAAAGAGAAGGATTTAGTCACTTCTTGGCTTTTTACTTTTTGCACCTGTCTGATACATTAAAAAAAATCGACAGGATAGAGATTACACTCTTCTCCAAAGGACTGCTGAGTTTTTTTAACACTTGTATGTGTGGATTATTACGCTGAAAATTATGATTAGGAGCTGAATTTGGGAACTCGGATACTGGACAGATCTATTGAAGAGCATTTCAAGCTTACTAGGATTAAGATGGTGGTTAACATCTGAAGGATGCTTGGGTTCTCACATTCACCTCCAGACTTTAATTAAAGCAAGGGTTAGGGCTGGTTTGAGAGAACTGCTGCTGAGGACCTCTGGTTATTAGCTTTCTTTAGGCTTACAGAGCTAAAATTATTTTTGGTCCCAGGTGAAACAGTACTTTGAGTGTGTGCTTTTGTAAAATTAAGATGCCTTTAGCTGTGATGAAAACGAGGATTGGGCTGCGGTTGGGAGTAAGATTCCATAAATCAGGGTGTAAGAACTGTTTCTTTTTGTGCTGTGCCAGTGCCCCAGTTTTTGAACAAGTGCTGGCGTGAGGAAGAGCAAGAGCTGACTTCTGCTTTCACTGTGCAAAGCAGGGGGCGTTGCTCTGTTTCAAGTTACCAGTTATAAAACCTGCAGGACTACCTGCTGCTACTTGTATTGACTGGTTAAAGCTAGAAGTCAGATTAGATTTTGGTAAAAGAGGACTGAAAAACTCACTTTATTACAGGTTTTTGAAGTGTCTCAGGGAATAACATGTCACAGGCAATGGCAAAAAACACCACTCTCAATTTTGGTGGGTTTTGGTTCACTACCATTTTGTTAAGTTTGAATCAGGGCTTGACATTGCCTACATGTCTGCATATATAATTAGCAAAGGTGATGGAAGCAAAGGCAAAAGTCTAAGCTGAGAATTCTTTTTCTTTTAGGCCAAATAGTTGGAGGAAAACTCCAATGCATGAATTTGTTCTTTGCAGAGCCTTAGTAGCAAATGTGGCGGGATTTTTTTTTTTTTCCCCCACTGAAACATGTCAGTACGGTTGCCAAACCTTTGATCACTCTTCGCTGTGATAATTTCTGGGCTCATGGAGCTCCTACACAGATGGTAAAATAGGCTGATGTAGTATGTCTTGAAATGACAACATTTCTCATGCTAGACAGAAGCATGTCGTGCCTCTGTGAGGGATATCTGCCTTGCTATCACTAGCTTTCGTTGACAGGGCTTGCTTTGGGTTTTTTTTCTTCTCTGGGAGGTGGTATGCACCTAGGAAGGCAAAACACAGGCCGGCATTAGATGAAGGGGGATGATTTAAACAGAGACATCGTAAGTTACAAACATGGCATCTGCCTTTCTTGGCAAGAGAACTGAGAACCTGGAATGAGAATGTTTGGGAACGATGGGGATTCATTTCAGAACAAGGTCAGAAACATAAAAGCAAATTACATGGGCCGGTCTGAACATTATTTTTCATTAAAAATCAGCACTCAGGCTTACTGTTAGATGCATTATTATGACCATATGTTAGGACTAAAGCAAAACAAAATGCATTTGGAAGATGCCATTGATCTTTAATGAGTGTGCTGTCTGTGATTTAATGAAGCATACAGCTTGACCAGTTCATGAAGTGGAAGGGATTTTCATTAGGGACATGTTGGCATGGCAAATGCTTGGTATGTTTTAGCCTTCACGTTGTCATTTTTACAGTATGGTTTGCTGCAGCATTGAAGAACATTTGACCTTCATAATGCAGCAAAAAGACAACTGGAAGTTGAAAAGCATTTCCAGTGAATTGATTCATTTTGTCAGCATTATTGGTTTTGATAAAAATATTAAAATTATTTTAATTAAGGTGGGGTTTTTGTTTGTTTGTTTTGATTTTTTTTTGTAAGAATGAGATGCCACTGCTCATCTTGTGTGTAGAAGAATAGTATAATGTCTCCTTCGTATAAGCTTTTTAAAAAATTCTTCTGGAATAGAGAGTATCAAAATGCATATGCAGTCTGGGAGTGAGTATTTCAGGTTTATCAAGTTTCTGGAAGGTTATCAGGGTTTTTTTGATAAAGTAATGGCATTGATTTCAGGAAATTCAATTTCCAGGATTTCTGGGGGCATCACAAAACTCATTGAGATAAAGAAATATTCATACATAAATGCTGCAGAATCTGACATTTTGTCTATTGTGAAATTTTTTAAGTCTCCAAGTGTAGAAGACTACCTGTGCACGATATTTGCACTTGATACCTCTAAATCTTTGACTTCCAAAACTGCTGGCCTGTGCTCAGAGGGAGGTATCACTTTTCTGACATCTTACATCTTTTCACATCCCAGTTAGTGCACTGAGTAAATGGACCTTACGTATTTTTCTAAATTTTTGCTTTGTCTTATGTTTTTAATAATCTATAAGCAGGGAATTCACACTGAAACTGACATAGAGAGCTAAGATTGCATTCAAGTGCAGAAGTGCTAAACCTTTTTTGTTTCACAGAGCACAGAAATGCCTGAGACATCCTAGATCTTTGCCAGTGCGATGTTTTTAAGAGCTTACCTATATATCCACACACATACACACATAGACGTGCTTTTCTATTTTTCCCTGCATAATTTAATTACCTTGTGAATATTACATTTTGAGATTTGTATGGTGTGTTTAATTCTCTTATTAATTGTGAACCTCAATACACAGCTTTATTTGTCAGACAACAGCCAAGTTTTTCTTAAGTGAATGCCCAAAGCCTGAAAATTATGAACAGAGATGAAAAAAAAAAAAAAAGAAATCAGAACTAATTTTTAAGATAGAACTGTCATTGATTTTTTGGTGTTATATATTGTAGCAGAATTCATTCCTTTACATTGGTAGATATGAAAAATTAATTGAAAGTACTGTAGAATATATTTTCAGTTTGCATAAAATATAAGCACTGAAAGACAACCAAGCCTAATTTCTGTTTTCAAAACCATGAAGTCTTTTAATAAGTGTGTAAGACAAACTTGAAAATGGAATTTAAACCCCTAAACCATTGGAAGCTGTTCTTAGCCTTACAATACCTTCAAGCAAAGGGACTATTCACGTGTGTCAAGTTAGGCATACGCATAATTCTTTTGCTGAATCAAGACCTAAATTTGTCACTTTAAATAGCACTGGCCTATTTTACATGCACAGATTAAAATGACTCTCCATTTGAACTTTTCCACAGCAGAACCTCTTAGCAGTTCCTTGTGGTTCAGGTGGATAAGTGACCTCAAAGTAGTCTCCTATGAAAAGTAGGAAGATTGAAGAAAATAGAACAGATGAGAGAAAAGAAAGAGAACTGCAAAAGGAAGGTCAACATTTAAATATCATGACTGTGGTAATAAACTTGTATATTTGAAAACATTATTTTCTTTCAAAAAAAAAGGAAAAATTTAAAAATTAAAGATTTGACTTTGTTGTAGATGATCTCCATCTCCTGTTGACATTTTCATCTCTTCTCACTCTATTACAAAGAAATCCACAGTAAAATCATAATGTACTCTTGTAAATTGTACATACAGATATTAACATGAATCCTTTAAATGTTTTTATTTTGAAAGAAAGGTTACATTTTTTGTGTCCTATTTGCCTTGTTGCTTTAAACACTTGCACATGTTAATGTTCTGTTTGCTCAGCTGTCACCTAAATACCCAAGCTGTGTAGGTGCACACAGTCTGTGGTGATTGGGGTGGGGCTGTGCCCAGCCTCATCCCCATGGGTGCAGCTGTGAGCAGCAGGTGAGCAGCACTGACAGCAATGAGCCATGGAGTGCCCAGGGGCACTGACCCATCACCAAAGGGAACAGAGGGCACACAGGTGCATGGCATCAACAGGAGGGTATAAAAGGCTGGGCTGAAGGACCAGAAAGAAAGATACTTTCAGCCTTCTGAAGTGATGTTACGTTACTCTGTATGAGGAGTTGCCTGAAGCCTTCTGATGTGGTATGGTGTTACTCTGTATGCTTAATGCTGAATGCTTAAAGCCTTCTGAAATTGTATGGGGATGCTCTGTGTGTTGTGGCTCTCTCAACTGTGATATATGCTGTGACAAATCTATGTTACCTGACTTAAGAATAGCTTCAGAGCCAACAACTTAGGGATTGGATTGCCAATATGTGTGGATGTGCCTTGTATTGCTCTAACTATTAATCACTGAAAGATAGTCAGAAAAAATAATTTTAGCACAAGTAACCATTAAGAATATTCAAGTAAATGTGTCTGGAGGACATTGAGATTATAACACCATTCTGTTGGGGAGGAAAGCTGTTGGATTTTAGTGGTGGACCTTGGCAAAACTCCTGTAAGGAGGCCAAGTGTTCTCCACTGCCTTGCTGTACTTACATCAGAACTTGTAAGGGTATGATGGTGAAGTGAGCTCAGCTTTATGGCACAGTTTTAGAGCACTCAGCTTCAGAAGCTTTGAAGTAAATACGTCTTTAGTCTGCTTTTTCAAGTGCTTTTTAGTGGTTCCAACTTCAAAAAAGCTTGAGGTTACTGCAAAACTCCTAGAAATACCTGCACAGAGGAAGCTTCCCTTTGCATATTGAATGCAGCGAGGCCAGTTCATTCCATTACCTTTTGTCCAGAGTGATCCAGACAAGATCCAGGGAGACCCATCTTGACTTGATGTGGGGTGGTCACTGTTTTCTTTTCTGCAGTTTGGCAGGGGTGCAGGAAGACATTTCCTCCTGTAGCAGAGAGCCTCTGTGTACATTGCCTGTGTAGCTACTTAATGAGTAACTCATAATACAGCTTGATGATCTCAGAGATCTTTACCAACCTAATTCATTCTGTGTTTATGTGATTTGCATCAGCTGCTGGTGTGTTACACTGCACTTATGTTACTGTGCATTCTCTAAGCTGATAAAAGCTGGAGAGAGGAGCACCAGGATTTCCTTGGGTCCCCATCCTTGTGTGTGTAGGTGCCTCTCTTGTGGTGGATTTTTGTGATAATGAGTTCTTTTCAACCATATTCCAGATATAGCTGTTGTCTTTATATAAACCGATGCTGACTCTGAGTTTCTGCCTGGATGTTACCCTGCTGCTGAAATCTACTAAAAACGATGATGATGACATTTCACAGCTTACCTTTACTTTTCACACATTTTGAGATTAAGAAAGGAAAGAGCTTGAGAGCCACCTACCATTGTTATGGCTGTAAGATTTTCATATAATGAAAGTTATCTCACTGTTTAGAATGAAAAATGTTCATAAAACAATTTGTAGATCTATTGAAATAACTGTCAAGTGGAATGTAGGTAGATTTGAAATGCTCAGTGGTTCTGTGGAATTTGGGTTATAATCCTGGTTATCAGCACATACTAAAAGCAACTTAAACTTGCAGCTGCAATTCTGTACAGCTGTTTATCAGCTGCTCTGTACAGCTTGCTCTGCTCCACCCCCAAGCCTCAGACTAGTTCTCTGACCAGGAATTTGCATGCTGTCCATATTTTGTTGCATGATGAATAACTGAACCTTGTTTCATCTACTATTAAACAGCTGCAGTTTTATTTCTTAATACATATTTAACTTTTGAAACACTTGAAGCGTTGAAAATAAAACTCTGCACAAGACCATAGTTCTGACTAGCTCATCTGAACAGACCTGATGGATAGACAGTATTGTGTTTTTCTCATTGTAGTGCTATTACTGTGCTTAGGTTTTACACAAATAATAAGGTAAGTCTTGCTCCAAGGAGTTTGTGAGCTTATTTATTAGCTGTACTAAATTTTAGTAATAGAGCGGCGAGTGGTGCATTTGGAAATTAAGAACTAACTTGAGATATACAGCTGTAGCTGCCTTAGCCAAACTTTATAGAGCCAGTCATGCAAAGAAAGTGAACTCATAAATAATATAATTAATTACTCCACACAACATTTACCTTGAAGCTCTTTTTTCTTTTAATTGCTTTTTTTTAAAGTTACCTCATGGCTTAAAGGACCATGATGTAAACTAGTATACTGTTCTGAAGAATAATTTAAGAAATTTAAATTTGAATAATGCCATTGTGAATTATGGGATATTTAAAAACTTTCTCCCCTTGCATTGCATCTGAAACTGGGAAATGGAATTTAAAAGGATGTCTTGACTTTATCAGTTTTGCTTCTACAGTGAAAACTATTTTCATTGTCTTGCAGCAGTGAGAGAAAAGCTTGGTAGTGTATTCCCTTAGAGAAAAACTCACGTAAACTAAATAAATACATTAAATTATTGGGCAAAGGTTGTCTGTCTTTGGATCATGCACAAACTGTTGCTATTTGCAGAAAAGAACAAACTGACAATTTTACAGTAAACACAGTAGAAGCTTTGCCAATAAAGCTTATCGCTACTCTATAAAATGATGGAGCCATTAGATTTCTGTCTCATCACAACAATACCAAAAAATAACTATTTTAGTCTAACATATCATTCTTAGAATGAATCAGCATGATATTTTTTAGATTGTACTGTGATTGTTTTGCCAAGAGGGAAGACTAACACTTTGTTTGATTTTTGGATACAAGATATTTGTTTCCTGTGAGTTCTGAGTTAATATCACAAATCAGCAGAGTCAACCTGAATGTTGCTGACGCAGTCAGAAGAATCCAAACCCTATACATTTCTCTTGAAGAGATGCCTGAATTTTTTCTTTTTTTTTGGCCTTTGTCTCTCCATGTTTAGGAAACAACGCACCACTTTTTGTGGTGCTGTTTATCTTTGGTTTTTTAGTTATTCTCCTTCTGTGGTTCCCCCCCACCCCAATATCTGCTGATCTAATACTTTTTTGTGTCAACACTCTTCTTTAGCAGAGCCACTTTTCAGTAGCTTATGCTCAGGAATGTGTAAGCATGCTTAAAGTTCTGTTAAAAATGTCATTATAGAAGATATAGAATTAACATTTTAAGAAAAAGTTAAATTTAGTAATAAAAACCTCTGCTGTTGTTGGGTCAGTGGAGCATGTGTATGTCCAAGAAATCATGTGCTCCATGCCCTCAGGGAAGCATTAGAAGAGGCAGCTGTTTCATACACACTCAAGACTATTGTCCCTTCTTTCCCATGAACTGCTGCCAGCCAAATGGCTCTTTGAAGCTAAGGGATGGCAGCAAGTGAAGCTCTGTTGCATGCTTCTCACCCATGAAATAACAGCAAATTTGGTATGTAGAATTGTATTTAAAGCATATTCTTGATAGCAGCTCACACCACAGCAGTACAGCAAAGCTTCCTAATAAACCAAAATGTCAGTGTAAGACACAGAAGTGTTTTTGTCCTTTTGTCCAAAGGGCCATCCCCAGTAAATCTTCTTATAAATCTCTGCGACACTTGAAGCAGGTGCTGAGAATTATTGGCATTGTGTGGGTGGGAAGAGAGTGAGGCAGGGAGGAGCCTGAGTGATTTTTTTACCTGGCATCTCACAGCAGGGAGCATCTTGGTCACACACATTTTGGGAAGTAGTGCTTGCTGCTTTCCAGTGGAATAAACAGCACCACTAACTTGGAAGGAAATGGGAGGAGCATGATATTGGCAAAAATTCTGATACTGAGGAGAATGAGAATGGAATCTCATTCTCCTCAGTATCAGAATTCATTATTTAGGAATCTAACTAAATTTTTTGAATCTCTTTCAAACATATTCACCAAAGTGTTTGTTTGCTTCCCCTTCTTCCCCCAGTAATGGCTACTTTGACATGATGCCCTTCTCTGGAATGCCAGGGGCTGGCTGGAGCAAAGACTGTATTGCATCTGCCACCTCAGCAGTTTTGAGGAGACAAATGGTATACAAAGACAATTTTTCTGTGGTTTAATTCTTACCAGACTTTTGGCTCTATAGCCCTAAACTCCTTTGTTTATCCCTCTCCTCTAAAAAAGTAGGCAACATGTATGTGTGCAAAACCAGCAATGTTTTTGCTGCTTGATAACCTACCAAAGGGATGTTTTTTTATCTCAGGTTTTATCCTTCTGAGACTTCTGAATCTTGAAAAAATGATCAGAAATCTCATGGGAAAAAAACTTTTTGAAAACTACTTAAAATCACAAATGTAGCAGAAAAGTAGCAAGTTCTTCAATCATGATTATAATTTTCTCTCTTCAAATTTTAATTCACTTGAAAAAATCAGGCAAGGGGAAAAAATCAGCCTCTTAGGCTAAATTGCTTAAGTTTGAGAAAAATGGTTGATTTATGATTTGCGTTATGCCTCACTTTAACTGAACCAGTTATTCCATGGCACATATGTAATCACGCCAAATTTTGCATTTTAAACTTTTGCTACATTAAAACAATAGAATAAATGTGTTTTTTACTCTCACTCTTTGTGTATTATACTAGAGCTAGGAGCTAGTTAGCTCTCTTTATTGCCATTGAATCCAGTTTATCAGCTCAATTTTTGGATGTTTACACTGTTTAATTGGAGGTCAGCTCCCCATTGTACTTAATGTTACAGACTACACAGTTTACAGCAAGTTTATACTAAAAACCCTAGCAGATTATGACCTTGGTGAAATTATTTACCATGCTTTTTGTCTTCTGGTTGTTTCTTTTGCCTCCATAGGAATCAGAAAGTAAGCAGGGATACTGCATTTGTATTTGGACTGTATTACTGTACAGTAATAAATTACTGTTCAGCCCACAGAGTTGAGCTAAGAGAGAGGTTATCATTTATCCAAAGAAAGAACACATTTCCTTCCAAACATCTATCTATAGTACTCATAAAATGTAGCTATAATGGATAGCCAAGTTACTTCACTTTCATACTTCTCTTCCTGATCTTCCAAGTTAATCTCACATATCTGCATTGGCTTCAAAAGTATTTATAAATTGGTTTGGAATTTAATATGGGTATCAGATGATTTTTTTTATTAAGCAAGTATGCTTATGGGAAATTTCCTTCAAAGAAGGATAAGTTGGCAGACTTTGGTACTATATATTTCAGAGTATTTTACAAATTATGTTGCACAGACTTGAGTCCAGCTGTGCATCCAGCACTGTCCTGATTCCCAGGTATTTTCAGTGTAACAATATTTCTGATAAGAATGAGTTGTTGTTGTTTTTCAGACGGAGTGCTCACTGGTTATCAGTTTGTGGCTTATGCTATTTTAGATAATTTATAAACAATAACCTTACTAGCCTAAGGATTTCCACAAAGTGTTGTCTGCGAGTTTAGCAGATGTTTTACTAGCAAAACTAGCAAAAGTGTGATAAGGGTAAGAAGGATGAGACTGCCATTCCTGCTCCACTACATGTACTGCTATAAACACATCAAGAATATGCTTTTTTAAAATTTATTTTGCTCTTTTTAAGAGGAAAGATTTGACATATGGCAATATTTTAAAAAAAGTGAGTATTTGGTTGACTAATTTAACTTATACTAATTAAGCCTCAGTTCTGCCCATCCAAAATAATATCTCACTGCTGGTTTTTTGCCTACTATTATTTTATTGTGGTGAAATAATTCCTTGTGCTGCGAGTGGTACTGATAGCACCTCAGAGCTGATGCTTCTTACCCTCTTTTATGTTTATGATGTTACTTTTCATGACAGCAATAGTCTAATGATGGGTGGACTTCCCTGTGGGACAGGATTTATAGACATATAAATAAAATGAAGCTTGCACTAGAAAAACTGTATTCCATTTGGCAGGCAGATTTGTCTTTCCCATAACTTCAGTGCTTCCTTGACAAAGAATTTGTTAGGGAGATTTATTTTTCTCTTGGAGCAGATCAGATTTATGCTCACAAATGTATGACCATACAGCCTAATGACTAACATGTCATTTAGGGGTGGTGCAGAATGCTGATAGAGAAGTTTTGCCATCAGGTTATCTCACTTTGCCAGGTTCAGCATTTTTGTAAACATGTCCAGTGATAAAACACTCCCAGGCTGCAGTGAAGTTCGCTGATGTCTCTAGTAAATAGTTCAAATCAGACTTATTCATAGAGTTTCTCCAAGAGTAATTCTTTGCCTTGATTCTTCAAGAGCTTTAGGGCCCAGCAAGAAATATGGGATCCTATTCAGAAGAGTATTCAGCCATCAGCAGTCTAAATATAGTGGCATGGGGAAAAAGCTTAGGTAAATACTACCAGGAAGTCTGAGATGAATGGTTTTTTTTTGCATGAACTGATTATCACAAGGTTTTATGCATTCGGCTCATGCTCATTTTAATAGTGTCATGAAGTTTTTACTGTTTCTACATCACTGCTTGAAGGTCAATAAAAAGATCTGATAAAAGATGACTTTTATCTACCTTTATCTTCAGACAGATTATGTAAATCTGACATTAAGATGTCTTGTCAAATAATATCCAAATATTCAACCTCTATTACTTAATATTCTTTGTGTTTGAAGCTTTCTAGTTTGTTCATTTTGAAATTTCTTTTTTATGGTGGTCAGTCCACCAGCAGACAAAAAATATTTTTGAGGCAAAATATTCTTTCTTTAGCAGCAGCAATGAAAAGGCTCTGTTGAAAAGACTGTGTTAGCAAATCATATTATAGAAAAATATGAAGTGGCAAGCTATGTAGTATATATCAGATTTTAGAAAAATAAATGTTTCAGAAGACAAAGAGTAGTGTCATAATTGAAAACCAGTGAAATGAAAAAATATGCATGTTTATGTTATAGACTGAGCAGCAAGGAAAGGAGAAATTCTTAGCTCTTTCACTCTTGCAGACCTACTAGAGTGAAATAAATCGATCCTATTAGAGACAGAAAAGCATTAAATTAACGCCACTGGGGCCAGAGTTTTCCTTGTGCGTTGTTTCCCTGGACCTGTGCTTGCCTCTCTGCCCTTTCATCCTGCCAAGGTTTTGCTCTGTCCCCTGGTAGGTACATTAGGGGATGTGACACAAGCAAGAGAAAAGCAGTATGTTCATAGGTTATCTGTGTTCTTTGCTGCTGTTTCCTACCAGGCCCTTTCAGTGGCAAAGCACAGGAACCCCGCTTTGGCTATTACTGACACGAGGTTAAAGTGTCGCATGCTGTTCAATTGCCTAATATGCAATTAATGTATCTCAGGCAGATGCAATTTGGCGTGAATTGCACAGTTCTGAAAGACTTTGCTGCCTTTCTTTATAGCAAGTTGAAATTAAAATCCAGTTAGATTTGGAAGTCAGTTTATTTTTAAAATCCTCTAATATCAGTAATAGTCTTTGACTTCCACTTTTCCAGATGCCCCTGCTGCCCCTGGATGCAGTCTAAGGATGCCTGCCACTTATTCAGGCAGTTTGTGCTGCATTAAAATATTTTCTTTTGAAAGAGTGACTTCTAACCTAGACAACTAAAGAAAAAAAACTTGTATTTACTAGTGTAAATATTGAGAGAGTTATTCTGGACAGGTATTTTTTTTTTGCTTTCATAATTTATTCTGTATCATAAAAAAGCTGTTAGCCAGTGCCTGTAGTGTTACTCAGTGGTTTTTCTAATTTAGAGCAGATGTAGTACCTAAAGCTATACTTTTATCTCCTTTTAAGAATCACATAGATTACCAGTTATATTTTCTTGGACTTCTAAAACCTCTATACCAAACTTGGAGTCCATCCTATATACCGATTTATAGAATGAAATTGTACAGGTTCTGCACAAATATCCTGCAGTTACCAGGAGGATACTTAGCCTGTTATCCACTGATACTAACAGTCTTTCCTGATAATGCTGCACATGTCAAACTTACATGTTATTGTGTTAGAATGTCAGTGCCAATATGACAGAATGCAGTGTAATTGTTATAATTTAGTCAGTCTATGTTCATTCTTGCTTTGGGATCCCTGAAGGAGACTGAATGTTGAGTGGGACCATAATTCTGTGTGTTCCCTCTTGGTTACACTAGTTGAAATTTTGTTGGAACACAGGAGGAAGCAGACAGAAACATCTGCTCTGTAGTGTATTACCTGTGTAATGTGCATGTAGTTCATGCTTGGCACAAATGTAGCTTATCCTCTGATGACAATACAAAAATACACTCAGAAATCTTGGTGCAAACTGGCAGGGCTGTGGCATTAAATATTTCTAGTCTCTAGATGAGCAAGCAGCTTGTATCAATGGAGGGGAGACAGAGCACCAGAAAACACACATGAACTTGGGTAGCTAATGGCAGTATGTCATTTTACCAAAAATGAGCTGTAATACAGGGAGAAGTCAAAGCGAGACATGCTAGACACTACATATGAACCCTACAGGTAAAGATGTTGGAATGATATTTAGCTGGAATGCTTTTGTCCCTAACTCTAGGATTATATAGTTCTTCAACTTCTTAGAGCAGAAAAACATAATTATCACCATATTTTTCAGAGCTGATAAAGTTTCCATCTGAAAAAAATTCCTTGAAACAGTCTTTTTCATTCAGACTGTATCTTGAATACTGGTAAGTGAACAGAAATTTGGGGAAAGAGCTATAATAGCTGAAAATTAAATTGTTTTACTGATTTAATTTGAATGGCTCAAAAATAGTAGTAAAAAAATGTATGCCTTTAGAGCATATAACTTAAGGTAGCTAATGAGGACCTCTTGCATTCTCCATCATTATCAGGAATTCCATAAAAATATATGCTTAGTGTTCAGGAACTGTAAAAAAAAGAGTAGGCAGCATTAAGAAAGGAATACAGAAAAATGCTGAAAATGATATAAGGCTGTCGCATACATTACTGGTGCGATATTTTTTGCAACAGAATGTTCACTTTTTCTGTCTCGTGTCTTATAAGAAACCTATGTCATGTAGGGTAAGCCTGTAAGGGGCACAGATGATAGGTGGGAGAATTCCTTCTTATTTTTCTCTTAGCAAACATCACAGCTCATTAAAAGACATTGTTATGGCTTTCTCCCCTTCACTGCAAACTTTGGGGCATTGAATGCATTAATATTTAGCATCAAAATCCTAATTTTTAAGAAGGAAGCCTTGCAAGGAAATATCATTTGGGTCCCTTACTAAATTGACAGTCAGTAGTGAGCATGAGCTACATAAACTCTTACTTTAACTTGGTCTTTCACTTCAGGTACCATCTCACTTCCAAGTTAAATGAACACTTAAAATGTGAATCTGCTTTTATCTCCCTGTTTCCCATAATTTTAATAATATTAATGCTAATTCTTTATCTGTGCTCGTGTCTGTTCTTACTTCTGTTAAGGCATTTTAAACATCTCAATAAGGACTAAGCAACTTCAGATTGTGCGTTGTTATAGTTAAATATATCAAATAGTCTTGTCAGAGGCCATAGCAGTGACATGATTATTGGAGTAGAGAAGTACTGTCTTCTCCTTCTAGAGCAACAAATACACATTTCAAAAGTTTCAGAACTTTAAACCTGCAGTATGTCAGCCATTGGTTTGCACTTGAGGAAATCATAAACACTGTGACAGTGCTATATCTTCTGTAAGTCCGCCCTTGGGGCAAATTACCGTGACTTCCACACAGCTACCTTAGGAATTAATTGGATCCATAATATTCAGAGCTTCAAAAAGATTTAACATCTCTTTGCTCTCTGCTAGCTTTGGGAAATGTCCTGTGTTGTGAGATCCCACGTTTCATTTAGTTTTACCAGTTCCTGAGGGAACTGGCTTTTTAATTACATTTCTGGCTAAGAGGACACAGACAGGATGGAATGAGATGAATGGTATTTCCTGGAAAATCAATGGGCTAATTAGACAGAAAAAGCAAAGCTCCACTTTGCTTTTGCTTGAAAGTCAAACCTAACTTTCCTTACAAGATATGACTCTTGCTTATAGACATGGCTCCTTCCTTCAGTTACGAATGACATTAATCAAGATGCTATGAGACATGGCAAAAGAACTCAAAGGTCAGTGAAAGAAGACATACCGTTTCTGAGTTTTGACATCACTCATGGGTTCAGTTATGGTTCTATTGTGACTTCTCTTTCTGCTTCCTGGATGAGTCAAAATAATTTTCTGTTTTTGCAGAATAATATTAGAATATTCAAATAAGTAAATAGTTTTTTCCACAGTGTAGAAAGCTTTAGAGGTTTTATTTTCCTTCTTTTAGATCCAATTTTAGAAAATTTAGATTTTTTTTTCTTCTTTTGTCAGTTAATGTCATTGTAGAAGAAATATCTACCTGATTGTAGTCCTTCTTTGGATAAAGTCTCTCATTCCTTTGAGTTTCTTCTGAGCAAGTGTCAATATTGATTATGTATAAAGATCCCTTTTACTAAGATCTAGTTCATGTGATTTATGAGGCAAGTGTCACTGAGTATTAAATGTATTTTTATTGGGAGTTTCACGGTAAAGCTCATAATGATTTCCCTAACTTGTCATCAGTTTGCATAGATTTATTAGCTCTTCACTTTCCTGTTGGAAAATTTGACACTCAGTTAATCCAAAGGTGCATGCTAAGTTGCTGAAGCTGGAGTTTTTAAGGACTTTTTCTTTATCTAAATTAATAGAAAATAAACTAAAATATAATAAGGAGAAAATCCCAGACTGAATGCTTGGGTCAAACATTTTTGAAGCTATTGGACATCTTATTTTCTCTTCTAATTACCTCTGTAATGGTAGGTTCTCAGCTTTTTAGGCTGTTAGATGCCAGCTGAGCTTCTGTTGGGGTCATTTTGACTATGCTGGTAGGACTAAGTGTGAAATAGGGAGCAGAAGTTGCCTTTTTGGGTTCTTCCTCCTGTACTCCACCCAGGCAAGGCCCTATTGCCACTATCCTTCTTTGCAAGCAGTACCTTTAATACATATTGGGCATCCTCCATAGTTTGTCCATCTAGGACAAACTAGTTTGTTCATCTGTTAGTGAATTGGGACCCTCTCACCCAGCATTAGCTGTGGCAGTGTTTTGGGTCTTGGGTTTGTAGTCTAGAATTCCATACCCACCCTCTCTGTGCCTGTTGTGTTACAACACATGATGAGAATTCTGGTGTTCAACAGAGTGTGTAGGAGGGAAGGAAGCAGTGAATTTTTAAAGAAAGAAAGAAAAAAAGGAAAGTCTGAGGCATCAGCAGCCCAAATCAACACATCAGCTGTGGGGGTTTTTTTCCTGTTTTGGGAGCCATGAACGGATTCTCTCTTGTCTAGGTTTCAGTTTTTCCACATTTAAGCTCGTTACTGTAATCTTTCGCAGCAGGCAGAGGAATGTTGTTAAGTTTAATTGAATTTAGAGAACAGCTTTGTAATCCTCCTATGACATTCACTAAAGGAACATCTTGTATCGCTCTTTATTTTCCAAGTGTTTTTATGTAGTTAATGTGGAAGAAGGTAAACAAATAACATGTAGAAAAAGGGAAAAATGGTCAGAAAATGTGGAAAATTATGCAGAGAATGGTGAGAAAGAAATTAGTGAAATTAATGAGACTGGGAGAATGACTTGCAAAGGAATTATAATGAGGGTAAAAATCTGCATCTGAGGATTCTTTTGTGTTTCTTTTATGCAGTATTTTGGTCATATCTCTTAATATATTCCTAGTATACATATTCTGCTATGCTAGAAATACAGCTAAATTTTGAGCACAACTGCATTATATGTAATCTTATATGTGTCATTTCTGAAGCTCTTTCATAGTAAATTTAAAACTATCTCTGCTTTTCTCAAGGTTTGATTTCCTAATTATGTTATTTTTCATTGTTTGGAATAATTTCCTTCATCATTCCTTTCAGAAACCCAGTAACATTTTTGTTATCAAGTGTGTTTTGTGTTGAAAACTTGCACGATTAATTCCTGAGTCTCTTTGAGTGACGATCACTTCCATGTATTTTTATTTCTTCTCTCTTTTTTGTTTGGGTGAGTTTTGTATGATATAGTTTGGTTTATAAATTGTCATTTTCAGCTTTTTAAGGACACAGATGTTAGGAGACATGATTTGCACTGTTTTTTATGTAGTTCTGTTGGAAATCTCTCCTCAAAGAGTTCTTCTATCTCTGTTGACTTGAGGCTATTATTTTTAACAATAAGCATTTTGACAAGTCAGAAATTGGCTGCATGCTTGTTTCTAATCCCATAGAATGTTAGTCATAGTTCTGTATCTGAATGCTTTTTGAGACTGCATTAATGAGTGTTGCAAAGGTGTGAAGATCCACAGCATGTGGTTATCTCAAATGTTAGTGCTGCTTGTTTTCAGGCCAGTAAATGGAATAAGTTTTGAGGTTTTGCCTGTGGGAATCAACTTGTTTGACTTTATACTTAAGGAGGAAAAAGTTCTGCTGGTTTTGTAGCTGTTTATTTTCTGATGATCTCACGTTTTCTATTCTTGACAGGTCTAAAGTAGTTTACTCCTAAATTCTAGTTTGGACTTGTAGACAGGAGAGTGTATCATAAATGGGATGAAAGTGTGTGGTTTTCAGTGAACATCTAGACTGAAGCCGTGCAGTGCTTGGGATTGTTGGTCATCCAGGATGTATTAGTCCAGCCCTTGTGTGGCTGAGCATGGACTAGATCAGTAAGGGTACTGCAGACCTCAGCACATGTTCAAAGAGTTCTTTCTAATCATTAAACTGTTTCATGCATTTCTCAACAGGACACATGCACATGGCAGACTGGAAAGGGCATTGGGGAAGGGTGACAGCTATAGGGAAAGCAACAATTCAGCAGTGAAATGAGGTTAGAGTGTAAATACTAAGAGTTTTTTTCCCAAGAGTGGGCTCTCAGAGTGAATAAACTTGACAGGTTTAAGTTTTTGGCTTAAATTCTAATTGAAATACTGTGCTGTCAAAGCGAAGAGAAGTTGACAAGAGAAAGCAGGGAGAGTCTTAGGAAGCAAAAATTACATAAGTGAACTGTGAAGTTGCATTTGCAAAGAGGACAGGGCCCGCAGTAATAGCAGGTACTCTGAAGTCTTGACTCTGACCCTTTTAACAAACATCAGGGGATGTTTAAAGAGTGCCGGAGCTTTGAAGGTCACGCAATCATGACAGGCGTGTCAAAATATTGAGAAATGGTGTAAAATGTGATAAACACTTCTCCATGGTGGCTTTTTTCACTGGTCACAGGGGAGAGAACAGCTATGGCATGAAACGCTGTTAGGAAGCTCCATACTAACGTGCTGGAGGATGTGTACATAAATTCGCGCCATACCAGTGATTGGCATGTTATCTGTGCTTTTGGCACTCGTGTAGAAGCCCTACTTTATTAGATGTGCAGTGAGAGGTATGGTTGCCATGGGAACTGCCTCTCTACATGTTTTATGTGCTTATTATTAATGTTACGCTTATATTGAGTTTTTAACACTGGCTTTTCCTTCTAATTGGACTGGCTGTATGTACTCTTTTGCTGTTAAAAAACAGCTCAGAACAAATGAGTGTTTTCGTTATTAGATGTTTATCAGACCCAAAAACACAAAGAAAATTGCTTTCTATCAAGGTAAGGTGAGAGAGGAGAGCCTTTCTCTGGCATTAATTTTACAAGAAAGGAACGGTAGTTTGCAATTAACGCATCAAGATAGCGCTTATGTACTTTGGTAAACCTCACTGGATACTCAGTAGGTTAAATTTAAATATGATGCATCCATAGGCTGTCATGAGAAAACATGGAAGCATGATTTTATTAGAGAGCTTAGATAACATTTATTTTTTTGAGCTTATTTTCAGAAGCTTTTGGGCAGACCTTAAACAGAAAAATCAATTTCAAGTAAATGGATTATAATATTGAATATTCAGGGAAACCTTTGAGACTTAAGAGGAGAATGGTCCAAAGACTGGCAATTTTGTATTAATGGGATGATAATGACAATTATGAATTAGTTATTCTAAACAAACAGTAATCTTTTGTAGAAACTGTTCTGGTAAGGGTCTAAAATGTAATTTATTTGGCTTACTGGGAGCAATCTAAAAAATCATCATTGTTGTGGGAATTGTATTCCTTAAATTGATACAGTCAAGTTTTCTGACTAAACTTTTATGGTTTATAAATAATTAAAAACTTCCCCCTGCCTTTTCAGAGGAGTATCTTCCTAACTATTCCATGTGTTTGTGTATTTTACAGTAATTTAGCTAGTCAAGGTCAAGTGCTTGACCTTGATCAAGTGCTTTGACCTTGTTAGCTGACATGGAAGTTCTAGAGAAGGAGTAAAATAAAGTAACTTTGGGTAGACAGCACACACTTTAGTCTAAATGTATAAGTAACTAAAAAAAATTTGGAATTTATTGTGGATTTTTAACAGTGTTTCTCAATAATTAAGGACAATTTTAGGACCTTCTGTTGTAGGTTTTCATGACACCTTGTTCCTGTGGCACATTCGTTGGGATTTATTTTATTATTGGAGGTTTACACTCAAAGAATTAAATTCCTATTAGCAGAAGTTAGCAGCAGTTAATTATTCAGAACATAATCTTTTCCAGCAGGGGGTAGTTTAGCTATAGATCTAAACTTTCCACAGGAACTTGTTTCAGTAGCACAGACTCGCTTAACAAAGAGCCAAGTGAAAGAAGTAATGAGCTCTTAACAAATCTGTTAAAAGAGCTAAGATGGAGAGTCTCTCAGACTTCTTGGAAAGCCAACTTTTGGAAGTTTCTTTGACAGTACAGGGTAGTAACAAGTTCCCCTGTGCTTGGAAGGAGTCTGTTAGCCAGCTGTGCCTGAATGCCTTCTAATGATGTTAAAAATGGGAAGTAAGGTATCGTTTAATTCCTGATAACTGGAGAGCAAGTGAACTGGCTCTCTTGAAGTTGATTAGGATATATTTTTATCCTATTTAGCTTCAGTTTTCTTCTGCTCAGTAGCTTCCAAGTCAACATTTCCTTTAGGAGCACTGGTAGACATTAGTATGAGAAATGCTACTTGCATGAATCCTGAGTTGTCATGCCTGACGACAGGAAAAGTCAAGCTGTAAGAGGCTGTGGTGATGCAGTTTTCAGAATAAAGCTGACTTTTTTTTTTCCCCCCACACCTGTTTAAGCTGCTAGCTTGGGTTTAAAAAGCCTTGGAAACCTGTTGCCACTGGAACAGAGTTGGGCAGTGTTTAATGTATAAAGGATACATGGATCACGAAGTGAAATGACACACACGAGGTGTCAGACTTGCAAAATGAGATCATAATTATTTTCTGTGAGAGGTTATCTTTTTTAGAAAAATAAGTCTCTCTAATCTGAACCTGAAATACATGAGATGTCAATAGAATTGCACACCTGGCTGAGCTCAGTGCACTCTGCCATTCCAAGGCTTAGTAAATTTTCTTTAAGAAATATTGGAGTGATATTATGAAGTGATAAAAAAATCAATGAAGCAATGATTTCCCAGTCAGATGGAGTGCTTTGTTGTTAAATTATTTTTTTCACCTGGGGTTGCAAGGGCTAACAAAAGATGGAAGGGATTGCTGATTGACTTGATGGAGATTTACTTGCTGTGTTATTCCAGTGAAGGCTAAAATGAATCTGCAAAAGATGTTTTTGACTATAGGAGGGTACCGGCAATTATTCACTCTGCCGCTCATCATTGATTCAATTCCAAAGCCTATTGACTGTATTGGTGGGGCTGAGCTACCTCTCATCTTGATATTCTGCATTTATAAAGTGCACTTAAAGTGGTTTGCTTGGTTGCTTTTTTTTTTCCAAACAGTCAGCAGAAATAGGCAATGTGTTCACTGTTGAGAGCTTCTGCCTGAATTGTTGGCATTTGGTTCCTGGCAAGATAAAATACGAGATGCAGGTTTAAAGTAAGAGTTGGGTCTGTTCCCAGAGCTTCTAGTGAGATAGTTAAAACTGAGCTGAAAATTAGACAAGAATTCCTGGTTTTCCCTGTCATTTGCGTGATTTTCTGCTAACTGTGACACTCATAAAATTATGAACATGTCATTAAAATGCCTGTACTAAAAATTTTCAGAAATTGAACATCGTTAGCGCAATTGCCTTTTAAAAAATGAGAGAAAATTAACATTATTAAGGGCTTTGTCATGTAAATAATTGTAAATGTGTAAAAATGAAACATGTTGACATCATTGCAGAAACAAGGGAAA
This sequence comes from Melozone crissalis, assembly GCF_028551555.1. Lineage (NCBI taxonomy): Eukaryota > Metazoa > Chordata > Aves > Passeriformes > Passerellidae > Melozone > Melozone crissalis. The sequence continues at coordinate 46,700,026 of NW_026535784.1, read as the reverse complement.
AGCTGTTTAAGTCTGAGTAACTGTAAAATTAAAAAGGAAAGTTATTTTGTTTTCAGTTATGTCATCAGTAGAAAATAAAAAAAGTCCTTAAAATCTAGCTCCCCAGTAAGTAACTGCGATGAAAGTCTAGTACGTCAACAATTTACACTCAGTAGAAAAATGTCTTTGAGAAGGAAGCGGTGATTTTGGGCTGGCATAGGCAGTAGCTGGTTGCATATTGGCTGATGCTGACCCTGTTTCAGAGTCCTGTAAGTCTTCCCCAGAGACAAGGTCAGAGATGAGCATGGGTGATACAGTCACAAATTTGAATTATCTTTATTTCTCTCTGTGTTCTCATTGTTCGTTGATGTTTCCACCTGTGTGAGCCTCAGGAATCGCACAGAAGAGGAGTGATCAGTGTTGAGATAGGCCTGTTAACAGGAAAAAAAAATATATTTCCTGTCTTGTGCTACTTTCTTCAAATAGGAAATGATGACTTCAGGAGAAGTCAAAGGTTAATGAGGGAACAAGCCCAACAGAACTTTAAAAGATTGTGCCTGAAAAACAGCCAGCCTTGAAACTGTGCAGTAATAGCTTTTCCAGTCTTTGACAACGCTTGTGAAGTACTGTGTTGGGTAAAAGACAGGAATATATTTTCTTTGCAAATTGACCTGGGTTTTGTCCTGTAAAAGTGATGAGGTACAATATGCAAACTTATTGTTTTAACCTAGTGTGGGCTTAAATATGTAATGACGTACCAGAGTTTGCAGTAACACAGGTGAATTATTTTCTTTCACTTGGATCATATGCTAGTGACATGTTGGCTTAAGAATTATACCAGTTTGTTAAAAAAAAAAAAAAATCAGTAGCTTTTACTTCTTTCTTACAGAAATTTTAGCTCCTTTGTGTTTTGTGTGGTATCTATGCAGTATTATAGTCTCCAACTTGAAAGTTATCAACAGCATTTGTAAAATGCATAATTGTCTTGCAGTTGTTTTCATCTGCTTGCAATTCAGAAATCATTGTTATCCTTTTCAGCATCTGAAGTCTTGCCTGCTAAAGAGCTTTTTATGATTAAACAGCTAAACAAGTATTACTTGTCAGTTGTATTTTAGTGCTCCTCACTATCATGCAAATGAAATTACCTAAATAAGCCGAGTTTAAATCACTTTCTGTCTTACTGTAAGATGCAAAGCCTGACTTGCTCTTCTCAAAATATATGGGATAATAACAAGGGGAGGTTGACTGGCTGGTTTTGCCACTTGGGAGGTTTTAGGTGATAACTTACCAACATTAATTTAGGCTTCAGTGTTTCTGAATTTCCAGAGCAACAAAAAGCAAGGTGATATTTCCTCCTTTGTTTTCATAAACTATATGGAAGTAAGATCCAGATAGCCCCTACTCTCTGAGAAGCTGTGACCCCCACAGTCAATTGAAAGTGTACTTTGGTGTGTGATTTGGAGATCTTTGCCATAGAATGATGGCCAGCAAGGCTTCACATTTCCATCCTTCTGTAGCTAGGGTAATAAATTTGAGTTATGAAAGACCTCTCTGGACTATTTTAAAAATTGAAATACTAATTGTAGGTTTGCAAGTAGAGCTGTGATATATAATTTTAATTCACTCATGCGGTGGTCACGGAGAGAATCGGAGCAAAATTACAGGCATTTTGGGAAATAATTACATATATTTTTAAAATGTTTTTTCTGAAAGGGCTGCTAATACGATAAAAAAATGAAATCTCTCATGTTATTGAACAAGTAATATGACAGAGGCTAAAATAAATAAATTGCTGCTGAGATTTGGGAAAACTCATGAGCATGTATTGAGCATAACAGCAATCTCATCAGTTATGTATTAAGGAGCACAGACAGGGTAGCTTTCCAAAAGGTAAGTTGTTATTCTGAATCTCTGAAGTGTTTCTGTGTTTTTGTTAGTGTAAGTTTTTCAAAGACCAATTAGTCTTACAGAAGAAAAATATTTCTCCTTGCTTTTAAGCTCTGAGTTTCAAGTTGAAAATAAAGATTAATTTCTCTCTGGAAAGCCAAATTTCTGATTCCTGTATTTACATCCTTTCTTAACTGATTATTGATTCTGAAAGAATCCTGAGATGTATCTTGATGTTGTAGACTTTGTAATTTCTTAGAACTGCCAGAAAGTAGCTTTGTACTTGGACTTCAGATTGGCTACTACTGAAGTAATTACACATCTCAAGCTGTGTATCTTGCAGTGGGTAAACTCATTTAACTTTGCATCAGAGAACCTGTGTGTGCAGTTAAGAAACATGATGAAAAAGGTTATTCCTGATTTCTGAAAACGTTCAAAAAGCTGATGAAGAAGGAGGATAAGGTAGTTCAAAAATATCTAATTTCTTTTTTCTGATGATATGTATTTATTTTCTAGCTTTGAATTGGTTTTCTGCATTTCAGTCTTGAGATCATTCTGATTTTAATTGTAGAAAATAACAGCCTGTATTTTGTGGTGATACTACATGAAATACTTCACAGAATTACAGGATAATCTGAGTTGGAAGGGACTCGCAAGGATCCTTGGGTCCAGCTCTTAAGTGAATGCCCCATAACGGATCAAACCCACAAGCATGGCATTATCAGTACCTTGTTCTAAACAACTGAACAAACCCTCCCAAGATACAAGGATATTAAAGCACAGAATTAGATTTGCTTTGTCTAAGTGGAACCGAATTATACTGTCTACATGTTGTTAAGAGTTGGGATTTATCATACAGCATGTGAGGTACCCTGAGGGCTTTGGTATGCACTGGTAACTGGGTTTGCAGGGCAAAAGGGCAGTGGAATGCTAAAGATTAAGTAAAGATTAAATAACAACAGAAGAGAAATATGATTTCTAACAAATCCAAACAGATGCTCCAAAGATTTAACTGATTTTCAACAAAGGATGGGGTCATAAGAAAGGGCAAAAAATGCTCATCCAAAATCCTTGTATTTAACTCTCTTGCTAACATCTCGGTTAAGTAAGCACTGGAAAATGTATCTGAGATGACTTTTTCAGTGATAAGCAATCAGGGTAAGGTGACAAATAACATTGTAAGCTCTGACATTATACTGAAATTGCTGAAGGACAAAAGTCTTCCAGGATTGGTGAGGAGAGTATCAGTCCTTTGTGGCACATTGTTTTAGCAAGGAAATTTCATAACTTAATACATGCTTAAATTTGAAGCTCAAGTACATATGCAATACATATGAGCCTAGGCAGTGTTTAGATATTTTAACTGCTGGGTGGGTTTTTAGTTTGTTTTGTAGTGTGTTGCGTTGGTTGATTTGTTTGGGGGATTTTTTTCTCTCCAGTGCAACACTTGAGATATTTTTATTTCTGGCTTGGGCTGGATGCAAACACTTGTGCCAAAATGACAATTTTACTTCTGTGGTATTGATTTCTCTATTACTGTAACCCACTCTGCCTAAGTCTGCCCTGGAAATTCTTTCTGAACTACCCCATTCAGCTGTGAGTCTTCCAGGGACCCAAGGTCCTGCTCAAACACAGCCCAGCTCCATAACTTTGGGTCAGATGTCTGAGAAAATTGACAAGTTATAAGAAAAAGCTGTGGGAGAGCCTGTAAGAAAAATAATAAGAAAAAGGAGCAAAATAACAGGCAGAGACAGAGTTTTAGAGACAAGGATTGTTAAGACCTCACAGAACAGAAAGAAGAATCAATGTGGGAAAGTTTTAAGAAAATAAACTAAAGAAACAGGAGAGGTTGGTTGGAGGTCAGCAGATGTAGCTGTGAGCCAACCTGATTTTTTTTATCCTTCAATATGAAAGCTTAAAGTCAGGGTTTCAGCAGATGCTCAGGAAAAGCATTGCTTTTCTGTTTGGTTTATTTCCTTGTCTTATTTAATTTTGTTTTGCATTTTGATTTCACTTTCTTTTTTGCTGAAAATTCACCTTTGCTGAAAAAATACTTTAAAAATACGTATCATCGGAAATGACATTTTGTGCTTTGAAAGATGTAGCCTAGTATCCCTTATTATGTTTTGGGGTGATAGATTCCTTCATGTTCTTCTTCACTCAGCCCCTTTTTCTTTCTTCCTCTCTGTCTAGTGCAATGTCCTCATTGAAATTAAATCTTATGCAGTAATAAACCTTTTCAAGAAATCACTGCTGAAATGTGCATGACATTTAAAAAATTGAATTTATTGAGAAGAATAATCCAGTCAAAAGAGGGAGATAATGACATATTTTTAAAGACCGGCATCAATTTATATGGAAACCAATATTTTATTTACAGCATGGTATATTAAAATACTCCGTGAGCAACATAAAGTGAATGCTCTGGGACTGATTGTTATTTTAAAAGACTGAAATTAGTTTACACAATTAATTTTATTAGTATGAAGAATGATGTTATTTGAAATAAGCAGATGGTTGGGCTTCTTCTAAAGCACTAACAGAAATATTTTATTTGGTCTATAAATTCAACATTTTCTTTGAAGTATCACTTATTGATGCAGCTCAGAAAGAGAAAAAATAAGGTAGAAACTAGGCAATTAAACATGGTCTTTGTCAAACTGGAAACAAAAGCAGAGAAGAATGAATAAAATAGGAAAATATCACTGGGAATTCAGGGCAAATACAAAGGGTCAAGAGCAGAAGTTTTATCTTTTGTTTTTGAAAAACATTTAACACCATTTTCATATTCGTCTAACAGCTTTGAAACTGAATCATGGTGAAACAGTAACATTGTTTGACAAAAAATAATACGAAAGCCTTCTCAGAGTAGGATTGAAAAGACCAAGGTGAGGAAAGAAAAATGGGGGAAAAGATGTGGTTAGAAAGCTAGTGAGTGGTTGTGAGAGCTGCAGATGGAGAGAAGGGCACTGAACAATGCAATAAATGCTGTAGGGCAGTGGTGCTCCTTCCTGTGAGTCCTATGTCAAAGCCTCTTGGACTTTTGTAGTTTTAGTCTAGTGCTGTGTTCATTGCATGTGTAGGATATCTTTAAAGGAGAATTTATGCTTCTGTTAGCAGAATTCACTCAGTGACTGAATGCAGATCTGTTGTACTCAGGACTTGAAAAATGCAAGTTGTTGAAGGGATTGCATATTAATATAAAAAACTAGAAAGAGCAGTGAACCAGAGGAATATGTCACATGCAAAAAAAAAGGGCTTTTCCTTGATTTGAGTTTAAAGTAGTGCTTGTGGTGGGAATCCAGTGAAGAGTACATGTATTTAGAGTGAAGACAAGAAGTAAGCAAACTGATAGACCTGAGAATAAACAACACAAAACCCCCAATTAAAAAAATCCTGCTGGAATGTTGGACTTTCAAGTAACCCTGCTTTGTTTAACACTTATGACAGAACCAAGGCTTCATTTATGTGCAGTGCAGAAATTTTAAAGGCAAGGTTTTCAGCAACGGGCCTGAAGAATTAATGTTTAAGACCTATTTTTCAGTATGAAATCATTGATCCTATTTCAGTTTTGTGGGTTATTTTTAATGAAGCACTTCTGCCAGAAGCAATATATATGTCTCTAAGCTTTCTGCTTGTATTTTTTTCAGAACATGAGCATTTAGAAGTGGTTGGGCAGACTCTGGGCCATCTATATTCTTCTTGCTTGCTTGCATCTTTCACATAACATTCATCTGGAAACCTTCAAAGAGAGCACAGTGTGCCTATAGGAATAGGAAAATGCTTAGATAATTGAGTCCTCATGCTAGAACTGATAAGCAACTTAGAATGAAATTACTCTAATAACTTAATATAAAGATTTGTGGCTGTTTGTTTGCAGCTTCATCAGTCTGTGAAGTACAACAATGCACAGCTTAAAATGGTCTCAGATTGGATCTGATAGTTTGATAGACAAATTGGAGCAATGGAAACCTTTGTGCTGCTATGGTTTAGGAGGGCAAAAAAAAGGACCTGAAACAATTGTGTTCTTTATTATTCTACTTCGAACTTCTGTTGGTCTCTATATTTTTATTCAATTGAGTAAGTGTCAGCTAAGGATTCTGTCAATGGGCTTACAGCAGTGATTCATACAGTCTCCCTCACTAAAAGAAATGAATTCACTTTGAAAGATAAAGTGGTTGAGGTGATTTTTGCTGTAGTTGATATATGTGTTTGTGTGTGTGGTGTTGTGTTTAGGTGTAGGCATAGCTGGTTACAGACTTGATAGAGTAATAGAGGACCTCCTAGGTAATTAACTTGCTGCAGAACTCCTTTAGGTATGCAAGCAGATGAAGGGAGATTGCCTCGAACATTTCTGAAAAGGTTTATACCAGACAAAGTTAAGTGCATGGAGAGGTTGAGATTCTCAGTGCTAATTTAAGGAAAACCTAGAGACTTCCTGATGGAAATGACTGTGGATTGGCTTAGACACACAGAGAGGGATGGCACAGACACAGATGTTAAGGCTGTAGCTTTATTTTTACAACATGATTGACATACCTGTACTTGAGAATAGTTTGCATTCAATACCCAGATATAAAGTGACCAACCAAGATGATGAAGGTATTAAAAATTCCTTTGGGGCAGGGGATTGTGGCTGTGTGATGTGGGTGGGAAGCATCATAGGGGAACAAGGAAATGCATGCAGCTGAGTTTGAAGTGGCATTCTCCTCCTTTCTGAGGTCATGATTTGCCAGTTTGGGTTCTTTAATGTGTTTTCTTACTTATGGGCCAAGACCCAGATGGTTGTTTCTGGGTCTGCTAATTGCAGGAGCTAATAAGTGAAGCTCACCTGGGAGGCCTTTTGAAAGTTTGCTAAAGCTGTGATGTAGCAGAGGAACAACTGTTCTGGGCAACTTCTCTTTTTTTTTTTGTTTTTTTCCTGGTGCTGTGGAGGAGTATGTGCTTAGCTCTTGTCCTTCAGGAAAGGTAAACCTTGCTGGTCTCTGCTGTATTACAGGACCATGTGCTTGGACATAGGTGTCTCTTATTCTGTTAAAGCTGAACAAAGGCGCTGCTGTTTACTTTTTGGCAACTTGGTAGCTCAGGTGAGTTCAGACTTCTGTATTCTTGTGCACCTAGCATGCAATCATCTTTCTGATTCGTGTTCTGGTGACGGTGGTATTAGTGAGTCATCTTCCTGCCTGGCCAAATCTTTCACTAATGGGAAATCTTTTAACAGGAAAAGTTTTCAGGCAGAATCTGGGCAAGGCCCTGAGACTGTTATTTTTATATGTTGCTATTTGAGACCAGACACATAATTGCTGAGAGCATCATGGAAAGTACCATGGCCTCTGAGTGATCATTAGCAGCAGAGTTTGGACTGAATTCAGCACTTCCCAGCTGGCCATCGACAAGAAATGGAATTACTGAAGTAACTTACTTAAGCAAAAATATCAATTTGTCTTTGCTTTTTGTGAATATGTAAAATAGTTGCATGAGCACTGTTGGAGCCAGAAATGCAAGTTTTAACTACACTGTAGCTGAGCCTGTGTTTCATGTTAAGATATTAAAAAAGCTTCAATGAGACGCCCTGTACTTATGATCAACAATAGATATTTACTGGAAGGTTTAAATACATTGCCCATGCCAGTATTTGGATTATTTGGGTTTCTAGTATAGCATAATGTAATTTGACACTGGTAGGTCTGGAGACATTTTAAATACATAAATACATATGCATGAAAACCTGCTCAAGTGATTGTTGTATTCACTGCAATGTGCTTTGGGTGATCAATCATTAATAACACTAACAGTAACAAGAGAAGAGGTTATGTCCTTGAATTTCTTGGATTACAATAGCGCCTATGGGATTATACCATGCGCCTCTGAAATGGGTATCAAAATTCATGTTTACTTTGGAGCCTGTGCTGTTAGTATTTACACCATGCTTGCTGCTTCTGGGCCTCACAGACAGTACTTGTGTTGGGCCTGGAAGGATCCTCTATGACACTCTTTGGGTTTGGACAATGTCCCATCTTTGAAACTATTGGCTATTCCCAATGGCTGGAGGTCACAAAAACAGGAAAGGTTTATTCAGGCAAGTCTCAGATGGATTTGCCCTCTAGGCTCATGCCCCTGACAGAATCTGTGTGAGTGTGTGGGGAGCTTGACAGCTGGGCCGGATGTGGAGGACCACCAGGCCTCCATCTCTATAGCTGTCACTTATATTTTGTGTGCCTTCTAGTAGGTCAGTAAATCTTTGGCAGACACCATCTATACTACTTTAAACATGGTTAAGATTTTGTTTCCTCTGGTATATGCTCCTTTACCCTTGATCTTTTAAAGACAAAGGGTTTTTGTGACCCAAAACACTGTACTGCAGAGCCCTGCAGACTGTATTTCAATATATGTTGTAGACCCTACTGTAGAGACTGGTAAAAGTGTTGGATGAAAAATCAGGCAAAATAAAGTGGAAGGGAAAGGAATCGGTGATAATGAATGTGGGAGGAAGAAAATTATTTAAACTATGTGTTGTATAAAGCTAATTGAGATTGAGTACTTGCAGCTGTATTCATGCCTGTTCCTTCTTTCTCGTATGAGAAGATAGTCAATTTTCACTATATTGGATGTGAAAATTCGTGGCAGGTACATTTTTTTTCTACAGCAGAATAATATATATATTGAGCTGTTTGCAAAAGATGGGATGAAATAATAGGTGATTAATTGTCAGCTCAAATTCAGCCTCAGATTTTGATGTAATCTCCTGATTTGCATACATGGACATTTTGAAACTTGTCCACTTTCCTAGGTAACAAACACAGCATTGCCACTGCCCCTTTTGTATTTTTTTTTCTTCTACTTTTTGCAAGACAAAATTTGACCACTTTCACCTTTGTAAGTTGGAACAGCTTCTTGTGCAGCTATTTTCCTTCCCATCAGGATTTGATCCAAGTCCTTGAAACTGATGCCCTCACTGAAGAGTCAGCTAAACTGTCTGGTCACTGTTGTGCTTGCACACAGCTGTTTGCAATGTGGATGTGTGATACATGTTCTTTAGCAAAAGTTAGGATGTCATGGAAACACCTGAAAGCACTGGTGTGGCTGGGAGACCACAGTGGATGGCTGTAAGCTGTGTTGCAAAGACAGACAGGGAAAAAGAGGAGTTTTTGTTGTGTTCTTTGTTAAAGGAGAATCTTGAATGTGTGGAATGAGCTATGATAATTCTAGCCCTATGGAATTGCCTTTGGGTCAAGATCAGAGGGATTGTATCCAAGGGGAGTCTTGCAGTATGATTCTGTCTCTGACATCCAAACCAAGACTATAACATCAACAAAGCGATGTTTGGGTCACTTTGTCAAGTTTTGTGTCAATGCAATCTGGTTCTTAGGGGTGACCTAACCCAACGAGGTATTTGTTGGAAGAACAGGGCAGCAGCTCCCACATCATCCATGAAGTTGCTGGAATGTGTACAGGACTGTTTTCTCACACAAATGTTAGATGTGTCGACCAGAAATGCAATACTGCTGGAGCTGTTAAAAAACAAGAAAAGCTGCTGTAATATCTCAGTTAATGGTAGCCTTGGCTGCAGTGATCACAATATTGTGGAGTTTGGGATCCTGCTGAGCATACTGAAGGCTAGTGCTAAGGAAAAGGTTTTAGATTTTTAGAAGCTTATCTGGGAGGGATTCCATAGGAAGCTTCCATAGAGAATAAAGAAGCTAATGTGTGGTGGGAGTTTTTCTCAGTAATATCTCCTTGGAAGCACAGAAACCTTTAATCCCTTTTAAAGGTAGGGAATTAGGTGAAGCAAGACCCCCTTGGCTTCACTGTGACCTTCCAAGTGTGCTCAAAACACAGGGAAGTGTACCAGAGATGGGAAAGCAGACAATACCCCTTGAGATCTACAAGGGCACTCCCAGGACATACAGAGATGCAGTTAGAAAACAAAAAGCTGAGTTCAAATTGAAATTAGCCGGAGATGTCAACAACCACAATGAAGGGTACTTCAGGTATATAAACGCCAAGCAGAAAGAGGAGGGAGACACTGTCTTGGTGTTAAACAGCAGAGAAGTCATCCATGAGACTGAAAAGGCAAAAGTTCTCAACACTTTCTCCAGCTCTCTCCTTGCCTGCACTTTTGGGCCCCAGGCCCTGGGAACAGAGCCCCAGGCTGATGGGCGCACAGAGCCATTGTCAGGGAAAGAAGAGTTTGTGTGTGGTCTGTGACAGCAGCTTGGCCTCCAAGAAACCCTGACATTGACCCCCTGATGGTATTGAGAGCTGCCTGAAGCTGCTCTCCATGGTCTCTGAGTGGTTGTGGATACTGGGAGATGTCCCAGAAGATGGGAAGAAGCCTAATATCACCTCTATCTGCAGGAAGGGGTTAAAGAAGGATTCAGGAAATTTTAGGTGCATCAATCTTAGTTCAGTCTCCAGGAAAATTATGGAACACATCCTCCAAGGGGTCATCACAAGTCAGATGAAGGAGGTAACTGGGAAGACCCAGCATGGATTCACCAAGGGCAAATCATGCTTGACAGATATGATCACCCTTTATGACAAAATTGATGGTCAATGTGGGCTGAGCGGTGAACATTGTCTACCTGGATTTCTCCAAGGCTTTTGATATGGCCCCCCCCAAAGCCCTGTCCTGGGGAAGCCAATGTGTCAAGGATCTGGACAAGTGGTCCCTGTGGTGAGTGGGGAATTGACTGACAGGCTGCACCCAGAGGATGGTGGTGAAGAGCTCTTCAAATGGGCAACCTGTCACAGGTGGGGTCCCATGGGGATTGATTTTGGGCCCAGCACTGTTTGATATCTTCCCAAGTGAGCTGTAAGATGGGGTCAAGTGTACCCTGGCAGTGTTTGCTGATGGTGGAAAGCTGAGGGGGAAAGTGGGCACTTGAGAAGGGAGAGCCACCCTGCAGGAAGACCTGGATAGGCTGAAAGAGTGGGCTAATGAGAAGTTTGACATGTGGTCTTGTTCTGGGAAAACAGGAATCTCAGCAGTCTGAGGAGCAGCTCTGTGGAAAGGGACCTGGTGGTCCTGGTGGATGATGATCTCAATGAGAGTGGGCAGTGTGCTGCCCCAGCAAAGAAAGCCACCAGGGTGCTGGGTGACATCAACAAAGGCATCATCAGCTGATGAAGAAATCACTGTTGTCACATTCCACTTAACTTATTATGCCTTGAATACTGTGTTCACTTTTGGTCCCTGCTATGCAAAAAAAGTTGTGGGCAGGTTGGAGAGGGTCCAGAGAAGGGACACAGATGATCAAACGACTAGGAAGCCTTGCCATATGAAGAAAGACTGAAAGAGCTTGAGTAGTTCAGCTTTGAGAAAAGAAGATTATGGGGAGATACAAGGGACCCACTATGTTCCAGTATTTCCAGGATGGCTACTAAGGATATGGAGACTCCCTTCTTACAAGGAGTCAGATGGAAAATATGAGGTGTAATGCATACAATTTACTCCTGGGAAGGTGACAATTGAGCACAAGGGGAAAATTTTTTACAATTAGAGCAATCAGCCAGTGGAATAATCTCCCCAGAGAAGTGGGGGATTCTCCAACATTGGACAGGTTTGATATTCAGCTGACCGGGTCCTGGCCCATTCCATGATTCTACATAGCAGGTCTTTACTGCAGCTGTGAGGAGACATGTGAAATGTTTCCGTCTTTTTTCTTTTTCTTTTTTTTTTTTTCTTTTTTTTTTTTTTTTTTTTTTTTTTTGTGAGTGGGTGGCTATCATTAAGTTGTTCTAACATGGCTTGAAGCCTCTATTAGGAAATATAGTTTCACTTCTGGATTTGCTTTATGAGGAACACTACAAGGAGTAATGGTTTGGAAACGTAAGCCTGAAAAGAGCCAGAGGCTGTGAATGGCTTCTACTGCAGTGCACAAACTGCTGCTGCAAAGGGGGGAATATCACTGAGGCTGGGTTAGTTTAATTTGAAAATGGGCTGAGGAGAATCGAAATATTGAGTATGATTGAGAAAATCCATATACAAAAGCAAAAGAAAAATCCTACAAGTAAAAACAACATCAGCAAAAAACCTTTTAAGCCTTAATGCCTTAGACTGTCTATTTAGGAATAGTTTCAGTGTGTGATGCTAATGAAGATGCAATTTCATATCAGCACTGTACAGATAGGTACAACTGAACTTGATTGCAAAGTAGCAAATCTATCACAGGAGACCTCTCATTTTTACATCAGTACATTTTAATGAAAACCAAACATCTGGACCTAGGGTGTCCAAGTCCTAGGAGGTGATCTTAGCCTTTATCTCACCTCTGGGACAGCAGTTCTCTTTTCCCTGGGTGTTTGTCCTTATTCTGAAAATTTTGCATGGCTCAGTCTTACTCCCTATCACTTCTTAGAAAAAGCTCCTCTCTGCTTTTATTGTGTCTTGTCTTTCCTTGACATTGCTTAGATCCTGAAGTATTTCTGAAGATCCAGTTTCTGTTCAACTGGGAACTTTTGAAGTAAGCACATGTATATTTAGAATTTAATGATGCTTCTTTGAAGAAGTGTTCTCACGCTCTTTGAAAAGCTCTAATGAGTTTCCTTAGTTTGATTTAGAAACATAAAACAGCTCAGTGTTATTGTAAAGATCCAGGTATGTTTCATAATACATCATATGGAAATGTCTGATGCTGCAAGGGGGAAAAAAAAGGTAGTCTGGATTTCAGACTTTGCTTCTGGATTTTGTTTGTTAGTGAACTGGCAGACAAAGAACAAACTAAGAACAAAAACTGGAGCTGCATGCCACCATTTTGTTGGATAAAGTTTAAAGATTTGCTCTAATCAGATGCACACAGATATTAGTCTTGATCTGGGAAATCATAATTTATTTAACATCACTCAGCACTTATTAAAAATGGGATCTATCACTCAATTAATGCAATTAATTAAATGAAACCATTTCTAGAAATTACCTTGGCGAGGGGGAATCTTATTTCTGATGTTTTTTCTCAGACAAAAGTGAAATGCTTGGAACTGATCATGAAGGTATGAACACGATGAAGAAAACCTAGCTGTATTTCATCAAGAGTTCCTAGGTATATGTGTTAGGAAGTATTTGCTGTATTGTCCTTTACCTTCCCATTCCACTGTGCATTAGGTCTCCATAGAGAGTAAAAGCACTTCACACATGCCAGTGGCAGCAAGGGTAACGTGCCAGAATTGGGTACTGTGGTGCAAATCAAAACACATTCTATTAATATCACTGTTTTTTTTTTTCTTGAAAGTTAACTGAAGTGATGCACTTTTCAGATAGCGCCTTTAGGAACTTGGCATCATTTAGTGAAGTGCCTGGCTTGGTGTTTGCACATGACTGGATGTGCTTTGGAAGTGAACTAAGAATCGGAATGAGAAAATAAAACTGAGCTGCTGTTTAGTTCCTCTCTAGGCAATTCGGTTGCAAAATGCTGCACCCAACACATTTTTAGTAAGAGTATTTGTGCTTTGGTTCTTCTGTTTTCAAGAACTTCTCCATCTTCATCTGATATTAGCAGAAGATGTTGCCCCTAATTACAGAAATACTTCTGACTGACATTAATCATAAAAATATTGATCAGTTTATTTCAAAGTCACACACAATTCTTGCTAAGTATCAACTGGTTTTTATAAGTATCTTGTCTGAAACTCTCCCTAGTGTGAGAATTTTTTGAAAACTCTTTATTTTCCATACTTCATCCCTGTCGCATTTTTTTTCTCTTGGAAATAGAGAGCTGTGGTAGCTTTTCCTGCTTTGTGGTGCATTTGGACAAGTTACAGTCCTTTTTTTTTTTGGTCTTCTCTCTAGCTGTGGAAGCATGGCTACAGCTAGGGAAATTAGAGGCACTAGTTAGCCTGTGGTTGTGTTCAGTGTAGATTGTCTGAGTTTTTTACCTCATTTCAGAGGTAATTCTGTAAGAATCCTTAGAAGAAAAAAGGAAGTTATGAGGAGATAATGTGATACACATTAATGTCCCTATTATATACACCTATTAATATAAGAAGTTGTCTTATGTGGAAAAGCCTCAGAAGTATTACCCACGTTATGTATTCATGTGTTTTTTAATCTGAGTAATACATGAGAACATTTGTGTTATCAGTGAATTGTCCAGTTCCCTTTTAGTGTTTTCTACATGAATGTTGTTTCTTTGTTAGAAGATCAAACCAGTTAAACTAGTTTTGTTGCTCTGAATAAACTATTCAGGGAATGCATAAGGTTGATGCCATCTCTTCAAAACTGAACTTGTGCCTTCAGAAGTAATATATTGAGGGAACGAAAAGCTATTTCAGAATGTAAGAAAATACGTATTTCTAAGTATCTCTTCCTCCAGTGGATTTGGAGGCATTTACCTTCATTACTTTCAATACTAAGCTTACAGGAGATTTCCTCCTCTCATTTTTCTCCCAGGAGTGCTCAGCATCTCCAATTCAGAGGTGATGGGTGATTAGTACATTTATATATTGAAGGTGAGTTACCTGATAATACAAGGGTCTGACCCTTTGCACTTTTTCTCCACTGAAAAAGCATCCACCAGGATTTTGAGATCACTCTCATAGTACTAAATAAGGTATGTAACTCTATGTGGTTACATTAGTGCTTGTATGCATTCTCAGACCTATTTGTGAGCAACAGCGATTGCTTTGGGGCAAGAAAAATATTCTGTATTCTTTGTGGGAAAGGCATGAAGTGTGTGTGTTCCCAGTTAAGCATGTATTTGCCAGTTCTAGCTGGTAACTCAAGTGCAAAATTGCTTTTCACTCAAGATCTCTGTCCAATAGTTAGTCATGTGCCTGCAAAAATATCTCATTCCTAGCTTTGTGGAGTAAGTTTGCCATGCTTGTTCCCAAACCACATACCAAAGTGGAGTCCCTCTTTCTCCTGAGGATAGGGTCTTGGAAAATTTTTTATTGCTTTTTTTTTTTTTTCCCCACTTTATCACATTTTTAAGGTGATTTTCTGGAAAAAAACCCCCAAACGTTGCCTGCTGCTTTTGAGCCAATAGAGTGTTCATGACAGCTGAAGTATCTGTCTCTCATTTGGGAACAGGGACATTTAGGATTGTCAGTTTTGTTTTCTGTCTCAAAATTCTTGAGTTGAGTAATGGTGGAGGAAAAGGTGCCAAAAAAAAATCCATTAAAGGGCAAACAAGGCAAAGTTGCAATAAAACAACATTAGATATTTAACTTAATGCCATAGAGAGTAGCAACTAGTGAACTGTAGATTTTATTCAGTTGTAAACACTTTGGAGGGGTTTCTCTTGAGTGTTTTGTTCATCTAGTGAGATATGTTGCAGGGAGAAAGAGAATTTTAAAAAATTCAGAAACCAGAATTGCTGTCTGTGAGTTTACATTTGCCTGTAGCTAACTTGGAAGCAAGAACAAAGATATATGCAAGTAAATTTTGTGTTTTATAATGGGGAGTTACTGAGGGCAAATATGTGAATAGTTAGGCATCAGCTAACACCTGAGAGAGTTTGCAAACCTAGATACATCATGGATTCAAAAACTATTATTAATTTGCATATGTTTTATCAATTTAATTGCTATCAAGTGCTCTGATAAGGATGGTGCTGAGGCAATTCTGAAGAAGAGCAAGAAGTGACAGGAAGTGCAGAAGATCAAGGATAAGAGAGATGGAAATCTGAGGGGAGAGGATCATCCAGCCAAAGTAGGAGCGAAAGCATGGGGCCCTGATAGAAAGGGAAAACTGTCCCTGTAGGGTTCATTGTGGAGCAGAGGTTGTGGTGTGGAGAAACACATGATGATCTTGAGAGAGAGTAGGGAAACTGGAAGCCACAGAGCTGAATTTGGGATGTTAGTCTTATAATCCTTTAGGTTGGAAAAGACTCTTTAGATCCCTGAGCCCAGATATTAACCCAGCTCTTCCAAGCCCACCATTAAACTGTGTCCCCAGCTGCCACATCTCCTTGTCTTCTGAATACCTCCAGGGATGGTAACCCCACCACTTCCCTGGGAAGCCTTTTTCAGTGCTTGATAACCCTTTCAAGTGAAGAAATTTTTTCCAATACCCAGTCTGAAACTGCCCTGGGTAGACTTGAGGCCATTTCTTGTCATCCTTGTCACTTGTTACCTGGAAGAAGAAATCAGCCCCACCTCACTCCAGCCTCTGTTCAGCTAGTTGCAGAAAGCTGTAAGACCTCCCCTCAGCCTCCCTAGACGTAAGTATCTAGAATGTGTTTCAACTGCCTCCTGAAAGGTATTTTGCTCTCTATTTAAGTGTTGTTATTATTATTGAAACCTCTGAAGTGCAATGGGGAGAGGGGAGAGAGCTGGCAGGAAAAATCAAGCCATTTAGATCCAGAGCATGCTGGCACGCTGACCTCAGGGTACCACGCAGCAGGACAGTGTGTAAAGGGGAAAACTGCCTTTTTGCTTCCACAAAGAGAGCGTTCAGGGGAAGGAGGAGGGAGGTATTATCTTCACAGTGAGGTCAAAACCTGCCCTGTTGGTACAGTGTCTGGATGAGGCTCTAAGCAGGCTTGATCACAGCAGGGGGAGGCACTTAAGCGTTTTCTGTGCATAATGGTCGGAGCAGATTGCCCTGAATTATTCCACCCTGATGATGTGTATCTCCAGGCTTGCAGCATTCCTGCTGCCATCCCCTTTGTATGCAAACCTAGGCCAGCAGCTTCCAATGCTGGCAAGTCTTCATCTGTCAAATGTGATCGTACACCAGAGACTCAGACTTTGTTACATGCTAGCACCCCAAAAGCAGGAATTCTTCCTTTGTGGTGTCTGATGGCCTGCTTGGAAAAATTCAGGAGTTTGGAAGCACCTTGGAGTGATCCTAGGGTGATAGGCTCACTGTAATTTCAGGCACATGGAGCTCCTTTCCTGACTGTTTCCAGTGAATTGCAATACAGGATTTTGGATGCAATTCCTGGCTGTTAGAGGCTGTGGCCAGCTTGACACCAAAACACAGGCCAGCTTTTTCTCCTGGCATTGAAGTTTGTAGCCTGGCCACAGGTGCCAGGCTTTACGAAACTCCACAATATCCCTCTCCATGTGGAGTCAAAATGTTACCGACTTCCAGCAAGGTGGGGTCACTCTGCAGATGCTTTGATTGATGCTGCTACTCTTGGATGAAGAAATAATGAAATGTGGAAAAGGGAAAGGAATAATCATTATCCACAGAGCGATAGTTTGGAAAATGTGCTGCCTGTGGGACTGGCCATCTCTTTTCAACCACAAGCCTTTAAATTGTGAACCAGTTGCTAAGTTGGAATTTTGGATCCGGAAGCATTCACAGACATTTTAAGATATTTCTCTGAAATGGGTGAGACGTCTCTACCCTGTCAGTCTTGGATGAGTGAACTTTTTTGGTCTTGAACATTGAAGACCAAGCCCTGACCATCAGAGGTGCTGTATCAGTTTAGTTGCTCTTGACCCTCTAAACAGAAAGTGCTTTGATCAGACCTCTTGATTAATGTTCAGGTGCAAAAGTTAACAAAATATCGTACAGGAAATCACTTATGACTGCTTTTCTCAGTTAAACTGCCAGTGGATTAATTTCCCTAGCTTGCCCTTCTGGAATAGATGAGAACAGTCCTAATCAAAGCTTTTGTCAGGTTGACATCAATAAATTTGATTTCCTTCTTCCCCATCAAGAACAGCAGCATTGTTCTCCTTTCTGCAGAGTCATTAAACAGAAAGAAATTTTCATCCTTCTCTTGACTATGAAAAACAGAGGTAGGGGAGACCCAGATGCTCTGCAGAAGTAGCAGAAGCTAGACACCAATTATATTTCTCTAAGTAATCAGCAGAGAACTAATTTATCCTTCTTAAATGGACACCCATATGCTCGTTGATTTTAGCCATACTGTAAAATCTGTTTTTCCATGCTCTGTGTTGGGGAGTAAAAAAGACTGGAGTGAATAAATGTGTTTGGCAATATTAAACCTCTTATTGTATGAGCAGGAAAGCATTTGTGATTGCTGAAGCTGTCAGGGTTTACTGCAACGAACTGGAACATTGAGGCAGAATGATCTGTGACCCAGCAATTGTATAGATCTCTTATCAAATAGTACAGGTGCTCTTGGCAGGTTTAGGGTCAGCATATTTGGCTATTGCTGCATTAGGATGCTGCTGAGTCACATAGAGGCATTGTTCCTTTCCTTGTTGTTAAATCTTCTTCCAGTCATTGATGGCTTGAAATTATATATGAAAGCTGAAGGACAAGGCTTAGATAAGTCTATATCCTGGAAAAAGCATATTTCCTTTAATTTTTTTTTTTTATAATGTGAAAAAATTCTGTAGTGCGTGGATTGATGTACTGGTAAGAAAATGTACCAAATCTTCACTTTGTGAAAGGATGAGTGTTATTCAGAGATATACTGGTGTAGTTTGAGAAAGTAAGTATTCTAGAAAAGCAAGGATGTCTGGGTTTTGAAGGAAAGGGTTTCAGGAAATAGTTCAAGATGAAGGGGATAAGTGTGGTGGACTTGTGGTCCTGAGTGCTATGGAGAATTGCCTCTCCTCAAAGGTGTTTGCATTTCAGGACTACAGAGTGCTGAAGAATAGGCAAAATTTAAATATGTTTTTGCAAGACTGAAGATTTTTGGGAAGGCAGAAATGTCTTGATGGTTACTTTCTTATTATAGTATCTGTCATGATAAACTTAACTCTTACCTGCCTGTATTTGTGCAAGCATGAAGAGAATTTTGCAATATGTTTCAATCAATTATGTTTCTGTTCCACATGTCAATAACATCTGCACATTCATAATTTATGCTAATTCAAGTGTCTGAGGACAAAACTGGTCTTTGTAGTTATAAACATCTTGTAATTTATTAACTGGCATGACTGTCATAAAGCACTATTTGACTGGAATTTATTAAATCATGAACAAATGTTTAATACCTCAGAGGGGACTGTCAAAGGTGAATGCTATTATCTAACCATGTCTAGACTACTTGTCAGGCTAGCAGAGGAACTGGCAAGTCCGCTATTTTTAGTTAAGATGAAAATAATTTACTTGAACTAGAAACTGAAGTTTTTGTTATCTAAAAATACCAGGTAATAAGCATATGTTTTATCTTTGAGTATGATCTCTTTTTATCATATTTGGAATTTATTGGAGTTGTGAGCTTTTAGTACTCCCTCTGCCTTTAATGAGAGATGCTCTGAGAGTGACAGTGCATTACCACTGTGAAGTACTGAATGTTTCAGCTCTTAGGATATATTTATTGGTAGTTCATTGAGTGTGTTCTTGGTGTCCTTTTCTAAATGACTGTGGTCAAGTCACAAAGTTTGCTGAACTCATAATTAGTGTGTCCTTTGATCCTGGTGACCTTTGGATCATGCTGTAAGCATTTCATATTTCCCTGTAATTTGATTTTTTTTTCTTGAAGTGCTCTGGGATCTTAAATGTGTCCTCGCTTAAAATATCCTTGGACTCTCATTCTTTGCTTTGAAAAAGTGTTTATGCATCAGAGCATTATGTAAATCCAGCAGATATTTACAAAGTTAGTTACTAAGGTAGTTGATTGCCGTGAGAGTTTGGTGTAAACATCTGTTTCCTATATGATTTTTTTTTCATTATATTGACAAAACAAATATTAAAAATTGCTGATGATTTCTTACACTGAAGTAAATTAGAGCCTTCAAAATTCAACTATGAAATGAGGAAGACTTTGTTTTAGCAAACAGCAGAATTATTCCTAATTAGTGTTCATGTCAGATTTACTACTTTGAATGTGTGGAAAAGTTGAATACCTGTCTATACCTAGCAAGATGTCACATTCTCTGAAATTCTGTACTAATTAGCACACAATGTACAATAGAGAGATTGTGGGACCACTGCATATTTTTCTACTAGAAAGTATGTTTGTGTCACAGTTCAATCCAACTGAATTCCACTCTTGAACAGGACTTAAGGGAACACAGGGTGGGGTTGTCAGATTTGTGTTAGGTTTAGACCTTTACTTCGTTTATGGGTCTGTACATTGGGTTTCCAGTTATGTTTTTGTGTCCACTGTGATAAGAGCAGAAATTTCTACATCTTACTACAGCTTCAGGTGGGTTATGATGAGGCTTCCTAGGAGGCATGGCTTTTGCGCAGCCATTTTTCTACAGCTGCTAACAGCAAACTCAACCAGGACTGCACATGGGAAATAGGAGTCAGGAATGCATCAGCTCCCTGAGGCTTCTGCCTTCCCACTTGGTTTGCAATACCAGCATTTTCCAGCACCTGCCTTCTAAACAATACCTTTGTATTTAACTCCTATTTCTTGTGGTGTCCAGATTTGTGATAGGCATCTGGAGTGACTGATCTAGTCTCTAATTAAAACAAGATCATGGCAAACTGCTAAGCCCATCCTGCAGCCCATTTCTGTCTTCAGCTTTCAAGAATGCAGTGGGTCTTTTATATTGGTATTTCTAAGTGTGCCTGTCACTGTTTTGAGCATCCAAGGAGTAAGGTCCAAAACTCTGGAGGAAAAGGCAATCATTAAAATGTCAATAAGATCTACCAAGCTTTGGTAGCACTTACCAAAGTCTGCTTAGCATTCCTTAATACTTTGAGCTACATCTAATGCTGTATTATTCTTTGTCATTGTGCACCTTCCCACTAGAGTAGCAATGAATTTGTTCCCATGCCTTTGCCTGCTCTGTTGAATTCACTGAATTCAGACACTGTGTTCTGATAAGAGGTGTGCTTTGGAGCTGCAAAACAGACTTTGGCTGTTGTTCCCAAGCCTGGCATCTGTGTGATTGACTCTGTCGTCCTCTCTGACCCCTGGTCCAGCCCCGCTGCTCAGGGCTGTGGCAGCTGTGGAGCTGTCCAAAGGGGCTAGCGAAGGGTTAGATGGCTGCTGGGTCATTATGCAGATGCAGCTGTCAAGAGTTTAGCTCCCTGTTTGATGTCTGGGAAAATACAGAAAAACAGCAGTCAGATTTTTTTCTTTTATTTTTACAATCTCTCCACAAACCACATTCCTGTAATGGTTTTAAAACACTGCCCATAGGTGGTTTCTTGCAACATAAAAATAAGCTCTCATACCCTGGCGCCTGAGCCAGTGTGTCCTGGTGGTGCTGTTACTTAACACTTCATATCTATGTGTCAGTGACATATGAGGCGTTATAGAACTATTGGGTGTTAGGTAAAGACAGAAAAAAGGCTTTCTTTTTCCTCCAGATAAAAGCATTAAATTTATTTCCTTGTTCTTGGGACAAATTAATCCAAGCTAGTGAGATGGTATTTCATCTTATTAATAGAACTAGGTCTGCACCAAACTTCAGAACATGGCAGTCTGTAGCCAGATGGGATTTTGCTTGTCTCTTTCCTTGCCACTTGTATAGGAGTGTTTGCAACCCCTAACCAGCTGTCACCAGGGTTTGCACATCAAGAGGGTTGATTCCTTTCTGCTCTGGTACCAGTGGGTGTCAAATGGTTGCACTCTGCTGGGCCCTGCAGTTCATGCTCTTCTTCCATTAAGATCTGGAGTCTTCTGTGCTGGGAGAAGAGGTTTTTGAGAGACAGCCCCTGCAAAATAGCAGTGCAGCTCAGGCTGAAGTCTCTCAGTGGTATTGTCCCTGCTATTTGGGATTTTAAATCCAGAAATATTAAGGGATGAATTGAGCTGTTCCCTAATAAAATATCTGAGAAGCCTCGGGCAAAATTACAGGTACTTAATGGATGTGAGATCAGGATAGCTTTGATGGTGTGATGTTTGTGATGACTGCTCTGTCTTGTGCTGGCAGCCAGCTCTAGTAGCTACACCTCAAGCCTCAGTGCCAGTTTACTTTGGTGGCAGGTGATAGTAAATAATGAGTATTACCTGATGGCGGGTGCTTCTTTGTCTTGAGTTTCTTACAAATAACTTAAAGCAGATATTGATGCCCCTTCATTGAGTCACACCTCACTTAGAGTTAGGCTCACTGCTGTGTATTTA
Organism: Melozone crissalis; assembly: GCF_028551555.1. Lineage (NCBI taxonomy): Eukaryota > Metazoa > Chordata > Aves > Passeriformes > Passerellidae > Melozone > Melozone crissalis. The sequence continues at coordinate 46,678,268 of NW_026535784.1, read as the reverse complement.
CACTGCAAATTACAGGGTGATGGATGAGCTATTTGATCTGACACAGCACCAGTTAGCTTCCTTCCCAGTAGCAGTGTGTCTGTATTGGCTCCAGAACCTGCTGCAGCCTGAAATGTTGCTGAGTGTAGGAGTAGAGGGATCAAAAATCCTGCTGTGCATGGCAGAGCCACTGCAGGAGGGAGCCCTCAGGAGAAGTTGCTCTGTGTTTACTGAGATGTATGAATGATCACAGAAGTGAGGAATGTGTTGCTTCTCATCAAAAAGTTTCTGTTTAAAAGTAAAACAATAAAATTTGGCATGCTGTCAGAACCTGATTTCATGATGGCAATATTATAATAATGTTGACTTTTAATTAAATGAAGTTGACATATTTTAAGTCTGCAGATTAACCATCTGTTGCGGCATTAATGAATATCCTTCATGGCATCAGATCAGGACCCATGTTTTGTTATGTTTTCCTTTTTTTTTTTTTAATTTCCCCAGATAGCTCTCTGCAACATATATTTCTTGATTAAAGCATGAAATATTGGCCAGAATCAATTTGGATTAGGCATTTACCCGCTGCTGGGAAGTGAACTTTGTGCCCAGGATTGGAATTTCTGTGCTGCTTCTAGGTTAAAATGTTTCCAAGCAAGAATTTTTGTTAATTGTCTTTTGTTCTTCCCCGTGCCAAATGCATTCCTTTCAACTGCACCTTCTTATTCATGGCTTGTGAGGAACCCTGTTATAACATACTCATCTCTTGCATAGATAATCAGGCTTGGAAACTTTTCTGGGTTTTTTAATGAAGGTGCAGTGTTTCAAATGACTGTGTGAACTTAAGTAAAAACATCTCCATGTGTGTATTTTGTATATTGCATTTCTATCTTCAGCACCAGATGTATTATGCATAAAATAAATATTGCTTTGTAAAAATGACTTCTGCAAGCAGGAGCTTAACAACATGCTTAGTTCCATAATGACAAGGTAGCTGTAAAGATGACATTATGCCTTAATTTGCAGCTGCATCTTCTTTTGCTTTAGGTGTTAATACTGCTTATTACTGATAAGAATTTTCTGTTTACAAAATGAATTAATTTTACTGTAACCTATTCTTGATGAGCATTATTTGTCCTCTATCACCCTTGTGTAGGGAATTGTTTGGAGATTGAATGTGCTTCCTGACTTATTTTCAGACTGTCATTTCTTCTTTTACTGTTTTCATTATCATCGAGATCCTTTTGTGCACATCAATTAAGATCTCTTTCTTCCTTTGAATGCTGGAGATGTAACCTTCTGTTTTGTTTCTCATGAGAGGGAGCTTAAAATAATGGCAATGGCCAAACTGTGTTTTGTTGAGCGTTTCACTCTTGTGACTGCAGTGATGGAGGGACAAGTCTTCTGTGATTAGCGGGTGAAGCACGAGTGACTTCTTAGGTCAGACTCCTAACGTTGGTCCTGTGAGGAAAGCCGGCCATGTCGAGCACAAGTGAAACAAAAAAAGTATCTTATTGGATTTTGCAGTGTGTTTTTTCCAGCCCTGTGTTGCAGACCTTGTGTTATCTTCAGAACAAATGGTTTGGCCAATTAGAGTTGCACTGTTTGGTTTTGGTTTTTAATTTTCTCCTAACTTGAGGCAGTGTGGCAACTGACAGAAGCACATGGATAGCCTGATAGACATCATGAGTTATTTCGTTCCAAAAGGTCTGCAGGTTCTTTTAGGGTCTCAGTAAGACAATGAGACTTGAGGCTGTTTGAGTTCATCGTATAAAGAATGGAAATATAAAAGGTGGTAGCAATCTAATCTCTCTTGCAATATCAGAGATTTAGTAGGAAAAGTGAGACTAAGTTTAAGCCCTTCTGATGCTGGGAACTTTGGCTCCATCAAAAAATCTCTTTAAGTTGATCATACTATGCAGATCCTGTCCATGATGTGGTTTGGCAGCATTGTGGTCTTTGGGCATTTTGTTGGAATTTCTGGAAAGTAAACAAACATGTTCATCTTTTCTGCCATCAGGTAGGGTAAGGTGTTACATGTGCTGCTTAATCTGGAGGAAGGACAGGATGGGTTGATTGTGCAAGACACCACCTTAGATCACATGTGGACTAGATGGGAATTACGTACAGCTTCCTCCATTACAAATTCATCAGCTGAGTTTGCTCAGCAGCCACTGAGATGTGCTGAGGGCTGCCCATTCCTGTGTCCGGCACAGGACCATGTTAGATGCAGACAAGGCATATGCTCAGGTTATATAGCTCTTACTTCTGCTCCCACATGGGTCTCTCACCAAGGCTTGTGATAATTCCCTCCCTAGGCTTTGCCTGAAATTGCTGTCCCCTCATTCCATTTTCTGCATCAGCCCACCGCAAATTCCTCACTGGTTTGTGGAATGGTCAGATACAGCTATGATGCCCTGGTGCAGCCATTGGTGTGGTATTGTCTTTGCCAGTGAAAGCCTCATGGTGTAGCCCAGGTATTCCCTTACTGAGTGAAGAATTTGAGGGGTGAGCAGTTTTGACAGATGGTCTGTTTTAGCAAAGCCACCTCCTCTGTAGCAAGGGTCACAGTCTGACTCCTAGAACAAGGGACAGAGCTCTGTGCTTGAACTCCCTTGGGACTGGCCCTGATGTTCTGATCATTTAAAATCTTGAAAAGTCAGATGCTGTCTGAGTCAAGATAGATATCTGGCAAAATAATGAGGAAGAAAAGACAGCCATGTCTAGGGCTTTTAAAATCAGCAGTGCCATTTAATGTTAATTTTCCATTTTAAAAAGCAGCCTTTGAAAATATCTTCTGTATATCTGCAGGGATATGGCATGGTATCTTCCATTAATTAGATTAATTAGAACGTTTAATAAGGTTCTACTGCAAACAGGACTCACTAGTTAGCTACTGGTTTTACTCTAACATTTGAAGAAAAAAAAGCCCTCTTGAGTGTAGAGCAAAACTATTAGAGAATTGGTTTTTTTAAAAGAAAAAAGCTTTGCACTTTTGTTAGGATAAACATTGTTAGGGTTTGACATACACATTTTTCATGCCTAATAACTGATTGATATCATTCATCAGTATAATTTGAATCACTGTTATCCTGAAGGGAATTGCCTGATTAAAAATATTTATCTCTCAAGAAGATGAAAGAATGCCAACGTATAAAAGATTAGCAAGTCAAATTTTCTAAATTCAATGCAAAACCAGAAAGTAAAAGGTTTTCTTCTCCTCTTGCAGCAGCAGAGTGTAAGGAGCTAGCCTCCCCCTCAGTGTTTTCCCCATCTTGGAAGGAAGGGGCTTAAGCTTACTTGGTGAGCACTTCTTAAGATCTTCCCAGTAAACAAGCTGTCCGTAGTGATCAATCCAAATGCCAGCTCAGCTGTGAAAGGGCCTGTGCCTCAGCTACAATTAACAACTTGAGATAGAAATTAAATTAATATTCTTCTTATAGGCCTTTCCTCTCATTGTTGCCACCTACTCAGACACATTTTGGCAATTCCTCTGGAAGCAGAGACTTCACCCTGTGTCTGTCTGTCACTCTCTCAAATTCCCTGCCTTCAGCTCTTGAATATCAGCTCATTTGAACAGACTGCCAGCTGTATCAGAGCGCTGCTCTGTAGCTGCTGTCTCTTTGCGTGCAGTTTAACCCAGGCTGGTGCTGCGTGGTTTGACAACCTGAAGCTGTGGGAAAGATCTGTGAAAATTAATTGGGCTTCCACCAAGAAGGCAAGGTCAGGCTTCAGAGCCCTGGTCCTTTGGTGCTGGGCTGAGCGGGCTGCTGAAGGTCAGGGCTGTGGCAGCAGCAGCACAAGCCAGCACCACTCTCTCCCAGCCATGCTGTATCTCAGGTGCCAAGGTGAGGGTAGGCTGCAGCAACCTGTGGAGGCAAAACAATGGAGGTTGCCAGGGAAACCTGGGTTCTTGACTCTGAGTGAACAAGGAATATGAAATATCGACATAAATATTGTTACGCTTCATTTCCTAAGGATGTAAACTCAAAAGAAATAAAAAAAGTTGTCAAGCTTTATTGTTTTTATCTGCTCTGGAAATTCTGCTAATTCTAGCGTGATGAAATCTTGTCAACAGAGCTTATATTCAAGTGTTGTGTACTTTTTGTGTTCCAAGCATGGGAGCCTGCAGAGGAGAGTATGCAGTTTATGATTAAAATCATAGAATCATATAGGTTGGAAAAGACCTTTAAGATCCTAGAGTCCAGCCCTGTACTGCCAGTTCCACCTCTGAACCATGTCCATAAGCACAAGATGTATAGTTTTTTAAATATCTCCAGGATTAGTGAAGATATTTTAAATATCTCCACCACTTCCCTGGGTAGCCTGTTCCAATGCTTGATAACCCTTTCGGTGAGGGAAGTTTTTCTTAGCATCCAATCTAAACTCACCCTGGGGCAATTTGAAGCCATTTGCTCTTGTTTTATTCCTTGTTAAATGGGAGAAGAGACTGACACTCAGATCATTACAGCCTCCTCTCAGGCAGTTGTAGAGTGATGAGGTTCCCCCAAGCTTCCTTTTCTCCACACCAAGCTCCTTCAGCTGCTCCTCTTAAGACTTGTGCTTCAGACCCTTCCCCAGCTCTGCTGCCCTTGCCTGGCCATGCTCCAGCACATCAATTTCGTGAGGGGCCCCAAAAATAAGCACAGCGCTCATGAGGTGTGGCCTTATCAATGACCAAGAGGTCAGAGGTCCAATCGCTGCCCACGTCCTGCTGGCCACACTATTCCTGATCCAGGCCAGGGTGCCATTGTCCTCCTTGGCCACCTGGGCACACGCTGGCTCTTGTTCAGCCACTGTCAAGCACTCTGGTCCTTTTCCACTGGGCCACTCTCCACCCACTATACCCAGCCTGTGGGTGCTTCTGGGGTTGTTGTGGCCCAAGTGCAGGACCCAGAATTTTTTCTTATTGAAGCTCATGTGATTGGCCTTGGTTTATCAATCCAGCCTGTCCAAATCCCTCTGCAGAGCTTTGCTACCTTCCAGAGCTTTGCTACCTTCCAGCAGCTCAACACTGCTGTTCAGAAGTGTGTCAGGGCTCCAAAATGGAAATGTCAAGACTCCACATGCAGCACTTCTTTTGTTACCTTCTTTCTAGCTTGTGCTGATTAGTGCTGAGTTCATAATTTATGATTTGGTGGAAAGAGAATATTGGAAGGTGATAATATGTAGTGAAAATTCACTGGCCGGAAGAAATGTTATGGTGAATAAACACAACAAAAGTTGATCCAAAAAAGTTACATTAAAATATGTCTAAGTAGTATCTAGCACTATGAAGTCGTGTTGATTTTGCATCATCTTGCATTTAAAATATGCAACATTGCAGCTTCCTTGTGAACCAAAAGTAATTTGTTCCTGTGTGTCACTTTTTTCTCTAAAGTGTCGGGTTTTGTTTTGTTTTAACAAAAAACTTCAAGGCTGAACTGCAGACTTCTAATCTTCTGGTCAGAAAGCCAAACAGATTAAGAGGAAATAATATGAAGTGCTGCAGAATCCAGTGTACATAGCTGGGTGCAAAATCTGCTCCTATGCTTGTATTCTCTCCTTGTCTGGGCTTGTTTTGCCCAGAAGCTCCCTTTTCTAGTGACTGGAGCAAGAGAAAAAGAGTGGTAGGAGTGTGTTAGCATGGAGTGAAACCCTAGGAAACAACCCCATGTTCTGAGGAAGTTTCTGTTTCATCTGGGAAAGAACTGTGTCTTAATTGACAAGAAGATAGTCTTTGCGTGTACTACACTGGACTATGGTACGTGCAAGGACAATTACAGTTTGATTGCATGCATGTCTGGCCTCCATTTCTTGTATTCTACATTTATCATTTGGGATGGAATCTCATCATAAAGGAAAATATCGTGGGAAATTGTTGCTGTAAGATTTTGACAGCCAGAAGGGATTTAGATAAATCCTTCGTGTAGCTAAGCAGAGATGCTTAAAGGTGATACAGAACTACATTTTTAAGTGTGGATACCTATGAGGAAAGTTCAGGGTCTTATTTTAAAATGTGGGATTGGAATAAAATTTTAAGTGCTAGGTAAATGAAGACAAGCTAGCAATAGAGGGGGCACAGCTGTAGCAACACTCTGCTAGAGCAAATCTAATATACATGAGTGTACTGAGGTAGCTTTGTTTGCCCTGTTCTCTTTGGTGAACTGTAGACATGCATGAAGTGGATCATCAAAGTCATAAATGGGAGCATTGAGCTAAAACTAAATAGATTTATAGTTTAAAAAACCTCTCTGATACTAAACCATGGTAAATAAAGGAGACCAAGCACTGTGTCATGGAAATGTGTGGCATAGGCCACTAGGGCTGGCAGAAGAGCACAGCACTTCCATTTCTCTCACTCTAAGGAAAAAAATATAATTTCAAATGCTGCAGATGGAATTGTTAAGCTAGGGATCTGTTGCCACTTTGACTGTGAGAATATTTAAATCAGGGGAAGTCTTGTTCCCAATACATCTATGATTCCCTTTTCCTCCAGGGATAATCATCTTAACATAACTGATACTACACTAGAGTACTTGATTGTTATTTTTTTTTTTATTTTATTGTCCACTTTGGAAAGTGGACAACAGGAAAGGAATCCAAGTTCAGGTCTTGACTTTTAATTTTAGAAAGGCTCTAAAATAGCTTTCCTTTACATGGCTTTTGGTCTATATGTTTGTAGCAAATTAGACAGATATCAAATGCAAACTCATAATCACATGTAGCATATATTGTTTGCCTCTTACTGAAATTCTTCAGAATGAAGTACATCTTTGTACTTGATGGGGGTTTTTCAGTATTGCCTCTGACAAATATGGACCTCCGTGGTCAGAATTGCAGTCTGTCATATTTCTTCTCAGTATGTGACTTCAGCTGAGCACAAGCTGTTCAAAAGTTAGAAGAGCATAAGAAATACTTCAAGCCACAGAAATGGACATGATTTGAATTTAATTTTAAATATGCATAAACTGTATTTTTATAGCATTACAGTGTTTCTTAGCTACATGGGCTTCCCTTCCACAGTGTGTCCAAGCCAAAGGATTTCCTTTTCCACATGACATACCATATGCCAAAACTTCCTTTGAATTCTTGCTCAGAACTTCAAAAGCAATCACTGTTCCTAACAATGGCAGCTCTTTGATTAGTAGCTGAGCTTAATTGGAACTGAGTTTGATTGATTTTCTTGTGTTAAGTATGTCAGAATCATGCTTTGTTTAATATAACTAAGATTTATGAAATTTTGTTTTAGTTTGCTACAATTTACAGTTTATCATTCTGAATGCATCCTTCTAATGCAAAACATAAATGAAAACTGACAGTTCTTCACGCAGAACATCTTCTGAAACTGTCACTTGGTGAAAACCATTATCAGTGGAAATTTAGGTTGTTGAGTTTTTCATATTAGTTTCTTGATGCCATTTAAAATAGCTTGCAAATGTAATTATTTCAACATAAATGGCATAAAAATGACCATGGTTCTCTTTCTGGAGTAAGTTTTTTACAGGAGTGTTAAAAAATACCTGAGATGAGGGAAGTTTGCTGCTAATGGGTCATTGAAAAATGCTTAACCAGCTCTTACAAATCTCTGCTCATTCATTGGTGTTTGCCCACTGTCTTGTGGACTCTAAACCCCTTAACTTCAGCCTGTTGCAGGTAAAGGCAAGGGAACACAAAACTCTATTTTCCTCAGCCTGAGAGCTGTGATTTTAAAGAAACTTAATCTGAAACATCCTGAACCTCAGTCACAGAATGGGAATCAATGCTTTCTTCAAAAAGTTATCATGGCCCAGATCTTCTGTCTTCTTCCACGCTGGTTTGCACACTGTTCCTGCAGATTGGAGCAGCAGGGCAGCTGGCACAGCTTTCTGCCCAGGGAGTGTGCTGAAGGGAGGAAAATCCCTTGGTGGCGTCATGCCAGGAGAGCTGTCTTATTTCACTCCTCTTTGCAGCCTGCAATATGAAATATGTGTCAGATGACACCTTGGGGAGCAGGGAGAGGAGAAAAAAAAAGTGTAGAGTAAATTCTCATGTCCAGCAAGGCTTTGTTTACTTTGCTGCATTTGAGCACAATTTAGAGCAGCCTTGGGGTGGCTAGTAGTTGTGATTTGATTATGAAAGGAAAAGGGGAAGGTCAAGGTATAGCCACTAGTGCATCAGCAGGATAAGGATAAGCCCTACTGTGAAACATTCGTCTTGAATTTATTGACTGTTACTATAGAAAGACAGCATGCACAAACTGTAAAGACAAAACAAAACCCCTTAGAGTTCAGTCACAAAGTTAAAAAAAAGAAAATTCTGTACCTATTCCTCAGCCCAGATTGGGGCTGTGGCTAATTTCAGAAATAATTATATAATTCTTAAAGAGGATCATGTGAGAACAGGAAACCAGTGTGATTTTTACTATCAAAAAACCTGATTTATAAAGTGTAGAACAACAATGGACAGAGATTTTCCATAATCTCATAGGAACCCTGTTTCTGAGCTCTTTAGAATATTTTTATTTTCAAGGCAGAAGGATATTGAAGAGTATTGAAAAGCTAGATTTCAAAACAGCTTCAGAAACAAAGGGTCAAGAGAGGAGCCAGCAGATCTGTTGAAATTTAGTTGCCAAGGCAACTGTTACAAACTTATGAAACTTGACAGAAGTCTTTCTATAATGTATATGGATTCATATAAGCACAAATCGTGTCAGAAAATATGAATGTTAGGATTTCAAAAAACCCAAATATTACAAAAATAGCTGATAGCAAAATGAAAATTGCCTTCTGTTTCTAATCCATTGCATTTTTCTACATAGTTGTATGGTAAATTAGTTTTTCCTGAGAAGTCACACATGATTTTCTCAGAGGTCTTAGAGGAAATTGTTTGCTGTTCCGTGCATATAATTGTACTTTTAATCGTCCCCAATGTATAGCTGAATGTTGTATTTAGTGTACTTCATTGCGACTTCTCTGTAAATACTCTGCATCATCATCAAGTGTTGTAGTGGGAATTTTGTATTAGAGTGCTATGGTCTTGAAGTGCTGCATAAACTTTAATGAATTTATCATAACCATACCCAAAGGAAAGTTGCTGCTTTATCTCTTTTTCACAAATACACAATTGACTCTTCAGGAGATTATGACCAAAACTCTCAAGCAAACATTTGTTTGAAGAGGCATGATCTGAATTTTCAGAGGCAGCAAGATTTTACGGCAGCCTAGAAAGCCTCTTCAGTCAAATACTGTTTGACTGCTTAGTGCTTCTGTCAATCTGGCCTCAGGTGTTGCCCACTGAGCATGCAGGAAATGAAAAAGACACAATTAGTAGCCATCTGTGACATGTTTGCCCAGCATCTCTGTGGAGCCTGATGGCAGAGATGGTGTTGGAATCCAGTTCTCCGGAGCAGTGTTCGGTTGTCTTGCCATTCAAACTCTCATTTCTCTTCTGTGTCCAGCTCCATTTATTAACTCCTTGCAGCATTGGCACAAATGAGGCATGGACAGCAACTTTCACTGCTTGGCCCTGATTCACTTGTGTCGTATGGCCCCACACTACACTCTGAATGAAGCATTCATCCCACAGGAGGGGAATAAAAAATGCCTTTATGAAATGAAAAACTGATAGTGCAGAGAGAACTGGAGACGGGCTTTTTGCCTAGGATTTGAGTACTTGACATTACATTCTTAATATTCTTTCAGTGCAGGTCTTTTCATAGTGAAATACTTTGTTTTATATATGGCAGGTTGTTAATAGTTATGGTGACTTCATGTGCAATATCAGATTTGTTGCCCGGGCAGGGGTTTGTCTAGATGAGTTGCTTTGTTAGATAGCAGATGGTTTGGAAATTGTTTGCTGTGACAGACATGAATAGAATTGGAATTCTCTGTTCCCAGACCTAAAGCAGCAAGCTAGGGCAAGAGGAGAGCAAAACTCCCACGTTTCCCATTTGAACTTAAAAATGCATATATATGTCTGTTTCTGAGGGAAATGAGGTTCACTGCACTGATCATGGATCCTTAAGCAACTCTGATGAGTCGTAGGATCAATTTCCTTAGTACACCCTTAGTGCCAGTATGGGCAGTGACCTTCTTTGACGTTCTTTGAACTTTTCTGACCTTCTCAACCCTTCTGTTCTTTTCTCTGCTCTTATTTTACTTCTCCCCATCTCTTCTTCTATTTCTTTTCTGCCTTTCTCCTCTTTCTTTTCTTTTTCACCCTTCTTTGCCCATTTTTTCCCTTTTCTCTTCTCTGCTGCTCTCTCCCCCACTCCACTCTTTTTTTTTTTGTTTTACTTTCTCTGATCTTTCCTCCCCTTCATTGTTCCCTTTCCACTCCTTTTCCTTTTGTTCCATTGGTTGCTGCCTGCCAATCTCCACACACAGATCTCAGCCTTTTCCTGCCCTTCTGTCATTCTTCACCTTCTTCAACCCCTCTATCCTGTTCTCCCCTGTGTGACAAAACCATAGCTATAGGCCAGACACCCAACTCCCTTTCCCTTTTCTTCTGCTCTTCTCTGCCTTTCTCTACCCATCCCCACACCTTTCTTCCCCTTTTCACCTGCCTGTGGCATCAGGATATCTGGAAGTTATCACTGTTTAATTTTAGTGCTATTCTCTAGAATGAGTAAATGTATTTTTTTCTTTATGCTTGAAGCTAACTGTTGATGATAGCTGAACATCACATTAAGCAACATCTTCTTAACACACCTGATAAGATCTTTCTGCATTTAAAATGGGTTAAAGGTGAAAATTATGCCAGCTTCCATCTGCAACATAGATCAAAGGAAGGAGTAGAAAATTTCCTCAAAGACATAATTGTGATCAATAATATTAAATACCTTACAGGGAAGTCCTCCCTACTGTAAACTTTATACTTTGGTTGCAAATATTTGATCCTAAAAGCACAGTTTTATGTCATATTTTTCATAGACTATATCCTGTGTCTAACTGGAAAAAATGGGGGAGGAAAACCCTAGAGGTAAGAGATTTCATGTGCACTCAAGTACAAATAGTTGTTCCATGTAATACGAATTGTCTATTGAACTGAAGTGATTTACCTTTTTGTCTCATAATTCCTGAGGGCAATTGCCATCTCAAATGGTAGACAAGTAGAGTAATAGCATAAAGCTCTCTTGGGAAAAAAGTAGTATTGATTCACTCTTGTTTGCAATTAATATAATGATGGGGGTTTCATCCTATGTTAAAAAGGTCTGTAGTTAATTAATGAGTTAAATCCTGTGCACAAACGTGGACATTGAGTTACTGGTGACCTAGAGGGACCCAGGAGCTGGTGCTGGGGAATAAAAACAGCAAAAGAACTGCAGCTTGTTTGCTAAATCTTCAATACTGCTTCAAACCTTAGAAACCATGTCACACCAGCAAAATGACCTGAAGTTTTGATGTTATCAAACCTGAATTAATCTAAGTCAATCAAAGCACCTCTGGGTAGTGTGGTGTACAGAATAACTGTGTTTACTGCTGCTAATCTATGTAATGCTTCTATGGGATTTCATGAACTCAACAAGGTTTAGCTGTGACTTTTGGTATTGACATTGGCACTGCTGGAAATAATGTGAGGTGTTCTCGTCCTATTATGTTATGCTGTAATAAGGCTTTAAAGTACTATGCTATTTGTGCTGTTGTGTTTATGGTGAAAGGTTGAGCAAAAGTACTGAGCAGACCATTTTAAACTCTTTGGCACTTTTCCAAGAAAGGGTAAATTAAATTTAATGTCTTTTACAAATTCCAGTATGGGAATTTCTGGAAATTTTGATATGACTTGTGCAGAACACCTGTGTTCAGATATTTCTTTTAAACTTAATTTGGAATTAACCAAGGAATTTTTATGAGAAAAATCCTAAAACTGTTTTGATGCTAAAATCATTTTGACAAATCTCAAGAAAAACTGACCTGAATTAATGTTTTACTTTGGAACCAAATAAAAGTAGTTTCTTATGTTTTGAGAGCTGAGGATATTTTTGAGCTTAGATTAAGTAAAACAAATAATCAGTCTCAATAAATGCATGCAGTGCTTGGGTAGATCAATTTCTTCTGTAGTTCCCATTCATTTTGTATGAACACTACTATTTTGTTACAAAGAGCACTTTCATCACTTATCACAGAAGTGACTAATTCAATGTGTTAGACAGCAGGTCATTAGAAAATGGTTTGAAGTTCAATGCTTATGGTACAGAAAAAGTAAGAGTTATACATTTGCCAGCTGTAGATTAACAGTGTATTGTAAGTTCTGTGGGATAACTGAAATTTTTAGGGGCACACAGGAGCCTGAAAAATGCCCATTTTCCATCTTTACTACATTGTCATCTTACAACATTTATTGACTAAGTCTTTGGATACTGAGGAACCATTTAAAAAAAAAAAACATGTAGCTGATGAACTCTGTTGTTATTGGACATTAGAGCGCATGATCACCCTCTTGGGAAAACGCGCAAGGAAAATCCCTTTGACTCTTCCTGCTGTGCAATTGCTGTGTTATGAAATACTACAAAAGCAGCTATGGAGTCCTATCACTCATTACCATCCACCAGCCTTGAAAGCTTGTTTGCTATAACCTCAGGCGTCCTTGGGCATGGCTGTGCTGCACTGATGGGTTTCCCTAGGGATTCCATTTCCCTGATTTCCCTAGCTGTGCCAGTGGGGTGCCCCATCTGGCAGGTGCGGGTGAAACTCCAGGAGCACCCACCCTGCCAAGCATGTGCAGGCAGTTTTGATGGCTCCCACCTCCCAGGGACACACTTGGAGTGACCCAATTCTGCCAGCACACCTCTCAAAAGGACACATGGCATGGCCCATCCATCCTCCACTGCCAGGATGATTCCATGCATGGCATGCTGCTTTGGAGGGGGTGCTCTGCTCAAAGCTCAGTGGGATCTACGCCTTCCTTTCAATACAGAAACGTACCACATTCCAAGCAGTTGTAACGGAGCTATCCACAAAGCCACGTGGAAGGTCAGGGAGGTCTGTTCTGAAGTAAAAACAACAGTTCATGGAAGTAATCGTCTTGCAGAGAAGATCCAGAAGGGTTTTGCCAAAGAGGCTGCAGTCTGAAATGTGGAATATGCACATATTTGGGAGGAGGAGAGGAAGCACACCAGACTTAAGGAGTGGAGATATGTGCTGCAACAGAGTGGTCAAACACCTTGCATATCTGCAGAATTCCAAACTTCTCTTAACCCCAGGTCCTTAGACTGACTTAGAAAAGCCATGTGGATAGTGGAAACCCTTATTCTCAGGAGAGTGTGCCTCAGTCTATCTCTGGACCAGCAGCTGCCAAACTATCTTTACCAGCTCTTCCAGAGTTGTAAGGAAGCTGGAAGGAATTCCCAGTGAGCTACAAGGGTTCAACTTTTCTTCCACCTTGAATGTTGAGGGAAGGTCTGTGTCAATAGTCTCTGTTAGGGAACTCACCTCCTTTAAGGAATTAGGAGCAGCATGCCAGAGAATCAGTTTTTGGATCACCCTGTGTTATGAATGAGTTGAATCCAGGTGAGGCATCCTGCAGGATGGAGTTAAGAGGCAGTATCTCTGCAACAGTCTTGCTTCAATCTCACATAAGTGATTGTGTTTTTCAGACTGGCATATGCTTTAAAAAAGATTTTTAAAAACCGTATTGGTGACTTGCTTAAGAAGTAACAACCTTTAAAAATCTTTTTTCTTGAAGAATAACATTGCATATTGAGAACAAGGGTTTATGTTGACCTTGTTATCTTCTTTCACTGCAGTGCCGGATGAGACTGCAAAAAAAAAAAAAAAATTGTCTCCTTATTATGTGCTCCTTGCCTGTTGTGACTCAGAGTGGGCTTTGGTTTGAAAATAGGAGGTGGAGAGCTACATTCCAGACTGGAAATGCTTCAGAGAACCTCTCAGACTGTCTAGGGTACAAAAGGAGACAGTACTATAGGTATAACAAGATTGTCATGCCCTTCTGGAGCAGTAGCTGGAGGCTGAGATATTTGAGCATCCGGGACACAAAACCCTGAGTATGTAGCTATCAGTAGTTAGGACTGGGAGATCAGCCATCATGTCATCTTCCACCACCACTTTCTGCTTCCACTGTCTGTCCTGCACACTCTGAATTGCTGAATCTGAGTTCACCTGTGTGATCATGGCTTGTTGTGATGCTGTACATATCTAAGCAGAGATGATTAATCAGATAAAGAACATGTTCCAAGTGCATGGCTCATATTTTGGAATGGAATGTGTGGTGACTCATAATTTGGATGGCAAAACTGAAAGAGACAAGGAGGAGAGCTGAGTAACTTAATTTTTGTTTGGCATCATTAAATGATCTTTCAGACTATCCATGTTACTGAGGAATGCTTTATTTTCTTCTTCCTTTAAGGGTCAAGACAGTCATGGTTTGTACTTATGTTCCTTTTCTGAGTTATCTATCTTTCCCTGGAAATAACCTCTAGGATAGAAGTCAACCTGAAAACATCTTGAGGGGTCTCTTTCTGTGACAAAGTCCTCTCTTTAGAATAGTACCAATTTGTACTTGCCGCAATAAGAAAAAAAAAGTTGTTTGTGTAATTTGACAGTTCTCTGAGTAAAATATCCCAGTGTCACTGCGAAAGGACTAACCTTTTTATAAATATTCTTTATAGTGTTTGTTTTTCCATTTGTTCTCTTAGTGGATGGGTAAATCCATGAAGTGCTGCTGACTGTAGAACTTCTTTGGAGGTCAAGTAGTGCCTTTGCAAGACCAGGGCTGCTTGCTTGCCCTTAAAAAGACCTTTTTTTGTGCTTGACTAGGAAGTTTTTCCATAGTTTATAACACGTTTTCTGTCGTTACTGCCCTGTGTGAAACACTGGTGGCCCCCAATGGGACTTTGCAACAGCAGGAGCTTCCTGCATAGACTTGGCGTGGCAATCAGGACTATAAAAGCCTGAGTTTGGGAGCTGCCAGCAGGATTTGTTTTGCCACATGCTAAAGCAGGAGCTGCAGAACACCATAGGCTTCAAATACCCTCAACTTCCCAAGCTCTTTTGGCCCAGCAGCTGAACAGCTGGTGTTTTATGTTTGCATGTTTTTCCGCAGAACTCAGCACGTCTCTGCCTCAGGCAGCACAGAGATGCCCAAAGCACTGTACACGGGCCCTGTGGCAAGTGAGTACATGGGCAGGGCTCCAGCTGTGCTCCTGCTCTCCCATTCCTCCTCCAGTACCTTCATCATGGCTCTGGGCTAGCAGTGTGATGAGCGGGAGAAGTCTGGGGAAGGTGTTTGCACCTCCTAGGAAGCCCAACAAAGGCAGTCTTGTGTTAGAAAAGAGTATTGGCTCTCACACAGGCACACCTGGGCCAAGGCGCTGCAAGGTGTGCTGTGCTTTTAGCAGAGATTATATTTAGGCTGGTTAAAAAGTAATTCAGAAGAAAAGTGCTCTTCATGTGTTGTATTTGTAATGTATGAGAAGGAAGGGCCTTTTAGTAGCTCAGGCACAGATGTCCAGCAAGGGCTGAAAGAGCTTTTCAGTAGCTGGTGCACCCCTTAAGCACCTTGCAGCAAAGAGGCTGCTGGGTGAGGTTTCCCTGGTTATTCTGGCCATCAGGAGAGGCCTGACAATCATAGGAATGTGTGTCTTTATGTGTATCCTGTCCTGTATGGGGAGGAACACGTGAAGTTCTGAGGCATGACCGCATTGTGTAAATAACTTGCCTGCCTGATAGTGTGGTGCATGAATCCTCCTGTTAGCTGGGGAGGGTCTGGGGATCAAAGTGGAGTAAAAGTGTCTTTTCTTTATGGCCCTAGTCCATAGACCATGTTATCTTTTCATATAGGAATCTGTTCCCACCTGTTTTTTACCACACACCAAAAAGGTCTTTTGGTGAAGCAACTATGTTTTTGTAGTCTTGTGTTCCATACCTACATGGGCTACTTTTCAAATCTACTTCTTTACAAGGAAAGAAAAACGCAAGTGAATATAACATGTTTAATATTTACCTAGATTAAAGACTCTAAATTCCAACAGTTTGCAAGTGTGAATCATTGAAAACTTGCATAGGTGAGGTACAGAATATTTCTAGGATGTTCCAGTAGGGAGACTCTGTACAATCTAACCCATTTGTCAGTGTAATATCTTCTCTATACAGCCAAAGTTGATTAAGTAAGTTTGTCAAGATTTGGTTGACTTCCTATGTCAATAGACATCTTAAAAATTGAATTCTAAATGGGGAAATAATACCAATTTCTTTGGAAAGGACGCCTTTACACAGCTTTGCCAGCCTCGATTTTTAGCTTGTAGTATCATTAGGTATATAGTCATCTCTATTTCCACTGCTTGCATTTTAGCCTGAGTAAGGAACAAAAAATAAAATGAAACCAAACACTGATGTGTTGCAGATTGCCACTGTCTTGGTACGTAGAGTGCTTTGAGATTGCAGAAGGGTTAGGGAAAGATACCTGAACAATTAATTGCTTCTGTTGCAGACAGAAAGTCATCACAAATTCAGAGAACTTTTGATGGCTTTACAGTTTATTTTTTGATCCTAAAAGAAGTTGTGTTTTATATACTTGTATGAATGGACATGTTAAATGTCAGCATCTTAGTGGCCCTGCTTTGTAGCAATGGTCTGAAAGAAAATATAAGCCCTCTCATAATTAAGTGATAGAAAGAAAGGTAAAAGTTCTTTGGTTAAGACTGATGTGTTGGAGACAAAATTTTACAAATTCTCTTTTTTTTATCAGATCTATGTATGATGGCCAAATGTGGCAATCTCCTTGTGGTACCTCTTCTGCCATATGCTAGTTATGTTACTTTTCAATGTCTAATCAAGAAAAAGTCTTTCTTCATCCTGAGCAACTTAGATTTAATTAACAATTCATTTGATTATTTAAAAGAGAAATTAATGTGCTTATATTTTAAGTAAGTTTGTGTATTATATTTTTTAAATGCACTGCACTTTGCACTAGCTGTGTTAGCTAAGGAAGCAAAGGCCTCTAGGATGTGTTAAGAGATGGAAGTATTTGTTTACCAGGCCTGTAAAAATATATAACTGCACTTTTTATTATATTATTACACAAGCAGTGTGAGCTATAGCATATGAAGAAAGGCATGTAGAAGCTCTCAGGAAGATTTACTTGAGCATTATTAGTGAAGCAGTGAGTGATCTGGAGTTTTGTCATCTTAAGGGTTTTTCCTATTACTGTAAAACTGGTTTATGTGGGGTGTCAGAAAAGAGTGGACTACCAAGTGCTAGAGCTTTTTTTATAGCTTGTGATGTACAAGGGGAAGTTGATGGACTGAGAATTTGTACCCTCAGACTTGTAATGATGTGATAATGTTTTATTTTCAATTCTTTAATCTTGGCCAATTTCTCCCATTAAATAGGTAGTTGGGACTACTTTTTTTCTGACATTTATTAGCATATAATATTATCTTAAAATTGGCTAATAGAACTTAAGCTGTCAAATGTTATGTTTATTACCTCTATATTATCAATTCTGAAGTCTTTATCTATTTATTTATTTTTCATAGGGGAAATATAATGTAGACTCTGAGTACAGCTGTTTTCCATATAAAGAGTCATAGGACGTAGATGTTGTGTACTGGAACACACGTTTGTGTTTCCAGCTTGAGCAGAGATGTGCATCAGTAAGTCTGTACCAGAAAGTAAGTGCTGAAGTAAATACTCCAGCAGAGATCAAGAGGAACTAAAGCCACATTAAGCAAACAAATTGGCAACTAGGAAATGTTAGTTGTGCCCCATCACAATAAGAATGTACCTCATCAACTTCACAATGTACGTGGGCTCAACGACTTGCCATGCAACTGTGTTCCTTCATGCTGCTGGTCTGTATGCCCCTGGCTTTTAAAGATCATTGTTTGTTTTCCATTCTTGTATATTAGAGTGCTTCTGACAGTTCTTTAAATGCTGAGCAAAGGTGTCTTCATATTAGTTGTGTCAGACGGACTGAAACTTTTCTACATATCCCCTAGCATGCTCATTTCTTTCTCTTACACATTTGAGGTTGATGTTCCCTACATTAGTTCTCTATACTTGCTGTGATTTCTTTCTACCCTTAATGTCACTTACTTCTTGCATCTGATTTTGTGCCTCAGATTTCTGGTTTGTACATCAGCCTCATACTATTATATTATGCTTGAGTATTTGGGTTCTGGTTCTGATCTGCGTCGTTCTCATGGTTCATGTTAGTAGAAAACTCAATGCCAACATAGCTAAGATGGCACCCCAGCTGATTTCTCCTTTGTCCCTCCGACTCTTGAGAAGATCAGTGTTTTGATCCTGTGTTTAGTTAAAAGCTGTCCCTGCAAGCTGAGTCCCTCGCTGATGTGGTGGTGTGTAAACCTGGCACTGTGACCTGGCTCACTCACAGCTGGGACCAGTTTCTCTGTGTCTGACTCTCCAGCATCCCCAGCACCAGCTGGCAGCAGCATCATTGCTCTGGGGGCAACAGGGTGGCAGGGGGGCTCTGGCTTTCCTACTGGGATGGGATGTGGGCACACACAGTGCTGCAGTGAGGAAGGATGAGAACATCCCGAGTGTGGAGCCCGTAAGAATTACGAGATGAGCCCATAGCTGCTATCCTGGGCAGAGCACGTCCTGTTTCCTTCTTCTTGGAGCTTAACACCGTCAGTTTGAGCAAAAACAGTATTAATATTCATTCTGATATGTGAAATCCATGATAAATTATCTGTTGGTACATTTTTTTTTTACACTGGGATGGATATTCAGAAAATAATGCTTTTTTGAGAAATAATTGTGTTGTCCAGAATGCAAATTATAGTAGATCCTTGTTTTTTTTATTGTGCTCAGCTCACTTTGTCTTGATGTACTACAACAGCTTCCTGTACCCAAGGTGGTGTAGCAAGCTCATGACTTGCTATGCTAAAATGAATGAATAAATACAAATCATAACTATTGGGCTAGTTCCTTTCTTATACAGAACTTCTAAAACAATCACTTGCTGATACAAGCTCTGGTTTGTTCTATATTCACTGTTGGTTCTCTCTCTAGTAATTCACCATTTCTTCTCTGATAGACTGTATGTAATATTTAGATAAAAAAAGTAGGAGGGAAGAGTTTTAAATAATGAACAGATGTTCTCTTTGTTATTCCATAGTGAATTCTAGTAGTAATCATTATTTCTGGCTTTTTTTTTTTTAAGGAATTTAGAAGTATTGATAGAAACTTCTTGCCGTTTATTCAGTGCAGTGGGTTGGATGCTTTGGTCTATCTAACAGGCAAAAAATCCCACCAAACAAGTGTCAGCATCACTATTTGAGTAATGCAGTCATGGAAGTCACAGGTCCTGAGCTGGTTTGGTTTTTTTGTCTCTTTTCTATGTGGCCATTGCTATGATATCAAAGTAAAATATTAGTACAGATATTTTAGTAAAGGGGGAAAATTACTTTTTATTAAAATGTTACAGCAGTGTGCTTTAAATTTTGGAGTCTGACAGATTAACACCATTAGATTAATACCTGGTTACAGTAATTGGATATTGGTAACAGTGTTGTTAGCAGAAAGATCCTATTAACTTGTTTACGGAGCTGCCTTACATGGCTAATCCAATTCGGAGCTTAGCATTAATTATAGCAACACAGAGATGAATGGATATTGGATGTTAGGTGCAGCACCTTCCTGCAGGAAAGGCAGTTCTGGTGGCATTATACTGGCCTAGTTGCATGGATAGCTGAGAAACATCTGAGTTTGATAAGAGCATCCCCAGAGAGAGCTGGCCTTGGGTGGTCATTGTTCCTGGAGATCAGGATTGTCTGCGCTTCTGGAAAGGTTCATGTTCCACAAGGGTGCCCTTTTTTCTGGCCACAGGGTGAAAGAAGGGGTGGTTGTAATCTACACCTGTGAGAATGCAATGCAGGGGTTTGTTTGCACTATTTCACTCTGTGTTTGTATACAGTGTGCTCTGGGTGTTTAGTTATCTATATGGGCAGAAATGCCTGCTGGCTCACAACAGTGGCTTGCCATTGGCAGCTCTGAATCTAATAGTTCAGCTGAGTTTGAGGACAGGAGGAAGGAAAAAAGCACCTCAGTCTGTCATATGTGATACTTGCATACAGAATTTGGTTGGCCTTCTGAGATTGCTAAGCTGGTTGACATAAGTGAAATCACTACTTGTATTTTTTCACGATAAAAATATGGTTCGTTTTGTTGCTTAGTCATTTTTTGTGAGAGCCATTTTTTTAGGTGAAAATTTGCAGCAAACTGATAATGTATTGAAATATTTCGCTCATTTTATGTGAGGTAAAATTTCAAAATATTGCAATATTCTTTTTCCTGTAATTTTAGATGATCAGAAATGTGGTAGCAATCAAATCTATTTTTCTATGTTCTCTGTGGTTTTCAGCAAGGAAAAGAATCTTAGCTAAATGCTAAATTTAGGGATTTCTGTAGCAGAATTTACCAGCTCATGGAATGGTAGAGCTCTTCATATGGTAGAGCGGTGCACTTACATCATACACATGAAGTTGATAGTCAAGTGAAGTGCTGGTGTTACAACCTTTCTATTTTCTCCTTTTTTTTTTGCCTACTCCCCAAATTTGAGCTTTCATTTGAGTCTTCCAAAAAGATGTTTCTGTTGAAACCAAGTGCTCTGTTTCTTTTCCTGCAGCATTCCTTTATATTTAGTATTTCAGAGCTGACAGAATTGGGTGTTCATGGAAAACATACATAGGATTCACCAAGCAAGGAATTTAAATTTCACAAGGTGAAATTATAACACTTTTGAAGTCAGTGACAAAACTCACTTCAACTATAGCAGGACCTAGATTTTATCCTCCATTTTTTTTGACAAAAATAAGCATTTCAGTCATGAGATTGCCCACTTTGGATTTTACTGTGAAGAAAAACCTGACAAGCAAAGAAATAATGGTTGTTCCAGAAAAAAAAGAGTACACAGTTAGATAACATTGAATTAAAAACTGTGTTGTATATTCCTACCTGCTTGTCAAGGTCATAGTATGCTTTCAGCTTCTAGACTGGTACTGATATATTACACATCTGTCCAGATCTATGCCACCTACTTAACATTGCAAAATGTAAAAGGCAGGGCAAAAATGGTGCCATCATGTCCTCTATCTGTAGTGCTAATGTGCAATGACCAGAGTGTTGGAATTAAAATCAGTTTCCCTCCTTCTATAATCAGACAAGGGAGTTTAATTACTTTATGTAAATGTTGAATGAAACAGAAATGCAGGTTTTAGTCAAAGTGACTCAGAAGATGTGCTTTCCTTCTCTTTTTTTTTTCCACTTCTTCCTCCAAGACTGTTTAGTAAATGGAACAGACTATCAAGTATGCATGCACATTTCAACCCACCCATGCCAAGCTCTCAAAGTGTGGAAGCACAGGCACAGTTTAATTAAATTTATTCAAGAAATCCCCAGACTAAAAAAATAAACAGATAAATATACAACACTAATTAGACTGTTCTTCTTTCCATTAATATCAGTGGAAGGGTGTGTTTATGGATGTGGGAAGACACCCTCTGCCACTGTAATAATGATCCATTTGTATTCAGGACTCACAATGATGTTTCAGCTGATTAATCTCTTCAAATGTCCTTCTTGGAGGGCTGAAATGTTTGTCAGAAGTCTTCAAAGTCTGAATGACTCTGATTTGCAATCCTCATAAAACTTCAGTTTATTAAATTGAACCTGTCAATATTACTTAGTTCATGCTCTCCGTTTTAGACTTTTCTGTGAACTGGAGAAATAATGTGATTTAAAAGGAGATTGCAATGTCTGATTTAGTGGTGTGGGCAAGTTTATCTCTACCCAGGATAGAGGCAGCAAATAGCAATATTTCCCTGTGGGCTCCCTCTCAGGTAACTGGGGAAGCTTGTTTGATGCCAGACTTCCTCTGAATTCCTAACCACAACTCAGAGATGCTCAAGTCTTTTACTGGTATGCATCCATACCTAGGTTAAAATGTCATTATTTCTCCTAACTTCCCATTATATCCCAAATGCAAATTTTGTGAAAGTTCTGGAATCAATCCTTCTTCATTTTGAATGTCATGAGAAATGCATACATCTAAACAGAACAGTCATTGGAGCACTTCATTCTGAGTTGTGTTGCTGACGATATATCATCATCCTTTCAGAGGCAGTGTCTAGTCCTATGACCAATGACAATAAACTGAATTTTCAGAGGAAAACATTAAAAAACTGAGTTGCCAGTTCAAATATTTTGGCATGCTCCTTGTTGTGCCTGAGAAAAGATGCTTGTCCTGTGTGTAGGTGAAATGAAGCACAGGGAAGAAGTAATTTTTCAGGAAGTCGGTGTTGCAGAAATTTCCTAATAATGATGGGAATTTGTACCAACACTTGGATGCTGGAGTTTCCTTGTAATCCAGTTGAATTCCAGTTGGACTTAACAACTATGTTGTAGCTGCATTCCTATACTGGGCCTACTATGAGGAAAATTAGGGTTTGACCATAAATTTGTCACTTGGGGCTGTTCAGTGCTGTGGATAAACTTAGTGGTTTTCTAAAGGAAGGCTTACAGCCCTCTAAAACACAAAATATGATCTCACTGTCCTTTAGCTTGGAAGGGCAGAAGAACAGATCTTTTTTAAGGCTCCAAAAAGTCTATAAAAAGCCCATGCACCCCCACCCCCCAACACTCAAAATAAATCAAGACTCTTTCATAAGTGGAAGGGCCATGTAAAAATACATCTCCACTGTTCTAATGGGACAATTATTTCAAACCAGGACTTGTTGCAGAAATGCTGGATGCTTTTGAGAAATTGATTATCCCTGATTTTAGGGAGGCAAATAGCTTCCCATTTAGCTGATCTAGAGGTTGGCAGACTTTTTGCCTCTTTCCTCCTTAGTCTGGATCTAATGCTGGAGCTTCTGTTATGCCAATGGGCTTCTTTATGGTAGTGGTCAGTCTCAAATTATGTTAAAGGAGTTGAGCGGTCTTTAGCTATTGTTTCTCTTTAGTTTTGGTGATCATCGCATAGATAAAATACCAGAGCAAACTTTGCTATCACATTGGATTAAAGGTTATACCTAATGGATGTAATGTGCTAAGGTCACAAGATGCCTTGCAAATGTGTTCAGTAATTATGGGCAGCAGAAGAACTACAGCAAAAGGGCTGTTTAGTTTTCAATTTGCAAAATTTAGCCAAGTTTTATTTAATAAATATTAAGAGGTAGTGAGGAAGGTGTCTGGCATTGGGGTGTCTGCTTTAGGTTTATATCTTCGTTTCAGCTCCTAGGAGAGGGAACGGATGCATACATTCCCTTGTTGGTCAGTCACATCCATTCTTTCAGGATTCAGGTGATTCTCTAGGGATTTTGCCCCACAGATGTGGTTAATAGGCTATTTCTATGTGGTAGAAGTTACAATAAAATCTGTGCTGTTTCAGAAGGCTTCCTATAAAGATTGTCCTCAACTAGAAATGCTTTTCTGTGTGCTAGGAATAGACATGAAAAGATGGAAATATTTAAAAGGAATTATTAATATATATATTAATTAAAATATATTATTACATCATAATTAAAATATATTATTAAATTCTTTAAAAGGAGCAAATAAAAGAGGGTAGCTATACCATTCTTATTTGTATTTTGCCATTGTTTTTTAAACTGTTTGGGTTTTTTTTATATTTTCTGTTCTTTTGTTCAAATAACTGTAGTTTTTGGGAAAGAGAGAGCCCTTTTACTTTGCCAACACACCCTGTTTTAGCATTGCTGTGGTCTTGCTCCAGAACTGTGGATTCTGGGATAATAGTGGCAACAAATAAAAACAATGCTGAGTGTTGGTCCAGATGTTTATCCTGAGGTTAAAATCATATCAACAATGCAACCAGACATGATTTGTTTTGTCTTCTTCCTCCTAAAGCAATGTCATATTATGACAAGTCAGGATGGTGAGCAAAGGATGTTCTTAGCTACTCTCTTAACCCATTCAGCAGCCTTCTCATCCCTACAGCTTCATCTTACAGCCTGGGATCACATTTTGTTTCATAAGCCATCTCCTGAATCTGAAATGAAAGCCTTTTCTAGGGAGTCTTCATATCTGAATTCATGAGATGTAGCAGATTTGGGTTTGGTTTCTTTTTTCCCTTGAGGTATTGGAAGCATTCATTAGAAAGTTTGTTGTAGAGCTCTGTAGCTCATTTCATATACAAACTTTGGGGGTTTAGACGAGGAAAAAAAAACCCCAAACTATCATTGCCCATTTACAAAACACAGCTGATTTGAAATGTTTGTCCAGAGACAAACATGGCTGGCAGCTAGATGAGGCTTAATTACTTTTCCTGCAGTTCACTGGCTGTTTGTATTTTGCAAGGAAAATACCATTCCTCCTTCAATAAACCATCAGGAGAGCAGAATGCAGTTGCAATGTTGCTTTGCTTCTCCACCCCTTCCACTGCCCTGGGAAGTGGGTGCTACACAGAAAATCATCTTCCTGCTTGCACGAAGATCCCACTCTTGGGAGGTGCTGATGCCCTCCTGGCTGGTGCTGAGTGGTACCAACATCCACGTGACAGCAGTTTCCTGAGCCTTGCTGGCACAATGCAGTTCCTTAGGCACTTGGTGTCATCTCCTGCAGGAGAGGTCTAAGATGCACGAGGGATGAAATCCTTTCTCACTAATTTTAGCAGTGCCATATTTTTTTCTTGTGTTTCTGCTTTGTAGGCCGTAGGTTATGAGGGTGAAAACAAGTGAAGTGTTTAAAGGAGCACCTAGCTGCCAGAACAGTATCTTCCCTACAAAAATATCCTTGGTTTACTCTCATATGCAAATGACAGGTTTAGCAGGCCTCCCACCTGCTAAAAAAATCAGTTTTAAAACACAAGTGAATAAAAACGGTACTCTATGGCAATACTGATACAGCTTTTTCTGCTTTTGCCCATTATATCTTGTTGTTCATACTCAGAATGATCTGAAATGTATTTAAGCAGATAAGACACAGCCACCCCTGAAGTGTTCTGAGAAATACAGATACTGTAATTTGGTACACAGGAGGTGTTTTACACACTATGCATCTTGAAGTAGGGACAATTTTAAAACTACCATCCCACATGTATCATGTTTTTGTGTTTTCTTAAGGTACACTTTGTCTTGCATTAGTAAAGTAGGTCCTGTAGCAGGAAACACTTAAATGCATGTTTTTTCTTTGCATTAGACGGATTAAATAAAGAAAGGAAAAAGATTGGTAAAGCATTAATACTGCAAAGTAATGCCTACAAAACTTACCAAAATCATTTCTGTGTTGAGTGAAATAATTTAGGTTTTAAAAAATCATAGTTTCCAATCCAGGTTTAAAGAAAAGCACAAATCTCTAACCTCTAGAAAGTTATCACTATTATTTATATAGTTCCAATGAAATTGTAGAGCTTTAGCACTGCTATAGACTGGTCAATAAATAATTTTTTTCAGTTGCTTTGGACCTCAAAGGACAGTCTGGTTTACAGGTGGCAAATAAGAGGGAGACATCCTAGATGGGTCATAGCTGAATTCACCTGTTGTTAAGACAAGTATAAAAATGAACAATTCTTTCAAGTCTTGTGAAACAGTAGTACACATGCTGCTTCCTTGTCTCTTACTGAGTTTTCTTTGCTGTTTGATGTTCTCTGTGTTAGCTTGAAGATAAACATCTACGTCTGGACTAAAGTATCTGCCACTGTGAGAAAAGCAGTTTCTCAAAGAGCTAAGTCTAGTTCCCACATGTTCAACTACTGTCAACCATTGCTTGAAGTGTTGTGTCCAGCAGCTGGATGATGATCAGCAGTTTGGGGTTTAAGGTTCTGTGCCTTCACCTTTCAGATGAATTCATAGGCGATTGAATTTCCTTAAGGAATCTTGCCCCAGATTCTCTTTTTGGGTTAACATGTCTCCTGTATGAAGAGGGGAAAAGATATCAGAATAGAGAACACCAGACAAGGGGTTTCAGGTAGTGCTGCACACCAGCTTGTATGGGTTTTTTGTGGAGCTTTTGCGCTGGTGTTAGAGGTTGGTTGTGCTCCCCAGGGGAATGTGGGATTGCTGCAGCAGGAATGGGTCTTGGCTGGAGGCTGGTCTGTGTCCCTCAAACAGCCCCGTGCCTCTCTCCCTTCAATTCCCTGAATCCCACTGGGACCATGAAGCTTGTAGTGCAGGATTGTATCCTCAGGTCTGTATCCCATGCAGGAATGCTCTCCCCAGGGCTGAGTTCTCTGGGCTTTTTATTCCTGGGCAGGAGGGAATAGAGAGATAGTGGTGGATGCTGAGCAATACACTGTATCAGAAAGTGCAGCACTCCAAATGAGTGGAAAACAAGCTCTGGTGCTAGAGCTGAGCTTTTTTTGTGTTTCATCTGCCTAGGCTCATAGAGTAAACAAGGGCCACTATGACCTGAGTAAACATCCAGCACAATTGTCATTTCATGATAAACACTGATGTTATTTTAGATGCATGGAAATCCTCTTCTTAAATACATTTTCTTTAAGGTTTTGGTGTTTTAAAATTTTGCCATCAGTTGTAAACATCTCATTTGATCAAATCTTGGAAATCTAGACTTCTTGCAATGTCTCCCAAAAGAAAATTGATGTGATAAAGGGGTGGCTTATTTTCAGTTCTTTTTGGCTATCCATGTATTTGCTATTGTCAGAAGAAATGGAAAGTATCCAGCTCTGTGTGTGTGTGTGTGATTTCCAGATTAGCTTTTGCCCTCACAGTAACATCTGTGACCCTGGAGCTGCAGGCTGTATGTCACCAATTCCCCTCTTTTCACAGCTGGCCATATGCAACATGTGTGTTTGTAAGCAAGCTTTTCCCTCAGCTGGCTGGGTTCCCTCATGCAGAAGGCAGGACAGGAACACATCAAGAGGTCACCAAAGCACAAAACAGGATCACTTGAGTTGGACACCCATGGCCAGCCCTAAGAAGGGAATTGTGGTTTTGGATCTGTGATAGGAAGCTCTTTAATCAGTAGCACTCTTACATCCTTGGTCAGCATAAGTGGGATCCAAAAGCTGGATCCTTTGGCTTAGTTTAGATAGACTGCAAACTGGAATGAAGGTGGCAGAAATTTTTTTAATAAACAGTGTTTATTTACAAGGCTGTTTTCAATTTTAGAAAACCCAGTAAGATAAAATCTCGTATTAATTATCTTTTTTATGTTGGAAAAAGTCACATTTATCAGCCGTTCTAGTAACTGAAATGTGGTATTCACTTTCAAGCAAGGAGGAATATTTATTTTTTTCCTTTTCTTGCCTTTTTTCCTCACCACAGCAATAGATGAAAAAAAGAACTCCAGACTGACCTAGAATCACACACATAAAATGGTTTAAAATATTTTTCACTTATGCCATCAAAACAAATAAATGTATTTGTTCATCTCTAGCTAGTTCCATGTTTCACAATGAGTCCTTGGGTACCTTTGTATAAGCTTTGACTTTTGTGCTTCACTGTTCCCATTGAGAAGAAATAGAACAGTTTGTTGTTTCTCACAGGGGATGGTTTGGAGTCAGTTATGCTGGAAGAATATTTTAAAGACAAATGAACTGTTCAGCTGGGAAAAGACTGCTAAAGGGAAGACCTTGAGAACATGCTGACTTAACTTCTCCCTTTTGCTCCTTGTGCACTTCCCTCTATGTCATAGGATTGTTTCTTTCAATGTTAAGAATAAATATAAATTTTAGTTTATTTTTTTAATATAGATTTTAAAATTACCCTGCAAAGCACAATGTTGAATGTTGAAGAGCAGGGAGAAGAGGAGCTGGGAGGCTTATGACGTCTGTGTCTACTCCTTATCTTTGTAATCTGTGGTAAATAGCCTAATCTCAACACTTGAATGTTAAAATGGGGATAAACTTCTCACACTACATGGGAGGTAACAAATGGAATTTATTTATATGTCCAGACTGTTTTGAAATTCCTATAAATTCAGTGTTATAAAAATGCAAAACTTTCTTTCTTGACAGAAATTTAAATATGAAAGTAGCATTAAAATTTAGCTCTCTTTTTCCTTTATTAAGAGGAGCATTTCCTGCAGACATCTTATTCATCCTTCCTATTCCTGCTTTGCACTGGAGCACTTCCAGTTCTGCAAAACATTTCTCATGAGAAAGAAATTGGTGAAGCTGTTACCTGGTTTGAGTTGGTTGGCATATGGTTAGAAGTTTAGGTGATGCTTCACTTAGAGACAGCAAAATGCAGTGAGACCTCCCATAATATTTCATGTATTTTCCCCTTTCTATTTTGCATTTCAAATATCAGCGCACCAATTTGGCACAGTGTTTAATTGATGTACAAACAGTTTAAGGTTTCTTCTGTTTAATTTTTACTTTTATTCTTTCAGCTTAAAAAAGTAGTTTGTAGGGAAATATATGACCTTATAAAATTTTGTGGAGTAAATTCATGATTCACTGATAAAGTGATCTTGGGACATGCAGGGGTTATTCTGGTGTAATGCAGAGTTTGAAATCAAGTTTCACTCATTTGTCTGTGATCCTAGGGAATGATACAGCCTTGCTTCAGGGGAGTGTTTTTACTTGATTTTATCACTTTTTTAGGAGACACAAACAGCATACCTTGCAGTTAGGGCAGTCATGCTGTGAAAGTGCGTGACCACAGCCCAGTAGATAAAGCCTTGTCTCCAGAAAGAGGGCAGCTGGTCTCTCATTGCTTCTGCTCTCCACAGAGATGGGGTGAATGGCATGAACCCTGAGTTCTTCCTTTTCTTCATTAATCAAGTCCCCTTTTTCCTTCTTTCTGTCCCCTTGAACTTTTCAGGGCTTCCAAGGCACTTGTTCCACATCAAAAGAAAATGCACTGTGGGACCAGTTTAGACTTTTTATTGACCAACAGTGAGTAAACAGATGGTTTGAACTACTTCTGTTAGGGAAAAGTTTTAGCCTGCAATCCATGCTACCAGTAGGTTGTTATTGCAAAGTTGCAACCTTGTTTTTGTCCTACTGTATTTGTGCTGCTCAACTTTGCACTTAATCAACTTGTGGGAGCTTGTGTCAGGTGTATGCTGAGCTACTCATGGGAAGTGCAGTGGCAAATAATTTATGAATCTTAATTGGCCTTATGCAGTAACAGCACCATCCAATTCAGGGAAGCCAGTGTGGAAGTGCCTACAGTCCTGTGCAATAACAAAATGTCTTGTAATGCAGTATGATTTTGTAATAAATTAGAGCACTTTTAGATGCTTCTGGGCAGAAGTTTTCTTATAAACCTGTGTGTAAGACTTAGCAAGACAACTAAAATCTGAGTGGATCTTCTGTACATAGATCTTTAGTCATTCTGTATGAGGAAATATTACATCTGCATGCTCATACCAGTTGTGGGTGCACTCTGAGAAAGCAGCATCACAGGCACCCATGCAAGCGTTAGGGTGATGGCTCCTAAAATCAGCTGCTCTATCTCAAACATAGTTAGGATGAAGAATTTGGCCCTCATGACCGTCACAGGGAGTGGTACATGCAAAAAAATTGAAGGAACAAAGTGAATTTTGATTTAAGGTTGTGGATTGATAGAGGCTCATTTGCAGCTCATCAAGAGTTTTGTGTGATCTGCACTAGTCTTTGATTATGAGTTAAACACTGAATATGGTACAGACAAAAACACCTTTATCCTAACGTAGCCAGGTGTCCCTCATGCAAAAATGCTGCATTTTAAACCATATGGTAATTCACATTAGTCTTAAAACACATAATTATAAAAATGCTGGAAATTAAACATTTAAAAATAATTGGAAAATATCACAGTAAAACAGGTTTTAAAACTAAAGATGAGTTTCCTATCACTTACAGGCTATGATGAAAAGGAAATACTGTGTACTGTTTGAGATCAACTGTTACATTAAAAATGCTAAAGCCTACTTCACACCATGTAATAAAACATCTCCAACTGCAAACTTGTTAGTAGTATACCTGCTTCAAGCAAAAACAGTTTTATCTACTGAAAAAACATGGCAGATATTGTGAAGTGGGGATAGGTGTCTGTGCCTTCTTACTTTGGGTAACTTGTCAGTCTGGGAGCTCTCTTTTCCAAGTAATAAAATCCTTTCCTAACCAGTATTTTTGGTAGTCTTTTAGCACCTTAGGGCCTTTAAATCTTGCTAGCTCACCTTGAATGAAGCAAGCATGAATGTTTTGCAGCTGGATGTGTAAGCATCTGGTCCATCCTCAAGTACTTGGAAAAAAAATGTTGTGGGACATTTCTTTTTGAGCAGAGCACCTGCCTTCACTTGATTTTGTGCATTTGAAGAGTCAGCAATGGCAAGCTTTCTTTCTTGAGAATCTCAGTTTATCAAAGGAAATAAGACTTTCACTGTGGGAAGGAGGTTTCCTGTTGCTTTCCCCTAAAAATGCACTTTGACTTCTGTAGCTTCAATGAGAAACAGCTACAAGAATGCTGGCAACTGAGTGAGTGGTAAATATGAACCTGAACATGAACTATAATCTGAAAAAATTTCAGTGATATCTTAAATGTGCTATAGCTCACTTTTCTCCACTGTTTACCCTTCTTGTGTTTTTATAGGCATTCTCAAAATCCTATTTTCGTTAGATGTTTTTATCACACCTATCGGTAATTTTGGCTCTAAATCACTTGTCAGTAGGAAACCTTCATCTCTAAAATTATCAGCAAAGTCTGTCTAGTAAAAGTAGAGAACCCAACATACAGGTTTCCCTTTTATTTTGCAAAAGCATGTATGTTGTTGTAGGTATATGACATCAAGTGAGAGTTTTAACTTGATTCCATGCAAATTTTCTTATCAGTCCTTTCTGATGTGCTAGAATTTTGGTATAGTTCAAATTGTTTGTATAGCCTTCATTGCCAGTCGATAGTATTCTTGTCTACATGGGCAGGCAGTGTGGGCTGTAATGGGATTAATATGGACTTTCCATTGTAAAATAATTGTTAATTCTCTGTATGGGTGCACAAAGCAGAAAGAAACTCCACCAGGTTAAGCCAATGTGCTCGTGTATCAAACCCTGTGGTCTTCACCTGCCTGACTCTTTCTAGTGCTCATTTACATAATTCAGTCAGAGCAAAATCTGACTTTCACTCACAATCAATTTGAACATTAATTGTACATGAATGCACTCTTCTAATTATTTCTTTTGTGACTGGAGAGATTAGCTTGTAAGGCATAAATGAAGAGTGATTAGAAAATTAAACAAAATGGGGCATATGCTGGTGGAGGGAAATTGTAAAATAGGTATTTCTCTTGCCAAGCTTTGCTCTTCTTTGGTTCATGAGGTTAATGACTGTATGCTAGAGATTTGCTTCGGGTTACCAAATTACAGGCAAAAGTCTTGAGTGAAAGAAGGGTCAGAAAAGGAATCATCTTAAAGCACAAATGCTCTTTTATTTCAATCAATGCCAGAGGAGACATCTTTGCTTGGTGGTTGGAATATATTATCCTTTTCAAAAGGCCAGTTGAAAGAGATTCAATAGGTAAGCTAATTTTAAATCAAAAGCTGTGTGATAATACATTAATCTCTCCTTGTCTGACACTATCCACCCAAGGGACAGTAAAATACACAGGCTTGGGCTGACCCAATATAAGGAATGTGATCCAACTGCCTGGGTTGAAAGGAGGGGGAACACCAGTGTGTGCCTGAGGGCAAGATCATCAGGGAGAGCTGTGAAGAAATCGAAGTTTTGAGCCTCTATTGTAAGTCTCATAAAGCAGTAACAGATGTATTTCAAAGAAAGATGGAGTTAAAAGGAGCACCATAACTATGCATGCCTTCATGGATGTTTCTAAAATCAGACTGCCTCAGACAGTGCTTTCCTTATTGATTGAAATCAATTTCTTTGTGCCCACTTTTTTCCTTCTGGCCCTTGGTAAGAGAAAGGGTGTGTACCATGTGAGATGTTCATGGTCATCCCCATTGTACCATTGGGAGCTGGTCTTGAAAGCAAGTTGCTTGTTGTTTCTCTCTTTTTAGGCAAATCTGACTCACAAAGTTTCAATTTTTGTGGACCACGTTATGCCCTGTTTGCCTTCTCTGGACACAACCTGCACTGTCTGTGTCTCAAACACAACCAGTGTCTGCCAGTTAAGTAAAACACACTGTGTGAAAGCATCTTGTCTCTCAAAACTGATCAATCCAGTTGGTGTAAAAGTCAAGAAGCCAGATGAAAACCATGCAGGTCTGCTGAAGTTTCACCTCTGGTACAGTGATGGTTCTCACTGGCTTCACTTGAATCCACAACTCACAGAAGAATTTTAGAGTAAAAAGGGATGTAGGAGGTAAAAGGGATGCGAAATGTGTGTTATTTTAAAACATATACTATGCCCTTCTTGCTTCCTGAAAATAACATGGATTTTTCTCCTAAATTTTAGCTGAATTTTAGATTACCCATATGAGGAAAGTACTTGAATGTTTTTGATCTTGCCTTTCTAGCATCCAGATGGAGAGGTGGGAAGGGCAGCTGTGAAGAGAAGGTTAATGCACTGCTGTTGCTCTGAAGGGAGGATCAAGGACCTGTTTGGGAAGTGGAAGGCAGATGAATTATGAAATTCTACATCTGCTTCATTTTGTTAAATTACAGTTTGTATCTGGCATTGGACACATTGTTTCTCATTCCTTGTCAGTTATTCCTAAAGTGGAAATGAATATGTAGGTAGGGGTGTGTCAGGAGGTGTGTCCGGTAAATAAGAAATCTCTTTTTAGACATTTCTTTCTATATTGTTCTAAAAATGGCACCTCTCTTGTTTTCTACCCAATCAGAGGTGATTATCTCTGCAGATCAAGCTCAGCCACATTTGAAAAGCAGAACAGTAATCCCCAATTTAATGCTGGCATTGCAAAACACGCAGTGTGTTTGTGACTCAGTAGTGTTACATCTCAAATCTCCAGCACAAATTTTCTTCTAAGGACCTGACTTACCTTTTTATGAAAGATGAAACAATGAAGCTATTACAGAAATGGATCACCTATGAAACAGTTTCCAGAAAACAACCTTTAAGGAAAATTGCTAGCACAAGCAGTGCTAATGCAATCAACTGGATTGTTTTAACTTTTGAAAACATATTTATGCCTTTACCACACTGGATGTTGTTTCTGCATCTCTTCACATAGTATAAAAACAAGAAACCCTTTATTCCATAAAGCAGTTGTTAGTCTTGTTGTCTTATTTTGAGCCATAATTAGTAGTCATAATCAAGCGTTTAATTAAGGCATATACCCTGCTTCTTAATGGCATCTGGCAAGAACTATGATGAAATCCTGGCCAAGGTGCTAGACTTTTCTAAAGGTATATAGCATGTAAAATGCAGTGCTATTATATGGCATTAATCAAAATGTCACCAGTTCCTGAAATGGGCTTCTGTCAGGGAGCATATATTGGTGTTCTGGCTGATAATGGCCTCACTAATTTACGACAGACTACCTTGTCTGTAATAATAAAAAATCTTCTCCTTCTGCTCTTTTGATATTTTCCCATTGATGCATGTCATTTTTTGAACAGGATAAAAGAGTTCTGTCATAACATATAATATCTCTGTTCTGTAAATGCAGAGTACGTTATTATATAGAAGGAAGAAATGCCTACATTTACTGTGCTGTGTAGGCAAGATAATATAAATGGCTTAGTATGGTATTTATTCTTGGGTAACAGAATCATTCATCCATTCAGCTCTTCCCCTCCTTCATTTTGCAAGAGGCTTTTTGGAGAAAAATATATAAGGTGTAGTTCATGTAAAACAGAGTTTCTGACTTCAGGAGTGCACAAGGTTTCATTTCAGGTCAATAAATTGATCTATTGCTAAAATCACCATTTTGCATATCCCAAATAACAGATTACAGTAATGGCTTCTTGGCAGTGAATCTCTTGTGAAGGAATTATTCATGTAAATCCTTAAGCTAACTTGTTCTCAGTTTAGAATTATCCACTTTGTGCGTAGCCCCTTTTTTTATCAGTGAAACAATTGCAAGAAACCCTTTGTATTGTCTGTTTCTGAAACTAATTTATTAGGTGTAAGCACAAAGTATTTAATAGAGTTTTTTCCTAGTAGGCTCTACTGCTTGTAATAAGAAATTTCTTTGTAGATTTTAAGAAACAGGGTGTAGTAATTTTGCAAAGTCAATAACTAGTCAGTGCACAATATATGGAAATTCCCATTTATATATTCACACTGTGTGTATTTGTACCATGCAAGTAGAAAAATTTCCATCCCTGTTGAACACTGCAAGATGGTTAGAAGAGGTTAAGATATAAACTATTAATGTGTTTCATCCATTTTAAAGAGAAGGCAAAGGGTAATCCCTGAGAATCCTTGCTCAAAAGCCTTCTTTTGAAGGTTTCCACAGCAGTGGGTAGAGTGCTGTGGAATACACTGCTGTTGCTTCCTGGGAAAAGGAATGTAGACCAGCTCAGAAATTTCCATCTGCTCAAACACTTTGCTCTCTGTTCTTGGGTTGAAAAAGTCCCTGAAGTACACCAGCCACTTCTGGCCAACTTCTGGTCTCATTTTAGCAGGTCGAAAATATTCCTCTTAATTCTGAAAAATGATAGCAAAAAGTATTTTGGTGTTGAATACTCTGGAACACAGATGTCTTGTGCTTCACTACTGTATTCTGTTACAACATGTGAAGATCAGGCACAGTGAACTGAAAAGTTTCACAGTAGGTGAAAAAATTCAAGCACCCATAACTATTTTGAATTCATAACTCTGAAATACAGGGCAATTTTCCTGTCTGCCTGCCTCTCTGTAACGTTTCCTACCAGTGTGGTATTACAAAGCTGTTTGAAAGTCATCAGAAATTTTAGGATCCCATGTAATCAACTAATCTAAAGAGGTCAGGTTTTCTGCAAGTTTTCCTTCTGTTCAGAACTCTTTAAAGTAATCCTAAATGCTTTGGGAAATTGTCCCTTTGAAATAGCAAATACCAATATTTCTTGTGTACTATGTTGGACCTTAGACCCATATCTCAAGTCATTACATTGAACCCCTGGCAAGCATCTTTTTTTAGTTTAGTGGTGCCTTCATTTCTAAAATTGGAAAGGTCCTTGATATAGTGATCCAGTAAATGTCATGCCTATGGCAGGTGGAAGTCAGTAGAGCACCATGGTCACCTAGTCTGTAATGTCCCATTAGTTTATTGGTATTAATAATGCATATTTGAATTCAAGAGTAATTTGTAAACTCTTCAAATACTAGTGGTACTGCATTGCTTGTTTTTGTGTGATGCAAGTTCTCTTCTGAGCCTGAAAAAAGGTCCAATGAAACTGATATATTCCAGATGGGGAAGGGGATGGAGGGGTTGTTTTATTGAGCCTTTTCTGCTGTAAAATGACATAGACAAATATTAAACTTGTTGCAATTAGAAGTTCTGGTAGATCATCTCTGCTAGAGTAAAGGTGGCATTCCTACAATGCTTCTTGCACCTTTTTTCTTTTTTATTCCGAAAGTAGGGCTTACTCCAGTCTTAGGTGTTTTAGTGATTGCTTTGAGGTGTGTATATGTATGTATGCGTGTATGTATATGTATATATGTGTGTATATCTATATATATACAAAAAGTCATCTTTTCTTTTTCATCTTTATATATATATATATTCATCTTTTTCCTGTTGGTACCTAAGGGACAGACACCCACAAATATGCATTGTCTTTATTGTACATTGTGTATGGCCAGCAAGAAATAACATTTTCATGAGTCCCTGAAGGTATCAGCATGAGGGGAAAAAAAATATTTTCTATAGCTGCTGCAGAAGGTGGTTCATGCTATCATTTCTAGTAATACACAGAGATACACATATATTTATTTATAGTCATAACTTGAGTGAAATTCTGCCACAAGAGTGCAGGAAATGTAATCCAGGAAACATTATTCACATCTGGCACACAAAGACTCTCCCAAAGCTGGGTAGTTGAAGAGAGTACTGAGCATTCTCACTGTCCAAACTAAAACTCCCTGATCTCCTGTTATCATTGTAAGAACTATCCTCATCAGCATTTTTGGTGCATACCAAATTTCAATATGAAAACTTAATTTTCTTCTGTAGGAGCACTATGGCCTAAAAGTGCCTGGGCATTTGTGGAATATTCTTCTTTAACATGAAAATTCTCATATAATAATGCTATATAAATGGAAGATTTTTACTGCTCATGAAAGAAAATCATTTAGAAGGCTTGAGTATAAAAACCAGCAGAATAAATTTAAATTTTTTTAAATTACCAAGTAGAAGGCATAATGAAAGGAATTTGTTGTAAACGCTGTAGATTTCAAAGACAACATTCTTTTCCAGTTAGCTGTTTCTCAAATTTGTTTAATATTCCATCAAATTTTACTGGCAAAAGAAATGGGCAATACTGAGTAATGTCAGTGTTAAGAAGCTCCTGGAAGGTGAGCATGGCACTGACTTCACTCAGAGCAGTGGAGGAGAGGCTTGGAGAGGGCTTTAGGGAGCCTGGGGGACGGAATGTTACTGCTGGGAAAGGAGCCCTGACACACTGAGCAGTGCTTGATTTTTAGTGCCTGGGGGCTTGACTGCTGCTCAGGCTTTGTTTGAGACTTGCCAGGGCGTTGGATGGTGGTGCATGTGGGCAGTTCAGGGAAAAGGCATCAGGATGATCTTTCCTGTGAGTATTCAATCATGAAATTGCATTCCTTCCTCTACTTTGAAATTATGATTTATTTTCACCATGCTGCATCTTCTAGCTCTTTATTCAGTGTGCTGCATGGATCACTTTTTTCCTTGGTAAGTGCACAGTTGACCTCACTTGCAGCCAGACAGCAAACACGAGCCAACAGATTTCCTTTCCTCACTGATTTCCCAAGAGTTGGCTATTGGTTCATGCAAGAGGAGTAAGGAGAGCATCACTGCTGCCTCTCCCAGACTTTGTATTTCATTATGGAGCCATAAGCATGAACATTGCATAGTCTTGGGCAAACAGGGAGTAGGTGGGTGCCTTTCCTGGAGGCTGCTGTAGACTCTGCCATTTGAGAGTGCCTCACATGGTGGGACCTGCAGCAGGACAAGGGTTGACACCGTTTTTGGTGTCTTTGTGTTGGTGATATATTCACGCTTATATGGTCAACCTGAAGACTTCAGACCATTTGTTGTTCAGCTTGTAGTGCCAAACATGAGATCTGCCCATCTCCAGGATAGGGTACGCTGAGTGCTGTTTGTGATGCAGGTTTTTGAAATTTAGATAAAAGATGTGCACATCTTTTATTGGATTTGTTCCCTCATTCCCAAAGGAAGCAATGCATAGCCCTGCAGTTTGTTTTGCTTTCTCTTTGCTGTATCCTGCAGCTCCTGATGAACATTCAGCTCATTGCTGGTTGAAAGAATGTGGAAAAAAAATTGCCTTAACACAAAATGCACTGATTCACAGTGCAAGAATAAAATGGACAATAAGAAAGCACTGAAACTTTGTTTTTCTCTTCAGGTAAGGATTATGTACAGCAGGAAGGACTCAGATGAGTGATTAGAAAAAGGGATTAGTGGTAAACACAAACAAGTTACATGAAAGCTCTTCAGAAAGGAGTATGTAGAGGTTTCATAACAGGAGTGAGTTGTGGTGTTTTATCTCTGGGTGAGCAGATGCCCAAAGGCAAATGAAGAGATCAAATCTGTGGTCACTTTAGAAGGAATGGAAGATGAAGGGCTGACTTGCAGTCCTTTTACTTTAAAATATTCAAACCCATTTTTTTAAAGAACAATATCAGTGGGAGAAACCAGGAGTACCTAAGCAAGCCTATGAAACAGTTAGATGGCTACAGTGGGAGCTACAGCTTCAGCTCTGTCCAATCAAAAGGGAAGAACCTTTGTTATTCTGTCCAAGCCCAAGTTTGTTGTCCAACAAACTATTGGTGGTGGGAAACACCACTGACCAATTTCATCTGTAACAGATTTTATACTAAACCTCAGACACTGAAATGTGAATATGCCTTCAGTTGGCAGCTAATTTGAGAAGTGAAGGGTTTTTTGATGAATTACGTAAGTGACAAAAAGCACTCATTTTCATTAAATTCCAGAGTCCTCAGTGAAGGAGTAGACACTCTTAGCTAATGCAGGGTCCCCTCTTGTCCAGGGTATGAAGTTAGGTACTAATCAAACTAATCCTCTGTGGTATTGTCCCTTGATAAGGAAGCAGATGTGTGTATTTCACCATTCTTTAAATTTGATTTTGAGGACTTCACTGGGACTTACACACAGAAAGATGCAGCTCAGCTGTCTTTTTTTTAAAGAACCAGATGTCCTCTGTCCACCCATTTTGAACTGCTTTGATATGACTTGTGTGCAGTGGATAAGTTATTCCAGTCTTGAGACTTCAGAAGGTTATGTAGTACAACAAAGTTTTGATGGAGTCTCCTTTTTAAACTGGCATTTTGAGGGTAATATTTCTTCCTAGCTTTTAGCTAAGCAGTAGTGATGCAATTCTAGTTATTCTCTAAAAGTATTTTTTTATTTAAGCAAAAATAGGTATTGTTAAACATTGGAATAATAGAAGATTAGTCACTTCTTCCTTGGCTGCGCGTGCCTTGTGCTGGATTGTTTTGAGCCTTGTTTTGTAGATCATTCCAAGACAATGGAATACCTTCATGCCTATAAAGATCATCTGGTGTTGTCTTTTCTGCATAGGACATGTAAAGTTTGACAGGACCTCTGTATGTGGATCAATACTGGACTATTAAAAAGATTGAAATATGGTCTAGAAGTGAGAGCAACAGGTTGAGAATTGAAAAATCTCTTCTGCTGGCTCTTCCTGTGGCTGGACAATTTACTTACGGTCTCATTGCCTTATTTCCATTACATGTAAAATAACTTCATTAGTGCTGTTGCAACAAGACTCACTATTAAGGTTATTCCTGTGCCAGTGGTTTCTCGGCATAGAGAAACAGTTTGCTGTTTAATACCCAGCATTAGAGCAGCTTTTTGCCTGCAGTTAAACAAGGTACCACATTCAAAACCAGGGGTGGCATTCTCTGTGTAGGAATTGCTGGCCTGCTCAGGGTAGGGCAGTGCATTTCCCTATGGCACTGCATTGAAAGGAAAATGTTGGATGGGATGTACAGGATGTTAATAAGGATATAAACATTATCCTCTCTCCTCCAGATCAGTGGATATGGCATTTCATTTCCAGAGAAAGCCACTTGTACTTTCAGTGGGTGCTAGTAGGTGTACAGCTTAGTAGAGCTCAGGGGATTTAAAAAGACTGAATATTTATTTGGCCCCATATTTTCTTCTGCCTAATCCTAATTAAGTGTAAGGCAGTGGTTTTTGATTCTTTTTCCTCACTGAATACTGACTGATGCTGCAGAACCTGCCTCTGATTTTATTGCTGCTGGCCTTTTCTGCCAGCAACTCTTTTCCAGATAAATGCAGAGAATTTTTATTGACAGCTTATTTTAACAGATCTTAAGATGAAGGATGTTTCTGTTGCAGAGGTAGAGAGCAGCTGTGAGATGGGTTTTAGTGGCTATGATCCAATTTATCTAAGTTGTCTCTCTTGCTGTGAGTCATCAAGTACCATAAAAAGTAGTTGTGAAATGGGCAGGGGAAAAACCCCAACGTGTTTCTGAGGTAAAAGGCACTTTATGTCATGGTGTCACGCATTAAAGCAGCCCAAAAAGAGCAGACTCACCCTGGCAGTATTGGTTCTCTTCTAGGTCAAGCTGTATGTGGTGAATTTCCCCTCAAAATCAGCGGATGGATTGCTGCATTGAGCTCAGGTGTGGATTTTGGAAAAGATTGGTTGTCTTACCACCAAAGAAATCTTTCACAGCACTTGTCATATCGAGGTAGTGGTGGGCTCACGTGTGCGCTGTATTTTTCTGCCCAGAAAATGCCCCAGCACAAGTTTGGGCCAGGTTCCCCATTTTGCACAGAGCCTGAGCACTGCCAGAGGGATCAGATCGCCAGATGTGTCTGACAGGAGGGGCTGGGCTCTGCCTTCCTGCCTTTTACCTTCCCCTCAGCTGAAAGGGAGATGTCATTTAAAGCCACCTAGAGAAGAATCATGCATTTCCATGACTCCCCATAGAGAGAGGGGCAGAAATAAAGTATTTTGGAAGCTCCAGCCTTTGTGAGTATGTGTGTTTTGAAGGTGTTGTGGTGTTACAGGCAATAAACAGAAGAGGAAAAGCAGAAAAGTAACAGCAGTTTGGCGTACAGGTGCATGTGTAAAATTTTATGTAAATTTTATCTAAAGGTGTGATTGTTGTATCATGCCTATTTAATTTCTCAGGGATGGGTGAATTCCATATGGGTGGATGCTGCCAATGTTGATGAACTGTGCATATTGCCTAATTATTTATTTCCCAATGAGTTGAAAACCTGTAATTTAATATTTCCAAAGGATGCAACCCAAGGCCTGTTGGCATCATGGAAGAATATGAACTTATGTGGGCTTCACTGCAGTATCTAGAGAGGTAAATCTGATCTTTGCTTTCTAGCTGGAGAACGTTGCTCTACTGAGGGGAAAATCCCAGATTAATGTTTAAATTAAAGGTGTTTGCAATAAAAGTAAGATGGACTACTTGAAATAACTTATTTCTAATATCTGCAGATTTTTTTTAATGCTTTAAAAGTTAGAGCTCCTCTTGTTATTTCACTTAATTTTGGTTTGTTCATCTCCAAGTTTGAGTCTTTGTTAAATTTTTCAGCAATGCATCTGTCATTATTTTAGTTATTTCAGGTGTTTTCTTGCCATCCATAATTAGCTATGATTTTGCTTATTTTTAAAATTAATAGAGACTGTTCACCTAGAGATGGTACACTGTTTAAAGCTGCTTTGCTGCATTTGATCCTTTCAGGTTTTTGTGGGCAAGCTAAAGCAGATAACAGGGAATTTACTCAAATTATGAAATCATAGTAATGGATTCTTATTAGTAACATGTAGGATATAATGTACTGTGGACAAAGAGTGGTACTAAGAGCCACTTTTATTTGCTGCTTGTAAATTATGAAGCTCTTTCCTCTTTGGAGGCAGAAATTCTTCATAAGTTAGGTGAGGTGGGACCTGACTTAGTGACCTTGAAAGATTTGTAAACTGGGGAAAGTAGTAATTGTCCTTTTTACATATTTGGAGAGATGACCCTGGAATTTGTAAGGTTTGTGAAGAAGTTGCTTAAGCATTGCTGTATGACTGATTAATCCTCCAATTAATAACATTCATACTGAAATGGCTTCTTATGTTAGTAATGGCACCAAATGACCTTGGCATATTTATGCATAAAACAACTTTCTATATATAGCAGTGATATTAAGCAGTTTTTGCAATTTGCAATTAAATAGCTTAAAGAGGCTTTAACCATTACTGACTGTTTAAGCATCAAAGATATTCTAAAGAATATTTTTCCACTTTGAGTAATTATGCTTGAATTTACCTGTAAAGACAGCTTGTGACAGAGTAGGCTTTAATTAACACATTCCTAGAATTCTCTGAACTGGACTTTATTTAAAGTTTTACCATGGGGGGGAGGAAATAGATGTTTCTAGCTTTTGTTGGGTCTTGAACAGTCTTGTATGATCTATTGATTTCTGTAGTTGTCACTGAGAAAAGTGTGTCCTCTGAAAGTTTTCTGTATGTATCGAAAATGCATAGAAAGGTCTTTTTCCGGTGTATGGAAACAAAAATTTTTTATGCACCTGGACTTGGGAGAAAAGTGCAATAAAATGGATATCCTTTTAAGTGTATTTTAAAATTTGGTAGGAGTATAGACAAGTTTTAATACCTAATACTGCAAAGCATTCATTATAAGAAGAGTTTTGTTGGCCTATTTCTGTTGGTGCTGGTGTTAGTACCCTACGTGACAAAATGCATGATATAGGTATTAACAGCAGAATCTGGAACTAAGCAAGTGGAAAACATTAAGAGAAGAAAAAACCTTACAAGGTAGCACTTACTGGAGGGATAAATTGACAGTACTTTTATTCTTTCATACTTCAATTTTGTTGGAAAGAAAAGTGCA
This sequence comes from Melozone crissalis, assembly GCF_028551555.1. Classification (NCBI taxonomy): domain Eukaryota; kingdom Metazoa; phylum Chordata; class Aves; order Passeriformes; family Passerellidae; genus Melozone; species Melozone crissalis. The sequence continues at coordinate 46,636,446 of NW_026535784.1, read as the reverse complement.
GCTAGAGTATACCTAAGTATATCATAAATGGTTACATGTCAATGTGAAAGCTTTTCTTTTTCCTCTGGAGTAGGGATTTAAGTCGCTCACAATATTCCTTCCACTCACTTGACTATGAAATACTGTAATTCCTCAAAATCAGATCCACAGTTCAGCCTGACTCCTGGAAAGAGAACTGCACTGCTTATTAAATTAGTCTTCCATTCAGGGAGGTTATCCACATGGTTACAGGTTCTCTTTAGGTGCCCTCAGAGGATTCAATTCATGAGCTCAGCTTGCTTGGTTGGGATGACAGAGCTCTGCCATTCAGACTGATAAAAACATAGCATTTTTTAACACTCTGAAGTGTTGGTTTACTTTTGTTTTGAATGAATCTTTAATGGAGATGAAGCAGGGAGAAATGACAATTTCCTCCTGGTGCTGGCCATCTTTTTGGAGAGCTCAGAGATTCTGATCAATGTCAAAGTTCCTATTTCAGCATCCATCCCTGAAGGATCTGAAATGAGTTACTTCAGAATATATATTAGACTCCGTGTTCCTTCAAACATGCTCAGACTTACTCTCATAAGTCCAAGATTTTTCATCAAATACTACAAAGTACCCAGTCTTCTGTTAGGTGAACTCTCAGGGTATGAACAGATTATTTTCAGGTTAGAGGATTAGGAATTTACAAGCAGTAGATTTTGTTTGTCTGCTTATTTAGTTATAGGAGGGTAAGACTTTTCAGATAAGCTGCAGTTCCAGCTTTCACATGTAAACTTTTTAAATTATTCTTCTCTTAAGTAAATTTTTCTTAATCCCCTTTTTCTTTTTTATATTCTTCATGTATCCTTTCATGGTAGAGAAACCTTATGATTTTTTTCCTCTGGTTTTTATCTTAAAATTTCATTGTATTTCATGCATTGTTTGGACTGGTTTCATAAAAGTGAAAAATAATGCCTGGATCATTAATAGAGTCTTTCCCTCTCTCACCATTTTGGGAATGGGTTTTGGGTTTTTTTGGGTTTCTTTTAAATTAAATTATATGCCCATTCATTCATGGTAAGCTTAAAAGGGTACATGGACAGAATGGAATAATTTAATAGCACTGCTGATAAGACATGCAGAAATAAATGCAAATGACAGGTAATCCTTTAAAAAAGACTGGTAAATCCAAGCAAATCTTTCCTTCTCTGTGATGTCTCAAAATACAAGATAGTAGAATAACTGTATGGTATTGGTAAATGCGCCTCCAACTGGGAGATGTAAAAAGACATGAGTTGAAGTTTTGGCTATCTTTCAAAAGCGTGATTCTCTTCCTCCATTTCCCATCAGAAATTGTAAAGAAAAATAAGTGGTTGCTAATCAAAATGCTCAAAGAATTAAGTAGAATTTGTGTATTATTTTTACTGTACAAAAACCTATTTTAGGTTTAAATATTATTGCTACTTTATATTACCTTGTTATCCTTATTGTTTCCCGTACTTTGGTATCTCTGAGAATATGAGAATACAAAAATTTAACTCCTGTCACACGATGGAATTTCAGTCTGTATGTCTGCTTACAGCATTGCAAGGGGTGAGAATACATTATTTGCTAGTACAGGGTAGCATTGTCACAGGAAGAAGCATCATTAATATTCACGTGGGTAAATAATTGTGATAAATTATTTTGCTAGGATTCAAATGCCTGTTTGTTGTATCACTGTAATGCTTGACAGTGGCAAATGCAGTGCTGTGCTAAGAGGTTTCCTGTGTTACCAGAGGAGGAGGCATAAACATCACACACCTGCTCCGTGGCTGCAGTCACACATTCACACAGTGTGCATTGACAACCCATGCGCAGGCAGAGAACGAAGGCAGAGGGGCTACAACAAAAATTGTGGTTATTGTTTTGGTAGCTTTTCTAATTCTTCTCTGCTGAGTTCTTCAGAAAGTCAAACATCTTCTGAGACTAAGCTCTAGGTTTGGTTTAACTCTTAAGCATGTAGTGAGAAGAGGGGAGCAATTCAAATGATTGATGTACTGGGTGAATAGCTAAATATGCATGTGCCATATTGTCATATTCTGATTCTGTTTTCAATTATATTCAGGGTTCTTTCACCTGAGTTATCAGGAGCTGTGGGCCAGTGTAACAAGGAAGTGTTACCTCTTCTCTCCAAGAAACTGCTTTGTCAAACCAGGAAAACAAGTTGTTTGTTTTGTCTTAGAATTACAACTGCTTGCCCACATAATTTTTGTTTTCACTTCTCTTTGGTCACTGACATGATCTTTGCTGACAGAACAAGGAACACAGAGTGGCTAATCTGTAAATAACCAGTTCACATCCTTCCTTCTCACACTGGGAGGAAATATCTGGTAATGGATAGATTTCCTCTTAAATAATCATCCTTATCCCTTGCTGGTTCGTGGTGATGGACATGACTGTGTGCTGAGGTTTTTTCCCCTCATTTCCCTAGGAACTAGTTCATAAAAGACTTTGAAGACCAGCAGAGCAACTGTGGGTTTGGGCAGTTGACTTTCTAGAATATGATCATGGTGATTATGTTCAATCAGAGGAAAGATCAATGTTGTGATTTTTCTCCCAATTTGATTTTCTCCTCTTGAGTGAATGTAGATGTTAGTTTGTTTTGTTTCTTTTTACCCTCAGAAATGATGCCTTCAATACATAATCATGTATCATCTGCCTCTAAAACCTTGGAGGACAATTTAGGTCCCTGTAGCCCTGTGATTTTGGCAGTTACTGAGAGCATATTGGTTAATAGGAAATGATTGGAGTGGGTTTCCCTCAGTGTGACAAGTTGCTTTGCCATGCACTTGTATGAAAGGGAAAGTTTGGTAGGAAGTGCAACAAAATAGAGGTAAAAAGGTGCAAACAGGTTAACTATAACATAATTTTTACCAAATATTTTCCACTAGTTGTAGGAACACTTGTTTTGCCATTGAGATGCATAAGAATGCAGTTTATGTGCAGATGGGTGAGTGGGAAAATTGGGACTATGAGAACAAAGCTCCCCTTCTTGTAAAACATCTTGTTTATAATTATGCAGATATTCTAATCTGAGGTTATTCGAATTATTCTAATTCTAGAGGTTGCTTTAGCTGTGATGAAATGAGGGAAAAAGAAAAGATTTCTCTGTGCTGAGTGTTTAATTCTTCTGTTGCCTTTGGCCCTTGTTATGAAAAATACAAAATGCTTGGCATATTTTTATTTGCCATTAAAACAGCATGTACCTAAGGTTAAGTGTGCAATTAAGTCTCCTCTAATAAATGTGCCCTTTGTCAACACATCCTTTTACTCCCTGGAATCTAATATAAGCGTGCATTTTCCAAAAAATGTAATAAATGGCCTTTAACAGTTCAATAGATGAAATGCTGCTGTATTCAAAGCCATTAAACACAGCGTATTCAGAGAATTGCCAGCTTTGTGGCTGTTTAGACCCTCAAAAGCACAAGCTGTTACTAGAAATTCTGTGTTGCTCATGGTCTTTCTGCGAGACAAATGTACAAGGGAGATAATGGGTTGGATCACCTGCTTTCAGGAAGGCCAGGAATCAGATTCCCTGCTGAGATGAAAGATTGAGAAGTATATACTTATTTGCACAAGCAGCAGTGCCAAGCTCTGCAGGCTCTCTCTGGTACAGTTTCTCTCCATCTCTAACCTGTTTGTAATGCAGCTTTTACTGAGGTTACCAGGTCTTGCAATGAAGATCCACCTTGATTTTACGTCATTCCATCTCCAATGTTGTTAAACTGTCATCTGTGATTTTGACCTGCTGGATATTTCCTGTCTAATTTGCTCCTGGGGTTGTGTTTTGTGACTCAGGATCTGCTCTTCTGCTCCAGTTTGCAGCTGGATGAGACACCATATAATGACACCAGAATTTGAATTCAGTATGTGCTCTGTGGGGTCCCTGACACCTGAAACATGTTGTGGGCAAGACTTGGTGTTTCTGTGGTTTCCTGATGCTAAAGACCAAGTACCACTTTTTTACCTCTGGTTTAATATTTTATTTAATGTCTGTATGTTTTAATCACAACCATTTGCAGCTTGTTATTTATGAGTGTTGCATGTGTCATTTGGTAGTGACATGTCCCACGGTACTGTTTGTCAAATTTCTTCTTTGATTATACTTTCAAAGTTAATTTGCCTCTATCTTTTCAGCTATTTCCTTGGAACACCTCTGGAAGAGTCTTACTAAAAATTAGTCAGAATCTCTTTTTGAAGTTTTGGCTTTTACTTTGTTTTAGTTGGGTACCAGAGAAAGCCAAATGTAAATGGGTATTTCTGGAATCACTGGCAATGATGTGAATTGGTCTTAAACCAGAAGAAGTTGCACATACAAATAAGTTCACATACAAATAAGTTGCACATACAAATAAGTTCAACTGCTTTTAATGCTGATATTGAGGGTCAATATCTAGGTTATCCTCTAGGTAGAACACTGCCATGAAATAAATTGCACAAGAGACAAGGGCATCTTAGTTGTTTCATGAAAAGTAGAAAGTCTTTGAGCAAAAGCATGTAAGGTTAGTGTAGCTGGTACCATTTCTGAACACTAATTATGCATAATTAGTCCCTTGAATATTTGGCTTTGAGGTAGTTAACGAAAAGGTCCTGTTGTTTTGCAAGGCAGATAAAGAGTCTGGAGCAAACTGGGCCTGTCCTCACAGACTGTGTCTCTGAGAGCAGTGGAAAGGTCATGTTCTGATTACTAATCCAAACAGCAACCCTTGCAGGCAAAGGGTCTAGACTCTGACTTGGTTCTTCTGAAAAAATTCATCTTCTGAGCTGATGCCACGTGACTGGAGATAGCAGAGCACTAGATCTTAAAGACAGATAAGGCCACACTGTGCTCTTGCATGAGGTTATGATTCCCTAGCTGCACTCAATTCATTATAGCCCGGAGAAGGGAAAGCACTGTGACAGAGCATGGCATCTTTCTAAACAACTGCATCAGTAGAAACCCCCTGCAGAATTTTAAGTCATTCATCATCTTCCCACCCTCATCCCTTCTTGCTGTGCTGATAAAATACTTTGCATCCATTATTAAAGCACATCTTTCTGTATTAGAATGGCCCTGCAGCCAAAGCTGTTCTCTGCTTTGTTATGTGAGGCCAGAAACTTCTAATTTAATGTGTTTTCTGACAGTCCGATGTTGTTAGACTGCCCTTGGCAACTAACTTTCTTGTTTCCATTGTTTTCATGAATCAAAAATGTGCAAGTTAAAATGAGGGGGCATATTTATGTTTGGTTTGCATAAAATTGAATGGAAAGACTTAGCACAAGCTTTGTTGAAAGCAAACACAAACCTGTAGTAATGGATGCCCAAACCAAACTACCCAGTGTTACTTCTAACCCAATGTGAGTTCCAGACTTGGTAAAATGCCCTGGCATGTTGATTCTGGTATAGAACAGCACCCTCAAGATGTTTCACCTTACCTCGTTTTCTCTTAAGACTGGGTGCTTTTTAAAGTGAGCACAATGCACAAGATTTATTTAGGCTTTGTGTGAATCTAAACAGAGTGGGCTGTAATGTGTGACCATCTGTCTAAAGGAGAAATAAAATTACATTAGAGTTGTTGTATCATTTTTAAGTCTTATTGGAGGCTTCTGATGTGAAACAATGTAGTAGAATAGTATCTAAAGGAATAAATTGAAAGGGAAGGAGTATGAGCAAGGTCCTGAAGAGCTAACTCAGAATTTTCTCATGTAAAAGACTTGTTTACATAAAGGGTTTTCTTGTTTCTGAGACAGCAAGGACAAGGTTGGGGGGTAAATCTTGTAATATTGCTGAATTCTTCCCTGGAATATGATCTTTGCCTTGGACAGCAGGTGTTGTTGTATCCCATTGACGTGGTACTCTTACAGGATTCACAGGCATTGAAGGAATGACTTTGGGTTCTCTGCTTTGGCATGGCTTTTAGCTCTTAATAGCTTCCTTCTGTGGGACCAGTTAAAGGCTCATAACAACCCACCAGTACAAGCTTTTTCTATAAACCTGATGCTGGCAGAGCTGCCTGCCCTGGTATGATGGATGTGCTTTGTTGGTGTAGGGTCACTCCAGCACGCCTGGTTTTTAAGTGTCAGGAAATCCTCTCACTGCTGGAAGACCTGAGAATTAATGCAGTACAATTACGTTTGCATACACCCATTTAGAAATGTTTCCTTTTGTACTCAGAATGAAGGAGCATGAGAGGTTTAGGAGTATGGATGCTTTTCAAAGGTTTTAGAGGGAAGGGAGAGGGAAATTACTTGGTTGAAGTGTTGCAATATAAATACCAGTGCCTTTTGGGTGTGAACATGAAAGGATTTAAAGCAGCTGACTATTGCAGTCAAGGAAAAGAACCAATGAAAGACAACAAGCCTACCTACCAGTAAATGCTCAATGCTCATTCAGTAACAAATTTCCAAATCTTTTGTTGCCACAGTGGCACAAAGGGTCTGTCCTGCTGCCTTAAGTGTGTGGGGGATTCATAGAGCTAATTCCCATAACACCAAGAGGAATTTTGCATGTAAATATTTCACAAGAAGATTTTATATGTATTTGAATGAGCTGTTCCATTTTATCTTAGCAGCAATCTACAGACTTGAATTTTCCTTAGCATTGTCTGACAGACCATGACGAAACACTTAATGGTGACACAATGGCTCCTTCACAGCTGTTATAGTCTATTGTGGTGTGTGGCCTAATGGGGGAACGTTTTAATCTGTTGATGCTCCACTCAGAGTAACGTGGATTATTGACAGGCTGCACTTGCTGCAAATTAAACATTGAGCATCTCCAAGTGTTCTGCAGGCTGCAACTCTATATTGCTCATATGGTATAGGAAATTTAGTATAGCAGCTACTGACAGACAGCGGACAAAAATCTTGATGATACTTGTCCAGTGGGTGCTCTTAGACACCAATAATCTCAAAGTGTGATCCTGTAAAGCTGTGTTTTGTCGTGGAAGTCTGCCAAAGACAAGTGCTGTCCTGAATCTGAGTGCTGGGCTAAAACAAATGTCAGTTTTACTTAGATGCTACAGGTCCTTGAATGTGCTATGCTGTGGAAATATGTTTCCTCTTAGTGATAATTTTATCCTTTTCCAAACTAATGTCAGGCATCTGTGCTTTTGTGTACTGGAAGGCCTCTTCAGTGAATTATAGTTATCTTTACATGCGAAGATAAGTAAAGATTCACTTAGCCTAAAATGAACTGGGGGCCATCCTTGAGATCTGCCATTCATTCAGGGAAATAGCAAGTTCCACCAACTATACAATTTGTTCTGGACACAGAACAAAATGTAACTAGTGGAAACCATTGATACTTCTAGTTATCATTACTAGCTTTCAACTTTGCATATTTAAATATAAATTTAAATTACATATCTTCATATAGAAAGAAAAGCATTAAGAATGCTATGATAAAAGAATGACTTTGAGTGTCCCAGAGCCCCAAGTAACAATACTAAAGGGAGCCTGATACTTGAGAAAGTTTGAGAATATGGCAGAAGAAGCCCTGGGATACTCTTTTTCTCCTCGTCTGTGTTTCACAAGTCTGTTGATAAGTTATTGGAGAAATCTTCAAGAATTCTTAAAGAAGACCAGGACCTCTTACCCCATGTTTGCCATTTTAGTGTGGAAATTTTTGTCTCCCATAGCGCTGGGAGAGGTTTTCAAAGGTCTCCAGGAAGGATCCAGGCAGCTGAGCTCTTGGAGTATTCCAATATGATGGAATTAAGACATAAAAGCACGAGCTGCATGGCCATCTAGTTGTGGTGTAATTAATATCCAGTATCAAATGTCTTTGGTAAATGATTAAACAGCTCAGGGAAGAGGCAAGTGTGTCTTTCTGGTGTGTATTTTCAGATTTGAATAATTCAATAATGTTGACATGAAAAATAAAGAACCACAGTTTGTATGTCTCACACAGGTTTGGAAACTCTGATGTGTAGCAGCTTTCCAAAGAACCATGTTAGAAATTGAGAAGCTTATTTCAAAGCTTAGGCTGCCAGCTGAATCTGCAGTAGGCAGAAATTTTGCAGGGACAGCTTGTCTTGCAAAGTATCCTGCTGCTGTTTCTTTTTTCCAGTGATGGAAATAACCGAGACTAGATTTCCCTCTGTGCTGCACCCCACCACAGCCCATATTTGAGCTTCAGATGGAAACATATTCAGAAGAATATGCAAAGGAGGACCAGAATTATGTATTCTCTTAGGGTAACCAGACTTACATGGCTAGTAAGAAACAATGTGCACATGGTGCATGTAAACAAATGCTGTTATAAGCAAGCCTGCAGTATCAGGGATTTTCCCTAGCACTCAGAAATGAATTGCTGCAAACAATCAGAAGTGGCTGTGTTCAGAGTCAACTGCATAGAGTGAGATATACCTACTTTATGCTGAACAATATGCATGGAAATACAAAGTCATTTAGGTATCAAAAACCTTTAATATCACCCAGTCCAAACATAGATATATGCTCAATACATGAAACAGAGAAATAGAGATAGTGTCCAGCTCTGTGGAGTTCAGTCTGGGCCTTTCCCATGTCAGAGATCCTTGCTGTGTCACACTTATCCCACTCTCAGCATGTGTCTTTGCTAAGAGTTTCCCTTCTCCCTGCCAGGGCTGTGCCCTTTTGAAAACATAATCTTTCCCTACTCACTGAGCACACATGAGCCTGGAGGTTGGTAATATTCATCAGCCTTTCCTCCTCTCCAGGATCACAGCTAGCCTGAGTCAGCACAAATATTTGCTAAGTTAATTAGACTTTTTCTTTAATCTCAGAGTAATTTGAAGTAAGGTTTGGCTTTATTCTTGTAATATTTAAACACATGCATGAGTTCCGGTTTCTTTCTTCCAGTTCCTAGTTTTGCCATTGTGAAGTCATCTGGTAAAAACATGATCCTTCATTCAATTATTTGCTTATTTTATTTGATCCTCTTACAGATTTATGTATGAACTGTGTTATATTTTTGGAATGACTAAGTAACTTTGTCTACCTGAGCCAGTGTAGGTTGATTCCCATAGAACTACTCTGTAGCAGACAAATAGTTATTGGAAATTGTGCATAAATCTTCCACAGTTCCTGTTTCATTTTGGTGGCATCTTCACTGAGCTGATCAATAACAAAGTCTGTAATTTCTCTAGTGCTTCTTTACAATGTTGCAATGTTGTCAAAATCACAAAAGAACATCATTTGTCAATTTATGTCACTCCCAGCATAGCAGATTAGAAAATTGAGATCTCTGTCAAAATGATTTCCAGATCATCTCCCAAAGATTACCTCCTCAATTTTTTTTTTTTTAAGTTTACGTTTTCCAACATTTTTATCTGAGTGATTGAAAGAGGAGCATATTTTTTCCTTGTCTCCTTGGAGACCTTGAAATTGAGATGCTGTATAGTTTAACCCACAACATAAACAAAATTAATGAAAAAATAGAGTATGTCCCTGCTCAGCTCATGGCTCATAATTCTACTCAGTTCTGTGAGAGTCTGACAAATGCAAGATTATGGGGATTTTTTCCACCTTTTAAGATATTTTTATTGTAATAGAATTATTATTGAGTTTATTTACTGGGGGTAGGTTGATTCGGATATAAGCAGAAATGTAAGAATAGCCAAGTATGTGAGAGAATGAAAATGTTACCAAAAAAAGTCAGCTTTGTTTCTCCTAGATTTCCATTTCCATACTAAATTTTCCAACCTCACCCAACTTCTTTGTGGGGGAAAAAATCCTCTTAATCTGAAGTTCTGTCTTGCTCCCAGCTGCTTTAGTTCACAGCCCAGTTAAAGTCTCAGCTGAATGGCTGGCTTACATTTTCCATACATGAGGCTTAACATTGAACAATTTTTCCTCTGTTTAATCAGTGTCTTAAATTGGTCCGAAGTAAAAGTCAAAGGTAATCAAAAAGTCTTCTTTGAGCAGATCAGATTAAAAAACCCCAGAACTTTATTACGTGATCAAAGTTTCAGATCAAGTCTTTTGTCTTTTTGTGTGGATGCCCCTGCCATCATGTGTACTCTCTTCCCTGCTCCCACCCCTTCATTCTGTCCTTTGAGGTGAACTTCTTCCCTGGAGGGTTAATTAATTTGCTGACACTGTGCAAGAGAGGAGACCCTCCATCAGATAACCAGCAGTCTTTCTGGAGCCATGACAGTACTCCAATTTGCTATCATATTCATGGAAAATTACAGAATTGCTTCCGTGTAACTGTAAAAAAAACCCACTTATTTTGCTTGAATAGTTATTTACAAGGGGGTTTATTAAGTGAATGATAAGTAGTAACATTTTTTTCCTAGCTGGGATTTATCTTTAAAGTATCCTGTCTGCTTAGCATGCCTGTGTTATCATTACTGGTAAGATTTCATTGCTTCCTTTCTCTTGAGATATGCCAGTATTTTTGTAATGAAACTGGATACAAAAGCTGACTCATGGCAGCACAGAAGTTGTTCTCTCCTAAACTAATGCTCAGACTTTGGCAACTTTACCCATTTCTTTCCTCTGCCACTTCAAACTTTAACGAGGAAAAAAGATAGAGACTCTTGAGCAAGAGTTTTTCCTCTCTTGTGATGTCTGGTTTCTAAAATATTGCCAAGATTGAAAGACTGTTAAGAGATAATCTGAGTCAATATTAGCATAATAACCATCTGTAAGGTTGTCAAGGAAGGCCTGGAATTTATGACTTAGTACTGAATATGTTAGAATATTTCTTAACAGGAAAATAAATAATATGAACAGTAGGCTGCATAGTCCAACACTGATACATATATACATATATGTATATAATTTTTTTAATAAAATATTTTGTATATACAAAAATATTTTTCTTGACAAGTGATAGGTACTGTTTCCCCTTAGCAGTATATTTAGACCAATGAACATTTGTTTTCTCACTTATGAAAATGTATCAAGAAATTTTAGACGTATGCAGTCATAACCAAAGGAGAAAGATTGATGGCCATACTGGAATCACTGTAATTTTAACTTTTCATTTTAGAAGTAGAAACACTTGATGTGAGCAATTGTCAAAGTGCTGAGAGGAATGTCATGTCTGCACATTTAGAAGAATTTGTTGATGATCTGTAACTCCCAGTTCTGTCTTGAAAATCCATCTCCTCATGCTGTACAAGTAGAAATACTCACATGAGCATGTATAAGTGAAAAAAGTGATTGATTCCAATCTGTACTTACTACAGTACATTACCTTTATGAAGATTACCAGAATACACTCTTCTGCAATATTCTCAGCTTGCAACATAAATTAGAGTTGTATTTGAATAATCAGAGAGCTGGGAATCAACTTCCATTGCAACCTTTGGCAGATCAGCTTGCCCAGAGCTCTGGCAATGTGTGTGTGACATTGCATGAAACTATTAGAGAAACTTGCTGTTTAAAAATCTGTTATGTTTGCAAGATTCTTGTAAAATGGTTATGAGAAACTAAATCTTTACTTTTGGATTAAAAATAAATATTCTTGGTTTTTTTATATTACTGCATTAGCGAAGATAACTTCATGTTAGAAATAGAGTAAAAGTCATTTTGTTTCATAAAAATTAATAATTAGTTTTGCTTTTTATTCTTTCAAAACCTATTACACAGATTGAAAAAATAGATTTGAATCAATGGCTAGATGTGTCTGCTGTAAAATATGTTTAAATCTGCTGAAATTAGTAGATTTACACCAATTAAGTATAATTATATAAATATCCTTGCTGATTTTAGCAGTCATTTGCTACTTATAAAGCAAATTGTTATTGTTATGGAAAATGTTTGCATCTAGTGTTTATCAATGTTGTACATTTTTATGATTAACAGGATTTCTAATGTGGCAGTATGGAAGCCTGAGTTCTTAATCTTGCTTTCCTCTAAATTTTCCTAAGTTCTTAGTTGACAGAGGGTCTTGATTTGGAAAGGAAAATTAGTAAAAATAATCCGCAGACTTTGGTAACGTATTATTGCCTTCAGAACCAAGTAAATCTTCAAACTGAAGCTTGTGATTTAGAGGTATCTTTTAATATGAGCATGGAAATCATCTAGGATAAAGCAGCATTAAAATATCAGTGTTTTTCTACAAAATAGAATGTCACTGTTTACCTAAGCATGTCTAGCATCTGTTTGAAATAGCTGAGATTGTGATGAGAAACTGGGGATGTTGGAGTCAAGTTGAGCAAGGGAAAAACGTGAGAGTGGGGGAAGGTGATGTAGCTTTGTTTTGTTTTGTTTTTTTTTTTTTTTTGTCTCATCATTCTAATTATTTTAACTGGCAATGCATTAAATTACTTTTCTTTATGTTCCTTGTGGTTTGGGTGTGATCATAAGTGGTAAGTGAACTTCATGGCTTTTTATCAGTTCATAATCTTGTTTTTGTCTGTTTTTCTTGCCCTGCTTTTTTGAGGAGGGGGAGAGAGGCAGTGACTGGGTGGGCAACTGGCAGCTGTCTCAAGTTAACCCATCATATGCAAAGAAAATGACAACATCAAATCAAACATAGATATAACAATAAACAAACAGATCTTTCTACAGAGGGCAATGACATTTTTGATCTCCATCAAGCTCAGCAGTCAGTGTTAAGACTACCCAAGTTTGTCTTTTTTATTTCTTCATCTTCTATCCTTAAATTTATAAGAATAAATTGTCTTTCAAACTGCAAAGTCCATTTAAACCACAGACTATGCTAAGATGATATATTTGGTAATAATTCAGCAGTTTAGCTTTAGCTGTTGTTGCATTTTTCTACATTTTTTTGTCCTTTTGGACTAAAATGGAAGATACTGGAAATACTGAGTTTTATCTGTAAGCAGTTACAAGTTTTGAGATATTATTTACCTGTAAATGCATATGGCATAGGAATTCTGAGCCCAATTCTCTCTGTGTCTGTTCATTTTCTGGTTTTGTATGATTGAACAAATGAAGGTGACCATCTTCATTATATGGTCAAGCAATTAGAATTTAGCAGTAAGAAATACTACTTCAGTATGGTGGTTAAATTGAAATGTTATGTCTCAATTGATACAGTTTAAGGACTTAAGCTTTTTTTTGCAAAAGCTTGCTTGATATTAGGTTTCAGGTTTATGAAATGCTGAGACACAAATGTGCTTTTTTTTTTGCGCATTAAAGAGAACAAATGACTTGCTTGCAATTTTCCTTTAGTTGCCAAATTCTGTAGAATGTCTGTTGTTTGGTTTTGGGTTGGTTTTTTTCGGGTTTTGTTGTTTTTTTTGTTTTGTTTTGTTTTGTTTGATTTGATGCATTTGTTTGTCTTGTTAATTGCTTTGTTTAATCCTAGATGTGCCTGAAACATTTTTTTTAAGTCTGTATCAGTTTACAGTATTGACTTTCCCCTCAACTCCTTGTGACCCTGGCATGCCAGTGGACCAGATTCCTAAAGTTGAAATGAATTCAATTTTTCATGCTTTATAAAAGCAGCTGAGTTGTGCACAGTCCACTTAGTAGTTTCATGTATTTTGTTAGCCAGAGGAAATTTCTTGCTACAAACACTGTAGCTATCCACATTTGTCTTCCCCTGAACTTGATGTCACTTATTATGGTTAAGGATCCAGCTGGAGTGTTTTGGACAGGGTGAAGATACTATTGGTTATTATCCATCTGCACGGATAGGTCTCTGTAAACAAACAGAAGCAATGCTAACAGTGTGGGATGCCTAAAGAAGTTCATGATCTTTCTGGATCAGCTAGCAAATAATGCTTGCTTAAAACTATCATGAGCAGGCAGTAAGTACATAGAAAAGCAAGCTATATCTTGGGTGCCTGAGACCTCTTTCTCCTTCCTGAAGCTGATTAAATAATGTAAATGCCTGCATACATACATAATAAGCATCTGCATGTTCGGACTGCCAGAAACAAACACATTTATCTTCATTGCTGCGGACTTGTTGTGTTGTGCAAATGTGTCATCCACGTCTGATACAGCAGTAGCCCTGTCACAGATTTAACAAGATTAGATGACCTCCAAAAAAAGCTTTGCAAAACATTACAGATAATGCTATGCAAATTGACAAGTAGCATAGACAAAAAAGCTTAATAATTACTCCTTCTTCTTTTAAAACATTTTTCTCTTTTGGAGGTCAAGCCAGGTTAATTTATAGAGTCTGAAAGTGTCTGTTACACACACTGTGGTCGTTTTGCAGAAAATCTAGGGGAGGGGGGAAAAAACCCAAACAGGCTAAATTAGGAAAAGTGATCAGTGTAGGTTATGTTATCAGGTCTTCACTGAGCCTCAAAGGTCAGGGAATTTCAGTTTACAGTTGGACTAGCTCCAGCAGAGCCAACACTCAGAGTTAATGTGACCCTGCTGGGTTAGAAAATGATTTAAAAGAACCAAAAATCCCCAACAAACCATTGAACAGTAATTGCTCCAGCAGTGATACACTCGTACATTGAAGGATTTCTGCTGGATAATGTCAGTGACATCTAATTTGTGGGTCAGAGTTCCCATAGCACTGTCTCATGATTGCTTTCTGACACAACTTTTCTCACCAGAGAACTTCATCCTGTTGAGATGTTTGTGGATTCATGGCCATTAGGCTGAACTTGGGTCAAATATTAAAACTTTTCAGTAAAGTCTAACCCTTTCCCTTGGTCCTAAAGACAAGGAAGTAATTAATTTATCCTGTTTTTAGTAGTCCTGCCAGCTTTAAATAATTAATTGTATGTCAGTTTCAATATTTTAATGTGGATTACTTTTAATGATCCACCCTGACTTTTAGAGGGTCCTTACTATATCAGCTACAACTTATGTAGATACAGTGACTTGTTGACTACCTGGTTGTCTTTCAAGATGACAGTTAAATGTAAATCTAGTGCAGAATATGGAAAACTGAAGTTTGGAGGCTTTTTTACAAAAAAGAGCATTGGGGTGATTGCATTGAGCAGTGGAGGAGAGTAGGAGCTGGACACTCCTGAGTCTTCCTTTTGCATAAGGACTTAGCTTTTGAATCCCATCTTTTGATCAACACCATCCACCTCTTCTAGAGAAGTAAATTTGAAGCAACTTTACTGGATTTCTATCAAGTGAGTTTCAGCTGGCAGATCCAACCTGTTGACTACAGGGCATGAAGTCCAGAGAGCTAGCACAGCTCCAAGAGAAACCCTGCCTGAGGCATGGGAAGTGTGGAGACTGTCAGCTGTTGGCACCTGGCTTTGTTGCTGGCTAAAGTGGGCTTCATTCTGGAGCTGGAAGCTGTGTGGAAAAGGTGTGGCTGAGCTGCTCTTCTGAGCTGGGGTTTAATGGTGTTACTGCACTGTAAGTCTCTCGGGGTCAGCCACGTGCAGCACTGTCTGCTCTGTGAGCACGTCAGCTCACGGCTTTCTAGTCCATGACTAAGCATGTAGGGCAGATGGACATGGACATTCCTAAATGTCCAAGACAAAGGACTTTACACCAGCCTGAGGGATGGCCAATAGCCAGCTCAGATGTCAATTTAATAATGGTTTGGGACAAATTTCTGCTCTGATGTTTTGAGAACTTCTTTGGAAGTCTCCTTGGGACGTGAAACACTGATGGCTCCATCATTTGGGCAGTTTTGGGAAGTGCTTGCATGAAACTAGAATGAGCAGTAGAGATATTGATAAGTAAAAAGACATCTATCAGTGCATTGTATGCAGGACTAAGTGCAGACTTGTGAAAGGCAAATGTAATATCACGTAGGTGAATGACTGGTTTTAAATTATTAAAACTTGTTAACCTGAAATTTTAGTGCTCTCAGAATATATTCTGTTCATGAGGCCTAGCAAGCTTTGCAACTGCTTGCTTCTTCCCATTCCCTTTTATTCCCTTCATTAGTTATCAATTTATAGGAATTTCAATGAAAAGACTACCTGAGGGAAATCGGTCTGTGAAGTCCATTTGAGCACTTTAGAGTTCAAATACCTTCTCTACTGAGCAAACAAGAAGAGGGGTAATGAATATGGAAGTCTGTCCTCATTACAGCACAGCACCTGAAAGTGTGTAGCCATAAACAAGACATTGGCTTTGTGGATCTGTGGCTTTTTTTAATATATAAGTGTCAGGTCCCCCAGCATGTCAATTATCATTACTATATACTGTTACTCCTAGATTTGTTTTGAGGTATGATAAATATTATGATTTTTTTTTTCACATACGTTAACCATAATTTCAAACTCAGAATCCTCCTAAGTCTAAGTTTTGAATAGAAGATACACTGTTAGGACACAATTCAGGCCCAGGTGTTAACTACAGTCTTTCAGAAGTTTGGAATCGGTAGTTTATAGCAATATTTTTCTCCAGAATAAAATTAACCCAACTTATCTCTACTATCTGTTATTTGGTCCAGTTGCATGTTCAGAATGGTGTGACTAAGAGCCAAGAACTTATTTCAGGTGCACACAATTACATTTTGCACAAGAAATATTTACATTCTGAATTTTCTTGTCAAATTATGTAGGTACTTAAAGTTTATATATGTTTAAAAAGAAATCCAAAGCTGTTACATAAATTTAACGACAAAAAAAAAATCCTGAAGGACCATTAACTAGGGGATGTGAATTATGGTTTTAATGAACAGTAGTTGAAGGCTGGACAAATATACTAGCAGCCTGTTTATATTCTAATTATCCATTGTCCTGGGTTTTGTCTGGATCTCATTCCTGGGTGATGTGTTAGAATACATTTGAATTCAGGTAAGGACCATTCCATTTTGTACCAAAAAAAAAAAAAATCAATTTAAATGACCCGTTTCAGAATGATATCATGCATTAGCTAAAATACCAGACATTTGGTTCATGGTTGTCCTTGTATGCTCATGAAATAATAAGGTTCCATTTGTACTTTGAAGGAAAAAAACATGTTTCAGTTGATAAGTTTAATGTAAATATTGATAAGTACCTCCTGTGATACAGTCACTGTTTTTAAAAACTAAAACCCCTAAAGCTTCTGTAGTTCATTCTCTGACTTCACAGGTAAGACTGTGATTTCACTTTTTTTAAGTGTGCTGCATGTATTTTATCAGACATCAAACTGTTGCTTCTGAATGTTTTTAGGAATGTAGTGTTCAGTAGTAAAAGGTGAACAAAGCTCTTGAGCTTAGTGCCAGCATTTCTAAAGGATAGTGCTGATAAATTCATTAAGAGCAGCATGGAGACATGAAGCATCAACATAAATATTTGATATCACACCACACACCTTCATAGTTACATTTCATTCATTGTAACCAGGAAGCAGATCCTTACAGGATACAGCTTTCCTGGCGTTGGTTGGTTTTGAGTTTTGGGGTGTTTCCCCCTGTGAATTTTGAGTAGTGTCACATAAAATTACACAATGAACACTTTCTACATCTTTATAGACTTTAGGCTCACTGTGATGGACACAAATGTAAGTGCTGGCAATTATTTTCAGAGTTGCTTTGAAAAGCAAGCCCTGTCCAGCAATATTATCCGCATAATGCATGATGACTGTGCAAGAACAGAATTATCTCAGCCCCAAAGTTTATGTTTTTCTAAGTCAGTGGTGTACAAATGCAGTGGGGAAAAATAAAACCAGAAAAAAAAGGCAAACTTCCCCAGGCTTTTGTAGTTTGACGCACAAACTGATCTATAGTGAAGTTTGAGGCCAGGTGTACAGCTCAGTTGTTAGCATATGGCCAGCTAGACCCTCTGAGTTTATTGTGCACATTAAATAATCATGTTCATGACTTAATTTCAAACAGATGTCTTTGTAGCACAAAGTGTACAGGACTTTGTAGGTACACACAGTTTGTGGTGATTGGGGTGGGGCTGTGTCCAGCCTCATCCCCATGGGTGCAGCTGTGAGCAGCAGGTGAGCAGCACTGACAGCAATGAGCCATGGAGTGCCCAGGGGCACTGACCCATCACCAAAGGGAACAGAGGGCACACAGGGGCATGGCATGGACAATGAGGCTGGGCTGAAGGACAAGAAATATAGATGCTTGAAGCCTTCTGCACTGGCATGGTGTTACTCTGTATGGGTTGAAGCCTTCTGGAATTACAAGGGGATACTCTGTGTATCGTGATCATCTCAACTGTGATGTGTGCAGTGACAGGACTTGGAAAGTATGGCTACAAAAGTCTGAATTGCCTGTTTTCAGCACGGCAGTGAAAGGGATTGTACTAGTAAGTGTTAAAAGCAGGCTGTTTTTCACATAAATTCATTGAAATGTCTTGCAGAGTTTGAAGTCAGAAAAACAATTTTGTGTGTTAATGGCTTCATTAGACATTGTCTCTGACAGTGGAATCATAAATATTTTCCTACTCTCTTTGCAAGGCAGATTGTCTGGTGTCAGGTCCTTACAATTTTGAATAAGGAACTTGCCTTTATGCTGATGAATGTTTTTTAGGAATTATTTTTAACTTGGAATCTGATTAGACTGGTTAATGGAGTTATTAGAATTTTGACAAATGAAACCATGGTAGATACCTGGAACATGCTGCTTAGATTGCGATCTGGTTTGCTTTTCCTGTGACTGTTTAGGTGCTCATCTTTCTGTTTCCTTCCATCTTCAGCAGTTGGTTGCCTGTGCAAAACTCAGTCCCTCAGATGTTTGCACTCACCTACTCCACATCTCCATGCATAGAGGGAAAAAAGTGGCATGAGTCACGTGTTTTCAACCTGTTAGTTCTAAAGCCATGTGTACATTTAAAAAATAAAACTTATACTACAGTCCTATCTGTTTAAAATATCTCCTTTGTAGTGAACTTTGTCCCTCTTTCTACTTTTTTTTTTTGCACAGTCTTTCTTCATTTTCTCTTTCTTCTCTCTCCTTTCTTGCTCGCATGTCATTCTTATATAGCTGCATTTTCTAGCTGGAGTTGTACAGATAAGTCAGTACTTGGCATTTGTGTTTCATCTTTTGACAAGTCCATCACTTCCCCATGACTGGAAGTTCCATTTTGTGTACAACTCTCCTGTTTGCCCAAACTTTGCATGCTGCCAGGGAATCAAAGCAAATAGGTTGGCAGCTGATGATTGCATCAGGTGCTGCATCTTGTCCTCAATTTCCTCACAGCTGAGAATGCCTTTTTCTGCACCAGAACTTGAGCTGGCAGTACCCCAACAAAATCCCCAGCAAGCCTTTTCACTATGTGGTAATCTTCCACCAGCTGGGACTGGAGAGCCTGAGGAATTGGGTTATTCACAGGATGATATTTCTAAGAATATGTTTTATACTGACTTCTTATGGTACAATTTCTAGCAGTGGTACATTTTAAAATACCTGTGTAATAGCTCTGGGTTCTGGCTGTGCATCTCAGTGTGTGAGTGAAACTTCAATTCTCCTTCTCAGGGTTAGGTGATGAATCTTTCTGTTTCTTGAGAAAAATTCACATCTCTGTTTCAGTGAGAAACCAAGCACATTGAGTCTAATTCATGGCTTTCTCCCTGAGTACTCCATGAGCTTATTTTAAATAAAACACCCATAATTGTTAATAATAAGAGCTGGAAAAAATGTCCTATAAGCTGGAAATGATGATTTATTCAGGCAGTCACATGCTGAATTCAAGTGAGTAATGCAGAAAAGATGGGGCAATACCACTCCTCCCTGATCTGGTCTGCTCACCTAACATTGGCAGTCCCTGTATCCTTCTGTAGGTCAGAACAGACTGTTATGGTAGTTATAGAGCATACAAATGTAATATAAAAAATGTAATATAAACAAGAAACCCTGGAAATTTACTTTGTGTGGCCGATGGAGCTGTGCCCCAGGCTGAACATGGACATTTTATAAAAACTTAGATGAGCAGAGATGACTTGCAGCATGGTTGTTCTCTACGGAGATGGAGGTGAAACGCTTTATCTTATTTTCAGTGTTCTTCTAAAGTGAAATCTTAGCTACCCTTAAAATCTCTGTCTAAAAAAGGCATTTTTGGTTTATTATGGACATAGAAAACAATAGATGCTGTATAGACAATGATATGTTGTGGCAAAATCTGAAAGTTGAAATTGGTTTTGAGAGAAAATTCAGCTTTTTTTTTTTCCCTGCCACCACCAAAAGTCAAATGGCAACTGAAAACATTTTTGTCTTGCTTTTGATATCTTAGTAATAACATGAGGTCTTTAATGTCTCAATAACACAATATAGCCATACTATATCAGTATTCCATCTTGTTTAGCCTGTGCTTAGCTAGTGGGAGTGAAGAAAATAGCACTGCAGCAATTTATAGGGCAAATACTGCTCTTCCTGTAACTGCAGTAAATCTAGTACACATAATGTCTATTTTATTTATCCACAGAGAATCTCATAATTCAGCACAAAAAAATTATGCTTCCTTTAGGAGAATTACAAGTTTCCATGACAGATTTGACTGCTTAAATGCCTATTCAAATGAGTGAATTTGATACTTCTAAATCCAATATTATTACTGTTGGATTGCAAATTTTATTGGAAGAAGAATGAAAGCAAGGATTTTCCTTTTAGTAATAGCAGGGATTCTTGGTTTGTTTTGCGGGTTTTTTTCCCCCTTTCAACTGCGGACAGCCTCTTCTACACGACAGCTGACACGATCTATGCATGCAATGCTGTATTTCTCAGGAATTTTCTATATTGTGGGCAGAGCTGTTGGGAGAGATGTGTATCTCAGTGGAGATTTTGACTGATCATGACCAGCTCAATAGCCTCATTCCTAGGATTGGGTTGTTTTGAAGTTGGTTGCAGATAATTAATTCAATGTCAATAGAAATATGTGTAAAAATGAATGCATCTGGGAGGCTTGCAAAAGAAACCCCCAAAACCCTCAAACTTCACCTTTCCTAGTATAAAAGCTAAGGTTGCATGACTGCTCACACTAACCAATTTCTTCATTTTCAGAAGTCTCGTGTTTATATATTGATAATTTTACTAGATGAAATAGTGACTGGATAACTATAGCACACACAATGAAGTTTTGGCTTTGCTACTATCTCATTTACCCCATCTACTTATTTATCTTCTGGATGAAAATCCCTTCATATCACACAGATTATGGTAACAGTGGGGATAGATTGGTCCAATGTTTAGTCTAATCCTAACCTGAAAATTCTGAAGGCTGGACCCACCCAATATTATCCAGCAGGGCTCAGACTTAGAAGGATCTTGCAAGTCAGATTTTTTTGTGCAACCTGTGGTACTCCTGAGCATCAGATGCTTCTAAATCCAATTTCTGTTTCACCTAAGGTAACAGCTTTGGTTGATGTGCCTTTACCTGTCTTTTCAGAGCCGTTTTGGAGGGGCAGATATTTGGAGGGATTACTCTGATATTTTTCATTTCCCATTCCTGTAGCTTTGTCTTGTTTCTTCTGCATCTTTCTGTTGTGCTTTTATTCATCTCAAGGAAAAGTCCAAGCCGAAAACCTTACTCAAACATTTCAGCAGGGCTTCAAAAGTGACTTCAACAAGCCCTACCCATCCCAAAACAAATTTTTGTACTTCTGTGCATAGTCTTAATATCCAAAATGATTCTGTGGAGAGAAAGGATCATTCCTTTGCCAAGAGCTCTTGCCAGGAATTGATGTTTTTTCTCAGTAGATTTGTACACTTTATGTCTAGTGGGGACAAAAAAATCATGGTAGCATAATGAGGCTGCAAAAATTAACATCAGCAAGATTTAAAATTTGGGCCCAAAGAGGCCTGAAAGTTAGAGAGGAAATGAACCAGGCTATACTTTCAGGTTCAGAAAGGATAAAGTTTGTAGTACTTTACAAATGAGACTGCATTGTGTTTCTTCATCTAAATGTAGCTTCTATTATAAAGAAAAGTCATAATGATTAGACTGTTGTGGGCTGGATTCATTAAAGGGATTAGCTTGTCTTTGGGCATATGTGTTTATCTAGCTCTGAGCATGATATGTGTATATAAATCTATTCCCACACAGAAGACTTTGTTAGCTTTAACTTGAGATTGCTTGACAACATAGCCCACCAACACAACCTGTAAGGAGGGAGGAAAAGCAAAGCTGTTCTTTCCTGTAGTCCTCACTCTATGTTGTATTCATTAATTATGTCTAATTACTCTTTCTGTGCCTTATGCAGAAACTCCACATTTCATTCCAGATTATAGGGAAGCAGTTCAGAAATCAACCCAGTTTCCTGAATATATGGTCATGATTTTTTAATGGTGATGGCTGAAGGTGTTATAAATGACATGATATGTTTTCCCATGCCTTATTTTTGATAGTTTGCAAACTTACAGGCTCTGCAGCCTCGCTTACTTTTATGTGAGACAGGACTGCAGATGGAATTTGTCAAAGGAAATCATCTTGAGTCAGTGTTTTCAAAATGTCAGTGTATCATGTTGGTCTTGCCTCGTTCTTAATTTGCCTGTATTTACATCCAATTCCACTCTGCTTTTAATATGTTCTGAGAGTACATAATAATTATTTGTGATAATGATGACATATGGATGGTGAGACAGCTGAGCTTAGTGGGTAGTGCCAATGCTTTACCAGGATAAGTGCTGTGGGCAGTTTTGGATGTGACAACTAAGGAATCATTCAGTTCAAATACAACTCCTCTTTAAGGATTTTTCCTTCCTATTATCTTATTTCTACTTGCTTTGCAGAATGTATCCTCACCTGTGATTGGCATTCTTAGAAGTTTATCTTCGCCGGAAGAACAAGGCTGTAGCCCTCAATTGAAGGATTGTTCCCTAGTGGCTTATCTAATAAATAGCCTTTTTTGCTGGAAATGTCACATATATATAAGGGCCAAAGATCATTTGGCATCTCTGCCAGACCCCCTCCATCATGCTATGTTTACTGTCACAAGACATTTAGTTTCATAAGAGAGCAGCTGTGCCAAATATTCCTAACAAAAACTGAGTACCAGTCACAACTGCTTTGACTGAAAAACATGCTACTGGATCATAAAAAGCTTGCAAATATGCCTCAGAAGTCAGCAAATGTTTCTGTCCCCATTGTGTCAGGAGAATGAGTGGGCTTTTCCTCAGTGCCTTTTTACCAGTGCTCTACTGCATGTTACTCTGTGGATTTGCTAGGAGTTGCATATAGTGGTTTCCTCTGCCACTGGAAATCAGCAAAAGGATTTTGCGATGGCCAGAGACTCCTTTCACGAAACACAGGAAGGCTGTGAGGCTGCTACATCTACAACGCATGGTTCTGACTAATGAATGGAACAATTTCATTTGAGGATTTTTCATTTTTGGGGAATTACAAAATACAGCAGTGTTGGCATCTTGATTTATCATTGTATTTAAACCACGCTGTGGGAATTCATTATATCAATATAATCTAGTCACTGTGTTTATATATTCTGTGACACACTGAAGCACAAGTTACCTGGGCTGGGATAGGTAGGTGTGTCACTTCTGGGTCCTTTTTCTTACGTTCCTGCTTCTATGCATTCTACATGTCAAGATGGAAGATGAATAATGTGCTCCTTAGTCTGTCCATACATTAGCTCTACCTAATTTCTCTTGCTCTTTCCAGGTCTCAAATTCTTTTCACCCCTTGATTAGTAACCATGGTGCTTGTAATGTACTGCAATTATAGATTGGAATGTACCAGCACAGAGTAATTTATGCAAAAGTAATTACTTAAATGACTCTTCATTATATTGCAATCAAATCCTAGATGCTTTGGTATAGATGTTATATATCCGATCTCAGCATGCTACTTAAAGTCTTTTGAGTCAAATTCTGAAACTATGTAAATCAGTGCAGTTCATCTGTACAGCTCTAGTGCTTTGAAAAGGACTGCACAGAGCAGTACAACTATGAAAGAAAAGAATTTGAACTTATAAACCAACACAGAAAGGTAGATGTGAGTGAGCCTAAAGCACTCTGAGAACAATAGGCTCGACAATGACAGCGATCAAATTCTTTCTTCTTTCATATTCCTTTGAGATCATTTCCTGTATTTTTACTTTGGCCACTGAGCTAGCCACAAAATGGTGAATGAAGCCTATTTCAATTTAAACTGTACTGCAGTTTTTGTTGTTTGTGGGGAGAAGGGGGGTTTCTGGCTGAGTCAAGGCCTTAGCAGTGGGGTGCTCCCATTTTATCTTGTTATCCCATTTAATCTTTATAGCTATAGCTAAGTTGCCTTTGACTGTTCTCTTGGCAATTTTAGGCAAACCTGACAACAGTTCATTTGGAGAACTGCACTGCAAGATGTGTAACTGAGGCCTCAGAACGTACTAATGAAATTAGCATGTCTGCATCATGTTGCAGGGTAGTGAGGGGCCTTTATAGAAATATAGAGTCTTTAGTTCAGAGTATTATAATTGATTGAACTCTGATTAATGTGGAAACTCACCCTCATCTCCTCTGTAATTCAGGGTGAAATCCAAAACTACCCAGAACTTCTGGAAAGGCACTGAAGGGTTATTATTCACCATGAAGTCTTTGTGCCAACACTGCTTCTGTATTTTAGGCAATGCTGCAATGTTTGTTGTGGTTTGAGTGAGTACAAGGAAAATCTCCTTTTCCAATTCCGGTTTTCATTATATAGAGAGATTTGCATAGAGCACATTAGTTCAATCAAGTCTTATGGAAAATAATTCCAGGGAAGTCTAAAAAATCTCTCAGCTATGGTACTTAATGTGGTCAGCAGGAACTGCCAGTGAGAATCCATCCATCTTTCTGGTTCAGCTACTTTGTCATTAGGTAAACAGCATGGCATCTATGTTTCACAAAAGTATTTCTTCCAGCAAGACACTGTTTCCCGCTTTGTTTGAAACAATTCAGTGCTAAATGTCTTTATTTCTTTATAATTCCACTTCCTGCCCTCCTTTCTATCTATTAGGAGACAGTGGCAATCTGTTCTCAATTTCTGCCTGAAGAGATGATGCCACATATGAAATATTTGTACATAGGTCCTTGGCTAAGTTTGTTTGTATTAAAACTTGAACAAAACTTGGGCAGCAAGTTTCATGCTGACCAGAGAGACAGTATAGCTGCATTATTGCTACAGCTAGGATGCTAATCCCAGACTTTGATACATCTTTGCAAAATGTATAGTATACATCTTTGCAAAAGAAGGTCTATATAAAGAACAGATATTTGCTCTTATTCTGCTATTTTAAAGTAGCTTTAGACTATCTAGTCTGCAGAGAGAATTATTGAGGCTTTGCTCCAGTATGGATGCAGAGATCTGAAAGGTAGATTATACTGATTATCATCAATTGTCAAAATCACAGATTTTAAGTCCTCAAGAAGAAAGGAAAGGATCTCCATTATGTACATGACTTCAGAAAAGTGTTTCCCCGTTTTACAATACAGCGTTCCGATTTCAGGCTCTACAGGTTTTTTTAGATCATGTCCTTCCATTTTTCTCTCATTCTGGTCACACATAGCTCATCTTACATTTGGAAGGACAGTGCATACTTGAGGTGAAGATGTCCATTTCTCCTGCAGATGTTTTTTTGAATGTGGGCAATGTGTCTAGTTGATAAGTGAATGTCTGATTACCCTATCTGGGACTTCATGGTGGTTTTTAGCCTGCCAAGGGAGCAGGACCAGTGAATGAGCCCAGATTTTGGTAGTCTCCAGCCAGGAGTACCTGGCAGGCTGGTGGATGCAGTTCAGGCCCTCCCTCTGCCTTTGCTGTTCTCTTTGGGCCAGGTAAATGAAAGCTAATATGGGGTTTTCCTCCTGGTGAAATCCTACCTGCCTGTAGTACATGGATCACTTAGGTTATGACACTCTGAAAGGCATTAAAACTCCCACCCTGCAGCAAGTGTGTGTCCCCACAACATTGTATTTAGTGAGAAGTGATGGTTCAAGAAAGGAGAGCACAGTGATACAATTGTTGCTCCCAGCCTTTTCTTCCTAAATACACATTATTGAGGCCAGTGTCCCTTTCATTTTTCTCTTGTAATTTATTAACTATTTTGCTAGAAGAAACAAATTCATTTTGAAAGAAACCAAAAATAATGTGGAAAGGTGGTGTATTATTTATTTTCAAACCTGAACAGAATTAGAAAAATGTAAACCATGAAAATTAGCACCTTGAAATGTTTACCTGGGCTCAAACTTGTGAGTGTTGATAAAGCATATGTTCAAGTCTGAGTTCCAGCTGAGCCAGTGGTTGAGGGGAAGAGGGGAAGGATGGAGACAGACAGTAGTGTAATTCTGTTCTACCTGATATAAAAACATAGCAACTTCATGGTCTTCAGTTTGGATATGGGTCCTGTTTTTTTTTTTTTTTGGATGGTCTAACACTTGATTTTTCTGTGATGCTCCAGTCTAATCAATAGGTCAGGTTTCGGTAAATTATTACTTAGATCAGGGAAGGAATTTAACATACTGTTAATTTGATTCCTTTATGCTTCTTTCCAAATACTCAAGGAGTCTATGGATTGATTTTTTATGAAATTCTGTCACCAATAGTTCTGTTTATGGGTGTGAGGAATATATACAAGTCTCTGCAATAATAATAATAATCATAGTGATATATTTAGAACAAGTAAATTTGTGTTGCTGATAAAATGAACAAGTAATAAGACTTGTCTTATGAAGAAAACCTGCGCTGAAGATTTATTTGTGAAGTTTGCCATTTTGAGGGGTTTTTTCTCTGGCTTAGAATTGTTCTGTTTCTGGACTCTTGGATTTCAGTCTTGGCAAGGAACAAACCATTTTTTCCAGCATACATATACAGTAGTATCTTGTAATGAACCCTTCAGGAGTTTTTTTATTTACCTATGGAAAGTGTTTGCTATTAATTTACTTTAGATCACTCTTGACTAATAAAGAGGCAGTGGACATTTCATTTCGTAAAGCCCAAGAATCTGTGTGGAGGATGGATTGATTTGAACAAAAAACAACAGCATGAGCTCCTTAGTTTTGTGTCAGTGGTTGCTTTCAGAGGTCACCATATTGAATTTGAAAGAACAACAACTATCAATTCTTTTTGAGAGGTGAAAAGGGGGGGGAAGATAATCTTTCATGTTATTATGAGCTGTCATGAGTCAGAAAATTTTGTGCTAAGAAATACACATGTGAGTAAGATGATTTTGGTATTTTCAGCATTGGTGAGAAAGATTATCTATTATTAAAACTGCATCATTTAATGATTGGACTATAGCAAATGTTATCCTGCCTTGACAACCAGAAAAACTAAGTTCTCCCAAATTACCATTTTTGTGTTTCTGTATTCCCATTTACAAACTGGCAAATGTACTACTGGAAATGTTTGCATTTATGTAAGGAACCAGAAATTCCACATTAAATAGAATACATTTGATAAACTTTCAAATTGTAACGCTTAGGCAAAAATTAACATGCATCCATTGACTTTGTCAGAGAAAGCACCTGAATTACTTTTTTGGATCTGTTCTCGAAGTTCTTTGCTTTGAAAGCTCTTCAGAATTAGCATTTATTTTTATTTCTTACTAATCAAATACCTTGTGTGGAAGTGCTGACGTCTTGTAAAGGTCTCCCGAGATCAAATTTTTTTGTATTCCATAAGTACTAAATTAATCTTGAAGTGTTTGTATTTCAGGTATTATCACAGTAATATAGATTTGTCCCAAAGGACCCTCAGTTGTTATGTTCTAATGATCAACTTTGGGTGTCTTTCATAATCTTTGTTTTCTGCAGATACAGTGTCTGTTTAGCCTTCTACTATAGCAACATGAAATCTTCTGAGGCAGAAAAAATGGGAAAACATTTGAATGTATTTATCAACACTGGCACTAATAATGTGAATCACCAAGTTGTTCTCCTTAGTCCTCAGCTTCACCAGGCTTACTAAGATCCACCTTTTTTCCTGCTTTGGAATGCATGAGAAATGCACAAAGCTCCTGGGGATTTGGAGTTACTCCAGGGATAACAATTATTTCTTGGAACTCTGGTTCTGCTTATTTCACTTTTAAATGCTTCATTTCATGACTGCAGAAAGCATTACTCTGATTTGCCCCATGGAGCTGTGCATCCCATCTTCCAAAGTATCAGGAAAAAATCTGATATTTCACAGCTGTTCTGTTCTGAAGTAATACCATGCTGCAAAACCTCCTCGTTTTCTGGCAGCAATCTCAGGGAGCAATGTTTATTCTTCTGCTGATAGACACAGTTTCTGGGGCTGGGATCAAGACAGGCAGAATGTGGCAATGCTGTTAGTAGCTCTAGAAGAGTCAAGGAACAGTTGTTTTGACATAAGAGAGAAGCTATTGAAGCAAGGGTGAAAAGGCTGGGGCTCTTTGGTTTGGAGAAGAAAAGACTGTGCTGAATATTTGACTAAACAAAAAAAATCATTGAGGACAGGACTGCACATGCCATAACTATGGGAAACACACTTATAATGTAGAGGAGAAGATATTTTTTCTTGTTTTCTTCAGAAGTGATATTGAACTATGGGAATTTGTTGCCACAGCAGAGAATGCAGAGAGATGAAAGCAGGAGTTGTGTGGCGTGTCAGGAAAACACATGGGCAACAGGTTCATAGTAGATACCATGGGGAAGGGGTAGGGAAGCCTTTTCTGTCCCATATTTCTGGGAAAGCAACTGGAATTTCCTGGGAAGGGGAAGTGGGACTGCAGATATCAGCTGTTACATCACTTTCCCTAGTGCCGTGGTCAGAGAGACAGGGTGGACTGATCTAAAACACAGGGCCAGTAAGGTATTTCTTACACTCATCAACAAAGCTGAATTTTAAAAAGTGTCCACAAAGTGTAGTAGTTATTTGCTGGGGCTGCTTGCCTGTCTCATGGTTTTCTTTTACATTTATCTCTTTAAGCATGTTCTTGTTTCTCGTACTTCAGTAAGAGCAGAATCTCCAGAGATCTTCCTTCATTCCTTCTCTCACTTCACCCCAGTTCTGAATCACTTAATGATTTTGTAGTAAAAATCTGTGTACTGTTATTCCAGACAAACTGTGCACTCAGGAAGTGCTGGCTGCTGCTGACCCAACTGCAGAGCAGTGTATCAGGCTGTATCTTGTCTATCTTGGTATGAAATGTCTCTAGGTTTTGAGGAAAACCAAACCACATCCATTTAATGATGCTTTTCCTTGTTGTTGCTGTTACTGGCTTCCAATATGAAACACAATCTGCAGTTATAAATTCAAGTGAATGTTGGTTATGGTTCTCTGGTAGTGTGATTTTGGAAATAAAGCTAACAAAAGCTACTCAGCTCCTGCACTCCAGTTCAGTAATTGTGTCCTGGGAGTAGAGTGTAATTACTGGGCTCTAGGTAACTATTAGTTTCTGTGCAGTTTCTCTTCAAATCTGCAGAAAGGTTCAGATGAACCAACCGTTGTAGATGAGTAGCAAGATAAGGAATTTGGGTTCTTTGTAGGTGCTTTGAGATTTGGGGAACTGTGACTCGAGAAGCATTGTTCAGTTTAGTTTGCATTGACCAGTGCTTGTAGAGTATTGATTATCTGTCATATGTATATCCAAATTCATTGTTGGTAAGAGGAGAACTTTAGGATGAAAGGATTAAAAAATATCCTACTGCAAAATGAATTGTGACGCACTCATAAAGAAGGTAAAATCAATGTCAACACTTGTTGGTAATTCTGAAATCTAGAGACAGATTGCATGTATAGCACAATGATGAGGAATAAGCAAATTGCTAAAAAGCTGAATTAAAAGCAGATTTCTTGGACTTTTAAGAAACACAATGTAGGTAGTAAAACCCATGGTTTTACAAATTATTTTGTAGATATGTCCCCAGGTTGCAGCTTTGTGTTGGATAATCAAGACTGCTTTTGTTTATATAAATTGGTGATGCCCTTACTTCTGTCTTGTTGTGTTTGTCAGGAGAGCACAGAGAGAATTGTTTCACTGTTGAGCACTTGTTCACTGAAGTTTCCTAGTTCAGAACTGATGGGAGAAGCAGGTTTTTGTAGGATATTCTTTGTGACTGTGGGTGAATGCTTGTGTGTTCCTGTTCCCAGGCTGTCATGATAGGCAGCTGTTATCAAAGGATGCTAAATATATTCCTTCAAAGAGTGTTCAGGGATAGGACTGTGCTGTACATACTGCAAGCACACACAAAGATTTTACCTGAAAACTTCCCCAATTTAATAAATGAGCATAGTGTCAGTATTCCTCTGCCCACCCTAACTAGAGTACTTCATGCATATTGATAATCTGTGTAAAAACCAGTTATGCTTGTGGAAAACAGACAGATAAAGATCAATGCATAACTGATACTTTTTTCCACATGGGATATTGCTTAATGAGCAGGTCTCCAATTTTCTATCCGTGAGCTCTTGTGCCATCACCCTGAAGTTAAATAGTCCCCCCATTGTTTTAATGTTTTTGTCTCTTTCTTCCCCAAATCTCTCTTTATTGAGTGTAAATATTGTGTGCTGTTAGTTAACATAGTGATGTGACTACAACTTAGAGAGCTTCCCTGGGCATAAGCAGCATTGACCTGGCGTAGGAATTCTGTGTAGCACTCTAATCCAGTTCATCCCTGAGCCTCTCTCAAGAGATTAAAATCTTCCATTACCTTTACATGCTCCCTTTCATTAGGATTAGAATCATGTGTCTGGAGTAGAAAAGAATGGTGTCATGTCATTCATGTTGGTCTGAGCAACAATGGGATACCCAAATAAACCAAGCACCAAATCTTCAGTCATCTGAAAATACACTCCATATAGAAGTTTCTTTCTAAGCAAGTGAAATACTACTTGAAATGCATTTAGAGGAAATTAAAATAAGATCTAATTCAGAGCCCACTAAAACTACTGAAGAGTTTGTGTTTGCTGCAGTTCTCTGTGATAATGAGTACATTCAGAAGACTTTACTCTGTTTACACATATTTTTATGAGAGATGAATAGCATTTCCTCTGAATTATTCACTCTCACCCCAGACTGGGAGGTTCCTATGAAGCTGCATAAAACATAGTGGTAGATCCTAAAGGCAGATTTTAGTGCTATCTTTATAGAGAGTTTTTTTCTAATTCATAAACTTTCCTGTAGAAATCAATTCTTGTATCTTGTGGCACTTGCATCTTCTTCACTGACAAGCTAGAAAGCTTTGACAATAGTCAGAACTCATTAAGGGTATAATTGGTGATAAATGGCAAGACGTTTCACTTACAAGTCAAAGTATGCTTCATACATCACTGAATATTTTAACTGTTATGTAGAATTTAATACAGAATTAAATGCCTCCTGCCAGAATCTAGAGAATCATAAAAAGAATCTGTAGAATGTTTATCACAGTTTAACCATTCTGTTCTGCTATGTGCAAAACCTATTTTGCCTCTCCACAGGGCCCTGCTGTTATAACATAGGACTATTTAATAAGGTATTAATGTTATTCATCAGCTAATTTTTGTTGGTTAATATAATACAAAATGCTATTAGTGAAATCAAGCTATACTAATAGGAACATTTTAAGTGCTTTAAAATGTGGTGTTTCAGTAATTTCTTTTAATAAGAAAATGTCAGTAAATTTTGGCTGAATTTCTAGGCAACATCGCTCATTTTAAAAAAATGATTGTGCCACTGGCAAAACCAAGCTTTTCCTGATGATGATAACTCAGAATTTGTGTGGTATTCTTAAATACAGTATGTCTCTAATCCATTAAAATAGTCCAGTACTCCTTTCTCCTGGTATGCAAAGCATTA
This sequence comes from Melozone crissalis, assembly GCF_028551555.1. Classification (NCBI taxonomy): domain Eukaryota; kingdom Metazoa; phylum Chordata; class Aves; order Passeriformes; family Passerellidae; genus Melozone; species Melozone crissalis. The sequence continues at coordinate 46,604,967 of NW_026535784.1, read as the reverse complement.
TGAGATTATTTTAAGGCATTAGAGACATTAAAGTTTATGGGTCAAGGAACCTGAGCCTCAAAAGTAATAATACGTACCCTGTGATAGCAAAAGGAAGAGAAATGTAGACTTTAATTTAAGACTGTTATTTGTAGATAATCCAGTCTGAACTGAATGCTACAGGGAAGCAGAAAAAAGAAACAAGCTTTGATACAGAATCCTAAACAGACAGATTTTGCTTACTTTTAATTGTCAATTATTTTGGGCAAAAATTGGAAAAAGAATAAAATTGCATTTGGAGTAATTTGTGTCCTTCCACTGACCTTATAATGAGAAAGAGGTTGCTGAGATTAGGCAGCAACAGAGACCTCTAATTTTCAGTCTGCAAGATATGAAAGATAAGCCAGATTTGATCTGTGAAGCTCAAGGGTGTCTAGAATGAAGAGGTTTATCACCAAGGCGTATAAAACCCTGGGAGAGAGGGAATAGAATTGATGGTAAAATGTACTATTATTAGAGATAAGTAATTAAATCACCAAGATATCTAAGAATTTGGGGAGGAAGAATAAATTATTTCCTAGGAAAGGGAATAATTTTCCCTATGCAGAGAGCAGGTGAAAAACAGACCCAGTATTCTGTCAGCATTCACCAAATTGGTCCAGAAGGGAGCTGAGCTTCATTTTGAAAATATTAGTTTATAAACACACTTGGGCTTGTATAGCTGTGTTTGTTGCTTAAAACTGGCCCCTTTGCACAACTGACAGGAACATCAACTTGTCTTTAGTCTTGCTTGGGGATTAAGGGCCTATACCCCCTTAGTTTTAAATACCTTTTCTTTCCCAGCTGAGACAGCGCTGATTTTGCCCTTTCACAACTGGTGATTTGTGGAATGGAGCAGGAGTGCCTGCATGCTTGAGTGGCTTGCAGCAGTCATTAGCCCATTTGCAGTACCCAGCTATGTCTGTGGAAGATGTATTCCTCTCAGTGGAAAAAGATTAGATCAAAACACAAAGAATTATTTTCTTTTATCAGTAAATATGTGGAGGAGGAACTAACTCTGGCATGTCTTTGTGAAGATCACAGTGCCACAAGCAGCACCAGCTCACAGAGTATTCAATGTTACCTTGTGCCATTCCCAGCTGATAAAAACCGTAAATGCATAAAGGCTATGAATTCCCTAGGTGCTGTTAGCAGGTAATAAAACTGGCAGTAATGATGTTGCTGGAGGTGTTGCGTTGTCAGGAGGAGCTGTTCTCTCAAAAGGAGCTGCACTAGACTGTTCTGCAGATCCTGTGGGTGATTCATCTCTAATTTGGCTGGCAAAGTAGTGATTGACGTGGTAGAGAATGCATCAAGGGCTCACCTGCTCCCCTAGACAGCTACCAAGAGATAATAATGAAATGTCATTGGCTTAGGCATTATTATGCTTATCTGTGTGATCCCTTTCAGCTTTTATCAGTTTTATGGCAGCTGCAGGCTTTCTTCTGCTTTTTGTCAGGCCTCATTCATTTGTATTATTTTTCCATTGGAGAGCTGAGCAATTTTTCCCAAAGCAAAGCTATGTGTCTTCTAGCACTAATAAAATTCTTGTCTCTTTTCATTGCAACTTGCCTCCAGAGCAGGGCCTTCTGGCATATTGTGCAGCAGAAGAGATAAAATAATCAATAAGCCTGGATCTGAAAATGAAATGCAACATTTGTTTTGTTACTGAGCTGTACATGGCCTAAAACAGATGGCTTTTTGATGCAGTTTTTAGTGTGCTCATAAGGAATTTTGAGATGTGTGTGATTTTTATTTTGACAATATAAATTGAATGAGTGGCTACTAGCACAATGACCTGGCATCTATTATCTTCCCCTTCACAGATCAAGAACTCAGTGATGTACAATTAGAGCAATGCTTAATAAAACTCTTGAAATTAAATGGAACTGTAGTATAGTGAGTGCATAAAGTGCTCCCATTATTTTCTGTTGAAAAATATTTTTGTCTTTGTCATTGTTTGTTTGGCTGCTTGCATATGTTGGTCTGTGCTTCTCCGCTAATGTGGTGGCAAATAGTAAATGTATACACATCAATGTGGTTAGTAAACATTATTTATCTCAGGGTGGCAAGTGTGAGGCAAAATGTGAATTTTATGTATATTTATTCTTTCTATAGTCTTCTAATTAATATTTTCTTGCCAGAATATATTGGAATTCAGTTTCTGTCAGATACGGTGTGGTAGTTTCAAAATAAGAAGAAAGAGCAGCTTCATACTGCTGCATAACCAAAGAGGTGATGTTTGGCTACATGAGGAGAGATCCCTTATCTGCAATGAGATTTGCTCTGTTATCCCTCTGCACTTAGGGAGAACAGCACTGTCAAGGCAGTCTTGCAGATAATGTCTGTTTTATTGTGGACAACAGGGATGGCAGAACACTTTAGAATGTGCTGTTTTATTCTCAGCTGGCAAGAGATGGTACCCAGGAAGAGCATCCCTTCCCTGGATCCATGTACAACTGCAGTCAAGTCCTGATGGCTCTTGGTCTGTTGTAGGGCAGTGCTTTGCTTTGATGGTGTTACACCAACAAGTGGCGAGTCCCCCTTATTAGAACACTGACTGACGCAGTGACAGAAATGTAGTGACCAACAGGCATGGCCAAGCAGGACTGAAGTTCTTTTGCCTGAGAGCTATCTCACAAAGTCTTGCAATATCTCCAGTACATCTCAGGAAACAGGAATACCTTCGCTGTAAGTGAAGATCCACACCTTTGTAATCAACATGCTCTTCTCACAGTTATTGCAGCCACATGAAAAAGAAAATAGCTTCAGCCATCTTGAAAGTTTTTACAGAGGATGCAAAGTATTTCAGCTTATGAAAATGTTGCATTAATTAGTTTTAAAAATTGCTACTGTTCAAGATTTTGGTAAACTGCTAGAAGCAGAGAAACTTGTTAGTTTGACTTCTACTTTTGGTTACTTCTACCGTTTCATTTTTGTTGAATATAACGGAAAGAGTTATTGAAGAAAACATCATAAAATGTACATTCTTCTGAAGATTAAAGATACTCCTTAAAGCCATGGGTTAACTGGTCAGCCAGGTACCTTCAGTAGGTATCTGTCACGTATATCTATTGGAAAAGCATTTCCTCTTCAGAACCACGATTCGTGCCTTTACGAATCAATGGACTGTGATCAGTTCTCAGACATAATATTCCAACCACCAGAAACCATTATCAGAGTTGCACTTGCCAACACTCAAACAGTTTTGTTATTTCTGTAACCTCACAAGACCATGGCTTGGGTTTCATAGAAAAACTGGGAGTTTGGCTGATTGACAGACTCAAGGCAATAAAACAAATTGTAGGTACCACTGACATCCACTGGAGCAATGCTGGAAATGCATATGAGGCAGTTGAGCTTTGGGAATTCACCTGTGCAAGATTGTTATTACATTCGTAGCTGTGTTCACTTTAAAAGTTTTATCAGAAAAGAAAAAAAAGGAAGTAGAATTTATGAACAACAGGGATTTCAGCAGTGCTCTGAATGGGCGAACCTCACCATAGTCATTTCTCTGTCCAGCAGAGGCTCTGGAGACTTGCACTGGCTGTATGAATACAAAATAGAAAACTTTACGTTCTTTACAGTAAAAAAGTTAGGCATGGCCCTGAGTGTAAATAAGTTGATGATATTTTGGTTTAAGATTTAGAATAGAACATTTGTTTCTGTTGCTGAAAGAACAGCTCTTTGACTATTTAGTACAAGTCTACTCATGAACAAAAGATCTCTGCTGATAAAAATTGTGGTCTTGATTTAACAGGGCTATAACTTCCCCTGGTTACCTTTAAAGAGTCTCCCAACCTTTAGAATAGGGGATCTGTCTTCTTTCATTATCACCTTTGAGATAAACCCCAGAGGAAACCTCCTTGGGACTGGGAGCTGAAAATTATTTCTAAGTCAAATATCTCCGCTACTAATTGCTAACCAAGTCATTGAGGTTTTCAGGCTGTCAACCTTCTTATTTTTCATACCAACACAGCTCTGAGTGCTCACTGACTTGCTGCTTGTGGAGCAGAATTCCTTGGCCAGCATGTTTGCTGCCTGTTTTTAGATTTAATCATATGTACCAAGCCAGTTCAAGTATCAATGGAAGTGATTTATAGTTATGATTGTGCATATCATTGTTGATCTATTGTTACAACAGAGGATCAAGCCTTCACAGTGCTGTCCAATCTCTCTGCTGGTCTTTAAGCGTCTTAGCTGGTCTTAATGAGGTCAGACAAAATAATTTAACTAGGTTCACCACTTCAAGGAATATTTGGTGTGTCTCCAGAAAGGCGAATTGCAATCCTTAGCTATGGTAATGGCTATTCTTCTCAGGTATCTCTGTCTCATAGAAATCTTGAGGAGTTATTGACAAAGATTAAAAAGATTGTTTCAAAGAGTCTTCAGCTTCTCTGTGTGCCTTGACTGTCAGGTTAGTAAAGGGCACCCCTGAGAGAATGCCTTTGGTGTTGGTAATCTCTAATGCCACTAAGAGAAAAGAAGTGTTTTCAATTATGTAGCAACAGGCAGACAGAGTCTCACCAGTGTGGATCCATGTTGTGTACTTGCTGTTAATTCCAGCCCTGGGAATTACCCTGTGGATGCCACATTATCATGGGGCTCTTTTATCAATAAGACACCTTCCAAGGGCTAGTAAGTCATTATGTTAGATCTGAAAAAGTTCCTGAAAAGACAAAAAGAAAAAGAAAATCAATGTCTGTCAGAAGTCAATTTAGCCTCAGGTTTTTTGCATTTCCCATATGATTACCTAAAATCTTGATTATTGACTTTGCTGCATTATCTGTCCTTTGCATCTCTCTTCCTCTCCCCTCCTTCTCCCTTAAATCCATTACTGGTTTCATACTTTAACATAGGAGATATTTTTTCTAGGATCAGTAGCTGTGGGTTTAGCTTCTAGTCTAATCATCTAATCAGAGGATAATAACCCCCTTCTGGATATTATTTATGACAGAACTGTGGTAGATGATCTGAGAAACTCTGCAGCCACAGGAGAGCACATTCGTTCCTGTCTTTAGCTCATCAAGGCTGATGTTATAAAAAATGTCTGCCATGAGTCTAGCTTATGGAATGTCAAAAAGATCTCTGGATAAATGAAGATGAACCTACCATATGTTATCTAACTTTTACTTCAGGCAGAACAAAGGCAGTGAAGAATGTACAACTGCACCAGTCCAAGTTATCTTTTTTATTTATGTTGCTGATGCGGCAAAATGGGGCTAATGCCTTGATACTTCATCTTTTATTGTAGAGCCTATACAGTTAAAAGGGAAAAAACAAATACTAAACCAAATCACCAAAAAAAACTAGCTAGGGCACCATTCTTTGCAACAGTTTAGTTCAAATTGCCATCATGACTGTAGCACTGGAATCTGAATTTTCCTCCATAATGGCAGACAATTTTTCTGAACCAAACAGGCTCAGAGTTTCATTCTCAAAAGTTATATTGTAAGAGATGCTAATTCATATCTAATTACATTCTCTTTTAATTAATTAGCTCTGAAAAGTTGAAAAACATTGTTTCAAAAACACTCTCAAACTATGGGCAAAAGACTGTATTATAATTGTAAAGAAATAGTGTAGGTTGTAGAATATTATAACTTAATATGATTCTGCAGAGCCTTTATCAAAGGAAATGGAAAGGTTCTGTGTTGAAGACGCAGCCTTTATGCCACTGTTTTCATTCCGTCAAAACAGGTGATGATTTTCTCTGGTTCTCCATCAGGACTTGGGCTTATTTTGTATATTATGCAGAAGGGACCATTTATTTTCTTTCTTTCCAAGCTAAAATATTTAGCTTTGAATGAAATTCTGATACAATACCATTTTGATTAGTCATTCTACTTGCCATGAGCTCATCACATGCCTAAACATTAGAACTATAAAACAACCAGAGACACAAAGAGTTGTAGCTACCTTGAAATTGTCTGAAAAGCAACAAAAAAGATTTCTTTTTTCCTAAGGTAACATAACCTTTAAAAAATGGTGGGTGGTTGTGTGTAAGATTAGACTTATGGCAATGTATTGCTGATTTCATAGGCGCTTCCAAATTTTATCTAGAATACTGGTTTTGAGGAACAGTAAGGAATTGATGAAAAAACCCCCGAAGTTCTGAATTTGTGGGGAGTTCCTTGCAGTATGTGGCTGCTTCTTGGCTGAAGAGCTGAAACTGTGTTAATAGCCTATAGCAACAATGTAAGGCTGGAAATAAAGAATAATACTGTGCCTAATGAAAACTGCCAATGCAATTTGTGCAGGTAAAATGCAATTACCCAAACTGGAATGCAGCCAGCCATGAAAGCATCATACTTTGTGTTTCAGACAATGCAGTGGCTACTTAGGATATAAGAAGAAAGAGCTTTTTCAAGGCACTTGCATGTCCAAACTTCAGTACTTTGCAGGCAAATTTGAGGTTTTTATGTTGTTGCCTCAACTGTTGATGTATTTTTGTGCCTTTAATGTGCTTAAGCAGAAGACATAGGCAGCTATTGCCCATAATCTTTACCAAAACAGATAAAACCCACCCCCACTTCCGATGATTTAATGTTCTAGATGTTTTGTTGCTTAAAGTCTTAGGGAGTTTTATGTAGCTTGGGTGTATTTTAAATGCGTAGCTTAACAGGTCTGCTTTAAAAAAACCCACATTGCTGTGGGAGTATGTTCAGATTAAAAAAAGACTGTTTGCTTCATACCTCAGTCTTGTTGCAATTTTTTTTCTGCAAAACCCAAAGAGTATATAAACAATGAGTAAATTATTAAAGGATGACAGTTTTCCAAAAGTTGCTGTGTTTTCCATAGAAGAGTCTGACAATACAGTAGTCATTTGAGGTTGTATTTAGATCCCAGATAGAAAGTGATGCTTTTCAAGTCTTGAACTAAATGTTACAGTGAGTTCCACTTATTCAAAATATCATTTATATGCCCTTGGGCCTTAAAATAAAAAAATCTAAAATTATGATGGAAGGCATTTCTGAACTCATATTTGCTCTATATGCTTTAGCAATTTCTGCTGGCTGAATTTACTTTGAGTTGGTTTGACTGTAATTGAGAGGTTGATGGTGAATTGGCACTTCAGAGAAATACCATCTAAGAATAAATCATTATGAAATAAGCTTAAATTTTCTCCATAACTGTGGCTCTTCAATCCTATTACAGAAGACTAATTGGTGCTAATGTGTATTTTGGAACTTTTCAAACAGTGGTTTTCCCCTACTCATCATATGCTGAAAGGTTCCCATTCAACTGGCATCATTTTTATGTTATTTGAAAGAAAATATATACATTTTGATATTTCTCCTACACCATTCATTATATCCTTGGGATGTTGACACTTTCTTTATGAGACTTTTTCAATTTCTGGACGGAATAAAAAAAAGAAAAAAAATTTAAGTTGATATTTGAGCCTTCCTGCATTCCTCCAATTTTTGTTGGCGTTGTTGTTGCTATTTCTGAAGGGCTGGTTCCACAGAGCAGACAAAATAGCCAGTAGCACTGAAGACAGCTACAGTATTGGTGAAGCCAAAGGAGACATGTTTTGGATGTTTCAATTGACCAAACCTGTGTGCTGTCTTAGCTAACCCTTTGTACTTGCTGATGTGGTGTGCAGCAGCCAATAGCAGCTTTTCCAAGGAAATCTTAGTCATCTCTTTGCCAATGTCAGCAGTAATCTCATCTCTTGTACTTCTCAGTCCTCTTTCCCCTTTTTTCCTGTGCTGCCTGTTTTAGAACAGCCCAAGAGCAGACCTTCATCCTTTGCTTTCTCTTTCTCATGCAAGGACATGGCTGTGTAAAAGCTGATTTAACTGGAGAAATAAGGAACAGGGCAGGCAGAAACAGTGTCAGTGTAGATAAAGATGTAAAGGACTCTGAAACTCTGTCCTAAGGCCCTGAGTCGACTGACATGATTACCCATCATGTAACCCAGTGAGTTTGTCTCCAGAAATCAGGGCCCTGAATGAAAACACCCATTGGGAATGGCCCCTGGGAACCTCTTAATCCCACCACAATGCCAGGGAATTCTGCTAATTGGTGTGGTGAGCTTTGCATCATAGTGTGGATGTAAGCTAGGGGTGAAGGGTTAACACAAAGGTGACTGGGGAAAGAGGGAAAAGGAGATCATATCTCATGTAAAGGCACATAGAAGAGAAGATGATTTTGGCAGTGTGAGAACTGAAACACCTGCAGGTAACCAAGACAGCCAAAATCCACGGCTGAAGTGTAAAGGGTAGATTTACCCCATCCTCACTCTGGTAAAACAGCGACACATCCACTGCTAAGCTTATTCCCTCTTAGCCAGGGCAGAAAGCGCACACACCATTCCCACCTGCCATCAAAGGCCTGGCACAGGAGCAATCCTTTGCAAGGCTGTGTTCTACAATCTCCAAACTTCTTCACTCTCCTCTCCCCCACCAGCAGGCCTAGGCCTGGTTAGGATATTTTTCAGGCCTTCTACAGCATTGTGTTACCTTCTAGAAGAACCCCACTTCTCAAAACAAACAGAAAACAATGTGAAATTTCCCCCACTGAGCATTCTTAGCATCTTCAGCTGCCAGGTCATCTTGAGAGAAAATAACTATTTTTCCCTTGTTGACAAACCTCCCAGCTGTAACTGTCTTGTTCCAACGGGCAGGTAATGAAGTAGTGCCCCTTTTTCACTATCCAAACCTTCCCTGAAGCAGTGTCTGAGACATTTTAACCCCTGGTGTTGGTGACCAGTTGAATGATCCACTGAATTCAGTACAGCGAGTATCCTGACCAGCTGGAAGTTTCTTCCTGAATAGTTGTGATGACAATTTGCTTGATTGTAGTTATATAAGGTGTATTTCAAACTTCTAAGTATTTCCCAGGAAAATATGTCATTTTTGTCTTCATACTCAAGCACATTTTGTTGCATAACTGCCTAGTTTTAAACTAAATCAAATGGAATTAGGTATCTAAATACCTTTGAAGATCTGAAGTTAGATCTAGAAAGATGATTTAAAATGTAGGGGTCTGTGGTACCTCAATATAGGACATGGCAGAAATCAGATGTTTCTGAAGGAAAAAAAAAGGCATGCTATGTCAGTATATGCTTATGTAGCTGTAAATAGGGTGTTGAAGTTTTGCTGCATGCTTCAAAATGTTTTTTTGCTTCATTTTAAATGTATTTTGTCAATATTTAAAATACATAGGGTGGGTAATTCATTTGTATTAGATGAGCATTTTCAGAAATTGGTGTTTGGCCAACAAATGTCTACTTTAAAATATATCTTTAAAACCTTTTCTTTTGCTGAACATGCTACTGAATTTTCTTAGATTAGATAATTATCTTTCATTGTCCTTACATTAAACTCAGCTCAGCTTCATTTTCTTTTTGACTTCTAAGATTTGAAATTAATTTTTTTATCAAATAGTAATAGAAGGCAGAAAACCTGAGAGTTTCTAAGCTCCAGAACTTGGGGAGTGACAAATTAACAGAAAGAGCTGAAGAGGCTGAAAACTGTACCCACATCCTTAGTTTTATTGATGGAAGTATCATGGGGGAATTGAGGTCACGGCACTGCTAGAGCTTCGCATGTATAGCAAGACTGACAAGTTTAAAATCTTTCATCCTCTCTTTCTGATATCCTTATGTTCTTCCAAATAAATTAAGAGTATAATAAAATGATACCTCCCTCAAAAAAATTGTATTTAGAATAAATTTCTAATTATTTTACTCTTATTCCTTTTTGATAATAAGGTGTTTACCATGTTCTCAGAAAAATTATGTAAGGGATGGAGGGAATTTGTTGGGGAACAAGGTTAAGGTTAATAATAACTCTTGAAGGAAAGTTTATGGAAGAATAGCAGTGAAGAGCTAGGGGGATGGTGAAAAGCCCTTGTGAAATAATAATCTAGTTCTCTGGAGAAAACAATCTAAATAAAAAGTAGAGCTGGATAGAAATAAAAAGCACAGAAATAATTTGCCCAGGGGTTCGGGCAAAGCTGTTATTATCAAACTTAACTTCTTTTTTCTTCCAGACAGTTTTATTATTCATGGACCTTTTTATGTATTCTGATTATTTTACTTCTAAAAGGATTCATGACTAGTGTGTAGAAAACCCAGTGTCTTTCATTTATGAATTTCAACTTGTGGGTAGGCAATTATATAGCGGACTTCTATAAGCCTGGGTCAGTACACTGGGCTACAGGAATCCGCTTTGCTTCTCATTGTCAAGAAACTTCTGGCCCTTTTTGTTCTCTTGTTTGTGTTTGAAAACCATAACTATGAAATTATCTTCAAACCTTTCTAGTGACAGATATACCCTCCAAAAAATGGTGTACTACTGAGTAATGTTCAATCTTCAGTTTTAAGAGAAAAGAGGAACATGCCAATAGAAGGGATTTGAATCCAGTTTGTACACTTGGCTACCTGTTGAGACAAATCAGATCCTTTAGGGAAATAGTAATGCAGTTTATACATTGTGGTTTGGGTTGACAGTGTGGCACGGTACAAGACTTCATAAAAAAAATAGCAGATTATCTCTTTTATTCTCAAATTCTTCTGTGCAAAAAATTCTTCTGCCAGGGATTGTTCATCGATTAAGGTAGATCTTTGTAAATATGGTCAGTGGGCACTTAGGATGCCTCTGTATTTTATCTTAATTCTTGTGCTATAGGTGTATCAAGGGCTTTATCTCAGATGTTTATTTTTAAATATTTTAATAGTCTTCTGGAGTGGAAACAAAACAGGATTCAGAAGGGTTTCTTAATCCTGAATTTTCTTCCTCTGTTTTTCTTTCATAAAGCAGTAATCACACATGGAAGGAGCTGGAAAGTGTTCCTCCCAAGGCCGATAGACTCACAGTTTGTGGGTTTAAATTGGGATTGAAGAGAATTCCTGCTCGCAGGTCTAAACAGCTTGTCTAAGAAATCATTAAGCTTAAATTTTTGCTAATCTTGGGAAAGTATAGAAGGTGTTAAGTCTCACATAGTTTCTAAGGAGTAATTTCTGAATTGATTTGCAAAATCATTTGCATAGCTTCTTCAAATTACTGATGCACACCAAAGTGCTAAGCATGTGCAGAATGGCAAGATTTCCAAGTGTCTTCCTCAATCTCATGGTTTTCTCTCTGGCTAATGCATGATGCATGTCAGACTGCCACTGGTGGTGGCAAAACTGGCAAGTCCTGGTACTTCTGTGGTGTGTGAATGTGGGGCAGGAATGGATGATCACTTTTTGTGCAGCCAGTGTTGTACAGCAGAAACTGTGCATCCCCTATAGGCCTGTACCTCAGACAACTGTGCCATGGACTTTTTAGTATAAACCATATCTATACTGAAGTATAAAAGGTCTGTACATCCTTGCCGAGGATGTTTGGGCAAGCCTGCAGATAAACCAAAAACACTGATCTTGAGAAAATTCTCCTAGACACAGTTGATTCCAGAAGTCAGTGTCAGCACCAGAGCATACTGAGAAAAGCATGCAAAGAAAGAAAACGAGAAACATATACAAAATACAGCCAAGGCTTGGCTATAGTTGGAGGAGATGAGAGGACAATTAAGACTAGGCTCCTGACATGAACACTTCATTTCTCCTCCTCTTCTTCATGGCATTTTCCATATTTGAACAGAGCTCTTGCCTCACATGTAATAAATCCTTTTCATGTCGCTGGTGGTTCCCAATTTATAAAGCAGCAGTGACTGCTTTTAAACTTTTAGACTTCTTTTTTATGGTAACTGTCTTTAATGCTAATTTTTCTTTTCTCTTGTCCTTCAGACACCTCTTGCTAGGAAGAGTAATCCTGTGCATAACCTTCACATTCTCCTTCATTTCTTACACAGATGTTGAGGATTATCTGGCACGGCTGATCTCTCACATCTCATCACTAATCTCTTTTGTCAGCTTGTCCATTCTTTAGATACTATCTGTTCTTTTGAAGTTCCTCACTTCTGTCCCTTACATTCACTGAAGGAACAACGACAAAAGATCCAGTGAAAATAGCAGCATAATTTACATATTTCATCTTTACCTTTATATTGATGCTAAACATATATGGTTATGGCCTTTCTTGTCCCTTTTATTCATTCTTTCATACCTAGGATTTATTAAGGCTGTGTTGATCAATAAGAGATAAAAAATATAGCTTGTTGGAATTGTCTGTAGTTGAAAATATTAATATTTGACTCTCAATCATGATGGAAGGCTCGTTTCCTTTAATATCTTTTTCCTTGTTATTAACTCTCCCACACCAGCTGTCTTCAATACAAAGGCAGGCAGATGTCTGCTGACAGCTGTATTTAGAAATTAGAGTGCTTTCCAGATTTAAATCCAGGATCTAAAATTTTAAGATCAATGCACAGACACTGTGGAGGTGAGAACTGCTGTTTTCATCTGAGTTTCATCTTCTACATTGATCTATTGTTCCAATCAGTGTTTCATCATCTTTCTATCCTAGGAAAATAGCAGCAGGCAAAATTGAACTGGTTCACAGAAGCTCAACGAGCTGATACTTATTTTTGAGAAGATGCCCTATTTTCAACAAGTGCAATACAAATATATCAGACCAATGATGTGGTAATCCTTAGCTCTGAGGAAATCCACCCAGGAGAAGTGTTAAACTGACTTCATATGTTTTCAGCATTAATTAGCATTCGAGAGTTATTGCAGGCAGTCTGAGCCCTTAGGTTGCACCAACACAGTATCATATTTCAGAGCTGTGTAAACCCAGTAAAAATTCTAATCATGTGTTTTATTCCTCCACCTCTGGGCCTTTTAGTCAAATATCTGTCAAACAGATCAGTCAGAAAAGTTAAACATAATTATAAAGACCCAAAGTTATTTTTTCTAAGTGGAATCATGCGTCTTGAGGTGTATAATTTTGGTGGGGAAGAGCTTTTCTGTTATCATGGTCAGCCCGCTGCAATATTTGTGATGCAGCGGCTGGATGTAGCAGAGGCTGTGGCCTCTCTCAGTGTGGTTTTGGAGGAGGGAGAATTTGGCATTTCAAACTGTATTGTGGAAAACAGCCCCTTGTTCCTCAGGTGGATTAGACCCACCCAGCTGCCTTTTTGCTCCCTTCTCCCACTGGGCAGGGAGTGAATGAAAAGAAGACTGAGGGATGGAGAGCAAGATAGTTTAGTAAGTGAAACAAAAGTTGTGTGTGTGAAAGCAAAACAAAATAAGGAATGCATTAGTCCCCCTTGTTGTGACAGTTGTCCAGCCACCTCCTGGAAAGCAGATCATGGGAATGAGTTGCTTGGGATGTCATACGTGCAAACATCTGGAATTACTCCCCCTGTATTGCTGACTGCATTATCCAACACGGAACATCCCTTTGCTCAATTTTTTTCACCAAAAATCCCTCCCAGTTTCTTACCTATGCCCAGCCTTGGAACCAGGGTGACAAAATGTGAAAAAGAGGGAGTCTCAAAGCACTCCTCAGCAACAATAAAAAAACACTGGGGTTTCATTGGTGCTGTTTTAACCAGAAATCCAGAGCACCACTCAGGCTGCTACAAAAAATTGTTAATTTTGTCCCAGACAGATGCAGTCCACTTCCTTTTCCATCAGGAAGAGCTGTTATCTCTTTTGTTGGAGTCCAGCAGCAGTAGACAGTGTTTGTCACCTAAACATTCTGGAAGTGTGCATCATGCCGGCAGCAAAAGGTCAATTTTAATGATCCAGTTTGGCCAGTGCCAGTCACCAGTGTCTGACCTCCAAACAGAGCACCCATGTCCACTCAGAGCTCTCCTGGATGTGATGATAATGCTCTTAGCTGCCCTCAAATCTGGCCTTTGCCTTAAAATTCACTGCTCTACCCAGAGTGTGTTATTATTGCACCTTTGTCACAGCTCATTGAGCCACATAATAATTTTGCATGCATCACCAGTTCCACCCTAGTAAGAATGCTTGGCAGCCAGAGATGGCATCGTGGTAAAGGTGCAGTGAGTGCTTCAGGACCAAAGTTCTCTAATGGCCAGGAAATAGATTAGGAAAAGCTACAGAAGGAACTGACACTTTATATATCTTATACAATCTTTCTGTGAGCTATTTGAGGTTCTTGTGGGAAAATTAAACTTTAAACTCATCATATGTCCATTTTAAAAGCAGTTTTAGTTTTGATAGCTAATATACTTCAAATTTCATTTAAACAGTTTATGAGATGCCTGTAAGATAAAACAGCTTTATTCACTGGAGAGTTTTCTTGCCTCAAACCTATTAAAATTTCAAGTATCAAGCATTTTAGGTCCCTGAGCCAAAATTTGTAACGCTTTTGATTCATTATTTTATAAAGCCAAACAGCCATTGTACCTGATGAATTGATGTTGAATGTGTTACATTAAATTGCTAGATTCCCCAGTTGTTCTGTAGGATTCTTCACTTTGCAGAATTGTCTGATTTTACTTCTTGTGGATGCAGCAAATGATTAATATACTAATTGTTACTAGAATAGTGAATCATCTGTTCTTCAGATTCAAAACTGTTACTGCTCCAAAGAGCTGCTCCTCCACTTCTCCTCCATTTACTGAAAGTAAGAAACCTGTGCTTTTCGTTTTCAAAAGTAATTGAACCAATTTAAATATGAAAGTCTAGATTGTCTCTACACTGTCTCTTCATTTCTCCCACGCTACTTCTTCCCCTCTCCTTATAGTTGCCAGTAGCTCCATTGTCTTTTGTTTTTGGTATAACAGCCTCTATTTTTTCTTAATTGGTTCTTGTCTGAATACCAGCTCTTTTTCTTATTCTTTCTTCTTGATGTTGCTTTGTCTGCTGGGTTTTCCAATGCTATGGTTTCATGTGATCCACTCTTCCTCAGCCTATACCATTATATGTTTTCCTTCATTGCTCTGTAATGCAAACATGCTTATTCTCTAAAGAATGCCGGTCTCTCTGTGCCCAAGTTCTTTCCTAAATTCACATTAAGATCTCTTTCAGCCCCACTTTCATGTATGCTTTTTCCTTATTTTCCCATTGCTCATCCTCTACACCATGTCTTTTTTTCCCCCACATTTCTTCCTCCCTTGTGGCTTCAACACATTTTGGTTGACCCTAAAAGAGGATGCTTGCCAAGAGGCAGGTTTGCTACTCTACCTTCCAATTCCTATTTCAAATGAAATAGCTTGATTTTGTTTTTTATTTCTGGCCTTGTTCCATATGAGAGTCTGGTTATCAACTAAAGAGTTTTAAATACATTTCTCAATTTTGCAGAGGCTAATGTGCATACCCCTCTTTTTTTTTTTTCTTGGTACTAATGTATCACTTGCTTGCAAATTATGTGGAGATTATTTAAAAGCAAAATAAAAACCCATCAGATAAGACTTTTCTTGAATCTGATCACAGAAAGCAAGGAATTTTCCTCCAGATATAGTAATGACATCAATATGATGAATATTTAACTGCTGCGACAGTGTTACCACAATGATACTCCCAGGGTCCATATGTAGTGGGTGTGGTATTACAATGTTTGTTCTGAAGACCACATAGATGATGTGACATGCTTGTCATGCTCTGAAATTCTGCCTAAAAATGGCACTGAAATTCCAGCCACAGCCTGTGACACTTCTACATGAGCAAAACACTGCCTCTGTGAAAAAAACACACAAGGGAGAAACAAGTGTAGAAAACTCATAATTCAGATTAATTCTTCAAAAATCTTTATTACACTCAACAAATAATGACAACTACCTATTCTAGTGGCTGAGCTTAGTTGTTACTACGATTCTTTAGAAGTCTGTATGTAGAAAACCAATTTCATCAGCCCTTCCCAAAGAGTTACAAATTCCTTGTGCCTGTAAAAACCCTTTCACTCTAAGGACCGCAAGATTTAGTCAAATTGTGTGCACGGCTGTTGTACAGATTTCAGTTTCCCTTTGGCTTGTTTGAAGAAAACAGCAGGCATCATTTACCTTCTCTGCCTGCCATCACTCAGCCAAGGGGCTGTTTAAGCAGCTGGACACAACCAGAAGATGCTGGCTTGGCTGGAACAGGGGAAGCAGTAGACCAAATAATAAAGGAGTCCAGGGACATGGAAATGAGGCAGCATTATTAGGCAAGATTAGGGAATTTCTGATATTAGGAATTAATATCTCTAGCGGGTTTTGCAAGTGATGGCCAGATAGATTAAAGGAAAGTAGGTGAAGATAGCTGCTAAATTTGTACTTGTTGAAATTCACCATTAAATTTAGTTTGAATGGGCATAGCAATGCCAATGACAGAGAAGGCCCTGGTAGGAGTTACAGTAACCTCACTTTATACTGATGAAGGTGCAAACAGTAATTTTAGCTGTACAGAAGGCAGGGAAAAAGGTGGGTTCATGGAGGATACTCAGTAGAAGCCTGCAATGCTAGCTGTTGCTTTTCCTAAATACCCTCCCTTTCCTCCCGCTTTCTACATGGCTAAAATACCAATCAAATCAATCCCAAGTGAAAAGACATCGAAAGCAAGAAGGGACTTTGGAAATAAAAAAGATCTTTTACAAAAAAGACAGCAAATCTTTTGCTGTGTAGTTCATTCTCATGGTGACTCTTGCAGAAAGAAGCACCAGAGAGATGGACTCAGTATTGTCAGTCCTGTATATTAAAACATCGTTGTAGGATGAGCACAAGGAGTGTTTTGTATTTTATCCTGCTCTTGACATTTAGACTTTTGGTTTACTCCCAGCAGATGTTCTCAAGATCCTATCTTTTGAATACTCTCATCTTTCACTGCAAAAAATGTTATGCTGAGATCTGTGTATGATCCCAGCCTTAAACAACTAGACAGTGTTTGGAAAGTCTGTGGTAAACAGATCTGGGTGCAAATTTCCTTACACCTTTGACAGCAATAACAAAGTTGAAGTGTAATTATGTAGCTGAGGGCATATTTAGAACACCCACATATCTGTTGAATTGTCCAAACAGTTTGGAGATGTATTTAAATAAACCCTGAACTGTGTTATGTTTTTTAATAGAACTGAATAACTTAAATGCAGGCTAGTCTACTGAGGCTGATGGTTAATGTGCTTCTGTCATGTTCAACATTTCAAGGATCGTATTTCAAAGAGTTTATTTCTAAATTGCATTTCAGTCTGCAGTCTAAAAAAAAAAAATCAGCAAATGAGGCTAAGTAAATGTGATCACTTTTATCCTGTCAATATTAATTTTCCAAACAATATTTGGAATAATTTCATATTCTCTTTAAATTAAATACTTTCAGTTCTCTCAGTAAAAAAGATAGCACTGCTTTTGAATATACACATTGCCTCCTTTTCCCCTCTGTACTGCTGGTGCCTGCTTGCTTCACAAAGTCATGTCTGAGCATAACACTCACTGTGCCTGTGAGCAGATTTTTGCTTTTAGTTCCTCCACTGTGAGGAGGGGAGGCCATAATAGCTGCGACTACTGCAGCTCATTCCTCATGCTGGAACTTTAATTTTGAAAACGGAAATGGAAGTCATGGATGTCTCTTTGTTACATGAAAGACAGATGAATATAGGAGCTTGTTCAATAGAATAATTGAATCACTTACATGAATTTCGGTGCCTTGAATTCCTTTGAAAAATAAAAGTAATTAGATTATGCATGCTGTAATTTCCATAGGTAAAGCTGACATAATTGTTGTCTCAATTCAGGAAGCCATCTTCCTTTTATGAATTTTATACAATTTATTAAGTCTGTGCCATGGTGGTGATTGCCATTCTTGTAGATTGTTTTATGTTCTTCTATTGACAGAAGAAACCAATGGAGATTTTTTAGGATTTCTACTATTTTTTTGTGCTACATAAAGTGAGGCTGTTGAAAGAGAAGTAAAACCAGACAAACTTTGTTTCTGTTTCTAATCAGTCAATAAATCTAAGGAAGCTGTTTTAACAGAAAATCACACTTGACTTGTAGGGCCGTGCTTCTCGTGCAGTCAGACTTTATCGGGTAATGCAGTGGCACAACTCCCAAAGGGGCACTCATGGGGAAACCTCTCCAGTGTCTCTTCGATCCAGCAGCAAGGGCAGCTCTTCCACCCAATATCTCAGGCTTGTCCGAATCCCATTTAGCATTAAATGGAGTTCATGTCTAACAGGGAAGGAGATCTTGTTTCAGAGTATGATATATGTCTCTAAGACTCGCTTGCCATATCTGTAGAAAAGAAACAATTCAAACATGGTGTTAGGGCACTATGAAATGAATGGCATTGCCTTCCTCTGCAGGCTGGCCACAGGGAAGGATGTTGTTTACATGGGAATATTTATGTGTTGTGTTTTCTTTTGCTGCTGGTAGCATTTTCTGAAGATAAATTTATTCTCTCTCTCCTTTTTCTTTTCTATAACTCAATAGTTTAAGAGTTGAGTTTCTGTTTTTCCATAAACACTATGACCTGTACAATAGTGAGAAATAGACCGGGTGGTTTATCTGAATAGAAATAGACAGGGTGGTTTATCTGAATTTTACTAGCATGAACATCAACTAAAACATCTGCTTTGTACTTAAATGAACCTAAATTAATCTGTGACTAGCATTCACTGAATTAGTTTTTATGGATTCAGGTTTTTATAAAAGCTCAAAGTAATAAAAAATGAGGCAATCAGTAAATACAGTAGTGTTTAAGGTATATGTATATCTCAGAATATTCTGAGTTGTGTCATCAGTGGGTACCAGACAAATTTTCTGTCTATACCAGTAAATTTTCGATTGAAAGTTCCTCATGAGAGGTCAATGGTGATTTGCCTGGGATTATGCAAGTATTTGTTGGTTGGTTGGTTGGTTAGTTTTCAAGGTTTTTTAGCATATTGGGAAAACGTGCAAAGGTATCACTGGGAATTAATGCTGATCATACCAATATTTGGAGGCACTGCAATTTTTTAAACCTTATTATCAGCCAATAAAATATTTACTCAAAGCACACCCAAGCCTTGAATGGTTGCAGACAGCATTTCCAAACTCTGTAATAAATTATGCCATGAGTTTGAAATTTTTCCTATCCAGATCATGGCTGAGTTAGGCATGACTCTGAATGACATTGGAGCACAAATTGCTTGTTGTGTGAAATATTTTGATTTTTTTGTTTTGCAAGCAGAATTTAACCAAATAAGACACTATCTTGCTTAAGGAAACTGTTAAGATATTCCTGGGCTCTTTTTCACAATTGTTTATATGTTAGCTATACGAGAAACTTATTGAGAGACCAAAAACTTGAAGTCTAAGGTCTGGCCTGTATTTCATGTGTTATGGAATGCAATTTTTATGTAATTTTTATTCTAGATCAGAAAATTATCACCATATAGACAGTAAAAAGTGTCTTTGTTCATATATCAAAACTTACCTGAGATGCTGGTGTAATTTATACAAATAAGATACATGATCTTGCTTTACAGATTCATTAAATGTAGGTCTTGATGCCTATTGGAAAAAATCTCTATCAAGATTTAATGAGTCAAAAAGAGTTCTTCTCCTCTCTAGATACATAAATATATAATACTTGCAGAGCTCAGGAGATATCTTCCATTTGTTCTCTTCCATGCCATTCAGGAAAAGTAACAGAAAGCTGTAGCAAGAGCCATAAAATTATAGAAGTTTTAGACTCTGCTGAATAAACCCTCCTTTCTTAGCAAATTTCACAGAAAAATATTTACCCAACCTTAATTCTATTACCCCAAGCATTACTGCCACAGCAATAATGAGAGGGCAAGCGCATCAGTTATAAACCAGAAGAAAGGAGAAACTGTACTGATGCAGAATTTCTGCGTGGAAAGCTGCCTGTATCAGCTCTTGCTCTGTGGGAGCCACTTCCCTAAGGCAAAGGATGGCCCTCATGTTCATCTAAGTGCATGATCATGTGCTTAATTACTCCTGAATCTGGACACATCAACAACAACTTTGTATTTATTTTTTTTTTCCAACAATATTCACCAAATCCATGTAAAGTGGTGTTTAGTGGGAACTTAAAATGCTTTTTTATCATAGAAATGCTGTTGTTGAGTAGTTCTTAACTACAAATTGTATAGGGTTTTTTTAAATGGGAAATCGTGTATAGAATACTGCGTATAGAATTCAGTACAAAACATGATGTGGATTATCACAGTCAGAAGTTGTCTGCTATGTGCAGTGGGCAGACTGCATTCACAAGAACCAAAATTTTCATCATTGACCTCTAAAAACCAAACAGACAAACCAACCCAACAAAACTAGTGTGATACTGCCATGATACTTGTTCAGCATGTATAATCCTCAGGAAGATATTGTGTAACTTTTCCTTGGCTTTGAAAAGCTGCAGGACTAGTTAAACAGGTTAACAGGACACAGGTTAAAGCAGGTTAGTTAAACATGGCTATTTTCTTACTTAATAGTCTGTGCTGTGCTGAAGGTTTTGATGACTGAAATGGTGTCTAAGTTAGTTTGCTTCAGCCTGATACCTCTGTGTTCTTGTTGACTTTTGAGTCTTTTTCTCTCTCCAGTAGAGAAGGAATTGAAGGAATAGCACCTCTGGCAAAAGACTTTGTCATACCCAGGCTTTGAGACTGTATACAGAGAGAATATGTTTACTAGTTCTTTAAGGCTTTTACTGAAATGAACTTTGTGCTTAGCTGCATCATTATAAGCTAAAAGAGTTCTGTGTTCCACAATAGATTGAAAATTGTTTTTTTATCTGGTGCTGCAGCTTCAAATATTAAGACATCAGCATAATGTGCTTTAAAGTTTGCTGTGGTCCTGTGAGAGAGAAAGTAGTGGGGTTTTGAGAGATGTTGATGTGCAGCTCTATTTAGGGAGCAAGTTTGTGTTTAGATGTTTATTGTTAAGCAATACTAAAGTGCACATTTTTACAATAGATCATATTTATACTTTTAATTTTTTCTTTTAAACAAGTAATAAATTCCTGTTTTTAAATGATGCTGGGTAGTGAAATGTTACTTGCTCTTTGGGTAAGGTTGTTCAATACATGAAGAATCCCCACTGTGCATTTCTATAAGGAGGGACAGAATACATGGAAAGATAAATGTAAATGATAGTATATGTCTGCTAAATATATGTCAGCTTGCTGGAAGAATTTAAAAGAAAAACAAATGAAGCTTATTCCTGACTTGTTGGCGTTTGAGAGCTGTGCATTTCCACACTAACTAATTGGAAATACTGGTCATGGAACTCAGGGTAGCAGTAGTAGCCCTGTGGATGAAGGATGCTCAGAAGCTGGAGTCTTGCACTGTGATATTCCCCAACTTGCAATTCTGGCATCTCCCAGCCTAGGCAAGAGGAACAGACAAGGCAGCATGCTAATGACCTCCTTGAGTTATAATTAGGCTGTCTTAATATTTCATTGATGCAGCCAACAGGCAGTTTCATTCTGATGCTGCTCTGCTGTGCTTATGTTTGAGATATCCAAGCAGACAACAAATACATGCCAAAACCCAAGAGTGAATGTGGGAATAATTTAAGTAACGCAAGATATCCACCACTGGAGCCACAGAGTAGCTTTTCGTGTTTCTCATTACCAAACCCCACTATTTACATATTTTGATGCCTTTTTGTGATGTTTGGCTTTTTTCCCTCTGAAATAAATCAAAAAGGATGAATTCTCCAGTCCCATCCCCACCAGTACAAAGTGGCAGAACTGCTTGCCCTGTTTTACTCTTCCCTCAGCACCTGCCAATGGCCAATTGGAGACAAGGAATTGGGCTGTGAGGTCTTGTTGGTCTGAACCAATGTAACTGTCATGATCCTGACAGGTGTAACTTTTCCACACTGATAAAATTTGTCTTTATTGTGAAGGTTTTTCTCAGAAAAGTTGCAAGAATGTCTGGGGGCTTGACTGTGTTGACCCTGTTCCTCCTCCATGTGTTTGGTATAGTCCTTGCTTTCTCAGAGAAAGGTCACATTGGCAGACTTTTGTATGGAGTAATTTCCACGTTCCCATTTTTCATGTGTCTAGAGAGTTTATGTTCATGTGTCAGGATTCCAGAGGCAGACTGAATTGAGAGGCACTTCCCTGGGCTGGGATAAAGCTCTACATGGGAATGCCTTTTAGTTTAGATGATGAATGGGATACATCCATCACAGGTACGAATAATTTTAGAGCTCGTTTCTGGGAAGAGCATTTATTGTGCATCACTTCCTGAACAGTCAGTATAGCTGTCCAAGGTGAAATTGTGCCCTGTGTCCAGTTCAGTGGTGGTTTTTTTACTGCTTTCTCTGAGTTAATGAGAAGAGAGCCATCTTCGAACCAGGTTTATTTTGGCTGAGGAGTTAGTGAAAAAGATTTTCCTTGCAGTTTTGTCAGGTTTTTCCTCTGAGGAGGAAAAAAAAAGCTTGGTGGAAAGAATCTATAGGTCAGATAGATCCAGAATTGTTTTCATGTAGTGAAAGTACAGAAATGTCTTGGTGGGTAATATTGACCTCCTAAAAGGTGATGACGTTTTTTTCTCAGTGTGTGTGTTGATGGTGAAGCAGTCACTGATGTTATTCTTTGTCATATTAATGTCTATCACTGGCAAACTCTTAACAACTGCAAAAATAAGTTGAATGTGTTTCTAATTTTGTTATTCTAATTTGCTGAAATATGTGAGAGTTTATTGTCTGGAAAAAAAAACAAAGAGTGGTTCAGGGGAAGGAGGTGTTTTGCTGGAGCTCTCCTGCATATTCAGAATTGTTCAGGTGGTCAGAGATTTGCCCAGAGTAGTCATTTCATGATCAGGTGTTTTTCTTTAGGAAGTAGATGGCACTACCTCATCCAAGTTCCTTCTTGAACTTGTGTTAATCACATCATATAGAGAACTATTATTTTCATCATGTACTTAAAATCACATTTGTTTCTAGTCTTTCTTAGGCCTGAATTAAGGGTTTTTAACTTTTTTGTGTCCACTCAGAAAGGCTGCTTAACATTATTTGTAAGCCTTGCCTCACTGAATAATTTTCTGCCTGTATCTACTGGCTGTTAGGGAGCAAAGTTACTCTGATTTTTGTTATTCTCAATAGTTCAAGTAAATTAGAGCATGTAGCTTCTTTCTTTATCTTACTGAGAAACACCTTTGCAAGTTTTCTTATTGTTTCTTATCAGTTTACATTTTGAATCTTTCCAGATTATCAACATCTTCTATAAAATGTGGGCAATGTAAGAGAGATAATATTGCAAAAATGGCTTTGTTAATATTATATGCAACACAAACCCATTTTCCCCCTTCTCAAGAGAATACTCCTTAATGTTTTTTGGCCTTGCTGTTCTTTGTTTTCTGATTGTTTCCCTCCTGTACATAGGGTTTTTGAATTAAAGTAAAAATGAAGCAAAGAAAAGGAAAAAAATCTGACAGTAATTGAGGGAGAAGCTTTGTTCTGATTACACATGAGCACTTTCTACCCACATAGCCAACACTTTTTAATAATGATTATTTAGGGTGATGCAAGCTAACCTGGTTTTCTTTCATTTAAATGGAGTGATAGCATTCCCATTGCCTGTAAAGTAGGAAAGCAATAAGTAAGAACAAGGGAATAGTCCTTAACTTTTGTTGGACAGTTGCTTTTTAATTCAAGTATAAAAGTATTAACTTGGGAAGCGTTGGCTAGACAAGACTTGTAGTCAAACATTAAGCAATAAGAATAGAATACCAATTTTTAGGATAAATATATGTGTTACTATTGTTTGTTCTGTCCATTTAGTGACATTTGCATCTTTTGTGAAAAAGACAGCATGTAATCCTGCAACGTAGATTGTTTGTAACACTGCATGTGCACAAGGAAAGGATGAGTAGAATATTTACTCATGGATATTCTGTATGCTTCAGGTGGTGATATTTTTTAAAAGTATTTTTAAGAAGGAGGCATGTATGACATTTCTTGCTCGTAAATGCTACCTCTGTTTAGCTGCCACAGACTTTTGTTAAAGGATGACTTGAATCACAATTATTACTCAAGTACTTTAAAATTCTATTAAGGAGATAGAGAATTTTTGGTTCAAAATATTTACTCATATTTTAAATAATTTTAAAAAACCCAAACCAACACACAAAACCAAAAAGCTTTGAGATGAACTTTCTCAATGCTATTCAAAGATATAGGTATTAGATCAAAAACTGTTCCACAGACTAAGTTGCTAAAAACTGGGAAGTAAACTATGGGAATGCCTAGAAGATTTTCACTGGAGAGGTCATCTGAGAGGGATTTGTATTTTCATAAACTCTCTGAAAAAAATGGATGCATATTGGGATGAGGCAGCAGTGTGGCCAAGAGGGCCAGTGACACCCTGGCTTGTGTCAGGAGCAGTGTGGCCAGCAGGATCAGGGGTGTCATCGTGCCCCATAATGGGCACTGGGGAGGCTGCACCTCCAGGGCTGGGTCCAGCTCTGGGCCCCTCACTGCAGGAAAAACATTGAGGAGCTGGAGCACATCCAGAGAGGGGCAACAGAGCTGGGGAAGGGTCTGGAACACAAATCCTGTGAGGAGCAGCTGAAGGAACTGTGGATGTTTAGCCTGCAGAAAAGGAATGTGGGTTAATTAGTCTCCTTTTACATATCTGACAAAAAAAAAAACCATACTGGTTTTGGAGTCTGCTGTGCAGAATAAAGAAATAGTTATAATCTCTTAGAGTAATCAAAAGCAGCCCATGGAGTTCATTGCAAATAATATTTTAAAATAGATTGGAAGTGTTAAGGTGTTATGCTTTCTGCAATTACTGAAGAGAAAACTTTATTCTTTTGGGAAAAGAAAGGGATAATGAAATAGCTTTGGAAGGGTTATTGGTTTAGATGAGAAATGACAGGAGACACATCTGATAAAAACTGCTTAGATTTTTTTTGTTTCTGAAGTGAGAAAATAGTTCTCAATGAATGTTGAGAAAATTAATAAATTATGGTCCATATCTCACCATGACCAGATTTGACCAATTTATTTGGGCTGCATAAAACCATTGTGTATTCTGGAAAGAAGAAAAGTACTGTCTTAGTAAGCAAAATACAGTGTTGGAGTAGTGAATAAGGTGGTAGTCAGGAGTTTTCTCTACTACAATGCTGGGGACATTTGGCATTTTCTGTGTTTTCTAAAGTCTTCTAAAATCTAAAATTTTAGTCTTCTGCAGTCTAAAAGCTGCAGATCCGTAGTCCTGGGTGAGAGCAGAGTGGGTTTGTCAGGGGAGAGCCCTCCTGTGGCTGCTGCTGCCTTCCATGTCAGGAAACTGAGGAGGTTGGCAGCAAGAGGGCAGGTACCAAAATACTGGTACTATGTAGCTAGAAATGTTTAAATGACTGAACAAACGTTTGATTACATGATGTACAGTTGTATTCATATTTTATGTTTGTATTTCAGTGATGGCAATGCCTGTGCAGGGGCAGCTCCCGTCTCTGCAACATGAGGAACAGGGATTTTCCTGCTCTTTTTTTGTTGTTTGGTGTTTGTTTCTAAAAGTAATTTGTAAAGTACTTTCTGCATTGTCTCAGCTGGACTTCTCTCAGCTGCTGTACTGTTGCACTGAGTGTGGGTACAACAATGATTCCCTCATGCTCTCTAACCAACTGGTGGGGGGCTGGGCATTAATTAATGTTGTTATAACGAATAGGAAGATGAAAAAAGATCAGAAGAGGAGAACAGAGTAAAAAAATTAGACTGTTTATTGGTAATTGTGTTCTTTGCCTTTTATAAACTGTGCTATTTTAAAACTAAGAGTAATTATAAGAGTAACTCAGGAGGGAAAGAGGAAATGTTTTTCTTGCTTTTGCTGATAAAGGTTTGCTGTGTTCAATACTTTTTAGAGTCAGGATCCTAGTCTGAGGGGGAAAAGAAGGTTCATTTATACTGGTTTTATAATGAAATACCTGTGGCAGTCCGAGATAATAACAAGCCCATGCTTTAGTGCCAGCAGAGGTGTGAGACTCTCTGAATGATGAAGAGGTAAAAGTTAACTACAGTTTTTCATTGCTTTGCTCGCAGTAAGGACTGCCAGAAACTCCAGAGAGCTGTGCTTTCAGAAATGGAGAACAAGGTACTTTCTGAAAACAAAACTTCATTATGAAATCCCACTTTGGGCAAATAAAACATTAGGTCAATTTGATAAAAATATTCTGAAGTCAACAATAGGCAAAGAGCAGCTTTACTTCACTGTTGAGGGAAAAAAAAGTCTCAGGTGGTTGAAATAGCTCCATTTTTTGGTTAACAAGCATAAATGTAACTTTAGGAGTGTACATAATTTTTTTTTTCGTTTGAGGGCCAGAAAAATTCACACATATAGTCTGTCAGTATTTTGAGACTTTTCTTTTCTAAATGAGGATTTGACCATTCAGTCTGCAAGTTTGTCTTATTTATATGACTTTGAATGCAGATTTTATTTTAAGGAAGACTGATTCTTTTCAAATGTTCATAATAGCTTAGGTACTTGACATTGGTAAAAAAACTGATTGAATCAAAACCTTTAGAATGTCTGGAGTAAAAGTCCTATTAGATCATGAAATCTTGTTTTCTGCTGTTTCTCAGAGAGAGTATATTGATGTTAAACTGTTGCTCAGCTTAGACTTATCCAATCGGTTGAGGCGATCTAAACATAACTTAAATTTTAAGGTTTCTCTGGGGTATGAACACATCATTGTGACCATCTGTATTAATTTAATTACAGGGAGCTTTCTGAATTGCAGGTAAATGTCTTCCAAGAAAATTGTGAGTGAATATTATTGTATTGGATGTAAAAAATGAAAAGGCCATTTGGGAAGATAAATACCTTATTTTTCAGGCTTGATTTTGTTACCTACATTTACAAACCATAAAAGTAACATTTATTCAAATGAATATTGTCACAAAAGCACAATGACATTGCAGTATCAGGTAAAAAAGGGGAAAGTGTGTTTTATGGAATGATGTGAAAGAAGATCTCACATTTGCTTACAGTGGAAATGCACGAATTCTAGTCAGTTCCAAGTGCTACCTCTTATTCCACTCTATTAAATTATACAGTAGACATATTAATTAACTGCAATATCAAGGCTCCTTGGTTGATACTTTTGCTTGTCTGCCTTTGTGGGGAAGGAGGCTGTGCTACAGCTGAGAAAGTCATCCATGCTGTAGTAAGCTGTAAAATGTAGTGGTGCGTATGTAACCTTATATTCCATGGTGAAAGACATGTGCTTGTCTCGCCTTCCTGTTGCTATGTACTGCACTTTTTGGGACATAATTTTGAGTTGGCTGAGATCCAGGCTTACTGCAGAGTCAGTCACAACTGTGAGGCTGATGTCAAACCACTGGGATCAGCCACAGGAGGGACTCTGAGGGTTTCTTTACTCTTGGAGAAAGAAAAGGAAGGCGGCACCCGGGTGAATTGTCAGTGTTGTAATTCAGGCATTCAGATAAAATGTAGCATCTGGCTGATTACCAAGCAGTTCGTTGTGCAGGTGCAGCGTTATTTTAGCACTGCAATTATGCCAGGTTTTATTATTATTTTTATACTCCATTTAATTATAAAACAAGAACGTTTGTGAGAACCTTACTACATTAACTTTGCAGGAGAACGTGGATTTGTAGGGTAGTTTGCAGGTTCTGCTCGTTTTTACTCTGTGTTGTGTATAGCGTTGCAGCATCACCACTGTGTAGTGTTTTTAATTAAAAAAAAAATCAAGAAAAAACCACTCTATTTGTCAGTATGGTTGTAAGAAATGATTTAAAATAATGGGGACTTTGAGCCTCTGTAGCTGTGTGCACAGTAATACCTATCTCACTGACCTTCCTTAAAAGCAGAGTGCTGCCACAAGCTGTGCCTGAGCTTGTGTGGCCTCATAGTCTTTTACAATAAAGGACACAATTATTTCTGATGCAGAGTGGCAGAATCTAGCCACTAGAAATGGAACCAGAATAATCTTTTCTTTGCTTGCTGAGATATTCCCTTTGACACTGATCTTTACACTTTAGCTGCAGCAGAAAAATGGCAAAGGCTGCAGCAGGAGGAAATGTCCCTCTATGGCTTTGGAGCAAACCTGGACCTATGACACAGGTTTAAGGGTTGAGTTCAGAAGTGAAGGGCTCTGTTTCACACATACACACACGCTCCCTCAAGGCTGTGGTAACTGGGTGCTTTGCTGAGCCACAGATTTTTTCGTAAGAGGAGGGAGAAGCAGCAGCCGCTCTGTCAGTACCAAGTCAAATCAAGTGGCCTGGTTTTCTGTGCCAAGTGTCATGTAGAAGATAGGGGCAGTTCTGTCTCTGGTTGAAATTATTTATGGGAGTCTCCTGATGTCTTCCAATACCTATTGGTAATTAGATAATCCTTTTTTTATATAATTATAGTTAGGATGACAGTAAGTAATTCTGCAGGACTTGTAGTTTCCTTCTGTCAAAACCAGCCACTTCACCACCAGCCTTGCAGTCACAATGGCCAGATATCTTACCAAACCAAGCTGGCAGAATAGCTTTTTTGGCTTTAAATTTCAGTGAAGTGTATAAGATGGAAGAACTTGGGATTCTTTTTGAATGCAGAAATCAGCAAATATTTGCTTTAGCACTATGTACTCCTTGTACTTCTCTTACCTTTGTGCCATCCTTTCCAAACTGTGCATCACGCACCTGGTCACTTGCAAGGTCTGGGGAAAATGATGGGTGGGATGTCTGTGGCACAGAAGCTGTTCAGGTATTAAAGATGCAGAGGTTTCAAGGGGAGGCCCATTTTGAGGTCTGACAAGGTTAGGGGAAAAACCTCGTAACTCCAATGCTGTCATACAAGGCTGGGTTGCTTCAGAACATTTTGGAACGTGGCTGATGATGAGGCTAGGAGATTGTTTGGCTTATGTTTTCGTTTTGTTTGCGTGTGTTTTTGTTCTGTTCAGGAGATTTTTGAAGATAATTTAAATATACTTTTAATCAAATGTATTATTAGGTGGGCAATTCTGCCCCGCAAAGTTTAAGGAGTTAAACTGACGTTTAACAAGAAGCTCACTTCAAACATAAGTGGCTGCTAAATAACAACAGAAGATAGAAAAAACCTGAGAGCAGATGAGAAATCAATGGCTGTATTTCAGCTTATTTGAAAATTGTTGCCAATGGTCTAAACTGGAGGGCACAAAAAGCTCTTGAGCCTTCCTGGTGGCTTTCAGCTGAAATGTCAGTCAGTCTATGCAGCGAACTGGTTTCAAAAGATTTCTGTTGCTTTGAATTCTATCTGATTTCAAATTTTGTTTATCATGTCTCATAAATCTTCATAACATCCAAAACAGAAGATGTATTCAGAGCCAGGAATTAAAATCAATGCATTTTCTTTGAAAAATATAGTAGAAATGAGTGTGGTAACTCTTTTAACCTGGCTCTTGAGGATGTTGTGTTTTCTGACCACTGTGATAAAAGGGTGTTTTAAAATTCATTTTCAGTTATTTTTAGCACCGATGTCTTTAATAACAATGAGAAATTACTTGGATAACGGTGGAAAATGAAACCTGGAGCTTTGGTCATTGAGACTGCTTCAGTGAGCTATAGATCTCTTTCTGCAGCTCATGCTGCCTGAATGCTGCAGGTAGAGAAATACGGCAACAAGGATCAGCAGTGAGAGTGAGAGAGGAGTTTGGTAAAAACATTTGACTTACCTTTATAAAGAGTGACATAAACCTTGGTTTACCTGTATTAGTTTTTCTGTCTGCCTTCCAGTGTTTTTACTCAGTATGTGAGCTCATATTTTACCTCTTGTTACTTGACTTATTGACCATTTCCAATTGCCTTAGTTCATGCCTATCCTATTTGACTAAGGTTACCAAAATTTGTTCCCATCACTCTTAGCAGTTTTAATTGGCTATTCTATCAATTTCACCATTGCACCTGGTATGTTTATTTTACAGTGTATTTCTCTTGTGAAGCATTGTAGGGACAGAGAGCTGAATATACCAACTTTTTGCTAGTAACCTAAGGTTCACTGTGATTAAATGGGAAAAGCCTTTTTAACAGATATTTCAATGGAAAGTAAAATCCATAGTGGCAGTCTGCATTTGGGTTCATATGAGGCTTTGTGACTTACTTTTCAAACATAGCACTATTAAAAAGATGGTCAGCTGAAATTTAGATTGGCTGAACTCAGCAGTTATTAGGCACAGAGAGTTTAAATAGAATGGGATTCTTGAGATAAACACAATTGTTTAATTGAAAACCAGATGAAGAACTATTCAACTCTTCATTCACTGCTTCTCACAGTACTTCAGTGGAGGTTATATAGGCAAAAGTCCATTAAACCACCTCAGGGAGTGTCTAAAGAAACAAAAGAATGATCAGTAGGCAGGCACACTCTGCTTCAGTAACTTTTTCAGGCAACAAGTTAAAATTAGTTCGAAACATGGAGCTTTTTATACTTAGCTTGGTATACTCCCTGCTGTCTGTGAGGGAAAAAGCACATGGAAATAGAAGGTAAATCTGCTCATTTTACCTAATGTGAAGTGGAGAGCAAGTTGATGCTGTTATCCAATTTGTATTCAATAATGAGATCCAAACTATCCAGTGTCTTTTTTTCAGAGTAGTGTGCTAATGTCTCTTTAAAATCCATTTGAGAATCTAGTTGGAGACAAATGAGGCTCAGGTGAAGATGGAAGGTTCTGCACCCAGCCATGGTGCTGAGTAGGTATTTCATGGCTTGTATGTGAGTGAAGGAAGTACAAGAATGAGAACTGGATGATTGCAGGGTCCATGTGTGTGCCATGGTACATAGAATTATAGAACTGTTTAGGTTGGAAATGACCTCTGGGATCATGGAGTGGGTTAACAACACAGCACTGCCAAGTCCCCAGCTAAACCATGTCCCCAGGTGCCACGTCAACACATTTTTTTAAATGCCTCCCTGCAGAAGAAGTGACTCATCCTCTTCCCCAGGAAGTCTGATCCAATGCTTGACAATACACTCAGTGAAAGAATTTTTCCTAGTGGCAAATCTAAACCTCCTGTGGTGCAACTTCAGGCTGTTTCCTCTTATCCTATCACTTGTAGTTTGGGAGGAGAGACTGACACCCACAATAGAGATACATGATATATGATTAAAAATATGATGTATATATATGTATGATATATGAAGACATAGGCATGGCAGTGTTTGTTTTATGGCTGGGCTCAGTGATCTTAAAGGTCTTTTCCAACCTAAATTAATGTATTTTATGTGGAGTCAGGCCCTTAACCCTTTTTCACTGTAGATGGCATCTTGTTTTTTGAATAGCCTGGTTATGTCCCTCAGGGAAGAGAGATGGTGTTTGTCAGAGTGGCAAAATCTAGTTCCTGGAATCCAAACCAGTGACATATCTTGTTTACTTTATCACTGCTTCTTTTTGTAATTGATCTGAAAGTTCAGCTGTTGCAGAAAAATGACAAATGGTTGGTGCCCTGTATCTGTGGAAACTATCTGGGAGCTATTGTAAAGGCTGGTAAGGCTTTAGCTGGTAAAGATGTAATCTCATGAATGACAGAGCAATTGCAATCTGAGAGGCAGAATGGAGGTCTTGAAAAAATAAAAGAAACATTACAGAATGCCTGATGCGATCAGATAAAGCTGTGATTGATTTCATATGGAAAAGAATAAGATGGTGATGTTTGTGTTTGGCTGCAGGTTTGCTGAAAATATTTTCAAACAAATACTGATTTTTTTTTTTTTCCTTGGAGTCTGGTGTTTCTTGAGAGCTGGGTCTGAAATTAAACATGTTGGATGGTTCCTCCCTGCTGCCCTCTTACAACATTTAGAGGAAAGGTAAATGAGGGTGCTGTAAAGGTCGCATTTTAATTTTGCCCTCAAGTGTCAGGCTCTCCTGAGAAATGCCATTTATACAGGTAGCAAGTGTTCTATATGTTTAAAATTGTTTCATGATAAATTTTGTCTTGATTTTTAAAAATTTTAATGAACTCAGATGATCTGAATTCAACTACTCTTGTCATGCAGCAGCTGCAAGTGGAAGCACCATCCTAAGTTATATTTAAGCAAACTCATTTAAGCACTAAAAGGATGCAAAAACAACTCCAAACAAAAGTTAAAAAGCAAAACCAACAACAACAACAAAGTCCTGCAACATCTCAGCACAAAAAAAAGCTATATGTTGTTGACAAAAAACATTTCCTTCACTGAGGAGGGAGCTATGCAGTAGTGTATTTAAATGATTTTACTGAAAGAAATAAGAAGACGAATTTAGGAAAGAAACTAAGACAGAAAGAAGAAAGAAATTAAGGCACCAGTAGGAGGGGTGTTCTCTACAAAACAGAGCTTTTTTTGAAAGCATTCAGACAAAGCACAGGAAGTGGTCCACAGCCTTTGGGAACTGCTGTTTGGAGTGTTTCTCAGGTTGCTGACTGGACCTTGGTTTCCAGCTGAGTGTGATGGGAGAGACTAAAAATCTGGGAAAGTTACAGCACTGGTCAGTGGCCATGTACACAAGGTTCTCTCTCTGAGCAGACATCAGTGAGTGTGGAATGTCAGGGTCAGTCCCACAGGAATGTGATAGGCAGAAATCCAATTTAAGTGTGCTTTAAACAGTTAGGAGCCTGTCTCACAGGTCTCCTAGGGATTCCTCATTTCAGCTGAAATAGGATGCTGATTTGCATCTGAGACATTGGGATAAGGGATCATCATTAATATTTCCCTAGACATTTACAATTAGCCACTAAAAGCTTGAAAACTTCCAAAGCATTATGCAGTTACCATTGCTGTTGGAGACATCATGTTTCTGCATATAATTCTGAAAGTTACTGAGCATTTGAGCATTGTGGTGAATGGCGTGGCGATGGGCTTTTCAAACAAAGTATTGACTGGACACATTTTGAAATCTGTTTGCAAAGCTATGTCTGTTCAGAGCAAAAAGAGATGCCACCCATGCCAAAAGACTACCTGGGCATTTTAGAATCTGAAAAGATGTAATTGCAAATAACTTTTCATTTAAAAAAAGAATAATCTCCGTTAAAAATAAAGTTATTTGGTGTAAAACTAAATTAACTAGATAAGTCTTTCTACCAGAACAGGGCAAAGAGAAGGCATGTTTTATTCATGTAGCAAGCTGCTGTTTTACATTGGTGCAAATAAAACTACATGTGAACTAACAGCTGCTCTCCAACAGATTGCTGCATCTCACAATCTGCAAAGGCAGCACAGCTGGAGAAATCTGTGGAAGATTTTTATCTGTAAATCAAACATAAAGTAGGAAAGCATTAAGTACTGTACTTACAATAGCATCAGTGTTTGCAAGGGTTTTCCCGTGGTGTATGTAGGGAAAATTGATTTTGTTTTTAGGCTGTCTTCTGCAAAATATCCAGCCAAGCACTAATTTCCAAGGTATTAATTCTTACCTCAAGCACTTCACTGTCTGTCAGCCTTGCAGATGTTTTACTGGGATTAAGCAGGTTTATGTTTTCTCTGACAGAATACGAGTGTGAATACCATTTTTACGTGAAGGTGTTGTGTCCTTTCTTTGAGTAAGGTGTTGATCTAGGGTGGCCAACAGGTACCCAAAGAAATCCTTATGTCATCTCTAAGGGAAGACATTTCTGACTCAGTCAAGTCTGTCAAATAAATTTGCTGCTTCTTTTGTTATTTGAGAAGACAAACTTTTCTTCTAGTCCATAATTCAGACATTTGAGGGAAACCATGGAGACTGGATGTGTTTCTAAAGGGGTGAGGAAGAATCACAGCTAATAATTTTCTTAAACTCAGAAGTAACATCTTTTGCCTTAATTGATTAAATTTAACCTGAAAATCACTTAGAAATAAAGTGGGAAATACAAGCCTGTGGGACCTACCTTACTGTTTTTTCATCCCCCCAGTAATCACTTGTCACAAGAGAGGGGTGAAACTGTCACTCATCAGCTCTGACCGTGGTGCTCTGTGTCAGTGTGACCATTTTCACTGGCAGGAGCCAGCATGGGAAGTGATGAGAAGGGAGCTATCTTAAGTGGTTGAATGTATAAACTTCAGAGTCCATTAGACTTGTAGGTAAAAGGGAAATCAGTATATTAAACTTTTGTACACTGGATAAATATTTGTGGAGGTGTTGAAGGCAGAATGGACTGAAGTGTGAAAGCATAAACAATTCTTTATGGAAAAAAACCATAGCAAACCCAAATAATTCAGCTGTTTTTCTGAGCTGGGCTCTTCATCATGTAATGCTCTAACAGAAAACACAGGTAAATTTGCATATAAGATACAGTATTAAAGAAATGTAAAGTGTTCTGTTTGAAGGGTTGTAAATCGTTGTATTGTTTATAGCAATGAACTCCCTGGCCGGATGTTGATTATGCTTAAATATTTACATAACTCCCAGCAGCAGTTAACAGCTTTGACTGAAAGAAAGATCATCCATCCTTCTAGTGATTTGAAGGATTTACCTTTCATTTTTCTTTCATTGTTTTCAGTTTTATGGAGTTTGGAGTTTGATTTTGTTTTGTTGGATGATTGGTCCTTGTTGTTGTGTGGGGTTGGTTGATTGGGGTTTTTTGCTTGTTTTCCTTTTGGTTTTGGTTTTCTTAATGTATCAGGTAACATTTAGGTCTTTGCAGCTTGAAATGCTTGTTTTTATTTTATAGATCAGTGCTCTAAGTGCTGGTGAGGGCTGAAGGGGCCTGATTCAGCAGAGCATCCAAACAGGCACATGTAAGCTTTGCTGCCGCAGGAATACTGCATAGAAAACTACAAACTAAATAAGTTTGAACAGTTCAGAAGTGTTATTGAAGTCAGTGCCTGATGATCAGGTCCAGTTCTTTCTCTTGAACCAGAAATTATTTCATTCTACATCATGGTGTGAAACAATTACTTTTGTCCTTTGCACTTTGGTTAGTGGCTGTTTATATTACTTCACTGTGGCAGTTCATATCACTTCTATGCCCTTAGATTGTGTCCTAATTTCTTATAAATAATATTTTATGTATGTTCCTGGTAACTTCTATGCTTTCATGTTAAGTGAAGAGATATAAAATTCCTGCCTTCTATGGAAATAGCCATTAACATGATTATGAAGTTGCGTATTCTGGAATTTGGCTTTTTTGGGAAATGGAGATGCATCAAGAAATCTTTCAAGCAAAATAAAATTTACTAATTGGATGAAAATTAAAATTTTTACACATTATCTCTGATGGTGGAAGAGAGTGTGTATTTGCTGGATGTGTTTCATTTGTCCTTAGGGGTTTGTTCTTTTCTAACTTTACCTTGTAATGAAACTTTTATTGCTTAAATACTACTTTAATTTCCAGTTAAAACAAAGCAAGTACAGCTGTAATGAAGCTTTATCTGCAAAGAGTGGTTTTGAGTCATAAATTTCTTTCATTGGAGGTACTACAACTTCTTTTTTATTTTACTGTGCCACACTTTTGTCTACCTTAAAAACAATCTGATCTGTAATATTTCATGTTCAGGCATTGCTTCCTGAATAACAGACTAACTTTGTTATTAAAGAGAACAGCTGAAGCATATAAAAAAGAAACCTAGAAAGGTAACCACTATGGAAAAATATTAGCAGTTTTTATAGGCACATTAAACTAGATACAGATAAATTGCTTTAGTTTTCCCCCACATAGATTTGAGCTTTCAATTCTAAGGGTATCAAAACCCAAGATGAAGCATGCTAGTAATAATGGTGGAGTATATAAAAGCCATTTAATGCTCAAAACTTAACTTAGGATACTGATGTCTTCCTTGAATCTACTTTTATATCAAATAATTCCAACTCTGACTTTAAAAAGTGACAAGAAAAAACTTAATTTAAATGAACTAGACTTGTTAAACTGGAATTACTTAGGCTGATTACATTGCAATTGGCTGTACTTATTGTAGCTCTGAACTCCCAGAAATGGCAATAAAGCCCTATGCTGCTTTACTAGGCATTCTAACATTGTTATGGCTTGTGTTTATTATGAGCTCTCTTAGTCACAGAGAGTGCAATATATTTTCATCCCATTTAATTCTGGGGAAGGAGAAAATGGAAATGATGTCTGACACTGAAGCAGCTTTCAGCTGTAAGAGAGAAATGAAAGGTGCAATTTTTTGTGAATCAGTCAATTAAGTATTGCCAAATGCAGATTTGAAGTTGAGTGTTTGGAGTGTGAGTTTTTGTTTCTGGTTTGCATGTTTGTTTGGGCTTTTTCAATTTGACCTTGCAATCAGCTTTTTGGTGCCTGAAGCAATATCCCAAGTATTTATTAAGGAAAATATTGCAGTACCTTGCAACACTACTCTTTTGCAGTCAAAATTGAGTACTGTACCATCCTCCTTTTCACAGTCAGAACAATAGATACATTATTTTTAAAACAATTCATTCAATGCAGATTGCTCCTGGAGGATGAAGATAATT
Source organism: Melozone crissalis (assembly GCF_028551555.1). Classification (NCBI taxonomy): domain Eukaryota; kingdom Metazoa; phylum Chordata; class Aves; order Passeriformes; family Passerellidae; genus Melozone; species Melozone crissalis. The sequence continues at coordinate 46,568,782 of NW_026535784.1, read as the reverse complement.
TCATGTTGACGTTGAAGAGACATGCTTGATCAGAAGTGAAAAATAGAACAACATAATTTTTCATCAAACTGGTCTTTGCTTTTAAGGTGACATTTTATTTCAAGAGAAAAATTGAAGGCCATTAGTCTTTTACTCTAACTGGCTTATTTTGGTACTGGCAGGGAAAGCAAAATTGTTTCAGAAGTAAAAATTGAAGAGGTATAACAAGGGTGAGATAATTTGATATGTTACTCAGGCAAATGCATCATTATTACATTCTGACTACATTTTGACCAGTTTATTCTTCACAGCCTGCCTCACATTCTGATGCAAGATGGAGGATTTTTCTGCTCAGATTTTATGGGGCAAAGCAGAGGGTTCTCTGAAAAACAAAATGGCAAAAAACATTTGTGAGATTTAACGGAGCTGAAGCTACCTTCAAAGGGCACAGTGCTGTTACCCTAAAAGAAATTTTAAAAACAGAAAAGCATAGGATAATTTTTCTTGATTCACCTCATAGCCATACCAGTGCACAGAAAGCAAATCATTAATTTTGCATTTGTGGCTTACTTTGAGACACATTCAATGGTTTGGAGATATTTCTAGGAGTCAGGTGCCACAGCATCGCCCTAGGAGAAATTAAAAACAGAGATTTATTCTGAAAGCAGAACTACAAATTTTTTTTAAGTTTTCAGAACTCATGAAAATACTAAAGGGAACAGAACGATGCAACTTTCACATCTGTTGTGTGCAAGTAGACAATAAAATTAGGGTTATTATTCTACACATGGAGCTTTACTTTTTATTAGCTCCATCTACTAGATAACAGACATGTGAGTTAGTCTTCTGGAGGAAGACCAAATCAGTCCTTCAAATGAATATGTCTGGTGTCAAACCAAGAAACAACCCAAGAGCTTGTCTTTGACTCAGACCAATGGGATTGGGATTGGGATTCAACCCACTGCAATGGGTTTCATTTCTAGGTAGTGTGTACAAAGAGGATGAGTAAATGGCTAGGGTTTGTCATGCAAATGGAGCTGCAGGTGCTTCCCAGCAGGCATTGTGTGGTGTGCTTGTCATGAGCTTCCTTGTAATGTAAGAAACTTCAGGGTGCTCCCACAAGGCTGGTTTCAGGGAATGTTCAGCATCAGGGTGGTAAAAGACATGGCAAGAGCTGGATGTTCACTACATGTCGTGCTCACAAGAGCATGGAATGTACAGTGCTAACAGAGGCTTGGACTGACTGCCAGCAAGCCCGATTTAAAACTTGATACCTAGGGGACAGACAAGAGCATCTGGGTTTGGCTTTGAAATAATGGATTAAGTAGGAGTGAGAGCTAAAAAAAAAGAGAGCAACAATAACAACCTTCAGTTAAAATATATTATTGTAATTAAAGGACATGAATTATAAATACACAGCATAGTAAATAGTAAGTGGTAAAAAAATCTCATAGGCCCTCCAGAGGCAGTGTTGGCATAATGGTAGGTACAGACATCATGTTTTATCATGGTTAATGTTCTAGATATAAAAGAATCATAGGCTGTAAGAGAAGGGCAGAGTGACCTCATTTATTTTGTGATTACCAGTTGTCCTGAGATAGGTGGATTTATCGGTTTTTTTTGAAAATGTTAATAGAGTTTGGACTTTACAGCTTCATCCTGTCTGAACAAAACAGATATGTATAGAGAGGTTGATGCATTACTGTTTTTAAATAAAAACTGGAAGATGAAATGTGTTTTCAGGCTGTTTCACCTTCTTTTCCTTCACCACCACTACTCTGCCAGAAAACAGGAAACCTGACCATATCAAGGTGTCCTTTATATCTAATGATATTCTGTGCTTCCTTCATTGGGGGAACATACCTAATCAGAGAATTTAAGAATGAATTTATATACTGTATATAATTCCCATTTATTCTTTTTTTCCAAGTTGTCTTTTACTGTCATTCTCCTTAATTGACTTTCTTTATTTTTTTATTACTATATATCTTGCTTAATCAAGACAATGGCTGCCCACAAGAGATTGCAATGTTAGATGAATCTGCTAGATTATATTGGAGTGTGCTGTTCATATTTACATGAAGTCTCATACCAATATTTGATATTTTTATTTGAAGTAATCATCTGGCATAAAACCAGGAAGACACTGTGCCAAAACAAGTGTCAGTCTAATAGGGTGTCAGAGCAATTTCTTCACAGAACGATTTTCTTTTTTCTAGCTTTTTATCTTTCATTTATCTTCTATTTTGATTAGGTTCTTCTAAGTACAATTTCCCTGTTGTCTTCTTTGCAGAATACAGGATGAACATTCAAAATAAACTTCTGAAGCCCTCTTGCTGTGGTGGAGGTTTCAAAAGACAAACTGAATTTACAATGGCCAGAAAAGCTACTGCCTACAACTACAACACAGATCTATGTGATGCTTCACTGGCCTTGTGTAGCCAGTGTTTAAGAAACACTTTTGTGTGTGTCAAGGTTTGCTTATACAGAAGGGCCTTTCTAATGGGGCACAGTTAATAATTATTGGAAGTGATAGAAAGCATGTTCAAGGACTTGCCTTTTTCTCTTCCTTGCACAAGTGTGCTCTCTTTTGTACTCATCTTTCAAATGATTGAAAGAGGAATAAAGATATTATAGGAAAGGACTCATGTACAATTAATTGTCAGACCTCAATTTAAGAAGAAGGAGCGAGTTGGTTCTCTCTGTTCCCAGAAATATAATTGGGAATGTCTCGGAATGAAATTCACTCAGCAAGGGAACATGGTGTATTTCAGATTTGCCTTCTCCTAAAGGTATGCGGAGGCATCCTGTGTGATTTTCATTTGTTTCATTAGAACAGACTGACTGGAGTTGGGACATCTCTGGTGAGATTGATTTGGCATAATGAAAGTGAATGGAGGTGGCTGTGGCCTAATTGGGACGTTTTATTTTTGCGTTTAATGAAGGCACATTGTGCCTTTGGCGCAAGTGCCAGGGGGTAAAAGTGCAATTAACCAAGTCTTAAGTGAGGAAGAAATTTTAGACTTTGCCATTGAATGTAGTTTCTAGATAAAGATTAAAAAAAGGAAATTGCTGTTTTTCTAGTTATTATTTTGTTTTCGTTTTCTTTCTTGAATATATGTATGTGTCTATATATGCGTGTCTGAGTTGAAATATTATGTGATATAAATATCCAGTTGTGAAAACAGCTGTCTGCTGAAGATTCTCTCTGAGTTCACAAGATTAAAGTTTTTCCCATTTATTTATTGAAAAGTTTAATTAGTGCTGGATGTCTCAAGCATATTTGCAATTTGTTGAGTTCCAGTGCTCTTGCCAAAAAACAATAGAAGAGTCAGACATTTATCAAATGCTGGGCAAAAGCTCCAGCTGTGATGAAGAATGTAGAAATAAGACAAAACTGGCCATCATTATCAGATCCTTCCACTTCAGATATTTGCATTTTATCTGAAGTGGATCTTAACCAACTGTGTCTGGAGATTTTCAGTAGCAATCCAGTGACATTTTTATCCCTCTGTTGGAAACACTTGGCTGAGCTATTTGCATTGACAAGGTGTCAAAGCATGGCAAGAACCTCAGCAAAGCAGTGAGCAGCAGGAAGTGCGGGATGTTAGAAGAGTTGTCCTCAAAGTCATATACATAAGAAATATAGTACATGAAGGGTTGGATATATTATTTTTCTTGTAGTGATCCAGCACCACTGAGGGCTCTTTAGTAAGGAATAGTCACTCTGTAGAAGGTCTAGGTGCTGTGGTGTCTTGTAGCTGGAAGTACCTCTCTTGAATTGCAAACTTTTGCCTTTTAATGTTGCAGGATTGTCAGTCTAGTTTCATCTCCTGTTAATAACTGGAGTAAAATCAAGTGCTCTGTTACTTTGGCAGCATGACTAGCTGCTTGCTGCACCTAAAATGATGGGAGCTGTTGATGTAATTGATGATGTACTTTGGCAAATCAACCCAGGGTAGAAAAGGAGTCGTGAGCCCTCGGATGATGCTGGGTGGGGGAGACCAGTGCTCAAACCAGTGCTGCTGGTTGGTTTTGCATGTAAAAGAACTTTGTGTTGGTGATTGTTTGTCGTTGGAACAAAGGAGAATATTTGTTGTCAGACATTGCATCTCCCAGGGAAGCAAGTGTGGTGGGAAGCCAAAAGGGGTGAGGGATGGCACAAGGAATGAGGCAGGAAGGAAGGTGTGATTCCTCAGCTGGTCAAGGACTGACTGGGCTGTTCCCATGGCAACAGAGCTCTGTGCTCTCCTTAGGCAGCTGCTGATTACACTTGGAATTTTATTTGCATTCATGATTAAGGAGGAGTATAAAAGGACTGAGGTAAAGAATTAAAAAAGCAATAAGAGGATAAAAGACCTTTCAATAAGTGTTCCTTAGAAGCTTTAATTAAAAAAGTTAGAAGGAGGAGGAGGGAAGGAAACAGAGATGGAATGTGATGGCAAAATTTTAGAAATTTTTATTAAATAGGTGAGTTACTGTTTCAAGAAGTATTGGAATGATTAGTAACATCCCTGTGAACTTCTTCTATGTCATAGCTTTATACCATGTAAAACTAGATTTTTCATTATAGGGAAGAATATTGTTCTTCAGTAAAAAGAATTCAATCTAAAACTGTATTTAAGTGAAAGATTTGCATTATGTTAAGACATCAGGAGTCACCATTCCTGGCAGTTTTCAAGAAACAACTGGATGTGGCACTCAGTGCCATGGTCTGGTTGACAAGGTGGTGATCAGTCAAAGCCTGGGCTTGAAGATCTTGGAGGTCTTTCCCAGCCTAACTGATTCTTTGAGTCTGTGATCTTGGGCTTTTCAGACCTGACTTGACATTTCATAGGGCTGCTCTGGTCATGTCTGTCATCTTCTGTTTTATTGTGTATCGTATTGTTTTTATCAATGATCACAAATTTCTGTATAGCACATGTCAAGTATATACTGTGTTTGTTACGCCCATGTTAAGAGGAAAATGCCACCACTGAGATTCAGAAAATATTGTAGTCTCCTCTTCCACCCTTAATTATTGATGGGCAATTTAGTCAAATTTCTGATGCCACTGAAACAGAATACACAATTTGGCATTTCAGATATACTTTGGAACAAGTAACCACGGTTTTTTTTTTTTTACATTCCTTCTACTAAAATAAGATTTTACAAATAGAGTCTGACAGTAATCAAACAAAAGAGGGAGGTTGTTGATAGGAATAGGATTTATGAAAGAAGGAGAGAGCCATTGTCTTCAGTAGAATAAGTTTTCTCTATGGATCTTCAAGTGCTGCAGTTTTCATGACACTTAATCTGTTTATATATCATTACTGACACCAAGTTAGACAATTGCAAAACATTGCAACATACAATAATACAGCTAGATAATATATTTGTTATTGCTGGAGTGTTACAGGATTTGTCACACCCAAAGCTAGAAACATGACTCTAAACAGCTGCTTTGTCCAATTTCTATCTGCTTTTCTCTGTGGAGTCTAGCCAAATACTTTGCAGATTGTAGCCACTTTGATAGCCAGACATGCCATGGATCAGACTGAAGTGGCACCAGCAAAGTGGGGAGTTCTCCTTCAGAATCAAATACCTGTGGAGAAATAGTTGGTTATGCAGAGAGGCAGCATGTGAATATCCACACAGAAGAAGGGAAATTTGGGACTTTGTACCCATACTTGGCCCCAAGCTGGATGCTGCTTACAGTCTTTTGTGTATTTCTAGCCTGCTCTGGTTTTGGTAAGCACTGTCTGTTCAAAGGAAGAGCTGGTTATGGGTAAGTTCATGAGGGTGAAGAGAGTTGTGCTGTTTGATGGTGTGATCATGGCTAAGTTGTGGTACATGGAGCCCCTGGAGTGGGTCCAGCAGAGGGCAACGAAGATGATGAGGGGACTGGAGCATTTCTCTAACAAGGGAAGGCTGAGGTGTCAAGAGGATGGCTCAGTTCCAGAAACACTTCCTGTTAAAAATTGCTTATGGATTGCATCACCCTCTGCCTTTAACATTAACTGCCCAAGCCTTTAAGCTAAGATAACTTGATTTGTTGTAGACATATCTCCTATTTAATGTCTCTTTCCCTTCTCCAGTAGTATTTGGGGGTTTGATCTTGCAAGGTCTCATGTTGGTTTTTTTTTTTTTGGTTTTCTTTAAATTGAAATACTTGGCTGTCTATTATGTCAAAAGATGATTTAAACTTTAAAAGGATACTCAGCAGGAAATACTGAAGAAAATAGATATTGAGATGATGAGTGAGAAAAAACTGTGTAGAATATCATTTTTCAATGCTGAAACTCATTAGTGGTGTGGAAGAGATCTGTGGTGAGCTGAGAATTTCTAGTAGAAAATGTCAGAATTCAGTTTAAGTGAGATTTGTTACAATACACATGATGAACATGAATGTTTACTGCCAGTGAGCTGTGGTAAATAGTGGCTGAGCAGTGGAACAGATTGCCCAGAGAAGTTATGGATTCTCCCTCCCTAGGCGTATTCAAGAACCGTCTGGATGCAATCCTGTGCCATGTGCTCTGTGCAGGGTGACCCTGCTTGAGCAGGGAGTTTGGACCAGATGACACACTGTGGTGCCTTCCAACCTGACCCATTCTGTGATTCTGTGCCTGCCAGTTAAGCTAAAGAAAAAACACCGATTGCCTTAAAAATAAGGCATTTCAATAAAGGTTTCCCATTGCTGGATAAGGAATCTCTTAGTGTACTAATTTCTGGAGCAAACAAAGAGGTTTTATGTGCTTTAAATGAATTGAAATTGATGTGGTCTAAATTATTTGAGATGTACGCTTGCATGCATGAATGTGATAAAAATAACCAAATAGAGCACATAAATGCTTGAGTAATGCATGTTGTAATTGTAATGCCTGGCTCAAGCACTTACAAAATGATTGCAATATACATGAACGGAAGGACATATTTTTAAATTTGTGGCCAAAATGGACTGCAGTCAAATTTGAGCTAGCTAAAGCATTTGGAAAAAGTTCAGGTAGTTGGCAAGCCATAAGCTGGCTGTTAATGAATGCAGGATTTACTGCCATCTTCTTCTGGACATGGGGATGATTCCTTCTGCACTTTGATTTTCGTGAATTTTTTCGGTAATGTGTATGTTTACTTGGTTATATTCCTCTCAGCTCCCACACCCCCAAAATCTGTTTTTAAAAGAAAACTATTTGTCTGTCATTCTGGCAAGGAATCTATTACATTTTGTCACATCTTGGTGGGTGTGGTGGGCTGTTTGAGAAATGCATTTTCACGAGAGTTAGTATGTCTTGGCTTGGCAGCCTTTTTTTAAAATTTCATTTCTTATAGCCTAGATGTTATGAGAATATATAATCTAGATATCCCTTCTCCTAGTAAATCACTTGTTCTGAGGAGTGAACGTTTCTCATGTGCTGTATAAGTGGGACATTTTGACAAATCATTGCATATGATGAACAAGGTTCTCCCTGGTATCTGCAAGTCATTGGCAAGCCCCAGCCCTGGAGATCTCTGGTTCCAACAGTCCCCCCTGCCCCAAGCTGGCAAATGCGATGTAGTAGGAAACTAATGCCTTTACCAGAGCAGCTTGCACTTAAATTATAATGGATTGATTGGCCTACACTCAGGCCAACTACCATTCTCATGAGTTGCTGTTTTGTGGGTTTTGCCCAGATGATCTAATAGAGCATTTGTAACTAATAAGCATTTACATTAATTTTGTTCTCAGTTTGTTTTCCCCCTCTTTTAAGCTAAAAATCAATGCAGCTTTCTGATTTTTTTTTTTTTTTTTAAGAGATGCAATATTTCTGCTCTTGGTTTTCTCTGTGAGAAGGCTACTATGGTGTCTGTGGTCAAACATCAGTCACTGTTTCCTACAGAGAAGATTTTGCTCCTGAAGTCAGGTTTGGCACATCATGGCCAGCCACCTCACAGCCAGTGAGTGAGCAAGAGCAGTCACTGCCTCTGTTTGCTCTGCAGGGGGATGTTATCTAGAGAGAAAGCCTTGGCACGTCACTTCTCTTTGGTACCAAAAATAATTTATAACTAGGAGACATATTTCTCTATTCACTCCTGGCTAAAACAACACAGTGCCTTGTGTATGTGTTTTGGGTTTGAGGTTGTTTTTTTGACAGCTTCTTAGCACTTTCCAGCTGATGACTCGCACTGATCCCCTATTCCAGGCTATTTAGCCAATGTGATGGCTCTCGGGTAGCTGCTGATGGGGGCTGTCATCATGATCTGACATTTCCTTAGTGGAGCTAACAGGAAGGCTGCTTCTGTAAAGGCCATGAAATTTGGGGCCCCCCGCTTGCTTTCCTTATGAATCTGAAAATATTGATTCCTCTAAAGCCTCTCAACAAATGCCAAAGGGAGTGGGGAAAAAAATAAATTAACATTTTCTTCCCTGCTCCACTTTTTTCTTATCTGTTTCTCTCAACCTGCTGAAGTTGTTTAGATGTGTGGGTTTTTAACATTCCCTTTATAAGTTCCTGATAGAGATGTTACGAAGCAGTAAGTGTGCCAATACCTTGCAGACATTTAAGCAATCATTATAAAAAAATAAAAATCAAGATGCATTTCTGATTCTTTTTTGTAAGTTTTTTTTAGTAAATGCGTTTAGACTAGGGACGTGCCCAAACGACTAAGAAGTAAAAATATTCTTTGTGCCAGGGTTTGTTTTGGAAGCAGGAAAAAAAGGTGGTGTTCTGAGGTTCAATATCTAGGCTTGCTTTTGATGAGAGAAGGATGACAAAGAAGTGAGGTGACAAGAAAGTTGTAATTAAATGTGACAGTTTAAGGATGATCTGAAGGGTTAGATCTTACTCAATGACTCAGCAACCTGAAACAGCCTGAGTGTAGTAAGTGAGGAGGAAAGCAACCTTGATGTTATTATCCCCTGCTTCCTGAGGGATAACCAGGAGTGATGAAGCCTCTCTGTTAGGATTAGAAGCAGTTTTACCTCCAGCAATCTAGTATGATTCTCCTGATGCTACACAGTGCTTTACTTAACCTCAAAGTACTGAGCAGTATATCCCAGCTGATACAGAGCAGTACTATCAGGTAGGTTTACTAGTTCTCTTATCATCCTAGTTAGTGTAATTGGATAAGGCAGCTTTCCCCCAGGAAAAATGGTACCAAGGAAAAAGAGGGCAAATGAAAGCACAGTGGATTTTTTTTGAACAATTCCATAGCAGTGTGCAGCTCCATTTGCTTATACTAGCTTTGAAATTGCCCCAGTTTATCCACTTAGAAGAATTAATTATTGCCAATGGAAATCATGCTGGTTTTACGTTATATGTAAAAGCTGAGCTATTGTGGATGCTCCAGCAGAGCTTATTTAAAAATTATGCAGGCCCACTTTTTGCCCCAAAGTAGCCTGGCAGGCTAACATGTTGGAATGATATAAAATATTTGGTCTTCTGTTTATATTTTCAGGGATTTTTTTGTTTCCCCTCATCTTAGATGAGTGCCATGAATATTTTTTCTAGTTTATTGCAGGATGACCCTGGTTCAGTCTTTCATTATTGCAGCATTTTCAGTCTAGAAAAATACATACTTACTGATCCTTTTAGCTTTGTTCTTGTTCTCCTGCACTCTTTCAGTAAATATAGAAAAGATTTGAAGTTTTTTGTAGTTTTAATGTTTTTGACAGCAAATCTTTTAGCTGTATTGGTGTTGTTCAGATGCAAAGCAATAGAAATTACTGAAATCTCAAAAATGTAGGTGAAGTAAATTGTCTCCCATGCAACTCTAAGTTCAGTATCTGTTATCACTGTCTCATTAATAAAGCTCTGTGTGCCCATTTGTGGTCCCTGCTTAAAAGCATGTCCATGTCATAAAATGCAGAAGCCAAGAAATTTCAGTTCAGCAAGGGATAAAAGCAATACAGATTTAGAGGAAGTATGGAATAGATTCCTGTAACTACCTAAAGTGAGGTTTTTCATGTATAGACTTTTTTTTTCCCTAATTAGTGTGGCATGAAGTGTGCCTAGTTTCTGTAAGAGGTTTTTATGGTGTGGGAAGAAAATCTTTGAAGATTTTATTTTGAGATATAATCCTTAAAGTATTGCTGGGGTGGGTGGTGTTTGTTTTGGTTGTTGTCATGGTTTTTTTTGGGGGGTGGGGCATTTTTTGTTTGGGTTGCAATTTTTTCTTATGTTTGGACAGGTTTTTATTTGGGTTGATTTTAATTTGTATAACAAAGTGAGACTTCTTAGACAACTCCTCATCAGTGTACTCTCTCTGGCATTCTAGAAAATGGCCAAATAATGTTTAAACATCAAATCCTGTTGTGCTTGCTTTGATTTTATATTGTTACCTACCCTAAACTAAATCAATTAAATACTACACATCTGTCTTTCAAAATCTGTGTAAAGTATCACCATAGGAATCTCTATGCTGCTGGATTTGAAGATTGTCTGTTGGGTTTTGAGCATGGATTTCAGACACACAGTTGTGCTTCCTTTCTTTTAAGATGCTTGCTGGTTATATGTTCCATAGATCTTCTCAGCAGCCTACTGAAGACTGCCTGGATAATGTGGGATTTCATGCCTGTGTGCAAATAGGCTTCATGGTTTACTGAAAAGAAGATATTAAAAGAATGAAATAAGAAAAAAAAAAAAACCACAATAGGCCAGAGGTATCTTCTGTATCCAAACATAATGGTTTGTCTGAAGTTGTTGTAAGAAGTAGCAAGAAAGATGGGAGTCTAGATATGCCAAATTTCTAAAATAGGGTGTTTTCTGTTTTTACATGATAGCTGAGTGATTTGTGCACACAGTCAGGATATGGGAGGCACAAATTCTTTTCTGCCTCAGAGGATTTCAACTTATATCTCTCATAATCAGAAGGACAAAGTGTCTGATGGGAGAAGAGCAGGCTGCTGGACCCCTGGGTTGCAGCCCATGATCCATTACATGTGTGAGCAGCCTATGCAAAGTGAAGTGGTCAGAGAGGCAGACTGGGGCTTCACTACCCAGAATAATCCAGGGTCACATGAGGTGGTGTTGTTAAGTAAAGAAGAAAACTGGGTTCAAATCCTCTGTCCTGAACAACAGCTTCAATTACTATGTGTTGACTATGTGTGTACGGATTTCCAGTGGTGAATCTCCCCAAGTAAATAGGGCCACAAAAACTGTTCTAATAATTAAAGTAAAACTTTTCCCAGTCCTGCAGGCCCTCATCAAGTATCTGCTTTTGTGGCAATGGCTTATTACATAAAGGCACAGCACTTTACCCATTTGCTCTACCACTGCGCTAAAGGGAAACTTTTATGTGAACAGATAGATGTGAAGCAATTTAATTCAGGAATTTGAAGATCTCAGCGGTGCTCTGGATGAAAAGCCGGTGACCTTTGCTTGCAGAGACAACTGCTGGTCAGAGTTATGTAGAAGTCCTGGCTTAAGTCTTTTAAAATACTGTCTAACACAATAGTTAAAATCCTACAGCAGCCTGTCTATTCTTAGTGTTTTACCTGTCCTGCCTGGAACAACTCTAGTAATAATGATTGACTTCCCAAAAAAATGTAATCAAGGCTTTACTTTCAATTCCATATTCTGTTATATAGCCCTAAACGTATCTGTAGTGCTTGACCAGAATTGATACAATTAATTATATAACAGCTCAAAGTCTCCTTCTTTTAATATTATAGTACAGAGAAGATTGGGGAATACTAAGTAAACATCTAACCACAGTGTGCCTGCATTGGACTGGTTGGATTTTTGTTCCCTGTAATTCAGGTTGCTGTGGGTATATGCTTGCTTAGTTCAACTTGTAAGAGCTATTCTCTAGTTTGTTTAAATTCTGACAGTTTTATAGTGCATCTTGCAGGGACCCATTACTGTCATGTCACCTTGGAAAACCAAGTGGAACTGGATTTGGAAGTTGTATGGTGAAAACAATAAAATCGAGAAAGCTGGAGTGACCCTTGGCTAGGGTTTAAAATGAATATGTACAGAAATGTGGCTTTTTGTTATTAATGGCAAAGACAAACAAAAAGTGATCTTTGCCAGCCCGCAGTTCCTCCTGCTCCTCCACAGCTGCCTGCTTCCTCAGGGCCGGGCTGTCTGTCTTTATGTGAAATTTTCCCTAATCTAGTTTGTCCAGGCTTACCAAACATCATAGGGACATGCTGTTTGAAAATCCCCTCATTTGAAGTAGTCAGGTTTCTGATTTGCAGAATTGCTAATCTTCCTCCAGCTGAGGGAAAGTGGTCGCAGCCTGTGTTTTGAGCAGTTGCCCTATTAATTTTATCATTCTTCCCGTTACCAGTGTTCTATAAAATGCATTTTTTTGTCTAATCCATTTTTCAAAACAACAGTGCTGGTAATAACTCCATTTGCAAAGGTATCTATTAAAAATGAGACAATGGTATCAGTCCACCAAAACAGCATTATGTGCTATAGTCTTCTTTGTGAAAGGAGAGTAGTTCCTAACTCTGCAGCAGGATATGCAAGCGTGAATCCATGAGTCTGTGCCAGCTCCTATTAGCAGCAAAAAGACAAGAACCCAAGGCAATGGGCAGTTTACATATTCTGCAGCCAGAGGAGTTTCTATTTCTGTTATACTCCCAGGTACAGAGAAAAAATTAGCATGTGGAGAAAGCTGTCCTTTAGCTGTGAGGCACATGTGAAACAGCAGCATCTCAGCGTGATTACAAAGCAGTGGCACGTGCTAGGTTGGGAATTGTACCTCAGTGGTACAGCTGTGGTCTGCAAAACATGCTTGTTTTGTTGTTTTTGAGAAACTGCTGGATGGGGTTCTAGAATGGGTGACAGAAGAGGCTTGAGGACTGCAGCCCCCTGAAACTTCCTGCCACCTCAAAGAGCTTTTGTGGTACATTTCATTGTCATTCTCCAATGAAATCCTCAAATCTGTCTTTTGGTGGTAGACTTGAACACCTTCCCAAGAATGTGTACTTGGAAGTAAAAAGGAACTGATCTGCCAGGTTCCTGCATGGAAGTTGATCCAGAGGACTTTAGTGTAAATCCCAGTCTAAGCAGGGGAATATGGATATAGGTGATTGTCTTTATGGGAAACATCAAGAAGGAGGTAAACATGAGTTCCATGGTGAAACCATGGCTGAAACTTTGTTCCGCTGGGGAGGGTGGGTGCCATGGGCCCAAGAGGCTGAAGCACATCATTTAGGTCTGTTCAAGGCTCTGTACCTGCCTCTCCTTTGCAGAAAAAGGATTTCTTGGAGAAGCAAGACCTTTCAAAAAGGAGTTGGGCTAAGGGATATTGGTCATGCCAGTCCTGGAAGGCGTGCCCAAGTAATTTAACAGGAATTGTAATCACAATTTTAGCTTGTCACCAAAACCTCAGCTCCTTGGATGCTTTAAGTGCCAATTGGCAAAAAGCAGTAGAAGAAAAAATTAAGCCAATAGGAAAAAGTGTTACTCACTGGAAGAAGCTTTTGAGAAAATCACTTTAAGCAGGACTTCTACTGCATTTCCTGGGCTGTCCTTATTTTTCAAATATATAAAGTTTGAGACTAGGGCTGGGTTGTGTTTTTGTTTGCATTTTGTTTGTTAGTTGTGGGTTTGTGGAGTTTTTTTCATGTTTTAAATACTCTGCAAGTTCCTGGTATTTGCAAACTTAAGAGATGCATGAAGATACAAGGCTTATTCTTTGCCATTCTTTATTTGACATCCCTGGATTTTAACAATGATTAGTTTTGCCTCTAGAAATGACTGTGATACTGAGAATAGGAGGATTTCCTTTTTCCCCTTCCTACTCTGTCTCACCTTTTATTGCTTACTTTGGGAAGTGTGGCATTTTGACAATCCTCATATGTGTGCAAATCACCTTATTCCATAGTGTTTGACATTGCTCATCTGCCTTCATACAAAATAACAAGGAATGAAAGCTGCATTAATTCATATGTCAACTTAAGGCTAAAAAAGGCTTTTATTTTCTATTATGGGGAAAAAGACAGTGGATTTTTGGGCACCCCTTGCACCAATGCTAAATATTTGCTTTACAAAGCACTGACCTTAGACATTTTCTGTGATTGGTTGTCTTAATGACTTACAAGTGTAGGCACCTTTCATGAATGATAGAGACTGTGTTATTCAAGTTGAAGGATGTGTTTTTCTCTTGGTTTTGTGTTTGGTCCATGCATCTTGTCACAGAATATTTTTGTGCATGATGAGTTGGAGCCAGTCGTGTAGTATTTTCTTTGTATAGATACTTATTTGTGTGCATGGGTACTGCTGACAGACCAAATAAGAAAATGGATGCATCCAACTGCTAGGAAAAAAAAAATCTCCAGTGTATTCACTACATTGCAATTAAAAAATAAGCTATTATCAAAGGCAGCAAGGGGAAGAGAATGAAAGAAAAATACTGGCTAACAGTACCTTAGCACATAACAGTATAAAATTCCCCTGCTCACAAAGGAAGATAATTGACTGCATAAAACTTGAGAAATGGAAGAACGGGCTTGGCTCTCTCCTCACTAATTCCTAAGTGAAAATCAGGCATAACTCTTGTAAGTCAGAAAACTTCACACCTTTCAAAACTGGTGAATTGAGATCAGGGCTATTTATTAAGCTTAAGCCTCCTGTTTTATCCAAGCTCTGCAGAAATAGACTTAGAGACAAAGGAATAATGTATTAGAATTATGCAAACTCATGTGTTAAAATGAATTTTGAATTTATTTACTCTTGACAGCTAGTCATCTGTAATGAAATTTCTAAAAACTGTCCTTCTTTATTTTTTCCTGTGGAACAGCTCTTGCAACACAATAATGGGAGGCAGTGGGAAAGGTAGGCAGTGTCTGTGCTTAGGCCAGGCCAATGGCACAAAGACCATGTAGGCTTTGCTACAACATCCTTGGCAGTGCTTATGTGACTTAAGAAAATCCTGCCCTACTCAGTCTCCTAAGGAAGCCTTTCTGAAGTGTCAGCATTTTTTTTTTTTGTTGCATGCACAGGACTCAAACATAAGAGGCATTTGGAGTGCCACTTCCCTTGTGAAGGGACCAGAGTTTTACTAGGCAGAATAAGAGGGTTTTGTAACTCCAGTTCTTCAGATGTGCTGCTTTGTCTGTTATGTCCTTCAGATCTTGTGGTAAAATATAAATAACCCTACTTCCTTGTTTTTATGAAGTATTGGACATGCTGGAAGGAAAATAGTACCTTTTATGTCAGTTCTTTGGTTTTGCCTGTGTGCTTCCCCACAAACGATACCTGTAGATCATAAGGTGTGTGGCAATCTGGTTTATTGCCATTTTCTGGGCATCCCTGCAAGCTATGCCAGCTAAATGCATGGAAAAAGCAAGTCAAAGGGAATGACACTATGTGCAATCCACAAGTAGGAGCTCTTAATATAGACAGTAAGCCTGGTTCCCCTCTTTCATATCCGGTAGTGACAGAACAAGTCTGTTGCTACTTGAGAGGTAATACCAATGCAAAATGACTAAAGACGACTGAATCCTGTAGTGGAGTCAATATCTTTGTTTTGAGGAATTATTGTGGCAGCATGAAAGAGCTGGAGAAAAAAACCCATGTCAGTAAATACATGAAGTGCTGCACCACAGGAGCAAAGTCTTCAGTGGAAAAATAGACTTGCTGGTATCTGAAGCAACACAGTGAGCACCGGTGCTTAGATCCAATAGCAATTAAAATATTTTAAGAGATCTAGGAAGAAAATGGTAATTTCTATTTCAGGGAAAAGCTAGTGAGCAGACTCAGTAGTCCTGCTGCTTCACTCTACATGGTGCTCCTGCACGTGGCACTGCTGTCTTGTGCTGTATAGCCCGGCAAAACAACTTCTGCTCCAGCTTTGGAAGCTGAGACCAATTTTTTTTTCACTTTCAACATGGTTTTGTGTTTGTCAGGGAGAGATACAATTTTAAAATGCTTCTTTAAAGGCAAAGGAAAGATTTGCCTCTGATTCCAAATAGGACTTGTGTCAATTGATTTCTAATAGTTCACTGAGCATGTTTTTTGTTGGACATGTCTCTCCAGTGTCAGAAGTGGGTTTTTGTGGAGGGATAGAATGTAAGATATAGTGGAGAAGGTAGTATCACACCTGAGGAGTTGCAGCTGTACTGATCACCAAAGATTAGGAACAGGCCTGCCCTTAACAGGCCACAGCTGTGTCCAATAAGAAGACGAGTGCTACAAAAGAGTGGGTTAGCTGGGTGAGGAGAGTTCGAGTTTGTTGGCTGTGTGGTGAAGAGAGATGGAGTTAGTTGGTTGTGCTGTGAAGAAGGAGTCAGTCCTGTGAGGCGTTGCCCATGAGAAATCACTGAGAAGGTAGGGAACTTTTGAAATATGATGACAACAGGTTTTAAATTTCATTTCAATCCTGTTTTCCCATGGTGTGAATGGTTTAGAACAACTGCTGGTTTCAATTATGGTTAAGTGTTTAGTGTTACTCAAATGGTCCTTATTGAAAATTTAGATTTTTCCATTTTGGAGTTATGCAAATTTCTTTTTCTGTGACATTGGGAAAAAGTCAAGAGAAAAGAAAAGCTTCATTACCTTCTTTTCCTGGCATCTCTTGCAGCCATTACAGTCAAAGCAATCTCAGTAAAAGGTTGCAACTGGCACTAAAGGAACACTGCACCATTATTATTCCTGGAGTAAGAAAGCAAAAATAGACTCTGAGACTTAGGCACATTTTGTCTTCTCTCTCCTTCTCTTCACAGGCTGAAGCTGCTGCCAAGCCCAGCTGCTGCTTTGTCTGTAACATGCACCAAGTTGATTTTTCCCCAGTGCCCTTTTGGCTGACGTGTCTGTCAATGCATTGGCTATTTGCACTTCAGCAGATACAGTACAGTATCACTGTCACTGTCCCCCTTGCTGTATCTTCTGCTCTCCTCCATTACTCCCACACAGCAGCAACCTCCTCCTCCATGATATCTAAATGGATTTATTACTCCCCAGCTGCACATCTTACTGTCTCATCACTTACTAGCATTTAACATCCTTCTCTATTACCTCAAAACTGATGTCATCCCTCGTTTTATTCCTTTATTGTTGTTGCTTCTAAAGTCCTTTGTTCCTTTTTTTGCTCTCCCCATGCCTTTCACCAGTACTGTTTTAACATTTCTGATTTCTTATCTTCACTATGTCAGCATTGCACCCTCAGCTCTTTGTCAACGCGTTGTTCTGGATTTCTAGGTCTTGCATACTTGTTAGTGAATCTCTGGCTTATCTGGTGTTGCTAGAGCCAATCACACTGCACATCAGGTATGAAAGAAACCATATTGAGACTGTTTTTAAATAATATGAGCAAAGATGCTGGAGTCCTCCAACATGAGTATTTATCTTTTTCCAAAACTCATGATCATGAGCTCAGGAGTTGAATTATCCATGCACAGTTCCACCTGGTCCTCCCCTTACCTCAATAACTTATAGTTTCCCTCCTGTTGAACTCTCATCTGTAGTTTTCCTTGGAAAATGTTTACTCCTTTATTGAATGCTTCTGCTTATAATGCATTCTCCATGTCTGCTGGCACTTTGTGTTATCCATCAATACTTTGTATCTGACCTACAGCTCTGCTTTCCTTTTCCAGATTTACTCCCCATTAACTACATACTTGTATCTCAGTATTTTCTCATAATCAACAGTGGTCTTGCTTTGGGGTCACTGTGGATGTGCAAGCATTTGTCACTTAATTCTGTTTTGTAGGTTGCCTTGCTTTCCTTCAAAATCTTTAGTTTTCATAAAGCATTGTTACATTGGGCTCAGAACATAAAATACTTTCAATGGCACACTAATGCACAAAACAAACAGTAAAAAGGTGCAACAAAGAACTTTATTTTCAGCTTTTTTGCTTGTTTGAGCTTGGCACGGAAAACAATTTTCTTGTCTTGCTTTTTGACCTTGGGCTAGAAACTCCTCTTGGCACATCTGGGGTTTTTTATTCTCTGAAATAGAGATGAAGATGCTGAGCGTCTTTGCAAAGCAGCTTCAAAACTGCAAATAAAAAATAAAAGTTAAAGGTAGTTTTTTTTTTTTTTCTTATCATGCTTGTTTTCCTGTGTGTCAGTCAGTGAAACAAGCAGAATGTCTATTCTTAGCAGATAATAATGGTGATAGTTGTTTTGACTCATCTGAGGTTTTCTTGAGTGGCTAAGTTGCTAATGGAACTCATGCTCTGAACTCCTACAGACTTCTCCGTTTTTTCACAGTCGTGTATTTTTTTGCAACTGATGTACCACCTCCCTTGCTTTCTGCTTGTTCTCATACAATGTTCTTTATCTTGATGTAGAGTCTGTTTCCCTTTTTTGTGTCAAATGCAAGATCTGGCGTTTGTGTTGTTTGCTCTTGAGTTGCTCTGTTTGATTCACTCATCTGGAAGAACTGGCTCCTTTTTCTTTTGTTGTTGATGTTTGTTTGTTTCATTTTATTTTTGTTGTTTGGAGGGTTACTTTTGAGAAATAAATGTATACCTTTTTCGGCTTGGGAAATACACTGTCTGCAATGCCACATTAAAAGACTGAAATAGTTGCTTAGCTGTCCCCATAGAAGAACATTCCCTGAATATTTGCTGTTTGCACTACAGGAAAGAAAGCTCTCTCAGATTACTTTTCACAGATTTCTTTTGGCTTGGGGGATGGTCTGATTTTGAGCAGTGTTGCTCAGTAATATCTTTGCTTGGAAGGATGCCAAGCTCATCCAGGGCAGCACAGGCAGCTCTTCCCATTGTAGGGCTTCCAATTAAACTAATGCTACCAGCTGTGTGTTCTTTTGTCTGCCCTGGACTGGGCTGTGGTATTGTGCTTCCCACTGTATCTCTCCAGCAGAGCCTGTTGTCTCCATATTAATAGTTTGGGCAAGAGAAGGGGGGGCCATGAAGCATTTCAGAAAAGAGAGGAGATGTAAAGGAGCTCTGGTGATGGAAGTTATTCTCAGAAATGGGCCTTCTAACCTTGAAAAATTTGGTGTGGGGAACTCAAGTGTAATCTCTTTCATTTAGATCATGCAAAAGCGTTCCACAAAGGTGTCAAAGTGTCATAATCACCAAAGCATAAGGGAAATCAGACTACTAATCCCAAATTAGTCATGCGACAATCTTCAGATTCTCAGTCCAGTCTCAGGTTCTCTAGATTTTGATTCTGGGCATTGAAAGCAACAGGATGAAGAAGGAGGGGGAAAAATAAAAATGAAAAAAGAAGAGATGGATGAGGTGACATGAAGAGGAAAAAAAAGAGTTGTTTTGCCTTCTGGAGCAGATTCTAACGAGAGGAGAACTGGCAAGGGGAGGATGAAAGCCAATGCTCTCCGATGCTCAGGGCAGGAAAAATCAGATAGGAAAGAAAGTTAGACCCAAGACAGAAAGGATGGAAGGCAAAAAATTGTAAGACAGTCTGATTCACAGGGGGCAAAGAAAGTGTAATCTTTGTCAAATGTCATAAAGTTCAATGTTTTATCCTCTTAACAAGAAAATTACCCTGGTTTCTTTTAACAGATTTTGTTGGTGGTGGTTTTTTTTCCCCCCAGCACTTCTACACAGACTTCCAGAGAACACAGAATTATAGTAAATCCCTGTGATTTTATCAGGATGTTATCTTCTGATAAAATTATATTTAATTTTATATTAAGCTGCTTTAAGACTCAGCCTTATTGTTTCCATATAATTGCTGCTAAGCAGCAATTGTCTGCTGTGCAGCAGGCAAGCTTGATATTGAAAGGGTATCAGAGAGTATGTGCTGCCTAGTAACTCTTCAAACAGCTGCTTAAGGAAATAAAAGATCCAGAAACAGTGCAAGGGTGAAGGAACAGAGTAAGAGATGAAGTTGTCATTGTACACTGAGGAAATATGTCCTTCATAAATTAGGTAATCAAGTGGAATCTAGCACTGGAAATGGGAAGTTTTGATTTTGCTGAATGGATGAATGGAAATTGCTCATGCAACACTTTGAACAAGGATGCTGGCAGTAGATGAGATTTGGCTTGTGTCGGTGGGAGTTCAGCACAAATTAAAGAGAATATTTTGTAGGCGTTCTTGGAATCTATGCCTATGTTTCCTTGCATTTCTTATTTTCCAGTAGGCTACATTACCTTTTCAGACAGACATCCCAGTTGAGATGCCAGGACTCTAGAGGTCAGTTTTGTGATGTGTATCTAGCCTTTTCTCCAGTGAATGTCACTGCCTAGCCTTAATTGATTTTAAATTTCTTTCCGTGCCCTTTTTCACATCTTAGTGCACATTTCAACCCTTTCTACAACAGTGCTGCCTGGCACAGCCTCCTTTTTCCAGATCTATCAATACTACATCCTCTTTTGACATATCAACCATAGGCACTCTGGAAACATCCTGTGCATTTTAGGGAGTATATTCAGGTTTACATCCTAACAGACATGGCATATAAAGCCACTCTTCAGCTGAAGGTTTGTGCCCATGTAATTTCTTTAAAGTGGAGAGTGGTTCTAAATGTTTTTTAACATGTTCAGGCTTCTTGAAAAGCTGAGAACCATCATTTGCCTGAGACAAAGCCTGAGTGCAACTGTTGAGTGCCAAGTAAAAACCAGATTTAAAAACCATAGAAAGTTATGCTGCTGTTTCTCTGCCTGATGTGCTAGCCTGGCAAGACACGTATCCTCTTTGTGCATCTGTAGAATCAAATGGAAGACCTAAAGGTTGACAAGCAGGAAAAAGTAAATAAATCAGGATGCTTGTCCAAAAAGAGAACTTGTGGAGCCTTCTTTCTGTTTGGTGGCCTTTGTAAGCTGCAGTTCTTTCAAGCACTCTAACTGAATCCTGCAAGCCGTGGCATCAAAATACCTTTCATGTATAAATCTTGCTTCCCTCCAAATTTGGGAGACTTGTAGGTCATTTTTTTCAAGGCTCAGATTATTTATTGCATTTTAATGTGATGGATTTAACTCTACCGTAGTTGGCAAAGCTTATATACTGGAAAATATCTGACCCAGAAAAGGCTCTCAAATGCTTTTTATTATTGAAAGTTCCAAAAGTCGTTGTGGTGTTTTGTGCAACAGAGATGCAAATGTGCTTTCTGGTAATAGTTTTAGGTATCAGAAGTTTGGATTATTTTTCCCAAACAAAGAAATCCCAAGGCTTAGAAAGCACAGCTGCTAAGGCTCAAACACAAGTTTGTTTTACAGTCAGGACAAACTAAAATCCCTTAAAGGTTAATTACAAGTGAATTTAAAATACTGTTAGTCAGAATTGTGTATAATGTAGTGGCAAATTTTTACTAACGTTTACAGAGAAGATGTTAATGAAGTGGAATTCTCTAACCTTATCTAAAAAAGGAACAGGATAGACTGTTATCTGCATTGCAGAGGAGAATATTCTTTAAAATCCAGTCAATAATTTCCCCTCCCCCCCACTTTATCCTTATTTCCTTCTGAAGGGTTTTCAGGATATATTAAAAATGTGCTGTCATTCTTCTAGAAATAATTCAGCTCTAAGTCTGGGATGAACCATTGTGCTATGAAGGAAAAATAATTTGCAAGAGCAGAATTGCCATCTAAAAGTGACTAAAAGGATTTATTAGAAATTTGAGACCAATCTCACTTGATCATGGATCTCAATCACATTTCATTCTACTTCTTGCATCTGAGATTATGAACACCAGACAAAAAGACCTGTAGTTTATCTGTTTAAACTTCTCGTCACTTTTCATGGCTGTTTTCTTGTGAATATATTATCTTTCTGCAATGTACTCATGGGTGGTTTGGGGAACATTTAAAGGTGACAAAGACAAAAAAGGCATGCATTTTGGGAGGGAGCAGAACATCATAGTGAAAGAAATGCAGATTTTAACCTTATTCCTTACCCTTTGCAACAGAGAATTTGTATGCTGTGGTCCCTCAGTCTTCATCAGCACCATGAAGCTCAGAAAGGATTTGAGGAACAGCCAACAGCATATTTTCAAAATGAACAAGAAATAATAGCTTGTATTTCCAAAGCTACATAGAAGCTGCCTAATATGCATTTCTAAGGGCTTAGGTATTTTGACCCTTGAATCAGATGTGTATCCTGGTTTGGATGTGGATTAGCATGAATAGGGACAGTGACTTTGTAGAATGCTTTAATAAATCCATTAGTGCTCTCTTCATTACTACTGTATGGAGAAAACCTGAGGCTCCTATGGATTAGGTTTTTTTCCCTGCCCTCTGACCAAAGTGTACGTTCCTGGCCATTTGGATGAGATGGAGAATAAATCTGAGTATTCTTCAAGGGAACCTGGGATTCTTCTGGTGGTTAATTGTACAGACTCCAAAAGAGAGTAAGAAAAAATCTTTCTGTGGAAAGACTGTATTCACCTTAAGCAGAAATCAAAGGAAAGCAAATTTGGCCCAACTGTATGGAACCCTCCTGGGGATAAAGTCCTTAGAGCATTTTCAAAACATAGAGCAGATGCACAGGGTAACAAACTGTTTATAGTCTCCATCCCACATCAGAGATCTCAGTCAAGAGAGGTTTTCTTCCCCAGATTCACATTCAGATAAATAGCTTGGAGGCATTACACTACACGGGTAATGTGGAAAACATCCAGGAGCACTGAGATTGAAATGATGTCAGCTTTGAAGAGGACATCCAGCAGAATGATGCTGAGGTGTGTGGCTGGCCCATGGGACCATGATTCTGGGAACAGTGTTCAGAGCTAATTTTTGTTCACTCAGCATCATCTGAGTCAAACAAACACTGCTGCTTTTCTGGAAGGAGCCTGGTACTTTCTAAATTACAGAAGCTTAAAAGAACCGTAGAATACGTGTCTGGTTATTTAAAGGGATCCTACCCACTATTTATGCACAGAATTTAGCATTTTCAAAAACCTGGTGTTAAGAGTTGCTCTGACTTTGTTTAACAACCAATTTAAGTGGGAGCAAAATTGGACTGCTAGCCAAGTCTCTAGAGATCCTACACTACTTTTTTCAGTTTGGCTCGTCAGTTCACAGTAGATGAGGATGATGTGTTGTGATTTACTATTAGAAGAACATGGGAGAAATAAGAAGAAAAATTCTCACTTTCATAGCAATAGTGGAAACTCAGTAGTCCCTTTTTTTTTTTTTGTGCATCTTATTTATCCTTACATCTGTTTTTAACTTGCTCTTATTTATAGATTTTTTGGGGTGTTTTCTTTCTACATTGCAGCAACTAGTAGTTATTTAAGGACCTACCATTCTTTCCATTTTAGAGAGAACTCATTTTAGGGACACATTTGTTACCATGGCCATTTAAATTCTGCTTTGCTGGAAATGCTTGTACATGCTGATTGCCTAGATGTAAATTATTTATTTCAAATTCAATTGGTTGTACTCTTTATTTAAAAAAAATAAATAGCACACTAGCCACAAAATTACGTTTTTTTATTTTCTTTAGATGCCTGCCAAACTAGTAAGAGTTTTTACTCTGAAAGATTGCTTTTTTGTTACTGGCAATTGGCCCACCAGCGTTGAAAATTCAGAAACTTTGCATTTTGAAAAAAGACCAAGATAAGCTGGAGAGTTAAACATAATGCTGAGTACATGCCAGCATGCTGTATATATATAAAATGGTGAAGCATTTCAAGTCATCTTACTGATATTCTTCATATTCTTTCTATGAAATGTTGAAAATAATGTGATCAGTTTTATTCCTTTAGCTGGTGAAGATGCAGTTGTTAAGAACATCTGCTACATGGTGATTAGAAGAGTGAGCTAATATTTGGACAACTTCTGTTTAAATGTAGCTTATAGTTTGAGTCAATATTTTAGAAACACTATTACTGAACTCCTGCTCTTCCTTTGTTAAATTTGTGATGGAGCTGTGTACAGGTCCATCTGAGTTTGGCATTTCTACAGGGCATGACTGAGGACTTTATAGACACAGCAATATTTTTTATTTCTCTACTTGATGGTAAACTAATATTCCTTGATCATATTGGCAGTAGACTAAACACCAGCTTGAAAATACAACCAACCAAGGAAGTTGTAGTAAATTAAATTGCGACAGAGTTTTGAATGCCAAGATAGCATTCAAGTGTGTGTGTGTGTGTATATATATATAGATATATATGAGTATGTGGGTTTTTAACATAGATGGGGCAAAACAAAACTTGGATGTTTCAGCCTCGGGGAAGGAATGCAACCAAGATCTCATATGTTTGAACTCTAGCTTTTAGTCCATTGGTAAGATGCAATTGAAAGATTTGGAACACTAGGAGCAGGATTTAATAGAGCTGGTGTTACTGAGGGAGGAAAAAGGCTTGAGAAAGTACATAGACCTCAATCTTGTGCTTTTTACCAATGAACTCTTCTACTGGAGACAACAAAAGTTCTTCTTGGCTGAGAAATATTTCAATGTCATACATGATATTTTACATAATACATAGGCTTTACTTTGTATGTGTTTATACTGCAGAAACTATATTTCTGCTCAAAGAATAATCCTGTCAGTCTGACTCAGAGGTGAACTCTCGATTCAGGCATTGATTTTCTAGAAAAAGCTCCCTCTGAGATATTGTCCCTTCTCCAGCAGCTAATCTGTGTATTAGCAAGCCTCTAAGAGTGCAGGAGTAAGGTCTATTTTAGCATAATTAAGTGCATATTGTCCCAATTCAGCCAGCACAATTCTCATAAGCATATCATGGAAGAAAGAGACACCCAGGCAACTTCAGTCTGGAGGCTATTGTAACAAATGTGATGCAGTGTTAAGGGAGAAGATTTTCATCCTTCATTCAGTTTGTTTGCCAGTATTAAGATTTGGTCCTGTGGAGCTGAATGTTCCATGCTGTTTTGTTCCTCTTCATGTTTCAATAACAATTTTCATAAAAAGCATATCTCCCACTCCATGGCATTACAGGGAGTGGTTATCGAGAGTCTGAAAGTGTGCCTGGAAATTTAGACATTTTCAAGCAATTTCTAGAATGCATTTTGACATGGCGGTATTTTTAAAAGTCAGGCTTCATTGACTGGTGGGTCACACCACACATTTTATCTGAACAAGTGACATCAGAGGCAAAAACCTTAATGTTTTGTTGAATTAGGCTTTTGAAAAATCTAACATTTATTTTTTTCATATCAATTATATCAATATCTAGCAATATATCAACAGAAAATAGTGGTTTTTTTCTCAAGCCATGGCACTCTCACTGGGATATGCAGCCTAGATATTGCAGCCCTTGGTACAGGAAAACCAAATAAAGAAAGAGGTTCAGGATGTCCCTAAAAATTTAACTTGACAAGCCTTTTATCTTTGATTAAAGTGATGAGGAAGGACTGTAACAAGCAGCATGAAAGATTAATAGTTATTAAGATTGTTTTGAAATGTTCCAAATTTTAGAAACTTGTGAAATACCAATAATTTTTTTGTCCCATTATTAATCATATTGATACTTTCCTGAAGAAGGATACTTGAAGTTATCAAAAATGTATTACCTTTAACCTAAAGTCCAGAATCTGAGCTGTATTCAGAGTGTGCAACAGAGAGAACACTTTATACTAAGCCAAAACACTTTGAAACCTCTGTGTGGGGATGCTCTCTCTCTCCCATATTTATCTGCATGATGGAATTCAGAAGGGCTCCAAGGGACAAAGCCTCAGCAGCAGCATCAGTAGGGCCTGGAAGTACACCCTTGTATGTTCCAGATCTCTCTCTCTTAATGAAAATAATGCTCTGGCTTTAGGAGACAGCGGTTCTCAGCACTCCTGGCCTCTGGTGCTGTCCTTTGGCTTCAAAGTCAATCTCTATATGGGCCTGATGTGGAACTCCATTCCTCACACTGCAAATATTCCCATTGAGATCAATAGTGTGTTTGCAAAGTAAAATATTACTCACTGTGAGCAAGAGCCATATGATGTGAGACAACAGGTCTGGCACTAAAATATGTTTTTATATTTTCAGGTGAATATATTCTCACATGTGGGTTTCTTGTTTTGGCCTGCACCTGTTGTGTGTGCAGAGTAGTCCTGCAGAAGAAATAATTGTACAGTTTAGTATTAGATATTCATATGTAAACACATTGGTTTTACCATCCCATTACTCATTTACATGTGTAAATGCAGGTTAACTGCTTGTGTAACTTTGCCAGTGAAAATTTTACTATTTCAAATTTAGCCTTGGTTGTGTTCTGGAGAATTATGCTACAAGTCTATGTTATTTCTTCATTCAAGTTCTCCAGCCTTTCAGAAACACAGTATAAACACTTGACTCTGATTCACAGGGTAACCCTTCAAAATTGCAGACCTAATGATTATAAATTTTTTTGATATTTACTGATTGCATCAACATTGTTCATGATAAACACCATTTTATTAATGTGGATGCTACTGATGATGTACTTAAGGCTGTCTACTGTAACTAATAGGATCATTAGTTAGTTTTAAGGTGTTATATTTTGCAGTCAACTTCATGTCTTAAAGATGTGAGCAAAGTAAATGTATAGAAACTGTTCACTGAATTTTGAAAGCATTTTGCTATTTATAAGACTAGCTTGGGGGTGAGGGGAAGGTTGTTTTTCTTCTAAAGAAAAAGAAAATTTTATGTGAGATATATACATCCTATATACATATAGCTCTTAAATCCTAGAAGAAACTTTTTTCCCTTGGACAACTTATTGCACATAATGCTCTTCAGTTGTCTTCAAAAGTTGACAGCAAGCCTGAGCTGTTATTACAAGTTTTCCCTGTATAATGCAAAGATGCTATTATTCATCGAGCTGTTGTGCTAGACTTTGAAGAGTGCTTATCTCCTTGGGTGGTCATGTTAATTCCATAGCCAAAATCAGTTCTTAGTGTTTTTGAGAAGGGATGGACATGACAATCTTCAAGCTTAGACCACAAGAAACCTCAAAGGGAATAGACTGGCTTTGTGATTTTGATGAATTTTAGATCTGGATTACTCAATATAAAAAATGTACCCATATTTCCTTGATTGGATTGCTGTGTTTCAGCTCCCAGTGTATTTCAGCAGCAAAACAGGCTGTGTGCGCTGAACCTCTCTCACTCCCCACGTCTCTTTGTTTTCTTACAGCCTGTGACCTGATGAACCAAGGCATCCTGGCCCTTGTCAGCTCCATTGGGTGCACGTCAGCAGGATCCCTGCAGTCTCTGGCCGATGCCATGCACATCCCTCACCTCTTCATCCAGCGCGCCCCGGCAGGAACGCCGAGGAGCGGCTGTGGGCTCACCAGGAGCAACCGCAACGATGACTACACGCTCTCCGTGCGGCCCCCCGTCTACCTAAATGATGTCATCCTCAGGGTGGTCACAGAATACGCCTGGCAGAAATTCATTATTTTTTACGATAATGACTATGGTAAGTAAGTATTTATCAGGGTGGTTTTTGTCAAATCCGTAATCCTGTTGAAAATTGTCGCGTTACGGCTTTATGGTCTTCCAACAGATTATGTTTTGCTTGCGAACATTTATGGTTCTGGCACTATTTTACAGCACCTCAGAGAAATCTATTTCTAAAATCCATCAACATTTACAGGTTTATTTGATAATGTCTTTGTTAGAGTTGGCTGATTAATTAAGAACTTATGTGTTTTTCTATTCTACCCGTGTTTATGAAGCATAAAACTTTTTAGCCAGCTCTCTTGTTTTTTTTGGGCAGTAGAAACATAAAATGACAATTGAAGATGCAACGTATAAGCTTTGCATTCTGTAGATTTGTTTATTGTGTGGTGAATCTCTTCTGTTTGTTGGCATATACTTTCTGGCCATAACCCGAAGCGATGGTGAATGTAGGTCAGAGGTTTGGCAAGAACAAGGTGCTAGTCATAAATATAAAACATGCAGAAATAAGTTCTCAAGAGTGAAGAAGTTGAGGAGGAGGAGGGCTTGGACAAGACAACATCCCGTCTGTTTTGAGTTCATTCAGTGTTCCTGAAAGGTGCTGAATTGGTCGTTTTTGTGTGATAGAGTAAGTGTGACACAGATGGCAGTGTCACAAGACTGCACCATCCAGCTCAGTGAATCAGCCAATTTTGGCCCAAATATTTTTTACAGCTGACAGGAGAACTGGAAAGATTTCTCCGGTAGGCTGCATTATCTAACAAATTTAACAATCTTTATTTCTGTGAAAAATTGCTTTGCAACCAGACCTGTTTTCTTCAGATGCATCCAATATTCATAAGTAATCATGACTGCCTTGGATGAGCATTTTAAAACTTATGTTCAAAGTTTAATCTTTAAGTTATAGAAAAATGCTCACTTCAGCGATTTACTGTGCATAATATCTGGTTCATTTGGGTCAGGTGTTATTGATTTTTGTTCCCTGCCTACATAATAAATTCCTAAATTAGAAGACTAGAAAGTGATGAATAGGAGAATTCTTCTCTATAACAGAGCAGCACCTAAAAGCACCAGCCATGGCATAAGGAACACACACACAAAAACCCCTAAAAATGAAACCTAAAAATCTCACAGCAGAGTATTTTTGCTCAGAAATTATGAGTTTGTGTATTTAAATGCCAGGTACCTATGAAGACAACTATAAACTTTTAATTTAAGGGGTATCTTTTTTGCATGTATTTTTGAGTTCAAAAGCCTCAAGCAAATTTTATAATTAATATCTTTGAATAGTTATATTTGAAAATACTGGGTTTAAATTATTCAAGTTTCGTTATTTAATTTAAAAATACAGTTCAGACGCCATGCTATTTTGTCCTTTATATCTGGGTGAGAACTTCATAATGGTGTGACTTATGTAACACAGATGCTTGCCTGCCTGCAAGGAATTAGTTTCCAAGCAATAGCTCATTCAGTGACACAACATCCTCAGATGTGACCTGTGGCAAATATTTAGACTCTGTACCAGCATTCAGAACTCAGTAGTCAACAAGTAGTGCCTTACTAACCAAGAGAGGCTGGTAATCTGACTCTGATTAGCGATCGCCATCCCAGACATCAGGACAAGGTGCAAAAAACCCCCAACATTCTGCATTTATTATATTCTGAGCAGTCTGTTCCCTTTCTAACCATTTGTGTGGCTTGGGCATTTTTTGGGGGGTGATTTTAGGTTGTTTTTTTGAGTTGAGGGGTGTGTGTACATAGTTTGGAATTCATACCATGGATAAAATGATTTTAAATGTAAGCTGATATTTAAATTACCCTACAACTCGGAGTAGAGCTATTAGCTGTGCAATAGTATGTTTCTTTAGACTGCATCAAGCAAAATCCTTGATTTCAACAGCCATCCTAGGGCAGCAAGCCATTTCTGTATTCTTTTGCTTCTTACTGTTTCTTTATAAAGATTTTATAAAGATGCTGATTTCATTTCATTGATTGAGAGGTTTCCCTCTTCATTTTTAATAACAAAGAGAGCAGAACTTTGAGATCAGCATATCTAACTTGAGGCCTCTCATTCTTTCCTTTGATAACTGGCTCTCCATTTCTTTTTCTTGCTCATACTGGAATGCTCATCTAATCCTTTGCTGCCCTGTTTCAGATGAAACCATTACGTTTCACCATTAGGTTTCAAAATCATTGTGTTTTGCCTGTTCACAATCCTTTTACCTAGTTCTTGATCTATGACAGCAGTTTTTCACAGACCATGATGACATTTTTTGATTAGTAGCCCCTAGAAAGTAATCTTGCCACATTGTTATAAATATTCACAAATTATATAATTTCTCCCCTTTTCCTGCTATTTTATTGGTAAACTGAAAAAATTTCTCCTATATTAGCAGTTTGCATTTTCTCTTCCTGGATTCTCTCTTGATGGAAGAAGAACTAGCACAGAGAGAGGCATGAAGAAATTAAGGCATGAAAAGAGGAACTAGAATCACTTTTTAGTGGATTACAGAGTGAATAAGTCTGAATTCAGTATTTATCATACTTTGAGCAGCAGGTTGGACAGTATAATGTCCTGAAATTTCATCCAACTCTAATAATTCTGTAATGTGTGAGAAAGCCACGTTTTAGATGGGTCTCTAGGCATGGAATATTTTTACAAAAGAGAACTCTTCAAGCGTCAGTTGGAATTTTTAAAAAGAGAGTTGGCCCAAGAACTCCAGAAGACCCTGAGGAAGGGAACATGGCCATTAGCTTCTGTGCCTATTTTAGGAAGAAGTCAAGATTGGTGATGCAGATATGGGGCGGAGGTCCAGGAATAATCCATCCCTTTGGTCAGCATCAGTGCAGTTTAGGGTGGTTGCAATTTCCTCTGGGAGATTCCAGTCTTGTACCTCACCTTCCCTGAGAGGTTCTGCTGCAGTGAGACTTATTTATTTTCTCAGCTCATACAGACCTAAAATAAAATTCTTGCTAAAAGCTTTGCTCAGTGAAACTGCTTGCAGCAGTTACTATTAGACATCTTAATAGAACATTTAGTACTAAACATTAAAGTAGGTGGGAGTTTGATACCTGCATTAGAATTGATTTCGTATTAGGAGCAGATTATTGATATGCTGTGCACAGCTGTCTGCAAAACTGACACCTGTGCGAGCAGCAATTTCTTGCCCTGGTGATATTTTTCATGTGCAGCAAACATTCCTTCTCAAGGTGTGTATCATAACATGAAGTAGTGTCTCCATAGCAGTAAATGACACTTGACAAATAATGGGGATATAGATTCTGGTGCATGTTGATGCTTTTATTTGTCTCATTCTTGCCATCTTTTTCTATGTTAGAAAATGTCAAAGCAATAATAGACAGATTCCAGCAACTATCAGAACTCCTTTCCTTTCCAATAAGTTATTTTGTGTAGTCATTTAATTGAATTATTTAAAACAAAATACTTTAGTTGTATTACTGAAATTATTTCCAACAATAATTTTGCTCTGTGGAAGAAAATGGGCCTTTCATATTTTTCTACAGTAAACAAATTTTCCTACAGTAAAATTAGGATCTTATCCAAAGTACATACTGCACTAAACCAGTTGCCTTGCACATTTCATAAAGGCTGCAAACCTTTATGTGTCAATTTATCAAAATCAAAGGTTTTAAATCCTATCAATGCAATTGCTTTTGAATTTTATCTTGCAGTCTTTCATAGATTGCTTTCCATTATCAGAGAATTTTTTATAATGGAAATGTTTTCTGCCGATCTGAGAACAATATCCCGTATGTTAATACTGCTTACAATCTCAAATTCTTATTTTGAATGTAAGTAGATGCGTACATTCAGTTTTACTGTTTTAACACTACTGTACTAACATCTAAATCTTAGAAACTTCGAGTCTACTCAAAGGTTCTTTACTGATAAGGAAAGTTAAGTCTTCGAAAGATGCAATTCTTTCATTAAGTCATAACTAACTGGATGTTGTAAAAGTGAGGTAGAAATGAATTTCTGAAATAATTGACATCTAAGTTTTCAAGTTTTGTTTCTTTTCTAAGAAATTTGAAGATAGGCTGACTATTTTAAGACAAAACAAATGACGCCTTGATAATTGTAAAAAATCTTATTTTTCTACTGTTGACTTTGTTATGCTAAGTAAAGACTCCAGAAGAGCCATAGTCTTTTCTAAGTGGCAGAGCCTCCCTAGTAACAAATGTGAAGCCAGCATAGAGTAGGAACTTAATTAATAAGTGGGGATGTGAGAAGAAAGAAAGAACATCCTAAAGTGAGCAGGCTTAGGTGATATGTGCTGTATTTCATTTACTATAATTGTATTGTTAGTGTATAAATTCAGATGAACTCTTGAAAATCAGAAGAAGTTGTCTTTTCCCTAATCCTTGCATTCTGCAAGCATGATCTAGAGCAAATCCCAGTGCTGCCAGTCCCCCTGGTAGAACAAGTAGAACAAGTTAGGGCCTGTCCAGGACGTGAAATCTGATTTTGTTTAGGAAAATTTAATACATGGATATTAAAAGCATTCAAGAACAATTCTGCACTTCTTCAAACGCTGTTAAACAGAGTCTTCTTGCAGAGATAAAGAGTAGGCGGCATGAAATGCAGCAGAATTATGCAGTAGACTGATGCCTTTCTCAAACTGCCATTAAAATTACTATCCACGCAGCGTGTAGAAGCCAAACCATTTAGGCAGCCAAATCAGCTCCTACTCGCTTCATTCTTGACTGCTCAGCTCAACGTGTAGGATCGTTGTGCAGAGGGGGTTTGTGCATCTCCTCCTCACAAGCAGATGTAGAGACTGGGAAGCTCCTCCTCCTGTCTGAATTCTTCCTTAGGAGCATCAGCACCCTTTCAGTGAAGGCATTTTGAGATTGGACACTGTAAATGTATAACTTATCCCTTTGGAAATTGCCGAGTTTGGGTTTATAAAAAGAACCACTGCCATCTGTAAACACTTTGAGCAAGTTTGCCAAGTTATTAATATTTATGGTTTCAAGTTCAAAGCAAGCAAAATGCAGTTTGAAACGGCAAATCATACGTGATCCACAGACTGGCCCATGACAGTGGCCAGTCACAACATGAAAAAGACACATTTCATGTGTGTGTGAGCCCAGGCCAAATGGGCAGAGTGAGCTGCAGTCCCCGCATACTGTTGGGTTTTATCTCTGTGGTGTATCAGCAAGGGAGAAGCTTTTGCAATTTGTGTTTTACTCCTGGGCAGTTTACAGCTCACTGTATTTTTCAGGAAAAAAATGTAGCTACTTTTCTGTATGAATGAACCTTTTCTGTATGAATGAACTTTATGAATGAACCAGTCAATCTCTGCAAGAACATAGTTGTGAATCTCGTGCAATTTACAGTGTAGGTATCTCTGCATTTCTAAGATGAAAGACAGAAAGTTGAGCTGCTTGGAAACATTTATTTTTAATGTTTTGTTGCTGCTAAAGTGGATAGAAAGATTCTGCAGTCTTCCTATTGAAAGGCTGAGGGAATAAGACTTTTTCTGGAAAATTAATTTTATCTTCATCCCAATTCTTTTATTGTGGTGATATTAACATTTTAAAACCCTTCTGTATTTTTTATTAAAAGAAAAAAATTCTTTTTTTTTTCTTTTAATATAAAATTAAAACCCCACTTCTCTTTCCCGGTTTTTGGCCTAACCTTGTGTATTTCATCCCAGCATGCTTTTGGTATGCAGCCATCACTGGAGATCTATGAAATATTTACTGATTCCAGAACTAAGATATCTTTCCTTACAGTTTTTTGACCTTCCAACTAATACTGCAAATATTTGGCAATGGATATTTGCCATTCCCTTAGGCGTTATTTTAATTTTGACTTTTGTAAAGAAGAGAGAAAAAGCAAGCTTTAAGGCTATGAAGGGGATTTGCTCTGTGAGGCTGAAGGAGGCATTCCCACAGGAAACAGAAGTTGTTGAAGAAGTAATTGCCAAGACTTGGCTGGAACAGAATGGAGGAGGTTAGCAGTAAAAAAGACTTTAGTGGGCATCTGTCTTGAAAAACTTCCTCATGGATCTCCCTTCTTGTTCCTTTATCAAATACAGGGGTTTCAGTTTAGTTCCACACAAGGAAAGGATGAAGGCAGCAGTGTGAGGTACCTGGCCAGTAGAAGGTGTCTCAAGCTCAGTCTGAGAGAGGATTTTGCAGAAAGAGACAAAATGAAATAGAATCTTAAGGTGAGCGCAGTGACATTTGCATTACGGAGAAGTTCAGCCTAAGTAAACAAGTCTGTGAAACCATGAAGATAAAAGAGCATGATCCCCATCCCTAACCCAGAAAGGCAGTGGTTTTCAAATAAATTTGAAAGTTTAGAATTGAAGCGCTGTTATTGAGAGATCCCAGCAAAACAAGGGTTGTACCTGAAATCTGAAAGGCTGAGCTGCTTGCAGAAGGGCTACCCTCCTGCATTTCAAGAGGGGTGATATTCTGAGATAATGCCCATCTCCATGTATGGGCCCCAAATTCCCAGCATTTCCTTTAATATCAGTATAAAATAAGTGGTCCTGTGGATCTCTTTCCTGCACATATGTTTTCCAGAAATAAATATGATGACCACTGACATAGATGTGCTTGAAACCATAACATTTTCTAATTGTTTTAAGTTTTAATGCAAGTTTAATAAAGACTCATAAAAGAATCATGCTCTCTTTAATCGATTGCAAATGCTTATAATTACCCTGAGGCTGTTTTCAGCTGCTTGATGACTATAATATTCTCAAGTCTGTCTCCAGACAGTCTTAAAACTGTTTATTACTCATGTGGCTCTTTGCCAGCTTCCCGTACTCATTTGCTTCACTGTGCCTCAACAAACATGTAATTAATTCAAGCTTATTACTGAACTTTTTTTTTTTCCATTAGTATTTATTGCGTCATTCAGATTAGGAAAGGAGCATTAATTTTCATCTGCGTAACTTTAGTGTGTCAGGTGAGAACTTCTGTCACAACTTGCATTTGCTGATTGACTTTACCACTGCAAATTGAGTATATCATTTGGGCGACCCTGAAATGATTCAACTTCTCAATTATTCTATAAAGTTTCTTGAGTAAAAAAGTGGGCATGCTTCTACTTTTCAGCCACAGAACAGTTGGAGGAATGTATTGCAGGAACTGTAAGGGAATATGTCAGAAGATAAGAGAGTTTGTCACTCCCTCATGTTACAGTCCTTAGGGAAGGGATGGTTAAAGTGTTCAAAGGTTTTTCCTGACAGTCCCATCTTGTGTTAGCAAGCTGGGGCCAGAATAAAACTGTAGGTGTTCTCCCAATATCTGTGCAGTGGGAAAACTCTGTAAATTAGGTGTTATTTTGAGGTTTTGCAGAGGTACAAGATTTCATTTGTAGATGCAGTCTGCATCAGAAGAACAGTGATTTATTTAAAGAATAATTAAATACCTGAAGCTTGTACTGATATCTGCCACTGTTTGCTAAGTATTTTTCAACTCTCAAGACATTGCTCTTTCTTCTCAGAAGTATGAAAGTTAAGTTTGTAAGTTTATGATTTGGCATCTAAATAAATGAACAGTAATCAAATAAGGAAACTTTTGAGAGAAGTAATTTTTACACATTGAATTGAAGAAATTGTATCACCATTGGGGAAAAAAAAGCATGGATTTGGCACAATAACATCATAAATGTCAATTAATATCATAAATTGGAAAGAAAACTTGTCTGTGAGAGTTTTAACCAGTCAAAGAAAAGAGGAAGCAGAGAGACAGGAAAGAGCTAGAAAATAATTATAGCGGTATTCCTAAATCTTAGCTTATCAGCTTCACTTTTGTAGGTTATGTTCTTCACAGCACCAGTTCACTCATACAGTATTCCTCTTTCTATACTGTAAGGTTTTAATCAACTGGCAATGTTCTTTGGGAAGAGACTGATGGAGAGTCGGGGAGCAGTTTGTCCTAAGGAAGTTTATAACACGCATCAGTCATGGAATGGCTTGGGCTGGAAGGGGCCTTAGGAACCATTCAGTTCCAGTGCCCTGCCACGGGCAGGGACACCTCCACTAAACCAGGTTTCTCAGAGCCCCATCCAACCTGACCTTGAATGCCTCCAGGGATGGGACATCCGCAGCTGTGGGCAGCCTGTGGCAGTGCCTTACCACCTTCATAGTCAATAATTTCTTCCTATATCTAACCCAAATCATCCCTCTTTGCTTTTGAACTTATTACTCCTTCTCCTATCACTATAGTTCCTGGGATGGATTCCTTCTCTGGCCCCCCTGTAGCCCCCCCTCAGGTACTGGAAGGTTGTTATAAGATCTTCACACAAGCTTCTCCTCTGCAGGTTGAACCCCAAATTTCTCAGCCTGTCAAATATTCACAAATTATTCACTGCAAGGACGTTCTCTTTGTTGTTCTTTACTCTGTCTCCCTGGAAGGAGATGCACAGTTTCTCATGCTTATGAGAACCAACAGGGAGTAGCAGTGACTTACAGAGCAGAGCTGGTGAATTTTACAGACAGACTTACTAAAAAAAAAAAAATATATATATATATAGTTGCTATTTAATAAAGACTTTTATTTACACAGAAATATAAAGTTCTTTCATACAGGATTTACACATAATTTTTTAAGTTTGGCATGACTTGAAGGCACTAGGCAGGGAAAATTCATTTCTTTGCAAGAAGTTATTTCACTCAAAGGCAACCCATAGAAGTCTTTTGGAAATCTCAAATGCAAACTGTAGTCAAAAGGGAATTGAATGAAGAGATAGAAAGCAGGTTATACAGTCAAAAGTACATGGATAGAATATATTGCCACGTCAGCCTTCACAAGTGATCACAATCTGAATTCCTTTCTATTTTTTAAGAAGTTACAGTGACAGCAGATACTCTGAAGGATTAGTTCTAGCTTCATTCTTATTTATCTTTTTTATTCTTTGCTTTTTTCCTCTTTCTTTCCAGTCAAAAAAATAGGCAAAAAGAAACTCAAAGGAAGCATCTTATGTCAGCCCTCAGTAAGGTTCAAAACTGAAGTCATGCAGGATTTGAAATCTGCAACTGTTCATATCTTTCCCCCACCACAGATTCAGCTGTTAAAGACCATTTGTATTGATTTTGCTTATTTAAAGGATAATTTCTAGTAAGTCATAATGTGACACAAAAGTAACTAATGTAAATGACATTTGAATGAACCTTTAAAATAGGGATTATATAAACATTTCACTAGTCCTAAAATCGTTCATATCAAACAACAAAAATTGAAATCACCTGCTTATATTTTAACTTGAAATGGAAATGTCTTCAAAAAAAGAAAAAAGTATACCAGAGTATTTTTTTCTTTTTTCTCAGTTCAGTGATACTAAAAAATTTGAGACAAATTTGTGTCTTCTTTTTTATGTGTAAAATTTCAGAAATGTGCAAATAAGGGGGGAAAAGACCCCAGTCATTTGTGCCATTTACAAATGTTCAGTTTCTCCCAAGATATATGCCCACTTCTTAAGCTGCAGAAATTCTGATAATATAAATGAGATTTTGTATGTAATTAAGAATTTGGGCTTTAATTTATTTCTCATGAGTTTGAACTACTGCTATATTCTCTGAATTTAGATCATCCAGCTGAAATTGCTCAAGTAACTTGTCCTTCTTAGTTCCAAAATGACAATATGAAAGAGCTGGGATGATTTATTTATAATTAATTTTAATTCAGAGGTACAACAAATTACGTATAAGGTGGTTAATGTGAGGGAATCCCACTGCTGTGAAAGTAAAATGAAGGACTGTTACTCAATCATCCTGCTAAATTGTCATTTTCCTTTGTCTGGATCTTAACCATGTTAATGGAGGTCAGCCTGTGCACAGGAAAGCAAACACTTTGCACAAGTCTTTACACTGAGCAGGGGCACCATCAGAGTCCAGCTGGAGCTGCACACCTCCCTAGTGTACAGTGCATTGCCACAGTTAATAGTTGCTGTCATGTTAGCCAGTGTTGTGGAAGAAGGAAATCACTGTGGTAGATTGTAAAGCTGTTCTTGATAAGAATTTGAACAGTGTTTTTTGTTATACAATGGCTTTTCTCATCATCTGTACAAATAAAGTGGTCTTTTGTGCAGATCAGCCAGTGAATATTTATGGCGGGCACATTCACCTTTAGCTCCACAGCTGAATCAGTTGGTATTTATCAGCCAGATACTCTGAGGAGAATGTTCTCACATCTGAAATGCCATCAGAGGGAGGATGAGCTAATGACTGTAAGCCAGGCTTGAGATAACAGAAGTGCACGGTGAGGGCCTTGTGATTTAGGTGGAACACAATGATACAGGTGGATGGATTAATTTATTGCCATTAGTGAATAGTGCCATCTTTCTCATCTCCTGATAATAGTGTGAGCTGAAAAAAAAAGTAAGAGCTTTGCATCTACTTGTAGATGTTTCTTTTTAATAAGGGTGTAAGAGGTGTTTTAGCTTATGAGTTATTTAATATATGCCGTTCATTTTATTCAAGTTGTAAAATCCTTGCTGCATATGCATCCTGGTATTCCTGTATGAGATGCCTGAAAACCAGCATATTTTGTTCTAGGATGCCCTGATTATTAGGCTTTCTCCAAAATGGATTAGGGGACTTGCTCCCTCTGTATAAAACAGAGAGGGCAAAGAAAGTTATGGGGGACCAGAGAACAAAAAAGTGAGAGGAGATCTGGTCCCATGATTAAACAAAGCCTTGTGCAAGAATCATAGAATGTTATGAGTTAGAAGGGACCCACAGGCTCACTAAAGTCCCACTCCTGGTCCTGCTCTGAACAGCCCCACAAGTCACACCATGTGCCTGAGCTTTTCCACTAAATGGTTCTTATGGTTTATGTTAGGTCTGAGTGCTCCTGCCAGGCTGCTCATTTAAGAAAATTTAGACCCATAGTCTGTGAAGGGCGCTTTTCCTGAGCATGCTCTGTGTTTAAGATACTCACATGTTTCTTGTGCTTTCTTCAGTGTCAAAAAGATTGTTCAGTGAGAAGAAGGTGTGTGAGTTCATGCTTCATTTCCTAAATTCTTTCTTAGATGGTAGCTGACGCAATAATGGCAAGTTTGGTGAAGCTGTCACCTGAATTCGGATCTCAGCTGGAGCACCTGCAAATACTGAGTACCTGCAATTGAATATATCAGCCAGGTCTGCAGAGCTTCAGAGGCTCTGGGCCTGGAGCTCTCCTCTGCAGGAGGCTCTGAGCACAGCCAGGCTGGTGTGCCCAGTGCCAGACCAGCTGCACACCACCACTGCAGGCCAGGAGACCTCCCTGTAGACCTCTGCCTTGTGACATGGTTTTGTATGCCCAGGAAGGACATTTCCAACAGAGACTTTGATCAATTTTTCTTGCTTTGTTTATTAGTATTTCCAGGCCAACTTCACAGACTCTTAAATTGAGAATAGTTTTGGTTATAAGGAGAATGTTTGGGGATGTTTCTTTTACATTACCAGCCGGGTTTAACCCTCTAGATGATGCTGACTACAGAAGGGTACTCTGTTCTTGTGCACACATGTGTAGACTGGAAGTGATGGCTGTTCAGTAAAAAACAGGAAATGCAATGCTAAATAATAGTGGCATTGAGCTGGGAGACAAGGTAGCAACTTTGTCTTTAGCATTGATCTGTTTCTACATGCTAACTTTGGCTTTGATCACTAAGGAGGATAATTAATACTGGTGATAATAGGAAAACTCTTCTGGATTTCTGGCAATGACTGTGACTCATCTGATTTAAATAGAAAGTAGAAATGTGACTTCTGGCTGGGCAACAGGTTGGTTGGCGAGCAAATTCAGGGTAAGAAACACCTGTGTTCCAGACATGAACAGTCTTGTGTCTCCTCAGTAAAGCCATCTGTGCCACAGGTTGCTTGCCAGATTTTTCTGCAGAAGGAGTTGATCTATTAGAAAGATGATTCCACAGTTCGGCGTGGATATGTGCCACTTGCAGACAATCCACGCAGGAAAGATAATGCTGCCCATTCAGTGGCAGCATCTGTTCTTTGGCACACACTTTGAATATGATCACTGCTAGTGACTCACTGCTGAAATATTGGAAGCACCATCGTGATTTAAATAGCGTTTAAATTGCAGGGTGTTTTTGTGTGCTTTCTGCTGTTTCACAGCAGCAGGTGAGCGCCACCAATACCTCCATTCTGCTAAGGGTAAGCTGAGGTATAACCACAGTCTGTATTGATTTCCTGCCCATGTCTCTGTGTTGTACCCATGCCAAAGACACAAGTAATAAAGAAGAAGTAGGAATCCTGGTTTGGTACATTTTCCATTAGAATGGTGGTGTTTTCCTAATGATGCAATATAGATGGCACAGTTACCTAATAAATGTAGAGAATTTTGGTGTTGTGAGGTCCCCAGGATGAGGTGAGAGATGAGAATTTGACTCCATGTTCTCAGAAGGCTGATTGATTATTTTATGACACTATATTATATTAAAAGAAATTATATACTAAAACTATGCTAAAGAAAGAGAGAGGGTACATCAGAAGGCTAAATAAGAATGATAATGAATGCTTGTGGCTGACTCCTCAGAGTCCAACACAGCTGATGGTGATTGGTCATTAATTAAAAACAATTCACATGAAACCAATCAAAGATGCACCTGTTGGTAAACAATCTCCAGACCACATTCCCAAGTAATCAGATAATTATTGTTTTCATTCTTTTTTGAGGCCTCTCAGCTTCTCAGGAGAAAATCCTGGGCAAAGAGGATTTTTCAGAAAATATCATGGTGACAGAGAATAATACTGAATCTCTTTTGTCCCATCATTTAGTGAAGAATCAATAAAATGGTTTCATTGTTTATATGCAGATCTTCATGGCAAAGAAGACCATTTGATCCTATAATCTGACTTCTGGGTCAATGCAGAATATGCAGAATATCAGTCAATAACTCCAGTGTGTTTATAAACTCAGATCAAATGACATTATGTCCTTGTTTTAAACAAGGACCAATGAAACTTTGTTTGGAAGTTCCTGCTCACCTGTTCTGGTGCCAGAAATATATGGATTTATGGGACAGATTTTAAGTCTTTATAAAGGCATTCATAGGCCGAGTAAATTTTCTTCCTGGTATTTTGACAGCATATTTAGATCCCATCTACATATATATGCTCCTTGTGATTTTGACTCATACTGACTTATGATTTTAACTTCAACTGGTCAGTTTTACCCATCATATGATTTAATTAGTCTGGATCCTCAGTAATCCTCAGAGTGTGTGAGCCTCAGGAAGTTTAGAATGAAGGGGTTAAAGTAGAAAGAATTTCTTTTATCATTTGCATAAAACTAGACATATTTGTAGCACTTCAAATAATCTTGTTGGTATTTAAAGTGCCAAAAATTTCTAACATCTCTGATTAGATTGAATCTAATTTTCCTGATTTAGATATTAAATAGAAGCTGCAATTAGTATCTGATTCTCTTATGGAACTTTATTTTTAGGGCATGCATGTATTTTATTCACAGTTAAACTATTGTAGAAGTGTTTAGTAATACTGATATTTTGGCAGTGTCTAGAGAGTGAAGTTTTGGTGATGAATGTCTAACATAATAGCTTAAATGCCTAAAATACCATTTCTTTCCAGTTCATGGTATTTTGGAGCTCTAGACAGGAGACCCAGCTTGGTGATTGTGATGGACTTCCAGGACTAACCCTGTTGAGTTACTCTTGAGCACTGTTTGATTACAAGCTGCTGTATGTCTATTTCTTCATAATTTGAAGCATCTCTGTAAACTGGGGCTGGAGGAGAATATTAGCATATTCTGTAATATCCTCTAGTTAGTTGATGCCTGCTGGATGTAGGCAGGGCATTTTTTCTCCTGTGCAGACTGAACGTTGTTTTCCTAATACTGCTGTTTGTGGCACCCCCCAAGAGCAGGGGGCAGGGGAAGTTGGTAGGTCAGGACAAAAGTCTGAGTAGCCAAGCTGTTGTGAAAGTCTAATTGGAAGCTTTCTCAACTATAAGATGTCTCATGCAGACACATAAGAAGCCTGTAGCTTCAGGTCTGACCATTCCCCTGGAAAATGAGTGACTGAGACAAGAAAATTCTGAGGAATTCCCTCAGAGGCTGGATCTAGGACTATGCATCAAAGGGAGACTAGATTGAGTATTCTAATGGGAGAAATATTTTCTGGTGGATTTTAACCACAAATGCCCTCCTAAACCTGAGGAACCTTTATTTTTTTTTGAAGAAATGTTTGAAGAAAGAAATTTCTACAGAAATTTCTGTTTATGTGGCATTGCTGATTTCCTTCCTTTTGCTCTTTTCCCTTTCTCATAGTGTGTGTTTCAGCTGGTGTGTGTTGTGTTGACTGCAGGGCTGCTTCTTTCTCCCCCAGCTGAGAGCAGTTGGGTGTGTGGGAGGCTTGCATGCCAGGAGGGGAGGAAGGATGTCCTGCTCAGTGTCCTCTGGGACAGCAGGTCAGAGTGACTGCTGGAGGGGACAGTCACCTTGGGCAGCTGCTGGCTTAGCTCCTGAAAACAGCCTGACCATCTGCAGTGGTGACTAGGGGTCAGATAGTGAGGGCTTAGTGAGGCTGAAGGGATTTTCCTGAGGTCCAGGAGGCCCTGATCTGACTTGCGAAGTCATTGAATGGTTTTAATTTTTAAGCCTAAACATTGGAGTTTTAGTTAAAGCCATCCAAAAGAGAAAGGGAAAGAAAAAGTCAAGCATGCTTGTGGAACAGTGCTGGAAAAAGCCCTTCCAAAGTCTTGGGCCAGCTAGAGGCAGCATAACAATGTGAAGAGTACCCAGACATTTCAGGTTGGTAGACTATAAATATGTTACAAGCCAGGTAGTAAACTCAGTCAGCATTTTGCTGATCAAGTCTTCCTTTCTAAGTCACTCTTAAAGATGGGTTTACCCAGAGTGAGCCAGAAAGCTCTACAGGAGCAGTTTGCTGGGGAAAATTTACTAAACTCAGCCAGTTGTATGAGATAAGACCAGGCAGTATCATTGCAACAACTGTATATGTGGCTTTTCTTTTGTTTTTGAAGAAAATAAATAGTTGTGAAGTTAAGAACAACATTAAGAGTTTTTTATGAGTGAACTGCCCAAGCTTCACTTGGGTACATCAAGCTACATAGCATGGATAACATAGTTTTGAGTTTCACAAAAGAAAACAATCTCCTTCCTGCCTTTCTTATCCTCAGTTGTCCTCCAACAACCCTTGCCTGAAGGAAGAATTGTGTGATGGTCACCATGGTCTCATTGCCCTATATGGATTTTAGTGTGAAAGTCCTTTAAGAAATATTAGGAACAAGTGTGATGGTTGAATGGCCAAATTAGGAAAATTTCCGAAAGTGTTTGTAGGCTGTTTTGGACAGTAGCTGTTGTGTGGCCATTCTTTCTCTGTCTTAGTGCTTTAGGAACTGCAATGAGCATAGCTCAGGAAGAGGTCTAATGAATATTAATGGAAAGCCTTTTGGGGTCTACCTGATCTACCTGACATAAAGTTTCTATGAGATAAATGGAACAGTTACTTGTGCCTTTTTGCCACTTACCAATTAACATCTTG
Source organism: Melozone crissalis (assembly GCF_028551555.1). Taxonomy (NCBI): domain Eukaryota; kingdom Metazoa; phylum Chordata; class Aves; order Passeriformes; family Passerellidae; genus Melozone; species Melozone crissalis. The sequence goes on along the minus strand of NW_026535784.1, from coordinate 46,526,112 downwards.
TTTGCCTTCTGCTTTTTCTAGATATCCGTGGAATACAAGAATTTTTAGACAAAGTATCTCAACAGGGAATGGATGTAGCATTACAGAAGGTAGAAAACAACATCAATAAAATGATCACAGGGCTCTTTGCCTCTATGAGAATAGAAGAACTGAACCGCTACCGGGATACCCTGAGACGGGCCATTCTCATCATGAACCCTTCCACAGCCAAATCATTCCTGACAGAGGTATGTCTTTTAATGACAGGTTAGCTTCTTGTTTTGCTGACCAAGATCACAGTGACCTGTCAAAAAGTATAGTTTATTTGACTTCATAATGGTAATAAAAATAAAGTCAGGTAAGCCCCCTCAAGTAAAAGTTTAAATATTCTCTTTTCAAAGATCAGCATGCAAGGGTGTTTACTCATGTTCCTAAATGTGCATGTACATTTAAAGAGAGAACAAATAAAACCTCATCTCGCATGAGCAAAAGCATTTAGGAACTATACAGAAGAATTACCCCTCAGACTTCTGTTTGAAGCTCAAAGGTATTGTATTGCCATTGTGACCCACACTACTGAAATATTTACAATTGAAAGTTTTAGTATTTAGAGAAATACATATATTATATGTGTATTTGTGGATAAAATGTGTTTATCTAATAGAAATTCTGTTCTTTTACATAAAATGATGTTGATGTTGTTGTCTTTTGTGCCACTGAATAGTAGTGAAGTAGTGGAATATATGGAAAATTTGATTTGCATGAAGAATTTGAGGTGATAGTCTAAAGTCATGGTTTCAAGTAATATGGACCAGATTTTCAAAAGGTTCTTTGGGATTTAGAGACAAAAGACCTGCACATTGCATTTGACCATAAGTTGTGCAATCTTTTTAAATGAGTGGCATGGTTCTTTTTACATGGCACTGTGCTGCGTTTCAAATGTGGTTTTGCATGCGTGTATATTCTTCATTATCAACCAGAGCTTAAAAATCTGTTTTGTTCCATGGAAATACACTTTCTCTCTTCAATAACTTATCTAACTTGCATTACTTTTCTTCTGTACTTAGCTATTACCTTGGTCTTGAGAAATTCAAGCTTAAAACCTACTTCTGCATAAAAAGTACTGTGTATCCAGTCTCAAGTGAATGCCTTTTAGAAACATTAGCTAGAAGTTGGCTTTCTTGGTTTTTTCAAAGTTTTGTTTGCCCTTCGTTTGTTTTGGCTGGGTGTTTCACTGTCCTCATTACACACTCGAAGCTTGCTAATTCTGAGTAATGAGGGTCTGCTGCTCTATCTAAGTGTGTGTAGTGTTTCATAAGGTTTAAACAATTTGTAGGCATATTTAGATTGTTCTGCAGAGTTTTCATCACTCATTTCACAAGTGTTTTATTTTTTGATAAGATGCATGATCAGATATTTAACATTGCAACTTGAAAGAAGAATGGTTAGGGGCTCAAACTACTATAACTCAGCAAAACAAAACTCCTGCTTTGTTCTTACAGAGAAACACTTTTTTTAAAAAAAGATAGATTTTATCTATTTTTTTACATACTTGGGCATAGTAACAAAGTCATTGTCATCTTTTGAAGGTGTTGCCAAGTAAAAAATTTACTTTAGACTTCTTACTTTGGCATTGGCCACTCAAGACTTCAAAAACCAAAAGACCAGTAAAAAAACAACAAAACCAAATCCTTAATGTGCCTCCCACCAAAACAATTCCTGTATTAAACACCAAAAAATCCTAAAAAACAAGACACTCATAATGTTTCTCCTTTTGTGGTGTCTGTAAGTCTACCAGGGAAGATAATTTTCTTCTTCTGCAACTGTGGTTCAAAGACTCTCACATCAGCTCCATATTGCAGGCTTTTTCCAGGATAACAGCATTTATTTGGAGTATAATATGTGACTGGTAAATTTACAGGAGCCTCTTAATAAGAAGGGTTACTCAAATAGAAATGTGATTATTGCCATAGCTTATTTATGTTAGTGAGAGGAAATGAACTAAACAAGTGAGCTCCAACGCAAGGTCTTTGCAAAAGAAGTTTGCAGGGGTTGCCTTTCCAATGGATATTAAAAACTGTTATTTTGAGTCAAACCAGCAGCTGTTCTATAGGGGCAAAGAAATTATAAACCTCTATGGACTGCCTGTGGGCAAAGATATTCCCAAACAATTTAATGATCTTGCTGTTTCCAAAACCTGTGCCATGTGCATGGTCAGTTTAGGTGGGAAATTCAGCATAACCTAGTGGATTTAGCTTGTAAACCTTGTGATTATAATAAGAACAAACTGCGTATGCAGAAAAGCCCTTTGGGCTTTTTCTGCCCAGTAGAAGTTTTTGGCTGCCTTGCTGGATTCAGCTGTCTGCTTCTCTCCCCAGACCTCGCATAATCTCTGCTGCTTGGTCCCTTCTTAGATGACTGCTCTGGCTGAACCCTGTCATTGTTTAGCTGAGAAGAGGGTTCATTCACTCTGCAACAGCTGTAGTAAGCGTGGTCTTGATTACTATGCAAGTAACAACTATTGCAGAGTAAATAGTCAGACACTGGCCTGTGTAAATAAGCAGTCTGTAAACTGGAGTTTGCTTGTGTAGGATTTATCTTTGTTCAGACTCTTTGAAATTCACTGTTTGAAATATTTTTCTTCTTTCTTTTATTTTTTTTTTAAAGCAGTATTGCTTTTTATGTTAGGCACTTCTTTCTCTCCACCTCTTCCATCTCTAGAGCTTGTAGAGAAGAGATCTGTACTTATACTCTTAATAAAATAGAGATTAAGAAGTAAGTACACTTCTCTGGCTGTGGAAATGAAAGCCTACCTTCTCTTTAAACACTATGTATTAATTTGCCCTCCATACAGCATGGAAAGGCAGGAAACTCTGGGAGCAAGTATCACAGCATTCCTCCTTTCTGGCTAAGGGATTAATGTGAAGTGAGAGGGAGGGGCCAGCTGAATTCCCAAATATCCTTTGTTGCTTTGAGCTGGAGATGGAGGAGCAGAGGGAAAAAAAAATCTTCTGGAAGAGTGAAATTCACTGGGGCTAAGGAGTGCACAGGTTTGGAGCCAGCAGAGACTGACAGCTCTCCACAGATGAGTTTGTGGCAACAGGAAAATACTTTGCCAGGGGTATACTGGTGACTTGTTCAGGTTTGTTTTTTTTCTGGTGCAATACTTCTCTACTCTCAAATAGCTGCCTAGGTCCCACAGGTGAAGCAAACTTTTCCCACTGAAACTTATGTGATTACTAAATATCCCACTGTCTTGCACAAAATTTGCTGTGCTATCTGATAGCACTGGTGATGGATGTGAACTGTGTGTCAGTTTTTTGCTTTACATTTTGGGGTGGGTTTTTTTTTTCTCATGTTCTTCTGATTTGCAATGAATATGATGGATAGGAAAAGCCATGTAAGGGAAAAATAAGATGTCCTTAGATTAGATGTCTTTGCCAGCTCATCATGACAACAGAAATTAAGGGGTTCAAAAGCCAAGTGTGAGGAGTCTGGGTAGGAGCAGGGTCAGGCCAGTAAAGTCAGGTGGCAACAGAGGTTCTGGGGATAATGAAGCAAGTTTGAGAAACAAGACTTTGGGAAGCCATTCTTTAGGACACACGCCAAATGTCCTCCACTGAGTCAAAATGCTGTCAGTACATCTCTGCTTTCAGATTTTTTTCTGTTTAGCTAAGGAAGCTACCTTATCACTTGAGTGCAGAAATTGAATGTGTTCTTCTCTGTCGGACTCCAGGAGCTAATAATGGGACTGCAAAGGAGGGACAATGCAGCTAATTCATTCATTTATTTATAGAGAAAAACTTCACACGTTGAAAATCCAGTAAGCCATGTGTGAAAGAGCCCTAGGATCAGCCAGGGATTTTGATGGAGCTTTGACAGGCAGGTTCTGGAAGGCCTGGGTGTAAGTGCTGAAGGAACTGCTGCCTCCAGCCTCTCCTCAAAGGAGGGATTGCCAGCCAAGAAACCTCAGCCAATGTGACTGTGCATCTTCCTGCCCCTTGCAAGGTCCCTTCTTATGCTTCTGTGGCAGGGGTTGGTGGTCTCATACAAAGAGAAGTGAGAACATTTTTTGGCTGTGCAAGCAGTTTATCTAGCAAAATTTTCAGAGCATTGGCAATGTGTAAAAGCCAAAAAGCTCTTTGAGGCTTGACAACCTCAAGCCATCAATGCAGTGAGCATTGACACTTCCCAGGTTGGAGAATACTTCTCCTCAACTCACTCTACACTGCATGGTTTGTGTAAATGAAAATATTTGCTATTTCTTATTGCGGAGGTTCCACTCTGCAGCACACTCGAAGTCATTGAACCCCATCATATCCAGACTTGAAGCATGCTGGAGATATTAGAACTGTTTACTGGTAAACATCTATTAAAAGTTAAACTCATCTGCGTGACAGAACTGGGTAATAATTATTGAAAAGATGTATTCAACAAAAATAGCTGCTGCCAAATCTTTGAGTTGCAGCAAATGTGTCCTGTATGTTGGCCTGTGTGTATGTATCATGTTTATTGCACTAACTTCTATAGGTAATGTTTTATTTATTTATATTTATTCCCAAAGAAAATTAAAATCATGTAGCTTTCGGTATTAGTATAATCTACTACTCATGATTTTGAAAATAAATTTCCTTTTTTTCTATCCCAGGCTAATGTGGGACAGTATTAAAATGAGATTACCTTGGATGAAAAGAAGCTACACTGCTACTTTCATGAATAAAAGAACTTTATAAATGAAATGGTAAAATATACATGGAAAATAGAATTAAGCCTATAAATTAAGTACTGAGGAGTTCTTGCCATGTTGTGGGCAAGTGGAAAAAAAAGGAAAGAGTGTTTAAGGAGCAAATGTAATTTAAATTGCCTCATGTAATTGAACTTTTGACGTGCTTTTACTCATCGTTACTGTGAATAGAATGAGAAGTAACATTTATTCTGTGGAATGAGATCATTCCTGATAGCAAAAGCCTTGATTTTTATTATATTTGATTGTTGTCTCTCTGTTGAAAATAACAGTTCTTCTAAAATGTAGTTATTTGAAAAAATACAGGGTTTTTTTCATGCAGTGACATAGTTGTTGTTTTACCGGATATTAGATCTGATCATGAAGCAAATTGTGAATCTTTGAGATCTGTAGACAGGGATTTGCTTTAGTGTTACATAGTGCTCTAACCAGGCTTATTTCTTTAATCAACTTATTTACTGAGAATTAGGAAAATTTATTCAACTTTTCTAACCAAAAGGTTGATTCAGCCTTTGTATTTCCAAAGTTCATGGTAACTTAGTCTTTTTTTTTTTTTCCCCCTTTTAAAAAAAATCTTATTTCATTATGGTTTTCTTTTTTATTTTACGTGTATCCTAATGAAGACTAGGAAAAAAATTAGCTGTTTATTTTTCTATTCCTTTTTTTATTAATAAGGAAAGTGATTCGGTCTTCAGTCAAAAGCATGATACACAGATATGAGGTGAAGTGAATGAAGTTGAAAATAGGAGTTAAGAATCTGATTCACCTGTGTGCCACTTCCACTGAAATCTGCAGTGAAAATTCAGGTGTTTCCAGTGGGAACAGATGGCAATGATTTTTGTTTAGGTGGACAGAAAAGACACATAACAGGGAGAGGTAGAAGGCTCCAGACAAGTACCGAGTCCACATAATTCCCATAATCTGCTGAGTTTGAAAGGACCCACAGAGGTCATCAAATCCAACTTCTGGTCCTGCATGGGACACCAAGTCAGACCATATGCCTGAGCACGTTGTCTAAATGCTTCTTCATCTCTGTCGGGCTGGTGCTGTGCTCACTTCCCTGGGGATCCTGTTTCAGTGCCCAAACACCTTCTAGGTGAAGAACCTCTTCCTGATATCCAACGTAAATCTCCCCTGACACAGCTTCAGGCCATTCCCTTGGGTTCTGTCACTGGTAACCATAGAGCAGAGATCAGTGCCTGCCCCTCCTCTTCCCCCCATGAGGAAGCTGTAACTGCAGTGAGATCTCTCCTCAGTCTCCTCCAGACTGAACAGGCCAAGTCACCTCACTTTCTCTCCACATGGCTTCTCCTCAAGGCCCTTCTTCTTATTCTTCACAGCCCTCCTCTGGATGCTCTCTAATAGCTTAACATGTTCTTCTGTTTCTCCCTTGCCCAGCTGCTGATGCTGTGCCTGATGTCCCCCAGGACACGGGTGGCCCTCCTGGGTGCCAGGGAACTGCTGACCCATGTTCAACTTGCCATCAGCCAGGACCCCAGGTCCCTTTCCATGGCACTGCCTCCCAGCCTCTCATTCCCCAGGGCTGAGAGATCCCAGGGGCAGAATCCAGCACTTTGCCTTATTGAGGTTCACATGGTTGGTGATTTCCCAGTCCTTTGATTCATCAAGGTCTCTCTGCAGGGCCTCTCTGCCTCTGAGGCAGCCAACATATCCTGCCAGGCTTGCGTTGCCCGTGAACTTACCTAGTATCCCTTCCAGTGCTGCATCCAAGTCATTCATGAAGATGTCACAGAGTCCACAGCCTGAGATGGAGCCCTGTGTAACCCCCTGGCAACAGGTCACCAGTCTGGTGTCACCCCATTCACTGTGACCCTTTGAGCCTGACCAGTGAGCCAGCTGCTCACCCAACACATCATGTGTTTATCCAGCTGTTTGCTGGACATTTTGTGCAGAAGGATCTTGTGAGAGTCAGCATTGAAAGCATTATTGAAATCCAGAAATGTTGGTTTGCCTTGGTGTGTGTGTGCCACAGGCTGCCGGTCCAGGAACAGGCATCAGATTTGGATTTAGGAGATCCAGAACCAGATTTTCTTCTTCTGCTATGTGTGTGTCTCCATACCTGTGTACAGTGTATATGAGCTAAAAAGTAACATTCCTTTGTGTACATACAAACATTTTCTGCAATGATAAAAGCGTATTCATCTGCCACCTAAAACCCACACTGTTTTATGTTTTCAAATTAACTCTACTACCCAAACACTTGCTTCTTGTCAAAGTAAAACGGAGTTTGCATGAGCAAGGATTTGCTCAGTTGAATTTGGCAATGGAACTGGTCCAATGATGGGCTGGAAAAATACTGAGGTTTCATGGGAAGCCTGTTGGATTTCCAGTTAGGCTGAGAAGTGACTTGATGGTTTGTCACATGTACAAGTACATCACAATGTGATAGCTGATTGGTATTTTCCCATAAACTAATGAAAAGAGTAATTCTTTATCACATTTATTGATGCATGATGCTTATGATGCATTAGATATGCAGCATAATTTGATTTTCAGTATTGTCTTTGTCAAAGTTTGTTCACGATTGCTGGGAATTTTTAAACAATCCTATTTACATAAAGCACAAGTCAGAAGTCTCTAAAGGAGTTGTTCAGGCAGTTTCCTTTTAGAGGGAAAGTGAAGGATCAGCAGCAGACATATGAACCTACTGCTGTTTTAATCTCCTTTTCCTATAATTTTATCATGATTGATTGGGTTTTATCTGGAAGTGATGGTCTTCAGAGGCCAAAATCAGATTTTTCAGTCAGTGACTGTTTGCTCCTTTTTTTTTCTTGTAAGCTGAGTGCTCTCATCTTTGAGGTCATCTGTCTCACCTTAGTGTTTGAGCTTTTAGACCTGCACTGTCCTGGAGAGCATATTTGCTTTTTCTGAGTCCATTCTCTACACCATTGCTTGCAATACAATAAATCCTATTTATTGTACTCCACTGTAATTTGTTGTTGTTGTTAATTACAAGGTTGAAAAATGTATTTTTTTTTCCTTCTTTCTCCAGCATTAAGCACAGAATTCATAACAAATTGAATTCAAGGCAAATTGAAATACAGGCTTAAAGGATTTTTTTATTTTGTAGGATCTTCGAAATCTCTAGTAAAGGGATGTTCAAAAAATATGTTCAGAATGTCAAACCACTCAAACCACCCTTTAAGTGGCCTCCCTGGCTTTTTTTTTTAACCTGCAAGAAGGGATCTTGAATTTAAGATTTTACATTTGAGATTTTACATTTCATTGAAAATCTGAGCAAATTCTTGATTTATGGTGTAGTCCAATTCCTTGCCTTTTTATGCTCTTGCATCCTTGAATATAGGCCATCCAGCTGATGACTGGATGAGAAAATGACTGGGGTTTTTTGCTATCAATAGAGTGACATTGGCTTAGATTTTGTATGGACTTGCTTACTACAAGGTGAAAGTTCAAGGATAAAATATTTCACTTACAGAACAATGAAAAAGAAGTCTCAGTGGTAAAATAAGTCAGCTTCAAGGGGATTTCTGTCATTTGCATCATTACTGAAACTGCAACCTGAAGCAATCCTTTCTGTTTGTGTGTTTTCAGGCATAGTAAAATTGAGTTTTGCAATGTAGAGTTGGGGTTTTTGGGACAGAATGCAGTGCTTGCTGCAGCCAATGTCATTTATTTTGGTATCTAAAATGAAGCAAAATCAATTTTGGAAATCTATCCCAATGCAGAAGTTCTACACTTAGAAGAACAGGAGCTGGGGGCTGTCTGCAGGTCCTTTGCACTGATATGAGGTCTGGAATTAAGGCTGTGTCTTTGTGTTACTGAGAGGTATGGCTCAGTATTGGTAGCTGGAGCTCAGCTGGCACATTTGTGTTGGCTGTGAAGGTTGTTGGTTTTTTTCTTATTTTGATTAAGGCTGCTGATAACAGCAGCTGAAGAGAAGCAGCATATGGATATATTTATCCTTCAATCAGCCATGCCTCATATGTGAAAAGTCAGGCCTGATTGATGTTACAAGTCTGGTGGTACCAGTATACCTTCTGAATTGTACCCAAGTTCTCTAGTCTTTTACACCCTCAGTGTGGTGTTGGTGGCATGAGGAGGCACTCACTGAAGTGTGTGTGCAAGGCCAGTACGTACCAGAGCACTTGTGTGATTTACAGCATAAGAAAGTCACACCTTGTGTCTGCATTTTACTTATTTCAGTATTTTCTTTATTCTGGCTGTGTAGTGTTTAGTGCTGTGGCCTGTATTACAGCTAGATATTCACATGGGGCTGGTTTCCATCCTGTGTCACACTGTAGCAGAGTTGAGAGATACATACCAGATCTACCTCTCTAGTGAAAACAACAAAAGCTGTGGTGTATTGTTTCTTCTATAAAAACAAAACTTTGTTGATGAAACATACTCAGATTCATTATAGAGGTGTATGCAGGATAATATGACTATAATTGATCTGTGCCTTGTTGTCTGTACAAATACTTATGGTATCAGAATTTGGGTAGTTACATAATAAAATTTTTGTCTTGGAATACAGTAAGAAAGAAACCCCACACTGTATGTAAGCTCTGACCAGTACTTTGTATTGAAAGCAACAGTTAAACTGCTATTGTGTTTGAGAGAAAAGAAGGGGAGATTTAGTGATTGAGTACTGAGTAGAGGATGTATTATGTACTTTATGAGAATCTCATAACATTTGATGTTGTGCAAACAACTGTTTGGTTATGCTCTCCTGTAATTGCTTTCTGTTTCTCTACATGGCTTTCAAAGACTCAGTAATTGACATCCTCTTCTTTGGGATCTTGCTGGGTATGCTGTTTCTAGACTAAAACAAATAACTGAGGGGCTGACCTCCCATGATCTTCAAAGATGTAATAATTATTTTCTTCTTCAATTTGTGTTGGCTATTCTTTGTTCTGCTTTCTTAAATTGCTATCATACTTAATTAAATTCTCCTGTTGTCATACCAGCAATTTTAATTGGATGTGATAGTCTTGGTTACTGCTTATCCTTCCTCCCTGCTTTTATAGCCTCACTATAAACATCTCTGTTGTGTTCCTCTTGAGAGACAAATGTCTTCCCAAGGAGAGTAAATTGCTTCAACCGGCCAAACAGAGTAAATAAATTTAAAAAAAAGGAAAGCAAGCAAGCACATTAATGCAACAAAGCTATTACACACACATTGGTAGAGACAGACAGTGTATTGAAGTGTGTATTTTCTACATAACTGAGAGTGGCTGATTCTTGTGTTATAAAAAGCTCACTCTGAACATCTGCAAAACTAATATGCAGTTGATTGCCATGGGATGAGTGTCTCTCTGAAATAAAATGACAGCTAGAGAGGATTAGTTTATAGTGGAGATAAGATCTGACAAAACTATTTCTAATCCAATCCTTTCTCCAAAGCGATGTTGTCTGATTGGCAAGACTGCTCTGCCTCCTTCCTTCTCACCAGAAGGTAGAGGTATAGTCATTGCATTAGTTTATCCTGGTTTCCAGAAAATATAACTGATTTCATAGCTACCGTGAAAATTCAGTGTTGAACATTTCTAACCCCAAAACACAGTGAATTTACTCACAATCAATTATTATATAAAAGTTTGTCCTTCAGCTAAACTGAAATGAAAACTAATAGCCATTATTTCTTCTGATAACATTCCTTGTGACACTGAAGGAGCTCTCATTAGTTTGTCTGAAGTAAAGGTTGAAGTTTATACCCTATCACTCATTTCACAGTTTGCTAGGAGTTTTCTTGTGAAGTTTTGCTGAGCATGATCTCCCATGGTTTTTTCTCCTTTTTTTCAGATTGTGTGTGGTAGTTTTATTATGGCTGTAATGTTTTTGCCCCATATACTTGTGATCCTTGTGTCAAAACAAATTCTTTCCTTTAACATTTGGTCAACCAGATTAGATAATTATCTGTAAATAGATTAACAGCATGTTAAAAAAAATTCTTGGTCCAACACTACAAAGAACAGCTACAATGATGGGTACCTGATTGAGATTGCTTTTGTAGACACTTCATAATCAGCAGTAATATTTTTGAAGACTGTTTTAAGAGAATTTATTCTATTTTGGAAGCACTTAACCAGCTAGCTGATTTTATGGTTTCTACAGTTTCAACAGGAGTTGGGGACTGCTGATGTCAAGAGCTAATTTTAGATTTACACATTATAAGTTTCTCACCTCCCCACATAATTTTTCCCTAGTTAGGTCTTCTGCTATTTAGCTTATTTTTAAATAATTTTTAAAGATTCAGGAGTTTTTTGTACCAGATGTTCTTTTTTTAAATGGAATATTAAATAGTGCTGCGATTCATCTGCGAATTTCCATAAATGGAAGTAACAGCTGCTTCTGCTGATTGTGAGAATAGGTGTAAAAAGTATCACTTTGAGTTTGTAAAAATGTGCTTTCTACTGGTTTCCTGGGTCGTCCTCAGCAAGGGCCCTCTCTTTAAATAAGCCCTTGTGCTTGCTTAGGGGCTTCACTTATTTTGTCTCCTCTTACAAGTGACCAGGCAGTCGTGCTGAGAAGGATTAGGGGTGCTGAGGGATGAGAGGTTGGACATGATCCAGCCATGTGCATTCACAGCCCAGGATGGGTCACACATCCAGCTGTGGATGCCCCATCCTTGGAAGTGTTCCAAACCAGGCTGGGGCTCTGAGCAGCTTGGTCTAGTGAAAGGTATCCCTGCCTGTGGTCGGGGAGCTGGAACTAGATCATCTTTAAGGTCCCTTCCAACCCAGACCTTTCTGAGAATTGATGAGAAAGGGAATCAACATTTGAACATCTGTTTTTAGATCGATAAATATTTTGATCTTACAGAAATTCCTGTATTTCAGAGAAAATAAAGAATCACAGAATGGATCAGGTTGGAAGGAACCTCTAGAGGTTATCTAGCCCAACCTCCCTGGTCAACTGGAGTCTATTAGACAGGTTATTCAGGATTATGTCCAGCTGCCTTTTGACTGTCTGCAGACAGGGAGACTCCATGACCTCTCCAGGCAACCTATTCCAGAGTTCAGCCGCCCTCACAGCAAAAAAATTCTTCGTCATGTTCAACAAGGAGCAGCAGGAGTTTATGCTGTCAGCACAAATTAATTTAAAAAATAGTTGCTACATATGAACATTAGAGGAGGAAAAGGAAATTAGCAAGATCATAGTATTGCCCTGCTGTGTTAAAAGATTAAAATAATCCGTTTTGTTTGGTCTCTTGTTCTTTATCTGGCTTCTGAGCCAGTATTACTTAGAAGTTAGATGGACACAAATTCAAAGGAGATTAAATGAGGAGATAAATTTTGTCAACCTGCTTTAGGAATTCAGCAAATGAAGTTGTCTTTAAGAATGCCTTGCAGAAGACATTTATTTGGTTATAAAGGCACCAAGAGCAGAGGCTCCTTTTAACCCATCCTCAGGTAGCTGGAGACAGGCCAAAAGAAGGCCTTGAGGCAGGGCCTTAGCTTTGGGAAGTAGACTGTTTATGGGACTGGGTATTTCTTAATGGGACTTATAGTGGAAAAATTTCCATAGGTTATTGCATATTTTATTCACTGGTTTTGCCTTGGACAAGAAGTGAGGTGTGCTTGGGAGAAAGCAGAGGAAAGAAAAAGGGAAGAAGTTGTTTCAAGTTTTCTCCAGATTCAATTAAGCAATGATGAAAGCACCTTCACACAAACTCTAATTTAAACAGAGACCAGCAAAAATAGCATGCCTGGCATTTTTAAATGCTCTGAGAAATGAAAGGTTTTTATGTGCAATATCCTTAAAACATTTTCATTACCTTGAGATGTATGTTGTATTGAAATTTTCCTCTCTCAGGAGAGAGTTGCTGTTAGGTCTACAGAATACCTGTTTCATATCCCCTGCTAGTTCTTAGTTCACCCTTATGGTAGCGATGTAAATGCAGGTCTGATTTATGATTCTTTGATTTATTTTTTTTTAACATTTTGCCTTAATTTTAAGGGGGGAAAATTAGTAGTATTTATTACAAATAAAACCATGTTTTATTTATATACTGTGTCATGTATATTTATCTAACACATGTCTAAGCCAAAAATTATGCTTGTAGAACACAAATCAGATTAGTAGTGTGCTGGTGTAGAATCAGTATTCAAAGAATAAAGCCTGTGATTTCTATTCTGTAAATTACTTAAATGTTAGTAAAACTTCATTGACTTTAAGATATCAGATCCTGACTGAAGCCAACTAATAGGTTTTTTCCATTAAAATTTTTCCATTTTCTTCTGGTCTGTGCTTCTGAGATAGGCAGGCAGATTACCAGAGGGCCTCGACTCCGAAACATATTTCACAGAATTTCAAAGCTCTGGCACTTCATTGCAAGTTGGAATAAAACCAGATTTTCAAACATCTACATCCTCTGCAGAGTTATGTGACCTTTCTTTTCATTCTACTTTTCTCCTGACTAGCTTTAAAATTTACTTCCAAGCCAAGCTCTTTGCGTTTCAGCCTGTTGTACTGTGGTCATGGGTCTTCCAGCACAGAGAGAACATCACTGTCTTTGCTGTGAAGGCATTTAGGTATCCACACTGCCAGCTGCTAAGGTTGGACTGAAAGTACTTTTTCATTGTCCATTTAATCAATCTTCATTTCGCTCTTGTTTAGGAAGTGGCTTGCAGCCTGCCATTACTGAGGATCCTAATGAGGCTTGCAGCAGTGAGTGCAAGCACACTGTCAAACCAATGCTCAGAGGGGACACAGAGAGCTGAGCGCTGGCCTCGAGCTGGCTGACAGACTCATGCAGGCTGAAGTGCACATTGAACAAGGGAGGAGGCAGAACAGGGTGAGAGAACTCATAATGTACTGCCACTTCCCCATCACAGCTGTCTGGTCACACCTGAAGTGTGTGAAAAGACAAAACCCCTCAGACTGTGTTCCCTAGCTTTGCCATTGCTTGTGGAGATGGAGATTTGAGGCTTGGTATTTATTTTCAGAAAACAGTATTGAGGAAATATGAAATTAAGTGATTGCATTTGTTTTAAAATTAGAATTTAATCTTGTGTTGTCATGTCTGTTAACTGTCCTGGTTATATCAAAAAGCTAAATCAAAGGCTTTACTGTTTATTGTCTGTCAGTGCAGTGACTTTCCCTGAGGTGTAACTGTTACTGTTTGCTCAAGGAATGTTCTGTTGTGTTTGTACAATGCTAAAAAAGGTGCACATTCTCCAGGTTTTTGATACTTCTAATGTATGTTATAAAAAGTAGAGAAAAGGGTTTTGTCTCAAGGGCATAATGCATTCGCCTAGGATAAGAGGAATAGAGACCTAGAATTCCCCTGTGAAAAAGCACTGGAGCTGCTTTCAGGTCTGACAAATGCTTTGTTTGGATTGTGAAATAAATTCGACAGGATTAAATTTGTTGGGTTGAGAAATACCAATATGTAGTGTAGGGTGAGAAATACAATTTTTTGCCTGGTACAAATGTGCATCCCCTCACAGGAATTACAGGTAATATAACTTGATGAGAAATGCTGCTTTTCTGATTGAGCTACCCTGATGCAGAAAGAATTGAGAAAGTGGAAAGAGTCAATGAGTACCAAGGAAAATTAATAATTGTTGAGGATCAAATAAAGTGAAAAGATTCAAAATAAATGTATTTCCACAGTTTGCTTGCATTCACAATACTTGATATAGTTTACACTTCAATACAAACCATAGAGTTTCCACTTCAAAAACATTTTTTTCTTCTGTCTGCTCTTCTGTATATATTTATCTCTTTTTTTTTTTTCCCCAAGCTAAGTGTAGTATACTGATTTTTCCTTTTACACAATATTTTATGAAATTCCTTTCATATTTACCCTGGTAAATCTTCCATTAACAAGATTCTTGAGATGCCCTGCATATCAGTTTTTACTTAAAATTAGATGTATCATTTCATTCTTCTTGCCTTGCAGTCTTTGCAAGATTGCCATGAGAACATACATATGCTATGGCTATGGTCTTTTTCCTTTTAAAGTTTTTTTTTTAATCTCTCAGGACTACAGGGTTTGTAAAGCGCCAGGCAGTTTATTTGTCTTCATCTCTTAACAGTGGCATCATTTGCAGACTCTCAGTCTTAAGTGATTACTGTGGGATTCCCTGATGTTTTGGATGGATCCCTGTCTGCACATTGCTGCCTTCTCTCCACATGTTGCTGGTGCTCATGTGGACCCCAGCCAGCAGCTTTCCCTCTCCGTGGGGGCCATCAGCCACTGTCAGAGGGAAAATCTGCATGCAACTCCCACTTATTTGCTATCTGACTAAAACATTGTTCATGAGGGCTTTGTGCTTTTCATGGGGTGGCTGAGTTGGGTTCTCATTTTATATGATGATCTGATGTTCACACAAAGTCCCATTTGTAGTTTGGGGGTTTTTTACCTTGCCAGGAGTTAATGCTTTGATGACTTAAGATGTCCTTCCTCCTTTAGCTTAGTTTAGTTTACTTTTTTCATTATTTTGTATCCAGTTCAGTCAATCTGACTTCAAGTCAAAGTGTTTAGGATTTGAAGATGAAGAGCTCTTTGGCTTCTGTACACATTTCTTACTTGAGGCAGTCACACCTACTGCCTCAGTAATATGAAACTGGAACTTTTCGCTTCTGGTTGCTTGGAGATTTTTGGTTTTCTTTGTTCCACCCCTAAAATTTGATGTTTGTTTTCTTATATCCCAAATCAAGACATAGAACCCCATAACCTCCTCACAGCTCTTAGTTTATTTCCATTGCAGTCTGCTTCTCCTTTTTCATGCTGACTTATGCTCATTCTGCAGTTTGCTTAGTCCTGCACCTCTTCTTCTCAAGGGTTTCACTTCTTGTTCTGATGGCTTTGGCAATTTTGGTTTAACATTATGTGATATACAAAATACCATATTTTCAGAAAATGCAGTGCTTAGTGGTGGTAATTTACTCTGATGAAGATGACACATGATGAATTTAAGACAAATAGAGCATGAGATGTTTTTCATAAGAGCTTTTTTCACACTAAAGAATATTTGTGCAAATCAACAGCATTTTTCTACTTTTACCCAATTAGTGGGCTTTTTTCCCACAAAAAACACTTCACTGTTTCTTTTTGTATGACTTTTAACTGATTTTCCTAGTGGTGTTAATTTTTTCAAGGAGATTTTTTCCATGATACCAGTAGGGTGGATTTGTTTGACACAATCCATTGCTGTTAATATCTTTTGTTCAGTGTGTAGCATTTGAGTCTTCTTTCACATTTGTGCATATTCTGCCAAAAGATGTTTCATTTTCTCTATATTGATGATATTATGTTCTGCCATGCTGGTAATTCCCATGGATTGAAGTTCTCTGTTTATTAATGGTAACAGAGGTATAAATATATTCACATAATCTCTTCCCTTCAGGATAATTTAGGATGGACAAGGAAGTTCTTTTCTTACTGATATTTTGATGGCAATAGTTACCAGTCAACAAAATTTATCAACATCAGTAAATCCTTGTCTCTGAGAGGTTGCTACAGTAAGTTTATTAATTGAATAGTTCTTACCCAAGCTTTCATCCTATGGGTGACTCTCACAGTAGGGATGCTGGTGATTTGCAGTTGGGCATAATTATTTCCTGCTGTCTTCTATAAGTCTGTAATGTCTGGAAAATTATGTTTGGGAACATAAATTCAGAATCTGCTCTGTACTAGTGACTGCTGATTGCTCTTTCTGGATGTTCATGCAACTTAAACGTGCTCCCTGTCTTTCAGACATCTGTTCAATGTCTAATCACCTAAACTTAAGCAAGCTTTAACCTTTATTTGTTTAATTATTCTGGCCAAGCTGCTATATTCTCATCCATTCCTTACTGCTCAATTTTCCCTTTTCTCTGGATCTTCCTATCTGCCCAGCATTTCAAAATAGCTGATTCTGTTTAGGCAGTAACTTTCAGGTGCAGAATTTCTCAATAAAAGGTGCACAGCTAAAATGTGTTGCAATTGCAAAATCTCTTTCTCTGCTCTTGATAAATACAATCTCACATAGTTTGAAGCTATTCAAAATACTGATGAAATGTCTTCTAGCTTGTTGGTCTCCCTGTTCTTGAGTCTGCCTTCTTAGTGGTATAGAATACAAAGCTTTTGTTTTTTCCCAGAGCCCTTTTTGAATTATTGAATGTTGCTTTTTT
Organism: Melozone crissalis; assembly: GCF_028551555.1. NCBI lineage: Eukaryota > Metazoa > Chordata > Aves > Passeriformes > Passerellidae > Melozone > Melozone crissalis. Next base: position 46,509,284 of record NW_026535784.1, on the reverse strand, counting down.
TGAATTTTAAATGGTGTTCAGATGTCAGCTCTTGTTTGCTTTGCCCCCATCTATTATTGTCCACTGCTTTCTTCTGAGTGATCTCGCTTCTTCGATGATTTTCCCTTGCACATGGAAAGAGCACATTACTAATTCACACTTAACCAATTCATTATCCTGCCTCTGACCTTTCCTCCAAACTCTTTTGTCACCTCTCCTATGATTAACTTGACAATGTACTGGCAGCTGTTAAGCTGAGACAGCTGCCTACTGAGGTGACTAATATTCCCTTTCATCTTTGTTCCTCTTTCTCCTCTCTACCTATCACTCTACCTACCCAACTGATCTGTCTTGTTTTTACTCTTCAGATACCAACTTTCAGAAGGCAGGATCTTCTCTCACCTTTGTCCATGTGCCCAGTGGGTTTTGACCCACAGGACTTCCTTGTGGAATGTGCAATGCTGATAAGGATTCATTTGTGCTGAGGTCCCACACTCTCAGAATTTCCTGTCTGCTGTGGTTTCCCCCTTCCCCCTTGCGTGTTGTAGCACCTCTGTGCCAACTCTTTCACTTGTTCAACTGTTTGCTTAGTTGTGAAATATTTGCTTTACGCACATGATTCTATGATTCTAACCCCACTTTTCATGTAGAGTAGCTACAAGATTTCTTTCCATTAACAGTCTTCCAATAAATGTAATGCCTTTTTTACTGCATCTGTGTAGCCATTAAAACTTGAAATATGAAGTGTGTTTCTTGAAGTCATAAAGCCATGATATAATATTATTTGGCTTTAGTATTAATTGGTCAGTACAGCAAGCTGTTAAAATGGGTATAAAAGTCACAAACTAAATTATTACTGAAACTCTTATAAATAAACTTGATAATCAAAAAACATATTGGGTGACATAAAATATGATAAATACCATTGCACTTAAAATGCAAGGGAATTCCAATGTAACTAGATGAAATTATTTTACAACTGTGAAGGAAGAATGAGGTTTCAGTTCTCATAGTTCATTCATTCAGAGATTTTGTAACATAAATTACGATGTCTGGAGGAGCTGAGTAGCTCTGAATGCATAAGTGCAGTTGTACTGACTGCATCCACAACTTGCATGCTTTGTAATGTACTAAGATTTTATTTCCTTGTCTCTTACTTCATTGATACCTGAACTGCTCTTGCCTTCCAAGAGCATTCACTGTCAATTTTGATCCTTCTGGAATTTCAGTGTTTGTGGACTAGTCCTTCTGCGTGCCCACTTGCACTAGATACTGTAAAAGCAAAGGAAGGATAAAACACCTCTGCTCTAAGACTTAGTTCAATATTCAGTCTAAATCAGGGTTTGTTTTATTTGTACTCATCTGAGCATCATATCTGGATTTAAATTGTTATTAAATGTGTCTGTGTCCTAATATAATTTCTTGTGCTGTTTTACAGCCATATTCATTCAGGTGAAAAATTGTTGTCCGGATCTTCTTTCTATACATTGTGATTACTGAAATGAAAAAAAAACCAAAGTCCATAAACACTTGTTGGAAATAAATCTCAGGTGTTTTTCATAAACACAGCTATTTCAGAGAGTTTCTTAAGTCATTGATAAAAGTAACAACATCCAATTTTCTGCAGTTTGAGCACATTGGCTTTTTTCTGTTGTTTGTCTCCTATAGATAGTTGCATACATTTTGATTTATCTAATGCAACATTACCTCCACAGTTGGCCTTCTGTGTAATACATTCTCTGGAAAGAGAAATTAGCCTTTTGTGCTCTCCCTTTTAACATTCTCCAAAAATGAGTGTGTCCTTCAATATTTGTATATTCCTCTAAAGAAAAAGCAGTGTTTCTCTGGCTCTAAGGCTGTGGTTTCTTTTCTCTTTGATCCCAGAGGAATTATGTTTGACATTTCCAGTTTTGGTAATGATGGAGCCACAAATCTTTCATTTTTAAAGATCAAATTATCCATAGCAATTAGTTCCTTGTAGAATGTCAGGGACACTTTTGTGTGACAGATGGATAAATATTTTCCCTTGGTTAACCAAGAAAAAATGTTTCTGGTGGTGTGGAATGCTAGAGCATCCTTTAATTACAGTCTTTAAATTAAACACTTTTGAGATATATATTTATTTCATCTTCGTTAAACATGCTATACTGTTTCCATCCAATGAACAGGGACTGTCATAGCAAGAAGGCAGGAAAAAATTTCAGAAATAGTAAGATGTTAAAGGACCTTGGGTGTCACTGAAATGTGACAGGCATTTCTCCTTGTAAACTTCAGCAGTGCTGAAGTAGACTGACCATCTCAAATACAAAAGTCACTCTGGGGGAGATCAGAGGTGGTTGTCAGTGTCACAAGCCACTGGACATGATATGCCAAAGCAGATTTTCTCTCACGCTACAGTTTCCACTAGTGCAGCAGAATGTTTTCCATTTTTGTAAACAAATTATTTTCTTATATGCACACATAATCCCCAAACAGCTTAACAGTAATTATGGAATTATTTTTAAGGAATGCACCTTTCTTTTCAGTAGCAATTAGGTGCTTTCAAGATATATCATTCTTGATAATGTTAAATGTTAAAGCAGTTTCTTTTTTTAAGTAGGACAGTCAATTAAAAACTTCAGTGATACAAGCCATACATAACAAAAAGGAGAGAGAACAATGTAAGCCTGTCAAGTTCAGGTAGCATGTGTGGCTTCAAAATAGGCTGGCTCTTGACCAAAAAAATATTTCTCTCAAGTGCAAGGCTGTGAACTGACTTTGCTAGAGGTGCTCCCACACTGCTCATTGACAAGAGATCACACAGCTCTTTCCCTGCTGCAAACCTGAAGCTGTGTTAACATATGCCCATTCACACTGGAGAGGTGACTGCTATTTCTGGCACTAGTTTGTGCCTGTTAGTGTCTGACACAGGCAGCCCTTAAGCTGAGGAGGTTATTCAGACAGTGCCCATCTCTTGGAGAGAGAGAGAGTTTGGGGTCTTGTGCCCTGTGACACTTGAACTGCTTTTGTTACCTGTCTAAGCACAAGCTTGGCAAAGGTTTTCATTTTACATAGTGATTTCACAATGTTTGTCTGTTTTCAAACATCTGGATTTCCAATAAGAAAATATCTTTTTTACCTAGTGGCAATATTCCTTGTCCTTTCATTATTTTTAGTAAAATCACTATCTGTATCCTTGGCTTTTTACATTTTCAAAGCACTTCACAAACATTGGTATTTTAACTAAGAAATCCAGTGTTTGCATTGCTGTCCTTGCAGCTTTCTTGCTGTATAATGGAAACTGATTTTAAAGACAATGGCCAAAAGAGTAAAAAGAGAGCAAGAACAAGTGACATATCCACTTAGAAAATGAGAAGTTCATTTTAAAAGCAGCAAACATGACATTCTCATTGTTTCAAATATGTTAGTACAGAGTTGTATCAAATTACCTTGTCTTGCTAATTGAACCAGTAAAAAAGACCTCACGATTACAGCAGTAAATTGTTCCCATTATCTTGTATTAGACACATATAATCTCTAGGCTGGAGCTCAGACTTTCTAATTTTGTTTTTTTAGCTGCTGCAGAGTGGATTTGGGGAACAATTAAATGAAAATGTCTTTTCAATTTTTCAGAGTTGGTTTGTCTTTATAAGTCTGGCATGATATCGAAGAGAGCTTTGCACATAAGTTTGTTTGAAATACTTATGGAGGAGGTTACTCTGGCAGGTCTCAGGCTGTATGTGGTATTTCATAGAGACATTCCTGCAGTTTTCTTTGCTGAAGCACATTGCTCATTGCTTGTCACTAAGTTCCTGCATCTCTTGTTTATTTTTTATGCTTAGATACCAAATGCAAACATACACAGTCTAAATAGTGAGCAAATGTAAAATGGTGTCTGTTTTGAATAATGTAGATTAGAACTAGCTCATAAATGAGTTTATTTGAATTCTAATAATTGTACTTTGCCCTTCATAAAACTACACTGCAACATAATTAAAATTTTCTAAGTCAAACATGACACTTAAGGAAGTACTGAAGTGTGTGTCCCTGAGATCAGGTCTACTGCTCTGAGACGTGTCATGTGAGAGAAAGTCAGAAATATTATGATTGGTTCAAGTTGTACAGCACAAGTATGGACGTTCAAACTCAAATTTAACATCAAAATTAATGAACCTATGAGAATGAGGCATCAAACTACCACTGAAGTTGGGAACACCAGTAAGTGCTTGGGGTTCTTAGAAGAAGCTGTTCCTCCCAGTTGGAAATTATGAAGACCTCTGTCACACGTCTCACTCATATAACTTTATGTGCATTATTTGTAATTAATTTAGAAAAGATTTAGAGCTGTAAGAAAAGACTCATTATAAAATGTCAGACACAATTAATTCAACCAGCTTTTACTTGGCAATAGGAAAATCAAGAAAGGTCATAATTTTAATTTCAGAATCAAAAATAGGACAAAGTATATTCCTTCATATATTTGACTCAGAGAGCAGTGGGGTTTCCAGTATCAGTGTTATCAGTCCTTAAGGTAACTGCTAGTCTACAATGCAGACAAAGAATTAAGCCTTGAATCTAAATTTAGATACCCATGGTTGGCTCCTGACATTATGAAATGGAAATACTCCATTAAGCTATTCATATAGATTGGACTAAATCATCTGCTTTCAGAATCTCAAATGACTTGAGATGCATGCCAACATTTGGTTTAAATTCTTAAGCATATTGAGCATTAAAAGTGTTATTAAATCTGTATTGATGCCTGAAAATCTATCACTGACAAGTAGGGAGGTTAAACATATGAAATTCCCTTTGATTTTTAATCCAATTTTTTTCCTCAGGAGAAATTTGTATGATGTAGACCTTTTGGAATCCCAGCAGGTGGGTTAGCGTTCAAGTGTGCTTAGGTATTGGTGTAACTACATTCTTAAAAATGTTGGTTTATGGTACAATATTCTAATGCCCATTGAATATCACATGCGCCTTAGGTATCTCTTAAATATATTCATGTGTTTTATTTGGTGTATCTAGTTCTTCTAAATATATTATACATATATGTAATATTAATGAGACAATCACTGCCTGAAAATTCATGTAATGTGGGTATGAAATCCAAGGGTTAACAACTCTCAAGTCAGACGGACAGATGTTCAAACTTCCACTGTTTGAACAGTAGAAGAGATGGCAGAGATTGGAGAGACAAAAAATGCTCCTCAAATAATTATAGGCAAGTTCAGCTATCTGCATTATAAATTACTCATTCAGAATATCTGACAGTTCTATTGCATGTTTAAGTGTATATAAGGAAGCAAAAATTTTCAGCTTTTGCTCTAAAAGTACTTGATCAGAAGAGAATTCTTGAGACCTCTGAATTTTAATGAGCTGCAGTGAAAAGCCAGCATTTGAAAGTTTATTTTGGAATGTAAAGTTCAGAAAAAAATGCTTCTGAAGCATTTTCTTCTCAAGATGCTTAAACATAACTATAAATACAATATAATAATAACTATAATAATAATGAGAAAAATAACAGTGATAATTTGCAGGCATAAAATCATAAATCCATAACAATAGCAATATCAAGAAATTAGGATGTGGCTGAAATGAGAAAGTAAAATTAAATTGTCCTGGAATTTCACTAGAGAGAACATATTACAACTAGCACATTCTCATATAACTCTGAGCTCACACACAGGGACCAATTTTTGCAGTGCAGGTAAAAGGCTTGACTTTGTCCTTGGGGTGGGAAGTTGGTAACAGATGAATTTCCAGTGGGTTGTGCCTAGGGAATACATTTTAGGCAGACACAAGCTTTCTTTGTCCACAGTTGGAGTGGGTAGGAAATTAGCCAAGTTCAGATGTTACAATGCTGAGCATCATTTAATTACCTCTGCTGACAGGAAGCTTTATATTAATATGGAGTTGTGCTTCTCCTGACTTTCATTCAGGTCTGTGTGTGGGTGGAGACAGCTCATATTTTATTATTTGTTCATAATGTGTTGTGCAAATGCAAAAACAGAGATGAATGAAAGTAGCATTTGGAATTACTGCTGGAGTGCACGTGGCTTTGGGTTACTGGTGTTATGATCAGATTAAATGGATGGTTGAATAGTTATATTATTTTTCAAGAGGTAAAATCTAATCACTATTCCTCCAGGATTTTAAATATTTCTTCTAGGTACAAGAAGTATATTTATAGTGGGAATTTCAGTGGCATTTTTTAGGAGTAGAACAATTTATAAGTCTTGATTTTTGTAATACATATTCATCCATATTTACAGAAAAGATTATAGTCTTGGGAGGTAATTTTTTATAAGAGAAAGTACATTTCCTCATTTGGTTCCTGTTTTTAAAATTATTTTTGAATATGTTCTAAAGCTATTCTCAGGAGATTTTTTTTATCATCTTAAGAGCCATGATCTACTGTCCTCATCTCTTTGTTGGACATGCATGCTTCTCCTTTTTTTTTCTTGACTTTTAAGTATTAATATTTTAAAGAGAGACATTTGGAGGAGAGGAGGAAGGTCACAAACTATTCAACAAAGCTTAGGAAAACACCAAATCAGTTTCAAGGCTTCAGAGAACACAAACCATGCCCTATAGTTTAGGCCTTTAAAATTATAAAGTAGGTAAATTGGATTTTCATGGAAATTTCACAGAAGGCTCATATTTCCAAACACCAGTATAATGTTTGAGTTGAGGTGAAATCCACATGAGATTTGTGGACTTGAAAATGCAGCACTTGCATTTTATGCCATTGAGGAAAAAACCTAATTTTTTTTATTCACATTTCATAAATAGCAGAATGAAATTTTACCCTCTGTTGACTGGCAATACCTTGCTTTCACCAGGATGAAGCCATTAGAGATACATTACAACTGTGCTGCATTTCAGGGTCTGCTGATGTTTCCATTTACAAGACCTGTCTTGCAGACTTACATAAAACCAGAAATTACAATTTATTTCCAAGGAAAATTGAAAACTTCTGCTATCATGAAAACAGGGCATTTTAATAGTGAAATAGAAAAAAAAGTAAACCTTGAAAGTATTTGATAACTTTTTGTATTCATTGTAGGGGACAGTAATAAAGTTAATACTCTTATGCCTGCTAAGTAGTTGATCTCTAAAGGTGGCCAAGTCTCTTCACTCCTTGCCACAGTTTCACCTTTTGGAGATTCAAATATTTGGGAATGGATCCTTTTGCTATAGATTTTAGCCTCTTAGCTTAGTTGAGCCCAGTAAGATGACCTAATAACAAAGTTATTACGTGTCATGAAATGCAGGAGCAGGCTTCTGTTTTCAAGGGTAATCGAAGGTGTGGAAGGTAGATTGATCTTAAATGACATTTGCTTGAGTCATTTCAATTTGGGCTGTATCCAAACCCATCAAAGACAAGACCCTCAGCTGCCTCTCAGGCTGAATAAGCTGTGTTGACATAGGTGACTTACCCCATTTTTTGTTATGCAGAGGAAACCAGACCAAGAGTAATGCTGAACCTGTTTTACATTTCAGCAAAGTGTCCTTGTCTTACATTTCACTTTGAATAATACAAACAGGAAATATAATTGGTCTCGTGATAGCTTATCTGACTCCTTTTTCTCATGCAGTTTTGAAGATTTCTGCTTCAAATGAGGCAATTTACTGATACACAATCTTCATCACTTCAAATACCTAAACAGTATTTAGAACAGTCAGGAAAAAAGCAACTGTTTAAGCTCGATAGACAGAACTTTGTGTTCCAAATGTGCCAGTAATTGTTTCTTCTAGCCAGAGGACAGTACAATCATTTATTGCTTTGAAAGTTACCAAATAGCTGCTTTAACAGATTTAAATCAACACTGTAATTTAGGAACTTTTCTAGCATCTTAACAAACTCCCAGAGGAAAGGCTCATTAGCCTAGTGTCTGAAATTGATTTTCTAAAGTGTACAGCATTTGAAATATTTACTTGGTGATTCAGGCTGGAATGCTGCAGAAATGAAGGTGTTTTGCTCTAGTGTGTTCTAGAGGCTAGAGAGTGAGAAAAGAAGTCCAGCACTGCCATGGAAAGGTCCCTTCCAATTCTTTTGCTTCCTTTCCTCTTGATTAGCATGGCTTCTACACTATAGAGCAAGTAGAAAATTGGGAGAAATTGGTCCTTAAGCTCTGTTTTGGCAATTCTTTTGTGTTCCCGTCTCTGGTTTTGTACAGGTAGAACACAGGGCTCATGCTCCTATAAGCAATTGAAAGGTCATCTCAGAAACAGCAGTGAGTAGAAGATGGAGAGCTGCCTTTCTGGTAGCGGTCTAGTGTTTTAGAGGAAATGCAGGAGTTCAAACCTGAGTGCCTGGCAGTGGCAGTGCTGGCAGCTAACTGTTTTTCTGTGTAATGCTGTTTCCATCCTAAGAAAATGCTGATGTGCAGCACTGCCAAGTCCAGGTGAAGCAAAGCCCTGCCGTGCCTTTAGATGGCTGCTTACATTGAAGAGCTAAGCAGGCAGGGGAAGGTCTCCCCTCCCTTTTATCTGATTGTAGGGAGCACAGCTGGCTACAGTAAAGGGTCATGACATGCTCAGACACTGGAAATGAGCCTGGCATGGGTAGAAGAGTCCCTGCCTGAACAACAGATGAAGACACTCCCAGTAAGTTATCATTTTTGAAGGGTTCTCTTTTTCTGTTTGTTTTGTTGTATGTTGATTAGGAGAGGGGGATAACTTAGACTAGGAATTAAAACAGTCCTTGTTTCTTACTCATGTCAAGTTCTCTGGATAAGCCTTTAGAATTTCCTCCTGTCTTTTATACTATCAAAGCAAAGGTCATGCTATTGCCACTGTGCACATTAAAGGGGGAGGAGAAGAAAGTGCAGAGGTCCTTCTTTCTTCTTTTATCCAGGCTGTGTTCAAGGAACAGAGGTCTCTGAGCTGAAATAGTCCCTTTAGGATGAGTCCTGTGCTTGCATTCTTTCTTCTGTATCTCTCCTGTTCTCCATTCTCTACATTAGCAGATTGCCTAATCTGGCTGTTCATGGTGGGTAATATCATTAACTTTTGTTTTTCTGCTGCTTCTAGCAAGTCTAGTTAAGCAGAAGTAAAAAAGCTGAGTGGTTATGCACTCTGAGTGTATATTTCTGAGTGTAATCAAAATTGCTACCATTATTGATATTATTTGCATACTAAATACCCTGAACAAATCCTGTGAACTGGCAGTGAATGTCATGCAAAGAAGTTTTCATTGATAATACCTTGGAAAAAACAGAACAGAAATCCAGAGCAAGAAATTCCCTTCCCAATAGTCACATAAGAAACTTTTTCAAGCTGAAAGCTACTAAGATATTATAGATATTATCAATACACGTTTTTGAAAGTAAGATTCCTATATTTCTATAGTACATGTTGTATTTTACCCCAGAAATCATCCTCTGATAAATATTAAAAAAAGAGAGATTATACTGTATAGAATCTATACTGTTGAAATGTCAATGTACTGCCAGCTGAAGCAATAGTTTTCCATGGAGTACTGATGTGTATATTGCCATTTTTTCTCACAAACTCAGCTGGTGGATTTAGAAGTCAGACATACAGTTGTCTTCCTCTCTGAACAATACAAGTGAGCCATGTATTGCAATTACAGAAAACAATGCATTTATCCTGAAAAAAAAAATCTAAAAAAAATACAGAAGCAACATATTCTGCTACAGGAAAGGTTTTATTGTGATTTGTTTTATTATGATTTACACTTTAAGCTAAGTTATTGGCAAGTTGGGCAGTGGAGAGGGAGGAACTGAACCAGACACCCTGAGGAGACTGACGCTACCTCTTACTTTTCCATATTTCATTCAAATACTTTTGGGGATTAAGATGTAAAGAGAAAAATGTACATGCAAACAGCCATTCAAAAAGTTGGGATTTCTGTTTTCTTTGAATGAAACCTGTCCTTAAACATTTAAAAAATATTTATCAGCAGAATTGTTCCAAATGTCAAGGGGAAAAATAAGCTTTTGCACAGATCTGGACATAATGGATTTTTACTGGTATCAGAATGTCAGGTTTATATAATTGTCTTTTTTAACTGTTGGTAAGTTGGGAACGATTGTATTACTGTAGAAATTTGTTTTCACAAGGTTTCCTTATTTCAGAAAGGGGCAGTTCAGGTGGTACAAACAGCTTTCTGCATCCACCAGACAGATAAAATTACTCTTCCTCTCTAGTAAGCCAAGTGTTTCTAAATATCATGTGAAAAATATTTGGTTGTCAGATTCTTGAGAGAGAAATGGCAAAATTAATGCATCTTCCTCCAAGATGTCTCAAGGCTACACTTGAGACACCCAAGCTAAGCAATGGCTTAAATTATTACACAGAATTTGGAAATGCTTGACATGAAAATATCGGCAGAAATTAAAATTTATATAATGGACAACTCATGAGAGAGTAGATGTGAATCACTTTGAAATACTTGACCAGAGGAATTTGAAAGTTTCTTGGTAATGAAAAGTACCAAGGCTGGAGGATGAATTATTGCGTGCAACCATTTGAAATAACTTGTGCAAAACATTCAGTGCTTAATTTCAAAAAGTAGCCACCCCCTCAAATAGTGGTGCAAAGGAGTATTACCTTTAGGAAATAAACACTCTTGATTTTATCATCATTCTCAAGCTACCATCCTGAGAAGTCAACATGGTTGATTTCTTACTGTCCCTTTGTGATTAGAGTGGACCAGAGCAGAGTTTGGTGGTTTTAGTTTTTTAGTGGTGGTTTTTGTTTGTTTTGGGAGGTTTTTTTGGTGGGTTTTTTTTTGTTTTTTCCCCTTGGAAATATTTGGATATGGCTTTGGGGGAAAAAAAACAAAAGTGCACAAGCAGGAGATCTACTCCGGCTCTAAATAGGCAGATGTCTATGAGCTCTGAGATGGTATTGTGTCTAATGGAACTAAGATATTGTCCTGGGATATTTTGTTCAGCCCCTGTGCTCCCCACATCTCACTCTCTCCCTGGACATGAGCTCAGTCAAGTAAATGCAAGAGCACCTGAAGTACCCTTTGAGTTTGTGTCTGATTGACAAAGGAACGTTCTGGGATTTGTCAAAACCCTACAGAAGTTACAACTCCTTCTTGTCTTCTTTTTTCCCCCTCATCTTTCTTATCTATTTCTATAGGTATAGTTAAAGCTAAGAAATATTTCTGACAGGCACATTCTATATTTTTACCTCCTGTCATTGATATCTGATGCCACTCTGCTTAGTTTTGCTTTCATATTTCATATTTTTACTCAGTTGAGAGTGAAAATGGGAGAAGATAGTGTATTAGTTTATATGAAATAAAAATGGGGATTTTTTAATCTATACTGTTGTTCCAGAAAAGGTATTCCAGAATGATTGCTCTACAACCGACTTTTTCACTTGGAGCAGAATGTTTTATTCTGTTAAAAATTAATTCTCTTGGAAAGCAAAGGTTTTTGATGAACCAAAGATGAGGACATATCACAGGCTTGACTATTAGAGCTGTGCTGAGATATATTATCTGTTGCGATCTTTATGAAAATATAGAACCCATTGTTAGGAGAATTTGAGATATAATGGCACCAATTTTTGTTTTCCTGAAACTCACTTTTCTTCATGGTTGGCTATTTCATTACATTGAACTGGGTCAACTTATCTTATACTGGAAGGAACTTTAATTTTAGGTCACTTTAGGACTTTGGAAACAAATTTGAGTCTTAGAACATATGAGAAACTAATGCCTGTACATACCTCAACTTTATCAGTGTAAGCGCACATGAAATTATCTCATCCTATAGGAAAGTTTAATGTAATTTCCAAACTTTTCTTAGCATGCTCTCAACACTGCTTTCTAAATTACTGTCTTCCTCTTCTTATCATTTTTGGCTAGTACTTCTGCTCCTAAACTGCTTCTTTCCTTCTGACACTGGTCTGCTTTCTGAAATCCTGGAGTTTTTTCCACTCAGCTTTCTAAGTGTTTTATAAAAGTTCTTTCCAGCTTGCTTTCACTGAAAAAGCTAGGACTTATTCACTGAACTTTTTAGGAATATGGGAACAGACTTTGCACAATTACTTAAAATTGTCCAGGAAACAGAGCTTCTGAAGTGCCCTGTCCTAGATAGAGTTTAAACAAGCATCACATGATTAAACAGAATAAACCCTTTGTTTATTCTGTTTGCCAAACCCTGTTTGCCATTATTTTATTCAAAATTCTAATAGCTTATAGCTTTTGATAATAGAAGGTCCTAGAAATCACTCTAAATCACTCTAAATTACAACAGCAGACTCTGTGGGAATTAGTCACATATAGGCTTCAAGGCAGTTCATTAACTGGTGCTAAGCAGCTCTGCCATGGTTTATTTTAAACTCTCTCCTTTTAGGCACTCTTCTGGACAGAGTCTATGAGTATTCAGAAGAAAAATGTTAATGAGTCAGAGAAATCACTGTTGGTATGGAGGATTCCTCCTTGTTTCCTGGAATAATAATTTTTCTTCTTGCTGACATTTATGATTTAAACAGCATACTAAGAGAGAGGTAGGAGAGAATGGGAATTAAGGTGAATTTTCACAAACATACATTCGAAGCAGAAATTTAGCTGGTCCCTTGAAGTTGCACAACCTTTATTTATCCCCAACTGCAGTTCTGTTTGTTTTGCTCGTGTCTTAAGACAATTTAGCTTTAATATGGATTGCGTCAGCAGCCTCTTTGGGAGCGTGTCAGCAGAGAGAAGGAGGCTACAAGATGTATGTGATCTCTAAAAGATCATAACAGAAAATGAAAAGAAATGTTTTAAAATGAATATTGCAGATGTGGAGTTAGTTTGGCTTTTGTTGGCTTCTGTGTTTGGTCTTCTTTAACAGAAGAGGTTATTGTTATGGTGGGACTTTGGACAAGAGATAGTTTTCAACCTCCTCTCCTTGTCCTTAATTTACTGCTAACTACAGGTTTTTTCAAGATGCAAAGAATGGCATAGTCTCTGCACTGGGGAAGCCTTTTAACTTTTAAAATACAAGTAATGTTTATAGCAAGAGACCAAAATCAGTCACCAAGCAGGCTGTGCTCTGCAGTGGCTCGTGTGTCTGATGCTATCAACTCAGTGAAGGGAAAGGAGATGCTCAGCTGTCATTTTGTGTCACAGATTAGATGCAACATTTGATTCTTGGAAAATACAAAGAGTCCTGAGAGCAGGCAGTCGAGTCAGGTCTTGGTCACTTCATTCCCCCTTGCCCTCTCAAGGAGGGCCACATTTCCTAGAGAGTGTCACAGCCCACAGAGGGATAGAGCCATGCACCAGGGATTTTGAGCTGGAAGAGACCAGGAATAGTTCCTTTCTTGCAGGTGAAGAAAAAGAAACCATGGGTTTTAAAGGAGAGCTGGATTACAGGGGAATTTTGTTCTTTTTCCACATTACAGTGCTGCTGGATAGACCTTCAAGAGCAGCATTCTTGACAGCGATATTTGGAGTTGAGTGTGGTAGTACCAACTTAGACTGCTTAAAGGAATTGCAGGTAGGCAGCCTGGCACAGAACAGTATTTCAATCTCAACATGGCAAGCTTGTCTTAAAAGAAAAATTTTAATTCTTCTGACTTAATCCTGCTTTATTTACTTAGTTGGGGGTTTTCTTAATAAGGAATGACAGATTTGGCACTCTGGCTCTTTTCCCTACTCTGAGAGGTAGTGCTTATTCTGTCATTTTTAAAGTGTGAAGGGACTTGCCCTCTTGTCTCCAACATGTAAAGCAAGCCAGAAAAACAGGATTGCTGCTCCTCATTAGTAGTTTGTCTCTGGTTTGGGGATTTTGTCTTTGTTCACCAAGCAGCAGAGATGCTTCACTAGCAAAGGTGTGTCTGTGTATTTCAAAGCAAAATAGTAAACTAGTTCCTTGTACTTAGTGAGACAACCTGTTCGGAAAGGAATTTAGGGACATATCCATTGATTGAAAAAAAAAAAGGGAGAAAATAATCTGTATCTGGAAAGGTTTCATTCCTTTGTGACTAATGATCAAAAAACCTGGTTGTATTGTGTTTCTTGTTTTAGCTCTAAAAGCTGAAACAAGAAACAGAAAAATACATTGATAAACTCTCCATGTATGGAGAAATACAGGAAGAAACTCTCACTTATCCCAGATGGACAGACTTATCTATGGCTGGATTCCTGCTTTTGATTGACTCCACTGCTCATAGTGCTATGTGTGCATGGAACAGTAGAAGTTGATATAGTGTAGATCTATACAGAGAAATCTGTGTGTAGTACTGGGCTTGTCTGCTCTTCCTTTTACTCCTGACCTCTGCAGTCTCTGCAAGCACCTCTTGTGTAGAGAAATGGAGTAAAAATCCACAGCAAAAACAAGGAAAGATTGCTTAGAAATTGCACACAAAGAGTTCTGTGATCATTTCAAACCTGAACCAGTTTTTGTGCCTGTTCACCAGAGTAGGATGGGGAGGCAGGAAAGAGGGAGGAAGGACCTGTAGGAGGGTCTTTCTTACAGGTCAGCAAGGTCGGTTCATGGGCAGGTGGTGTTGCTGTGGCAGAGGGGCCAAGTGAGATCCTTCAAATCTATACTTGTCAAATAGCAGCAGGATATGTGTGGGTGTGAGGAACGATCAAGAATTTTCCACTGACCTCCAGAAATGTCCATTCCTCAGAGAGGAAAACAAACCCAAACTTGTTACAGGCAAGTTGCATTGAATGTCTCAAGCAAAGCACAAGGAATCATTTTTCATAATTGTCTAGTCCAGCAAACAAACGTACATTTAAGCATTTGAATTGTACCTGCTATTATTTAGATAAGGTTTATGTTTTTTAAGTAACCTCCTAGTAGGCATTCTATTCTTTCCATGCTTCTCCTAAAACTATGTTTGATACAGAACTGGTAATGAAGATTGTACATTAATATGGACTGTGAGCTGAATGAGTATGGACATAATTGATTCCTACCCTGAACTGGAGCTATTAATTACCTAAAACAATAAAGCCATAATAACATTTTCTGTGTGTATATATTTTGGAGGGGAAAAAAATGAAGAAGAGAGATAAAGATACGGTTATTGCCTTGACATTTTGGTAATGAGATTTTATGCTGAGCTGGAGTTCAGGAAAAGCACAGCAAGGGAAACTAATAGAAAATAGTAAGGAAAAGAACAGAGGTTGGAAGGTACAAAGGGCATCTTTGAGGTGCCACACAATTATGCTCATCTCCTCTGTTGAGCTTCCCCTGCTTGCCTGTCTGTTCCTGACATCAGCTCTGAGGTGGAGGGCGAGCATTGCTGCAGTGGTTATAAGCATCTTGCAGTTAGAAGTCGTCTCCATAAACAGAAAAGCATGTGTCACTGTGGACTACTAACAATATTGTTGTTTATTAACAAACATTCAGTGGGAGTAGATAATAAAAGTGGAAGCTGATCCTCCTCCTTTTTAGTTGGTCAGTGTCATAGATGTCTCATATCATTCTTTCTTATCAGTTGTTGCTTTGTTTCCTCTTTTCTGTGTCTTCATATTTGATTTTCTTAAGGCTAGCTGAGAGGGCAAGGGCTTCTTTTTTTTTCCCTGTAGCTGAAGAGTTTTCTTCAGAATCATACAGCTATAAAATTAAGATTAAATAGTTAGGATTTATCCTGGGCAAAGGTCAGCTTCTCTATCTTCCCTAGAAACACAATACTGTGGTTTGTAAAACAAAACACTTTTATAATTACAAATATAATTACTGTTAATATGTTCAGTAATATTTAGTTGGGCTATCTTAGGTCCTTCTCTGTAGCCTGATTTTTTTCTGTAATTATTTTATTTTTTCCATGAATAATGAACATTACAAATTTTAAAGGAAATGAGTTGTTGAAAAGAATAATAAAGCAACATGTTATTAGAATAACTGTTGATTGTCTGTTCATTGGAGTCATTAGTGTTGTATGAAAGTAGTAACTGAGAAAGAAGTAAATGAAAAAAACCCTATTATCTAAAAAAGTTAATGATTTCCTCACCAGGACTATGTGCAGTGGCTTAGTCTTGGTTACTTTTACATCTATAGCTCATTTGGTACTTGAAATATAAAATTTCTTCAGTAAGTTCTTCATAGCTGAGTATTAGATCTGGTTATAAAATTTCATGCTTTGTATAAATTAAAAGGAAAAACTGTCTTAATAATGGGAGTGAAATGAAGCTAACCACTGTGGCTGATGTGCTAATATGCTGGGGGAAAAAAAAGGGGGGAATTAATTTGTCACTGTAATAAATTGTTGATTTGAAAGCAAGAGAGATTATACCAGTTCCATAATTAACTGTAAATGTTTCACCCCAAGGACTTTGTTTAGTACAGGAACTGATTGAACAGGAAAGAGAGAATAAATTCAAGTAAATCAGTTCTTAAAGCATCTTCTGCCCAAACCTCTCCTCTCCTTGTGTGTCCCAAGCCATGTTCCATCAGTAATTAACATCCTCAGAAGAAGAAGGTGTAATCTTGATTTATTTTGTAAGGTTTGAATTTGTGTGTTGATACTGATACTGGGCTCTGATGTGGCACTTCCCACAATCCATGAGTCAGAGAGTTTGCTTATTGAATTCCAGGTTCACATCCAGCTTCAGCCCTTTTTGAGAGATGGTTCACAAGAAATACCATAATTGATCTGGGGTCTTAACTTCAGGCTGATTTTGGTCACTGTGAGAAAGCTGCCTTCTTCACTGTAGCTCCTACAGGTGATCTGATTTACATATATACAAATATTTATATATTTACGTAAGTTTTCATGGTTTTCACAAAGTTTTTATGGGAAGGAGGGGAGGGGTGAAGTTATACCCTCATTTGTCTCAGTGCATTGGACCACAGGAATTTGGTACCTTCTACATGAAACTGGATAAACCGTGAAAAGCAAAAAAACTAATAAATTTAAACAGGGTCGTGTGAGGATGTGACATATTATTTTTTATTTAATTAAAATGTATGTATTTATTTATTTAAATTAAGCTCAATATTCTCACTTTTCTTTGTCAGTATTTGTTACATGCTTTACCTGCTTTAATTATAGAGCTAGAGACACTTCAAGAAATTAATTCCTTGTAGACCCCTCTGTCCTTAGTCGCCTGCATTAATATTCATCTAGGAAGAAAAGACGCACTAACACAAGGAAGGTGTGCTTCTCAGAATGGGAAAATGTCACTGTCACCAAAGAAAGGGTAGAAAAGAGACCCTCACGCTGAAACTGTGTTTTATAAGATTACTTGAAAAAGTCTCTTTAAGTATCTCTACATCATTATTTCAGAGACACTGTTGCTTCATTCCCATGAAAGTTGTGCTTCTGCCCTGATAAATCCCTAAAATCATCCTGTTATTCTGGAAATTAGATGAGAGCACTGGCAAATAACAGCAAGCGGCTGAAAACAGCTTTCCCTGCAGGGAGCTGGGCTAGAGGTCCTGAGGTTGTAGATAAAAGTTTGTTTCTGCCTTTAGGATTGAGGAAGCAAATGGATCCTTAAGGGAAGTATTTTCTTGTATGTACTTTTGAAAATAATAAGTAAAGAATAAAATCTTAACTCTCTTTAACAGCACATATAAAAACCTAGGTGTTAAAGACCAATAAGTATAAATTGGCAAAGGGCTGCTAACTCAGCTCTTTTTTAGGGGATCAGAAGTTCAGATAGGAAAACATTAGTTTATTGGATCTATTTTACAGCATAGTGCTGTGGTAGTGATTAAATGAACATTACACAGCAGTTTTCCAAATTATTTAAGGACAAAGGCTAACTCAGTTTATATTGGCTTCATTATCTCCCTAGCCAACATAGATCCTTCACTTCTAAGTTTTTGACACTGTCAAAAATAATGCACATAAACTCCTTTTGCTAGGTTTTTTTGTGCTGTCATGGAAATAACAATTTTTTTTGGATAAATTTTGTAAAATCATATTTGTAAGAGATGTAATTTGGGACCAAATTTACCATGGTCATGTACCCTTTTTCTATTGTATTTATATCATTTTGAGCAAAGAGGAAGGCAGAGGTTTGAAAAAGAAAGTTCAGACTTAAAAGATTTGTGTTCCCTTTGTGAGATTGAAATGTAAAATAAGCCAAGAACTGCAAATTCTTCTTCTCTGAGGGTTTTTGTTGTCTGAGTATCAGTGCTCTGCAATTCAATATCCACAGATTTTTCCTGTCATTTCCTTCCCTTTAGGAGGATGCCCTTTTTGCTTCATTTTATAGATCACAATTCTAAAAGCAGGTAAATTTTTTTATATATGATTTCATGTCTCTAGTTAGTGGCACTTTGTACAGATAATAATATTATTTCAATAGTGCTTATACAGAACAGCTCTTGGCTTCATTAGTGTGTCCTTTTAATCCAGAGGCAGCTTGGTGACTCTGTGGTCATTGTCCTCCTTGTCCTTTTTCTTATGGCTTTCTTCAGTTTTCCTGCAAGCTTCTACAGCAGAGATGGCAAAGTTAGAGCTAATTAATGTGCTTGAGATTATGAAGGGAGATTTTCAGATTAAAGTGAAGAAAATGTTGCAGTTGCATCAAATTGGTCACTTTATTATCTGATTTAGTGCTTTTGTAGGTGCATTCTAAGAACAGAACTTGCTCTGATGTAAACAAGCCTCAGACAGTGTTTAGTCACCATTAATAAAGTTTGAATGCTGCTTAAGAGCTCACATGCAGCTCAGCTGTACAAGTGTTTGACTGAATCTAGGACCAGAAGCCCATTGAGGAAAAAACCTTGCATTTTAAATTGTTTTTAAAATTTCCTGTTATGTTGTATTGCATGTAGCTGTTGTAGCAGATTTCATAATTGTCCCTTCCAATATTACCTGCTCGTGGCAAGGAGCCATCCAACCTCCTTCCTCTTACCCATTTATGGTGTACACATCTTCCTGTGTTTACACTTCTCCCTAGGACCAGAGGTAGAACATTAAAAAATGTGATCACAATATTTTTGCATGTAGGTACTTCAGCTCACAGGTCTGATTTGCCTTTTCAGTGCCTTCATCTGCTCGAATATGTATGCAGTTGCCAAAAAAAAAGAAGTACACACACACAAAAACAAATCTGAAACCTCCAAAGGATGCTTAGTTTTTTTCAAGTAGGTGATGCCAAAAGTATTTATGCTTTAAATGCCCTTTGAACAAGTGAAACTCAGCTGTGGGGAACCTTGGTGTGTGTTGGAGGGAATACTACAAATGGAGCATAATGAAAAGCCTGCTTCCTCCAAAAGAGGTTTTCTGCTTAGAACATGAAGATGACAATACTTATTTCAATTTCATTTGTTGAAGGAATATGAGCTTTCTTTCTTTTCTAAGTAAGTGTCTGTCCTCACACTGAAGCAAAGTTGTCATGATGCTTCTAATCCTAGCTACTCTCAGATCAATCTTGGTTTTGGGGTTGGGAGATGCTTCACTGGTATTGAATTCCAAGGTTTTTGTTGTATTTTTTCTCAAAATGAAGGCAAAAATTATAGGAATTTCTTTAAAATGTCCAAATATAATCATAAAACCTGTGATAGGTTCTTACAGGAGAGGTTCTACACTTCAGTTATTATATAGAGAGGTTCAGTTATTGCTCAGTCATGTGCCAGGATGCTAGACGTCATACAAGTGCAGAGCTACAGTGATAAAAATGTCTTTTATTGCCATAAATGCTAAAAAAAAAAGTGCCATCTATTAGATATCGTAACATATATTCAGGAAGATTCATATTCTGACAGCACCGTCGTATTGCTCTGCTTTTATCTTCTTTTGCCCAGGGGAGAGTGGAATAGATACACATTAAGCAATTTTGATGCCATCTCTTTCCATTTTGGAGACAGGATATCGTGTGCAGAGGGTCATGGATCAAAGTTAGAATCTTCTTCAGTGGAATGAATTTTCTATGATGTTTACCAAGAAGATTTTCACTTTTGCAGGATCCTGTGAAATGCCTGGTTTGGAATTATAACTCACAGAGAGGACATTTTCACATGTACCGAGATGTATTCCTGATCTATTAGGAAAAGCTGACAGTGTATAGGATAAAAGATGGTAGATGAAACAAATAGGAATAAATTTGTGGTGCATGCATATAAGTATACACCAATTCTGTGTTGTGGGACAAGAGGAAAATAAACTCATTTTGTTAAATTTTCAGATAGCTGTATTTGTAGCCTATGTTGCAAGCATCAGACACTGCAGTAATGAAGGTTTTTAATATGTTTGCAGGATGCCAGTGCAGAAAATGAACTTGAATTTCTCATGATTGCTTAGAGCTCTTGTCTCTCACACTGAGCTTCAATTCATATCTGTCTCTCATGAACATTAACACATAAATATAGAAGTGCCTTCCTTTCCCTTCTCTGAATTTCTGGTTGATTGCAGATGAGATATGACTTTGGATTTTTTACCTTTTTTACATTTTTTAAATAATTCACTTGACTCCTCTAGACAAAATTCTTAGTGAGCACATGAGAAGTGCTGTGAAAAGAGGTGATACTAAGGCACTGCCTACCTAAGTGACAAGAAGTGGGATAAAATGCATCACAACATCCCTAACTACTCTTGCTGTGACAGCCAGATGGTCTCTTACTCAGGAGGGGGCCAGTAACCAGCAAGACTGAAAAAAACATAGGAGAGGAATACTCAGGAAAAGCACTTAAATATCCACCAAGGGCTCTGCTGGTGTGTTTCTGCTCTGCCTCTGAAATGTTTTTCCTCACCCTGCTGCTGCTTTGAGGATGAGATCAAACGAGGCATTGGCAGATGAGAAAAAGTGGTGACTCCAGGCAGAGATCTGGGCTGACAAGGACATAAGTGCCCATCCCCAGAGGAGAAGTGCAGATATGAAGCACAGAGGGAGAGCAGTTGTGGAAATGCAGTCAGGTGCAGGTATTTAGCAGTGTCTAAGCAGTTGTGTTTAATTGCATGGCACTGTGCAGTAGTCAGGCTCCCTTCTTGCTCACAGATGGGAAGTTCCTGGCTGGGGCATGTGGGAAAAACTTTACTCATTCCTGTCCCTGACTTAGCTTTGGAAATGGCTCAGCAAATCACCTGACATTTGACATAGCTCTACTGTGTTGTGCCAGCCTGTCTGTCTCAGGTAAACTGGGCTTTAATGGGACTTCTGATGGGCCATAATTATGTTCACACATTCAGAATTTCACTTAGGTCTTCATGACAGATGTGTATCTCTCCTACTTGCTCCATAATAGAGCAAAAAATTATCTATATTGCTATAACACTTCTTCTATTTGCCTTTCTTCCTTTATTTTTATTCTTCTGTCTGGATAAGCTTTGTATACATGGGGGACTCTAGGAATGACCACAGAGGACTTCTGGTGTACTTGCTTCCAGCTGAAATACAGCCTTATAGCCAACTTGTTTTTCTTATCAATCAGTCTGCAGAGAATAGTGCTCCATCTTGTTGATCATCCTTGTGTAAAGCTTGTGTATCACTTCAAGGATTGTCTGGATATTGGTTCTGTCAGTTTGCTTCTATCACCATCAAAAAGCAAAGACCATGTGCCCATAATATTAATAGTCGGAATAGGAGATATATGTCACTGTTCTGGTTCAGGTTAGTCAAAAAGGTGATTGAAAGGATGCTACAAAAATGCAGTGCTTAAAGGTAAAAAGCTGTTTGACAGTACCTGTGGGAAAAAGGAATGTGTTGCTAGAAAATTTATTACGCTCTGTAATGTGTCTTTCATAATTTACATTGAGGTACCTGTACCAGTAATCTCTTATACATATGACTTATTTTCTCACGTAAATAATTTCATCAGCTGAGTAATCACATAGACTTTAGAGGAATTGTTACCATGAATCAAATTATGGCTGTTTATCTATCTAAAGTAAAAACAGAACAAGACAGTTACAATTATGGGTTTGGCTTGTTTTGCATTAAAAAAATAAAGTTGTAATATGGGCCTAAATTGAATGGCATCAATACTTTTTATAAAAGTTCAAAAGGTCTTTATTTTTCTATATAGCTCATTTTGCTAAGGCTATAGTTGCTTTCACGCACTTAAAATGCAGAACTAATTGTATTTTTAACAAAGTGCATTCTATTTTTCCTTTTCTGGAATGTGCAAATCCTCTTAAAGTCCTTCCAGTCTTTTTACTTTTCTCCATCAAAGTTTTCCAATTTATGTTTAAAAGATGATAGCAGGGATCTAATTTAAGCCTCTTAGTTTAAAAAGCCAAAAGAAATGGGCAACTGTTCTACAATGAAAATTTGAGAAACAATTCTTAGCAACTTAATCCCTATAAATTATGAACTGTACAGAATGTCTCAAATTACACTGTGCATGTTAAATGCTTCTACTTTTCTGGGTGTTTATGATTGCAACATGTGCCTCTTCTGCAATTCCTCTGTATTTTCTTTCTGATAACAAACGAGAAGTGTTTTAGAATATCCATACTTGATGACTAGAAAGTTTTATCTTTTTCTGTAATAGAACACATATTGGCTTCTTGTGCTATTTTTTTACTGATAAAGTTCTTTTCAATCTGTTAGGATCTGTTCCATTTTAGAGATGATCCAATGTCCCAACTGCAGTTGTGTTTCAGCTATGCCTGAGCCTGCAATTTTCCTATGTTTGTTATCTCCAGTGTCTGTGGGATAGGAAATGCTTGGACTCTTTGGATCCAGATGCAAGTTCTCTGTGAAACCAGCTTTTAAACGAGCATCAAACAATGATGAAAAACATATAGATTTTCTCTCTTTATAGAGCTGGAATATATTTTAGCCTGTATCAGTTTGTCCTGAGTTGTTATATTTCTGTTAGCTTAACCATTATCTGCTAGAGAATTGTGGTAATACAGAGAGTACTTTGTATTCACCTTGAACATCAGTTTTTAATAACCTTCAGTGACATATATGAAGGATTTCAGATTGAAGGTCTGCAAACAGATATCTAGCCAGAAGGGTTTTTTTGGAATGATGAATCTGAACTGTGTTGCATGGTTGATGTTAGGACACACATGGCTTACAGAAATCTTTAAATTATGTTCTGGGTTCATGTAGCTGACTGGCTGAACTACTCTCAGAAGCAATAGCTGAATTTCCCAAAATTCAGAAGTACTTTAGTAGGGAAAATTAGAGCCATTATGAGAAAAAGAAAAGGCTGCTGTTTTGACCTTTATAAGACTCAGCGAGTCCTTGTGCAGACCTTCTGGGCTTGCAATGCCATTGGACCTTTAGTAAGAGTGATCTATTTTGTTCATCTCTTGTGAAGCACAGAAGCAAAAATGGCCACTGGGCTTTGCAATTTGGTGACCAGAATGTTCTCAATATGTTTAGAACTGATTTTGTGTTTTGCACAGGTGTTTTTGAGAGCTTGTTTTTCATAGGGAGCTTCAAGCCTGCAGCCAGCTAGAACTCCATTAAACTGCTCCTGATTCTTGAACTCCTATTACAAGAAAAAAATGCTAAATGCTTTCAGCCTGTGTGCTTGGAGAGGAGCTGAATGCTAACTTTATGTGCAAGTCAGAAATGGGGGCTATCTCACTTGAACCTCTGCCACTGTTGTTCTCTGCAGATATGTGAAATGACAGGAGAGGCACCACCACGAAGCTGAAGAGCAAAAAGAGCTGATGGCTTTAGCAATATTTTGTCACTGGAACGGTGACCTTTGTTAATAAAGCCTGTGATAGGAAAATGAAATACTTTCTGTTTCAGTAATGCCAGTCTGATGCTTGGCAAAAATTGCTTTTAAGGCAGACAGCAAAGAAGAAAAAAGAGCAGCACTGTTATATTCTGTAGTGTATGAAGTTAAACATTTTCCCTGATAGGCAGTCAGACTAAATCTTGAGTTTACTAACAGATGCAAAAGGAGTTGAAGCCACATTTCCGTATCGCTAATAAAATAAACAACACACTGCCAGCATAATCAGGGCTGGATTTTCAAGGCACTCAACTTATATTGAAAATACTGAATGGAATGGGCAAGTTTTCAAAGGCACTCAGCATCCTGCAGCCCCTCTTGAGGAAAATCTGAGCAACTTACAGATGCCAAGCAATTCAGAGGGTCTGGCTATAAAATATTCCTTTGCTATTCTTTGGGGGGAAAAAAAAGAGGTAAAGGTGAACTAAGCCTTCTGTTTTCAGTTTGGAGACATAAATTCAATCAATTTTTTTTAAAGTTGCTAAACTTTAAAAACAATGACAGCCACACTTAATATCAGAAAACAAACAATGAGAATGGGCCAAATTGAGTAGATTAACTTTAATCAGTATTTTATTAATTTGGATTGCTGGTACCTTGGTTGGAGAGGAAGCTTTTTTTATGGAAAATGGCTGGTCTTAAGAAAACTGTTGTTATGGCTTTAGTTTTTCTGTTTGCTTGCTTTTGGTAGTGTGAACAAAATTATTTGTTCACACTAGCAAATAGCCCTCTGAATCAGGCACCCTGTTCTGCAATTTCTGTTCTCTACTTCAAAACTTCAAGTTCTTCCTCAAAGCCCACATTCTTCAGCCTCTTTCTGAGAGTGATTTCCATCCTAATTGAATATTCTTTTATTTTATACTGGTGTAAAGGAAGTGTAACTGTACTACAATCTATGGAAGTACTGAGATATGAAATCGAGTATGGCTGAGAAGGTAAAGGTTATTTAAAATACAACCTTTTTATGACTCCTTTACAAGTTTTATTTAATCAATTTTCCTTTTGCTGAGTGCAGTCAACCCATAGTAATGCACACTGGGAAGACTCTTGTGCCTCACAAGTGTATTTTTCTTCAGTCTTATCTGTTCACTAAAGTTACTAAAGTGGTAACTTTGGTTAATCACGATTCTTAACAGGTATATTTTTAAAGAGGAAGTAAATATGAATTTGCATATTTTTATATGAGCTAACAAAGGAGCATACACTGAAATTATGACAGATACCATTTTATCATCTGTATTCTTTTTGTAGCCTCCAAAGCTCTCTTTACTAGCAGACATGATACTAAGGCAGACTTAAGAAAGGGCCATCGTCAAACTGGCATTCCTTTTTCCTCTACAAATTAAAGCATCAAATTAATGATGTTTGTCTGAATTTCTCATGCCACATTTACAGTTTGAAATCTTTCTGCATATTAATAAGGCTTGGGATAAATCAGGTGCTGCCTATAAAGTCTGCAAGAGGTTAAAATTAAGAACTGAACTTTTTATTCTGCTTAGAAAAATAATTTTTATGTGCAGATGGAGTAACTGTAAGTCTGTGACAAAGCTTCATTAATCCCTGACTTTCACTGTTGTGGAGAGATTCTGGCCTTGGAGAAGGCAGTTGCAAAGGCATCAAAATCAGCAAGGCAATTATTTTCCATCTTTTGGAGGACTTGTCAACAGCCTTCAATCTTGAGTGGGTTCACTAAAAGGGTAGCTCCTGTATGGCTGCATGTAGGAGATGCTGAGGTGTTTAAAACAAACACCACAGCTGGGAGAAGTCTCTGACTCCAGCTCTTAATCCATAAGAACAAGAAAATTGTGATACCGTGGTGTAGATTCAGGCTTCTTATGTTTGGTTCTTTAACTTCAAAGGTGATGACAACCACTTTGATTCAAAGACGCTGTCCAGGCCCAATACTTAAGTTTTCTGCTTCAATTTCCAAATAGAATTCAGCTCAAAAAAAAAAAAAAAAGGCAGCTAAAGAATGACATCTTCAGTGGTCAATTTAGTACTATCACTATAAACAAAATCTAGTTGATAAAAAAAAAGGCAGGTAGAGGCAACCACTCAACAGTAATGAATCTGAATTTCTGTATTTCCATGATAATTTGAGACACTTTTTTACTTTGAAATAAATAGTTTCTAGGTGGAATGTACATTATTGTTCATTAAGAATACCATTATTCTGCTTTCTTGCAACTGTCTTGCAGTGCAGGTAGGAGAATAGGTCTGAGTTAAAGCCAAGTAGTTTCAGAACTTAAGAAAAAAATATGTGATGGTTTGTTTTGGTTTTGGGTTTTGGTTTTTTTTTTCCCCAGAGTCGATATTATAAACACTTTTCAGAAGGATAATAGGAATATAAATCAAAGCATAAATTTGGAAGTAAGAAAACCAACTAAGAATAAAATAACCCTTAAAATGAAAGATCCGTAAATTGCTTATAGTTATTTTATTTTAAACCTACAGTCTACAGGCTGACTTCAGAAAGATGCATGGTTTAGACACCTATAAAATATACATTATTAGCTTTTCTCAATGATTCAGGAAATGAATCATTTTAAAAAGGCCATTTCTGCTAGACAGAATGTGTTTTTATTTTGTGTTCTCAGTACAAGCCTGTGGTCAAACTCACTGAAGTATTAATGCTGTCTTTATTTACTTTTATTGAATATTTAACTATTTTCTTTAGCATGGGGCTGATTTCTGTATTTTAACAGCCTCCATCTCTTAAAATCTTAGGACAGAAGATACAGTGTTCCCTGAAGCTTGACTCATTTCAGATGTAGTTATGATGGCAAGCCAAGTCAATATAAAACTAATTATTCAGTGGAGTAACCCAATGCTTTTAGTTTAAAAGTGTCATCTTTTGAAATAGATCTGAAAAAGTGGAAAACTGATCAAGTGCTTCAACTATTTATTTTTAAAAGAAATACATTTTCGTAAGACAAACAAATGAAGCCGTGTCAGCCATATCACCCATCCTTAGGACAAGACTCGAAGACAATTTCCACCTGCCTCCTCCAAATGCTGTAGAAGCTTGCTTTCTAATAATTGGTAAATGTCTCTGTCAGGTTTCACCCAGTAATTGGTATTTTCTTTGGTTTTGGTTTTTTTGTGTGGTTTTTTTGGTTTTGTTTGTTTGGGGTTTTTTGTTTTGTTTTTTGGGGATTTTTTTGGGCTATTTGTTTCCTTGCTTTTTCTTAGAAAGAATGTCTGGGAAAGGAAACCCAGAGAGAGGTGATTGTCCAGAAGAACAAAAATAAGTATAGTCACATGTGGTTTATTTTTTTTTCATCACTCAAGAGCAGAAATGAGTAGAGATTAAAGTTAGATTACAAAAATATTGCCTTTAGTAAAGCAATATTTTTATGAAATAGCAAATATTTTTATGAAAAAGCAAAGATTTTTATGAGCTTTAGTTTCTGGTGTGTAAGAATGAGCTTTATAAATCAACAACTGATGTCCCTACTGAAAAGCTCAAAGACTAAGAGTGAGAGCACAGAAAGAACTTACTGTGGCACCATAAGGAAAACATAGAGCAAACAGCCTGATAAAATGGTGGTGGTTTTATGAACTAGGACCTAGAATGAGGAACAGTAAAAATAAGCATAAACTTACCTGAGGATCTCCATGGACTAGTCCTATGGGTGTTTAACCTAGGACAATATACTTAATAGTACAATTCCACACTTTTACCTTTCTAAACTTCAGATCAGTTAAGGCAGTCTTCAGTTTATCCTTACCTTTCTTTGATATTCAATAGTCTTTAACTTCCATATTTTGCTTTACATACCAGTCCTTGGGGAGACATCTGTGCTGTCAGAGACTGCTCTGAATACTCACACTAGTCCAAAACTATAATCTTTAGTTAAATGTCATGTTAAAAAATGGCCTCTGACTACTTCTGTTTGATTGGTTGTTGGATTTTGTTTGGTTGTCATTTTCTTGGAGAAAGGGAAGGGAGCAGGATTGAATTGGGATGGCTTCCTGTCTCACATGTGTGTATTGGAAGTTTTTTTTTTACCATATCTTAGTGATCTGCAAATTGCTATGCCCCTGGGGGAGAAAATTAGGTTAAGATATGCTCACCTGTAAAACAGTAGTGGTGACTCCAAGAGGCTGGTCCATGAAAAGACATGGACAGCAAATCTAGAGGTATTGGATGAAAGCATTTTGTCAGTCTTCCATTCGGAAGAATGCAGTCCAGTTTGTAAAACCTTGTATTGGTTTGCACATATTGTAGGCAGACAGTGTTTGGGAAAGGTTAACAGGAAGTTCGTATCCCAGCTCAACTCTTGGGAAACTTCTAAATCACTTTCTAAATTATTCCAGCATCAGCCATTCCCAGATATATGGGCTATGTAATGCCATCTTGTTGGCTTTTGTGAAAAAAAAAAATTCAAATGGAAGGTGTGGTGGTCCAGCAGAAAGATTCACAGTCAGTACTGCAGCTCCTGGTGGAGCAGAAAGTTAACAGGAAAGCAAGCGCTAGTTCAAGACAGTTCCCTTCAACATTTTGAGAAAGGAGCCTCTGGGTGCCTTGTCTCAGAGCAGTCCCAGCTGTAGCACAGGTACACCAGGAGCCAGGGAGCTCTCCTCTGTGTTTCAAAGAGGGGATACCTGAGATGGCCTGGTCCTGTAAGGATCTTTGCTTACATGCAGCACTACTGCTGCCTTGGGTGTTTGCAGCCTTGTCTGACTAGTTGCATATGTGTGGGGCTAAATTTTGAAAATCCGAATGGTTTTCCTGTATTTCCTTTGTGAAGAAAAGGAACGATCTTCCTGTATCATCTGTATCTTGCAGTTTTTGCCCACACTTTTGAGTGCACAGCTATAGGAAAGAAGCAATGTAGATAATTTTTGATGTAATTTTTCATTAAGTGATGTGGGGTTTTTTGACAAAAAGCCTTTTTTCTTTCTTGCTTGCTGCTGCACATGGGAAAAGCTTGCATGCTGGCACTACAGCTGCTTTACTTGCTTTAGATTGTCTTGCATTTAGGCCTTTTAAAGGTTTGAGTGTGAACAATAGAAATAGTTATGACAAATTGTCAAGCTCTTCCAAAGATTCAGTAGTTCTGGTGTTGCTGCCCATGACAGATGATTTGTCCTTGCTCATCACTTGTCATCGGTTTTGTGCTCTCTGCTAAATCTCCCTCAGTGTGTAGTTGAATTCTTTAGAAAAAGAAAATTAGTTTCTGTTTCATCTGTGCTCGTGCTCATCAGTTCAATAGTGTCCGTGTTTCACTAAGTGGAACACCTTCCTCATGAAGTATGAGTGTGATTTATTTTAATAGGGTGTTAGGAGAGCTGCTGGAGCTTCGCATGAACATATTTCTAAAGTTACAAAGATGTTAAGAATGATCTTTTGTATCTGTTGCTGTGGATTTCTGTGACTGTGCATGAATAGCGCTGCATACTTGACAGCCTGTATCCTTTGCTGCAAATAATAAATCCTTTGCAAGGATTTATACAACTAATGGCAATGTTTTCATATACTCAAGTGTGAACTCTCTGTGTCTGAGAAGGGGCTGAGTGAGTGGAGAGTTATTTTCTTTTTCAGCTTTTCCACCATTTCATAAGGTCTGTTTCAGAACTGGCATGCTAACTTGCTGCTTTGAATCTTAGTAATGGGGAATTATGTGATATGGCATTATAAATAATTGAATACCAACAGTCTGTAGATGAAAAATGCTGAATTCGGAAAAGTAGCTTTCTGAACGAGTTGGTTAATAGGCTGTCCTCTGCTTGAGGACCTCTCTGACGCTGATTTAGCTGTCTGAGACAGGAGGGGGTCAGTGGCAATGGGCATTAAACTTAAACTGGGCTTCCCAGTTCACCCTGGAGTACTGCATGCAAATGCTCAATGGAGTAGCAGAGATGGCACCTCCAAAGCACAAAGTGCTTTTTTGGGGTGGTGAATTCTTTCAAGTATTTCCCTTTTAGTAAATCATTATGGTCTGAACTGCAGAACAGTCAATACAGAATTAATAAATTCCGCTTCCTTTAGCTACTGGTAGACCCATTCATCACAGTTAAGAAAGCAACTTATATTTAGAAGCTCAAAGGCAGCTGTCTTGGGTTAGACTAAAGTGTCTAACTCCAAAGGTGGCTTGAATGCCTAAAGGAGCAGTAAGAACAAGGTAGGGATATATGATATTTTCTCCTAATGGTCTCTTGGCTAGCAGCTCTGCTTAGCTCCAGAGAGCTTTTTGCATTGACCTATAGCTTTGTATGTTTATTAACCCACAGCTTGTACGATTTCCCCTAGAGAATGTGTGAAATGAGAATTTGTCAAATAGGTACATGGTTTTCTTTGTTTTAGAAAGTGTCAACTTTCCTCCATTTAATATCTTTGTAGAATTTTGGTGTTCATCCCTCATTAGGAATGCACACTCTAGTTTTTCTCAGTTTTATCTTAAGAGGTGAGCTGCATAAACAATAGGTTCACCTGCCTTCTGTCTTGTATGGAAATTTCCAATCTGTCCCTTACCTTTTGGGAGGGAATAGCACTGCTTTCCGTCACAGAGCCAGCAGAACCAGTGATGAACCTGAAACTTGCATTGTATTCAAATGCTTGAGGTCTTGAAGCCCCAACCTCCTACACGCCCCAATCAAGTTGTTTTATTGCTTCTAAAATACAGGATTTCAGATTTCTTTTTCATTACTGCCCTTATGCACTTGCAAGCATTATTCTCTACATTCATTTTTCCCTGGCACAGAGCACAAGTTCATGCCAGCTCATTTGATATGCATGCAGATATGAATTTCAACCAGAAAAAGATCATCACTCAGATAAAAAATACTTGTTTTACAATTCTGGGCATATTAGGCATAGAAACCTGCTGCAAAACTGCCTTTAATACTTCTGCTCTTTGTGCTTTTAAGGTTATGGTCAATTTTAAGCAGACCTAGCCATGCTCTTTTTTTTTTTTTTCTCTTCACTGTTATTTGTTATCATTCCTTCTATGTGAAAATGCAATGGCTTTTTAAAGTAAAGAGAAAGGCAAATGCAGGAGATAGACAAGGGCATTCTGGAACATTGTGTCATGGCTGCAAAGCCCTGCTGTGTGCAAGTAATGACTGCTGTACTGATGAATAATTGGATCTAGGTTGTGTTACTGCTGACTTTAGACAGTTTGGGAGTTTTTAAAACTGATTTATTACAGTCTTTTACTTGCAGACTAGTGCTTAATAGCTGCTGATGGAGATAATCTTCTGATAGTAAGGTTATGCATATGATTACTCTTAGAATTTGAAGAAAACTTCAGGACTGAGCAACTTTTTCCCTCAGGCATCAAAACTGAAGGCGTGCATAGCATTGCATTTATGTATATTTGTAAAACAGTGGATGTGCCAGTGCATTTATCTACACTGAAAAACATAAGGAGCACAATAATTGGAAAATATGGGAAGGTTATTAATGATGATAATATTATAGTGTCCTGCAGTTCCTACAGATACAGTCAGAATGTACACTGCCAACTTTAAGGTCAATTAAATGGTCAATAAATGCCATACTGGCAGAAGAGAAGTTAAGGAAGAGACTGAGATGCAGCATTTTGGTGCTGCTGAACTGAACAGCTCTTTTGAGAGAGATGAGGCTGAAGGACCCAGGGATAAAAATAAGGCCTTGAAATCTCAGCCTAATGCTGAGTCCCAGTTCAGATGTAAAGCTATCTTAAAAATCTAGCAACTTTCCCAGGGCATTATCAGTCATCTTTTTAAGTGACTGTCAATGCCAGAACAAGCTTTGGGTAGATGGGCTAAGGAAAATGCCAAAAAGCAGCTTCTTGCAGACTGAAAGGTAAAGTGAATTTTTAAATCAGGGGGTATTTGCAGCCCATCTAAACTTAGAATATGTTAGTTTGAGTGTCTCTGAGTGCACTACAAGTTCCAATTTGACATATGCTTTTTGATGTTTTTAGTATTAAGTCGATTCATGATTGCATAAACTTTAATGGATAAAACATGATCTTTCTGCTGAGGAGTTCCAACTGTAACTAAAAAATGGGTTAATTTCCTCTTTTTATTTGAAAATTGTGAATAAATCTGTCACAGGTACCCTGAGCTGTTTGAATTAATGTGAGTGACTTGTGAGACCAGTCAGCCTCCACCAGTGACTGGCTTAAGTGGTCTGTGAGCTTTACATAATGAAACTAGTGACACTTAGGACCATATTCAGTTGAAAAGGCATTCTTTGATTGAAATCTGAGAATTTGGGCAAAGTAGGTGCTCCAAAGCAAATACTTATTAAGAAACTAAATGAACTGAAACAAAAATGGGAGATACAATACGTGAAAATCTGATCAGTGAAGCTTCAGGCACAAAGAAGTTATCTGGCTCACTTGTAACACATTAATAAGAAGTGAACAGAAAATGTCAATTTTCATTTTGTGGGTTCCCTGAATCTGAATTTTTGGTTGACTGCCATTTGGAAGCAGAGAAGAAGCTTAGGAGCCCTTTGTGAAACACAGTTATTGCCATTTTCCTACCACCGCTGGGAGCCTTGACTCGAGGGTGTCGCTGGCAGATTGCCTGGGACCACAGGAACCTCAGGAGACCTCATCTTGGGCAGAGCAGTTACAGCAGGGCAGACCTTCCTGGGAGGACATCCCAGAGCCAAAAGTTAGGAAGGACAAGGTTGCTAGGAACCTGACAAGAAATAGAAAACATGCTGACTGTGCTGCCTTTTTTTTCTGTTTTTTTGTATTTAATTCTGCTTGCTTTCAGAACTGTATGTAGATTGACTAGCAGAATTGTTCCTGCTTTAGTAAGGCTTTGGTTTGTTCTGTTTTATGGAAAAATTAAATGACAGCTTATGTTGTGAATGGGATAAACTTTCTATGCTTTGGAAGTTTATGTAAGGAGCAAATGCTCCATTGAGAATTTTGTTACTACTCTGTCCTCTTTTGACCTTTTTTGGTTCCTGGGTGAGTTTGTATCCCAATTGGTTTGTTAGGAGCAATCTGATCAGAGCAGCCATGTCTCAGTTCAAGCATCCTGGCTCAGTCTGTTGTGCTGCCTCCTATCACAGTTACTCAGTTTCTGTCCTATTCTTTCATACATGCTGTGGGAACACCTGCAGTGGAGAATGCAAAAGAATGTCAAAGCAGCACACCAAAATATCATGCTGATTTTACCTATTGAACTCCACATAAATTAAGGACTCTGATTCCTGCTAATGCTATTGGAGTTTTCCAGAAAGCTGAAGTTTTCCATTAGCAGCTATGGCTGCTAATCCCCCTCATTTCTGATGGATGCTGTGAGTTTCAAATAAGGAATCAGTCATACACTGCTGCTCCTGCTTTCCCCTCACCCAGGTCTCTGCAGATCAGAATTTCCAATCTTGCCTTAGCATTCTGCTAAACAAGCAGTGACCCCAGTTCTAATGGCCTTTGAATTAATAATGAGGTTTATCAGTGTGAGTTTCTTCGATGCTCTTAAGATTTGTGGCCAGTTAAATTGTCCTCCTTTGGACATGGCACAGTATAAATTGCCACCATCCTTGGCAAGTGCTGCTTCTGTTGGTTGTCATTAAAAGCCAATGGTCCAAGTAATAAGAGGCCAGCACCAGGCATCTAATTGAACACTTAAACACTGTCAACCCCAAGATTTGTTTCTGTTTTTCTTTGGAGTTTTTTCTTTGTGTTTTTTTAAGGTATATTCAATACAGTTTTAAGTATCCAGTAGTTTTGAGTTGTGAATCAAGATGAGCATGGTAACTATACAAATAAAATGGATTTAATCTGTGTTGAAAACTTTTTGCATGTTAATCCTAATTCAATTTCATGTAGAAAAAAAATAAATTTAAGGTGTCCAGCTTTTTCCAGAGTTTGTTTCTGGCCTCCCTTTTGTCAGTGATTTCTTTCCTACCTAATGAAAGAAGAACAAGTGTATTTTATCCTCTTCGTTTGCCCTGTGAAGTGGACTGAAAAGTGACTTGCCACAAAAGTGTAATGGATTCAAGGAGGGATAGGACTGAGTGAAAGATGATTAGAAAGCACATGTTCAGTCCAGCATAAAGACAGGTCATGGACAAATTTTCAGCAAAGGAAAGGAGAAGATGTATGAGAGGAGGATGAGAGGCCTTCTGTGCATGGAACCTGAGACAGGCTATAATTCATCATCCCTGTGACAGCCCTCTTTCTCAGGAGAGCCCTTTCCTTCCTGCTCTTTGCACTTCTATGAACTCTAGCATTTGTGATGTCAGTTTTTTTGGTTGGGATTTGTTTTGTTTTTCCTTAATTCAGAGGCTTTCAGGGTAGGTATACACTGGAAAGGCCTTAGAAGCAGGAAATACAGAAATCTTACACAAGTCACTTGATATTCATTTTCTGCCCTTCCTCTCTGTTGCTTCCTCTCAACACACAGTGCTAAAGCAAAAATGTTTTCATTTTTCTCCTCAGTCAGCTGAAACATATTCTTTTCTGTGATGCTGGCAATGAAATGTATTTCCAAGTTTAATTGACAAGTCAAACAATAACACAAATGCTTCTGCAGCATGGTGCTAAAGGTTTTCTATCTTCAGTTCAATAGCAACAGTTCTAGAGAGCATGTGCCTTGGTTTTTGTCATTTGCAGAGAGCATCTATTTAATTTTTACTTTTTTCTGGCTTTCCCAAGCAAACTGACTGATGGCTGGTTTGTTGTCTGTTTCAGGTCGTGGAGACTAATTTGGTTGCTTTTGACTGTCACTGGATCATTATAAATGAGGTAACTGTCAAGTGAACATTGTTGAGAACCATGAATCCTGTTTTCAGCCTTATTGACAATATTCATGCTGATTCTCCCTTTGCCAACAGGAAGCAGTAGCTATGACAAAGTTCAAGCACAATGAGGGAGTAGATGTTGCTTAATAAAAGTAGAATGACAGGTTCTTGGATTTTGCTGGTTCTTCTTGTCTGTTTTAAATGGAAGTTCCTGTATGAATAAATAGAAAATAAACTGGAAAAACCCCCTTTATTTCTAAATATCTCAAGAGTTCACAATTGAGCTGACTGTTTTCACAGGATTTTTAAAGCCTTTTTTTAATATGCAATCTTTTGTAGTGGAGTCCTTGCATTTTGTCAATATTTTAATGATTTTTTTTCTTAATAGAAATAAAAATAATAATCATAATAATAAAACCCCATATTTCCCTTTCCTTTATGAATTCTCCAAATGCTGTGTGATGGTTGATATCCAAACCTGTTGATATTAGTGGGAGGCTCTTTGATAGGCTTCTGGATTAGGCCATATATAAATGTTCATAAAGGGAAAACAGTAAGTTAAATTGAGATTCTGCTTTTACACTGTGAAATAAGTTCTTCCATGAAAGCCTGTCAGCTAAAATATGACAAGTCAATATGTGAAGTAGTTTTGTGTACAAAGTATTGAACACTGCAGTTCAGGTTTGACAGCGTTCAGGTTTTTGAAAAACAATTTAGGTGGGAAATATCTGGATTCCCTGAGCAGATGACTGTCTCCTAACATGTTAATCATGCAACTCCTGTATATTCTCGGGATAAAAAGACTGCATGTAAATTCCATGTCATACTACCTGGATTTACTGTCCACTTCTGTTTTCACACCTATTTATTGGATTTTCATTAGTATGCTGTGCTAACTGGTGGAGTTTTAGCCAAGTTTTTTTTTGGAGAAAATATGTCTCTGGAAATGCTGTGTAAACAAACCAGTTCCAGCATAACCATTAGTTTGGGCCCTGCCTTGCTCCTGACCAGTGCTGTGTGTATTTTCCAGCACTGAATGGGGCTTTGCTGGGAGAGAACCCAGCTTTAATCTGCAGGTGGTCAAGTGAACAACATACATGTTTTCTTTTTCATGTCTGAATAAACTAGAATTCACTTCAGAGTAAACAGTGAGTGTTTTAAGAGCATCAACTGAATCTAAAGCTGTCCTCTATAATCAGTAGATGGGACAGCAGTTTCTTAGATAAAGCTCATATTTTGGCTTGCTGTTCAAATTAAAGACACTGCCATTGATTTTTTTGTTTTAAATGTTACATACTTTCTAAAAGATCTAAAGAAGGTGCTTGCTTTTAGCTGTTTCAGCTCCTTCACCCTCAAAAATTACAAAACAAGACTGAGGATCCATTCCTAGCATATATGCTTTCTCTTTGCTTTTTATTTAGAAATTAGTGTCTCCATGGGAAAAAAGAAAATCTGCTTTTTAAGCATTGTTATTTGCACATTGCAGCAGCTGAAATGGCAGAGCAATCTAAGTGGTTACCACTCAGCTGCCTTCTCCACTCCAAAACTCTTTCTCTGGGCTGCAGTCCCAGCAGCAGGAAAAGCTAAATGATCTGCACAGAGAAATGTACATCATCCCTTCTTAGTTTGATAGTCTTGTATATGAAAAGGATGAAAGCTGTGATTAAATTCATTCCAACAAACTGCTCTAAACCATCGTCATTAAAGTCTCTGCATCTCATTCAGTAATTCCTCTTTTCTCTTTCAGAGAAAGTGAATATGTTTTGTGCTATCCCAGCTTAATCTGCTTCTGGACCTAAATCCATATTAGGTACTTAGGTAGCTTTCTAGCTCTGTTTGTTTAAAAATGCAAATAATTTCAATATTATGTGGATGCAGAAATCATATTAGCAATAAATAAGATCAGTAGATAATACTGCAGCAAGGGTTCTGCTTTGCACAATTTTTCCTTGTCACTATGCTCAAATTAGAGGAGAAATCTACATGTTTCCTGAGTGTTTGATGCTGGGTAATTGCTTATTGCAATGTTTTGCCAGTTCAGTAACGAGATTGCAATGCCTCTATTTGGCAGTGCAGGATTTGGAAATGCAGAGATTTGTGGCCCCCTTTCTGTGCGCTACATAAACCAGCTATCTTTATGTCCCAGTCTGTTTCAGGTGGTCATCCATTACCTGCTGATGGCCACAGCACCTCCATATGACTGGGAGATGATCTCAGAGCTCTGCCCCTTTTCTTGCTTCTGTGAATCTTCTGTGACAGCTTAGACATCAGTGCTTGAGTGCCTATATTGGCTAAATGACACTCTCAAATAAGTACTGTAACACTGCTTCTCTGGCCTCCTAATTTGAAATTCTAAAATTATCTATGATGGTGAAAATCTGTTGTTCCGCAAATTGTGCATCTGATTGAAATAATTCCTTGCCTTGAGATACCAAAAGAGGTTGGAACTGTCTTTCCTTTTCCATCTCTGTGCCAATGGAATGCAACCTTCTTAGCAACTATAGTAATACAGAAGCAAATACCACCTTCAGTTTTGTGATCAGAAATCTGCTTAGGCTTTGTGAGGTAACATCTGCTATTTTAATTGCTCAGTCTAAATGCTACAATGCCTGCAAAGAGTTCCTTTATTTTTATTGTCCCATTACTTGCCACTTTATGCAATACAGCAAATTTTCTTGAGGAGCCTGTTTCATAATGTAAGTGTGGGAGGAGGGGGTTTGTTCCTATAAAATGAAAGAATTCATAATTTGCTAAAACATAATGCATCGTATTAGACCATAGCAAATAATGCAAATCTCTTCTGATCAGTATAGTAAGCTGAGAAAATGCTCTCCAAATAAATGTTCCTGTTTCTCCAGGGCCTTAAAGCAGATGTTACAGTTCTTTATTTAAAATTTGCAGGAGTCATAGATTTGAATGTAGTCATGATCAAATATGTCTTAGCAAAATGTGAGAATGGATTTCTCACACTCTTTCTCCTTCTGTCTATCTGTCTTTCCTTGCTTCATTTCCTCTCCACAATAGTAAATACAGCTTCAAAGTTCCAGTATGAAAAATTATGTTTCTTTCATGACTCTTAATTCACTACTGTACAGTAAACGTAGATTCTATCTGGTGGAGCTGAAGAAGGGGCATTTGTATGATTTTCATCACTTTACCTTGCTCTTTTTAAATGCAAGTAATGTCTTTTTTTTTCCATTTTAAATCATGTCTGTCTCGAGCATTTTCCTTTGTTAAAACATTTAGGGTTACCTTACTATTATCTTGCTATACCTAAGGCTGCCACCAGTTCTTTAGTACCATTGTTTACTCAAGGGCACTCCCAAACACTTTGAACTGCCTAGAGTTGGAATAGGGAGGTGAAAATATCAATGCTGCTTTACAAAGGATTGTTTGGATTTCATCTGCTATAATGTGGTCAGTTATGACCAGGTCTATTAGAATCAGAATAGAAGGAGTGCACAGGAAAGCTCATTTGTGTAAGAAGAGAGTGGAAAAAGTTGCCTTGGTTGGAACAAAGACTAAAAGAGGATGTGCTCTCTGTTTATAAACACTTACAGAATGTGAATAAATGCATCTTTGTCAAGAGCCAAAGGACAAGGTTGACACAAGAACAAATGAGTTCAATTTGTGCATGAGTAAACTGAGGTCAAAAGTTGTTAAAATGCTTCTAATTACCAGAGGCGCCAGGGTCTGGAAAAACTCCTGCTTGATGAAAGAATTAAAAAAACCTCTAGTCTCTTTTAAAGACCAATTTATGGGAAAAGGTCCAATAGGTTTGCCCAGCAAAGCACAAGAGAGGACTGGGGGACCTACAAGGTTGTATTCAAAGGTTGTATTCTTTTTGATGAAGACTGTTTCCTAGGAGAGGGCTTGTCCTTGCCCCAGGTATTCATCTTGTTCATCATGTTTCAAGCCCAATGCACTCCACCATGAGTAGGAGTGTAGAGCATAACCATGTTTCAAGCTCAAGCAGTTAGATCAGGTCCTATAATCACAGCTCAGTTCCAGGAGCTCATTTATATTCAACATTTTCGTATGGATAATGATTGATAATGGCACTAGAGCTTCACTTGAACCCTTACATTTTCCACTGGGTTGGTGGGTCTGTGTGAAATGACACCCTCTTTCGAACAGGTGGGCAACCAGGTCGCCAGCTCCTGGCATTAGTGACAGCTAATGCACAGATGGAGAGAGCCCTGCTTTCTCCAACATCTTGGATTTTTTTCCTCTGTGAAAGCTAAAAATTAGTTTCTCCTTGTCCTGTCAGGTTTTATTCATCCTTTTCTGCCAAGCCTACAAAACATAAGGGAGATACATAGGAGCAAGTGATGATGCAGTTCAAAATCTGCTATTGGAGAAACCTCTTGGAGGTTCATCCAGCCATGCTTTTACCTCGACTTCTCTTTAGAAAGTGCTAAGAAATTTGGAAAGGACATAAATGTTCTCTGGCATGGGCAGTGGCAGCCTAGAGGCCTTAAGCCACCCTTTTTTCCTCTGCTGACTTTTGGATAAGGAAGGAACACTCTCCTCTCTGAGTGTCAGGATTTTCTGTGATGAAGTCCTGGTATGCACTGGAAAATAGTGTGTGTCCCCTTTATTATAAATACTGGAACCATCTTCTTGGCCCAAAGTAAAGATATTTTCATAAGAAAAGGTATTTTTGCCTTTTTTCAGTGCTTAATACAGGAGCATGTAAATAAATTCTTCCCCTCCATGTATCTCACTGCTGGTACAATTGCTCCGTGGTAAATATTAAGTCTCTGCCTGGGCTGCTTATCTTAAAATAATGGGACAAATATTAGATGTCCAGTATGTAGTCTTGATTTCCATTGGAGTCGTGCTTTATATGTCAAGATGATTCTCTTCAGTTCTTGTTTCCTAATCAATCTGTAAACAGTTGTTAATTTAGATCCGTATTTTTTCCCTTATTTATTTGCCTGCTTAGATGAAATGTACATCTAATTTTATCTTTGTTCCTTTTGTGGCAGGACAGTCTCCCCTTAATTCCAAGTTCAGACCAGCAAAAGAAAGGCTTGGAACTATAAATTGAATTTTTGATGAAAAAAAAAAATGAAAAACAAATAAACAAAAAGCACAGCGAAAAAAGAAAAGCAACCTCACATAACCTAGCCTAAATTTTTTCAGGTGCCAACTCAGTTCAACTTGGCCAGCTTTCTAATTTTTTTGACATTCGACGCTTGTATAACATTTCATCTGGCGCACTTATATTGTTACACTGTATCCTCCTTTGAAGTGCAAATGAAAATTGTTTCCTCTCATACAATAGTTGCTTTATATAGTTGTCTTAAGTCAGATCCAAAATTCAAGAATGAGAGATGATGTTGGAGAGTCATTATATAAAAGGCTTGTCACTCAGTCAATGCCAAGTATTTAAAAAATGACAAAGAAACACATAGCAAATGACTAATGTTGAATTTGAGGTTGCATGGCATTGCTTTGTTGTCAATCTAAAATCTGGATTTATGGTATAATGAACATTTAAAATAATAGCTGTCACTAATCCATAGATATATGTACCTCCTTGGCCACCACACAGAAATGGCTTTGGTGTTTCAATTCTGTTATTATTTCCCAGGTGATGTAAAATGGCATGAGGTAGTAACCTAGAGGTTAAAATGAGAACATTCTATTCAAAATGCACCAAAAAGTGCTGAATACAGAAAACATCGATACACTTTTATGGCAGGAAAGATAAATGCTTGAGGATTTGAAAGTCAAAATCTCTTTTAAAGTAGTACTTGGCAATATAATGTGGCCATCCAGGTGTCTGTTTTTACAATATTAGAGCGAGTCTAATAATCTTGGTGTTACAGTTTGGATATACTGTGTAATGAAACCAGGCAAACTTTTTTAAATCCTCTAAGAAAGTATATAATTTAAAATCAAGATTAAAAGTTTCTTGAGCTCTCCTTTATGGTTATATTGAAAGTATTATTTAAAAAAAAGAAAAATATATATATTGCTAAAACAGCATTATATATATATTTTTTTTTACCTCACAGCTAGTGAAATGATACAGGCTAAATGAAAAGACAGCATCTTAAGCTGAGATAAGCCATTATCTGTGGTACATTAAGAATTAATAGACCAGAAATGTAAGATAATATACTGAACACAGCTGATGCTATTTTATTTCTCTTTGCAGAAAAAATCTGTATTTCATAAAGAACATTAATAACAGATGAATTCAGAAACTATGATAATCTGTGAAGGGAAATAAAATACTTTTGCTGTAGTCAAGAGAATAGAAGTTATAATTTACATCTCACATATATTTCTTTCAAAATTTAAGGGAAATTATCTAATAGCAGTATGTCCCAAGTAGTTCCTTCAAAATAATGAAAGGATATTATACTGGAGCAGGAAAAAAAGCCAGAATAACTGGGGTGGTTGTCATAACATTTAAAGAGCTGCTTTTTCAAAAAGCTTGGCTTCATTTCCACAAGAAAGATTCCATAATTTGAGATCAAGTCTATCCTGGTGTCTCCTGAATATGGTTATGGATCAGGAATATGGTTATGGATCAGGAAGCTAAGGCAGAGAAAGATGGTGGCATTTCATTACAGGTATTTACAATGCAGATGTGCTGTATCCTTTGAAAAAATTGCAAAGCTATTAATACACAAATAAAAAAAAATATTCAATAAACTGTGGTTGTATGCAAGAGAATATTAAGTGCAGGATGCCAATAGGAGCCTCTTGATCCACCTCCCTTCCTGGGGCATATCCACAGTTTTAAATGTCTGGAAAGTTTGGGGCATCTGCCTCTGTAGTTAAGACAGATCATGGACAGACAGTTCAGCTTGGTGAGAAAGAGGTCCTGGTTAAAAAGATGGTACACATTTTAGATTATTTATACAATTTTACAGGAAAATACAGACACAAAATTATCTTGAAAGCTAACAGCTATTTGAATCACCAGGAAAAAAAACATGTTTAACTAAAGTTCAAGTTCTTATGTGAAGGTTGGAGTCAGTTGCTGTTGCTTGGGAGCCTGTGTTCCTCTTATTCAACTTCCCTGAGGGACTCATAATTCAACAGTGTAAAACACCATGTTCCCAACCTGCAGGAATTTCTGCTATGTAAAATATGTTTTTCTGGTTTCCCTAACCTGTCTTAAAGGTAATACTTCAAGCTTAATATTGGTGGATTTACTTAGCTATTTTTTCTTTTAAGTATTTGACCGTAGAGCTGAGTGTTCAGCTGTAAGCCTTAATAGGTACCCTGTGGAATAAAAATTTGCTTTTAAATTAGGTCTTGCTATAAACAAGCACATTTATACCTAGAATGCTCTTATGCATTTTCTTTGCCCTTTTGGTAAATGA
Organism: Melozone crissalis; assembly: GCF_028551555.1. Lineage (NCBI taxonomy): Eukaryota > Metazoa > Chordata > Aves > Passeriformes > Passerellidae > Melozone > Melozone crissalis. The sequence goes on along the minus strand of NW_026535784.1, from coordinate 46,467,693 downwards.
TTTCTAACTAACACATTGTTTATAGGTTCTTGATATTCTGAATCTAGGAAATGAGCACTTAAGGCCTGAAACATGGTCTCTACCTTCACTGCTCCTGAGCAATGCTGCACTCAGAAATACATCATGCTATGGCCTCCTACTGATTTACACATTATCTGTCAAGGATGCTTGGAACAGTTTTAAATAGAAAATCAGAAGAGGTAAAAGGAGAGGCAGAGAAAACCCCAAATGAAACAGCTATTAAAATATAAGTATTTGCTGAGATTTGAGCACAGTACACTTTGAACTTTTGTAGTTAAGGGTGGTGTTTGAATACCACCAGTTATTTTAATGAGCATGCGCATATTGGTTTTGAGGCTGTGGTGGAGTCTGACAATAGCTGTGTGTCAATCAGAGGCCTCTTGGTCCACTCAGGTTATTTTTTGTTTATCATTTGGTGGTCACGTTTCTGAATTTTCACTCTGATGCGTATCCTCTCCCTTGCCTTCTCTTTCAGGAGATAAATGACGTGGATGTGCAGGAGCTGGTGAGAAGGTCAATCGGGAGGTTGACAATTATCCGACAGACGTTTCCAGTCCCCCAAAACATAAGCCAGCGCTGTTTCCGTGGCAACCACAGAATATCTTCATCACTGTGTGATCCCAAGGACCCTTTCTCCCAAAGCATGGAGGTACCTCATGCACCAGTCTATCCCCACCTGGAAACTCTCTTTCTAGATAACTTCCAAGTTTTCCCCCAGGGGCTATCTGTAACTTATTTTTCACATCCTCTCTGACATGTGGTTTAATGGCTCATGGCATGACAAGGAAACACCTGGAGCTGAGGAGGGAGTGAATGTCTCTGATGGGGAACAACAACTTTCCTGCTCCACAGCAATAGAGATTAACATCCAAACAAGCAACCTGGTCTCCAGGTAGTAGGGTAGTCTGTTTGTTGCCCTGCTCAATTTTAATTTTTGTCATCTCACCCAAAAGGATTTCCTCCCTGTAGTCAATGTCTCCCGAGTTGCTGTGCTTCTCTGAGCCTCAAATATGTTGTCAATAAGAAAATCATCCTGGGAGCACCCACATAATCGCTTTCAAGTGCCTTGGTATATACATCTAAATCTCTATCGAAGTTTCAGGGAGGCCCTATTTTTAGTGTTGTTAATCACAAACTACAATTAAACTATAATGGGTTCCTACCACAGGAATTCAGCAACAGGATCCCTGTCCTCCTGACTTCATATAGTTTTTCCAGGAACAAGTCCTCTGTGTCTCTCATTAGGTTTCGTCATGACAAAGCTTAGGCAAATTAGAAATGTGAAATTGGCTCAATATGTTGATTTTAATTTTTGGGTTTTTTTCTGTGAACATTTCTGCAGTTGTGGAAAGATGGCTACATATTATTATTTTTAGCAGTGGAGGGAGGAGATTATCCGACCCAGCAGCTAAAAGCAGCTACCTCATGGTTCTGAAAGGGAAGAATGAGAGAAAACAATGGGAGAAAATAGAGAGGTCTTCAAGAGTGTCTGTTTAAAATGAAGAAATATAAGGGACAAAGTGGGATAGTCTTGTCCTGTTTCAGATTAGTTATAAGAGCCTTTGTGTCACTAATTTTAGTTCACAAAACAGCCAGCCAGCAATTATTGATGACATGAAAAACTGGCTGTAGCAGAGAACACAGTGATCCTATTAGAGTTCTCAAAGCAGGCAGGGCTGTGTGGTGCCCATTGATGCTTAGGATATATCTACAGACTGTTTCAGAAGTGCCAAAATCCTTTAGGCTGTGCCGTTCTGTCATGGCAGCATGGTCCTGGGGGAACTTTTGGCAGTCTAGGGACAGTGTGTTCAAGCTGAGAGTGTGATCACACGCAGAAGTCAGAGAGTGCAAAGAGCAGTTCTCATGAACAAAGCTCCGACTACAGCAAGGCAGAAAACAAGAGCCACATGTCTGTGGGATGCTTTACATTTTAATTTATCTTTCTCTTCAACTTCACTTTTATTTTCACCTCAGCAGTTGCATGAATCTAGGAAAGACAATTTCTAGAATTCAAAGTTTAGTCTGGACAAATTGGAAAATTCCATTTAATTTGTTAGATTTGATCTTATACCTTAACCTGTGTGTCCTGATCTATCTATAGCTTGGAGAGCTAAAATGTTCCTACTGGAAGCTTTCCTAGTATTTTGGTTCAAAGGAATGATGGAAGCTGGATTGGTTTAATTGTTCTGTGCAGCTGAGCTGCTTTTTGCATGCTTTCCCTGAGATGGCTGTACTTCATTATTTTAGCTGAGTGAGACAACATTATAAACTGAAAGGAAGGAAAACTCTGACACAATTTCCCCTGTGCCTTCGTATGATGCACAGTCCTTTGAGTAGCTGTGGGGTTTGTTTGCTGCTTCTTTGTTCTACCCAACAATATTATAAATTAGTTTCTAATCCAGTGGGGAGCTGGAACAGTTTATAAATTGAAATTACTAAAGCTTTTTTTTTTTAATGACATCGAAGTGTGACTAATCAGAAACATTCTCTGGAAATTATAAGGGTGAATTTCTTTATTTATTTTTTTCTGAATTACTCCCCCTAAAGTCTGTGGGAATAATTAATTTTTTTTCAGCATCTTTATTAAAATGCTGAAAAATATTCTGGTGAAAATGTCTCACTGTGTCTTTGGAACTGGCCTAATTGAAACAAATTCTATAAATTTGTATCATTTTGAAGGCAGAAAGTTAAAAGCTGGATTGACAGAAGAATTTAGTACTGCAACCCTTTTGTCTAAAAATTATGTGCAATATTATAGGTACACATAAAATAAACACTGATAATCCAGATTAATCATTCATCATTAATCTGATGCTAAGTACCTTTCTTCCACACTCTGGATAAAATAATCACATCTGAATTTTAAATTGCATTAACAGAAGGTTATGCAGTTAAATACTTCTTGGTAATGCAAGTGTCCAGCCCTTAGCCTAACAGAATAAATAAAGGATTAGTAATGGACACCAGGCAGTGCATTAAATGCCCCAGTAAATTTATGTGGGAAATTAATAAAGGTGTAAAGTGACTTTAAATTACAACCCCCTTCTGTTCATCAGGACAGATATTAACGAAGCGTACTTCTGGAAGTGACAGGGAAGGGTGATTTTGAGAAACAGGAATTAATTGTAGGGTCTTTATCATTGCATTATCAGTGATTGATTGCCATACATGTTAAGCTCAACTATTAGTGAAGGACTAACAATGCTTAATAACTGCTGAACTCTGTCCTCCTGAGCCCTGTTAATTCTTGATGAAGGCCCAGCTATATTACTCTTAGATTAGTGAGTGCATCCTTCCTCATGAACTGTGACGATTGTCTTCTATTCCCATGGCAGCAGGTTACAGAAGTTACCTTGAAAGCAATGTCATTTTGTTGGGACATGATGACTTGGCATCCACAGCCCTTCATGTACCAATTTAGTCTCATTAGTGACCTTATTCCCTCTGCTCTCCAGAGGTGATGTGAGGCTTTTTCTTTCCTTTGGCAAAGACTTGAATAGAAAGAAGCTTGCCTCACAGCCCAGTGATAATTCTTCCCCTCCCAGTCCAAAAAATGTCCCTCTGGTGCTGACTTCATTGGGAAAACACAGTTTTAGCTGAAATGCTGTGAATTCTTTGTAGGTTCACAATATGCAGGAAAATCATCCCAGTTGTTTTTAAAATGCTTGATTAACCTGGGCCCAGATCCTCAATCCATGCTTTTAATCCTGCCATGTACAGTGATGCCTGGCCCGTGCATCTGAAGAAAGTAGATTTTGTTCCTGGGTGAATACCAAAATAGAAATGTTCACAGCCACAAGAGGAGCTCCAGTAAGAATAAAGAAGCACCTTCTTTAGAAGAAAGGCACAGTGAAGGATCATTTAAAGAAAAAGGGCACTAAGGATCAGGGGTTCTGTGAATCTGTGCTACTAACAGAGCAGTTAGTGGATGACACAAGCAAAGCCAGCATAAAGATGGGATTTTAAAAAGGAAATAAAAACATTAAAAGATGTTATGTGGAGAGGACTAATTAGGCAGGAAGAGAGGTTTTGGGGGTTTTTTCTAACTTTTCTTCCCTTTTTTTAAAGGTAATATGTGAATTTGCCAATCAGTATCTCAGATCTTCAACATTATTGTGCTTCCTTGCCATATCCCTCCTCCCAATAGCTGCAGGATTTTCCCAGTTTTTGGATATATTTAAAAAGCAGACTAGGGCTACTAAATTCCCATACTTTCTATTTGTAAGCTTCTTTCTCCTTTTCAAACTTTAAGCACACTACCTATAGCTGTGCAAAAAACCCTCACAGAGGGCAACCAACATATTCCACAAATCTGAGGAAATGTCTTTTGGCTTGTCTGTGACTGATGGAGAAAAAATCCCAGCAACCTTGCCTCAAATTGCCACTGGCTAATTTGCTGCCAGGCACTAGGAATGTTCTACAGAGCCCTTTATCATGCACCTGAGGAAACTGTGTTTCCCTCAATAACTTTAGATGACCAATAGGTTATCTAAAAATAATATTCCCAAAAGTGCTTTTCATTTCTGAACATAATTTTTCTTCATGAGAACCTCTGTTCAGGACAGCTGAGGTTTCTTTTTATGATACTGTCAGTAACTTAAATGTTCCTGCCATCTGAGGACAGCAAAGACTGATGTAAAACTATATTGTAAATTACTTGTTTCAGAAGTGTTCATGTGTCCTGAGCTTCTGTTCTTTTACTTTTAATTGTGTCTTTCACATCTGACTTTGCTCTGTGTTCATTTAAAGCACGTACACAGAACTAAAACATGTTTAAGTGGGAGGGGCACACAAGTGATTGCTCTTCTTGAATTCCACTGTTCTGCTTTTGATCCCAAAGTAGAACTTCCTCACACTGTATGCAGCTGTGCTCGCAGTGAACATACACACATGTACTCTGTAAGAGTTTTGTCCTGCAAGCAATTAGCAGCCAATGTCAAACACACTGACAGAAAACACTCTAAATCACAGAATCAACATGCAATTGCACACTGACAGGAATTTCATTGAGTCTTGTTTCATGCCAGAAAGTGTCAACCAAAATTGACTGCACAAATCAGGAGCAAAACAACACAACAAAATCTATTCCAAATTTTCAGAGTTTCTGCTTTTCAAAAGAGCAAAACAGTCTTGAAGATAATTTGATGGTGTCCAAATATCTGGTGACTGAAAAGTTGAGTTTCACAAGGAACTAGTCAAAAATAAAAGGAAGTCTGTTTATGGGCATAAGTAGAGCTGTAAATCTGGCAAGTGGAGCTGTGCCAGTGGTTGGGCTGCCTGGACTTCTCATGTGTGTATAGTTTGTGTAGTGTTTATCACTTTTAGTATTACAGCCCCCAGCTGCAGCTTTTACCAAAGCCCAAATGTGGGACATTTTGCCTCTCACAGATTCTTCTTAAAACCAAATAAAGTATTTAATTACCAGAGAGTTATGGGTGAGGCAAAACAAATGATCAATTCTGGCTGCTAGGAGGATACTACATAGCTATGCTAATGCTTCCCTTTTGATGTCTTTACAGATTACAAACCTGTATATATATGACACTGTCCTCCTGCTGGCAAATGCCTTTCACAAGAAGCTGGAGGACAGGAAGTGGCACAGCATGGCCAGCCTCACCTGCATCAGGAAGAACTCTAAACCCTGGCAAGGAGGGCGATCAATGCTGGAAACCATCAAAAAGGTACTTTTTCCCTATGTTTCCTCATCTTTGATTTCTAAAATACTGACATTAGGCACTATTTCCTCCTGAGGTGAATATTACTCTTATCAGTATAGTTTTTATGTATTCACAGTTCCTGAATGGAAGTAGTTGTTATTTGGCTTGGATTGTTTGGGTTTTTTCCATGTCATAATAATCATATTGAAATAAAATCAGTAAGTTTGTTTAACTACCAAAACAGTTGGATGGTCAAGGAAGAAAAAGTGTCAAAGGTGAACATGTGTCACCGTTGAAGAAGCTTCACAGGTTAGGAAGTAAAGAAAATAAATTTACTATTTTGTTTGCAAAAGAAAGGAGAAAAAATTGCAGAATTGCACTTTGGTAATGTTCTGCGGAATTCGCCATCGCACTGCTTTTGACGTTAATAAAGTGAAATCATAGAAATGGGAATAAGGAAACCCCTAAATTATCTACCCTATATTCTGCCACTGCAAAACCGTCCCTGTGACTGTAGGTACACAGTCTGTGGTAATTGGGAGTGGGGGTGTCATCCCCCATGGGCTGCAGCTGTAAGCAGCACTGACAGCAATGAGCCATGGAGTGCCTGGGGCACTGACCCATCACCAAAGGTAACAGAGGGCACACAGGTGCAATGCATGTAAGATAAGGATCTAAAAGGTTGCACAGAAGAGTATTAAAGGGCAGAGCTTGAAGACTTCTGTAGTGGCATGGTGTTACTCTGTATGGGCTAATGCTTGAAGCCTTCTGAAATTGTATGGTGTTACTGTGTGTATTTTGGTCATCTCAACTGCAAAGTGTAACAGACTCAATACAGCTTTATCCAGTGTTGCTGCTTCTCTGTGATTTTTATTTCCTACCTTAATCCTTGTCATGCCCAAGATGTTTTTCCTGTTCAGTCTTCAAAGATAATTTCTCTTAGTTATTTCCTTTCTTCATGATGTGTACAGCCTCCACATACTTACAGACAAATGTAACAACTTTCCAATATTTAGTCAATATGAACAGGTTGAGAGTTTGCCCTTCCCTGTAAGTTTTTTGCCTCATTTTCTTTATGTTATTGATGTCTTTCATAAAACTGCCCCCTCATTTGTCTGCATACACTTCCTGTTAATGTATATTTACATTTAAAGTGCTGGTGTTGTAAACACAGAGGAAAAAAAAAGGACAGAAAAAAAATTAAAATGGTGCTTTATTTATGGCTTTCACTACAGGACATAAAAATAATTTAAAATATAATGTTGTCTTGAGAAGTTGCTATTCTGCATTAGGTATTTAGCTTTACCAGAAATTATGATGATGCAGGCAAAATGTAGGACTCCTTTGAACACTGCTTATATTTTACCCGGTCCCAGGTTAATCTGCGTTACCTCCAAAATGATAGTTCAAGGATTTCTTTGGTATCTGCTTCCACTTTCCATTCTAACAGTTTGAACTCATGAGACTGCAAGAATAATCCAGGACACATTTCTTATTCAGGGGCAGGATAGGTCTTTAAGGGACTCCAAGCTGAATTGCTCTTGAACTGTCTGAGCAATTTCCAATTCACTTTTGGCAGTCCCATGTATTTTGACCTATGATTCAGGCAAGCTGGTTCTCTTCTTGCCTTGGATTTTGTAAATGCTGTTTCACACTTTTCCATTTAAATGGCCAGGAGAATTATGAAAGCATTCAAGAAGGCAGGAGCAAGTGGAAATTCCAGACTTCTTGTTAGCTTGCTAAAAAATGAATCAAATGCCAAAGAAATTCCTGATCTGTGCAGCTAACCATGCGTCCATCCTGTCACTTTTGGGTTTCTCTGCTATTTAAATTAGATGGGTTTGATAAGAAACTATTTTATTGGTGTAAATTGAATAATCCAAATACTCTTTACACTGCATTGTGCTGACAGAGATGAATTTCTAGAAGTAATGTGCTAAAATTGAAAGTCAAAATTTAATCCAAATGAAATATAGAAATTTTACTTTGTGTGGATGTCAGTAGCATTTCAATCCATAGGCAGGGGAAAGCTAAAGATTGCCGCTGAGAAGTGGAATTGCACAAAAACAAGAATTCTGTTTTAGTTTTGTGGCCTACTTTCTCTTTTTCTCTTTTCTTTCACTAAAGCAGTTGTGTAGCAGAGCCATGGCATCACAGCTCTGTACTTTTGAAATTAAAAATTTGGCATTGATGAATGCCTGATGAGGTATCAGAAAAACAATAAAATTCAGAAGTAATGAAGGGAAAAAAGTCCTCACTTCATCTCTCTTCCTGAGAATTCTTCTGTTTCCCATCTTGTCTTATTCTTTAAAGATCTTTTCTCTCCTCTTTTCCTGGAGAATCCTCTAAAATCAACTGAAATACAGGTTGGTTTTTTTTTTTTTTTTTTCTCAAAAGCATACCAGTTTCCCTTAATTTTGAAAGAAAACAGATGCAAGTTACCACGTGGTATTAAATAGTTTCCAAATTAAAGTTCTTCATTTTGAAATCACTACTGTTGCCAGTGGTGATGTACAATGAAATATCATAGTAATATATTGATGTAATTCAGGGTGAAACTACATTCTGAGATTTCTTAAATACTCTTGGAAAAAGAACTTCCATCCTCTGCAGCACCTTAATTCACCCTTCATGGTGACCTGTATTGCAGAGCTGAAAGCATCACCTGGTCTCTGGCTGTCCCTCCTCTCAGTGTAGCTTCACTAGGAGTCAAATTATACTCCAGTACTCAAGGTATTGAAGGGGAAAAGAGTTGAGAATTTTTCTGAAAAGATCCAAAAACAGGAACATCTGGCAGTGTTTTAGCTGCAGAGGGACCCCTTTCTTTGATTTCTGGAGGGGGAAATGAGAAAAGAGGTGGGAAATCTTTATTAAGCCGCTCACTGAAGAAGGTAAGAGAAAGGGTTACTGATGTTTAACCTACAGCAGCAATTGTTAAATTTGTTACCCGGGTGGTAAATAAACTGATTTCTTTTTGGAGAACAAGCTAGTAAAGGATAGCAGGCAATGAGAGGAAATTAGAGTTTCCAACATTTCTTAAAATTGCAAAAAAGCTGTCTAAATCATTCCTTATTGTCATTTGTTACTTTTCATTGCTGAGCATTTGACTCATGCATCACTATTTCTACAAACAGCTACAAAAGTGGTTTTTTCTTTGTGAATTCAGCTGATTGGACAAAGCCTAAAGAAAACATTTTAAGCCCACCATAATTATTTAAATCTAATATCTACTCCTGCCCATCCTGGAACTGAATAAACAGTTAAATTCATCAGGAAATACAATCCTTCTAATGAATTTGGCCAACTCCAGGAATTAGTTTAAATTCACTTCTGTAATGGGACCTATCCCTAAACACAAGCTCACTTGTTTATCTCTCAGTAAGGCCATTTCACAGTTGGAGGAATAAGTATCACTAGAAAATAATTCTGCTTTGGGAAAAATTAATCCTTCTGAGTAGGCTGGGAATGAGTGTAAGTAGGATTATAGGGAGGATCAACTCAGCAAGATGACATCAAGTTTCTGCATGTACCTCCTCTTACATGTCCCAGGGCTCTTCCAGTCACATTGGTTTAGCTCACTAACAGCAAATTTTCAGTGCTAGCAGCAGCACAGAGCCTGTCCCTTTCTGGAAAATGAGCTGTACCTCTTGCTGTTTTGTGAATCATAGGTGGGATTGTCAACTAGTCCTGCTCTCAGAAATGTCAGTGACGCTCAGTGGTGACACGCAAAAAAGATGCCAAATTGTTTTTCAGGTAGTGGATTGGATTGTCGGTGCTAGTTGAAAACTCAGTAATGTTCTCAGGATCAGACTTTTGCAAGAATTATATGTGGAATGCGTATTTACTGATTATAGCTTTTTTTCTTGCCTATAGCAGGATATAGCCTATTTCTTACCCTTAATTGCAAAATAGCTAGTAGCTGAAGAGAAAAAAGGAAGTTTGAACAGAAGCTGAGACCAAGTGAAGTATTTTATAGCTGATGATTGGCAAGCTGACATTCCCAAGTGAGGTCCTGACTGCTAGGGTAAATAGTGCTTTCTTCAGGGACTTACAGTATAGCAGTGCCTAAGCACATATAAACTGTAGTTTATCTTGCCAGTTTAGATGGGACTCAAGTAGGCTTTAATTATATTGCCAAGCTTTATAACAGCTCTGCAAAGCCCAGAGCAGTGATCAGAATTGTAAGTAAAACATTTTTGGCCTAGCAACTGACATTTCACTCTTCAGTTGTATATGTGTCAGGAAATTACATGGTTGCAGCTGAACCTCAGAAGAATTTGAGAAGGTAGATAACAAATATATCTTCATTCTTCCCCAAATAGCATTGTTTCTGTGAGTTAAATGGAATGACAAATTTATTTTACTCTTGGCTGTTATCATGATTAACACTAAAATCATTTGGGAAAATCTGATCAGGAAGTTGCTGCATCAGTAGCTGTCATGCAGATGGTCATTTCCTCTGTGATCCCCTTCCTCTATGCACTAGCAGAGGGATAAAACACATGCTGTAAATCAAATGTTTCAGACAGATCCACACTGTGAAAAGCTACCCACAAAAACTGGAGCAGCATCCTGAAGATCTTCCCAGGTGATATTCTGCTCCCCTCTGTCAGCCCTGAGCAGCACCCAGAGTTGTGTGAGCCTTGTGGAAAGGCTGTGGGGGACCATGAGGAGCAGGGAAGAGCAATATCAGGATTGCACAGCCTGCAGGTCCAGCAAGATCAGTCCCAGACAGGGAGGAGAAACCAAGACCTCCAAGAAATTTCTATAAATTTAGTATTGTTGCTATTATATGGATGGTTCTTTGCTGTTTTGTCTTTCTGCCTCTTCCCTTCCCTAGCTGGCAGCATTCCCACCCTAATGGGAGCTCTTATTACACTATTTTATATGTACACAGTCTAGGAGAGGAAGCTCTGATTAAGACACTGCTAAATGAGAAATTTTCAAAGAATGGTAGACTGCTAAAGCAGATAAATGAGAAAAAATGTTGTTGTGGTCAAGACTGGATTCCCGACAAATAAAGCTGATGGACTTGGAATTTGTATCTTGCCCTGACAATTGCAGCCATCAAAAAATCAAGTTAAACAAACTCATACAAAGTTTCTGGATAGAGATCAAATTCCAAAACATCTTAGGTAATTCTGTTAACCTGTGCTGTATGTAAGGGGACATACATTTCCAAAGAATCCTGTGTTTTCTGAAGAAATTGATTGATTGATTACTTCAAGTATAATTGAGGTTAAATGATTATTTGAATTATTTTTAATCGTATTTACTCAAATAAGGACAAAGGTTATAAAAGTAAATTTAAAAGTTAGATAAAATTTTAAATTGCTGTCCCAAGCTTCAGAAAATCATTTATGTTTTAACTCCATGTTCCTTAAAGTATTGGGACTGCTCTCAGTCTGGAACAAAATGTCACCTAAATTTTCTAGATTGAAAATCCTGTATTCTTCATTTCAATTTTCTGCTGTGCACAGCATCTGTGTGAAGAAATTGTAATTTTTTTGTTGAATATTTCCTTCCTTTTACCACTTTGTTCCAGTTTCCCCTTCCTTTTTCCAGGTCCTGCTTGTGGATCACTTGAAATCATGGTACTGCTCAGGTCGTCTATACCAATTTAATTGATTTTCAGACTTTAATTACCTCAGACCCACAGGTTTAATACCCAGTGTGAGGGAAAGTTTTAGGAAGCAATATTTCCTATAGGAAATATTCAGTATAATATAACCACATCAGTATCTGGTAAGGTGTCCAGATGGAGGCTTTGAGCAATCAGCTGGGCATCCCAATTCTTACAGGTCTCTGACACTTCACAGGCATTTCTCCATCTAGTGTTCTGTGAAACTGTGCCTTAGGGATTCAAAAAATAGATAAGAACCTATGAGAGAAAAGGTATATGGAACAGGTTTAGGCTTCTGGTCCACGAGTAGGATGAAGTCAAATTTGAGTTGGAGTAAAAGGTTTATATTTGTGTTACTCAGTTATTTACCAAAAGATATCTTCAAGTGATTGTGTGGGCAAACACAAGTTCACTGTCTTTACTCTGAACCAGCCAGAGGTGTGCTAACCCCAGTCTAAGAGCCACAAAGGTCTGGTTAGTGAAGTATAGTAGTCAAGATAAAAAGGAATCAGAGTGTCTCGCTAACCACAACATTAGCTGAAATTCTCTGACTTGCAATTACCGAAGTCTTCCTGCAAAGGTCTGTTTTGATGTACCCTTAATCGGGCTATTGGCTTTTTTCCTTTCTTTTTTTTTAATTTATTTTTGTTCTAGTACAGAATAAAAAAATAAATACTATAGAAAGAAAATATTATCGAAAATATTTTTCAAATCATTAATTATGTATATACACAGGGTATTTTATTGGTTTTAACTGTAAATGGCACTCATTAAATAGTTGTATTATCATAATATTTGTATTATTATTTTAATATGTAGTTATTTATGTATTATTCCCTGATAGTACTAGTTTCTAGTAGTCTAGTAAATTCTAAAATCATCATCTCGATGATTAATTTCATTACTTTTGTTACAATCACAGTAATGTTTTATAAAAGTCAAAGAACATTCAGTTATTTCACAGCAATCTGCAATGGAGATGCAAATTTTGTATTCCTTCCTGGATTTTGTCCAGACTGAAGATTTAAGAATAGAGCTTTTAATATAATTCAGCAAGGCTCATGTGCTTAGCTAGATAGTTCATATTGCAAGTTTCTCCAGTTTATATAGAAAAGTTCCTAGGTGAAACAACAATCACAACTATTTTAATTATAAAAATATTTAATATATAATTTAATTTATATAATATATAATTTAAAAAATTAAAATATTTTTTACAGGTCTGGTTTTTTGTTTTTTTTCTATTTTTTGGGGTTTTTTTATTTTCGAGGGAGAGGGCTAAGCATCAAATTTCCCTTCAATCTGTAAACTGAAGAAATTTTTCAAGAGTAAAGGTTTTCATTATCAGCATTTCACATGGTTCTGTTGATTTTATAGTTCAGGTCATCACAGTTCTTATACAAAGATGAAATGTGTGTCACGTTGAATTTACTCTGGAATAGATTTTGAGTATGGCTGTGGCATGTATAGCCCTTTCAGCTCTAATTCTTTGTGGGGATTATTCACTCCAGTGTTTCATCTCTAGTATTTTAACCCCTTCCAGCAAAACTGTAGAAACATTAAAACAAGCTTGAGGAGATGCTGCCTTGTTGCTCATGTCATGTATTCTTAGTAGAGGATAATCTGGAGGAAAAAGAAATATCACTGCATTCATCTAAACTTTGAATGAATCCCTTCTTCATTTGTGCAAATCACATACTTTGAGCTCAAAAAGCACATAACTTGGTCTAAACCTCAGCCTGCCCTCATATGGAAGTCTTTCATGGGGGAGAAACAATTGAGGGGAAAAAGATCAACAAACATAACTAATTTTTGTGCAATTTCTTATATGTGTTTAGCTTTGCTTTCACTAAATTTCTTTGCAAAAAACTAGTTTTTATTTTTTTAATTTGTTGGAGTTGAAGTGTCCATACATACATGCAAATGGGTCAAAGAGCAAAAATTGCAGTGCAAATATGCTAAGAGTAAGACTATTGTTTGTATTGACTCTGCTTAGCATTGCTGAGTTTAATTCTTCGGTGAAGAACTTCATTCTGATGCAAGGATAATTTAAGCTTCAGAATTTTTAGGGAACCGTGGTCTTTGGAAAACTATCCTACTTCTGGTAGTTACCAATCTATTCTGCATAGCAGGTGCATGAAGGCCTTCCAGTAACAAAAAGTTGTTACAATTACCCACTTAGAAGTTTTCAGTCAATTTTCCTTTTTGTTTTTTCCAATAGGGTGGAGTGAATGGCTTGACTGGAGAACTGGAATTTGCAGAAAATGGGGGGAATCCCAATGTACATTTTGAAATTCTGGGGACAAACTATGGAGAAGATCTTGGCAGAGGCATCCGCAAGGTAAGGCTACATGTATTCAAACAAGAGATTGCTGATTTTTTCAAAACCTTTCTTGTGTTCCATGTTAATAGAAAAGCATTTCATGGCAGATAATATGGTGTTCTGTATTGTTACAGAAATAAGACATAGGAGAAACCCTTTGAACTTTGAGATACTCATCTATTTCATGATTTCAAATAGGTCTTGGAGCAGGTTGTGTTGATCAAGATACCATTTGTAATGCAGAAGGTGTTAAGCTGCTGATGGACTGTCCCAAAAGACCAGTGAAACCTGATGTTTTTAACTCTTACAACCCCTGTCCAAAATAGCAAATCTTACATTGAATCATGTTTAGAGCACCCAGATTAGTCCCTGATACTTGGTCAAAGTGGGATGTCCCACCTGCTATATGATTAAAATTTATAGTGATAGAAAGAGAAATTCTCTTGTAGAATAGATAAAATTTGTATAGCCTCTTAATGAAATAAATACATGGTGTTTTAATAGGAGTTCACTTTTACAGAATAAGTTAATATTATGTACTGACTGCCAGACACAGTCCAAAGGACTTACATTGTTGCAGGGAATAGCATATATGTCCAGCAGAATTGCTCTTTCTTGGTATGTGAGTTTTGCCAGTTTAAAACTAAATTTAAGTCCTGTGTAACAAATGGTGGAAACATGTCTCTATTTGCAATGAATAGCCTTAACTTTGAAAAACTGCTCATCTGGCATGGCAAAAATCATTTGGCACTTCACAGGTAAACAAAATACTAATAGGCTTTTCCAGGAGCAACTCTCCTTCAATGACATAGTTCCTGAAAAATTCTGAGATCTCTTCTGAGATCACATCATACTGGGTTTTGTATAGGAGGAACATGAAGTGATTGAAAGGAAATGAGAGTGTTTTCTTAATGTATGTAAACTGGGTCCATGTGTAAGTGTCACTTCATCATGAAGTGCATCATTTGTCTGCATCCCTTCTGGAGCAACAGATAAGTACTCTGAAAAAAGAGATAAATAAGAAGTGTACAGTGTCTAAAAACTGAACTTTCTCCTCCACTATCCATCAGAATTGTTATTCTGCTTGTGCTCTTTCATCTCTTGCCAATACCCTAATGTACACACGGGCCTATAGTTCTGTCACCTTGTGCAGAGGTCCTGACAGATGCTTCAGAAACTAGACAGAATTGGATCTGGTTGATATTTGGAAGTACCTTACAGAGAGTCTTTGGAGACCAGAATGTTGGTTAAGTCCTTATTCCCTTTCATTTAAATTCTGTCTGTTTCAACATATTTTGATTTATTTTCCATGCTATGCACTCAGGAGCTATTTATTCCTTAGAGCTGCCTTCCTAAGACAAATCTGTGTCTCTTCATTTTCATTTATTTGGTTGACTTTGACTGGGTTGTTTTTGACTTCAGGCCTGTCTGAGTGAATGCCTGAGTGAAGCACTAAGCTGTGTTCTTTCATTCCCAAAACGATAGAAAAGAAAGAGAGACTCGCAAAAAGATCTTGGAAATATAGAAGTACAAAAAAATTGCTGGCTATTCTAATTCTTTTTTGATGATGTGTTTAGAATTGTACTATTAATTTAAGCTATGGTAGAGTTTGATTTTAAAACAGATATTTATGACTGCGGTCACACCTAACTTGTGTAAAACAATGGGGTAACACAAACAGGTCTTTTGAACCTTCCTTGTTTGCTCTTTATGATAGTTCAAGAACAAAGAGACATTCACTGTCTTCAGAGTGAAATGGATTTGGAGTTGGTCAAAGAGAATGGGGCTTTGCTCAGAATATAATTAGATGATGAAACTCATCATCATACAATCCTGTTGAGGAGAAAAACAAAGTTTAGAATTAAACTAAATACTAAAGATATACTAAATACTGAAAGTATGTGGGGTTTTCTTTACATTTGCCAAGATGAGCATTTAAAATTAAATTTAGATATTCTAAGAAAATTTTCTTGGTGAAAAAGATAGTAAATGCATCTCTGTGGATTTTGTGATGCACTGCAGCTGGTTATAAAGAAGAAAGGGTCCAGAGCAGAACAAATTAAAACTGTTTCATTTTTTTTCCTAAACAGCACTCAATAATCCAGAGAAACCTTTAAAAAGAGGTGTACAGAAAAATTTTCTTTAGAAGGAAAGTTCTGTATATATTATGAGAATGTGATAATTGTTCTCAGAAGTTCCTTTAAAATTATTCCAATAATTATTTCAAATTTTTGCAATAAATGGAGTAAGAAAACAATTTAAAATTAATTTCTAGTCAATGTCAAAGAGTTAAAAAAACAAGGTAAGGTTCTCAAAACAATCACTTCAGAGACAGAGAAGAAAATTTTTAGGGGATTTTACTATTTGACAAAAATTCACATCTTTTATCTTGGATTAAGATTTACTTTACAGTGTATGAGCTACTAGTGTTGGAAGCAAATGGCAATAATTACAGGAGTCAGATATATTTTTGTTAACTACACTAATTAAAGTACACTTCAGATTTTCATGTATTTAGTGATCTGACTGAAGAACTACCTAAGCATTTTTATTTCTCAACCCTAGTAGAAGCAGCTGCAATTAGCAGAGTGACTGAAATTTCTAAGCTAATGCATCTTCCCTAATCAACATATTTTCAAGTACTTTTATAAGAGATAATGAAGGGTAAAATCATTACAAAAGGCCCATTGAAGTCATTGGGACCAGAGATTCCCATCAAGTGAATTGTTTAAAGAATTGTTATTTTGTTTTCCTGAGGAACAGTCAACTGATTTTAATAAAGAAAGTAAGATTTTAAAACGCACTTGAATTTCTCAAGAGAAAATTGAATTGCAAAGAGAATTTCTGCTTGAAATCTGTTCTGCTTGGGTTCTGCAGTCATTTATACTACTGCAAAGTTCACTTATATTCGTAGGTGATTATTCCCCGGACACCAGGAAAGCAAATAGTTTAGGATACACATAGAATTCATGTTCATGTTTGGTTTATTTGGTCAAATTAGGCCACGTATCTAGGAAAAACTGTCTTCACATCCTCTCCTTCCTCCCACTGCTTTTCAGGTATGATAGGTAACCCAGCTTTCATGGGTTACTATCATACCTGAAAAGCAGTGTGAGAATCCCTGTGAAAGATCATTGTACTGGGCTCTGTCACCTAGTGACAAGTTAACAAATCCTGGAGTGGGATTTGCCTGAAACAGCAATTTTGTACACTTGTGACTGTAAATGTTATCCATTACCTTGCAGACCATGGATCAGTTAGCTTGCACTTTTTGCCAGAGCCAAGTACTTGGAGTAATACACTCAGACTGCTGCCAGGTACTGATTTTATTGACACCAGTGGTATTACAACCCCAAAGGAACTGAAGAAAAACTCTCACTTCTACACATCATGCTGTGGCTTGCATTTGTGCAGATGTAGTTATATGCAGTGGGAGACATGGGTGTATTTCTGACATTTCTCTCTTGGCATTTGTCTGTTGGTATTTGACATTTGAGTATGTATTCTTTGACATTTAAATTTCGGTGCAATACTTTTATCTCTACTGCTGAAATAAAAGCTGCCATTCCCGTGAATAACCATCCAACAAACAAACGAACAAAAGGAAGTTGATAGCTCTGAGTACTGTCTTACACAGTGGTGTAGAAAACAGCACTGCAGAAATAAAGTGGTTTTCATGTTTCTTACAGTGCTCCTTGTAATTCAGAATGGGCTCATCTTCAAAGGCTCTGTTTGACATTTGAAGTTTAGAGGACTTTCTTTCTGTTCCCCCACTGGTTTTCTTACCACAGGTGGGCATTTGAAGATCACGATGTGTTTTGCTCTAGCTCCCTATCCATATTAGCATACACCAACCTCCTCCTGTATGTTTCTCTTCTCTTCTGAAGATGTTTTAGGTTGTTTCCTCACAGTGAGGGAGCAAGATGATGTACTAGGCTCTTGCATCAATTCCTGTCTGCACCAAGATGTCCATGGCAAGGTTTCCTTTGCATTCAGGACAGCTAGAGATGCCTTGGAGGAAGGCACCTTGTGAGCATGCACGAAAACAGGGAGCCTTGGTGGGGCAGCAGGGTAACCCAGGATGCTTTGAGCCATCTGCATTTGTCCATTAGGATTATAGGGTTCAGTCTTAAAGCATTTTGATTTGATTGTCTCAAGGATTTTTCAAGCATCTCATGTGAAAGGGATTGAAACCTGTCTAACAGGTTTCTACATTTTTCCTCTCTGCTTCTGCCAGTGCAAGTGGCAGGACCTTCCCTGCAGAGTCAATGCATGCGGGTTTTCGTTTCACAGACAATTAAGGGTTAACACTCTATAGCTGTGCTATTTGTTCGGAGATGGGAAAGCTGGTTTGCATTTTTTCATTCTCTTAAAATAATTGCTATTTCCACTTCATCTGAAAAGACTTGTTGATCACAGTAGTGATATTTCTTTCTAATATGCTATATTTTTTTTCTTACACTTGAATCATGGAGCAATGTTCCAAGCATATATTTTGATCTTCAGGAAGTTGATTTCCATTCTTACAAAGTTAAAACTTATTTTCTGCATCCATTATTGCATATTCCCTTTTGTGCCATTAGGCAAAAAGAGCAGTTACACAGCTCTCCCAACACTTAATAATAAACCCTATTTAATAACCAAGAACATATGAAGTATTTCCTTCTCAGTTAGCTTCTTGGTAAGCCACTTGAGGTAAATGATGGTTTCACCTGGTGTCTTTGTGAGCATGATCAAGGTAGAGTTGTGTAATGTGACTTTAAAAATATATTTTTATCACCTCCTGATACTTTAAGCTGTGACCTGTGCAGATGGTTCTAAAGGTTGACCTGCAATTTATGATGTGACTGAAAGACATCCTTGTGATTTAGAGAGACACTATTGATGGTGTATTTTCTAGTGAGTTGAAATAAAAGTTGCTGTGTCTAACTGCTTTGCAATCTCTAGTATTGATGGAGAAGGTGGACCTGGCACAGCACCACCATGATGGTCTTTCTAAAGCAACCTTAAATAATTAAACCCTTCTAGAAATGAAATGAGCTACTTAATATTAAAAGTAAAGAGGTAATTAAATATGTTGGTGAAACAAGACTGGCTGTTCTGGTTCAGCACAGAACTTGAATTTTGCTGTAAGCCTGCTGAAGGGTAGCATTTCCTCCCTTCATTTAGTGCTATGCAGTAAATCGATTAAGACACAGTGACTGATACTTTACTTTCTGGTGGCTTCTGCAAATCTTTTGTCAAATCTTAGTGAAATTTAATTTGGCTGCAAAATGTTGAGGATTTGCTTGCCATCACAATAAAACTAGAGTTAATAGAGAACTGTGTTTTTCTTGGAACTGTACTTCTGTTTAGATTAAAAGCCAAACAAACTGCGTATTTTACTATAACAGAAAAAGAAATTAAAGTATCCGTCCGTAATTGTATTTTTGAATTCAAAAAGATTTAAAGGTCTTTTTAAAAAAATTCTTTCTTCTTTGGAAAGGAGCATTTTCTTTTAAAATCTGAAGATGCAGAGAGAGAGGCTGACTGACTCAAAGTAATCAGTAGTGTACCATTTGGAGAATTTATCAGCTTTTGGACTCTGATTCAGATGGGGGGAGTGAAATCCAATTTTTATGCTGGATTGTCCAGCTGTCTGCCCTGATCCTGGGCTCTTTGGATGAATATCTCATTGCTTGTGATAAGTGCAAAGTAAAGGAGCCAGAGATGGATTTGGTGGCTTGGTGGATGCTGCCCCAGGGACACAGAAGACAAAGGTTCAAGTCATGATTCTGATAAATGCAGAGCAGAGTTTCTACAACTCAACACATTCCACATGAATTATTCACCTGTGGAGCAAAACATCCATCCTGAATCCATAAGAGCCAGGATCAGGTGTAGGACCAAAATGACCCAGAAGTCAAACTCCAAACAAAACACCCACAAACCCAAGGCAAGCACAGTAAGCTAGCTATACAGGTGTTATCCCACCTATTTCTTCTTACCAGAACAGACAGTCATGTCTGCTGAGCTCTAGTGTGTTGTAAAAAAGAGAATTTTAGCCTGTAATATTAATGGTGTCAAGAGCCCCTGGTCTAGAACAATAAGGATAAGTGCTCAGTGAAAACTCCTCTCAAATAATTAAGATCTGGGTTTATCCAGTTTCCAGCTCACAGGTTGGATGGCCCTTAACAGTGACTTACAGGGCTATAGATGATTTCGAAAAATATGAGTCTTTCAAGCCTCTGAATAACTTCAGTACTCTGGAGTCAAGAGGGGCATGCTCTTGCATTGGGAACAGTGTGGGGAGAAAGGGAAAATGCAGGATGGAAGAAGGGGGGAATGCAATAGAACCCTGCAGAGAAGCATTGATGTCAAGCTGAAATCCCCCTTGGGACCTTGGTGCTCTGTAGTGTTTCTCTTCACAGTTTTGGCAGGGATGAGCTCGTCTCTCTTTTGCTCAGAATATTCAGTCCTGTCAAAACTGATAAGAATGTTCTTACTGAAAAATATTTTCAGTGCATTGGGAACTGCCTATTTTGACTGATTGCTTTCATCAGAGGGAGACAAATCTTTTTTATGCTCTTTAAATTATATAGTTTCATGCATTTTATTCATTTCTGTTCATCTGGAAAAGAGGTTATATTTTACCCATCTCCTGCAGAAAATATAGTTGTCTTGACAGCAAAGAACAGGAGAAATATTTTCCCCTTTCAAACTGTTTTTAATTTCCTTTCATATCTTGTTATGACAATGGAAACTTGAGAAAGATCAGTCAAAAATTAATAATAATTAAAAAAAGCTGAGAACAGCAACCACCCCTGTTTTCTGTTGATGCTGTTAGGCAAGTGCCTAACCACAGAGGCTCCTGTGTGATTATTCAGTGCTTCAAAATGGACATAAGAGCAAAGAATGACACAGAATTTCAGTCATTTTTGCAGCAGAGATTTTTTTTTCTTTTCCTGGAAAATTTTGAATAGCAGAAACTGTGTGGTGGGTTTTTAATATCTACATTGGAAAAAAAAATGGATTTGCATGTTAATCAGTTTTATGTAGCGCATAAAACTTGATTTGGGTCCACTTAAATATTTTTCCTTCATTTTGGATTCCTCTTTTCCTCTTGAACTGCTCACAGTTAACTAGGCCAAGGGGTTGCATCACTTTTGTTTTTCTGAACTTGATACTGGCAGAACCTTTTACAGTTTTCAGTATGACTGGTTGGGCCACTTTTGAAATACCTTTCCTATGGTTTTGTGGCTTTTTCTTCTGCTTGAGTAGCTGTGAAAGCTACTCAAGAACATGGATCTGCAGGACTGGCTGGCAAGTTGTGAATTTTTATCCTCAAATGCTTCCGCTGAGCAAATTAGCTTTATAACTCTCTTCAGAGATCTGAAGTGCTTGGAAACTTTGAAGTGCCTCAAAAATGACATTTTGAATAATGTCAGAAGGAACTGTGTATTATTTAAGAATGGACTTAATGCTTCATTGACCTCTCAGGCAGTAATGCTTCTGTGTGATCTTGGAAATCCCATTAGGGACTTCTCGTCACCTTTAAGAGAATACTCAGTGGGTGCTGCTTCAAGAATGTGGTTCATCATCCTTGAAATTAATAGGAGAAAACACTTAGCTCAACTTGGAATTACTTGTTTTAAGGTGGACACTCTCAATTAATTATAGGTTATTTTCAGAATTAAAGTTTTTAATGCTTCTCTTTTTCTCTTTAGAGCTGCTTTGTTTTCAATCAAGGCTATCATCTGGTGAAAATTACTTCATTTCAGAAATGCTTCTAACTGGAACAAACATATGTTTTCCAGGAGTAGGAAAAAGTAATGTGTATTTAACCCTCCATTAATCCAAAAGAATGAGGGTGTTGTAGCTAATTTGTCATGTGAAGAGGGAGATAATAACTATATCTCTGGTAAGTTATATATTTCCACCCAAATTTGTATGTAAACTGGGTATCCTAGTCAAAAATTCCTAATAATTGGAAAACCGTGCAGACAGGAGAGAGGAATGTTAAAAAACTGAACTGCTTCTTTTAACAGGAGGCATGAAGTGATGATAGTATGAAATGGGTCATTAAATTTTGACTTTTGAGGGTGGTGAAGGGCTCAGTTCGCAGAATTAAAGGCTCAGTACGAACTACTGGGAGGGCTGATATGTGTCTGTGGGTTATAATCCAGATCTTAATCCATAATGTGTGAAAGTAGATCTACACAGATTTAGAATCATAAAATTGTCGAGGCTGTAAAAGACCCTTAAGACCATTGAGTCCAACGCCAAGCCCACCACCAACCCCTGTCTCCAAGCAGCACATTTACGTGCTTTTTGAACGCTTCCAGAAATGGTGGCTGCACCACTTCCCTGGGCAGCCTGTCCCAGTGCTTTACCATCCTTTCAGTGGCACCCTCCATCTCCCTGCAGCCTCCTCTCAGGCAGTTGTGGAGAGTGATGAGGTCTCCCCTGAGCCTCCTTTCCCCAGGCTGAACACCCCCAGCTCCCTAAGTCATAACACTTGTGCTTTTCATAACACATCACCCGCTTTTCTGTCCTTCTCTGGACACTCTCCAGCACCTCAGTGTCTTTTTTGTAGGGAGAGGCCAAAACTGAACCTGGTACATGCGGTGTGGCCTCACCAGCACTGAGTAGAAGGGGCAGGATCACTGCTCTGGTCCTGCTGGCCACACTATTGCTGAAAAAGCCAGGATGCCCAATAAGACCATCAGCCTTATTGGCCACCTGGGCCATTTCACAGGATTTGCATTTGATAAATTGTCTTTTTCTTAAAGAACCACAAGCCAAGACCGACACAATTATATGGCCTGCTGCATTCTGCCAACCATGTCCCACGGTAATATATATCATAGAATTGTACAACAGTCCAGGCTGGATTTCAAAGATTATCTGGTCCAACCTTTCAATAAATTGTTTCTAACTTGCATGTTTTTTGGAGGGCTTCTCCTTGAAGTCTTTGTGGTCTGTAGACTGATAAGCAGGATGAGCCCCTGTAGTGCATCTGAAAGGCCCAGAATGCTCATATTGATCACAACTTTGCTGGTACAAGTTTAAAGGGGTTTTTTGGGTTTTTTTTTTTTTTTTTGCAGCAAGATCTCTTTGTTCCAAGTTAGTCTGTTAGCAGAAAAACATAAAAATGTGTCTTTTTTAGAAATTGACTATTTAAATGTATCAAAGTTAAAAGTTGGTTTGGTTTTTGTTTGTTTTGGAGGTTTTGTGGTGGAGATATCTTTGGGTGTATGTGTGGTTGGTTTGGGGGGATTTTTTGGTTTTTTGGTTGGGTTGTTTGAAACTTTTTATTTAGTTGGGTTTTTTTTTTTTCTTTTTTTTTCTGTGTTTGTTTTGTAGAAAGAATATATTTCATTGACTATGATGCTGAATGATAATTTGTTGATATCAGTAGGCACTATTTTCCTGCAATGAGTTAAAGAACCCTAGTAAGCCCAAAGACCTTTGTCTCTGGGCCATAAATATTCAGTGAGATTTTCCACTGAAGGAGGGAGAATCCAAACACAGACATTTAATCTCTTTAGTCCTCCCCATGCAGATTGTGGGATCTAGAGGAGCTAGACAGGTCATAAGCTGATTGGGAAATGGTGATTATAGATTTCCACTGAAAACACCCACTACACATCTATTTTTATATGTATGGTGTGTGTGTAGTATCTACCACCCTCAGCCTTCAGAGCTGTAGGAGAAGACTAACAGAAGGCACAAATGTGAAAACTTCCATGAAGCTGCTAAAGCTCCCAAATTCATCAGAAGGATGCACACATCTATAGGCAAGAGTCAGAAAGTGTTGTGTTGGCAAAGAGTGAAGGGTCAGCTGTGTTCTGATGAGAGCAGGTGCAGCCCACCAGAGAGGACAGCTTGAGTCCATGGGGAGTCTCATCTTTGGGCTGGACCAGAAAATGCACATGGGTACAATGGTTGCTACAGAGAAAGAGCAGGAACGATGCATCAGAGAATGGAAATTGCATTCCAGTGTTGCTAGCAAAACACAGTTGGAAGTAAAGTAAATCTTTGTTCATTGTGGTGGTTTTAAGACCAATAAGAAATAAATGGTGACATTTGAGAAGACAGAGAGAACCACCCCTGTGGCTTCAGTTTGGATTCTGTATCATGTTTGTAATGTACTGTAGTTTCCCACTCCATAACTCAGCTCATATATTTCAAAATGTGGCAGAGTTTACTATGCATAAATCGATTTGTAAAGTACAAGTTTTTAGTTAAGTCTTCTTCTCTGCTAAAATAACTTCAGGAGCAGAAGTGAGATGTCATTTTGTCTCAATATTGCATTTATGGCAATGCTGAGATGTGTTTCCGTCTAAAGTGGTCACAGCTGTATCCTGCAATTAAAAGAATCATAAAAGTGATTTCCAGAGATAAAAAGTTACCTCTGTGGAACTGTTTGGGGACACCTCTTTGTACCTTTTGAGATCTTTGCAAATAATGAAAATGAGGATGGTGAAGCTTTCAATGACTTCATAATATTTATAGTTCCTTCGTAGTGTTGGAAGATTTTTATGATTCAGCCTTAAAATTACAGTGCTCAGATTTTTGCCTGTTCTAAAGTTATGATATAATGCCTTAATCAAAGGGTAAGTTACAATAGAATTTAGTAATAAATATTCTTGTCATGGTGTACTCCTGCTTTAAAATGTGCAGCAGGAGTAATAGAAAAAGTGAAATGGACGAAGTCTCAAACAATTTACATTTTCATTTTGATAAACAGAATTAATTTTATTTGATAGAACCACTTTAAAAAAAAAAAAAAGGGGTTTTGAGGAAATTGTATGCACTCACACAGCTTTGAAACTCCTTGGGCTGGAAGCAAATGGGGATAAGCATGTTTTAAGGAATTAAGAAAAGTATGTTTAGCACCTGTGGCAGAAGTCAGTTAGAAAATAATCTCATCATTATTCCAACACTACTTCTCTCCATTTCTCAAAACCTATGAAAAATATTACAGAGATTTCTTCCTGAAGTGTAGCAGTGGAAAAAATATCTTTTTTGTGTAAACATAGAAGGATAGAATGGGATAAACTGCAAGTGTTCTGTAGAAATTTGAGCTCAAAATAATTTAGTTCATATATATAAACTTCTTTTTACTTGGTTTAGAAAAATGCAACATAATGTATCAAAATTTATACATTGGAGTAAAAAAAAACAAAACAACATTTCAGTTGATATAATTTCAATTTAGGCTAGAAGTTTAACATGTTTTCCTGATCAGTGCCCAACCAGTCTGCTTCTGAACCTTATCACGAAGTTCTTATTCTGAAATGCTGGATTTGATTTTAGGGTTTTATTTGTTTGTTTTAAACACACTCCTGTAATAAATAATGTACTTGGAGCTCATAAAAATCTGATTTAAAGTATGCATTCTAATGGAGTGCCTTAATAATGAGCCATAAGTGTTTTATATGAATATTTTAATGCAACATTCAGTTTCTCTACACTTCTACTGATTTTGCATTGTAACTTGATTGTATTTGAAAATAATATATTTTCTTTGAAAGCCTTCATGCTAGTTTTGCCTCAGTTTGGCTCTAGAAGGTTTCAGTGTTCTAAACATTTGTATTCTGAATTATAACTCAGGTACTCTTAGGTCTCCAAATGTATAAACTACTGATAAAATGTGTGATTCTCCCATTGAATGTGCATGTCTGAGTTCCCATTAGTCAGTTTATTTTAAGCTGTGTATTATATTACTTGAGACAAATATTTGTCTAAATATAAAGTAAGAAAATAAGTCTTTTAATTAAGATCCAGTTAAATAGCACAAATCTATTATTAAACCACTCCTACCACTTCCTGGAACAGTGCCAATTAATGCCATTTTTTTTCAGAATATCTATAAACTATTTAAATGGAGTATCAGTTCCACACATGCCACAGTGGTTAACAACCTTATAAACTGTTTTCCTATCTTGCCTTGCAATCCCTGGACCAGCCATCCAGGCCTGCTGCTGTGGCTGTGTTTCTTGCTGCCTCATTTCATTTATTTTCCACAAATTACAAGTTCTGCCTCTGAGGTTGGAGCCTGCTTTTCTTGCAAAGTGCGTCACAAGTGATGTTTCCTTAGCAAAGAATAAAGTCTGAGAATTGTATGCTTTGCTGCAGGGATGTAGGCAATGCCTTAGAAAAGATGAAAAGTTCATTTGCACTCCAGAAAACCTGCTCAGAGAAGGTTACAGGAGGTTGTCTAAGCTTTGAGTTAGAGAGAGGTTCCAGCCTAATATCAGAGCAGTTCTGTTCACAGAGACATGGTAGCTAGTGCTGGGAGTCAGTGGGTGTAATTCCACAAAATTTATTCCAGAATGAGGCTACAATTTGGAAAACCAAAGTGAATGGATTTTTATATTATCTGTGGCAGTTTTTTATCATGGCACAGATAAGGTGAACTATTTTTTCTATGATGGTAATGATATATAGAAATATTTTACCCAGTAAATCTCAGTCCACAGAACTTGGATTGCCAGCATGTTCAGATGCTAGCAGAAAGATTTTGAAGGACAGACTTTTGGTCAAGTATAGACTGAAGTAAATTGGATTTCCACAGTATCTATATGGTCATAAATTGCCTCTCCAAATATGTTTGAAAGACTGGAATAATTCACAGCTCGTTTGATCTCCAGTAAAGTCTCAGTGAGTCTCTTGATGCGCTTGATTCTTGATAGCTGACTTGATTTCTCTGTTTGGCCTTGGGGCTTGCTGTACACAGAACAGTGTGTGAAAGTTATTGTCCTCTCTACTCACCTTACTGCTGACGACCTTACACCCTGCTTGCTTTTAGCTTTGCTACTTATTGTGTCTGCAGGAAAGCAAGAATGACAAGACCAAGTAAGTGATGGATATCTTCCCGCATGAGAAAATAATCTTTATGTGCTGTGTGACTGTAGGCCACCAACAGATTGCCTTAAACAAGGACTGGTGCACCGAATACAAATGCTTTGGGCATCTGTACATGCTGAAGCCTTTCTGCTCAGTCTGAAGGGGAGTGAATTCAACACCAAGCTGATTTTGTGGTGGATATTTTTGTGCTGCTTTTACAATAGAGGTGTCAGGGTGTGGGTGTATCTATGGGATGTGATGGCAGACATGATAGGAAGTGTAAATAAGAAATTCTGAGGTAGTTTTTCCGACAGTGGACCTCATCCCCTTTTCTCTAATGTGCTTGGTATGTAACATGATGCTCCATAATTATTACAGATCAATTCCTCCAAATCTTTTTGTTTGGTTCCCATTATATATTCCTTCTAAGCTCTTTTCTAACAGGTTTGTAATTTCTAAATTGTCAGCCATTCCATTAGTCATTAGAAGCTGCTTTCTAGTTTGTTGTGACACTCTAGCATATTGAGACAAATTATTTCTGCAAGAGGAAATTAAAACATCAATGAAGAAAATATCAATGAGAATGTTGTGATACCTTGTTAAAGAAATGTTTGTCCTCATCATTATTTAATTTTATGTCTTCTTATTCATTCCATTTGGCTTAGAAATTGAGAAAAAGCCATGTAAAAGCATCTGATCTACTTAAATTCACTTTCAGAAAGGAGTTCCAACTGCTCTAAACCTCCAATGACTACAGATAAAAGGAATTGTCTGTCTCTCTCCCTCTTTTTCCCTCTCTTTTCCATACCTTTGAAAGATGCCTTGAAAATTGCAAAGAAAATCATACTCAACCATGTTTCAGATTGGACAGGTTTTGTGTGTGATTGCTCTTAAATTCTGTTGAACATAAACCCAAAGTCTTTCTTTAGAAGACAAAAAATTTTACTCTGCACTACATCTGTTCTCTGAAAGGCTGTGAAAAAGAGAAAGGTGCTGGCTTTTTGCCAGTTGCATTTTTTCAGCTTTGGCGATAGCAGTAGCTGTGCAAGAGGCCACGAATTGAAGATATTGGAGTTGTTTGGAGACCAAAAATAATAGACTTAAGGCACATGTTAATTACAGGGTTTGGAGTAGGACAATTTAGGTTTCACAAGCCAAGAGTCTTGAGATAACCTTGAGCAAAAAAATGGGTGTACTCACCTCCTTAAAAAAAAAAAAAAAAAAAATCACTCATCCTGAGCAGCATAGTGCAGCTGCTTACCTGTAACAACATCTTTAAGACTTGGCAACAAAAAAAAAAGCCCTCTGACTTGCCATTTTGGGGTTTGAGAGAATAGCGAGTATGGGATAGAACTAGGTGGTAAAGTCCTCACCTTCTGGAGAAGTCAATTAAAACTGAAAATAAAGCTTACACACTGCTGTTAAAGTGTTTCATAGTAGAAGACAGGTATTTCTGCTTTGAAAAACCTGCTTGAAAAAAAGAAAAAAAATCATCTTACTTCATAAGGACTCTCAGTTTTATCCACAATCTCTTTCTGTTTTCTCCAAACACTATAGTACACTTACTCAAGGGTGGGAGGGTGTTAATTAAAAATAATACAGCATCAGCTGAATGCTCCACAGAATTTAAAATGAAATGTCTGCAGAGATTATTTGCTATCATGCCTGCTATAAAGGTATATGGCTCTTGAATGGGATCTTCTAATAATTTGAGATATGTCACTGCCCTCTCTTGGTGAGAGTTAAAACTGGCCTCTTTTTCACAAACCTTAACTGAACAGCAAAAAGGATTTTTCCTTTGTTGACGGTGGGGTTTTTTTGCCAGGAAATCATAGCAAGTTGGATATTGTGGATTAATAATTATCCATGAAGTTTTGATGGCTGTACTATTTATTTCAGCTTGTTTGTGGGTGAGCTTACTGGTTTATTCTATGATGTGTAGTCATATGTGCTTAGGAATGTTTATTTAAATATTCAACCTTATAAAACCATCTTGACAATATATTACTTTCTATAATTGTGTATAAGAATATTTTTAAATATTTGTTTAAAATATTTAAACAAAGTCTGTGTTTTGTGAGCAGTGACAAAGCTAATGACGTTTTAACTTCTTAGGGGAATAATTGCCTAGTCACTATTTTATTAAAACCTGTCAGTTTTAGGCAGCCAATTCAGGGGCATATGTTAACAAGCAATCTTCATCTAACACATGAAGACAGGAGTAGTGCCCTTGAAGACAGTTTCAAACAGCAAAAGACATCTGGGGATATTTGTTAGCTAATTTCAACTGTTTTCTTTCAAAGCTTATGAAAACTTTGCTCCTCCAAAACTCTATGAAAAGAAGATCTAGATGTGCAGGCTCCCTGAGTTACTCCTGAGTTGATCCCTAATATTTGGGAGAACTGAGAAGTCATACATGGAGCCATAAACTATGACTGATTTTTTAAATTGTGTGCTATTATGAACAGTTTTATGAAACACCTCACAAAAACATGAGGTTTGATTTCCATGCCATGATTAAATCTGATTAAGTTAAATCAGAGAGTGTAGTATAACTTCAGTCAATCCTGTATTTTGCTTCAAAGTAATCAAATTCTTCAATGATAGCATTATTGGTTCAGGAAGGCTGGGAGTTTATACTGCAGGAGGGACTATAATTTAGAAATGACATGTATTTTGTATGTATAACTTGCAACTCCCAAAGGGATCTTTTTGATGAGTTATGTTTTGCTGTGTATTTCAGGATGTCTATATTATGGCAATATTTAGAAAGAAGTGAATGGCAAAAAATAAACCAGTAAATCTTGTCTTTTGACAATGTGTTTCTTTAAGCTAAAGAAATGAAAGAAAACAGAAATGTGGTACACGTCCAGAGCCACACAAGCAGTTCAGCATCTGTTGTCTTTTCAAAGCACAGAGATGATTCTTTGTACTGAGAAATAGTTAAAGCACAAATGGCTGTTATTGGTAGAATCACAAAGTTAATAATCCATGTTAGATGTTTTTATACAGAGCAATGACTTTTTCTGTCCAAATTTGGCAAGTGCCCTAGGCTGAAAGGATGGAGGAGTAGGTATGTCAGTGGTTAAAAGTTTGAACTATGCCAAGAGCACTGGAACTTTTCTTGAAAAAGTCTGAAAGGGAGGTAAATTGTGATGATGGGGAAGGAGAGCTTCCCAATGCTCACAAAGGGAAGGGATCTGCACATTTACTGCCTGAAGTCACTATCACCCTCCAAGCAGCTCTTTGTTGCTGTGCAGGATGTCTTCCAGGAAAAGATTGCTTTTTTCCTTTCCTGTCTAGCACTCAGTAGGCAGCAGCATGACCTGAGTTTTCATTCAAGGGTTTTTAGGAACTCTGCAGTTCATCCAGCCTTGTTTGCTGTCCTGCTTGTGATCTACATTCATCAGTGGCCCTCTCTGAGAAATGTACAGGGAATGCTTGGACTTCTCTGGCGCATGGCAGCATCAGCAGGTCTGACTTTATCATAAACCAAGGTCGTTCTCTGTGTGAATTCTCTTGGCTTCCCAGCAGTTTAGCCAATCAATCCATAAGGAGCCTCTGCAAATGTCACCTTGCAAACTGACTACGTACTCCGGCTGGAAATTAGAAGGAGCAAAAACAGTTCAAGAACCAGGTTCAGACAGAGTTATTAAATTTTTTGCCTGTGTCTTTACTGAAAGGGGAAACAATCATATCTCTTTCAACATAGCAAAAAAGAGGAATCATGACACGTTTTAAAAATGCAATGTATTTGATGCAGCAATCTTGGTACACAGTTGCTGTGAAGTGCCTCGGGGCTGCCACGCAGTTCCCTGCCTTCTTTCTTGTGTAGCTGTTATTTCAAGTCAGTCTAGTGGGATACATCCTATCCCTACTGCATTTTTGAAGGAGACAGCCTCACAGCTAGCTGCAATTCTCTACAGACAATTTCTGTATTAGTAGAAAGGCCAGATTTTAACTTAAAAGTACAAACCTGGCTGGCATTTCTGCATGTCTCTGTTTCCCTTTGTCTGGGATTTGACTAGTTTGAGCAGTCACCTCTTGGAGGCTGACAGCAGCTGCAAACTAGAGACATGAGTGTGGGGAAGCACACAGGAGCTCAAGGTGAGTGGTAGGAAGAAGCCCTTCAATAATGCTGTGGAATAACAATGCATCTTTTCATCTTCGTTTTTAGTTTCTATGTCCGGTGATGGAACAGTAAGGATGTTCATTTTCTTGTGTCATGGACAATGTGGGAAAAGAAGCATTTAGAGTATAAAAGCATTGTTTTGGGAGAAGTGAGGGCAGGGAATGAATATGGCTACTGCCTGTGCTGGCTTTCTCTGTTGTCTGCCCTTTGTTTTTACTATCCAAGTGTTCCAGGTTCACGTGGTCAGGGTGAAATGCCAAAAGCTGGATACAGATATCTGCTCTGCTCCTCCTTACAGTTAGAAGCTCACTGTTCATTTTCATCTATTGACTTCCTAAGAAGTTGGAAAACTAATTGGAAAGAAAAAATTATTTGTAGCTTTTGCCATTGCCCTCAGATTTCTCCCTGCAATTCAACAAATGACAAGAATTCCCAGCATAGTGCCTGCTTGTAATTTTTAACTATGTGTATATGTTATTTATGTAGAAGTAGATGTAGTGTCTTTAAATTGTACCCTTCTTTTAAAGCACGGAGCACTAGGAAAACCTGGAGTAGCTGAGAAAGCTTTTTGGCTGAGCTCAGTTTTGAGTTCAGAAAGAAGCTCATTAATGTATATGTGCATACACATAGATACCTACAGGTGCATGCACACATAGCTGCTGGCCTACAGTTTTTCTATAAAGCCCTGGACCACAGAGCTCTCTGCAGGAGAACAGATTAACTGGCTTCAAATACACCATGTTCAGATATCCTGAATTCCCCAAAGGTGAGATGAACTTCTGACCTCAGTTCTTTCTGTCAATTTCTAAAGCTCCAGAGCTTTTCCCTCCTGAAGATCCTATATCTTTTGTAAATCTCTGTTTCATAGGCTGCCTAGGATCCTGAAAGGGATTGCTTGCTTCAGGTCTGCAAAGACTCTTGAGTTGCTTGTGGGCATTAACACATATTATTGGCCTTAGTTTTTATTCCTATCCTTGTCATTGAGCCCTCTTTGAATGGAAAGTCACCCCAACTCCTCTCTTCCCAAGTGCCCATGGTAAAGGCAGAGCACCGCCATCAACAGTATTTATAGCAATAATGAATCCATTATGCTGAGACAGTCGTAGGAAATTGTGCCTGTGGTTTAACTTCTGAGATTAATGACTTCACAGGGAGCCATTTTACCTCTAGGTTCCTCTTTTCTTCTTAACCTCCAGCACGTTTGTCCTTACATTCTTAACTCTTAATATTCTTGTCATCAGTTTTTTCTTCTGTTCGTCCCTCCCTAACATGATGATAGATAGACTCTGGGAAGCTATCAAATTGTATTTTCTTCTTCATCTGATAAATGAATGAATCACTCACCAGACTTTTATCACTCTAATGTAAGTGTTTAATGAACCAAGTGACTTGGATGGGAAATGAGAAGAGGGTCACTTGCCTTTTATTTTTTGTTTTAGGCTTTGATGGAGCAGTTAATTAGAGATACCATGAGTCCTTACAACAGATTTATGAGGAGGAGATTATTCTGTTTTATGCTCTTAAGTCATGGTCTGGTCCCTGGTCGTGATTGGATATCAGTTATTATGCTCATTTCAATCTTGCTTTGTATTTGGTATTTTTCAGCCATGTAGTACTTCTTAATCTTTACACTTCAAACTTTATTCCTGATGTTTAAGCACTAGTGGATTCATTGGGCTGCATGCTTTATTTTTAGCATATTGGATTGATTTTTCTATTGGCTTGAGTTATTCTGTGTATAGATTCTTTTCACTGTAAACTGTATCTTCATGTAAGCTAGGAAGAATTCTTCACACACACAGAGATATATATGCATACATATATATTTTTTTTTAATATATATACTTTTTGCTGAAATGCCTAATTTCTTTTTGTTTTTAATTCCAACAAGACTAAGTTATCTGAAGAAAATTCAGAAAAAATGCTTAAAGCCATTATATATTTTAGAATATATATATATATATGCATGCGTCTTTAGGCATAAGTTTTTGTGGATGGCTCTTTATGGTACTTTTGAAATGGTCTGGTGGATTTGACACTAAATAATAAAGCCTACACAAAGTTCCCATTCTTTGTTATTGTAGGATGTTTATCTAACATCGTTAATTTAAAAAAAAAAAAGTTAATCATTAAAATTTAAGTTCGTAAGATAAAGCAGTGGACTAAAAATGCAATTTTTAAGTGTATAATGTGAGTAAATATGTGTATGTTAATTTTATTTATATGATTGTTCCTCAGAGAGGGAAATATATTTCCAAACTAAGTTATACTTGATGGAAGCACTAGAAGCATGGCAAGTTGTTTTTCCTTAGTAGGGGTTAGATATCTAAATTTATAAAGTTATTGGGAGCTAAGAGTCTTAAGCATATCATAAGATGAAAGTGCTTAGATTTATATGGACAATTAAAGACTTAGGTTTCTAAATTTAGATGCAGAAGTAATAACATCTGCGACATTTTTACAACTTACAGGAATTTATTCCATTTAACAAAATCTTCTGAAATGTATGCTCAGTTGAGCTTCAAGGATGATTTATCCATGTGAATTTTAAGCGCTATGTATTAATTTGTGATTTTTTAGTTATTTGTCTGGTTTTGTTTGGAATTGAAAACAAGTATCTGCTTTAAAGGAAATGTGGTTTTTTGGTAGCAACACAATTTCCTGTGAGGCTGAGTGTCTGACTGTCATCTGGCATCTTTAGAAGCCTCACCAGATGAAAGCTGGTGTAGTATGTCGGAAAAACCAATGGGAAACTGTAGCCCTGAGTCTCAAAAGTCACACAGAGCGGGTTTTAGTCCTTGAGGTAATAATTAACTTTGCTCTCTCCTTGCCTCTTTCCTTCAGTGAAGACCCATGGTGTGCAGAGATCAAGGTCAGTGCTGTCCTAGAAAGCTTTCAGCTCATTCCAGCTGCTTTGGGCACTGTGCCGTTCTTTGCACAACTCTTCACAACATCAGGGCCTGGCCTCTACAAATTGATTTGAACCATTCCCACTGCACCTGTCTGAAGCGGTATCAGAGCTGCCCCTCCTGACTCCTGTTCCTCCGCACACTTATTCAGGCACGGGGGCAGAAGGACAGGGCCAGTTAATGGCCGTGAGTCCCTCACAAGTGCCACCATGAGCCCTCTTGTCCCCTCCCCATCTGTTCCTTGGTCTGCAGGAGTGGAGCTTCCTGCCACCTGTGTGCCAAGATTTGGAATTTCAGTGAAATGGCTTTAAGAAATCCTTGTTTTCAGACAGAAGTGTGGTTGTTAGGGGTGCAGTTTGCTTCCTTTTCTCCTTTCCATTACAATTCCAATCGCTCTAGACGCCGTGTTGAAATAAATGAGTGAACGTTGTAAAAATTACTGCCCACCTACTGTTCCTTGGTGAGCGGGGCCTATGTGATTACAGATGAGCATCTAAGACTGGGGGATGGCAGGTAAATACATGCCTTCCTTTTCAAACTTCTCTCTCTAAAAAACCTACTGCAAAAGTTCATGGC
This sequence comes from Melozone crissalis, assembly GCF_028551555.1. NCBI lineage: Eukaryota > Metazoa > Chordata > Aves > Passeriformes > Passerellidae > Melozone > Melozone crissalis. The sequence continues at coordinate 46,433,618 of NW_026535784.1, read as the reverse complement.
TCTGAAAGTAGATTTTTGAAGGTCCCAAGACAATCTGGGGGAAACTTTACAACTTCTGTTCAAATTGTGCATCATCTGCAGCTCATGAAGCTGATGTTTGTTAGCAGCTCACCACAATGGTGCCACTGTGCTCTGTCAATGAGTAATTGTGCCATTATAAAGCAAAGCCCAGAATACCTTCCTGAATTTCACAGCCTACTTAACAGCAAAAATCATTTGAACTGCTCTAATTTCAGATGAATTCCTCACTCCTGTAGATGCTGTGAAGAGCGAGCCCGTGAGCTCATTGCTGGACTGGCTCTGTCTTTTGGAGCAGCAGCTTGATTGCACTTCCTTTCTCAAGGGCCATCGTCAGACTGTCATTATTGATTTGCATTAAAGAAGCATTGTGCTTACCAGAGATTCCCAGCATGATCTGTGAACATATCATAGCTTCTAATCAATCCTATTCTTGTCCTTCTGCTGCGCTTCAATTTCTGTGCAGCTCAACACCTCAATAGAAATTAGGAGTTTTTTTTCTTATTCTCTTTAAGGAACTGAGCTGATTGCCTGAAATTATCTTGCCTGATAATTAGCTGTTACCTGTTAAGTCTGTTGTGCATATAGTAACGCCTTGGATGCCTGGCAGTGGCCATCTGTACAACTAAGGCATTCATGGGTTAAAGACAGACCAACACAACTGCTGTATATGGAGAGAAAACTGGAAAAATTGTCAGTCCTACAGCAGTAAGTGTGTCTGTATCTGCACAGCAGTACTAGAGGTGAGGAGGCACCAGATGGTGTAAGCAACATCCTCAGCATCAATTCAGGTAGTACAGCAGCCTGGAAAGGAGAAATTTCCTTTTTGTACTTTGATTCAAAATTTGGAGCTTGGAAATTCCTTAGGTAGTGTAGATTTCATGTTTCCCATATATCATCTTCAATGATATATGCAACCAATTTGTATATATGTACACAAAAATAGATAATCCTGTCTCTTCATATTTCTTAGCCTTAATGTTTATAGCTGTTGATGTTTATTTACCATAAGAATATACTTTTATGTTTTTTTATTCTGAGTGGAGAAAGAAATTGCCTCTATTTTAGTGTAGAATGCATCATTCTTAAATCCTAACATTGCACCTCTCTTTTTAATATTCCTTATTCTAACTTAATTTCTCCAACTGCTATTCTGTCACCAAACACAGAACTGCTTTTAAAGGCATAGTTGGCATCTCATTACCATTGGGGCTCTGTTGTGTAATTGCTAAGACAGCAGAAAATGGGCTCCTAAATAGTTAACTCTGAACAGATGGGCATAATGAGGTAAAAGGAGGAGCTTGACCTGGACCATGACACTCAGTGTTCCCCATGAGGTGTGTAGCATCCTCAGGAAAGTGGCCTCCTCAAGCTCCTTCTGATTTAATCTCTACAGAATGTGAGTAGTTTTATTAGACTGAGGTACTTCACTGTCTTGAACTTTCTTGAAATACAGCTCCTCCACCCCCAACAGCAGCAATGGGAAATATCATGGATTAGAGGAACCTCTGGTTTGAAGGTTGCACAAACAGTCTCAGATGAAAAAATCTGCACATTTTACACAGTCAAGCATACTTTATAGAGCATTTTCAGTTTAATTTTCAACACGCATAGTACTTGGATGTATTCCAATACTAAAATTTAAAGTTTCTGCCTGCAAATTTACTACCTTGGGCATCTGCATTAGAAGACAGAGAGGTATAATCTAGAAATTACAAAGTGGATTTAATGCAATTCAAGTATTACAGAATGGTGCTGCTTTTGGGTAGGGAAGTTTCATTTATATTTTGTAAAATAAGACAAATTATATTTCATTTCTATTTTGTAAAATAAGAAAAATTATGTAAATCTAAACCATTTTATTAGGTTCTAAATTTTCTATTAGTCTTATTCACACTAACATAATAGCTCATTTTTTACCTAGAGGAACCACTATAAAGTTAGTTTATTTTCTACTTTCTGGGATGGAGATGTTATCATCATGTTTACAGTGTAGTCTTGTAGACAAATATAGACTCCTTCTGAACTAAAAAAACATCCATCTGTAATGAAACCCAAACTACATAAACTCCATTCTTAGGGAATGTCCTGGAGAAGGCACGAGCTAAGCAGGTGTTGTACTTTACATATTAGAGAATTGACAAAACCAAATAAAAGAGCTGACAATTAAGTGCTCTGTATTCCCATGGGATGGTATTAAATGTTAGAGCATCCTTTAATTTCCTTGAGTGTAATACATATAATGAAAATGCTCCAGTGGGTTTCTAGCAGAGGCAAATAACTGGACACACCGTTTATAAAATTCATGTAACAGTAAATGTGAAGCCTGCACCATACAAGTGAATCAGGAATATAAATTGAATTTGCTTCCTTGCATAATTTGGGTCACCCAGTAGAGTCACAGACTCTGGCTGGAGCTCACAGATTAGGTTTAGGTTTCATATCTAGCTGTTCATTTTTATGTTGCTGCTCAAAATGCAAAACCTCATCATCAGAAGATAGTAGTTAGTTCTTTTGAGGGGAAAAAAAAATGCAACTTCATGAAAGTTTTGCTGCATTCCACTTATCTTGTAGAAATTGTCTGCTGTGCAGTCTTTTTTCTCCAGTTAAAAGCCTGATCTCAAATCTTCTCCTTCCTTTGATTCTGAAAAGCCTTTTAGTAAAATTTTAACTGTCTGTTTGAATCCACTAGTGAAATATTGACCTCAATGAAGTTATTCCCACAGGATACCACTTTTCCAGGTGGTATTTTTCCAAAAGTAATTTCTGACTTTTTGACTTTTTCTTTATATGTAGTGCTGGACTAATCTAGTAGAACCAATTTTTTCCGAAGAAAAGAAACCTTTCCAATTTGTGAAGCTTCTCTCTGGGTATGCAAGAGCTGTAGGCATTGGAAGGGAAACAGTATTTAGGAAAAATAAATGGAATTGTATTGATGGGAGGAGGGGAAAGCATGAGCATTTGTACATACTGTTTTTAGTATTTTGCAGTTTATTATTATTATCACAGAAAGGTAATGACAGTATTTAATAACAAATAAGAAAATTCTGATTTTGAGAGCAACAAATCTATTTCAGATAGTACAAGAAGGTGTTGAGGGGGTCCTCTAGTCCAATATACTTTCGTGAAAACTGATAGGGAATGCCAAAAATAAGAACAGAAAAATGTTTTAGTCCCTTTATAAACCATCACAGGTTGCAGCTGTGCAGATTTTAAAGGCTTCTTAGAGTGAGGTAGTGCCTTTGTGCTTAACAAACCTGGATTAATATATTTTTCTTTATGCTTTTTGAAGTCTTTAAAGGTTTAAAGTTAATGCAAATCTGGAACACCACCGAGCCCTCCTTTTTTGTGTCCTGTTGCAGTTAGAATAGTTTTTTCCAAAGTACATTATTTCACATTTATCAACATTGAACATCACCTGCTATTGTACCACAGTTGCTCAGTACAGAGACATCTGTCTGGGTTCCTTGTTGTCCATTTTGATGTTTACGCAATTGAATTCTTTAGCACAATGCAGAAACTTTACCTCTCTGCTCTTCATCAACTTCTCTTGCCACTGTATGAATATGTCAAAAAGCAGAGCACAGGAGATTAGTGCAGATACCAGGATATTATTAATATCCTGCTAATATGAAACTGTTGCTTTCTTCTTATCATTTTTGTCCTTTAACACTGGTTATCTACAAAAGAATTTTCTCTTACATGCCATGACACCTTCTGCTGTTTGTGACTTTAATCTAGAAGAGGCATGTTGTTTTCCTCCCTGTAATTATGTATTTACCAGCACAGCTGATAATTCTGTTTAACCTCACCCAGTTTCCTGAAGGTTGTGGATTTTCAATCCATGAACAGTGCACGTTTTTACCCCAGCTCTTGGAAGGAAGAAAGGAAACCTTAACCATAAATTCTGAGCATTCAATACTCCGTTGTTTTCAGAGCTGGAGTTGTCATATCAAATGCAGATTTTTGGAAATACTACTTGAGATTCCTACAGAATTTCTATTTCCACTTTTTAAATCCAGAAGTTTGCCCGGAACATGAGCTCTGCAATATAGTACTTTCTATGTGTGCTTAAATATCTTTAGACTCCTAATTTTTTTGTTAAATGGAGTGCCTTACAATAAAAATATTTTAAATAAGAAGTAACGTGCATTCCAGTTGTGCAAAGGCTCTGAATTCATAAAATATTAATGAAGGTTTTGATTAATATTTCCACATAAAACTCAAGGAGACAAAGTAAAGCCTTTTTTAGTAGCTTCCCCACCCATGTTTCTGCATTTTAATGAAAAGTTTTTTAATATTTAAAATACATTTAAAGCCTCAAGTGTATAGGAAAGCTATGTAGCTAAAAAAATTAGGGAATTTTATTAGGCAGAGCTATTTGAAAAAAAGGATTAATGTCAGCTCATTAAAGCCAATGACAAACTCTGCAACTTGCAACATAATTGAAGATTTTAAAATATATTTTGCAACTGTATCCTGTACCAAAAGGAACAAAGTCAGCAGCCAAGTTATTTTCTCATAGTTAGACATTGCAGACAAATCACTGCTGACTTATTCACAAATACTTTATTTAATAGTATATCTTTTGTTAAATATTGTAACATGACATTTGTGGGCTAGTGATGTGCCATGGGACTATAATAAATCAAGTAATGTGTTCCTGCTAAATGAATGAAATGTTTCAGTACAGAAGCCTGATTCATGTAGACGTTTGATATGAATATTGTGCTGTATAAAAAGGAACTATGCCAAATAGAGTTTAGATTTGGGAATTTTCTAATGGTTAAATCCTAGGAGGGAAAGTGCACAGCCAGTACAGATTTGGCTGTGCACTTAATGAGAAAAGTCCCTGGAAACAAACAGCCAGGTAGAAAAAACCCCAAAGAATACTTTTTCTTCCTGCTCAGTTCATCCAGGCACAGAATGCTCCAAACTCCCTTGACTTGTATTTAGAGTAGATGTGTCTACTTTTAACAGCCAGAACCCAACCCCCTTCATGCAGAAAGGTCACAGAGAGTTTTAAAATAAAACACATCATGTTGCAGTCTGGTGGTTAACTGTAGTTTGCTTAGCAGGGGAATATGATGATTTAATACATTCATAGAGCCAAAAGTCCATCTTTAAAGTTGGGATAGCTACAATTACCTTTACCTTACAAAACTGGTCAGCTCAGGTGGTCTTTGAGTTCCCTCTTCAGTTGTTTCTTCTTTGCCTCCATCAATACTTAGGGAATAATCATTCTATCCCTTTCTCTTTCTCCTGGTTACTGACAACTTGGCCTCTTCCTTTTCCCCAATTCCTGGATGTGAGTTCTGCCTAATTGACATGGGTAGAAGGAAGGTAGGAGAAATTTGTGCCTGTGGATACCATATTCCCAAGTTCACTTGACCTCTGCACTGTGTCTTGCTTGTTCCATGCTTTTTCTAGACAAAATTAGAACTACAAATCTATGGACACTGAGTTTTTCAGGATTTTTTTACAGGTCAAAAAGCTCTGTGTTTTGTCCTCTGGATGTAAAATGACTGACTTGTTTTACTCAGTAAGAACTGATCTAATGAGGCATTGATTTGAGTTGATTTTGTCTCTTCATGGAACTTCTATAAAAATCAGACCTTGATTGTGGACATCTGAGAAAGTGGAAATGCACCTACTCGAAATCTGTGGCCTTGTTTATAAGCACAGGTCTTTGACTTGCTCATGTTAATCAAATGTGTATTAACATATCTATATGTGTGTGTGCTTGAGACATGTGCATTCAGGTAAGATTCCATTGCAATTATTTTGAGATATTAAGAGGGGACTTGCCCCTAGTTGTTAATTTTAATACTCTGTTGTTATGTACCACATCAGAAGTGCTCAAGTATGATGAGAAGTGGGTGTGTGAGTGTAATTCCTTTTACATATTCTCATGCACTTGTTTATCTTCATTTATTCCAGTGGCTGAAATCAGTGAAACTACTCACATAAATAATAAGTGTAATATTAAGCTGCAGGATTTAGCAATATATTTATGAGTGACTGAGGTTAAATGCTTTAACCCACAGCCTTCAAAACATGACATTGCTGCAAGATGGAATATAGTTATCAACTGTATCACTTTTCTTTCTCAAAGAGCTCTTTGCCTCTGTAATTATATCTGATAAGTTGCAAAATATGACATTCCACAAGCCTAATTTCTTTCTATATGGCCTTATCTTCCCTTGCTTTCCCTCATTGCTGCACCCACATTTGTGGTCAGCAATAATTTTCCCACCAGCAATAATAACAGAATTTAATTCTGAGCACTGATAATCACTGGTGAGCTGTGTGAAAAGAACAATTACTGTGCAATACTGTACTAATAAGTTATTCAGAAGATAATCTCTCTGCTTTGCTGATTTCTCCAGTCTGTGTACAGCACAGCTGTAGTAAAGGCTGGGTGGAAAAGAGCACCAGCTATCTGGCAAAAGCTCTTAAGCTCTGCCATATGTATACCACCCCAGACCCAGGGATTGCTGGCAGCAGTGTGGCAGTGACTAGGTGAGAGTCTGAGGAATGCAGTAGGTGCAGCTGTAGCTCTGTTCATAAGCCTTGGGCTGACATCTAAACCCAGATAATATAAACTGAAAAAGCCCGGGTGCCTGGCAGCTGTGCTAGAATAGGATTAAGCAAGATCCTGCTTGGCAAGAGAGGGATGTTGCACCTCAGCACCTGAGAAGTGTGGCAATCCAAGCTCTGTAATGCTGCAGCCAAGGCTGCCTGCTAGCTCTTCAGGTTATTGGGGGGTGAAAAGCAGTGGGGTGGTCCCTTACTTTTGCAGCATTTTTGATGGTTCCCATCAGTTTCTGGCATAGTGGAGTGGAGCAGCCTTCCCTGCCTCTTAAAGTTTTTGCTGTGATTTCTTCCTTGCTTAAGGCATCCTGGTGTTTTGCAGGCTAATTCATTGTTTTGTGTTGAGATCAAGCTGCTATCTACATTTCCTTTCCTTTTTTTTCCTCTAACTGCATATCTGATTCTTTATTTTTACAGTATCTTTGCCTGTCTTCACTGTGGTCTGAATTATTTTAAGTTTCATTTTGACTCATCTATTTTTTATTTTTTTTTTGAAAGGAGACTCAATACTGCATGGCATTTATGGCAAATCATGAAATTGCAGTGTTTCTATCTCCATTAAAGTTAAAAGTGTTGGGTTTATAGCCTCTTTTTGGAGTGTTGTTAAATATCTTATGTTGCCTGTTTACTGTAAATGCACTTTTATTTGTCTGACTGTAGATGAAGAATTGTATATATTTTCCTTAAATAGTTTTGGATGAAAATGCTTCACTGTGAGGCAGAACTGCAATTGTGTAAACTTGTCTTAGTTTTATTTGCACTATAAATTTAAAAGCTGTCCTTTCAGCTTGGGGAATTTTCTCCTACAGACTTCACAAACTTTTACACTGACGAAATAGGAGGCAGCCTGAATCCAAGAGATACATTTGAGCATTTTCCTTGTGCATAGGGCTTTTATTAGAGACAGAATATCAGCAATGAGCTTTTCTTCCAGCCTACAGTTAAATCCCAGCTCAGGCCCTACTGCAGAAATTACAACCATTTGGTGGGTGTCTAAGAGCTTGTGCAAAAGAGGTTGATGCTCTCCACCCACCTAAAACAGGAAAAATAAGTCTTTTTTTCTTCAAATATTGCTGCCTTATCTTTTTGTGGACAACTGATTCCAGGAAGGGTGTTAGACACAGAAGCTGTCTCCTCATTTGAGTGAGCCTAATGCACAGATGTACTGTGAGACAAGCCTGTACCCACTCTAGCAAAGATCTGGAGATGAGATTTTTCACTCCTACCTGTAACCCCCTTGCTGTGTTTAGGTCATTCTTCTACATATTGTTCACAAAATTGTCTACTCCTACTTGCAAAAAAAGAGAAACAAGTCTTGCTCGTATGCTGAAGCAATCTGCATTCAAAAGTGCAAAAATCAATCAAATAGTGGCTCAACAAAGTAAAACCCAATGTAATGCACAGTTAGTGGACAGTGCTGTGTGAAGTGTAATAACACAAATGTAGTGGTGGAAGTTGTACTTTAAACTTTCTCCAGACAGTAGCATTTGAGGGTAACCCTCTCATTTTCTGGTGCGGTTTGTGGTTTGTTCGTGTATCCCCCATACGAGCTCAGAACTGCCTGCATTATTCAGATCAGGAGAGCTCCTGGTCTCTTAGGGTGATGTGAAATGCCTGCCAGAAGAAACACAAGCAAACAGCCAAACTAATGACCAAGCTACCTGTCATCATATTTTTAGTGTTATAAGCCTGTTTGATTAGGTCATTTATTGGGAAATGCCAGGTTGTCTGCCTCTGGCTAAAACTACAGTCTACTTTTCTGAAGACAGGGCTGTGTCACCTCAAGAGAAAGGTTGGGAGTAGAAAGGTCAGTGTTTACTTAAGAAAAAAATATAAATCAAGGGGGTGAACTGAAAAATATTGTACCTGGTGATAATTAGGCAAACTAACTTTGAGAGGAGGGAGAAAAGGAGATAGCAGTGCTGAAATTGAGTCTTATATATATATATATGGTATTAGATATCTACTTCAATCTCTTCTCAGAAATCAAATTAAACGTGTAAGAAGCTACATTTCACTATCTGTAGTCACACTGGGTGATATTTCACTTTATGCTATTTTTTTGGATAAGGAAAGAGACATCCACATAAAAGTAATAATGCCTAGAGTCTCTATTATCCAATTCCATACCCATCTACAAACAGACAGTCCATTCCTTGTAAAGGTAACAGAAGTGTAAACCTCAGCATTGTCAGTTAAAATGTATCTGTATTTCTTTTCTTGGTGTTTTGTGTCATGATTTTGGGCTCCACTTCATTACATGATGATCAAATAGCATTATGTTGGTGAAATGTGTGATATAAACCAAGGAATTTTTCCCCTTATTATTTTTCTTCCTTCTGAGTTATACTTATCAGAGAATGCAATAACTGAATTGCCTGATAACCTGGCAGAGCAGACAAGGTATATAATTTTTTTCATTCACTGGAAAATTTAGTAAGATAAGAGGTTTTCTAAAGTGTATCTTAGATCAGCAAATATTTTTTTTAAGTATTTTTAGAAGCATTTAGTTTTTCATTTTTATTTCCAAGTTAGTTGATGCTGAAACATTAGCGTCAAGGGAACTTGCATTTTGGAAGCATCAAGGGCATCTTTATCTGTGTTCTGTAAAACTTCTGTCATAGAAAATGTGAATGTTGCTTTTGGTATATTTTCTGGCTCTATTCCTTATGATTAAAAAAAAGGTGTCTTGGCTCATAAAAATATTCTGAGATGATATCAGGAATAACAAATAGTAGAGACATCTGAAAGCTTGCAAATTGTGACTATAAAATATATGTTGTGTGTGCCCATGGTCTGCATTTACACAGAAGACCACAAATTTCTTATGTGCTGCTTGCTAAGACTGTATTATAATAAGTCCTTTAAGAAATAAAAATTCATTTAGTGAATAATAAATATAGAAGGAACAAAATAGCTTTAGTCAAACATCAACAAAGTTTAGGTTTTACATCCTTGTTTTTGCATAGCCATGGCTTGTGGAAGTTCTAGCTACATCCGCCTTCATAAGATACCTGTGTTCCTATATGTTTTTAAAAGCTATTAACATTTTCTCAAAGAGTGTGACTCATAAATCCCTATTGCAAGTTCTGCAATCCCGTGGATGCCTATGTAAAAGCAGTCTGCTGGAGAGATGTGCAGCAAACTGGAGGGAAGAAGTGCTGCTTATTTATTTCTGCAGTGAAGGGAAGGTGTTTTTTCCCTCAGCTTTTTCAGTGAAAGGAAGGTGAGGCAACTCAACGTTATCAGTGAAATGAAATAATAGTTTGGCTTTTTTTTGCCTTTTTTTTTTGTTTGTTTTTTGTTTAAAACTGTTTTTGGGCTTCTAAGCTTGATTTAGCAGTCAGTGAGGTAGACAACTAATGTTATATTAGATGTTTCATGTTTGATAGTTTCTGAAGGCACAGGGCTGTTTATGGGGGATTTGAGTTTCAAGTATGGATGTGGGAAGTAATTGTGTACAGGATCTGATTCAGGCAAACATTTAAGGCCGTGTTTAAATTTATCCTTACTAAAAATGAGAGTAGAACAACAGAACTTTTTTAGAGGTTTAAAATGTGTTGAAGTTGAAATAGATTAATCAGGTTTGTGTGGAATCTGCTATCCTGCATAAAGATAGTTCCCTAAATAATATTGGTAGATGAGGCTTGAACATCAGTGATGTTCTGGAAGTGCACTGTGATGGGGCACGTGGGTCTTTGGTTTTGTAGGATAAGAACTGTTGGATGAAGTCAGACTGAAATCCATCCCAGCTCTGTAGCCTGTGTCTGACCATGTGGTTACTGACCTCTGCAGTATTTGGTAGCAAGGAAAAAGTAGCAATGTCTACCTGGGCTCCAGCCTTGTGCTCTGTAGATATTTCAAGCAGCAGTATGGGGCTGGCATATGCTTATTTACTCTGCCTGTCTTGGTGCTGGCAAATGACCTTGTAAATACTAAAGTGACTCTAAGAATATGAGAAAGACAGTTTTCTGGTAGGTGCTGGTTGTTCATTTTTAATATTGTTGGTACAGTACAAGTTGACCCTTTTCCGTCCAAAGCCAACTAATGTATTCTTTTGTTTTTAATTATGGCAATTGACTTTTGAGTTCAGAAAAATGTTGTTACTGCTGTGATTCCTAGGTTACCATCTTCTAATTATCCCAGTCTGAAAAGCACTTGAGTCTTTTGACACTGCCTTATTTTGAAGTGGAGGCTAAAATTCCAGTGACATCCATGGCATTTTGGTAGATAGGAGCCAAGCCCAGCTGTGTCCTTTTATTATGTTCCTGAATAATATCCATTGCTTTCTGCAGGGGTGGAGAGATTATGTCTAGCAGACAGCAGGAAATAATTCAGGCAAGACTAAAGGATATAAAAAATTAATAGTTATAGCCCCAAAGAGGGCATCAATAATATTGGCAGGGTAGAAAAAAATTTGGGGTAAACAAAACAAAACTAAGCCAAACAAGACTGTGTTAAGTAAATTCAATAATTCACCAATTAAATTCATGCCTCAAATGCAGAGGTTTGGAGTAATTGTTAGCACAGATGCTTCTAAGTTTTATATTGATATCAGTTCTAGGTAATTTAAACTTATATCACAGGATGCATATATAGCACAAAAGATGCATTGTTTTTGTTAAAGACTTTATTACAGAACTATTTGAAAAATATTAGAAAACATTATCAAAAGAGTCTCTCAACAGGAATGTTACACTCCAGATGAATCTGTTTGTTAGTCAACTGAAAAACTGTAAAACAGTGTTAATGAGGTCAGAAGAAAATGAAAACAAAATAAATTCAAAAGTTTCAAGGAGAAGGTGAAGTGAAAATGAATTATGCTCTTATTCATTTTCTGCACCTTATTCTCTTGCTAGTTCTTAGGTGAAATGATTTAATTCAGTGTTGTGTCTGAGAAAACACTTGAAATGTGTCCTTTTGGAAAAATATGCCTATAACCTGCATTATGGTCTTATGGCACTTTGAAATAGATTGAGCACTCCAGCTTTTAAAGATGCTTCAAGGCTCTTTTCAAATCCTTAAAGTCAATTCTCTAGATTGAGGCCAGTGCTATCAAGAGTGGGAGTAAATCAGAGAATCTGGATTTATGTCTCAAACTCTCAGGAGGGGAAATTCTCCCAAGGAACTCTTCATGTGACAGGTTTAAGCTCCATAATGTTTTCTGCATCCTGGCATAAATCCCTTTGTAATGAAAAGAAGAAAAGGCAGCAGTAGTTTTAATATCAGATTTTCACTATAAAGGAGTATTTTAATCTACACCCATATCCAGTTGCAAAAAATACTGCTCCATGAAAATCTGTGGGAGGGCTGGCTTTTAATAGATGTCCTAGAATTTCATTTAGCTCTTAGCATCACTCATCATCATCAGCTGAAAGAGACCAGGAAACATATCAAAGAAATTATATGAAGAAAAACATCCTATGGTACATGTCCAGCTGTTCCTCTAGTCCCACCACCATAATGAGATTACTGCTGCAAGTAAGAGTTGGTGGGATGAAGTCCTATTATTATTATTCTAGAATAGAGATTGTTCAGTCTTTGTGAAATTAGCATCCATATTGACAAATTATACAGAACTGGCAAGCTGCATCTCATTTACATATAAACTGTCTTTACTTTTTCAAGCAAAATAAATACTTCTAGGGTCAGACACTCGTGCTAGAAATTGTCATAGTTCCAATTCCATTTTACATCACTGAGGACTTGCTATCCTGCCAACAATAGAGTTAAGTAAATTAATGAATTTAACTCTTATCTGAGTTCATTTAATAATAGCTTGTCTGCAGTTCAGAAACTAATCCTTCACCTCCAGGATAGCCATGGGCACTGTTGCAGACAACATTTTCAGCCTCTCCACTGCAAGACTTGCTTTAAAATTTTGTGGTTGAAAATACTTTCACTTCTCTTGACAACCTGCCTATTCATTTTATTATTGTCATTGCTTTCCCTCGGGCTCTGCCAAGAAGCTTGCACTTGCAGTTTGATCAAATTACATGCTTTTCCTTGATGTGAACATGTAAAACATCACTGTGCTTTGCTCAGGAAATGATAACAGATTACAGAATATCCCACGTTTACGTCACTGGTTTGAATCCAGTCCAAGCCACTAGTGACTGGCTGTCATCCTTAAATAACCCTTAGGAAACTGGAGAGAGTCTTCATCATTTTAATTTTATAAATGAAATATTTCCTGAATGTGAATGAGGAAAATCTAAAAATTCACATCGTTGAGTGCAGTGCAGTTGAGCTGCAGCTGAGCTTGAGTGGAAAGGAAAATATTTCCAGCAGATGAACTGTAAGGCAGCACTTGATTGACAGTGACATCTCAAAATGATTGAGCAACAGACATTTCTCCTTCTTCTATTTTAATTCCCCAAATGAAAGCCTTAGTTCTTCTCCCAGCCACCATTATGATGATAATATTAGCAATCATTATGTATCTAAACACAACATCGATAATCATAATAATGCTACCACATAATAAATAGCAGAGGTAGTAATTTACATAAAAAGTGCTAATATCAATTGCCTCTAATAATGAAAGTGTCTCAATAAACATGCCAATAATACTCTTCTCCACCCCCTTTTGGAAGCTCCACAGAGAAATAAACCCAGTACATCCTAGTTGCTTTTACATCAAGCTTTGAAGACCATCAACTCTAAGCACAGAAAGCAGTTATGTGTCAAACATGCAGTCAAGAAATCATTTGAGGTCTTCTTTGAATGATTTAGTGTGTCTATATTAAAAAAAAACAACCTTTTTTAAACTTGTGTTTCATTCCTACGATTTTACATTTCTTTGGTATCTGGTCCCAACATTTTTGCAAAACTACTCATTTGATGCTGAGTCATTATTTTCTTCAGGTTTATGAATATTGATTTCTGGGTTTTTTCTCCATCAATATTATTATTTTTAGGGTGTAGAGGACAGAGTTTAGTCAATATCACTGTGTTAAAATAGAAGTGCTGTCGAAAATTCTTCAGATTTAGTTGGTATCACATTGAAATTAATCAACTTGATATGATTAATAATCTTTGATAATCACACAGAATTCTCCCAAGTAATTGGGTATGTAAATTATATTTTTCATATTGGATCGTTATTTCTGAGAGAAATTATTATTTGGGATTTCATTATATGATGATGGATCATGATTCTGCTAAGGAAAGTATCTGACTTCTTGCCAAAATTGCCGCTGTCCTTGGAAACTTTCAGAAATTTCATGGTCTCCAGAGTAATTGATGACATTTATTTTGAAGCATCAGGAATTTATAAGTTAAGCACATCTCCATCACATTTTGGTTTGATTGACTGAACTGAAATTTCTGTCACAACTTTGATTTACCCTTTTAGAATATTTTTGTGTTGTTCACTATAGCACTTAAGACTAGTGACTTATTACAGATGTCATAGAATCATGGATTATCCTGTCATGGAGAGTGCCCACAAAGATCATCAGGTCAAACTCCTGGCCCAGCACAGAGCATCCCAAGAGTCACACCAGGTGCCTGAGAGCATTGTCCAAACACTTCTAGAGTTCTGCCAGGCTGGTGCTGTGACCACTTCCCTGGGGAGGCTGTGCCAGAGCCCAAACACCTTTTGGATGCAGAACCTTTTCCTGATATCCAACCTAAACCTCTCCTGACACAATTTCAGGCCATTCCCTTGGGCTCTGTCACTGTCACCACAGAGCAGAGATCAGTGCCTGCCCCTCCTCTTCCCCTTGTGAGGAAGCTGTAGACTGTGATAAGGTCTCCCCTCAGTCTCTTGTAATAAGCCATGTTATTTAAAGAACCAAAAGGTTGAAAATAACCTAAGAAAGGATGTTTGATATTGTCAGGAGTGCTGTATACAGTTGATGTGTGAACAGTGTTTTTGTGAATGTTTGCTTGAGTCAGGTTAAACGAGAGTTCTTAGTGGGAAGTAGTGAGGTTAGTGTTACATTTGTTGATGTATATGAGAAGAAAAGGAGTGCTCAGACTCCCTAAGAATCAGGGCAGATTTTGTGGCACAGGAAGTGCTGGAATGTCACAAACTTCTAAAAAGGTTGAAAATTTTGGTGCAAAGGGGAGTTCTTGATGATCACCTTTAACTTGGACCTGTAGTTATATCTCAAATACTTGTTTCTTTTTGTTATTTGTGAAAATTTGTTTCTTTCAAATAGTGAGTAGGTATTTATGGAACTATACTCCTAGCACCCTAATGAGGTAAGGTAGCTAATGTATCCCAATTTAGAGAATGAGAACTCAGGCACTAAGTTCAGTGCTCACTCAAAATGTAGAGTCCCTTGATAGGACAGATGAAGATGATGCACTAGTTGGAGTGGTGACAAACAGTAGAGATCGTTCAGTTCATCTTTGGAAATGAGATCTTTGTGTGTTGGACAGCATTAAGAGAAGATTTTTTTTTTTAAGAATTCTTTTCTTATCATTTTTATTTCCTTTTGAACCCTGTCACTCCTGATGTGTTCCTACTGAATTGTGCTTGAAGATCACTTGAACTGGTAAGAAGCCCTATGGAAGAATTGTTGAAACTTTGTCTATATTGTAGCACAGTTCTCACCAGCACCGACTATGTCTATTTGAATTGATGTTTTTATGTGAACACTGCATCAAGGAAGAAAGTCTTAAAGATATATATAGCTTGAAAAGCACAAGTTTTAGATTAAGGGAATTCATTCTTCTCATCACAGCTGTCAACATTTTACCTTTGACTATATACATAAGGGATAAGGGGTTCGTTATATTCCTATGGTTTCAAAAGTAAGAGTGTGAGGTGGAGAGGGAACAGTGATTCTTTAATGTGAAGCTGGTGGTAACCTACCCTTTGTGGTTTACAATGGGTCATAAAAAGGCAGATGGTGATCAAAGGAGATCATGAAGACTTTTGTCAGGATGTGGAATTTTCAAAGGGTTAGTTGGATCCAGAACTGGTTGGCCAGGACCTTCATCTATTTTTATTGTTTCTTCTTAGGGGCTTTTTTGTGTATTTTAAGTTTTTGCAAGAAGATGTCCTTATGTCTGATTCTGATCATTTGGGCAAGATGTTGAAGTTCTGCATCAACTTAAGTTTCTCCCACGTATCCCACTGGGGACTATGGGCATTGCAAGTGCAGAGTCTTCTGCTCTGTGGAAGAGGTTTGATGTTCATCTTATCTGTTTTGGAGAAAGATGACAGTAGCTTCAATACAGCAAAATTCCTGACTCCACTGCTAACTTATGCTTTATGAGCCCAGTTCCCTTGTGCTTATAGGTTTTGCAGTATTCATGTAATCGAAACAAGCCAAGAAAAGTTGTAAATGCCATTAACTTCATCCCTTATCTATAAATATGAAGTAGATAACTGATATAGCAGCAGTAAGCTTTAAGAGTGGTCTGTGAGAATTAACAAATTTACATGCTGTGCATCCTGGCTCTGAGCCAGAAGAATTGGTTTGGGGATTTTTTTCTTTTTTTCCTCAGCAAATTCCCTGCACTTGCAGATGAACTCAGATTATACAGATTTCTGCAGCTGCAATTAATGTTATTATTTTATGACACACAGTACCTTTTCTGTCACTTCCTGGGTTTGTTGGGATTTGGGTTTTTGTGTTGTTGTTGTCACTGTGCTGTTTCACTGTGGCAAGGGAAGTGATAGGGAATCCATACCAAGTGGGTCTGCTTGGCGTAAGAGCAAAAGCAAATCCAAGAAGGCTGATATTTTTTAAATTTTTAGAACATTTTAGAGTTGTGGGTCTTGAGCTTTAATAATTAGAGGGTTTACAGAAATGTTACCACAAAAATTCAGGAGAAAGCATTTCTGTATTCCAACTAATCCCATGAGTTGTGGTCCCACTGCACACCTGTTGTTTCTTATGAGATTCCTCTCTCATTGCTATTAACTCATTTTCTGAATGCTAAGAGCATGTTGAATGTCTTTCTTATGTGTTTTATCTAGGAATGCTAGGGCTAAGAGGTGCATTAATTAAAACCAAAAAATGACTTCAAAGATAATATTTTCAGATATTAGTTTAATTTTAGGTAGTGCTGTAGCCTACAAAGGCTGCTAGAAATGCTGCAAATGTTGTTGCCAAGCTCATGGCACAGCCCGGAGCTGGGGGGTGGCTGGAAGTCACCCATCATAGTTCACCTTCGCTCTTTGGCCAGGAATTCTCTGGTAAATGCTTGTGCCAGGGATGTGCCACAGAATGTTTTCTTATCAGACCATCCCATAAAGAGTTTCTGACATTCAGTCCAAGCAGAGAAATGCTGAAGTGATGGTCTGAGGCTCTGCCATATTTTGTGTTTTATTAATTCTGTCAATACCTAATAGCTATGAACAAATCACAAGGAACTGGGGCAGCTCATTCCATGAGGTAATTAATTTACAGAGAATTTTTAATCCTCATTCCTTTAAATTTGAGAAGAGTAAAATAAAAATGGGGCCGAGCATCTAAGCCAGAGAACTCTGATCCAACGATGCCTGAAGTCAGTAGACTTTGATCAGTTCCTTGTCTTTGATTTGGGACCTGAGTGCAAGACAGCTGTCTGCAAAATTCCTTTTTAATATGATGTCTGTTCTAGTTAAAGAATAGAAAAGATAATATTTCTACAGTGTCAAAATTTGCTCAATCTTTGGTTCCTCTACATTTAAGGAAGAGGCTGTTGTTTTTTAAGATATTAATTCAAATTATGAAGTGTAGCCATGATTGATTTCAAAGAGGAAGAGTTTGAGTTAGAATAAAATGGCCTACCTAAAGCCTCAAGAAATTACAAATTACTGAGCCAAGCCTACCGCAGAAAAGGCAATTTTATCCTATTCAAAGAGACATTTTTCCTCAGGTATTTTACATGAGAAGCCTGTGCTCTGCTGAAAAAAAAAAATTATTTGCTTTAAAGAACAAACAGCCATGCCTGAAGTTCAAAGATTTGTTTCATCAAAGAAGAAACAGCAAAAACCAAACCCATAAAACAATGTTGTGACTTGGTTACTTTTTTTGGTGACTGATTATTAGCAAGCCATTATTGGAGCTGTCAGGAGCAGCTTCATGTAGTCCACAGGAAATTTCAGGTTTTTAGTGTTTGTGCTAATACTCTTTAAAGTGCCTTTTGTGGTACAATTGAAAACAATCTCTAAAAAGCCTGCTAATTTTTAAAGCTTTAATTCTAGTATGCTGAGCTGTAAATTAGGACATCTGTGTTCTTCTATCAATAAAAGGCACATTAGTAAGATTTTTTAAAACATCAAAAGCAGATATTACCAAGATCATCTTCCACCAGAGTTGTAGGATAATAAAAAGTGGAAATGGTGTGTGGAGCTGTTTGCCTATCTCAGAAGTGGTTAAACTACCACATGCAAACTTTTCAGTTTGTTTGTTTCCTTGCTGAATTGAGCTTCGTGTCATAAACAGCATTAAAAGTGGGTCATGGCACCTTTAGATCTTTTTTTAATTTTTGAGAGTAATTTTTTTTCCTGCAGTCTTTCTTTTGCAGAGTTGGAAAAAATTTGCCCTAGTTTAAAAAAAAAATTAAATGACAGTCCAGACAAAAGCTGGAACTTTTCCAGCTAGGAAGTGTGAAACAAGTAAAAAAATAGTAGGAGGGGAACTTGGTAAAAGTTATGCTAAAACACTTCCTACTGTATTAACACTTAAAAACCCCTAAAAACGTTTCAAAGGTTGACAATGACCCAGAAATTAGAAAATTACCAATTTATTTAAACACCATCTTTTGTCATTAAAATGATATGTTTGTATGATTTATGATAGTTTATTTTATCCTGAACTGACATCTGCTATGGAAAACTTCAGCCTATGTAGTTCAAATTGCCAAATCTAGTAAACAAAAAAAAAAAATATGCCAAATGATAAGGTCACCTTAATAATGATTCATTAAGGCTCCATCTATTATGTCTGTCTAAGAATACATCAATTTATGCTATGACAGTGTATTGCAGCTGCTGCTAATTCTGAGGTGCATTTATATTCAAGGAAATTGGCTTGTTTTTCTTTTAAATATTTAAATCAACCTTCAAGAAACCAGGCAAATCATCATTGATAAAACTTGCAGATAACTACAGGAGAAGTTGTCTGCTACAAAAAACAGTCAGGATTAATTGATAAAATGGGACTTTTAGGAAAAGAAGATGGATAATGGATCTAGGATTGCTGGGGCTAAGAGGTGCATTGATTAAAACCAAAAAATTACTTCAAAGATAATATTTTCAGATATTAGTTTAATTTTAGGTAGTGCTGTAGCCTGCACAGGCTGCTAGAAATGCTGTCATTCACCATCCCCCAAAGAACTGAGGTTGCACTGACCAGTCTGCCTCACTGGATCCTCTTGCTTGTGCTGTTTGAAGATGGGTGTGATGTCTGTCTGCCCTTTTCCAGCCACTAAGACTGTTCATACATCAGAGATTGTAGCTCCCTCAGCCATGTCAGCTATATCCTTTGCAGTTCCATGGACTAATTTTCTTATTTAAGCACATTCTCACTGATTTCCTCCTGTCATGTGTTGCACTTCATTCCCCCAGGCTCTGACATGAGGTGCAGGAGCTTTACTGTCAGAACAGACCCTGACACTAGAGATCCAGTCAAAGAAAGCACATTCCTCATCTGTTCCTCTGCTTGTTGTCTCTGGGTCCCCCACCCACTGAGCAGCAAGCCTTTCCATACTTTCCTTTACATACTGTACTTTCCGCAGCCTTGCACAGGTATGCATGGAGAGCCCTTCTTCCAGTACCTTCATGTCCTCACTGCTCCTAGATGCACAGAGCATCACTTGTGCAAGATCCAGTTTCCTGACTGCTTCCTGCAGACAGCTGCCCATTAGCAACTCCTCTGTGCACCCTCTCCAAAAAACAGATCCCCGAGTTTTGTTCTAGAGGTCAGTAGTCTTGGTGAGAAATCCTATCATGGTGCTGAGGTTGAGGAGACCATCCTCAGGACTGTCAGGCAGACTGTTATATGTAAAAAGTTGCAATTTGTCTGTGTCATGGTTTTTCCTTCCCTGCCTTTTTTTCTTTCTGGCCTGTTGTTCTACAACTCCTTTTTGACCTATCTCCATCCTGAGTAATCTATTATAACCAAGGACAGTCAGGCCTACAGGGAAAGGGTTATATCTTTTATAAGACCAAATAATACAGCTGGAAGAAAAACAAGAAAGATTTTTGTCTCAGAGGGCTTTCATTAGATTTCTGAGCTCAAAGCTCGTTCTCTCCCCTGACTATATTTCTTGGTCTAATAAAAGATATTACTTCTCTTTACAAGCCTAGCAGGTTCATAGAATTACACCAGCAGAGCTGCAATGACACTTCTGTATGAGCAAGGAGACTGAAGCCTATACAATTCAAAATAATACATGTTATATATGTTAGGTTATCTATGCAATGTAATCATTCTGAGCATAGTGATAATTAGCACAGACATAGGGCTGATTAGAGAATGTTTTTCAAAAGAGATGTGAGCCTAATATAGATTTCTGAGATGGGAATAGCAAATGGCAGTGTACTTAAGGTAGGGATAGACCTGTTGGAGTGACTTATACTTTGATTTCAACAGTGGAATAGCATACAAGAAATAACGGAAAGAAACATTGAGAAAATTCTCTTAGCTATCAAAGTGAGGTAATTATGAATCCCACTAGCGGGGGGAGAAGAAAATTAGTGACTATTTTTCAGTTTACTACATTTTAAATAGTATTCTGTTTTCAAATCTGTCTTGAAATCACCAAACCTCAAGACAGACAGGTTTGGGCATCAGGTATTTGGACTTAGAGCAGCTTGTTTGTGCAAGGACTTAGTTCTGCTTGTTCAAGGAATTTAAATTTGCTAAACAGTGATGGTTCCTAGGAGCAGGACTGCCATGTGCTGTGTAGTGCTTGCCCTAAGTTACTGCAATGCTTTCTTAGAAAGTATGTGGTCTGTATTTTCATGGGTTGTGAAGCTAATGAGGATTGAAGTGATAAATGCAGATGTTCATGCCAGAAGCCAGACAGTCCAATCATGAGAAAAAGGTGTCCTGTAAGGACAATGTGCCCAGGCAAACAAACCAGCCCAGCTTTCTGATTATTGAACTCTTTGGAGAAACTGCCTGTAATATCTGTAAAGGAGCTATTACATGATATTATTCCATGAATAAATTTGTATATGAAAAATAGATGAATTATTCACTTAGCTTTAGTGCATCTTGCATAGAGGCAATTTATGTTTCCTATAGCAGTACAAATTCTCATTTTAATTAGTGTTTTAATGCAATGAAAAGTGAGCTGAGCATAGCTCCCAGGTGTTGTACTAAAAATGGAGACCCACTCAGGATCTATTCTAAGAAGAAATGTAGTTGCATTTGCAGGTGTAGGGGTAGGATTGGATTCTCATATAGCCTAGTGAGGCTTATTTTCACTAAAATCCTCTGGTTTACAGCAAGCCAGACTCCAGCCTCGACTGCCTCATATTCATGTTCATGTTTGCAGGACCTGATTCTGTATTAGGAGTGCAATGAAGTGCAGGTTAAATGAGTAATGTATAGCTGTGCCAACACAGTTGATGAAAGCAGCTAGAGAAGAGTGTTTAAAACAGAGCAAATGCTGACAGACTAATAGCATTCATCTCTGCTTTAGATAATGGATAGAAGCCACACCAGGTAATAGGCTCTTTTGGCTTTTTTTTCCCCTTCTTTTGTCTCTTTAGCCTGAAGTAGGGGACTTACAGCATATTACTCAGGATTGCATAAATGGAGGTTAGTTTTGCAGGGAAATTTTAGAAGACCATATTAAAAAAAAAAAAAGTTTAAAAAATTATTATGAGGAGTTTCAGTTAACATCTGAAGCTACAGTAATAATATCTTCTTTCTAAGTTTATAAAAGCCATTAACATTCTCCATCAAGACCATAATGGAGATGAGCTCTTGGACAACAGTTGTCTCACCAAGGGTCAGCTCTCGAGCAAGCACTCTTAGTCCTGCAGACATTTGCACCTTCTCCAGCAGCTGTTAACCCTAGGCCTGCTCCTTGAAAGATGATCAGTGTCCCCAGGCAAAAGCTTTGAGTGTGCATTGGGAGACAATGCAGCTGTACACACAGGTGTGGGAAGAAAAAGACTCGAGGATTCTGGTTTTGGGCTCTGTCTAGCATTTAGAAAGATGATATTTTTAAGCCACCCTTGTCAACTGAAAGAAATTTCTTATATGGGAAGAGGCTGGTAAGGTAATTTGAGCTGAACTATTGATTTTGTAATGTGCTCTTAAGACAGATATTTCTTTCTTCTTAAAAGCAGTAGATCTTTTCAAATTAAAAGATGATTTTTAAAATAGGTATCATCTCTTAAAATTAAATCCCAAAAAGACTGTAGTGATGAGCACAGTATTACTACTTATCTGATTAAATGATCACTGCCATATATGCCAATATGTTCTTAGAAGGATCTTTACAGTATCAAACTAAGAAAGGAAAATTCTCAGTGGTTTAAAGTTCATGTTTTCTTTACTCACCTTCAGCAGTGTGTACGAATCTATTGTAGGAATAAAGTGTTTTAGCAAGTATAATTCTCATCATTTACAAGACAGATTTGTCACGTGTTTCTGTAGTTTTAATTGCTAGGATGTATTTCTAATTTATTTTTGTGGCAAATTCCAGTGTCATTAGAGCAGTGATTTTCATTTGTCAGAAAAATTTATTTCAGTGATTCAGCTATTCTAGACAGCGCTTATTAAATGTGTAATTTAATCTTTTAAACTAATGAGTTACTATTTTCCACAAGGATCTTCTATTTAAGTCTTCAGATACTCTACAGCATATCATTTGCCATTTAATATTTAAGAAAGCATTTGAAATTTACTCACACTAATGCCTCTGTTTCTTTAATGCAGAAGTACCCACTCCTGCATGTGCCTCCACTGAAGCAGTTATTTACAGATCCTGATAGGATTTAGATATTCTCCAGTGGAGCACTGGCTAGTAGTAAACCTAATGGACTCCAAATTTGCTCTCAACCATGCATGTTGTCTAGTGTGCACTAGTGTGTAGCATAGATATTTTAAGCAGGTTCTGTACAGCTGTGGTAGCTCCACAGCACTGCCCCCAGGAGGAGCCAAAATCAGAATTACACTTTTCCTGCTGGCAAGGTGGTGATGCCTCCTTAAGTGTCATTGGAGGCAGCATCAGAAGGCCATAGGAGTTCAAGTCTGGTTTAGGGACAGCCTTTCTGCTACCTAATGATGAAGCAAAAGCCCTCTGGCATATAGAAAGGAATGAAGTTGGATGTATTGACTGTGCTGAAGGTGAGTTTATAGTGTTGGTTGTTAGGGAATTGTATTTCACCATTATCAGTGTAACATTTGGTTATCAGCATAGCAGTTCATGGCCTTTGGACCAAAGATGATTTCAGTAACAGTCTATTGATGCTAAAGAGGCCTTTGCTTTGCAATTGAGGCTAGATCATCTGCAGGCAAAAATTTTAGAAAGTATTATCTGGACCCTATAGAGGGAGGGACCTCAGGTATGAATCAGACCACATCACTCAAAGATTTCCCAGTGCTCAATGCTACTGGTACCTGTGCTGATCTTCAGGACTCTAGCTGCTCTCATTGCAGTTGAATTTAGTGGGAAGAAGTTACTTCTTGTAGTCCAGGTTGTTGGCCACAGCCATCTCCTCAAATTCACTCTTGACCATTCTGTTCTCCCCTGCCCCCAGTGTCAGGGTCAAAAGAGAGCCTTCAGAAGAAGGTGATGTTTCTTCTCAGCTGGGCCTGGTACTGGTAACTAAAGCTGCTTGGTCACTGCTGTTGTAAAATTTTTTTATTTCTTTAGTATTATTTCTGATTCTTTAGAAAGCTCTGTACTGAAGCAGTGGAAAAAAACACCCAAAAATCTTATTTTCTTCACTACCAAACTCTCAAAAATGTATGGTCCAGTGAATCACTTGTAAAATCTGGTCCATAATGCACTAAAAAGCTGGTGACTCTGTAGCCTTATACTCTGTGAGCATGGGTTCTACTGGAGTAATATTTTCTAACAAAGCAGTGGAAAAATGCAGCTTTGATTTACTAGCCAGTATCAAGCTGGTAAGTCTGTGGCATATCCAGCTTAGCAGACCTCTTTTTTTATGCCAACACTAAGAATAAATCCTGAATTTTAGAAACAGAGTATTGATCTATGTGTAAGCAAAGACTGTTTCCATTTCTGTGCTCCTCATTTAAGCATCCCAGGAATTTGAAGAATCAATGGAAAACAGTTTGTCATGTAGTGCTACTCTTGCTGCATTGCCATGTTAGTTCCTCTGTAGTGAGAAACTTGAGGAATTTGAGTAAAAGTCTGTTTTGGTTTGTCACTTTTTACCTAAGCTCTTCATTTTTTAGGCACTCTCCAGAGTGCCTTCACATTGCACATTTAAAATGGAAATAAGCTAAATTGACCTTACATGCAAATTTCTCATGGTCCATCAGCTTTTTTCTTTCTTTCTCTCTCTCTTTCTCCCTTTTTTTTTTTTTTTTTTTAATATTTACTTTTTGTTGTTGATGCTTTGTGAGCAGCTGTTTCCCAGCCCTTGTGCTTGGGAAGCACATTGCACTAGCATCTATGAAAAGGAGATGCTCTTGTCACATCTTTCTTTGTACCACATTTAAGAAAGAGCTGGCAAACTCTGCTGTGCTGAGCAGCAGAAAATGTAAGATACTTTGATGTTGTGTAAGTTTGAACAGCTTCTGGACAGGTAGAGATATGCTTAAAGATATTGAAATTGTCTCTGCTGAGCACTGGTGTGTGTTCTCACAATACCTACATGCTAATTCCTTTGCTTTTCATGTTGGTGATGAGAGGCTGAATGTGTCTGAGGAGACAGGGACCCACAGTCTTTGAGATAAAAATAGTAATCTTATCACAGCTGCCTCTCTTTGACTTTGTATGTGGTATTTGGAGGAAGTGTTTTCATGTCAGTACATCTGTGCCTCGACTAAGGAGAGGAAGTGTTTTTCTGTGTCTTTTTCTTATTTGGTGTTTCATGGTGAAACTGAGAATTGCGTAGCAATGACAAAGATGCTAAGTAGAGTATAAAATGAGGGTTGTTCTATTTCCAAGGTTTTCGGGCAATGTATTTCCATGGTATGTGCATCCTAGGAACATCCTCCACCCTTCACCCAAGTCCAATGAACTTGTTTTTCATGCATAAGGAAAACAGCAGTACTGCCCAGTGAGCATTCAGGCGCTGAATAAATAACTAAATAGTTATTTATTGAGTAAATAGTGCTGAGGTATTGCTTCATTTAAAACCCTTTAGCCTGCCAAATCAAAATGGAGATTCCCATATGCTATGCCTGAAAAAAGTACACTTCATAGCATTGTATTCACATGGAAAGATAACCAGATGTAAAGTTCCTTGATGCATTACTGTGAAAGCAGTGTGTGAGAATTCTGCTTACACTTCAAAAAAAAAAAGCTAAAGAGGTGCCACTCAGATTAGTCCACATGTTCTGTAGCCTCATTGGGCCCCATGTATATTTAAACATGCATTCTTTGTCAGCTGCCTTTAAAATGAGCACCGATTTCTTTAGTGCAAGCACAGATCTGTACTACTGCTCTGCTACTGCAGTTCCTGGGCTGGAACTATGCAGGAGCCTCTCTTTTTCTTCCCATCTTGGAGAGTGATGAATCTAATACACAATTCTCCATGTGGATTTACTTCCAGAGCTGACTCCCTGACTACTAATTCAGTGATTATATTGAAGGGAAGATTTTTGTTGCAGAAAAAACCAAAGCCAAGGTGCTTCTCCAGTGTCTGTGCTCACCAAGCTGACTGCAATGCAGTGTGGAGATGCCCAAGCAGCTCAGCAGTGGCAGCACTGCTGCAGAAGCAGGGCATTCACCATAGACCACTTTACTCTGGAGGATTCACTTATGTGGCTTTGCTGGACTGGGTTTATTTAGAATGCTGCTCTGTAAACCCACTTGCCTCCAAAAGGAACAGTGGTGGGTTTGCTCTGCACTATTACTATTTGGATTTCTTACTGGAATGCTGCCCCCAGAACTCTTGAGCCCTGCAACAGCAAAAAAGTTTTGTTGATATTCTGGTTTGACAAACCATTTCTGAAAATTTGGTTCTCAACAAAGCACCTTACTGAGCTGAGGGGAAAGCTGGGAGTGTGCTGAAGAATGTTTGAATACTGCCAGGGAACTGATGAGAACCTGAAATGTGCTCTGTTTGTGTTCTTGCTACCTGTGGAGAGGGAGCTTCATGCAACCAAGTGGAAAACAGTGCTTTTCATTGTTTTTTACTGAATAGGTTTGATCCCGGGTTTTATGATGGTATCAAAAGCTTATATATTGTGATTTAATACAAGCTGGAGAGGTAACCTTGAAGATTTTTCTGTTTTCATAAAGATGCAGTGGTGGACAAAACAGACAACATTTTTATATATTTTTTATAACAATTCAGTATTTTTATAATAATTTTATAAATTTATAAATATGTAATATATATTTTTTTAAAACTTTGATATTTTTATTACAATTCAGTTATAAAAGCTGATTTGAAGGTTTTTGGTTTTCTTCTAGGCCTTACATGACTGAGATAAAAGACGTCCTTTTTAACTCTTACTATGCTTAATGAGAAAGGAGACAAGCATTTGCAATTAAAAATCAAAGTGACTAAATTTAAACTGTACACAAACCTGAACTTCCTTGGTATTATCAATTATTCTGGAATAATTCAGACGTCAGTGAAAAATCTTCCAGTGTAAAAAGAAAGTGATTATTCATGGCTTTTACTCTGGCAGTATGAAGAAATTAGTTAGCAAAGAGGTGAAGTCAGTATTGGGTCAAAGAACAGGCTTTTCTGAGTATTTGCCACTAATTGAAATATGGAGGCAATGGGAAAAGAGATCAACATCTGACTCATTGTTATCCTTGCCTGAGTCTTTTCTTCAGAGTTCTGTAAGGTTGCCAGAGGATGGGAGCAAAAAAAGAAAACATCAGGAAAGATGAAAGCAAAGGAAACAGGGCTATAGAGTAATTTATTTTGTGAAGTCCCATCTCCCTCATAACACAAAAAGAGAAGGAGGAGTAGGGGAGAAGTTTTCTTACAGGACTGCCTGAGAGAAAAGGAGATCCAAGGGCAAAGAGAAAGGGGAGAGGACCCAAAAATGAGTCAAAGCTGGATGTGGTGAAAGATGATGTCCCTTGACCAACCCAAAGCCTGAAAAAACAAACAAACAAAAAATAAAAACAAAGCAAAAAAGACAGGAAGAAGCCACAGGAAATGGAAAGGAAGATCAAGGGAAAGTAAAACAGGACAGAAAATACACTGAAAGTATACAGAGAAATGGATGGCAAGAGGTATTGCAGTGTAGGAAAGAGGAAGATAAGCACAGGTCAGGGAGCTGCTGGGAGCACTGAATTCACAGTAAAAAAGGGACTAAAGAAGGGAAAAAAGGGTATTTTCCAAGGATGAGAGATGACAGAAGGGGAAAATGATAGATTAAGACCACCAAATTTCAAATGAAAGGGAAAGAAAAAATAGAGAAAGTAAACCAGAGATAAAGAGATGGTGGGGGAGAAGTCAGGGATCGTTAGAATGACACCACTATCTTGGAGAGATGATTCATTTTCTTTGAGATGTGGTGATTTACTATACATTTGAAAAATTATACCATTAGGTTCTAGAAGCTTGGCCTAAGCACTAAGCATCAGCTTTTTGAGGAGAGCATGCAGTGGGAGAATACCTATGCAGTCTGTGTTGTTTCCCCTGTAAATTCAACATTTGTCAGTGGTCTAAAATACCCAATTATAACTTCTGGCAGCAATCTGGGTCCTTGAGAAAACACTGAGTCAGGACCTAGTAGGCAAATGAACAGCAGGTTGTAACTTTCCATTAGCTTCTGTATTTCAGTTCAGTAAGAAAAGGAAATTTGGGTAGTCCCCAAAGCAAAATATTTTATTTAACTCTGTTCACTGTTATTCTGCCTTGTGCATTGGCTTTGAGGAAAGAAATTTCTATTGAGGTCACTTGAACTTGTGTCTATGATCAGTTAACAAAACAAATAGCCTGCCTCAGCTTCTGCAATTACAATCCTTAGCACACTGGAAATAAAACTAAACTTGAGTATTCACATCCTCCTAACAGCTTGAAAATAACAGAGCAAGTCTAGGGGCAGCCCATTCCTCCTAGGCCAGAGACAAATTAAAGCAATAAAACACACTGTACAAAATAATTAACTGAATGCACAGAACTATATAGATTTCACCACACAGAATGTGGGAGAAACAAATGCTTCTATACATTATCCAATTGTTGAGCACAGTATTTTCTATCGATTTTAACAACTTACTATTTGCTGACTATTACCTAAGCTTTGGTGAAAGCAGCAGTTAAACAATGAAATCTTTCCTACTAACCAATCCTGTTAGGAAATTGCTGCAAAAACAAAATGGATCCTTACTTGTTTAATCAAGCCCAGGGGTACAAAAGGCCTCAGTTAACCACTGGCCACCAGATTTTTTTGCAGATTTGGTTGATGGCTAAAGAGCTGAATGGAAAGAACTCTTTAACCAGGTAACAAAGCATCTGACTACTTTTTACATAACTGACAGTATCATATTGACAACCAAAAGATATCTTTTATGGTGTTTCTTCTCTGAGATATAGTCTTTAAGCAATAGGATTTAGTGTCTGATTGCCCAGTTGCTGTTGGACATACTAAGCAACAGCTGATAAGAGGAATGAAGAATACTCTGTGCAAAACAATTTCTGGGTTGTCCTGCTTGAATTTTGCCTAAATTGATGTCCTAGAAAATTTTGCAAATGCTGAATCCGCACACCAGCAAAAGAAACTCTACCTTTTCCTTCATGAATTTTTGTTGTGTGCCCCATTTCATGTCTCCCCAGCACTCCTGGGAGCTCGAATCTTCCAGCTGAGGGTCATTTTGTGACAGTTTCGTGGGGTCTTTTCCATTTCTGTGAATTTAGTGTGCTTTGGAATGGAAAAGGGGATTATTAATGCACATTTCTTCTGCTGAGGTCAGATCTTGTAAGAATTCAGTTCCTAGAGCAGGTTGGACTGGGGTGAAAATTGAGGAGGGAGTTTCTGAAGCACATGTGGGTACTCCAGGCAGGGAGGGTGCTCTTTCCGTGGCTCACCAGCTCTCTATGAACTCCTCTGTCTTGGGCATTTCCACTGGAAATATTTTTTCAGGCTGTCCATACTGAAGCCAAAGTATTGTTGGGATTTTTTTTCTTTAAAAGATAGAGAAATAAATGAAAGAGGAGTCAGAGATCCCAATTATAGATTTGGGTTGCAGATGTGGTATAGTTTTATGTTTCAGACTTCCATTGCACCTCCTCTATAGTTGTTTTCTGCTCTTGGCCCTTGTGTTGTGGTAACACAGCCTGAGTTCCAAGGTGGTTGCATTGGATAAACCAGTTCCTGTACATTTTCTATGTTAATTGAAGCAACAGAGCACTCTAAACTTTGATGTAGTGACAAGCACTTAAGTAATTCATCCATATCAGTGTTCTGGTTTTATTCATTTTCTCTGATGGTCCTTAAATGTGACCATACCGGGCCAATGTATTTTTCTTGATTTATTGACACAATCTGCACTTTACTCTGCCAGGAAAAGAAGTGAAAGCTCTCAGATACTCAGCAGAGTTCGCTGGTTGCATAGGAAGTAGGGGAGGAAAACTGGCTGTAAGCTCTGTCATAAAGGCATTATAGACTTTAGTGTTCCAAGTTCCTTATGAATAATGAAATTGTAAGTACACATGAAATAGGACTGGCCTACTGTAATATTGATATACAAATTAAAGATCTTCCATAATGCATTGTTCATTTAGTCAAAAATATCTAATGAAGAAGGGAAGTAAATTTTTGTCTTTGCCAGCAAAACAGGAGAACAAAGCCCATTTCAACAATGATGATAGTGAGGATAACAAGCTGGGATGTGGGATGAACAGAAAGAGATTTAAAATTGGGTATCAAAGGAAGTAGAAAACTGACAACTTTTCCATCTTCATCATATTATATCAAACCTGCCAGAGTGAAAGCTGTCATTAGAATAAATAAAAGAAACTGAAACAGAAGTTCAAAGCACTATAAATGATAAATTTTGTGTGGTATGAAGATGACAAGCACTGTGCTCAGTAAGAGTTCCCATCACCCATCTGCCCAAATCCACCCAAATTAATGTGAGACTCTGCTACTGTGAGACTCTGATCTATTCTCTCATTTCAACCATCAGAGAGAGAACAAAAGTAAAAGGAAGTAACTGCAGAAAGCAGCAAATGTTTTGCAGAAGCATTTAAACGAGACAAAGCTCAAGAGGGAGCTTCATACCACCCCCATCTCAATGTTTCAGCAGTAGTTACATTTGCTCCTTGCTGCAATGACAAGCTCAAATTGTCATCAATAAATGTTGATTTGTTTTCTCCTAATAACAGTAAGCAGCTCCCACTCAAAATCAATTTCAACTTTGTTGGCAAGACACTGCACATTTGTCTTCACCATGACTGAGCTGCATAAAGGAACAATTGAATTGAAAATTAAATGAACAATAATTGAAAATAAAAAGTGCCTTTTTAAAGGAAAATTAGTCCTATGGTGAATTTCCAGAAATGCTATGTTGGTGGGGGGGAGTTTGCCTTAAAAAGGTAGGGTTGGGCTAAAAACTTAATTGTATAAATATGTGCACATTAATGTGCATAATTAAAAATGGACTTTAACTTCAAAAGGATAAAAAGGCTCTTCAGCAACTTCCTAGGGTTTTAGTTCTGGCAAAAGCAACAGAGTTTCTGCAGCAATTACACATCCAACACATTTGGATATGCTAATTGGATCTAAGTTCTAATTAGTTTCTTTGTGTGACTAAGAATGACAATCACTGAATTAATTTAATGCAGCTTTGTTCTGAGCTTAGTACTGTTTTCACTATTTTTCATACAAAAATGTAGCCCATGAGATGCTTTGCTTTGTGGGATGTCAGTGGTTTTTCACGTACAAAGTGCAGTGCACGTACATTTGCTGCATTTCACTGTTCCATTATAGGCCATACACTCCAGCATTTGGGTTATTCCACTCAAAGTGTTACAGGGCTTTTTCAGGGGAGTGGTGAGGACCTGGAATGTGTCAGTAGTCCATCCATGACTAGAGAGCATCTGGATACACTGTGGAGGAGCAGAAGAAGCAGAGAGGACTGCTGTGATCTCTTGATGGTCTTTGTGATCAGATGGGAAAACAAAATGGGGAAACCAAACGGGGATAATTCATGCTTTTATTTGGAAGCAGCCATAGGAAAGATGAGCAATTTCAAGAGATTAATTGGACACCTCCTGGTTTTGTTTCTCCTTCTATCCTGTTGCTGCTTTCAGTTTCTCTGGGGTTTGGATCTCGTAGATCCTTGATTCAGTCATTACTTGTGTTTACAAATATCTTCAGCATTATCCTCACTCATTCCCAGTCTGGAGGATAACCTTGACTTCAGAAGGGCAAGAATTAGCTGTGAGTACTCCTGAAAGCAGCAGAGAGAAGTGATGACATTGTTTTAAGGCCACCTTTCTCTAGGAAACCTAGAATCATGGGATCATTTAGATTGGAAAAGACCTGTGAGACCATTAAGACTAACCAATAATTGCAGAAAGTTTTTAATTTTTACTATTTGAGACATTCATTTCTTAAGAAGGCATCTTCAAAGAATTGTTATAAATATATTGAAATTTAAAAATTTAGGAGTTGCTTTAGTCTAATAGATGTAATGAAGAAAACAAATATTTCAGATTACCCACTTCTAAAGTTGTTAAATATGTTTACTTAAATCCTGTTCTTTATCTTCCTTTGAAAGATCTATGAAACACATATACAAAGCCTTTTCACATGAAGTGCTGAAAATAATGATGTCTGCAAATTCCTGTTCAAGCACAGTCAGCAAAGCTCCCTTCTTTACAAACTCTTTCAGATGGTTTGAGGCAACCTGCCATTTCTATGACTCTGTGTGAAATTGCAGTCATATTTTCCATGTTTTACAGTTTATGTTTCTCTCAGATTGTGGTGCTGAATTCTCCAAGAGAATAGTTTTAGTAGAGGCCACTGGACCCAACAATACCCCACTGATGTTAGTCTCGGTTTATCAGAGGAAGCAAGACCTTTTGTTCCTTTAAATAGGAGTCAGAGGATGAGCATCCCTGGAAAGGTTTCATTCACAGTCCGTGGAGAAGTAATTCAGAGCAAGAACTGGTAGCTGCAGGTCCCTGTCTGTCCCTTTGGCTGTGTAATGATTTCACATGGGCAATTGGTTTACCTGCCATAATTGAGACTGCTCCAAAGTCCTCTCAAGTCAGGCATTGTCCTCCTGTTGGGTTTTGGATTTAGCACTGGTAATTGTGCAGGACAGCTGAGGGTGGTAATGAATTTCAAAAATTCAGCTGGTTGTCCTGGTGTGTGGTGCTAAGGGATGTATGGTTGATTGATTTGTTTCTCTATGCTTAAAAAAAAGCATCTGCCATCATACAAAAACCAATGCAAGTTGCATTTTCAGAGAAGCTGAATTACAAGTTGGTATCTACTACAACCAGATTGAAAGGCAGATAATCCTAAACACATTCCTGAGCAAATGCTTCATCCACAGAGGCTCAAGAACTACAATAGCACCAATGCAAAGAAAGGCATAGATGACCTTTTTTCTGCATAGTCTATTGCAGTACCCTCTCAATTCTGTGATGTGCCTATCCAATGGTCTTTTCCTCAATCATCTTTAAATGTGATTTTTAAACTGGCTTAAAATCACTGCTGTTTCATTACCAATTAGTAGTATAAGCTTTAATTAAAGCTAGTGTAATTCCTTTTGTCAGAGTTCCACTAGGAATGATGGGCTGGAGCAAAGAGCGTGCTAAAATGATGGTAGCTATTATTTCTCCAATTAGTGTATTAATGAAAGTAAGGTAGAAATATTGCTCCAGGTACAGTACTTTTTATATATCTTTCACTAATACTGATATCCTCTCTGACTTCTTTTAAAGCAACTCATATAACCCCAAATCCTGGATGCTGTCATCCGTTGCACACTGGTATTTAAAATCAAAACCTGATATCTTTAATTGCTTCACTTTCAATTTCAAATGAATCTGTGCACAAGCCATTCTCTGAGTTTCCATCCCATTGAGTCCAGAAGGTATTCTGTCTATTTCATGCTTTCCTGCTTAAAGACACCTAGCAGGAATGACTAGCAAAGTTTTATGGGCAAATGAGGAAGTGATTTTTGTTTTCTCTTTTAGCTTGGCTGCTGGAATCCTGTAACTGGTCTGAATGGGTCACTAACAGACAGAAAGCTGGAGAACAACATGAGAGGAGTGGTTCTGCGTGTGGTGACTGTGCTGGTAAGCAGATGCTCATCCTTCTGCACTAGCAGGAATGCATTTTCTTCCTTTTGCCACATCTTTTTACTAAATGTGCGGTTTTACCAAGAAAGTAGTTGGTGTTAGAGGCTCTGATTTAAGCTGGTCAAAAAAACCCCAGAAAGATGGATATTTTCCACAAAATAAAATTGTTTATCAATACAGCACTTTTCAGAGTGAATCAAACACATTAGAACCTGTTTCTTCCACAGGCACATTCTAAATTAGGTAACACAAGCATGTGAGCTGATAAAGGGCAAGCTTCAACTGTTAGCTAAATCTACCTAGCTGAAGCTCTAAATAATTAAATTCCAATCACCTTGGCAAATTGTGTGCAGTCTAACACAAATTGTCGCACTCAGAAAATATTCAAGGTCAGCTTTGGTCAAGTAATGTTAGTTTGGTAAAACATCCACTGTCCCATGCTTGCTTTTTGTCAGCCAGGTTCTTCCCCTGTGTTAAGAAAAATTCTTGGTTTCAAGCTGAACAGACAATGTCTACTGGGATAGGAATTCATGTTATGAGGCCACTGTATTCCCTGCCATAAACCTAGCTTGAGGAGAAGTTTTTAAGAGTGAGGGAAAAGAAGGAAGAAAATCATATGAGACATATAACCCTCTTTGGACCAATGCCCAAATACAAAGTTGATCCAGGGCTGCAGAGCTGTCAAGGTTAGATTGAGCTATTTCTCTCTTGCTGCTCTCTACTTGTGTTTGAGTTGTGTGTCTAAAGGCGCAGCACTTTTTTTATTAACAGCAAGATGAGGAGTTTTCAGGGTTTGCATTGCTGACAGTGCATGATAAAGGGTCAGGGGTGGCAGGTGAAATCACCAGAGCGTGTTAGTGCCATAGACAGAGTAGTTTAATACCCCTCCAATTATTTTATGGATATTTAGACACCTTTACCTGTCAGGGTGAACATTCTGTTCCAGCTCTTAGTACATTAAAGAACTTCCTGTGGTAGTATCTACAAGATAAAACAAACCAAACAACCACAAGCAAAAAAACCCCACAAACCTAAAAAAGAACCCAAAGCCAAACTAAACAGCAGCAAAAGGCAGGCAAGGAAGAATGAATGCACTGAGAAAAAAAAAAAAAAGAAAAAGAAAAAAGAAAGGAGTAATAGAGAGGGAGAAGATTATACTTTAATTGCATGTTCATCACAATAGCATCATGGTGGCAGTGGTTGGTCTCTGTTTCACCTGATACTCCTATTAGTTGGTTCAGTATAATTATCTGTTGACAAAAATGATCTGTGGATTTTGCCTAGAAAAATAAATTTGAATTAGAGTATTAGCATTGTTTTTAGTAGTAGTTCTTCCCTCTCTCCCCACTGTTCCTGCTTTATCCCCAGTTATCTTTGTTACCTTGACAGAGAGCTGCTTCTTTCACATTATTATACCATGGATATATCAAATTGCAAAGATACACAAAAATAATTGCCTATGCTGGTAGGATTCTACAGTAATTATTAAAGCAAAGACAGAAATTTAAAGTTTAACACAGCACAGGGCATTTCAGTCTCCTCGCTAGTTTTATATCTTCTGGGAAGGACAATACTGGAGATTTGTATTTAACCTGTATGATGAAAATGTTTGATTCTTACCTTGGATGTGAGAGTTTTCACCAATTTCACCAATTAACTTTAGGGAGGGATTTCACCAATTAAAGATCACCACTAAAATGAAGTTATTTTCTCTTCCATCTCTCTCCCAGTTCTTCAATTTAGTCAGTACATTTCAGTTAAAAGTAAAGAATCTATACCAACTGTGAATTATTAGTTATTGTTATTAATTCTGCCATTTTCTAACAGAATGATCTTGATCCAGGGAAACAAGTGTTAAAATTAAATATTAATATATTTGAATATTAATAGGTTTCTTTTTCATTGAGAGTCGAGAAGGTTACATTAATTTATAAATTGGCTTTGTTAAAAGTTCAAATCTCTCATGCCTTTTTAGATAGCACCCCTTCTCCTCTTCCAAGTTCATTTTGTTATGCCTTCAGGTTGAAAAGGACATATTTTTAAATTGCAGTAGAATTTGAGAGGTTAGCAAATTGCAACACCTGGGTTTATATTGTGTTATACTAATGAAATTAAACCTTCTGGAGTCTGAAAATTATAAATGACTGTGATTTATTTCCTCAGTGTTTCAAAAAGCAAATGCTGAACAATTCCCATCATCCACATCCATCTACTAATTCCTTTCCCTAAGTAAGTGTAATAATTATGAGCTATGTACCTGCAGTCCTTAACCCAAATCTCTTTGTGAGTATGGCAGAATACAGCATAGCCCCAAACTGGAAATCATCTGGTTGCACTTGGCAGAGAATCCTGGCTCTTCTGCAGTACATGTGAATGCACTCCTTTGCTTAAATAGCAATAAGAAATATTTCTTTCTGGTTTGTTCTGAGGAGAACTATGGTCATGTTTGTCTACACATAATTCAGTGTTTTAATCTGCGTTGGACTAGTACCACATTTTCTACACGTTACTAAAAGACTTATTTTGTCCAACTTAAATATCAGATATCTCTGTCTTGGACTGCTTCCATACATGAAGCTGAAGTTTGAACTTTGTGTTTGACAAGTTGCTCTTAAGTTCAAGTCACTTGCTGGTGAATTTCTGAAATGTATTCTGAGTTTCTGAAATGTAGCTCAGTCAAAGGTCAGCATAGCTGTTCCAAACAAATTCAGAGTGTCTTGAATGAACAATTGCCCAAGAAAAAATTTAGCTAACTATCCATTTTGGCTGTCTCAATTTTTTCTCTTTTCCAGTTATTCAGTTTTATTAAAAAATACCTAAAATGCAGCAGATATTCTCATAACATCATTGTATTAGCCACAGCAATTACTGAATTATTCATATGAATATTAAGACATTGGAAATGGAATGATATTTGGTCCATTTGATGATGAATAGGCCAGCAGGTGTTTGTAAAATTGTATTTTCTTAAAAAACGCCCGTTGTTCAAAAAAGGAAAAAAGTTGGAATTTCTCTGTTTTAAAGCATTAAAACCTTGACTGAAAAGTACAGAGCCTTTCCTGAAAATGCATGAGGTGTAATATCCTAATGGCGCAAAAGATACTCGTAGCTCTACATGAAAATTCAAAACAGCTCCCGAACAGGAATGTATTTTCATATCTGGAGGGTCCTGAGAAGGCAGGCAGGATAAAGGAAAGACAGATAACAGCAAGCCAT
This sequence comes from Melozone crissalis, assembly GCF_028551555.1. Classification (NCBI taxonomy): domain Eukaryota; kingdom Metazoa; phylum Chordata; class Aves; order Passeriformes; family Passerellidae; genus Melozone; species Melozone crissalis. Next base: position 46,397,452 of record NW_026535784.1, on the reverse strand, counting down.
GCTGAATTATGCTCTGCCATACATCCCTGTACACAGTATCTCAAGAGTCATTACCCAGGTTACCTGCACAGAGCTGCAGGTTGGTCACCCTGGGCTGCAGGTGGGCACTGTGGGATGTGATGTAGTGAAAGGCAAAAGGGTAGATAAGCATAGAAAGAAAAAAAATTAAGAAACCTCATTTGAACCATGGAAAATGTTATCGTATGTGGACTAGTTTAATTCTCAGTGGTTGGTATTTAATTCATGAGCATTTGTTGCCCAGATTAGAAAAGAAAGAAATTTGAAAGCAGACAATGTCTTTAGGGACATTGAGCTGGCAGGAGGTCTGCATCTTCAGTCCCTTTTTCTGTTGAATTTACCACTCAGAGATGAAAAATAAGATATGAAGCTAAGGCCTGATTTTAAAAGCTGAAACTGTCTTTGGGATTTGAATTCCAATACTGGCTTAAAGGAAGTTAAAAAAAAAGTTTTTTCCAAAGCTGGAGTAACTTTCAGAGTGACTGGGAAAAGGACAGGCATAAGGAAGATGAAATAAGACAGTGTTTAAGCATATGCAGAGGAACAAACAGAAATGATAAAGCATTATAAATGTCAGGGCAGGAGCATCAGTGTATGACTGTACAATAAGATCAATCTCAGGAAAGATTCTGTGCAGGATACCTCATTAAATATTGAATAAATATTTTATAAAAGTGTTCAATAGTCTCATATATAATGCTTCTTATAATTTCTCCCAATATTTTTGGTGATCACTTTTCTCATGCAGTCCTGATCCCATCCCCCCATTTTCATATCTGAATGCTGTGGACTTCTGTAAAATCTCTTTATTCCATCAGGCAGTTCTATCTCTGCCCTAGTATCCACAATCTTTTAAGAACAATTATTACAATTGAGGCATGTATTAGGCTGTGTATATCTATCTATCTATCTATCTATTGGTATATTGGACTGCAGTAGTACCCAAAATAGGAACAATTCAAATCATTATTACAAAAACAGAAACTAATATTCCTTGACAGAGGCAGAACCTGTCTTCATATTCCTCTTGCAACCACCACGCCGTACAAGGGCCAAGTTTAAATTGCAACTGACTGGGCACAGGCCTTTTTTAATAGCTGTTTTATGTCCCTTTGAGCTACCTAGCTTGTATTAAAACAGGTCATAAACCTTACAGTTATTCACTACTGGGATCATTCATTTGACAAGCTTTAATCTCACAGCCTGCTGGGAAACCCAGCACCTATTTTTTTTTCAATTATTGTTATTCTCAACCCATTTTTCTAAGGTAGCAGGTACTATATACTAGATAAGGTGGTTATCAAGCAATTCAAATGCTTTGGGACCTGGCTGGGGCTGCAGTTTGGCAGCAAGGTAGGTGCAGTGCCAAGCCTGCTAGGACCAGGCTAACTCATTTCTATGTCAAGGGCTGTCTCTCAGGGCTTTTATCCTCTTGCTGACCCTTACCCATCTGCTCTGTGGGCACATTTGCATTCCAGAGCAATTCACACAGTTCACAGAAATTTGACTTTGAAACAGAAAGAGGCTCTTACTCTGGCTGCAATCATCCTTCCTCACTACGCAAGGTAGAAAAGGAGGTGAGCTGTGTGGCACAGCTCCTTATGGACAGGAGCCCTGGCAAGGCTGCTGGAGGGAGGGCAGTGTAGCTGCCAGCAGGTTAATGCACCCACACCACACTTGTGCTAATTCAGGTGTCTGAACTATCTGCATTAAAGCCACCATTGTACTCTTTAGACACACTCTGAAGCACCCCAATCAATTCCAATCTCAATCCATATTCCTGTCATACGGTTCAGAAGGAGCTGTTACCTGCATTAAGTTATTGTGGATTAAAATCAATACACAAAGCTTGGCAGCATTCTAATAGACCATTGCCATAGATTGCTTTGAAAGGAGTTTTAGTCCCATTGCTGAGAAATGGGAGGAAGAGGGGCTAAGTTTCTTTGTTCATTTCTTGTAAGTAGGCCTAAACTAAAAATCATAATAAATCTGGAAGTTACTATTTCACTCAGGAGGGAAACATACTCTTTGAAGTGCTGTAACTAAAAGACAAATTTCATGTCTAATTGATGACAATAAACAGATCAAAAAAGAGACAGACTACACATGGATAAGAATAGGCCAAATGTAAAATCCACTTATTATTGTACTCAATTTCTGGGATGTGAATTAATTTTTTGCTGTAGAAAAGGTGACATTTCTGTTAGTACAACTGACTTTCTAATCAATCTGTTTGAAAAGCACAGGATCAGAGAATGGTGGGCTTTGGTGCCAATACAGTTACACAGCCCATTTACTTGGCACAATATTTACTTATCCAAGATCTTGTAGATTTCAATCTCTCATCTATGTTTTAGTTTTATTAAGGGGTGGGGGCTGTGTTATGTTTTGCAGCAATGTTATTACTGTTGATAGTGGGAGAATTTCTGCAATGAAGGAATTAAATGTTTCAATTAAATGTTGGTCATTGACTCTAACATGAATAATGTACATTGTTGTTCGATTAAAATAACAAGCTGCTGTGCTGTTCCTAGCCAAATAAATTCCCCAAAACAGCAATCAATAAAGCAGTTGAGGAAATCAGGTATTTGGGACTGCATATTTCACCAAAATCTTTTGGGGAAGGAAATGCAAAATACCTAACATATAAAAGGGGGCCAGTCATTATTTTTTCTGTCAAGGAAAAAGCGATTTTGCCTAGCAACAAGACAATAGCATCTTGTGCTTGAAAATATTTGGTTCTAGGTTATCAGACTTAGTGTTTCTTGTTGGTTATAATGGCCGTGCTTGGTCATCCAGCAGCCATTGGAAGGAATTTGAGAAATCTAGTAATAAGTGTGAATTTCAGTTTGGGGAGCAGTTTCTTAACATTTGCAGGGGAATGGGAGTTTTTAAAGTGTCATAGTGAATATTTGCTTCATGAGATTGCCAAGACTCAGCCTGGGCTATTGGAATCACTTAATGTGCCTGTCCACTGTTTCTAGAGTCAGTGTCAACCACACATGGACGGTCTTGCCCACAGCTGAGCTTCATTTCTCGCTTTCTTTTTTTCTTTTCTTTCTTTTTCTCTCACTACTTTCAGTGGAGAAAGAGGGAAATTTTATTGAATGTAGAGTTCTATTGAATGGAGTGTCGCTATGAGAGTATTATATTCCAGTGTGTTCAGAAATTTTTGATGAGTAGACACAGAGGTCATTTTCATATGCTTTATGAATTCTAACCACCCATATAATTACCTAATTTCAAAACTCTCTTCACAGAATGGTTTAGATTGGAAAAGACCTTTCAAATCATCAAGTCCAATCATTAACCCAGCTCTGCCAAGGCCACCACTAAATCATGTCCCAAAGTCCCAAATATCTCTAACATCTGCTAATGTCTCCAGGGATGGTGACTGCACCATTCCCCTGGGCAGCCTGCTCCAAAGCTTGACAACCCTTTCAGTGAAGGGATTTTTTTTTTCTATATCTATCAAAGTAATTCACCCCTGGCACAACTTGAGGCCATTTCCTCTCATCCTATGGTTTGTTTCTTGGGAGAAGAGGCCAATTACCACCTTGCCATAACCTCCTTTCACGAGCTTGTAGAGAGCAATTATGTCCCCCTGAGTCTCCTTTTCTCCAGGCTAAACCCCTCCAGCTCCCACAGACCTCCAATTTGTGTTGTAAATCCCTGTAGTGATTAGCTTCTCTAACCTCAAAAGCCTTTTTTTTGCCCAGTATTTTCTGTATAGTACCCTGGCTAGGAAGTTTCTGTCCATGCTAAGGGGTAAAGAGGATTTAGCTGACCAGGAAAATAAGCCAAAGCTTTCTGGTTTGCTTTTGCTTTTTCATTTCATCCTAGCTTTTTTTGCATTTTTATATTTAGAACAAGCAAAATAAGTGCAGCAGACCAGTGTATCATAGCTCCATATAATTTTTATCCTGAAATAGACAGAAGCCACAAAAAAGCCACAGAATCCACACTTTTAATTGGAGAGAAAATCTATCTTATTTACCAGTGATGTCCTAATGAGGTGGTGGAAATGGGTAAAGTTATGAAAAGCTGAGCTAAGACCACTACTTCCTTGTAAACAGCCCACTGAACACAACTTTTTTCTTCCTCACATGTATTGAATTAGAGTGCTGTATTTAAGATCTGAATGAAACTTTTCTGTTCTTTCAATAACATTTTCTGTAATTTGTGCAAAAAGAAAGCTTCTTTACAAAAATACTGGATCTTTAAAACTCCATTTTCATTGAGGAACTAAAAGATTATTATCAAAGCTTGGAATTTAAAGTCACTGTTAAAGTCATGGCTAAAAATCATCCCAAATAGAGACTCTAGGTTTAGGGAACTGAACTTTTGAAAAGCAATCATTATCTTGCTCTCCCTCCCTGCCTCCTCTAAGGCTGGAATTTATTGCTTGACTTTATCATCCACATCTGTAGCACAGCTACAAACAGATGTTTCTCTTTGATTGTCTAATTAATTAACACAACCAAGTTAAACTCAGCGTAATTGTTCTTTTCTGCTATTTAGTTTGAGTATTGCTCCTTCTGTTTCCAGGCGTGAAGGTCTTCTGTGCCCAACAGCTTTTCTCTCCTATTTTTAACTTTATTAGGGGGTATAGTAAAGAATGTAAAAAAATTGCTTCAAACCAGATATTTTATCCGAATTATTGACATGTCTGAGAATTTCATCAGAGTAAACAACAACTGTATTTTGTACTTTTAAGTCTTAGATTCTCGAAGCATTTAGCAAATTGTCCTGGTTCTGGCCAGGATCCAATTAATTTTTGCAGTACCCAGGAGGGAACATGACTAGGACCCACAGGTTATGTTATGCCATCTCACATCAGTTTCCAGGGATGCCAGGAATGTTAAACTGTATCAGTCTTAATATGTAGCATATTGTTAACCTCAATCAGTCTTAGTTTGCGGCTTCGTCTTTAAAATGTGTGATAATAGGGAAATTAATGGGGCAAACATTTTCTTGAGCTTCTTCCCCAAAGTTATTTGTACTATTATGTCGTCTTTCCAATGCTTTCCCTCTTTTATACCATGTTGCCTTAATCTTGGGCTCACCTTTACTGTTCCTAAGCTGTGCCAGTCTAGCATTTTGCAGTTTCTCTTGCTTGGGGGACCTCTGAAGCCAGATTTAATCTTCCTAAGCATAAAAAGCAATAGGCATAGCTTCACCCAGTATAACCTTCACCTGTTTGCTGCTGACCTTCTATTTGCTGCAGGTGGTTTTGGCTGTGTGGTGCGTAACTGTCCACCACAGTTAACCCACAGTCCTGTGTAAAATGCACCAAGTTTTAAACCCATCCTCCTTTGGGTCAGGGCAGCACAGCTTTGATCCCAAGAAGAAACCAGGCAGTGATAACTGTGGGGCTATTTTTGAGAAAAAGGCTTTATCACAGACTTAGTAGTACTGCATTCAGTTGACATCCAGGAAAAGGGGCATGTTGAAGGTAAAGTGGAATGAAAATAGCCCCTCTCTTAAAGGACTTCCACTGAGGTTGGATGAAAAACCATCCCCTAAATATATTGGATGTCCACGTGGTTCAGTGAGGCAGATCATCAACCTTGCAAAAACAAGAAGTTAAGGGTGTGCAACCCATTCATTTTCTTTCATTTTTCTCCTCTATCATCAATGTTGTAACTAGTTTTCTTCTCCAGACCTCCCTGGCTTTACAGGCTGTGAAGTCTGCTCTTGCCCCACAGAGGCTCATAAATCCCCCAGAGAGGTGACTCCAAGAGAAAGAAGAGGAGAAGCAGGAGCAGTGGCCTTCCTGGGATCACTTCCCTGCATTCTGGAACAATTTAGGTCTGAAGGGACCCTTGGGTGGCAGCTCTGTGAAGCAGGGTAAATGTTAAAGCAGGTTGTTGGAACGCTGTCCAGGGGAGTTTTGAGCATCTCCAAGGAATGACAATTGTATGGATTCTCTGATAAAGACCTTCTTAAATAGTCTGAATTAACACTTACTTTGGAGAGAAAGTGTATCAGGGTTTTCCTGAATTTACTTGGGTCAAATAGAACCTTCATCATCCGGGTGAGTTTTCCCACCTCCAAAATCATCAGTTAGCTCACCAGATTTTCACACCTACTTTCTGCAAGCTCATCATTGTCCTTGTTGTTTTGCTATGAGTATTTTCTTTCTGCAAGTTCAACTTTCTCAAGGATGGAGGCAATCATTTTAACATCCATGCTGTAGGAATGTATGCAGCTTTCCATAGCTCCCATAACACCCTCCCAGTGCAAAAAAGAAAATAACAACTGACATAGTTCAAGCTGCAGCATTTATAAAGGGAAAAATATCAAGACAAATATTTTTGTCCTCTTTCAATGCATTCTTAGAAATGTAAACAATTGCCCATAAAAAGAACGTGGCAGTAGATTGGTTTTGTTTTGTTTGGAATGTGATTAAAGGGTTTGCTTGTCCAGACTTCAGCAAAAATTGCAGAATGTTAGTTGCTTTGCATAAAGCTGATTGACTGTTTATATTTCATTACATATATATATATATAGGATACTGGACATTAGGTTTTTTTGTAAATCTCTCAACAACAAACAGCATTACATTGCTTAATAAAGGACTATTAAGCCCTAATAAGGATATTAGCTGTGACAAACTGCATTTTAAACAGCATATTAAATCACTACAATGAGCAACTGGATAGAAAATTAATTTTTGAGCAACTATTTTCTAAATAATTTAGTGAAAAATATTAATAGTTTCTAATATGAAAATTATCAACTTCTAAAACATCCTTGGTACACATAAATATTTATAATTTTGTGCATAGTGTGTTTAGATTGATGAACTACCATTTTTATTTGTTGCAAAAACATTTCTTCCCTGTAATTTTGAGTCCATATTATGGAATCTATCATTCAGGTGATCAGCAAACCTGAATTCACATTTGTGCTCTCATTTCAGAGAGGCTTTCATCAACTTAGACTCAATTTCTTCAATGTCCTTGGTATGTGGGCACTTGAAAACTACTTTAAAAATTCATTTTACTTTCTCTCCTCCATTTTTAGTAAATTTCACTGGTCTTGGATACTATGGAAGAAAGAAATTCTATCTGACAAATAGAAATGATAACTTGACACAACTTGAGACAGTTCACTCTTGACTTTTTTTTTTTTTTTAATCAGGGGTGGGATTGTGTGGTTCATTTTCTATTTGGGTTGGGGTTGGGTTTTTTCCTGGATTTCCTTGAGTCAGAAAAGAACATCCTGCCAGTGCAGTCTGGTTGCATCCTTTCTTCTTTGGCAGCATCCTCAGCATGTGGCTGTCCTTGAGAGTATTTGCTCAAGCATTTACAAAAGATGCTTTCTTATTTCAAAAACATCCAGCCTGCAATTCAGTGATACCTGTTCATATAGAACGACATTCCAGCAAGCTAAAATATCAGTGAGGTATAGGATTAGTGAAAAAAATGGTAAAAATACTGTGGCTTCAAAGTGATTCAGAGATATAAGCAGTAGAATAATAAAGAAATATTTTAAATGCCAACAACAATGCCACTACATGTAAAATGAAAGTTTGGACCACAAACACTGCAACAAATCAATTCTGTTTTCTTCTCTCTACCTGTCGGTTTTGCAGACCAGAACAAAGTGGTCAGGGAGTAGTGTCATGGGCTTGTCCTGGCCAAGCTATGGCAAGTCAGAACTCACTTTTTTGCACCTTAGAATAGATGTTTCTGTTAACCTTATACAAAATTACAGCACGATGTAATGAATTAAAAGAAAAACATGTAACATATTTAAAAAACTACCTATGTGTTACAGCACCTTAATGCTTTTGGGGATGAGTTAATATTTTGCTGTACTTAGATCAGACAGATGTTTTCAGAGAAAATAAAGAACAAGCCTAAGTGAAGTCCATCTATGGCAAATATATATTTTTTGTCTTTAGAAATATGATCTGGGTTTTTTTATCCTTTTGGGAAAAAAGTACAGGGCAATGTCTAGAAATTAATTGTGCAACAGGAAGACTAACAGAGCAGGGCAGTTTCATAACAAAATAGAGAAAACTATTACAAGTCTTTAAAAAAGTAAGAAAAGCATGTTGTTGGAAATCTGACCTTTCAGTATCAGCTTTTGGTATCTATTTCTATCCTTTATGACAGTTATCTTTTAGATAATCATTCTCATAGACAGCCTTAATTCCTATAATTGATTGTCCCTAAACTAATCAAATGGAGCTTCTTTGGATTGAACTATTGAAGTTTACCTGGCCTATATTCAGGTTATAGTAGAAGGACAAGAGCAACACATGTTTTAGTTTACCATGCTTTTCTTTCCTTACAACATGAATTTGTGGCTGCATTAGCTACAGCATTTGCCCAGCTAGTGGAAAATGGCAGTGCTATAGAATCCTCCATATTTATGGACAGATATGGAGTGTATGTCTGTCCTGCTGACCATAAGTGTGGTCAGCAGGCATTACTAAAAAGCATTCAGTTGAAATGTTACAGCAGAAAATCTACAATATTTACAAAAATCTACAAAATCTTCTGCAATATATAATAGAAAATAAAATTTCTCTGTTGAAGGAAATCCAAAACAAAATAGCATATTGTAGAATGTAGGGGGCGCTGCTAACAAGGTATTTTAGGAAAGTTTTGTATAAATAATATTTTAATAGTTCCTTCTTTAGTTCAAAAAAAATCCAGCAGCCAAACACGACATATAATTGCTTTATTAATAGATTCCTCCTTTGTTTTTGTTTATTTTTTTGTTTAGGAAGAGCCCTTTGTCATGGTGTCTGAAAATGTCCTGGGAAAACCAAAGAAGTATCAGGGCTTCTCAATAGATGTGTTGGAAGCCTTGGCCACTTACCTCGGCTTTAAATATGAAATTTATGTAGCACCAGATCACAAGTATGGGAGTCCTCAGGATGATGGGTCATGGAATGGCCTGATAGGAGAACTGGTGTTCAAGGTAAGGTCACTAATCATTTACTCAGTCATAATGTGTGATAAAGTTAAGAAATATGTGTTATATTCTGTTTGCATCAGCCAGTAACCTTTTTTTCAGGTAGTTGATAGCACTTTGTTTCTTGCACTTTGCCCGCACTTGGATGGCGTGCATTGGATAGCACTTAAAAAGCTGGAAATTAAACTTGTTAGTAACTGTTTAAGAAGCAGGGCAATCTCTTTTTTTTTTTCAACCAAAGTAAAATCTAAATTAAACTTGTTAGTAACTGTTTAAGAAGCAGGGCAATCTCTTTTTTTTTTCAACCAAAGTAAAATCTAAATGTAGTCAAATAATGGGATGCACAGCATCCTAATTAGTTTGGCAAGTCCTGACACAAATGAGTTGAAGAGGCTGTTCAAAAGAGGAAAAATTGGTGTTGCAGTAATTAGTGATACATTACATAAATAATGTATAGCACTTAGAAAAATGTTGGTGTGATGAATACATGAAGAATATAATCAACAGAAAATGTTTTATTGATATATAACAACAACACATTATGCAGATGTATGGATCAAGAGTAATATATTATTATCTATTCTGTAATTAATAAACCATTTAGTCTACTTAATTTGACATTAATTGTTCAATATTATAAATAAATTTAACCTAATGCATATGCAATGTTTTTCTTTTTTCTTTTTGCCCACTCCTTGCATCTTATCTGTTTGGAGTTTCTCCCATTGAGAGAGAAAAGACTAGGCAGACTTTATTCTGCTGGTGCCTCATTTACACTGTGAATATGCGTGTTTTATTTGCTCTTAATTAACATGTGGGGGTAGCTTTTACAGCTGTAGAGTCCTACATTTGTTGTGCTTCCTTGAAGAACTGCAGTAGATATTCATGTAAATAACTTAGACATTGGCTATAGAGGTGTTTTTCCAAACCTGCAGGTGGAATTTAATTCATAAGCACAGCTAACAGCAAGGAGAGCTGTGGTAAGATACAGGACTTATGTCTTTCAATAAAGGAAGAGAAAATAATATTTTTGGGGAAAAAAAGAAAATATTATCCTCCGTGGGTTAAAAATTACTGATAGGTTTAACCTATTCTGCCTTCCTGAGCAGCAGGAAACCTGTTGCAATGAAAAAACCCAGCTACTCATTCTGTACCCATATCACCTTTCATACACCTATGCTGTAATCATAAACTTCCTTTGCCATCTCCCTATGTCCTTATGAAGCTGGAAGCTGGAACTGTGTATTCACAATTTGAAAGCTGGACACAGCTAGAAAAGTAGATTTTTCCATCACCTTCTAAACCTTGACAACTAAAAATCTGTCATCTGATTTTGAGACGTAACAACACAATGGCCCATTGATTTTTTTTTAACCTTTCTTTCTGCCTCTAAATCTGATATTATGCTACACCCTGTTCTCTACGGTGCTCATCAGAACACTGCATAACACAGACTGGAGGGGACTTAATTCTAGATGGTCTGGAAATGGAAGTGGGCCTGGAATGTTGTTGCAATGGATGATTGCTAAGGCAGAACTCCTAACAACCCAAATGGCTCCAAGGAAAAACACGTATGGCGCTCTTGTTCCCTTGGCAGGCAGGGATTCAGAGGAAGAGCCCACTGAAGGTGGTGGCAAGCCAGATCTGTAAATCCATGTCTCAAGTGCAACAGATTTACCAGCCTGCTGTGATTTTGCTGTAAATGAGTCTTCATGGGTATGAAATCTTTCTGCACATCTACAGTGTATGAAGGGTTAATGGAGCTGCATTTGGAATTCAAAGCCAACATTTTCCCTATACTGTGGCAGTGTATAATTTTTCATCTTCCTTACCCTTACATAATTAATTAGCAGTAAAGGTTCACTGTGTCCTCCTCTCCTTTTCTCTGTCCCTCTTAAGGAAAAAGAACCTCAGGGCGAGCAGCCAGTGTCTGTCTACCCCTGACCAAGTGCAAGCTGTTCTTGGAAGGCTGCTTTCTTATTTACTGTGAGCTGCGTTCTGCCCCCAGAACTCACATTTCCATCCGCTTGGCAACTTCATCAGGGGAAGTACAGGAGCTGAGAATAGTTTTAAATTAAAGGCCTAACCTGAGACACAGCATTTCCTTGTTTTCCCAACCAAGTTGTACATGATAGTCTGGCCAACAAGTGGAGGAATTCCAGAAACAGTGGGAGTACTCTTTGCCTGTTAGTGTGTCAGCCAGGAATGAGTTCTGCAAGAGACAAGTCTCACTCAAAGGTAATGGAAAATAGCTGCCTTCTCTTTTTGAGTGCACAGAATCATACAGCCATTTAGCTTGGAAGAGACCTTTAAGATTATCAAGTCCAACTGCTATCCAGCACTGCCAAGTCAATCGCTAAATCAGGTCCCAAAGTGCCACGTCTTCTTGTCCTTTCAATACCTCCAGGGAGGGTGACTCCACCACTTCTCTGGGCTGCCTGTTCCAATGCTTGGCCACCTTTCCAGTGAATTAAGTTTTTCTAACATCTCCTGGCACACCTTGAGGCCATTTCCTCTTGTCCTATTTCTTCTTGCTGGGGAGATCAATCCCTACCTCACTGCAGCCCCCTTCCAGGTAGCTGTAGAGATCATCTCATTGAGGAAAAGGTGTCTTTGGCCACTCCAGAAGATGTGCCATGTGAAATAGCAGTTGCTGTAGCAACCACATGATTTCTGTGCTCAAGATCAATATTCACTGCTTACATTAACCATCTTCAGCATGCAGCAGTCTCTGGTGCAGGTCCTGGTATCAGAGAGAGCAGTCCCAGGCTGATCTTGTTTGCAGCAGCGCTGCTGGAGCTGGATGGCAGGGCAGGAGCCCAGCTGTGCCAAGTACATGCCCTGGGCCAGCAGCTGGCTTCAGAGACATGACATTGTGCCTAGCTCACTCTGTTCCAGCTTTGCACACCAGGTTTCTGTTGGCTGCTAAAATAGGAGCTGGAATCAGCAGAACATAGTAAGTGATCTTTAATCTGAATTTGGAAACAAATTCAAGCCTCCCCTCCTTTGATTGTCAAGACTTATGTTAGGGACACAAATGATCCATGCACCTTTTCTAGTCAAAATACTCTGAATGTAACTCTGCAATACACAGATTTCTGTTTGCTAAACACCTGAACCAAGTGGTCTTCAGAGAATAAATGCTCTTTGAGAGTGCTCTTGCCCTCTCCTGTCAAGTGACCAGGGCTCTCACTGCATCTTGTAGAGCTTCATCTCACAAACAGGATTAGTTCAGAGAGCAGCAGCCCTCTGTGGAGAGGCTAAAACCATCTCAAGGGAGCAGTGCTTTGCCACAAATCTTTCTCTTACTGTTAATTATCTGTCTTCTCAGAGTGATTCCTTTCGTTGCCCTCTATCCGGATGGCCCGAGGGATGAGCCTGTGTGACAGGCAAGAGAAGTGGCTAATGCCACTTCTGGGAGAGCACACCAGGCTTTCCAGCATTACTCTGGGCTTTCTGGTGATATTCACATTCATCAACCATTGCTATTCACATCTTGCCATGCTACCTTGATTGTGAGCATTTTTTTCCAGTGAGGAGCCATGAGGAAGCAAATAGCCTAGGGAAAGCAGCCTGATTCCACTTAGGTCCACCAGGAAAGGAAAAATACATGCTTAATAATTTCTAAGAGAAACTGAAAATCAAGTGGAAGCCTCTTATGAGGCTCTTTTTCTATTGCACCTTCTTAAAGGGTGCAACCTTCTTAAAGGGAGAAACCATACAGGAAGGACAAAGCGAGACAAGAAAAAATAATAGTTGAGTAAAAGGAGAATTATTTGGATCTATGTGCGTTAGCTTGAGTAAAAATGTCTCTCTGATTGGTTTTTGCATGTCCATATTAATAACTGCGTAACATGGGACTGTGTTTTATCACTTCTAGCACTTTTTGAAACTTGATTCAACATTGAAAATGGATAAAGTGAAGGCACTCACAGGACCTGTTTAGAATAGATGAATTTATTTTCCCTGTTCTTGATGATGAGCCACAGGAAGATTGCTTTCCATGTGTATGAGATGTGCTTGCTACAGCAGTAGCTTAGGGACATTTCAGGGATTTCTAGGCTTTGCTGATAAGCTGGTTCTGTGACACCAGTAGCAGTGCTATCAGACCCTTTAGGTCATTTCTTTTGGATTTTCTCATTCTGGTTATGTTGCTCTACAATGGCCTCAGGAGAACTGGTGCTAAGGAAGATAAATATAAATTTCTATGCAGGTCACACAGAGCAAAGTAATGCCCTCTGCTGTTTTTTCAATATGTTTCAGGAGTCAGAGTTTCATTCATGAGAAACGTGTAAGACATATGATGGTTTTTTGATTTTGGCACTGCAAAAACTTAGTGAGTGGAGAGCTATGCATGTTTATAATTCAGCTTGGCAGCTTTATATCTAAATATTGACATAATTGCGTGCATTTGCCTTTCTGTCTCAAAAGCACTAAGTGAACCTTTACTTCTTCAAACTGATGTCTTCTCTGATCCAATCTGACATGTTAATGACAAGCTTTTAATTTTTTTCATCTTCCAATTTTGAAACAAGATGACAGAATCTATATGTAATCAAGGATGCTCACTATCAGTAAATGAAGTATCAAGTGAAGCTTAAGCTTGGTTTTGTGCTAAAAGTGTGGTTTTCTGGGAAACTGGTGTTTATGATCCAATTTAGTAAGGATATGAGTTTACATATTTCAGTGCAGCTTTTTTTCTTTTTTTTTTTTTTTTTTGGAAACAGCTAAACACCAGAGTGCTAAAGAAGTCAGGATTTATCTCTCTCCTTTCTGTTTTTCATTTTACTACCTCTCAAGAAATAAAGACGTATGGAATCCCAGAATGGCTTAAAGATCATCTCATTCCAACCCCACTGCCATGGGCAGGACATCTTTCACTAGATCAGGTTGCTCAGAGCCCTTCCTTGAACACTTCCAGGGATGGGGCATCCACAGCTTCTCTGGGCATCCTGTTTCAGGGTCTCACCACTTTCACAGTAAAGAATTTCTTTCTAATATCTAATCTAAACCTTTCAGTTTGAAGACATCTCCCCCCCATCCTGTGACTCCAGGCCATTGAAAAAGATCTCTCTCCATCTTTCTTGTAGGCTCCCTTCAGGTACTGGAAGGCTGAAATTAGGTCACCTCAAAGCCTTAATTATATATGTAGCATATAAAGTAGCAAGACATAATTATAGCACAGTTGTTGCTGCAGTAGAACAAAGGAAATGCAACATTTCCATTAGCACAATGTTGTTCCACTGTCAAAATTGGTTGATAACTGAGGTGGAACCATAATTCTGGGGAATGTGGAGGGACTGCTTCCCAGAGATGCAGATTAGAAGGAGTATTTCCACAGATATCATGGTGTCTCATTTTTTTGCTTAATTCTCTTCAATCTATTTAATGGGAAAAAAATGTGTTTTGCTGTAAAAAGGGGGAGAAAAGCAGAAAATAATTCTGTTAGTCATACCGTCAACTCTTCTTTGGTTAAAGTATCTTCACTGATGTATGTTGCTTTTCAGTAGAGAATCTTTAATCATCTTACAGATTGCAATTTGAATGAGAAGCTCAATGATCTAGTATGAAGGGGAAGTATTTTAGTAAAATACTGATAATTAGTAACCCAGCTAACCTAATAAGCAGCAGCTGAGTCTAGGAGGTTTTATTTTTCCACCCCTGAATTCCTATTTTGCCTTTTGATACACATTCAGGGGGAAAGGCACACATCTATGCTATTCATTAAATGCAATCATAATTTCTCGTTTGACAACTATCAGACTTGTGTGTTTGTAAATTATTTTAAAAGCATATTTATGTTAACAGTAGTGGAAAACAATTCAAATGCTGGCTGGTTTGCATCTTGCTCATTGGAGCAAGGGCTTGACTGTCAGCAGGTGCTGTGAATCACTTGAGTCACTCATTGAGCAGAAGGTTTGTAGTGAGGGGATAGGGAGACTCGGATAACCTGAATGAGTCTTATCCATGGATAATTCTAATTACTGACTGAATTTTCTGCTGCCCATGGGCAAAGAGCAGTTGTATCATCACTCACAAAATTGTTAGGAAGGGACCTGAAGTGAATTCATGAAGCCATGCCTTCAGCTGTGCTCATCAGCACAGCTTCACTTATGACTCCAGAGAACTTAACACACAAATTAAAGCTGAAGCTCTAATTCATAGCTTTTAAGAAAATCAATATTTTCAAACCCTTTTTTTGTCCAAGTCATCAGGCTTCCAGCTGGGCTCTGCCACTTTCTCAATCCAGTGAACAATCAATATAAAGTAACATCATTTAAGCTGAAGTCTTAAGAGCACTGTGATTGTGCATTTGTGCCATGGGCTGCACAGTGCTTTGCACATCATATTAAAAGAGCCCAGCTGATTTACAAAATTTTCTAGTCAGTTTCAGCTGCTATGCCTTCCCACTCAATATTTCAAATCATATATCTAAGGAACTAGGAATCTCTGCCTTCTTTGGGCAAGAAGAAAGAAATTCAAGAGAGTTAATAAAATTTGACTGAGTACTTTCAAATTTTTGTGCTCTCATCACCCCCTTCCAAAGGATCACACACTTCTTTAGGCAGAACAAAAATGGATTAAATCAAGGTAGTACAAGTTTAAATATTTTAAGTACTCTTTTGTCATACTAAAACATCTAGAATTCACAGTCTTATTGCTCAGTCTTTGGGCTTTTAAAAATCGTATTCATATGCCTGCTTTAAATAACCTTTCTTGTTTTCAGTGAAGCTCTAATTGTACCTGTAAAAAGTACAGTAGCACCTGCTGTACTTGTGTCTCGTGTCCCTGGAGACCTCATACATACTGTGAAATACAATGATTAGATCAGGAAATGTTACTCATCCTCTTTTCATGTGAAATGTGTTCTTTAAATTACAAAAAAAAAGAAAAGAAATGGCACAAAGCAAGTCCAGGCTAGCTGCATGACAGATTGGCATTGCTGGAGGAATTGCTTGTCAGTAGGATACAGAGGAATTAATCGTAAAGGAACTGAGTACAGGATCTGCCCTTCTGCACTTCAGACTCTGTAGATAAAATGGATGTTTTATGGAATTTCAGGTGCTCCTAGGGTAGTAGCCCTTTGTCATGATCATCAAATCATGAAAATATTTTATAAATTTGGCTCTATCAGGCAACTAATTTCCTACGATTGGATCTGCACGAAATCTGACTTTTGCCACAATGCCAGCGATGGCTTTAATAAGCCAGGTTGACAGAAACGACCAAACATAGATTTCCTCCAGGTATTACCTGTGTTTGTAGTATTTTGATTTCTTGGAAAATAACAACAAGGAGAGCTGATGTGCCAGAGTCCACCAAGTGAGGTTTGCTTGCAGAAACCAAGACACATGGTTGATCTAGCCTCAGTCACCTCTCTGTGCTCACATGTATGAGGCTGAAGACCTCGGTCTTGGCATCTGATTCTCCCTAAGCTTAGGTGCTATAAATCACAGAGGAGCAAAGATCTTTTTTGTGCAGCTCCTGCTTATCCGTGTTGTGTTTTCCTCCTCCCCTCAGAGAGCTGACATTGGGATCTCTGCCCTCACCATCACCCCCGACAGGGAGAACGTGGTGGACTTCACGACGCGCTACATGGACTACTCGGTGGGCGTGCTGCTGCGCAAGGCAGAGAAGACAGTGGACATGTTTGCCTGCCTGGCCCCCTTCGACCTCTCCCTGTGGGCCTGCATTGCTGGCACGGTGCTCTTGGTGGGGCTCCTGGTCTACCTCTTGAACTGGCTCAACCCCCCGCGCCTTCAGATGGGATCCATGACCTCCACAACTCTCTACAACTCCATGTGGTTTGTCTATGGATCCTTCGTGCAGCAAGGTAAGAGACAGAGGGAGGCTCTGCCTCTGAGAGAAAACCTGCCTGTCCTCCCCATTGTGTAGAGACCTTCCTCTCCCCTGCCTCTCTCCCACAGCCCACAGGGAACTGGGAGCACTGGAAAGCCTTGTGCTGAAAGATTTTCTAGATATTTAGCTGCCCTATGTGGATCCCTGAAAATTTCAGAGCACTGCATGCCAGCTTGTGATTTGTTGTTTTGTTATTACAGAAAGGTGATTTTTCTCAGAGTCAAAAAAGATTTTTCTCTGCTCATCAGTTGCTGGAGAATTATTCAACATTAACAAGTGCTATGTTCTTACCCAGTCAGACAGAGAATTCCTGGATTTGGGGTTTGAACTAAGTTTAGACTAGTCAGCAGTGCTAAACAATCTTACTTTCCTCCCTCTTCTGATTTATTTCAATTTTCCTATCTAATATTTAGATTAAAGCTTCTCTGGCCTTCCTGATTGCTTTCTCAAACCCATCTAGCATCTGGTGTAGCCTAGGCTACTCCCCAATTCTGCTTATATTCCCAAGTCCTCCACAATGTTCCTCTTCTGGCATGGTTTTAACCATGCATCCTGAAGACATCAGAGACTGCAGATCTTGGCTGGGTATATACTGCTAGGGATTCTGGTCTACAAGCTGAGGTTGTAGAGCAAAGTGCAATAAGAAGACACACCTTAATAAAAGAGAAAAAGGGGATTTAGGCTCAAAAACAAAACAGAATGAATGACTTCTTGCTTATCCATGTAATCGTTCCTCAGTCACTGCTGGCACTGCAGGTACACCTGTTTTAATTTCACAGAGCATCTGCTGTACAAAGAGCCATGGCCACTACAGCCCCAAACTTGCAGACAGCTCTTTGTATTTTAACCTGAATGCGGATGGAACACTGTAGGTAAAGGTGTCATATTTACATAAAAATGGCAACATGTGATTTAGCATTACATTATTTATTTTCAAAACAATCAGATTATATCCATAAAAGCTAAAGGTATCCATCAAAATCAAGTATGAAACTCCTAGAATGGAAAAAAAAGCTAAAATAATGTCACTATCCAAAAAAACAGAAGAAAAGCTTAAGCTGAGACAGGGGTAATTTTAAACACATAAGCATAGAGACATTACTTCTAAAATTATCATTTGCATTGAGCAGATGGTCAGTTGAGGAGAGCTGAAGAGATAGTTTCAGGGATTTTGTGATTTTTTTTTTTCTAATAAATAAAACCTAAGACTTCAGAGTAGTTGAGACCTATGGAAGTTTTTGGAATGTATGTGGGTGGGTTTATAAAGCTCTCTTTCTGTCCAAAATATCCCCAGTGTAAGTGTTTAGCAAATCCAGCTGTGAGGGAGCAGCTGGTCTGTTACAGAATGAGACTCATTACATCAGTCTTCCTGTTAGGTTAGAACTTGAGAATTAGTTTCTTTACTGCATGAATGTGAGCCTGATTCCACACAGGTTTATCAGCCTGAGCATCCCTGCTGTACTCCCAACAGGAGCCCCTGAAAGCTTTCTAGGAGACTGCCCAGCTGAGGTTCAGAGGAGGCACAAGTGGTTTAACACACCTCAGTCTGAACAATTGTCCCCTGAGTTGTTTGCGCCGTGTTTCTCCAAGGAAGTCTGTATTTCATGAAATTTCCTAACTTATGGGTCCAGAGTAGTAGTCCACAAAGGAGTCCTTGGATAGATGCTCAGTTAGCTTAACAAAAAAATGGTTTTTTGACTAATCAATGAAAATGAGTGCTTAAGGAGGGCTTAGAGAGAAACCTTGAATTCAGCATGAAACTGGGGAAGAAGTTAGATATAAATAAGGAGGACCAGGTTGCAACAATACCAGAATTCAATAGGGAAAAAATAAAAGGGAATTTAAGCAGATCAGCATCCACTCCCTGTGGTAAGAGGTGTTGCACATGAGGTGCAGCTCAGTAAAACCTGCTGGTGGTGCAAAGCATCTGGGGCACCAAAACTGCTGTGTAATGTCAGAAAAAGAAATTCACAAAACTGGGAAGGTGGGAGGAATTAGTTACAGGGAGAGAGGGACACCTTACCACTCTACCATGTGAATTTTCAACACAACTCTATGGAATTCTCTAGAATAAAGTAAAATATTCACTTGGCTCCTAGTGAGTGAGGGAAAGCAACAGACATGTATCTATAGTTTTGCTCTCCTTCAAACAACAAGCAGAACTCTCGTGAAGTATATAGAAGGAAAAATGAAACATATTGAAAAGAATTTATACCAAAATACATCTACTTATTATTACTTATTTAAACCAAAATACACTTACTGACTGATATAAACATAAAGACTCAGAAGAACTCAGAAATTCAGTGCAGAAGAAAAAGAGATCCATTTATAATGCCAGCCTGTATTTCACATTCAATTTGAATATAACAAAAACTATATTAGCTGAAGCATTATTGTTTACTAATCCTTGTCAATACAGACATATAAAAATAATTTTCATTGACAGGATAACTGGCTATTGTGGTGATTTTGCCTCTGTTTTCATTCATCAGTTCTTCATTCAGCAGAAAAACTACAGCTTTTATTTGTTTTGGAATAGTAAATCTGTTGCTATTAATTCTGATTGGCAAATCTTAAGTGTAGCAGCATGGGGCATTTCAAATACTGTCAAGTTCACTTAAGAAATCTTTCAGCAGCGATTTAAAGCATGACAAGGTACTCATTTCTCTTATCAAAACATAGAGCCAAAGATGCTTTTATGCCCTGTGCTGACAGAAACAAAGCAGCTTGAACCAAAGATTGCTTGTGCTTTGGTAGTTTTGGATTCTTTGTTTGGGGCTAACAAGTTATTTGTGGCATCATCATCTTTCTTTTCTCTGGACAGAGGAAAAATTTGCAAGCATGCAGAGTGGCTTCAGACCTGCCATGGCTCTGAAGAGAGCCCTCTGCTGCAAAAATACAACTCACTCTTTAAGGAAACTCATAACCTATTATGATTGAAACAAAGAGCTCGTTCCTTCTGGAATAGTTAAAAACTTGGGAGATTTTAGCAAGTAGCTTTAGTTCACTGTGTCCCTTTTCCAAATGCTATTAACCAATTTTAGCCTTTTCCAATTTTTGAAGCACCAAAGAAAGATACTGTGTCATTGTCTATAGACAAAAGTCAACACAGATCAATCCAATGGTTTTTAAGGCAGGTCTATAATTACTGTCACAATCAGTTAGAAAATTTAGATCTTTTTAGTTGCTTTCTTAAAGCTAGACTAAAACTTAATGTGACTGCTACTTGTGTCACTTAAATTTAGGTCTTGAACTTGGCTTTCACTTTCTTAACTCCATATTTCAGTGACCACTCTAGGCACCATTTTGAGAGTGGTAATATGAAGCTATATTTTAAGTTTCCCTTTTTATTTGATGTTCATTCGTTATTGAGATCAGCCAAAATAGTTTAAATTATTTTTTAAGACATATGAGCATAAAGCTGCAATATACAATTAGTATACAATTAGTATAAAAATGTATACTAATTGTAGTATACAATTAGTATAAAAATGCAAAGGGAGTTCTTTGCATTCTGTGCTCAAGCCCTTCATTATAAAAATAAAAAAAGAAAAAGGGCAGCAGTACACTGAAATGCTTTGGCTTCCCACCCAATATACCCCTTGAATTTGCAATATACTGTGACCACTAAGAGACTTTTAGGTGATCTTAGTCATGCTGCTGTGGATTATATTAAAAGCAAATGCTTCTGACTCTGAAGTCAAAATTCAGGCATGAGTAGTTAAGATAATATCTGTTGTCTCTGAGTTGTCTATTCATCTAAAGCTGAAGCAAATTCATAGATTCAGACTGTGGAAGATTGCAGTTGTGTTGAAATTTGGTGTCATGGCTTCTGAATTTGTTCTTTTCCTTTTGCTCATCCTAGAAAATTGAGTGACTAAAGCTCCTCATTTTGCTCATTTTGAGTATTACCTTTGACAACTGGACAGAAATCTGGCTTTAGGCAGCCCTGCTTTGGGACAAGGGACAAGAAAGGGACAAGAGTCTGAGTGATGTATGAATAATGATATATTTTGTAGACTTTGCTCAGCTTTTGTGCTACTCCATACAACCTGCTCTTTAGCCATGGTATTGTTGGTGCTCCCTCAAATTTTCCACTTATTAGAATTTGCCAGTATAGGGAACCTGCCATATGAGCTCTCAGAGAAGAAATTTGGGGGTTCTAAAAACTTTAATAAAATCTTCATTGAGATCAGCTGAATCAAGTTGCTGCAACAGTCTGATGACTTTTATACTTGCTGAGAACCTAGTTTAATCTCCTGAAGGTTTTCTATTAGCTTCCTATTAGGGGCTCTTGTTACAAAACGCTCTAGGGAGCACTCTGCTCTCACCCGTACTGGAGAAAATCAATGATTTAAGAAACAGGAGTTCAAGATCTAGAGTTGCTGCCAACCCTTTTTGTATAATAGATCAGTTTTTGAGACAGCTGAAATGCTGCATAATTTTTTACCAAGGTCTTGCAGAAGGATCTTTTTGGGGGTTTTGTTTTGAAGGCAGCCTCTCAAATTTTGCTTCAGTGATGATCTAACTTAGTATAATAGATTTCAACTGAATGTTGAAAAAATAATGAAGTTAGAGAAAGCTACAATGTTTTGTGTTTTATATGAAAGGCACCATAAAAGACTTAGTCTCTATCTTATCACACTCTGCTCATTTCACTTTGAATTTTTCTGTAAGAGAAGATATTTCTCGATTGGCCTGGCAGGATTTTAGATTATGCAGGTAAAGATGCAAGGCTCTGTTTTGTTTGTGTTTGTTTGGTTTTTTTGCTATAGTAAAAAATATCTTTTAAATGGCTGAATCATTCAAGACTTAATCACTTCTTAGTGATTGCAAGAAAACAAACATTCATTATAGTTTTATAAATAGAATTTGACCATAGGATAATGAGTGTTTGAAGTATTAGCTGCAAAAATATAATTTTCTTCAGAGATCTTAATCCACTTGCTTAACCTAGAAAAGTTATGAAATGGATGATGTTAAAGCACCACTGGTGGGCCATTTTTATCCCCTTATATTTGTTTAAAATGCTGGTCACAACTGGAGGTTTTGATTGGTCATCAGTGGTGTCAGTAATGGCCAATTATGCTGATAATACCTGGCAAATGAGCAAATCTCACTGTTTGCCTTGTGTAAATTACATTTCATAGGAGCAATAAAACAGCCTCCAAGCTTCAGCACTTCAAAGTCATTATAATACTTCTCCGATGGTTAAAGCTGCTCAGAATTCTCAGTCTTCTTCCTGGTATTACCACCCAAGGTGTGATATAATCCTCCTGAAATGCGCTGCCTGGAGTCTGCTGTTGCTTAATAAATTAGTCCGTCTTGCTTATCTCACTCTTGGCATGTCCCTATCAGCAGGAAACCCTTATGCTGTAGCAACATCCTTTCTTAGTGACATTTTCTCTTAATTAACTGTACAACAATCAAATATTTAATATTCAGAGGAAGAGTCTAGAATCATTCTGGAAAAATTCTGTTAGAAATTAATTATATCTTCACATATGATATTTAGTGGTGAAACCTGATTTATTGGGGGGGGAGGGGGTATGTTTAGAAATACAATAAAAGACGCAGTAAAAAGTAAAGACTTTAGGACTGGTACCTAGTTCCTAATTTGGTTTGTGCACCTGATCTGCTGGCTGACCACAGAAACATTATTTAATATCTTCGCTATCAGCCCTTAGTTTTAAAATGGATATGTTACCCATCTTCCTTCATAAAAACATGTTTTATACCTTCTGATAGAAGGCAAAACTTAAATGCCAGTCTCATGAATTAACAATTTTAATTGCTCTTGAAGCTAATGCCAGTCTTGACATATTCATGTAGCAAGGGAAACAGACTTTCTGAGCCTAAAATGCACAGCACTGAGCTGGGAAAATGAAAATTCAGATACTAAACATGTTGGAAAACAAACTATATACACCAAATCATTATATTTGTGGCATGATAGTTCCACCTCAAAGTGTGACCCCCAAAATTTTCATGTCATTTTGATTAAATCTGGGCTGGTGCATCAGTAAGTGTATTTACCTTCATAAAGTCACCTCTCTGAAATGGGGACTGCAGCCCTGTGGTACCCAAGCTCCTTTTGCATGTCTCAGTGGTTTGGCCAGCCTTCTTGACAGCATCCCAAATTGTACATTTGGCAATTGTGTCCTGTGTCTCAAAAGTATTTGGAAACCACAAGTGGTCACTGGAACTGACAGTGGGCCCTGAGAGTTGTTGTTGTGTAGGAAGTACACTTTATAAGCCTCGATGTAGCTTTATGTCCTTTCAGAGGTTTATTTGATTGTCTCTTTTTGAGACTGTAGCTCCATGGAATAACCATACTCCAACTAAAATGTTCAGTAGTGTGAGCATTTGTTTGCAGCAGTGTGATATCACTGGTGTGAAACTACCAGGGGATATGCTTGGATTTTCTCTAATTTGAAGTTAAGATTCAGGCAGTTCTCAGAGGCATCTTAAATAATGCATTTCTACATCTCTGCACATGGTTGCTTGAGTAGTAGCACTGGGTACATGAGGCAGTCTGTTTAGAGATTTTTTCTGATATTCCATCTGTGAGGAGATGGAGAATGAATGGCAGTGTGAAAGCCCAAAAACCACCTTAATTGCCTAGGACTGGCTCTGATTGACTGTGAAAAGGTAATGTCTATCTGGCTGTAGTGTAAACCCTGACAAAGACCAAGTGAGGGAAAGGAAAGTAGTATTGGATGTCATGGCATCTGTCCATCATTCTGGGTTCTTTCTAAAACATCCTAAGGTGAATATTTTCCTCAGAACAGTTTCTTTAGTTGTAATTTCTAATATTGCTACAAACTGTAACTGGGTAAATAATGAATAAATTCGATTCAGATTAGGCAACCAATTTTGACTTTTCAGGGTTCACCTGTGTATAATATACATTTAATTGAGGAAACAAGGAAGAACCATTTAGTCAGGAACTGAATGTTTTTTGTGTGGAGGAACAATGTAACATCTTTTATCTTCAAAGATGTTTAGAAGCTGAAGGGGCAAGTCTTACTTGTCCTGCTATTTCATCTTCCTGCACATGAGTTTACAGTTAAATTGACAACTTCAGCTGTTTAAGGTAGGAAGGAAGTGAGAAATGAGTTTTAGCCTTACTCCCCCTCTGCTTGGGATGCCAACAGTTTCACCCTCAAACTGCTCAGCCTTTTTCAGCTGAGGCCACCCAAGGCTCCAGACAAACATGGGGTTTTAGAGGGAACCCACGGGAGTTTTCTGTTGCTTTTCTGCCCTGTGAGGAGTCCCTCCTCTGCAACAGCTGTGCCATCGCTGCATCCACCCATGCAGAGCCACTTCACAACATCAACTGGTGGGTAGGTGCCAGGAAAATTGCCTGAAAGCTGTAAAGACAGGAGTAGCAGAGGTTTTCAAGCTGCTGGCAGAAAGTCTCCCTTCCTCAGCAGCTGAGGGTTTTTTCTTCAGACCTCTTGTAATTCTGAAGTGTTTATAAAAGGAGTAGACCTCTAATAGAGAAAGGAAACAAAAAATGCTATCAAATTATTTTTTTAACTATCCTGTTCCTTTCTCTGATTCTTGAGCTGAAGGATGAGTCTCAGCATATATGATAGAATGAGGCCTGTGGGGGGGTTTGTTTGCATTTTTTTTAATCCAGTCAACTTCCCAGCATGCAAATTAAGGGGATTACCTTCATTATAGCAGCATTCTGTTGTAGGAATCTCCTGCTGCTTAAGTTTTATCCTTCCACTGTCAGTAGTGGAGGGAGAGATCTTAAAGTAGGACTTCACCTTTTCAGTGTTTTTGAAGTTAGTGAGATGGGGCTGGGTTAAAAATGTGCTATACCAGGCAAAGGGGAGATGAAGGAACATGGG
This sequence comes from Melozone crissalis, assembly GCF_028551555.1. Taxonomy (NCBI): domain Eukaryota; kingdom Metazoa; phylum Chordata; class Aves; order Passeriformes; family Passerellidae; genus Melozone; species Melozone crissalis. The sequence continues at coordinate 46,372,775 of NW_026535784.1, read as the reverse complement.
TGGCTTTGACTGAAGCCCCACACTAGGACAGAGTCAGGGTAGGGATGAATGGGGAAAGAAAGTCATCTGCAAACAGGCTGTGAAGGAGCAGTGATAATAAATCTGTTGAGTGGGGTGTTCGTTGTTCATGCCCAGATGTACTTGCTAATGGAACATTTTTAGCCATAAGCATGTACCTCATTCTTGCAATGGCTTCTTTTATTTCTGTATCTCCAAAGAGGAAAATCCTCACTATCCTGTAAAGTCACCTTTGAAGTCGCTTCTCACTTCTGAAAAACCTGAGTTGTGATCTTAAGCAGGATGATAGCTGATTTGCTGTGAAAACCAGGTTATTCCATTTTCAAACATAAGCATTCATATTAGTGATTTTCATCAATAAATGACATTTTATAGCATTTTTCTCTGTGAAACTAAAAAGGATGAGGGTTTCATTCTGTCCTCTGTTCACTGTCATAATACTACATTAGGTCATTTGAGTTTTACAGATCACTTTGATAACAACATTGCAGGGTGTACCTGAAGTGGAATTTTAGTCTAAATTTTAAAATGTGTTATTTAGGAACATAATTAGAGCTCCTACACTGGTGATGATTGAATTCTGTAAGGTTAGGAGTTCATTGCAGAGAAGCATTCTGAAAATTAAAGGGTAACTAGAAATAGTGACAGGAAAACTGAACTAAGGATCTGAGATGCCTGTGATTCACTTTTCTCTGAAGTAGTCAGGGGTCACTCTGTTCTGAGGGATGCTTGGAAAACTTGGAAGAACAGATTTATAACAGATCATAATTCTTTAAAAATTCAAGCAAAACCATAGTTTGTAGTTTGTAATCCTTTTTTAAATTCCCTTCACCCCCTAAAATCTTGAGTCACAGAATCATATAGAGGTAGAAAGATTATGGGGAAAACTACTTATCAAAAGATGTGAGGGCTTTACTGGAACAAGTGTTTGTCCTTATGGTCACACTGCATTGTTTTGTGCTTTGCTTGGTTCACAGTTGCTCAGTTTCAGCCAAAGGGGACTCTCTCCCTCATATTCATAACGCGCTCTCTGACAGGCTCTTCACTAAAGCCACGCTTTAATACCTCGTTAATGGCATTGTTTAGCTTAATGTTAATTTTACATACAGATGGTCTGTTTTCAGTCCATTGTGCACAGTTTTCTCTGCTGTCCCTGAAGGTGCTACATGCAACCCTGTCAGCAGTGTGCAGAAAGACCCCACTAAGCAAACTGTACGTGACGGTAACACACACATCATCTCCTCAGCCACTTATGAATATGCACCAGAGATTATAATTGTGGCTGATTGCTTGAGGCTTCACAGCATTTGGATCCAGCCATTAGTAATTGAGAGATTTGGTCTCAGCATCTCTTGAAATCTGATCTAAACGTTGCCAGTGTGCAAGGTTATTTGTTAAGATCCAGTGCCAACATCCTCTAAAATAATAGCAAGCATATATCACTTTGATGCCTTCCCAGTGGCTGCAAATAGCACCTTTACACAGGCATGCAATCAAGAGCCATCTTAAAAGCACAAATCTCATCACAGCACTCCTGAAGAGCATCCCCAGAGGCTCCCTGTGTTTCTTGAAAATGCCCATTGAGCTCTAATCTGTGTTCTTCTCTGTGTGTGTTTATTAATAATTATATTCTGTGCTGGGCTATGTTTTGAAAGTGGCAACAAAGAATTATCTGATCAGAGGTGGGTTTTTTTGTTTTGTTTTTTTGCAAAGAGCTGTTAGTAAAATTGCTAGGCCTTTTGCACAGTTATTTATGATTATGTAATTGAATGGTCCTATATTTGGTAACCCCAAAATTAAGTTTAAACCCTGCTAAGTCTTCTAATAAACCAATGCACTTCAGCAGCATTAATACAGTATAGTTTGGCCAACTGATTCATGAGAGGTGGACTGCAAGCCTCAGTTCCAATGTGGTCACAGTACCAGGTGTCAAAAGATAGATTTTCAAATATCTAGACTTGTAGTATAAGACTAGTAATAATTAATCTAAGGGCTCCCAGTAACTCAGCAAATACTAGTGGATGCCTCCATTTTCATTTTAGCTGCAGTCATTGCTCCTCTTTTGTAATGGCAGCAGAAGAGTTAAACAAAATATACTTTCTGATATATTTTCCAGAACTTTTAGAAGCGCTGTAAAGGCTACTCATGCCCTCTCTCTCTGATAATGTTGCACAAGTCAATGCAATGTATTGGCACTATAATAATGCACACTAATGTTTGTAACGTTTTCTTTTATCTCTTGTGAACTTCGATTTGCAGTTGAAAGTATATTTTGCTAATTCCACAGAAAGACAGAAAGTGACCAATGCAAAACTGTTAATATCTGAAATAAGTCATTAAGCTTGTGGGTCTAGGCCTAGAAGCCAGGAATTGATTCCTATAGGTCTTGAAGATTGATCTTGTAAATACTACATAATAGGAATGAAAATCTGATCAATGTCTGTAATTAAAGCATCACAGACACCAGGAGAAGCTAGAGCCCAGCCATTTGCTGAATGGTGATACAAAACATCTCCCTTCCCAACTTTTGCATTATTGCCACCATTTCAGCAAGATGGGTGGAAAAGATTTATTGTTGTGAAGAGAATTATAAATATACTGTAACTAATATGTTATGCTAACATCACTTTAATCAGGTAATTATTAAAGGACTGTTTGGCCTTTAAGGACATTGATTTAATGGGAATTAATTTAATGATTGAACACTGTTTGTGTAACATTATCATTGCTAGTGATGCAGAAAATTGGAATCTCAGCTCAGCTGAAAAGAGTTTAGACTTTTTATTATCACATTAGATACTATTCTACTCCAATGTAGTTATTAGACCTTTTTTATACTTTCAGTATATATTTAAATGTTTGGAGTTTATCTAAAAATTTCTGAATAGAAAAAATAAGTTAAAACTTTTGTCATTGTACTGCTCTCCTTTTTGATGGAGGCTTGAATTTCTGTTTAAAATAGCCTTTTAGAAAGTCTATTCAATTTTGGGTTTGACTTGCTATTGCTTCTCCCATAAAATAAATTTCCTCCATTTTCATTCTCTGCTTTCTTCTCTGCAAACCTGATGATTTTTATTTTTTTTTTATGAGGAATAGAGTTTAGCTTATGGAAAAGTTTTGCAGCTTAAAGACACAGCAGCTTTTAAAAGTAGCAGCAGAGCACAGTTCTATCTAGATTATTCTGAGGCTGAATCCTGCACTGTCTAGTCACAGTTTAGCAGAAATGGTGAGCATTATAAAAGGAGTGTGATCAATACCTGGGGATTAAGACAGAGTTAAAGCTGACCTTTATAGTTGCAGCTCCCACTTACCTAAAGGTATGTTGTCTCTGGATGCCCTCCTTGGTTTGCCCTCAGGAGTGCTATTGTCACAAATTATTTTTCATCTTCATGGTGCCTCTAACTACTGTTGTATATAAATTGGACCCAGGGAGAAAAGGGTAGTAGTGTAGTGAAGTGGTGCATCTGACAGGCTGCTGCAAACAGATGCGTTTTCTAACAAAATTTTACTCAAGGATGTCTGACAGTTCCTGCTGTACCTTGGCAGAATTTTCCAAGGGAGCCCAGTGGCCAAATTATTAGTCCTCTCTTACTGGAATGAAGCTGTTACAGTAGACACAGCAAGTTGGGCAGGCTGGTATTTGAAGACAGATAGAAAAATAGTTTGGTAATAGACACAGCAGAGACTTAAACTTACAAACACAGTGGGTTACTAATCCAGTACAGAGCAATGCTGTAGTGGGCTGAAATGCTTTGCACTGGGTAGCACTGACCCTTTCCTTGATGCTAGAGGAATTTCTAGCTTCAGAGAGGATATTTTCAAGGAATGTGACTGAAGAATCTGTATTTTAAGCAAAATATTTTGTGAGCAGACATTTCACCAACCTTTTGGATATTTGTCCATCAGGTTGTATGTCAAGGCCCAGATTTATGAGATGGGTTCCCTGGGCTGTAACTTGATGAGGGTTTTTGTGGCACTGCCACAGGTCCTTGATTAGTCCCAGCATTGGAAATCTCAGCATGAGTAATCTTTCCCTATTAATGAGAAAACAGAGCTGAGCAATGAGCCTTAGTGTGTGAGTCAAGTGCCAAAGGCACATCCAAACAGATACACAGCAGCGGCAAATGGAGGGGTTTCAGAGGGAGTTTTCAAGACATGAGATGTAGCTTGGAGGTGATTGCTGGCCAGCAGTGACAGAGGGTGACAAGGTAGCACGGCCATCTCTCTCTCAGACTGGAGCTGGCTCGTGCCTGGCCTCCTTGGTAGAGGGCTGGGGAAGCCTCCATCTGCCTCCACAAGGCTATGCACACACCCTCAGGTTAGCTGGACTCCACTCCTTCACAGATTTCAGATACCTAGCAGTGATTTGAAATAAGCCTGAAGGAGAGGAATGATGGTTTCGGATTTTCTGCCTGTCACATAAAGGGGGAAAATAAATGAGGGGAGCTTTCTTTTGTGCATCGTTGCTTCCCTTCTGGGAGTGCAGTGAGGGCAGTGCTTCCCACCCAGCTGAAGGAAAACAATCTTCCAGGGAGAAAACGTAATGAGATTAGTCAGGGGATCATTACGCTAACAACAACAAATGGCAAGAGGCAGTGATTGTTTAGTTCAGAAATAAGATGTTAAGGGGTGAAAAAATTAATCAGAGCACCAAAGGACAAAGTGAACACATTCTTTAATTGCCTATAGACCAGCAGGAGAAATCTGAATAGTAAACAAGAGCAGTTAGACTCAGAAATACAGAGTTGATCTTCATGTTGTTTCTGAAATCTAGTAGGAGCAATTGGAAATACTGAAAGTCAGATGGAAATGGTGGGTAGAAGGCAAAGAAGGTATCACTATGTCACAATGGATTAGGTATTTCAGAGGTTGAGAACTTGGAAAGAACTGATCTTGATTTTTTTCTGTGACTGTGTGCTGATGGCTGGAGCACAAAATGAGATGGGAGACAGTGCCTGCTGCAGGCCACCCAGTCACACTGGAGTGGAGCATGGCTGGCTCCTGTACAGCATCTCTGTGATGCATAAGGGGAAATGTGAGGTGTAAGAGGGGCAGTCAGGCTGAGTGGTGTGTGTTTCAAGCCTCCAGCTGCCCATGCTGAAGTATCTGGAATGCACAGGTAGAGCATATTGAAAGGAAAAGGAGCAGAAAGTGTTAAACACTACAAATTTCAGCGAAAAAATTATGTGGGGAGAAAGTGTACACAGAGGTGAGGCAGAGCTGAGAACAGGAAGGAGGGCACTGAAAACTTCATTAGGAGATATAGATACCTTAATGACATTGTGCATTAGGTGAAGGTAATACTATTCAAAGTCATTATTCTAGAAAGGCAACAAATATTTCTCTTATGTGCTTGTGAAAAAAAAAAAAAGCCCATTAAATTCTTTCTGTGTAGTGGAGGTTAAGTGGTAGCTACTATATAGCTACTACTATAACACAGTTTCAAATCAGCAAATTCAAACAAATTTCATCCAAGCGTTTTTGAGCGTTTACTGTGTAGCTTCCAGGATTTCTGTTTGCTGACATGAGTCTTAGAACACTGGCCAGGTTTTAGAAAGATGACCAAAAAATGTATTGTAAACTTAAAGACCAAGCTGAACCTTCAATCCAAGTTTTTCTTTCATCTTAATATCTGGATGTAACGAGATGAAAGACTTAACAAATATAAAGAGACATTTAACAATTTCAAAAGATATAACCATTTAAAAAGTCTATGCATGACTCTTACTATTTTATTATAGTAAAATAGTAGCTTATAAATAGCTTTATTATAAACTAAGAAAGCTTTATCTTTGTGATCTGGTGTAGACTTCTATAATTGCTTTGGTAAATAAAAATAAATTTGGGTTCTTTCCCATCCTACTACTTCCAATGAAATCAAAGAACTGTTCCTAATATATTTGGAGTTTTTCACAGTATAGTAATAATACGTAGATGCAGTGCTGTCTTGTTAGGGAGTAAAGACCTGAAGAAATGTTTGATGTGTGAAGCAAAATATCTGAATGTCTCTTTTTACATATAATTTTTGGGCTTTAAATCACTATATTTTAATACAAACCAAGTGCTACAGGAGGAGCAGGTGGTGTGGTGAGTAAAAACTCTAGCTGGCTCTCAAACTTCTCCATACCTCGTAAGGTCTGGCTGCCAGCCCTGCCTCATGATCAGTTCCTTCTCCACTCTCAAACCCCTGAAATCTGCCAATATGTGCAAGGATAGCAAGTTCAGCCACTGATTTCAAGCCTATTTGGGAGGCATTACCAATTCAAGGAGTTGTATTCTCCTGTGGAATAATTTGTCGTGCCTGCTGTGGTCAGTGGGTGTTAACTTCAGCACAAAATGGAATATTACAAGCTCAGGTTATGGCATGCCAGCTTAAATGTTATGGATGAACATAAGCAAAGTTCAAGGAAGAATGGAAAAGAATAGACCAAAAAAATGAAAATAAGGGAAGAAAAATTCATGATGAGAAATTTCCTGACAACTTCCAAGCTGCATTTATTTCACAGCTGGTAGAAATAGGTATGGGCTTCATTGACTGTAAAATTTTTTTTTGTCCTATACTGAATTGAACATTTCCAATTGAAATAGGTGAGATTTTATATTATCAGGAAAGTTTTTAACAGAACAATGGCAATAGCTAATGCTCTGAAAGGTTCTGCCTTTGAAGAGTTCTGCTTTGCAGAGTTTTACAAAGATCACAGAGCTCAGTCAAACTTCAGGTTTTGTTTCTAGTGCAATAAAAAAGTGGAAATATAAAATACCTTTTCCTCTTTGTTAATACAAACTACTTCCCTCACATGCACTCTCTATTAATGTCCCCCTCACAAAGAATACAGAAGACATGCATTGATCTAAACTGTTTGCAACAGGCATCTGCACCTCTTTATTTATGGAAATTGCAGATGCACAGCATAATTGATGTGACTGTTCTAACAGGCTAAAGGCTAAACTGCAGCCAGCTCCCAAGTCCTTTGTGCTTTTTTACCAAAGGCTAGTAATTCACTGAATGTGGACAGAATTTTTGTAGGAAAAAGCAGAATCAAAATCTGTCCCCAGATAACCCACCCTATTATTTCTTCACCTTCCTTTTCCAAGCACAGTTGAGATTCTTGCTTTTAATTTTGATGGCATTACAGTTCCTCAACAAAGCAGTCACAATTAACGTATTTTTCATGGTTCTTTAAATTAGCTGGAAAACTCCTTACACAGAAGCTCAAATCACTGCAGTTTTTCTTCAGGCAAACAATTGACAGATCCCTGAAGACAAGATGTCTGGAAAAAGAGCCTATGCATTTTGAATTCTTCAAATTCAATCCAGAATTATAAAATATCAAGATCTTACCATGCTGTGATCCTGAATTTCCCTATTTTGCCTGTTTGTCCTGTGTTTTCATTCTTCCTTCTTGCCTATACTCCTCTGGTGATTTTTGATGTGAAGAAACCTTTAAACTAAATACTAATGAGGGAAAATAATTTTTTTAAAGTAAAAATATGTGTGTTAATGCTATAGTTTCACATTTTGTCCTCTAAGTTGGGTTTTACCTTGGTATTTAAGTCTGTCATAATTATGCATATTATTTTTTGCATTATCAGGATGATGCATTATTTTTCCTGCCTTCTATTTAGCTTGAAGCACTTGGAAAGAAACGAGAATAAACAGAAATTTATAAGATAAGTTGCAGTCTAAGCCTGTCATCTGAAGTAGGCCAGCATTAAAATGGTCCAGGATTGATGAAGGAGAGCTGCATTAGATGAATGAGGGAGGACTAAAAGTAATTTCTTTCACTGTGACTTCTACAGCAATTCAACTTTTTCAGAAAACTCCCAATAAGATTGATTTTTTTTAGTTCAGTTTACTCTGGAAAATATCTGTCCCTTCCTGCACATGAAGATTTTAAAGGCAGATTACATTTTTCTAAGTGATTTTAGCACCCATTACATGTCAGATGAATTATTCTGGGAGCTGCAGCCACAACGTAGGTGATGTAGAGGTAGTGGAATTTTTTGCTGCCTTATACCCTTCTGCAGGTGTATTGGAAAGGCCACAGTAAATGATAATATAGCCTCTGTAGTCCTTTGAGATGTCTTTTAATGTGACAAAGCAACTCCTGGATTGCTGTCTTCTATGATTTCCATTGGTTTCATGAGTGGGGCTCAGTACTTTTAAGCACTGCTCATCATGCCCCAAGAGCAGCAGTGTTTTTACTGTGACCACAACCACTGTGCTGGCCTCCACTGATGAACTTTGCTATAGGAGTGAGATGTCATAGAACTGTGGTCATCAACATGGGTCTGCATTGCACAGGTGGCCCCCTTTGCCATTAGGGGTCACTAAGCTTTGCAGGTGTGATATGAAAGACAGCAACAGGCAAAGATTTGTTCCATCTTTTTGGCTCCCTCCTGCTTTATGCTGCATGTGTAACATCTTGTAACTGGAACATGGCATGATCCATAAAGGTGTCAGCGCATCTGAAACTCATCCTAGGTCTGGGAAAGCAGAGCTCAGGGAGGTTTGCATGCCTGTCCCTCCTGCACACTAATTTAAAGTAGAGTTTAGTATCTTTTAGGTCTGTGGCTGTCTGTCCTGGTAATGTTAATGGAAAAGCCGTGATTGTTGCTCTCCTGAGTGACTAGGTACTCTTCTGCACTGAGAAAATGTGGATTGGGACTCAAAGAAAACTTCAGAAATTTTTGTCCCCAGAAACAAAACTGGGGAGAATTAAGAGGTTTCTTAAGGTGAACTGTCATGGTGCAGGAAGTGTTTTAGCAAGGAGTAAAATGGAACAAGACTGTGTCACTTTAAGTCTCCTAATAGATGCCAAAGAAATGGTACCATGGCAGTAAAAGATCTCCTTTGGTTTTTTGTTTCTTTTCTTCTTTTACTGGGAAAGGTGGAGTATGCTGCCTATACTGCTTTAAAAAAAATCATGCACTTAGGCTCTTGTGGTTTCAGCCCTGCTTTAGAAATGGTGGTTTAAGAAGCCTCAGAACAAAAATTTTTAGAGGAGTGAGGAATTATTTTGATATGTGTTTATTGTACATGTACTTCAATACAAGCTTTGTCCTCAAGCTTCATTTATTGACTGCTGGTATACAAGGAACAACTGTGAATTAGGAACAAAGATTCACAAACATCAGGATGAAGTAAAAGCACTTGGGCTAGCCAGCATTCATGGGTTTTAAAGTCTATTTTTAACGTGGGACGGAAAAGGAAGAAGTAAAAGTGAATAGTGGGGAAAACTTTATCAAAGTATGGGAAAGCTGTGTGGACAGTAGGGAATGCTGTGGCTGAGAGATCTTTAGTGGCTTTTGTGTTCAGTTGATGCACAGCATCCTCGCTTGAACCAGAAGGCAGGTGTATGACTTTCAATGGTCCTCTCTCTTCTGACATTTAATTTCAATTAAAAAATGTGAGAATTTCGGAGTTTTACTCATTAAGCTGAAAAATGCAAGGATATCCAAAATATCATTGGTTTCTTCTCAATCCCACTAGCCATTCCAATTAAGTTTGAGGATTATCTGCAGGGATTGGCACCTGAAAGTTAAAAGGACAAACAGCCTTTTCTGATAAATGGATATAATTGCTCTTTTCATTGTATTGAAAAATCATTTTTTAATTAAGTATTTAAAAGACATTGCAAAACTGTTGTAAAGTAGAAATACTCTGTTAAAAGTAATTAAAAATTCATGCAGCAGACAAACCCAAATCTTCAGATGTTGAGGTTAATGTTCATCTTTGATAATCCTTAGACTGAAATGATATCTCCCAGTCTGATCAATAGATTATTATTTCAGATGATTACTTGGCATGTTGGAAATAAAAGAAAACTTGTTTCCAGATGTTTAGGTCTAAGAGCTTCTGTCTGTCACTTCTGGAATTCTCAAAAGGCAAAGGATTTGAGTGTTTATATACCAAAAGTATAAGTGAATGGAGTCAATTATTATTTCATATACAGCACAATTCCACATCACTGATGCAGGACAAAACTTTCAAATTGGTATGGCAATGCAGAGTCCCCAGTGGTTTTTATAGGTAAGAAGAATTCTGAATAAAGCAGTAAGAGCATCCTTAATAGACAACACTGATTAAACACTGCATTTCTGTACATAAGTGAAAATTATTTGTTCTTGGAATGGGAATAATTCTAATTTGTATTCCCTTACACCTACTTGCTGTGGAAACATTAAGGAGTTTTTACTAAGTACAAAACAAACTATCCACAGATGGTTGAATTGGTAACAATTGCTTTTGCAAATCCCAGACATTGTACCATCATAAGATTTTTCCTAGGAGAAACCTACCTCAAAAACAATATCAATTTCTCAAACTGCTGAGTGTAGAGGCAGAGGAAAAGGGTGAGCATCTTGAGCAGTTGACTGTGGGTGTTTGCTGTGTTCACCTATCCCCCCTTAGTTACTTGTAGCTGTGACAAAACATACTGCAGACAAAAGGGGGATTTAAAAAAATAGCATTTTCCTCCATCTAAAAATCTGATATTTCTCTATTTTTTTAAGAGAAAGAGCTCTTGCAAATACTCCAAACTAGTGTGTTTTGGGGCAGGTGTTTGAATAAAAACTGCTGCTTTTCATGGCTTGCATTTCTCGACTCTTGTCGCACAATCGATGGCCTGCAGCTCATCCTGGGAGGTTTAATTGCTGCTCATGTTCTGTTTACCTGGCAGTTGGATTTTAAAGGAAAGCAACTAGAGGAATACAAAACAATGTTTGCTTTCTTCTTAAATACGTGTGATTTTTTTTCCCTGTGTGTCCAAGTTCACTTGCAGCAAGTTGTACAAATACATACGGTTATCACGAGCATCTGCCTGCCTACAGAACTGTGAAAAGTAATTGTGGTTTGATGGGATTTTTTGACTTTACGTTCCCCAGAATGAAAGAAAAACTTAATTAAGGTTTGTAGATAAGATCTCTAAGGAAAGAACATTGTAAGATTTTCCTTTGGCTGCTTTTGTTCTGAGATGTAGAAGTCTATTTCCATTACTGGACAGGATTGGCAGATGAACTGCAATTAAAGGCACAATAGCAAAAGAGATTAAACACAGGAATGACAACTGACAGTGTGGGCTTCCTTCAGTGCTTTTCCTTGCAGCTCCCAATCCTGCTCAGTTCACTGAAGCACCAGGCTTTAATGGACTGCTTTAAGCTGTTAACCTTGGGGTCCAGTTATCCTGAGCGATGCACGAGCATTCCTCTGCCAAATGAAAATTCTTGCTTTTCCTTCTTCCCCACAGGAGGAGAGGTTCCATACACAACCCTGGCAACCCGACTGATGATGGGAGCCTGGTGGCTTTTTGCTTTGATTGTCATCTCCTCCTACACGGCCAACCTAGCAGCTTTCCTCACCATCACACGCATTGAGAACTCCATCCAGTAAGTTGATAAAGAATGATTCAAGGGAAAGGAGGGCGAACATAAATATACATGTAGAGGGGTATAAATGTTCTACTTAAATGTGAGAACAGGAATAAATGTTTATCTTCCTTGAGAAGTAGTTGGAAAGTTAGAAAAATAACAATATACTGTGAGAGACTGTCGGTCTCCCTGGAGACACTTTGTTTTTAGGATTGGAATTGTTGGCCTCTAGCAGATGCTTTTCCCTGTGGCAGACATACATATGTATGTTTGCACACATACATATTTTGAGAGAGGCAATTGAGTTTGAGATGACCACACAGTGTCAGTGTTTGAAATAGGAAAGTATAAATTGCTGCTGCTTTGCATTGTGCATTCCACAATGCTTGCATTCTAACACTGGTCAGGAAGACCTCAATGCTTTTTCAATGTATGGGGAGCTCAGAGCTGATTTCACCCATTCTTGCCAAAGTAGAGATGTGTTAACAGCAACAACCAGTAATAAACTCACTGGTTTAGGAGCCCCTCTTTGCTCCTGCTCCCAGGAGCCCTCTTACTACATAAGCAGATCATGTGGCTCTCTTTTTCCTGTGTATTTGTTTCGTTTGCTTCATGCCTCCCAAAAAACAATGTCCTGGTCTTCTCCTGTCCCTTTTATGGTGAACTCTTTCTGTCACACCTTCCAGTCTTTTTCTGAAGATCATGTCATCTTTCCATACCACAGGAGCCTTTCTAGGTCTCCTATCCTCTCTCTCTGCCCTTTTGTACTCCAATATCCTCTCCTTCACCTAGGATACTGAGTTATCCTCGCTCCCATTGCTCCAGTGATAACCTTCACCTTCAAATGCTCACTCCTGGGTCAAAGCACAGACTAGAAAATACAGGGAAGCATTAGCTAGCCAAGCACTGTGAGGGACAGCTGGCCATTTTTTCATAGCAGATTAATCTTGAGCCTACAAGTCTGAGAAAGTTTGTAAGAGTGACAAAATTACCCTTTCTTATATATCCTTCTTTGCAAAAATCTCAGAGTGACTTTAAAGAAGAGAGGCACATTTCACTGTGTTTCTTCCTCCAGAAAGGTAAGAACTTGACCTTCAAGTCAGGCTCAATGCTGACCTTAGGGAAAATTCCGTTTTCCCAGCCCAGTCACTGATCCAAGTCCCTGGCTTGTGTGTATCATCACCTAAGGTCCTTCTGCCTCTAGTTCAGCTGCTTTCAAAATCTCTCTGAAATTCCCCTTGAGGCAGTGAGCCACTGTCACAGACTGAGCAGGGGGAGCCTTGGCCTCCTGTGAGTTCACAGGTCAGGATCAAGCATCGCTGTGTGCCAGCAGTCACTCTGCTCACACAAAGGTACTTCTTCTCTGGGTGAGGATTTTCTGTGAGCTAAAACCAATCCAGGCTTTCACACAGGCTGGCAAACCTCTTCAATAGCAGACAAGTTTCATTTGCAATTGAAGCCCAAGCTGGACCCAAGGGCAGAATCAGCACTTAACTTTGAGTGCATGGTTATGTCCTGACCCTTGGGTAGAGGGAGAACTTGGTGTTCCATGGACCAAATTGCCCAGGCTTTGCAAGTCCTTACACTCCAAATTGGAAATCTTCTGTGGTTGTTATCCTTCCTTTCTGAGGTAACAGCCTCACCACTTTCATCTATTAGAGGGCTCCATACTCTAAGACAGAGATATATAAAATAGACTAAAGTCATGAGGAAATGAGAAAATTACTCCCCTGATACAGTTGTATTGCAAGTTCAATCAAGTTACCTTTTCTTTTTTGTGTGTTCTGAATAACAGATTTTGGTATTTTGACACAATCCAACCATTTGACTCCATAGCTTCAATTATAATCCCTTCAAAATTTGGATAGGAGTAAAATGATATTCCGTGTCAATGTTTGTCAGCATTGATCTTGATATTTTGAGGGAAGTTGATTTTTTATTTTTTTTAAGTTTTAAACAATTTAAATTTGACTAAGGACTATGAAGAAACAACATGGGAATTTATATAAGCAGAATAAATTATAATGTTATAGTCACTTATTCATTTTGTCCCTAGAAGAATGAAATATGCTTCTGCATTCTGCTTTGAAATCATGTCCCTTCTAGTTTTGAAGTAGTCAAGAAAAATGTTCAAATTACTGTGACAAATCTCTGTGTTTTCTTATGATGTGCAAAAAAGAATGAAATGTACCCAAACTATAATTTAATACATCTTCATATTTTTCTTGCAGTTTATTATGATGTCACTAGAAAAGCCTCAGTGGAATTTTGAGGTTATTATGTACAGTTGGGATTACATTGGTCTTTGTGCTGTATTATTTATGGGCAGAGTCACTGAAAATGTTTTATTCAGTAGAAAATGTTGCAGCTGGAAAGCTCCTGGAATAAAAGAACAGACATCTTTCAACAGCACTTCCAGCTCAAAAATAGAGTAATTAGATGTGTTTAGTATCCACTAGGGAATGAAGTTATCCTAACTATGGTGTGAGTATAAAACTTCGGTTTACAAAACTGCCAAAATTGGAACTTAAACCAGCACATAAGAGAGATGAGGTTTGTTTATCATGCTGAATTACTGCAAAGTGGAAAACATGAATAAGCAATAAAGAAGAAAAGCTGATGCTTCTTTTTTTCCTTTTTTCTTTTTTTTTTTTTTAACAGTTCAAATTGTACCTTGGGGAGCCTTCAAGGCCAGAATGGAAATGAGTATAAGCATTAAAAAAAATAATCCCGATTCTGCTGGTAGTGCTTGCCAGCTTTAGACAAGCCAGAAAAAAGAAAAGAAAGTGAAATCAGTGGGTTTGCACAGATATAAAAAGTAGTTAATAGTTTTTCATTTCAGATTTCTAGCTAGCATCAGATATTACAGTGTGTTGTTGTAGGTATGGTCCTCATGATACCTTTTAAAAAAGATAGGAGGATTCAAGCAGCCTACAGCACATTTCATTTCCATGAAACATTTGGTAGTTACTGCATTTCAGCTTTTGGATATGAAGCTAGTTTGTGTTCAGAGCTCTTGCAGCTGGAGTGAAGGCTGGGCCATTCTTGCTAGTCAGTGTCTCATGGTATCCAGAGCTCTGTTTGGAGTAGCAAAGCATGCAAAATTTTATCAGCCCATCCACTAAGGAGGACCCTTAGAGAAATAAGTGTTCCCTTTCCCTGTAGAGTTTCAAATTAGATCTTTGCTGTATAACCTCACTTGATGGCATTTGTGCTCTGCCTCAATGCTCAGTTTGAAGCAAATTTTTTGCAGTTTTTAAATTAATTCAGAGAAACTAGAAGAAAAAGAATGGGTGTTAAATCTGCTTTTCCAGAGAAATGGCTACTCTTAGTACCTTTGGGAGCTCAGCTTTTCACCTTCTGCCGACACACAATATCAAGAGCAGAGGCACTCAAGTTCTGAAGTAGTTCCTAGATGCATCTTTTGTTCCCACTTGACCCAAGCTGCAGATGACATTTAAATCAAGACAGTCAGCATTTCAAATGCCATAACACTGTGGCAGCAAAGCATAATTTCTATGCTTTTAAATCTTTAGATAACTTTTGCAAATACAACATAAATTAATAGTAATTAGGAGAGGCTTTTCTTGGTAAATGCCAAATGAATTTGAAGGTCCTGAGCTATTTCTAGGAGGTGCTCATGTTCTTAATTTCATCATTGAGCCAGTGTTGACATTATTATGTTTTATGATTCCTTTAGGATCAAATTAGAGTCCATTGGCAGAGATTGATTTTATTCAAATTACTGCACTGTGTTTCTGGATTAGGAGGGAGTGTCACCACCTCATGAGCACTGACATTTTGCAGGAAGGTTGTGAGAATGGGTGAACAGAGAAGAAGTCAAAGTATTTGCCATATAAAGCCTGGTGTTAGGTGGTTTCAAGTTTAATCCACTTCTAAAATGTGTAAGCGTGAGAGTTTAGATTGTACATGTTGTGGGGGGAAGTGTGCATCTTTTGTCTTCTTCTGTAAAATCGGAAGTTCACATTATGTTCTCCATTTTATAACAAGTGTGTCTTGTTTGCTAGGTGAGACCTCTGCCTCCAAAAATGGAGGCATAGTGGGAAAGCAGGTCTTTCTTTCTTAGCCATTCTTTTCCCAACGTTTTGCTAAACCATGATTCACCTGAAGCTAGGAATTCCTTAAGGCTTTATAGAGCTCAGTGGAGCTGACTGCAGGATTTCTGCAAGGGGGTTGCACAGAATGCAGTAATTAGATATTGCCCGATGCATGTCCATTAATCTTTTCTTTAACATGGTTCAGCCTGCAAGCAATATTACCGGTTTCTGCCACAGCTCACCCTGACAACAGTCAAACCCCTTGGCATAATGTGCCCTGTTCCCTAACCCTATATCTGCTTCTGAATTATTCCTTACCGTCCTAAGGGGAAAAAAAAAAAAACAACAACCAGACAAATGAACAAAATACCCACAAAAGCACTGAAAACTTTATCTGAATCAGTCATAAATAAAGACTTCAGTGTAGGCCATGACATTGGTTGTTTTTTGCTGAAAATTTAGTGACCAGATCTTGCAGACAGCTCTGTGCAGCCCTCAAGTCTAGCACAGCTAGCCTGAATTGATCTATAACCCAGGTTTACAAAGGTGTGTTGATGCCAGTCTCTGACCTCAGTGGTATTTTATCACCTAAAAAGAAATTCAGTTACTTCTTTATGAAGCTGACTTTTTGCTTTGCAACATTTTTCTGCGTACTTTTTTAACACTTTTTGGCTGACATACGTGAACATGTTACCAATTCTGAGTCTAGGATTTGAATTTACAGAAAAGGGTATGCTCTGGAGAAAGAAACATATCCAAATCCTACTACATTTTTCTTCTAGCTGTAGGCAGAGATAATTTCTTAAATTGCAAAGTAGCTGATTTGTACTAAGCCATAAAATGAAAATGACCTGACAACTGCTGCCTGATTAAGGTGTAGAATACTAAGCAAAAGCAACAAATGCTGAAAAATACATCTATCTCTTAATAACTCTTCCTCAATTGATTAAATTCCTTCTCAAAATAGCCCTATTAGCCTAGTTAATTTAGGATAATATTGATGCTGGGATAATATTGGTATTATCCCAGTAATTGCAATGAGAAAAAAATTTATTATAAAGACCACACATAATATTTTTCCTCACAATGCTGCATGAGTGATAGACAAAAATAAGCTGAATGTTCTGACTGCATGGTCACTTCCCTAGAGGCAGAATTTTTCTGTACACAAACTCAGTTAAAGGTATCTAATTTATTAACAATTTTTTGAGCTACATCTGCTTTTTTATATTTTCTAACAATTTTTATCATTCAATACCTTGTTGCTTCAAAACTAGAAATTCAAAGAGAAAAGTTTTAAAATATGAAATTATCATTTGCTTACTCATGCTAATGAGTGCTTTGCTTTGCATATAGTTTGTCTGGGAACTATCGAAAAATTACATTTCAGTGTGGGTAATGGAATCAGGATTTGGGCATCAAAGGATCTCTTGCAGGAATTCACTATCTTCACAAATGCTTTTTCTTTATTTTGAGATCTGGTGTGGCAGCTGTGTTGGTGAAATTGGGGGACAAGAGTGAGGCTGAGGATTTACGTGTCCACTAAGGGCAATTGTCTGAAAAGAGAATGAGCTGTTTAATCCAGGAACATAGGTACACCAACAAATGTGTAACCTATAAACCAGCAGTTTTAAGAGTTCTTTCTTCTGTAAAGGAACCTCAGTGGTTTAATAATTCTAGTAGCTCTCTCAAAGTTTGTCATTTCCCTTTGTTTTTCTGTGCTTTGTTTTGCTGTACCTTCTAGGTTGAGTGTCTCAGCAGCACTTGGCAGAGCTGTGGGTTATTAAACAAACAGCTTCTGAAGGAGGTCTTGTATATTATGATCCCATTTTACATGTTTGTGTGAGGGGAGGGAGTCACTGATGTGTGCTGGATCTTTGCTGTGTTTGCAGCTTGCCTGTGCAGCAGTATATACCCAGGTACACCTCCAAGGCTCCCAGACTGCTTTCTTGCTCCTCAGCATATGGTCAGGTGAACCAGAACTTTGGGTTTACTGCCAACAACAGCATTTAGCCCCTCCACAGAGTTTACACTTATATTTGTCTTGCTTTTGTCCTCTTGTCATCATTTTCTCAGCGTGGAGCCTCACCTGTGACTGTGAAAAGACACAAGTAGGGCAGCTGAGAGGCATCCTGCACTTCAGGGCAGCACATCTAACAGAGAGGCACTGCAGACTCCAGTTAATGCCACACGTGGCAGCTACAACATGCCTTCCTGAAGGCATTGACATAATTCTTCTCCTTGTTATTTCCCTGCTGGTGGTGCCTTTGTGTGTGATAGCACGCTTGCTTCCCAGCCTGTTTGCTTCCCATACCTGGCTGTAGTACACTCCAAGACTAATAGCTCTTGTCTTGTGCTGGTTTGCCCTTCTGAAAATAACAAAGTTGCTTTTATAGCCACAAGATAGACACAGGAGCTCTTTTTCTTTTGTGCTGCTTTTAACTGATTTGTGGCAGCAGCTACACCTGTCAATTATATCCTGCTTAGCAATGATATATCCAAAAAAATGCTTTGTTGCTTGTTATATTAGAAATTAAATGGCTATACAGAGTCCTGTAATGATTGCAATTTTACTAAGTGTTGTCACTAGAAATTGGAGACCAGATAAATACTTTTGGTACACTTTTCTGGTATGACAAATAACAATTACAGGACATTGCAGTATGCATCTTGTGACAGCTCATTGCACTGCTGAGCGCTGCCAGTTGATTACAGGAATGTACTGGCAGCAGCAGCAGCAGCAGCAGGAGCAGAATGGATGAATACAGTGTGCTGTGTTTATCTAGTGCCTTTCATCAGTGATGCTTTTGACAGATAGACAGACTGTCAGCACTTTGCACAACACTTTGCCTAATGGTAGAATAAGGAGAAGCTCTCAGCAAGACCCACTGCTGCCTGCCAGGGTGCCTTTCTGCAGAGCTGTGCTCAGCCTGGCTGTTGCAGGGTTTTATTCATCCCCAGGTACAGAGCTTTGTATTTGTCCTTGCTGAATTTCACACCCCATTGCTCCAGCCTTTCTAGGCCCATCTGAACTTCAGCCTGTCCTTGAGCAGGTCCCTCCATGCAATGCCATCTGCAAACTTGACAGGAGGGTGCTTGCTTACCTCCTCCAAATCACTGGTACAGCCATGTCCCAGGTTAGACCTCTGGGGTACCTGGTAGCAGCCTGCAGGACAATCCAATTGGGAATTTATCAAATCTGCTTTCCCACACTGCTGTACCTAATGACCTCCTTTGGATACAAGAATATTGTGGCAGGCAGATAGGCAGGCTGCCTTGCTAAAGGTAATCTATGTCAGTGTCTCTAGTCTTGTCCACAAATGAAGTAATTTTAGTGTAGAAGGCAACCAAATTGGTCAGGCGTGACTTACTTTTGGTGAGTCAATGTTGAGTGCTGCCTCTAGTCTGCTTTTCCTTCATGTGCTCAGAAATCTGCTAAGGACTCACTCCTTGAGGTTGGACGACCAGCAGTAATTCCATGAATCATCTTTTTTCACTTTCTTAATATAGTCTGGATATTTTCTTTCTCCTGTACCAAGGAATCTCCCCTAGCCTCCTTCACCTTGCAAAAATTAAAGCTGGTGGCCTTGCAAGGACACAGGCCAGCTTTCTCAGCGCACTCTGATTTCTATGGATCTAGTGATCCCAATCAATCCCTGCCTTGTCTGGTTGGGATTTACCTGACAACTTACTGCTCATTGTTAGTTGAACCCTGTCACTGTTTGTTGAACATGTCTTCTTGAACTCTGCCTGTAGTCACAAGGGCCTGGGGGACCTTGGTGGGGAAGAGTGAGGCAATGCAGGCACTGAGTGCCTCAGCTGTAGCTGTGACTGCTGTCCCCATCCACAGGGTCACACTCTTCTTGTTCAGCCTTTTAGCTCTGCAAAAGCTGTTCTTGTTACCCTTGAAATCCCTCGAGAGCATCTGCTCTTGCTGAATATTTCTCATGCTACCCAGAGTTGCTGGGAAATGTTTCCAAACTCGTCCTGTGAAGATTGTCCGTCTGCTTCCACTGTCTGTACATTGTTTGGTGGGAGGAAGTTCTTTTTGAAATTCTGAGGGGTTTCTGAGTAATTTCAAAGTGTAATAGATGATTTGCTTGTTTTCCCTGGAGAAACCTACCTGGTGTCTATATCTAGACTTCAGGACTGACCTTTAAAAATGTATTAATCCTTATTTCAGTATGTTTATTAAACTTAAGCATATGACCTAAGTACCTTACTTTGGTAATTCCCCTGACTGCCACTTTTTAAAATATTTACTGCATTCCTTTTGCTCATTGGCTGTAAGGAGGTTTCGCATTTTTGCTTACAGCTCAGCCATTTTATATTTAATCTTTCACAACTCTTAGGTGTTTATCTGGACCTGACAATTCTTTTTTTTTTACTATTCAGTTGCAATAAGTACCACAGTACTTATTGTCCTGATGCCTTAGTCTGCCAGAGTCTCATATTTTTCCTCATAGAACAGAGCATGTCATGGACCTCTGGTAGAATATCAACACACTTGGTTTCAGGAAATGTTACATGCAGTACATGCCTTTGATGATTCCATATATGTAGAGATTCTTTGCAGGTTCTCTGTTTAAAAGGAATGCAATCTTGTTGGAGAAAGTGAGATAATTTTGAGAGGTTTTAATACCATTAGTTATTTACTCCTCACAATTACATTTATCCCTTCCTTATAATTACCATATGTTATCTGATTAGAATTTAGCTCTTGGTCAATGTTTTTCTAAACCCATATGTCTAAGCTTCAAAGGATTTCTCTTTTACTCAGCTAACATCTAGACTCTTGCCATTGATCTCTATTGATTTCTTCTTTTCCTGCTTTCTGTTTTGTTCATGGCATGCATATCCTGTGAGATGTCATTACTGTTTTCTTCAGTGCCATCCTCATTGCACCTAAGAATTTCATTTCTTCCAATCCCCACCCCACAGGGCCATTTTCACTGGCCTTCATATTTACATTTTTTAGAAATACAGCTTGGAATTGGATGAGTTTCCTACGTTGCTGTTTGCATTTTCTGTGTCTGTAATAAGCTTTTACAATTTGCTATTGCCTTCTTTAAGACAGCATTGAGCTCCTTGATTGTCCTTATGCGTCATCCACTAGATTTGTGCAGTTTATACACAGTTAATTTGTGCTGGGAAAGCTGTAATGGGTTTTAAGCAGTAGACGTATTGCAGTAGTTACTTTGAAATTTTAATGAGTGCCATTAAAGAATCAAAGGTACTGGAGAGCAATTCAACAGGAAAGGAAAATAAAAGCCAAGAGGTAAGGAAACTTTAAATGGTTCTAACATACAGTTTTGAAGTTCAAAGCAAGTTTGGTTGACCAAACCCCATTTGGGATGTTTTAAAAACTTCGAAAATGGTTTGAAAATTGTTTATTTATTTTGGTTTATAGAGAAGGGTAAGACTACATAACAAGTAAAGCAGAACAGTTTTATTAGACTAAATAACATGAAAGTATGATGAAAAAGCAGTTCATGAAAATGCAACAGAAATATTCTTATTGCTGAAACTGCTCTGTCCAGGTGCTCTGGGATGGATTTCCTGAGTTCTGGTGCTGCCACCAGCTCCCCACAGCAGGGTGTGTGTTTGCACTGTAGATGGGCGATTCTGATTCCAATGTTCCCTGCCTTTCCCTTGCCCCTGCTCAAAGGAGCTTGGCATTTCCCAGCACCTTCTTGCCCCTTCTCTTCCTTTTTCATCCATTTTCACTTTTTCCACCCCTTCCTTTCTCTTCATACTGCTCTTTGTGTCTTAAATCATTAAAAAAAAGGGGGAAAAAGCCCAATAGAAGAAAGTGTCATGACACCTGTCTTCCTCTGCGTTGCCCTTTGTTTGCCTGCAGCTCCTTCCTCTTGACAAAGTGCATTAAAGCCTCCCGTGTCTCTTTTCCTTCCCCACCACTGAAGGTCCCTGCAGGATCTGTCGCGGCAGACGGACATTCCGTACGGCACCGTGCTGGACTCGGCCGTGTACGAGCACGTGCGGGTGAAGGGCATGAACCCCTTCGAGAGGGACAGCATGTACGCCCAGATGTGGCGCATGATCAACAGGAGCAACGGCTCCGAGAACAACGTCCTCGAGTCCACGGCAGGCATTCAGAAGGTACTGGCACCCTTCCTTTGTGCTTCCCTTGGCAGATGCTCTGTGTTGCACCACGTTTGCTTTGCTGGCGCAATCGTGCCTTTAATCAATTCCTGAAAGCCTATTGCGCCAGCACGGAGGATTGGGACTTCTCAGGTTTGTGGCATTGAATGGCATTTTAATATCTAAGTACCTAGACTGTTTGAACCAAAAAGTATTTACAGGTGTTTTTATAGGCGATTATTACAGCGACCTGAGGAGGTCGCTGGGGTGAGAGAAGGATGAGAATCTTGTTTGATGATCAGAAGGCTGCATTTATTGATATATGATATATAATACATTATTACTGTACTAATAGGAATAAAGAGAGAAGTTGCAGAGGCTTGCTAAGCTAAGAATAGAATAGCCAAGAATGAATAACAAAGTTCTGTATCCAGGGAATCTGTCCCCGAGCTTGGTCCTGTGATTGGCCCCCAGTTGTAAACACGGAACATGATCCAATCACAGGAGCACCTGCTACATTTCACAGCAGCCGATAACAATTGTTTACATTCTTCTTCTGGGGCCTTTGCTTCCCAGAAGATGCACAAATCCCAAAGAAAGGATTTCTGTGAAAAAATGTCTGCGACAGGCGATGGCTGCATTTGTGCTGTGCCTGTGTTTGTGCAGAAGTAGAATGCAGTATAGAGATTGTTTACCCAAAGTCATGGTGTTTTGTTTCCTTGGCCTATCAGGGCCAAGTGTGTGTGTGTGAGGACTGTCAGCTGACAGTCACGGAATTCAGTGCAGAGTTGAGTGCTTGGCAGATTCAGTTTAGATGTAATGTAATATAGTGTTATATAATATAGAATAATATAGTATAATAAAGTAATTAATTAACCTTCTGATAAGATGGAGTCAGAGGTGCCGCAGTCGAGGCGGTCACGACATAAAGCAGAGACCACAAGCAGTCTCAGTTGGTAACACTTGGCAACAGTTTATTAATGAAAATGGCTGATCTTTTTTACGCTTTCCAGTTGTTTACCCTTCTTCTACCTTAGCTATTGGCCACAATAATTCAATACCATGCCATTGGTGAAAAGTTACTCTGACTCCACCTAACTTTCTAAAAATGCTTCATCCAGCTGCAGAATGCTCTTATCTTCCTTCTCTCGATCTCCTTGGTTATGGCCTTGGAGAAAGCTCCTTATCAGCTTCTTCTTCTTGTTACTTCTCGCTCCTTTAGCTAACAGGCCCGCTGCTAGCCCCTTTCACACAGAGGCATCCTTCTCTCCCCTCGTCGGGGATCCCTGCGAATTCTATACCCCAGAATACAAGAAATTGATTAGCTTTATTTTGTAGTCTCCTGACACTGAAAATCCTGGCCTTCTGTTGTAGCTCTGGGTCACGTTTGTTTTGAGAGACAAAGGCAGGAATGGATGATTTGACTTTAAAAAGAGTCTCAGAAACACATTCTGCAGTAGGTTTGGCAGTGGAAAAACACTTTGAGAGCTTTTTGTAGGCACATTTGTGAATGCAGTAGCTCCCTCCCAAATTCTGGCTGACAACTGCAGCTTTTAAAGAAACACCAGTCCATGAAAGGATTCAGTTTAAGAGTCAATATAAGTTGATGAGTTACTGTACACAAGCTTTTCCTCTAGTGTTGTATCTTTATATTCAGACTTGTAAATCAAATCAAAGAAATAGAATATTTTGCTGACTTTATTTTAAACTTCAATATGTGACGATTTCTTACAGAAAATATCCATAAGGTGTGTGTTCACATTGTTACAATCTCGATTTTTCTGAAAATCCAGATGAACTCTGGTTTTTGGTCTCCACCAAAATCCATTGGCCAGGAAAACCTGACATTTCTGATGTTCTCACTTTAGACAGTAACAAGAGAAAAGAGTATGTTAAGAAGAATGATGCAATCACTGGTGAGGTTTTGATAATAGAAGAACTGAAAAATAAAAAAGATTATTTAGAGTTTTAAAAATCCCCAACCCAGCCTCTGGATAACCAAGATCATATTTTCTCCTCTGAAGGACTAAACAGCATTAAAAAAGAGGCGGCAGAGGTCCTGGGGAACTGCACTTTTGAAACCCTTTTAGATAAAGTCATAAGCTGAAAGAGCAAGAAAAAAAGGTCTGAAGATTTATTGGCTAGAGGAAATTGCTTTTTTTGAGAGAACATATTTTAGCTCAGTTTGTAAGTGGCTGATAAAGCTGGGATTTGTCTTTTGTATATATATATATAAAAAGCCCAAAACCAAGAACCTGCCCTCCTTCTGGTTTCCCTTCCCAAGTTATAAAATGAGTTTCAGAAGGCTCAAAAGACCAGAGTACATCAAACACAGCTGTGCTCACTAACAAATTTTAGCTTGAAGAACCAAACAAATGGTATATCCTGCTGGCAGGTAATTCCAGATTACAGTCCTTGAATTTTCATTCTTGGAGACGTGGGAGTTGCTGTCCTAAAACCTACAAAACCAGAAACATCCAAGTTCTTTATTTCCCATGCTTTTGCTTCCCAGAAATAGGCAAACAATGATGTCAAAAACTAAGTTGTGTCAAGAGAGCAAGCCAACCAGCTTCCAGTTTTAAAAAAACAGAGGCCTTAGGTCTGATGCTAATGAACTTTCATCTACCTGTGGGTGCCCAATTTCTCCCCTTCCTTCAATTCACAGGAAGAAATTGCACAGAAAAAGATTATTTGCCAGCTGCTCTTCACAAGAAGCTTTTGGGAAGTTGTAGTCGGCCTGCTTGGAAAGAAAGCTGCATAAAGAAAGTGATGTTAAAAGCTGATCTTAGGCAAGGAAAACTAATAATTTAAAAGGTATCTGATAAAAGGCAGAGATTATAATCTCTGTAACACATTTCAAAAAATGAAAACATTTCATAAAGAATTAATGGGTCCCCTTGGCCTATTTATATGCTTCATAATGCTCTTCAGGGTCTTTAATGAATTTATCTGGCCACATCAGAGCTATTAACCTGATTATAACCCTGGGCAAGATACACCAACAGGTCTTCCTCTGTGCCTCATTTTATTTCCCCCATTCATCAGCACTAAAGTGTGACTGAACAGCAGCTTGTCCAGGCTCTGTGAGAGCATCACCTCAGCAACCCTTCCTGGGGTGCCAAGTGAGACAGCAGAGATTTCATGAGTGCTCCAGACAGGGACAGGGAAAGGGACTCCCACTCAGCTGGGTAATGACCACGAAGGGATTGGGAAAGAGGGGACCACCATGGGAAACAGCTGTGCAGGGATGCAGTGGACACTCCCATCTTTAGCAGCACCCCTTGCTGCACCACCTCAGAGCTTAAATGAGGTTTGCAAGGAGCCTTCACAGAAGACACTTACCAAAATATTTTTGTAAAGTCCCAAAAGTTCTTTCGTTTTGTCTTGCTTTTATCTTGACAACCCCAGTGGAGCTGGCACTATTTTATTGTGAGGAAAGTAGCAGTCTAATGCTAATGTATATATAAACAGGGGGAAGAGGAGAGAGGCCAACCACTGATTCCCTCAGCACCTCACCCCTCTCGCTCAGCAGGGCTGCCTGCTTGCTGTACCAGAGTCTTTGTGGGGAGTGGCACCTGTGTGAGTGCAAATACAATGCAGCCAAATGACAGTGATTGCTCAGCCCCACTTTAAATCAGGCATTCTGCTGCTGTGACCTGCTTTTCCTGGCAGGAGGGCAGGGCAGACAAGAGAAATAAGATGGGAAGATCACGCCATTGTAAGTTTTCAGGTTTTGATATTTATTGGTCCTGTTCCTCTCATAAATCAGGTGCATACATATCACTGTGTGTGCTCCTGTTCCATCCATAGTGAACAGCTATAAATACCACAGGTCCAGCTAGAGAGCAGCTGGATAGATTTACCCTGAAGAGAGAGCAGTTTTAAATACCTCTAACAGGAGACAGCCTGAAAAGCACAGGCACTTTAGATATTTTCTTCCACTTATTGTCTCTTCCTGTCTCAAAAGACAGCAAAAAGCTGTTGAAGGTCTGAATATAAGGTAGGGAAGCACTCAGTTGTTTGTCTTCCTGCACTGTCAAATCAAAATGGATGGGGGAGGTAGCTATATTTTTTTTTTATAAGCCTGGATTATTCTGGAGAATATTCACTTTTATCTTCCCTTTTTCTTTATTATTCCTAAGTGTTTCATGTGTCTCAAATTGATTTTCCTTTTTTTTGCATCTCATGCATCTCATTCTGTCCTAGGAATCTCTATTTTTGCGGAAGTTATTTATTCAGAGAGGATTTACAGAGGCCCAAGTCATGCCTGCTTAAACATTCATTGAGGACTCCAAGAAAAATCATTTAGGCTTAAAGATATCACATTACATACCTCTTTATGTCTTCTTAAAAAGCACATTACCCTGCTTAATCCTTTACAAGCACCACAGGCTTTCCTATCCTTGGAACTATTCCCATTTAAAATATAATGAAGCGCTTCTATTGTGCCCCTGTCTGCTCTTTCTTCCCTGGAGTATAATAGTGCCTAATGCCCTATCCTACCCACCTTGTTCCTCTGAACATGATACCATAGCCTACAGCATCTTCATTTTTCTCAGTAGTACAGAGTGGAAAATTCCTTTCCCAGGCAGAATCTGAATGTGTTTGAAACCTCTTCTGTCTATTTAACTCTATCTGTGAAATATTTAGCTGCTAGGAAACTTGTGAATTATTGCCAGGTGAAGTAATGCTTCTGGATGGTGCATTAAGAGAAACTTGTAGTACTTCCTTTTCAACGTGCTCACAATATCCAAAGGAATTTGGTCTTGAGATCTGGATTTTCTTGTGATCCTAATTGCAATGCCAGTGGAAGCATGGGAGCCAGTTTGTTTTCCCTGGACACTGTGGATGGCACTTTAACCCTCCTGAAATACTGTAACAGTAAAAATATGTATGAATAGACCATAGCAAAGCTCTGCTAAGGTTATTTGTATGGGGGAAAAAAGGGGTAATAACAATTTGCAATTCTGTGCTAGAGCAAATTGTTAATAATTGGCTGTGGATATGTTTAATTTGTTTACAGAAGTAGCAAGATCCTGAAAACTTATCTTGCCAAAACTTCTCCTGAATTAGTTAATTATCCTGATATACTCACAAATTTGCCATTGGGATTGCCATTCTTTTGGCAGATTCACTGATTGCACCACAGAAAATCCTAGTTAATGTATGGTAGTCCACACATCTTTGTTGTGAACATTTCTGGCCACGGAGTAGCCCAACTAGAAAAACTACTGAAAACAAAAGAGAACCAAGACAGACTTTTGGGATACTGGATGTGCACCATGATTGAGCAGTTTGGCAGTGGCTAAGAAAGGGATAGGAAGCAGAAGAGAAGGTGAGAGCATGTCAAAATGCTGGGACAGTTCTCGAGTATATCTCAATTCACAACAGGCGATCGGCTGCGCTCTGCAGCTCTTGGTCAGAAGGCTAATGATCAACCCAGGCACCAGCTCCCTGCTTCCCTGATTCTGCCTCTAGAGCTGATGCTTCTTGGTCAGATGAGATGTTCTGTGTCTGCTCTATGAGTAATAAGATTGACAAGTACCCCTAAGACCTTGATGTGTTCAGTCCCACAGCTGAAGGTTTGTCTCTTCTGCAGTTACTGTCTCCAGCACAGTCCATGATTTAGAGCTGACAGGGGCCTGGCAGTACCAAAGGCACTGACTGCCCTTGCTTTGTATTATCGTGGATGGTCTGGCTTTATTTTTTTTTTCCCCCTATAACTCTGTGTATCTTTACTGCCATATCTGAGGCCTTAAAAAACTTACAGCAGTGATAAAAATTAGAATCCTGACCAGAAATCCCTACAAACACAGTGTGGCGTTACTTTCAGGCATTATCAAAAGGCTAATAGTTATCTGGGTTAGCTCAGGAGCTCAGTGTGTTTGGGAAGTACAATAACTGGCCTCTGGCAGTTAACAGAGCATGAAGCAGATTCTGTGCATAGCTTTAAAAACTAAATGAAAAACTTTTCCTACCACCACATTTTCTCAGAATTCAGGGTATGTCTAACTAAAGGCTTGCTCTCCCTCACCAACACTTCTGAGTTTATAAGAAAGTCTGATCTAACTTTGACTTTCTAGAGAGTTTTCACAGGTTTTATCTAGAGTAGAGCACCTGTAAAAGTTATTTTATGCAGAGCTGGACTTTATTCAAAAGAATGGGTAAGTCACAATTTGAGTTAGCCAAGATATCAAGAAATGGATCTACATGGACGTGTTCGTTCAGCCACAAAGCAAGCCAACTATTGCTGTATTCCTTTGTCTGCAAAGTTTTCTGGAAGGTCTATCTGAGTTCATCTTCTCCTGTTTCACCTTACATGCTACTGAATATACCTCACCCTTTTTGCTTTCCCTGAAATGCCACCCAAGTTACTCCTGACTTCTGTTCAAAGGTCAGTCTGCGTACGCCCGAGTCACTTCAACAACCTCAGGTGTCACTGACACTGACTGCTGTCCTGCTGTGGTGCTGTGCCACCTAGAATTCTACCTTCCATGTAGAAGGAAGGCAGAATCTCTTTGCTTGCTCTCTCTCGTCTCTCAGTTTTTTTGAGAACTTTCCAGAGCTGTTCAGAAATTTTTGTGGGCCATGCTACATCGAGGAGACCATAGTCTTTTCTATCTCTAACCTATTCCTGTCCCTTAAATCCAAAAAAATTGGCTCCATGGAGACAACTTGAAGTTTCACTTCTCTTGAACTGAGCTGATCTTCTTTCATCTGAAATAAAATCTGTGTGTTTTCCACTGCTGTCTGTTTGTGTCTGACCACTAACTTGGTTCAACCTAAAGTCTACAGAAGTTGACTTCATCATCCTAAATTTTCTTTCTGTTGCTGCTGTGTCTAGGTAAGTCTTGCCAATTTACTTTCCACACCATGTCTATGATTTACCCATACGACCTCCAGCCTGTCACTTCAGTAGTTTTCATTGTTATTTTCTGAGGCCTCTATAAAGAATTCTTTTTGCATTTAGTTCCATTGAAAATCCTCCTGGGTCTAAGGAAAAAAAAAAAAAGAGAAGTTGCCTTGACTTTCAAGGCCTTTCATGGTGAATTCTGACTCTCCCTGCAGCTTTCTCATTTCTGAATTGGAAATCATTTGTGTGAGCTTCTAGTGCAACTCCTTTTTCAAGCAAAGTATCTTTATGCTTTCTCTAAGGACCCTTCTGTAAGGTATGTTTTCCCTCAAGACAGTAGTCATGTCTTTCCTTCAAACTCCTTAGCACTCCCCTTTGTTATTGCAGTAACAAAAACCCTGACAACCAGGTCTCTGGTGTGCTATGATCACTACCCATCAGCTGAGCAGCTCTGTTTTGTTGCTTCTTTATGCTCTTTCCCTCCCTTTGGTTTATTTTATAGCTGCCAAATCAGAGGGGAGAGAGGAACACACACGACAATCATCTAAATACTGGCATAGATGGGGTGTGGGGGAAACCAAAGAACTGCTGTACCCCAGAATGAACCAAATTAATGAACACCACCATTATCAGATGAATAACATTTCTCAAAAAACAACCTCTCTGTGCCTGACCTTTCAGCCTTCGTCCTCAAAGGAAAGCTACAGTCTAAATTCAAAAGATGAGCCTGAGAACTGAAAGTTCTTAACAGTCTGATAGAACATAGAAAAATAGGGGGGAGAATAAGATTTTATTGGGCAGTTGTTCCTTGTTATTTCTCAATTGCTCCAGATTCAATGGTGCCAGCTACATATTTCTTTTGAATGTTCTCATTGATTAACAACAATATCATTGCATTAATCTCAGAGGCAGTTTTCTAATTTCAAAGTTTTCTGCTTGTTTTCAGATGCTTGTTTGCCTGAAAACTTGGTTGTTTAGGACCTTCCCTACAGATATATCCCATCTTCTGTTCAATGATAATTCTCTCTTGAAACCTTGCTTCACCTTGGTCTGTCAATGGCTATAAATATACCCTCATCACATGTGACTTGAGGTATCTAATTTAGGTCTCCAAGTTTCTTTCTTTGCTGTTGCAGACCGGCAATTTTCTTCTCTGGAGAGTGGTCAGGAATGCCTAAGATGGCAACCTATTTCTCTTGGTGGCTCATTTTGTACAGTACCTACCAAACTAAGATCATATTCCATGATCTAAGATCATATTCCATGACTAGAAATGGCAGTAAAAATAAGAAACAGCAAAATATACTCTGAGGAGCTAATTTCGCTTCAGTCCTGTAGAATTGCATTTTGCAGAGAGCTGAGTCCAGACTTTTCAGCTGGAGAAAGGATGGATGACAGCCCTTTGAGCATGGGATGGGGGAGTGGGCCCCATCCTTCATCCTGATGGCCAAATGCAGAGCTCAGTGCTCCACACCTTGGCCTGAGCCTAACCCTGCAGTCATCTTTTCATAGGGCAAAACAGCACAGGGAGGAAAACTGATTCCTTTGTGAGTGGAGATCTCACCTGATGTTTTTCTTATGTAGAAGTGGACTAATTGAGGTGGACTCATGAGCAAAACACCCAGAGTGCATCCTGATGGCAGGAGCACAGCTCTGTAGCGGTGTAGGGGCAGCTGCCACTATCAGGCCAGGGTGCACTGTCAGCCATTGGGTCTAAAATAGCCCTCAGGCATGTGCAAAAAGTAGAATTTTTTGTGTGTTAGTAGAACTAACTGTGTGTGAAATAGCCCCCAGTCTCCAGATTTTGTTGTTTGTTGGTTGGTTGGGTTTTTTTGTTATTTCTGGATAACTTTGGATGTGTCTGATAAGTAGGCAAGGTGGGAACACTTGTGGCTTCCTGTGTGAGGACTTTGTATCTTTTTTTGGTGCTGAGCACTTTGGGAATTGCTGCCAGACTGGAATGTATCCCCATTTGTTTCCCTGGCCCCACCACATCTGAATAGCATAATCCCAAGCAGTATATATGGCAGACTTTCATTTTTGAATAACTAAGCAGCATGAATGCTGCTTTCGTTTGCACTGGCAGGTGATTAATTGTAGAAATTGTGAGTTCTGTCCTGAAGCTGGGATTTTTATGGGATCAAAAATTTTGGAAGGTATCAGGGAGTAAGAAAGCTGACAATTGGGAAATAATTTAAGAAAAAGGGTGCATTTTCAGTCAGTGGTTGTAAAAGCTGAGCATGAGCATGTCAGGATAATGCTCACAGGAATTTTTTTACTAGTATTATTTGTTGCCTAATTTTTCCGAGCTGGTCACCCTCTGTTAGGGAGGCATCTATTAGAAAGGATGGTTTAAACAGAAAAGGATGCTGAACCCACCCCTACAAATGAGTTTGGGCATATTTACATCTAACAGAGCAATGCTGTTGTCATATTCTGTAAAAGAAAAGGTTTGTGAGTATTTAGTAGGTGATGAGTGCCTTTATTATGCATTAGCACGGGAGAGGTCTGAAAGAGAAACAGCTCTCCTGGGCGCTGTTACACACCCTCTCCTGAGTAACACACAGGATTTATTAAAGGGTACAAGACTGGAAATGTCTTCACAGATATATTTGTAGCAAAATGGAAGTTCTGCTGCATGTTGCTCTCTCAATTAAAACCAAAGTTTATCTGCTGCTGCAGGGGCCAGGAAGGGTTTGGGAGATGCAGATTCTTTGGGGCAGAAAGGTACTGAGGGGTCAGTTCAGTAAGGTTTCAGTGCTCATTTGGTGATATTGGTTCTGTAGTGACATCTTACAGTGAAAATATGCTGGATATATATAAAGTGAAAAAGCAATGCAAGCAAACTTCTGCTAGATAATAAAGGCTTGTAACTTTTTCCAAGCCATAAATCTACCTTTAATGCTTTTGCTAGAATTTTATATGCTGCCTTCCCAGGCTCTTCAGTCTGTGGCATTGCCTCACAAAAAAGGTTGTGACCAACAGCTTTAAGTGACCAAAACCTGTATGATGAGGGATGAGCAAGCTGTGCTGAGGTGCGTCAATGCAGTGAACCTCCTCCTGTGTCAGCAGCTTGTGGGGGGATATTCCCTTCTTTGGATCTTTGAGTAGCATGTTCATTGCTTTTTATTAAACCAGAGGGACTCCTGATGGAAGCTGCAAACTGCCAGGCATGTTTTCCTAGTCTGGTCACATCAGATATGGGTCATGTCTGTGCAATCTGTAGGGAAGCACAGCTTGGGATGAACAAAAAATAACTTGAAGTTATTAATTTACTTCTTCAGGTTACTTCTTGCAGATACTTTCCTATGGGAGGGTGACAAAAGATTTGAATTTGTGCCATATTTCTGTCAAAAATTGCTACATTATTTTGCATTCTTGTTGTCCTGACAAAGAAGATTCCTGACAAAGAGTAGTTTGGTATTTGGAGCATTCTTGTTTGGCTACAGGGGACACACAAGTTTTCAGGCATCTGTTATTCTGGTCCTGTGAGCTCTTATTTCTCCATTTTATCTCCATTAACTTAGTGCTTTTCCTGCAGAGGTTCTGTAACATTTCTAGGTTGATGAAGATTAATAACACCACCCTCCCAAGAGTGTCTGGGGACTGCACAGACTCCTACACAGCTCCAGCGAGCTCTGCTTGTTCTTTTCCTTCTGAATTCTCACTTCACTTGGTTTCCTCCCTCTTACTTTTTCATTTGTCTGCTTTTTGACCCCCTGTCCCTTTTGTTTGGATAACAGCAGCTCCAACTTTTCCCCAGATCTCTAATTTCTTTCTTCTTTCCACCTTTCACCTCTCCACACTGTTACACATCCCCTTAGTTATCTCCATCAGCTTACAATTTTTCACCATTGATCTGTGCAACAATTTCCATTTGCAGTCAGATGGAGCATTGCCAAACTCCAGCTGCCACTTTGAAGCCCAGTTGCAGGCTCCTGGCATGGTGGGCTGCTCTGGGGATGTATGTGTGTGCACAGAGAGGGGAAATGCAGGCTCTGTCTCATGATCAATAGATGGAGGCAGGAGAGCACACTCTTGCTCCAGGCACAGAACTTGGTGGGGTGTTCTCTTTCTTGCTTAAATGTTTCTGGCTATCATTTTTGTGTGTTAGCATATTTTAATAACACCCAAATACTCTGTGATGCATTAACAAATGCAAAAGATGGGATCAAATGTCAGGTTGTTTAAAGGATATGTGCAACAGAAAGGAGAGATGAATAGAAATAATGAGAGAGTGCATTTTATACATCCCCTATGTTCCAGTCTTAAAGCATGACTTTGTGAGGCTGCAAGTCTAAAATCATGAGAGAAGCATAAGAGGTAACAGGGGGATCTTGTCTCATGTTTTTGGAGCTGCTATACCAATCACTCATCAAACAGTTTTGATAGCTTTAGCTAATTTCTGTTCAACACCTTGTTAGTAAACAAACAAAATATCTGCTGCAGAGACCAGCAAATGCAATTGCGGTGAGTAGATCTGTAGGAAGTGTCCACTATAAGACACTTAAGAGTGCCTCATGAAATGATTCAGAATTTTTTCCTTCTGAAACTGTTACAGCTGGAAGTCATAGAAAAAAAAAAAGTGGATAGATGAGAACAGCCTGCATCTGCTCCAACAGCAAATTTTTTCAGTATCATCCATGACTAGGCAATACATTAATAAACATATTGGTAAGCAATGACATGCTAGTGAAGTAATAAGAATGGCACAGGAAAATTGAATTGCAAACTAAAAGGCACTAGCAGAACACTTGGGAAAATCAACCTTTCTAGTCTCTAAAGTGTTTAAGTATCAAGCCTCTAAGATATCAGAATACATAATTAGATGATTGCCCTTAAAGTCATCCTAGTCTCAAACCAGGAGAGTTTAAGATACCACGGAGAGAAATAAAACCCAACAAAGTGTAATTTTTCAAATGCAAAGGAGGAGCCCTCTGCATCCACAAAATGGTGGTTGTTTTAAAAACTCCAGGTCTGTGCTTCTAAATACCTGTGTGCATTTGATTGCACATAGAAGATTTACAGCCAGAGAGATCTGTAATATCTAATCTGAAAACAGGTCTGGTCTGGGAGATGGGAGACTGAGCAGACTTTTGCTGCTGGCTGCTTTTTGACAGTCATTTCAATATATATAGTGGGAAATATTCTGGTAAAACTGCATTCTCTTGGAATATATCATTTTATTGATCTATTTCAATCAATTCAACTTATTCATTTATTCACAGTGTTAGAAGGAAAAAGAAAATTATGTTGTGTTTAAGGAGGGAGAGAGGAGAAAGGGGACCAGTTTGAAGCAGATCAGGTGGTCATCCTGGGCAATTGACATACAAAAGCAATTCCTCAGAGGCATGCCAGAACCTATGATTAACTTTTGTGGGATTAAACCATGCTCATGCCAACAAAACCCTGAGGTTGGGATGTTTAGGGGGTTATTTCTTTAAAGGATAATTCCAGTAAGCAGAAAGTCCCCTCTGCACAAGTTGTCAGGCTGCACCATGGTCTGGTGTCGCCATGTGAGCAGAGGCTCTTGGAGGTGCTTTGCTTTTCCATCCTTATTGCCAGGTAGGCAAGTGGGCTTTCCTGAAGTGTGTTGACTATAAATTTAAAGCTAAAGTTCTTCTGTTAAATAAGCAGAATGTTTCCTTAGGCTGAGGAGTAGTTATAATTGTGTTTTTTCCGCCTTTTATTCTCTTCAGTTAAATTGCCATCAAGCAGTTTATGTCTCCTTGCATTTGAATTAGGTGGCAGAGTTGTCCAGTATGAAATTGTGACTACAATAAATTGAGTTTCTTTTCAAGAGCCAAGCTATGGGAGGAGAGCATTAAAGTGCCATGTGGAGTATTTTAAGAAGCATTTTAACTAGGCTGTAATCACATATCATTCTTCTATTCTTTTGCATGAAATAACTGCTCTAGATAGGCTGCACAACTCCCTTCCTGAATTACAATGGCAGGAGAGAATTGTTTACTATTCCCAGCTCTAAAGCTTTCCTGCTGCATGGGGGCTGATTGGTGTTTATGGCTGTTTGCAGAAGGGCTATTTAATCAAATAAAACAGACCCCATTCCCCACTGAATGTAAGAGAGGGAGAGATATCAATCCCAGGGGCTGTATCGAGATGGGTGGAAAACACAATGCATCTGTAATGAAAAACCCAGCAGATAAGCAGCTGTATTATAAAAGTCTGTAAGGGTTCTGGTCATAGCATCAATCAAAGGTGGAAGATTGTGTTGTTTTATCTGTCTGACCTCAGAGCAGGATTTCCTTGTAATGCAGCCATGGTTTAACCCCAGCTGGCATCGCAGCCCCGCACAGCCACTCTGTCACTTCCCCTCATTTCAGAGAATCAGCAGAGTAAAAGTGACAAAACCCATGGCTTGAGATAAAGACAGTTTAATAAGTAAAGAGAAAGCCACAAAAGCCATCAAAGCAAAACATGGAGTCCGTTCCCCACTTCCCACAGGCAGGCAGGAGTTCAGCCATCCCCAGGAAAGCAGGGCCCACGTGTAACAGGCACTTGGGAAGGCCAACACCATCCCTCTGAATGTTCCCCCCTTCTTCTCCTGGCTCCACATGCCCAGCATGATGTCACATGGGGTGGGATGTCCTTGGGTGTGTCCCCTCCCAGCTCCTCATACACCCCCAGCCTTATGGTGGGGTCATGGGAGGAGCAGGAAAGGCCTTGACCCTGTGCAAGCTCTGCTCAGCTGTAATGAAAATATCCCTGTGCTATTGGCACTGTTTGCAGCACAAATCCAAAGCACAGCCCATACTTGCTGCTGTGAAGAAAATTAACCATCCCAGTCAAAAGAAACACTTTTCTAGCAATTCTCACCCTGTAACTAAACAAATCTAGGACATGGCCCCTTCCCTTTAGTGACTCTTGTTCCTGACTCTCTCTAATACAAATTCCCAAGGAACCTCTAAATTTCTCTTCAGTCTTCCATTCAGTCCTGGATGCAGTTCTTTAATACTCTGTTTTATAAGATATTGATGGCCAGGACATGTCTTGTGACTGATCTAAGATACCGCAACATAACTTGGTCCAAAAAAGGTCTGAATTTGTTACCTCTGGAAGACACTGAAAACAATACTTTGTGTCCTGCAGCATGGAGAAATGGCATGGCCTTGCTTTCTAAACTGCATGTGGCCAGAAAAATGTGACAAAGCCAAGTTTGAAAACCTTTACATTTTGTTTCATACCTGACAGGAGTTCTGAGCATAGTCGTGTTTTTAATGTGACATTAAAGTATGCACTTGAGAGCTGCTGGGCTGGGAACAATGCCTTGTCACCTCATTCATGGGTTTTCACTGAGAATTGGTACAATAGAGGGACACCAGTCTGCTCATCCCTCAAAGAGGGGAGGCTCACAGCCAGTGCATGCTCAAAAGCACAGTTTGACATGAAAAATATTAGGTGGCCATCAGCAGCACTATCTAAAGGATCAAAAATTTGGCCTCAGGTGCTAACATTTTTCCCAAGTCATGTCTTTACACTCAAGTTGTTGTATGAATCTCTTGGACTCCAAATGTTGTGTTTCACAGCATAGTCAGGAGGCAGCACACAACAGTGTAGGTGCACATCTGGCAGGTGTAAACAGCAAAAGCAGGAATGTTTCCTCACAAAAGGAAAATGTGAGGATTGGTCAATGAATGTTTGCAAAGTGCTTCCCGTCCTTCAGACTATGCTATTATTGAACTGAACATCTTTGATTATGCTATGGCTGTGCTGAAAGCTAAATGAAGGAGCTGGTTGTCTTTAAACAGTATCTTATTCTTGATTAGAGTGATCACTAAATAGTTTCAGATCTAACAAAGTGAGCAGCAGATGGAACACAGCAAAGACAGGGGAAAAATGTGAGATTTCAAAAAAGAATCGAACTAGGCAAGCCCAGAAGTAATTCAAAACAGCTCATACCAAAATTCTGGCTAATATAATGACATATAGCATATTTCTGTGAATTATAACAGTTGTGGAAAATATTCAGGATATTATTTTGTCTTTTGATAGATGCCAATAGCAATCTTGAGTTAGAGAATTTTACTTCTGAAGACATCCTCTCATGTATGGCGTTGAGAGTCTCCCCACCTTTTTTAGACATTATAGTGATTTTGAAAAATTTAAATGAAGTTTAGAGGAGTGGAAATATTAGCCAAGCATGTAGCTAAAGATCACATAATTTTTTTTTTGTATCTGATAGACTTTGCTATGCTTCTTGCTGTACCTCTCTCTTCCCAAACTAGTCTCCTGCTTTACAAGATCTTGAATTGCCCAATTCAGCCTTTAATCAGCTGGCTTCTCCATCTTCCTCCAACATCCCACCAAAGGTTTTCTCTGTATTTCTGCCACAACCTTTCTCATATCTGCAAAGTTAATTTCTGCCTACATCCAACATGAAAAATCTTTAGCTCAAATTTAGCATCCCTTGGAAACAGTCAGTGGTAGACTTCAGCCCAATTTGTATTTCCATCCACCAATTGCCACTAACTTGGTTGCTGCAAACCTTGTGAACAGAGCTGCAAAGAAGAAATCTCATGACAGCAAGAATTATTTAACATAACATAACTATATTACATCCAGATCCACTCCTGGCTGAAGGAAGATAAATTACAACCAAATAACAAAGAAGCATACAGAAGGTTTGTTTTGAATTTCTTTGTAGTACTAGTCCAAGGCCTGGTGGAGTTTCTTCAGTCCCCATAGAGTTTCCCATGGTGCACTTTAGGACTATAATGCATCAAATTGTATCAAATTGTATCCTTTCAGCCCTTATATTGCCCATCTTCCCTTAATTTTAGTTATTACTATTCCATAAATATTTTAAGCTAAGAGGAGATGACAAGTCTCATGTAAATTTTTTAACTGCAGTTTTGATCTCACCTTTATCACGTTATTCTCAACTGGTAGATTTCTTTTTTTTTATTATGCTGTTGTAATATTTTTACAGTCTGTGATTTATCTTATTCATTCAGCTCACGCATTGTCAGACCTAAACTCTAGTGTGTTCCCCATGCGGGGACAGAGTAAGCCCATTGATCTGACTACTATTTATTCACCAGCTGCCAAATGTAGATGCCTGTATTGGGCCTCAGATTCCCATTGTACTTGCATTATTCAACTCTAAATAATTTGAAATATGACAAAAAGGAATAAACGCAACTCAAAAGAAATTTTAAAAGAGGCAAGAGAAAATATTACTGTCATTTTACCTTCTTCAGCTCTAATATAATATGTTCTTCAGAGATATGTCATCCATAAGATAAAGGGAATATATTTTTCTGGCATTTTATTTACTCTGCTTTGTTATATACATGTTGTGAGTTAAAGTTTTTCCTAAAATTTATTGATACTGTATTGGACTTGACATAGATGTAGGAATTGTATTTTTCCTTTGTGTCTGATGATGTTTTAATAGAGCTGCACACAGAAAGGAGCTATATCTGCCCCCAGAGCACTGCACAGCTGCAAGGCTGTTTGTACAGATGCAGGCATGCAGCTGCTTTCCCTGAAAACTTGGTCAGGCACTTAGCACCAGTGTGTCAGAAGCTGTGTCGCATCCTTTAGTATCCCTTAACAAGTGAAGAAAAAAATTGTGTCATCATTTTCTGTTTAAAAATCCACGCTGAAGGAACAAGGAACATGACAATAATATAGAACTGGGCAAGTAAATTAGTATTTCTCTGCTTTGGCAGTCAGTAAAGCCCTTTCTCCACCCTTGCCACTGTGCTGGCAGCTCATGTGTTCCTTTGCAATGCAGTACCTACAGAGAAAAACTGCAGTTCTTCCCTGCATTTAGTATACATGAGTCCAACACACTGTCCTTCTCATGGGAGAGTCCTGTAAGAGAAGTTGTTTTTAAGTTAGGTTGTGATGTAAATGTAGCTAGCAAGCAACAGCTGTGTAGACATTCATTCTTTAGACATAATCCAACTTGTTTGTCAGTGAAATAAATAAGACAAGACTGATGACAATACATTTCCTAACAAGGTGGCGGCCTTTTTCAAGCCATCCCTTCACAGATACTGGGTGATTGCAGCACATTGGATGAAGTGTTAAAATATTGAGTCCATGATTTTATTATGATGCTATTGCATGTGGTTTTCAATTTCCCTTCCCATAGTTTGGCGCTAACTAATGAAATTATTTCATTCACTCAAGTAAGATGTTTACTGGTGTATATGATTGGTTGGGCACTTGGCTGTCCTCACTGCATGCACAAATTCCTGATTTGCAAGTGCATTGTTCAACTAAGAAAATCTCAGTTGATGTTCCTGATTCTAGCTGAAATGCTACTTCATTTTAAAATGGCAAATAAGTTCTGATTACCTTGTATCTTCATTATGAAATTTTCTTCTCCTTCATAAGTACTTTAACTCTACTTTTCTCATCACTCATCTCAAAAATACCTTGGCTGCCTTTTTATTAATGTTGTAGGACTAGGACAAGTAGTTGATTTTAACCTGATTGTAACCTATTTGTATACCCAGTGACAGGGGGTATACAGATCAAATTCAAATTAAAAAAATAAGTAGGACTGGGTGACTCATTGTAATGTATGTTTACCAAAGAACTATCCTGGTTTATGATAAAATGAGATTTCTCAGCATATTTTGTCCAAGTTTGAATCTGACAGGCTTAGGCAACATAAAGAGAAAAGTTTTCATTATTTATTATACTTGCAGGAAGGCAAGAATGGAGCAGGAAACACAATTGCTTATTGCTTCTATTGATACATATTTAGATTTTTATAAGATGTCTAAAATCATGGCTCAAGTAGACCAGAGTGAATTATCATTAGGGATTTATTCACTGGAATATAATCATAATTGAAACTGAAACTGTAAGGAAGAAGGTATTTTATAAAATACTGTGTAGTTTCAAAAGCACTAAAATTGTCAACATGTCATCATAGGATATTATCATATTCAATTATAACCTCTTTTTTATGAAACTTTATTTTTTTTTATTTTGAAATGTTGATCCATTGCAGGGAAAGTAATTTGGATTGAAGTCCAATTTATTCCATTTTTTGGAATAAAATATTCTCCACTTTAGTGTTGTTTTTTTTTTTTTTACTGCTTTTGGTCCCAAAAGTTGTGATGTTTTTCCTTAATTCAAAATCTTGAAATTGCTTGTGCAGGAAGATAACTAATTTCTGTCCAGCTCAATCTATCAGTTTCACGAATTAAAAGTTCTGTGTTTAACATTACATCTCTGAATTTCAAGTGTCCCACACAGGAATTTCTGTTGACTCCTGTTCCAGGAGAAAGAAAGGATTAAAAATCATTCATGAAAAATACTGGTTCTGAGTGACTCCTCGAGCTCAAGTGATTGTTTTACAGTAATGTATTTATTTTCAGATGATATTTGGCAGCTGTTTCTCAGTGCTGTCATCTGTAACTGATTTCTGGCACCTGAGCTATGGTGTGGGCAGGTCAGGATGAATTGGAAGCAAATATAAGGGAAGTGTGTGAGTTGCACTGCATTTGTTATTTACAAAGGCGTGCCAAATGAATGTTACAGCCCTGGATAAGTGGAAGTTCTTGTGGCCAGAGATGAACTGCTCTGTATGTTTGAAGGTAAAGGCTGTGAGTATTTCACTCTGTAAAGATGAAAAAGCCCAGCTATCTCCTGAAATTACAGGAGCAGTAAACAGTAAATCCCTGGATGGCTGTGGAGAATGTTTAGGAGCTGTTTCACTATTTTGGGTGCTGTCTGAACTTGAAACTCCTTCTGTGTACTGTTTACATCTTTATTTACCTTTTCACATACAGAGCTTGGGTGCCTGCTCCTTTGTCTGGCCTTGCTCTGCCTGGCAGCCCTGGCTGTGCATTGTGACTGACTCCA
Source organism: Melozone crissalis (assembly GCF_028551555.1). Taxonomy (NCBI): domain Eukaryota; kingdom Metazoa; phylum Chordata; class Aves; order Passeriformes; family Passerellidae; genus Melozone; species Melozone crissalis. The sequence goes on along the minus strand of NW_026535784.1, from coordinate 46,332,524 downwards.
GCAGCATTATTTGTATTCTCTGTTTTGTCTGAGGGGTTTGACTTGCTAGTTTGTGACTGCAGGCAGGGCAGCAGGGACAGGAGCTGGCTTCAAAACTTACAGGGACTTTACGTGACAAGTTGTTCTGTTGTGTCGTCTTCTAGTTGTCTGCAAGGTGACAGCTAGAAGACAGCCTGAACTGCGTAATAAATGTGACTGCACTGGGCTTCTTCCCCCTGCCACAGCTCCTGATGTCTTCCATGGGTCCTAAACTGCAAAACAGAGAGAAAACCTTCATAGCTCAAATCTGTAATGTTCTCCTTTCCTGTGGGCTCAAAACACCTTCTTGCAAGAATCAAAATGCATTCAGCAGTGGGTGTCCAAGGACCTGACAAACGAGTCACAAGGGGTAGGGTGTGCTGGCATTAAAAACCTGTCTGTGCCGCAGGCTGAACTTGCAGCCTTGCAAAAGAAATGCTTAGTGACCCTCTGGCAGCCTTTTTTGAGCTCTCACAGAAAGGGAGTGCCAGGTGTTGCTGAAAGGTACAAACCTGAAGGCGTGGGGACAAATCTCAAAGTTTCCTTCTTTCCATCCTGCTGCACTTAGAGGGAAGATTCACTGCTAGAGAAGAGAAGTGAATTCATGCAGGTTTTCCAGAGGAAGAGGAGGCTTTTGAGGCAGCCCAAGCCTGTTTGCAGGCAAAGTGTGTAGGAACATGATGCAAATCAGTTCCTACACGCTCCAGCCCAAGCTTGTGCAGGTGCCAGCAGTCAGAGCTGCCTGTGTCCTGCAGGTTAGCAGAATGAGGGGAAACGTGCAAAACTGCTCAGCAGAATGAGGGGAGAAGAAGGGCTGTGAAGCTTTTCTTTTGAAGCTTCAAGATTCTGTGTCTGGACCAAGCTGGCTCCTTCCATATCTGGGCAGGAGATGCTTATCAAAAAGGGAAGAATAGAATGGTTCTAAAGAAGACAGTTAAATTCTTTTGTGTGAGTTGTGGGACATCTTGAATCCTATTACCAGTAGAAAAGTGGTCAGGGCTCGTGTATGAGGAATATAAAAAACTGGAAGATAAGTCAGTTTCTTTAAAATAAGTTTCAAAAATGAAAGTATTTCATTTCAAATGAGCTTTTACTGTAGAATTTTTCAGTATCACTGGTAGTTTTACAAAGATTTTTCTTGTGGTTAAAGTTCTTTTTCAACTGATGAATGGTTTTGATGAGTAGTTTTTTGACTTTTAATGATTTTTTCTCTCCTTGCACTTGGTATTCAGTAAGCATGTCTTTGAAAAATGAATCTGCCCAAGAATTGCAGTTAGGATTCTATTCTCAAGAAGGGAAGCAAGAACCCTTCAGTGAGCATCATATTGGATTGATTTAATATAAAGAGGGATGCTGCTTTTCTGTATTCACCTCTATTTAACTTCTTCATGGTACTTTAATACACAAATTATTTTTTTTACCCCAGTGAAGAGTATTGACCCATGTACGTTTCCTTAAAGGTTCTTTTATTTGGAATTAACTGCCACAAAAATATTAATTTATCAGAAGAGGGGAATCACTTCAGCAACATTTGGTTTAAATTTGCCCCATTATTGAGACTGCCATTTGGTTGCCACAGATCTCATTTTCTGAAGTGCTTTCATATAATTTTTGTATATGACCTTCACTGCTGATACTCTTAAAATAGTATGCATTGCTGTCTGCAGCACTTAGTTGTCAAAAAACAGATGAAAAGCTGGCACAATAAAAAAAGATATTGCTTCCTTACCTTTCAAAGGCCTGCTTTGCTGAGATTTATTTTTTCTCTTGTGTCTCTTCTATCTGAAATGAATGTTTGCTGTAGCCAATCTGTGGTTTAGCTGCATGTCAGTGATCAGCATGATCTGCTGGTTTTCAGTGCTTTGCTGTGGTTACCTGAAGAAGCAGCTGCCTCTCTTTTCCCACCTCCCTCAGAAATGTGCCTTACATTGGCCTCCACTGTTTTGCTCCACTTGTTATTTTCTTTCTTGTTAACTTACAAGATACCTTTAATTGCAATGCCAAAATGTGAAGGTGCTGAGCACTGGGAAAGCTCTGATGCTGTGGTGATCCCTCATTACAGAGCTCTCATACCCGAGTAATTCCTATTCTGGATCAATTAAAAGGTCTGCCCAGTGGAACAAGTGAACATGTAATCAGGAGGTTTTTCTCAAGAAATTGATGGCAGGTTGCATATGAGGAATTAATGCTTTTCCTGATTAAGTTTTATGTGTAACAAATAGATATGCTATTCAAGCTGATATGGCACTGTAGTGAAAGATAAACTTCATACTGAAGAGGAGGTGAGGCTGGGATTTCTAACTTCTTTTTTTCCCTAAGCTTCCAGGTGTTTCATTTTCCTGCTGCTGTTTGCACCTGGGCTCAATGATGCTCTGAGAAACTATTCCACAATTCTGTTTGAATAAGTACAAAGAATACATTTCAATGTTTTACAAATAGAGGCCCTTGCATATAAATAACTTTCTATAGAATCTGCAAAATTATATATTAAAGGTGGTGGTAGTAGTAGTAGCAGTGGTAGTAGCTGGTTGCCTTGATGACTGAATAGAGTTTTATATGTATACAGATATATATATATGAATTTTTATTCTGTGCTGTAATGCTACTATGGGAGTTCAGCTCCTGTCTTGCAGTGCAGAGAGCTGTCAGTCAGATTCAGATTCCCTGATTGCATGACTGCATTTCACTCTTAAGCCATGCAGATCAGCCATGCATGCTGTCCTGCAAGAGTGTGGGGCAAGAAGTGCCAAAATTGTACTTTGGATGTATGGAAAGATTTACTTTTGTAAATCAGTGGGGTCTATTCAACAAAGCTGAAATGTAAGGTTTTATGTTACTGGGATCCAGATAGAAGTCAGCTAGATTTGTGCCCTTTGTAAACAAAACCAAGACTTGAAACCTTGGTCCCCTGAGGAGAACAAAGTAGCAAATAAGAATTTCTCTCAAGGCAGGTCTGACTTCTGCTGCAGCCTGATAAACAACAACTTCATTGGTCTCTTGCAAGAGGATTATGGAAAGTGTTTCCCCCTTCTGCTGAAAAAACACCCTCTCTTGTGAATGCTATCAAGCTGTTTGCCAACACCTGACAAAGTGAAAATCTAGATTTAGGCTTCTGCCTCAGAATTCATCCTTTCCTTTCCCCTCTTTCGAGTACAATATCCGCATTACCTATACCAGCTCTCGCTCATCTACTTGCAAATGTTCATTCAATCTTCTCTCCTCTCCTTCATTCCTTGTGTAACAACAGCCTTGCAAAGCTGTTCTGTAGAGAGAAGCACAGCCCTTTGCAGGCTGCAGCTGCTGCACAGTCGCTGAACATGGCAAGAGTGTATCAAAAATGTGATTTTTGTGTTTATACATGCCAAAGTCTCAGCTCCACGCTGATGGGCACAGGTCTAGCTAGCAGCCCTGGATGGTGCTTTTTCATCTCCGTAGTCACTGCAGTGGAATGGCCCATTCTGGAGAATAGAACCCTCAAATTCCTGTAGGGAGCAGGTAATTAACCAGTGTCCTTGATTGGGTTTAGGTCAGAGCTGGAGCTGCTGCTGCTATGCTGCAGAGGAGACTGCTTCTGTTTTTGGCTAAAATACAGCAAATACCGCAGCTGGCAACTTCCTAGGCAGGGAAAGGTGTTCAGCAGCTGGCACCTGACTGATGATGGAAAGGAGTGGAAACAGCACCACCACTGTGTCTCAGGAGTGTAGGCACAGGGTGCTCAGAAAATGGGCTTCAGCAGCACTATCCAATAACTTTCAGATTTTCTTCTAGAAAATTAATATCCTTTTAATCAGTTTAAACTGAATATTCCCTGGCCTTAGGAGTTCATTGTTTTTATAACAGTTAACACATTTTATGTACAATGAAATATTTAAAAGAGGTCTGCAGGAAAAATAACAGCCATTTCTTTTTAACCTGCAATCTATTGTGGGTTTTGTGTGGTTTTTTTTTGTTGTTGTCCATGAGGATCCTTTGTATTTCTTTTATAGAGGAATTCAAAATACAGAAAAGATATTATCTAAGAATACAAGTATGATAAATTACAGCAATTGGTTGCTGTTTACTTACAATTTTTTTTTTGAAATTTAGCATTTGCTAGTCCTAGAAATGTGCTTTTAGAATGCCAGAGTTGTACACAAATACATTATTCAACTTACTGTGCATGAGTGGGTTAGCTGTAACAAGAAATACTATCCATATCCCTCTTCCCTCTTGGCATAAAATATGTGCATATGCAACAGTGTAATGGCTTTAAATGTTTTCCTCTTATAATTCAATGGGCTTTTGGTGGAATCATCCAGGATAAATTTTAGCTAATCTCTACAGACAGGGCTTCAGCAAAGAAAAAATTTTTTAAGTGTTCAGTGATAGAAAATAGAAATATTACAGCCCTATAGAAATAGTTTTAACATGTATGTGCTGATGACTCCTGTTCAGTGAAACAACCCTTTTTACAGTAACTCCTCCTGAATTGCTCACAGGACCATGAAGTCAAGTCAAGCATTTCTGTGTGGTACCACACCTCCCAGTTTCACTTAATGACCTCTGCAGTGCATGAGTTCAAAATGCCCTGATGAACAACTCACAGTTTCAATTTTGCCTGGTTTTGTTGGTGTTGTTTTTTTTATCCTATGACAGTAGATATCAGATACTCAAAGTGTTTTTAGCCTCTGCCATAGTGACAGGCAGGAAGGCACAGGGAAGGAGAGTGAAGTGTCATTTCTCCATGCCCCAGTGGACTGAAGAGCTGGGGGCGCTGCAGAATGATAATGTGCTGCCCTCCCACAAACTCCTCCCTGGCCGTCCAGGGCTGCATGGCCATGTGTGAGCAGCATCCAGATCTGCCACCGTCCTGAAATGTTCTTCTCTCTACACAAAAGGCCAAAAAAATGGTGAGGAAATGTAGAATCAGGGATGCAGTTCTTATGAGAGTAGTGAGTTAATGTGTCACAAGGATCCTTTTTTGTTTTTTTCCCAAGGAGATTCTGCTTTCATTTAGCTCCCACATATGGCTGAAAGTAAGTTGCTTAACTTTTTCTCATAGTACAGAGCTGGAATTTTTGCTGTTGATTTTGAGGCCCATAGTAGAAGTCTTCTGCATATCTATTGAAGAGCTGCAAAATATGTGCTTCCCATGGTAAGAGAGAGAGAGAAGGATAAAAGTTTTTAATTGACATTTTGTTCTGAAATTCTCTTGTCCTTTTACAGATAATATAATCTCCTCTTTCCATAGAGTAAGTGCAAATCTGTGAAATATCAGCAGTGTTTCAGGTATGCTATACTCTGGCAAAATTTTATTCTTAGTCCTTTAAGCTAAAGCCAGTCTTGAGCTGTGTGAAGGATCCCTGGGCAAGGAATTTAGACCAAGTCTCAAAAGAAGAGTATGCTAAGAAGGAAATCCTATAGCTCCAGAGCTGGTAGATAACTGATTCTCTCTTAGTGAAACAGGTGTTTTCCCCATGCATAAAAATTAAGAATTGGAGACAGTTCAAAAGTAGTGTCACTGCTACTGGGAGGGCTGAACTGATAGGTTTGCAAGCAGAGATTAAAGAAAGCTCCATCCGGCTCAGCTGAGTAACAGAAAGATCCATCAATAATTGAAAGATGTCAGCCTCAAAGTGTGAGTGAGTATTTAGAACTGCAGAGCAAAAATACCTAGGAATGACATAGGAAAGTTATATATTGAAAAAAAAAAGGTAGTAAGACCAAATACACTGAATAGCAATGAAATATGTTAGATCAAGAAGTAGTTCTCTAAAGAGAGGGATTGCAAGCATGACAATTACAACTTAGGTTTGCTCCATGGTTTTGAAGTCCTGAGATTTGTAAGTGAATAGGGCAAAAATGCTAAAAAGAATGTGTTTTAATGCATGGAGCAATCATGTGTTGAAGGTAGGTGATGGGAATGATCCCTTCTGGCTCTTCAATCTTCTGTGCCCCATGCACTTTAACTGAGGCTCATTGTGATGTTATCTATGAAAAGTAATAACTTCGTGGGAACTTGAACTGTGATATTATGAGCTCTGTTCTGAGGATCTTATATAAACCACTTCATCACAGATATTATTGACAGTAAGTGCTTTCACCACTTTTATATATTCTCTTTGTGAGTTGTTTTATAGCAAGGCAGCTAAATCAAGAGAATTTTTCCTGACCAGCTGAGCAGCTGATAGGTCTCCTTACAAGCACTTAGGTGAATTCAATGCACTAGGATGATAAAAAGGCGGGTTAGGACAAAAGCGGATGTCAAAACATAACCCTCTGCTCCTTCCATCACCTCAAAGGTTATGTCCCACATGTAAAATTACTTGGGTTTTGAACCCCACTTTCCCTTAATTCTTTTGTTCAGAAAGTCCATTTGATCCTTTTCAGGATTAATTTGCCCACTTCTGATCCTCTGCTTTTGTCTCTTATTTCCCTCCCTTGTTCTCTGCACATCATGATCCTTTTTCAGGCCGAGTCATTATCCTGTTAAATTCTCCTAGGAAGGGCTTTTTTCTCAGTCATGCTATTTCTTACTCAAGTGGTGCCTGCAGGAAGATCAGAACAACCCATGCTAGGAAGAGCTCTGTGAGTGCCACTACCTATAGGACAAGCATACAGGTTGTATTGTTTGTTAGCTGCAAATTCACTTCTATCCCTTATTGCCTGCCTGTTTAGATAAAGTGAAACCTCCACTGGGAGGAGAGGAAAAACAATTTCCAGAGCCTGAAGATTAAAACTGGCCCAGTCCTGCATTTATTTGTGTGTGTGTTTGTGCACTTTGAAAAGAATTTTCTTTATCCTGCAAGTCCTGTGGAGTCCACAGATAGTATGGCTCCCTTTCTGCTCCAAAATCTGCACAAATCCTCCCCCTGCCATGCCTACAGATGGAAATAGGAAATATTCCCTTGCCAGGCCTGCAGTAAAAAGGAATGCATCCCAAGTGCAATCGTTCCTTGTGCACTACATCTTGTGAGCAAGCAGACGGTGTGGCTTGCTTCAGTAACTTTTATATGTAAACAGTCTTTAAAAACATAATCTACATTGTCAAAGCCTAATCTAAATGATGTACTGACATTGCTTACTTTGATATGCTGACTTGGTTTTGAATTCTCTCTGGATTGCCTGGCCCCACATGGCCTTTTTGTGTTTTGTTTACTTTTCACTTAGCTGTCACGCATTTATTCCCATTAGATGTACAAAGTCAATGGATTCAGCCTAGCTTTACAGCTTAGTTGCCTAATACAGCACAGGGAAAAAGCTAAATGAAGCCAAGCAGAGGGGCAGGGAAAAAAGTAGAGGGATTCTTCAGGTCTGACATAGAGACCAAGGACAAGAGAAAACCAACAAAAGATCTGGGTCTGGTAGAGCACCTGTAGATTACTGTTTTTCAGAAAAAACCATTATATGTCTGGAAAACAGAAATTAATTTATTTGTATAGACTGAGTTTCTGGTTTAAAGGCTTGCTTCTGAATAAATGCCTAAATTTTGTATACATCACATTTTTTTTTTTTTAAATCTGGATTTGTTTCAAATGTGAATGGATGGGGAAATGTTATTTTAAAAGCTTTCTCAGTCTAATGAGCTGGTTGGATTTATCTTTGTCAAACAGTTAAAATGGCTTACATGAGCTTGTTCTGTGAAAATCTTTGAAGATATGTGAAAATGCCTCATGCTGAGAAAAGTAATCCCAAAAAACCTACTTGGTGTGATCTTACCCACAGAACCCATAAGGCAAATGGGTGTTTGTGAAGTCTGTCACAATTTGGAGCATGACTGAAATGTGGACCATCCTGAACGGTGGTCTTCCCTCTGGATAGCCATGCTTCTCCCAGTGGGAATACCTACCCTCCCTCCAAATGGTTGTTTTATGACATTTATGGGGGATTTCATGTGGAATTTAGTGTTGATGGAGGGACTGTGGTGTCTCCTTTGCTCTTGGAAAAGGGACAGTGCATATTTCCTCCATGGCACTGCATCACTGATGGCACGTTGTTCTCAGGTCACATTCTTCAGTTTCAGCCGAGGCGCTCCAGCCCAAGCCCTTCGTGGCAGCATTTGGGCACCCAAACTTCCCTTCCCTTCCCTTCCCTTGGAGAGCAGACTGTGCTGAAACTGCCCCATTTCCAGGTGCACCGAGCTCCTTCTGGCCACCCACAGCCTGAGCTTTCCCTGTGTTTGCCGCAGGTGAAGCACGGGAACTACGCCTTTGTGTGGGACGCGGCGGTGCTGGAGTACGTGGCCATCAACGACGCCGAGTGCTCCTTCTACACGGTCGGCAACACCGTGGCGGACAGGGGGTACGGCATCGCCCTGCAGCACGGCAGCCCCTACCGAGACGTCTTCTCACAAAGGTAAGCCTTTGGAGCTGCCAAGGGAAGCTTTCTCTCAGCTCTGGAGCCTTCTCCTAATTTAATTTTTGGCAAAGGAAAAGCGTGTTGTTCTTGCGATCCATTTCGTTTCTTGCCTACACATTCATTTTATCCAAGACATTGAATTACTCACTTTTCAAGAAACTGCTTTAAAAACACTTTGTGTTGCTCTTATTTGAATTGTTTCTTGTTTCTTTTGAAAAACATTAATGAGATAAACTCAACCTCATTAGCAGGAAAACGAGGAAAGAGTTGCTTCATTTGTTATAGAGAGTCAGCATAACTCAACCCTTCCTAGTACAGAAGCTGCTTCTTAAAAAAAATTAATTTGGACACTGATGGGAAAACTAAAGGGGATGAACAAGAACATTTGATGTTTTGGTGGAAGGACTCCTATTAGCACCCAAAAGCATAGGTGCTTATCCCCATACTAATTGATCTCTTGGGCCACAAAAGTGCCATCTCTAGAGATGCTACTGGTACTGTGTTTCTACTGGGATCGGAAATACTAAATTAATTGCATGTATTGTGTCTTTGCATATGTATTTCTGCTTGACTCCACCATTGATTCCTAAATCAGGATCTGTGTGAAATGTAAAAACTACTAAACTTCTATCTGCAGTTTGGCGCTTAGGAGAAGACATGAGCTAGTCTCCTGACCCTTTTTTTCATTCTGTATCTGGTCTCTCAGCCTGGTTTCTGTAGGTTTTTGTGATGTGTATGAAGCAAAATTTTACAGTTGCTGCAATAGGATTTTTGTTATGTGGCTGCCAGGTAAACATACAAAACATGTTTAATTTGGACTCTTGCTTTTGCCTTTGTTCAAAGACTGTGGTGGGGGAGAAAGTAGCCAGTAAGTTACACTGTGCAGATCCAGAGGAATCACTCTCTGCTCACACAAACTTTAAGAACAGGGAAGACTTGGATTATTTCAATCTGTTCCACTTTGGGGGGGACATTGCTGAATTTTGTGCTAACATAGCAGCAACATAAAGAATTTCACAGGATCAACAAAAAAATTAATTTTAATGAAACATGTATATGCTTTGTATATTACAAAGAGTATTTAAGGCAAATATTTACCAAATACTCTCGTATTCCGGCTCTTGAGGCTGGCTCTGCTTGAAATCTCTGGCACTCTACTGTTAGGGATCTCTATGCAAAAAAGGGAGTAGGATTCCTTCCTGTAATCTTTCAAAGAAATTCTTCCATTTATTAGAGTTCTCAGGTGCTTGTCAAGGTGTTAAATCATCCTCTTCTCAGCCTTATCCCTGTAAGTTTGAGTACAAAAATTGGAAGACATTAGGGAATTTCAATGTCTGTCTCTTTATTGCCAAACACAGTGCAACCGCCAAGTGACGTGGCACAGCTCACACCCACATTTTTCCTGCCCACCACTGCTGCTCTGCAAGCCAAGGTGGATGCATCCCAAGTGCCCTCAGAGACTGCTTGTGGCAGGGTTTGTGTACTGGGTGTAGCTCTTGGCACAGGGGGAAGTGGTTATGGCTGATTCTGGTAAGGGAGTTTCTCCTTGGTCACGGTACTGGGCACACGGAGAGGCTGGGTTACAAATTCTTCTGATGCACTGCCTTCAGCCACTCCTGGCTCATTGCTCTGTGCAGGCCTGACATTTCCAAGTACAATTTTATTTCATAGGACAATTTTGCCTTTTCAGTGTGTTATTATCTCTTGGAGCTATAGGGAAGCAGAAGGAGGCATAAAAATTTGCACATATATAGGTATTTTTATCTGAGGATCTTTGAAGCAATACTTAAATATTAGCATCTCTCAGGAAAGCAAATGCTATTTCCACTTAATGCTTAGGGAATCCATAGCATCAGGAGGCTTAAATGAAATCCCAAGGTCATATGTTGTCCCCTGGTGGAATCAGGGATCATAGGCACTCATTTTTGATTTCCTGCTCGAGTTGTCAGAGTTCAGGTAGATGAAGAAAGGGATTATTTGTCAGATATTGGGCCACAGGAGGATCTGGGTGGATATGCAGAACTTAGCACTGGTGAGAAAATAACTCATTGCATTAGGAGGAATAATGGCTGAACAGAGAAATTGGAATTTGCTTGGAGTGGTACAACCTCCTGCAGAATTTAGAGAGCCTGAGATATATATTCTGAAAATGTGTGTGCTGCTGTGCTTATATTCTTCTTTCTGCATTATGAGATCATATTATATAGCATTTCTAATTATGTCCATAAATATAAATTTACATTTTAAAGCAGTGAAAGACCATATAAGAACAAACATGTGAAAGAGAAATCATGCTTACAAGGTAGCTTACAAGGTTTTGTTCTTGATACCCTTCTGTACTGTTCCTTGAGTTTATATCCATGTGGTTTTCATACATCATCCTTACATTTCTTCCTAATGAAAAGGCTCAACAACCTTCAGCAGCTGCAGCTTGCATGCTAAATAGAGAGAGAGGAATAGATTCATTGTATAGGATTAGCAAATGTTCACACGAATATTTCACTGTTTTAATGCTGCAGGGAACTGGTTTAAAATATATTAGCACTTCTTGATCTTTCCCAAAATAAATATATTCATGTGAAAATACAGACCTTCTCTTTTAAGAAATTTCATATAAAGCCATAAGCTGCACAGTGTTAAATCCCGAGGATGCAGCTGTGAAAGGTCTGGCAAGTTTACAGGAGAATTTGTTCTCTTGGCAGGAAGCACAGGCACGCATTTAGAACTTTTCAGTACCTTTTCCAAATATACAGGTGATTCCCAGAGAAACAGGAAAAGAGACAGAGAGGTGTAAACACTCACCTCTTCTCTCTAAAGCTACACAGTGTGATCTGCAGTCAAGGTAATGCTGTGGTAAAGTTTACCAACAGGAAGCAGTGTCAAAAAAGGGTCTTTGAAGGTCAGAGAGGCAAAAAAATCCCTTCTATGCCAAAACAAAGATGTGAACAGCAGTGAGTGGCCTGACTGCAATATGAGATTGGCTTTTTGCTGCACAGGGGTGGCAAAGCAGCCACACAGCATCTGGGACCAGGCCCTGCCTCATGCTTTCTCTGAGAGCAGATCCTTTGGGTCCATCCTGACAATAGATGTGTGGCTGTTACACAAAGAATATAGAGAATAAGCTGGGTAATATTGGAAAGATGGAGCTGTCGTAGCCAACCCCATGAGTTCATTCATGTTGCAGATGTTAACAAGCACAGCTGGCCATGGCACCAGGCAGCCAGGTGATGTGCTCAGGTTGTCCTCTTTTCTTTGCCACTAAGATTTAACCTTCTGAGCACCAGCAGCCTCCAGGCAGCATGTCAGTTTTCCCTCTCTATATATTTTTCTTTCAAGGTAATGACAGGGGCTGTAATAATAGGAACTGCCAAATTTCCTGGGAGAGCTTGAAAAGGATGTGTCTTTTGGCTCATGAGGAGCTGTGTGGTGACACTAAATTTGACACCTGTTAAGAATTCTTTTCAGCCTTAAACTTTAAAACTTCCACTGCACCCCTAGGAGGTATAAATATAATTGCAGGCACTTTTCAGAGTATTCCACAGGATGTCTGTGCTTCCTGCAGTGCGGCAGCAATGGCTCAGGTGCTGTGCTGGTGGCTGGCTTTTGGTGGGGGTCAAGGAGGGCTGGCAGCAAAGTGCTGGAATCCTGTTCATGTTCCCACTTTCTCTGCTGTTTCACTCTCTTCTCCTGCACTGCAGTCCCAGCTGTGCAGCACACTAGAGGCAAAGGGACAGGGAGCACTAATTCTGTGCCCAGCAGAGGCCAGCAGCCAGCTTGTCACTTAAATGCAACCTGTCAGCACCCAAAACCTCTGAAAAATAGTTGCTCTGCACTCCTCTTATCCCAAAAAGCACCCATGTGTTCTGCCCCTCTAGGTCAAAGGAAACAGTGACAATAGGAGGAATAAAAAGGAAAAGGCAAGCTTGCCTTTAGAGCCCACAGTGTGGGGCTCTGTCTTGTTCATCAGCTGTGTTCCCACAACTGCCCCAGCCAAGCACAAGCTCAGGGACACCTGAAGTTTTCTGTGTGCCAAGAGGAGCAGCAGCACTTCCATAATTCCTGGTGGTTCTCTGTGGGAAGGGGGCATGTGAGGGCAAAATGTATGGAAGGTACAGCTACCACATAGCAGAAACCCCAGTCTGAATTTGACATTATTCACAAAAAGTCACAGGGAATTTGTGGCATTGTTGGAGAAGTCAGTCACATCCTTTTGTCCTGAGAGGGGAAAAGAAATGGACACTTACAATGATTTCCTCGTGGCAAGCCCAAAGACACCTCCCTAGCAGCAAGTGGTGTGCTTTCAGATATCCAAAACGGGGGAGGGAGAGAAGAGAGCCATCAGATGGCATTTCAGACTGCCCCCTAGCAAATCATTAGCCAGTGCTTTAAATAAATGGTATGGATATTCTCCTGTCCTTTTTACATCTCATCAGCAAAATCCTGAGTCTTCGAAAGTTCTTGCCCTGAGCCATAAATATGTGTTCTTCCTGTCTCCTCACCATTAATTCCCTCTCCCTAAATTTTCATTCTGTGTCTTGGAGGTCACTTATGTCCAAAGACTCCAGTGCAAGGAAAATTACTTTATTCCTAACTACCTTGATTTTTCTCTGCCCTTGGGACTGTGTGCCCCTTTCTTTGAGAAGATACCCCTATTTATTTTTTTTTAATATTCTTTTAATGAAAGCCCAAGCAAGTATTATTATTCTTATTCTCTGACTTGACTTTTACCAGTACTTGGGAAGGAAGAATTTTGGATTATACCCTAACCCTGCAGAGGACTAACAATAATGACATAATTGATTATTTCATTATTAAATACAGGGATCATCTGCAGAATAGTGGGTGCCTTAGTAAGAGATCAACTTTGCTTTGGCTCAGTAGTGTGCTAAGAATTGAAATCCTAGTCTGAGCTGTATGTATAACATTCTGAAACATATACTGCCAAACTAGTAAAATCTACTTAAATCCACCCAAAGCACATTTTTTCTCATAACTTCAGAAAATTAAGAAACTCTGCAAGTTGGGATAATTACTTGACTTCAGGCAAACTCCTGAATTTAAATAGAAGAGTTTAATTTTGAGAGTCTGCTCTTAGATCATGTCACAAGTTCATATGACTGAAATGACATTAGTGAGAGGAAAAAAAATCAAAACTGATTCCAGGTTTCTGAGCAATCTGACATAAGAGCCCACTCTTAATTTATTCAGATATAGTCATTGCTAATGAAAGCCTTGACTTCAGAGTAGCACATAGTAACAAGGTAGTTTCTCAGATAACCAGGGTACTAAATAAAAATTTAACCACACCCAAGGTAATATTTTTTGACTATTCAAAATAACCAGTCTATCTTATTTTTTCTGACTTGTAGGGGTAAAACTGAGAATTGCACCAGGCCCTAGGTCTCAAAACACGTCCATCTTCCTTTCTGCTGACCCAGGTCCTCCAGGACACACTGCATTTGCCCTTCATGCCGGGGAGCTCACATTGAAGAGGGGCTGCTCAGGCAGCTCCTGCCCCCTGGGGCTGCAGAGTGCTCACACTCTGCTCACCTCACTCCGGGCCACTGCACCCGGCCTGGAACCTGCCACCTCAAATGGATTGTGAGAAAAGATGTACCTTCATTCTGATTTTTCAAAATGGCATCCATTACTTCATGAGAAAGCCCTAACACAAAGCTTTTGTCCCTCTGCTATTCTCTCTTCTTTTTCCTACCAAGCCCACGAGCATCTTACCAAGGCTCACAGGGCAGTGCAATCCTGTCCGAGCTCATTGCTCGCAGCTCTGCCCAAGGGCCAGATGAGCTGACACTGTCCCTTTGCATCCTCTTCCACCAAGTGCCTAATCTCCAGCCTCTGAGGATTCCTGCACTGTCACCAGGAGGGTTTCCTGGCTTTATTACCCCTCTCCTCTGGCTTGCTCACCTTGGCTGTAGGACTGCAGGGAGGCTGTGGCTCCCACACATCACGTTGTGAGAAATGGCTTTATTGGCTCCTGATGGTGCTTGCAAGTCTCACTGTGAATTCACGGCTAGGAGCTGAACCGGATGGAGACGCCTACAGAAACACAGGCTTTAGCAACTTCTTAATTTCCCGTGATATTAACTGATGATGGAGGTTAAAGGATTCTGCAGCAGATCTGGAGTTTATTACGTACACATAGTGAAAAATTACTCAAAACACATACAGACAGTGAGCAGATTAGGGCTTTTTAAATACACCATAAGATTATTCGATGGGGTAAGTTAAAGAATCATGAGGTAGCAGCACTGAGAAGAAGCATGAGAAAGAAAATCATAGGGAAAGGCATTATATCTTGCATTCTCACACAGCACAGAGCTATGAGGAACAGAGAGCTGCCTGCCTTCTTCACCATGGAAAGGCACCTCTGCATCCAAGCAGTGCTGTGGTGAAGGCAAACTTTCCAACATTGTTGCATGTTGGGGAAAAAGGTTAGCATGAAAAAGGTAGCTTCATTATTTCTCTTTTTCCTAATCAATGCTCACTTTCAGAAAGGGCCCTGCATTCTGAGTTTCCCAAAGGCAAGCCAGGTAAAGGCATGCTTTTGATTATTAATTCCCCATCATTACCAACCCAAAGAAAACAGTCTAATTGCCATGTGTTAAATTACCAGTAGAGAGCACTTTGCAAGCTCTTTCTCACTACTTGCTATCCAATTCTCTACCCTGAGGCACCTCAGACTTGGCATGTAAAATGGCCAGGTATTACCCAGTGAGCTGTGCAGTACAGTCAGTGGAGACAGTGTTGCTCATCCAGCTGTATGGAAGCGACATTTATTGTAAGCTGAGTTGTTCATGTGTTTTAAAGTTTTATGGAGTGAGTAAGTGCATGGCTGCAGAATTTGAAACTGCTTGGTTATAAATCTGATGACAGTAAAGCTAAAAGAAGTCTCAGTGAGTGGCTTCCCGCCAAGAACTTGCCTTTTATGAATTCCTGAAGCAAAGGTTAGGTTTACCATCAGTGCACACTGTCCTGTAGTACAGGTTTTTTTCTTTTCTGGCTGCCTTCTCTAATGTGTGCATCAGTCTGGAGAGGAATGGGTGTAACTACTCACTGTGGCTTAGCTGAGCAGCACCATTGCCTTTAAAGTGGGGTGGAAAACAAGTGCAAATCTTTCCTTGGAAATAGGAGGGGAGCAGTCATGCAGCTGCCTTGATGACAGAATCATAATAATCCAAACAAGAGTTTAGCCCACATACCCCATACCTGCTCTTGGCCTCAGTTTTCAAAACTGGTCAACCTAATTCACTTAAAATAATCAAGACTAGCAAAAGAGCAAAAAGTAATAGATCTTTGCTAACCCATTTTGTTGCCTTAAAAAGAAATTAACCTTTAGCTGGACCATGAAGCTCATTTTCAGCTAGTCCAGATAAAAGGAAATATGATGAAAATAAAGTTTGCTTTCAAAGCTGAAATGAACTTGATGGAATGACAGCTGGAAGGATTTATCCATATCCATAATCCATTTGCTTCCACCAGTGGAATTGCTGCAACAGAGGCTACCTCAGCCTGCAGAGATCTGCCCTGCTGTAAAACACCAATCTGCTATTTGTCACCCATCCTTGAATCATCTGTAAGCAAAGGTGCTAGCTTTGGTTGATGACTTCAGCCAGGTTCAGGAGTAGGCAAAGGGAAAAAGAGCATGGGGAAAGTCTCCAGAATGTAGAGCCAAGGAAGAGTGGTAGCAGGTTTCCTAGCAGAGCTGTCTTCCCTTGCTGAAATAGGAAGAAGAAAGCTCATTGCAGGAACAGAGGGAGTGACAGGAAAAACAGTGAGGAGCTGAGCCCTCCTCAGTGATTCTTAGAGGGACAAAAAAATGAAGTCTTCCTTATTGCTCAGTTCCTTATAGGAGGAGGTTAGCAAAGTGAGAAATCTATAAAAACTATTCAGAGAAGGCTTCTGCTGTGTCTCAGAGCAATCCCATGGGGTAGGTTGGTCTAGGCTGCTCCCCAAGGAAATAATGAAGGAACTGGGAGAGGAAGCCAGTTTGCCCAGCAGGGTCACCAGTGTGTCAGAGTGAGAGTGGATAGAGATGTTTGGATTAGTTTGAAGATGAAGATGGGGTGGGGAAGCCTTTGCTCTCTGACTCCTGTGTAGTCTTGAGGAAAAAATATTCTGGTGATGAGCTGCCACAAAATTGGAGAGACCTCTGCCCAAACCCCAGAGAAGACTTGGTGGTGGCAGAGAGGCTTTGCAGGGTTAAAACAAACAAAAGATTTGCTGACATGAACCAGCTGGATAATGCTGGAGGCTCTCGTTTGCACAGGGTGCAACAGTGTGGTTTATGTTGTGCTTTAGTGCCAGTGGTGTTAGGTTAGCCCACAGTACAGCAGAGCTCTGATCCCAGGCATCATAGTTTTGATGACTGTCCTAAAAACCAAATGCCTTTCCAGACCCGAGTTTTCCACTTAAACATGGTGTGCAAGCAGACAAAAATGATGATATGGCCAAGAAAAAACTGTTTGCCATTTTATTCATAAAACACTTTTGCAAAGTGCATTTAGTAATTTGCCGTTGTAACCACCTGCACAGAGAGCTTTCGGGGCAGAGCTCTGACACTGTATTTTGTCCATACTTTGACTGCTCAGCTAAAACTTCCATTTCTATGCATTTATTCTGCTTCACACATTATGTTATCAGTCACTTTCGATATTTCAAAGTCACAGCAGTCCTTTTCTGACATGCATTTGCCGGAATGAACTGCCTTGACTGCTGTTATTACAGACTGCAGTTCCTGACTAAGGGAAATGACTTACGTAGAACCAGAATATTGGAATTTCTGAGGAAAAAAAAAAAAACACAATAGATAAAACAGTATAAAATTAGAATCAATGAACAGAAATAGATGCTTTAAATGACCAACTGTATTAAATGAAAAAAAAAGGAGAAGAGAATGGGGAGGCAGGATTTATAACCCAATATAAAAGAATTAATCAAGAAAAGTTTTCTCTGTCAAGTTCCTATGCAAGATACTGATAATGGCACTCTTCAGCCAGCTGGTGGTAAATCAGAAAAGTATCTCATACTTGGACTTTCTCTCAATCAAATACTTTATCATATTCCTCTAGTGCTCACCTTCAACAGAGGGATTTGAATAAAAGCCAGTTATAGTCCCAGAAAACCATCACAAGGGGGTTTGGCCTATCTGGAACACGTGCTTACACTCCTGATTAAGTGCTAGTGGCAATAATTTGTCATGGCACATGAGCACATCTCCCTCTTGCATGTGCTCAACAGCATGCACAGGCTTTGCCAGGTCACTCTGAAAGCCCTCACAGTCAAGGGCTGAGCCAGGGGAAGTATACTCTTGCTTGGAAAGGTCATGATCCTTTCATTCTTATTGCAATTGAATTTTATTTTTTTCCTTCTGTTTGCTCCTTTTGTCTTCAGCTGAAAGAATAGCCTAACAGCTGAATTTCCAAAGCAGGGAAGAAAAGCTGCCACCTAATTACCTGGCTTTGTAGATAAGTGCATGCTCCAGCTGCTCCCACCTAAGCAGAAAGGTTTCAGCTGGTGACAAGCATTAAAAGGAAAAATAACTGTATTGGCTGCAGTTTCATAGGTGGGATGCCTCTGCAGAACCAAAGAGATCATGAGTATCTCAAAGACATCAGATTCCTACAGAAGGCTGGTAAGACAGATAAGCCATGTTTGGATTTATTTATTTAATTTAAATTCAATTACTTTTTAATTAAAAAAGAACAAACAAACCCCATTACAGTAATATTTGGAGAGAAAAGCAGCAAAGTCATTAGCACTGTTTTGCAGCCTTGAGAGCAGGGATTAGAAGTTCCTGACCCAGGACTGATTTTTTTGGCTTTGTCTGGGATATTCCTACAGCA
Organism: Melozone crissalis; assembly: GCF_028551555.1. Taxonomy (NCBI): domain Eukaryota; kingdom Metazoa; phylum Chordata; class Aves; order Passeriformes; family Passerellidae; genus Melozone; species Melozone crissalis. The sequence continues at coordinate 46,314,309 of NW_026535784.1, read as the reverse complement.
ACACATGAGATTAGCCATGAAGAAGTGAGCCTTGAGGTAACTGAGAAATAGATGCTTTATTTTTAATATTGTTTGTTTTTGTTAATTTCCTTGGGTTTGGGGGGATTTAGTTAATTAGCAGTGGATCTTCAGATCATGGAATTACTCCAGATTTATACTGGTTTAGCTGACAGGAGAATTTAATCCTATAATATGCCTTTGGCATAATTTAGATGTAAGGCTCAAGATTAAGGTCCCCATGAAACAGGGAATTTATGTTCATTTCTTTTTCTTACACTGTGAAGTGCTATGCAAAGCTACAGACATGTGTCAGCTCTGACAGTCACACCTGTGCAGCAATCAGGGCTTTCACAGAGCCATTGGGCTTCACCTGCAGCATCAAATTCCCCTGTGTTCTTCCACTTTATATCAGTCTGGAGGAAATTGTAAAATCCGTAGAAGAAAACCAATTGAAAAAGAAGCATGGTTAAAGCCCTGAGGAAGCGAAAGTTTCTTGATCTCCTTCATGTCCCTCTGAAGTTAAAAACACCTACAAAACAAATTTTTAATTTTTTTTAAGAGTAGCAATCTCGCACCAGATTAAACATACAAGGCCTCTTGAAAACACAAGGTTTCAGAAAGAACCCCTGACAGGTGTTTAATACAAGAAGAAATATATCCATGGTTGTATATGTAAGTCAGTATATGTGAGCTGTGCTGGCAGAAGTGGCTGTGTTTTGTTCTCAGCCCCAAAATGGAATATTTGTGTGGTAGCAGAGAGCAGAGCAGCGATATCCTCTCCTTCTGCTTGGCTTTGCCAGTGAAGGGTCTGTCACTCCAGCTTGCTGCAGGACACTCAGCTCAGGGGGATGAACAGCTCATCCAAGCTGACCCCACCAATCATTTGGATGCTGATCAAAGCCCTTGCTTCTCCCACTAGCTGTTTTCTTCCCGTTTTCTCAGCTTTTACCAGTGGTTTACTGCTTGCTTGCTCTGAGGCCTTCTTTGGTAGAAGAAGTCCAGGCTGGCTTTGGTGCTGGAGTGTTTTTTGGGGCTGAGTTTAGGAGCAGTAGAGTCTCTGCTTTCACGGAGAGCAGCAGTAGCCGAGATGAAGGGAGGCAGCAGGGCTGCAGAGCTGGCCCAGCTGTGAGCTGAGCACAGACACAGCTCCCCTCCTCTCGCTCCTGCCAGCTTTATTTCAAATCACCTGGTGTCTTGGCTTCCTTTTTTCTGCCCAAAGTGTTTTCCTACTGCTGCTTCACTTAACACAGACCCTTTGGGCTGCTTCAGTGTTGTGTAGCCGCCTGTTGTTCCTTGCCCTGCCAAACAGGGGTCATGGGCTGTGGGATGAAGCCCTGGGTAGTGACCCACAGGGTGGCTGGGCACACTCTGGGCCCAGGGGGTGTCCCAAGGGCTCTAAGTGCCTGTCCTCCTGGGTAGTGGTCTCCAAACCCCCTCATAAACAAAACCTGGTATTTGGGGTCAGTAGTGTTGCTCATTATGAAAAAGTGAGGATTTTTTATTTCCTTTTTCCCCCCATTTCTCAGAGGTGTAAGTGGTTTGTCCGTTCATGGGGCTGAACATGTCTTTTTGCTCATGATGAAAATAAAGCCTGGGTAAAGACTCTCACCAGGAGACTTCTGTCCTAGGCTGGCAGGACTGGGAGCAGACCATGCTGTGCACCTTTCATCCCAGTGCAATTTAAGATGATTCCCACAGTGCTGCATTTCAGGCTCAGCTCTGAATATTTGCTCACTCACTGAGAAGCTTTCTCATCCCCCACAGGCATTGCATACCCACTAATATCTTTTTCTGAACTGAGAAAAAAGTGGAGATGCCAGTCATTCCTCTTGCCTAGGCAATGATAAGCTCCTTGCTGAATTTTCCAAATGTTACATCCCTTTAGATCACTAATACAGCCTATCCCATACAGCTGGAATTATCACAGGGCTCAATCTTAATAGTGATGGTGCAGGTTATCTCTGTGTAAATAGTGCCAGATCTTTATTCAGCAGGAGAAATGCTGCAGGCCTGCACTGATATATTGATCTGGATAAACAAGATAGTTTGTTCCTATCTGGAGGTGCCTTCCTTAAGTTCAGTTTGTGATGCTTGCAGGTAAAACTGATGATTTAATGTTCCTGGATATGGCGAAATACCTGGTGTGCTGCCTAGAAACCAAAGGATTTTTCTCTGTAGGCCTGATGCTGAACTTCCTAAGCCTCTTGCTGTACTGCCAGCATAAACACAAACATTGCATCTGGGCAAAAAGGGTCCTTATTTCTGCTTGCTGTTCTCTCTGGCAGTCTGCATCACTTCCCTTTGGGCTTAGTTAGTGGTGCTTGCCTTGAGTCACTGTGCTCTCACAGCAGGTTTGCAGGAAGCTTTCTTGGCAACATTTGTTGTTCTAGAGAATTGTTTCCTAGCTGGGGGTTTATTGCCTGCTCTGAACTTGGGTTTTCTCAAACAAATTTCAGCTCTGTTTCCAGGCTTGGTTTTAACCAAATGGAGTCATTTATGGTTGAAGGGGGGAATTTTATGATATTCAGGGATTATTTTTTGACTCAAAATAGAGAACAGATTAAAAAATATAGGAAGAGGAGATAGCTTAAAGGCCATGTCAATCAGAACTGCTCCTCTTAGCATGCCACTTCTCCTGAGCTAGCCTGTCCTGCTCCATGCTAACAGTGGTTAGCTAAATTAGCTAGAGTCAGCTGGATACTTGAATGTCATTAGAAACTGAAATCTTTGTTAGAGTTGAAAGTGAAAACGTATTATTTGATAGAAAGAAGTAAGAAAGAATGTAATAACTCCAGAATCAGTCATCATAAAATGATGAAAGTCTAAATTAAAGTTCCACATCAAAGAAACCTGAAGGTAAAGGATGCAGTTAGTTCAGTCATGCAACTCCAAGTCAGCCTTATAATGATGCCATGCAGTTAACCTGTGCTTATAATTAAGGCATTTCCTTAGTTATTAGAACCTGAGTAGATAAAAACAAGTGTGTTTTTTTTCTTTTTAAATTTTGTTAGAACTTGTTAGATTTTTGTCTTCAGATGATGGGGAGGCCAGTAAGCTGAAAACGTAGGAAGTTGCATAGGAGGAAGGTGCCTAATCCTGATTTGTGTTCTGAAAATTTTCCTCTGTGTTTTCCTGTGTCAGTGTGACACCCCTGGTAGGCCAGGCTAAGTGTTCTGATGGCCCTTCCAGTCCCACTGCCAGCAAATCTCCTCACTTCCTTCTAAACCGCTCTTCTCTGACATCACCCTGCTGCCTTTCTCCTCCAAGCTTATAATTTGGTCCTTGGGAGCATCTCTCCATCCCATCCAAGGCACTGAGATCACCCTGAGCAGCATATGTGAGAACTCCAGGCTGGGAAATGGATAGCCCTGGGACTCTTGAGGGATCCTTCAGGTGCTCCACTCTCCATACCATGAAACCACAACCAACTTCCCATTATGTGTTTGACTTCATTACATTGCTTATTGAATTTTGCTGGCAGCGTTGTCCCTTGTCCTCCTGGGACCAGCATCAGTTGTCATGGCAATTACTGTCAGATGGTCACAGCTTATGTGCTTGGAGGAGAATAGGAAAGCTGATGGCCAAAAGAAGTCACAGTTCAAACAAAGAAGCATAAAATGTCAATTACTGATACTGCTTACTGACCAAAATTTGGGGGGCTGCAGCAGTTGGTAGATACTTGGGTTTCAATCAACGTCATGTGTGTCTTTCAGTTTAGCTCCCAGGTGAATGTTATTGGTTTGGTTTTTAATTAATTACGATGTCATTTGAAATGACTGATGATAGAAATGGGTCATTCTCTATGAAGTCATTATTCAGGTTGCTGTAGCATCCATGCATCTGCCCATCTTGCATGGCGTTTGGCCATTTTATACAAGGAAATAGTTTACAAAGGAGCCCCAAGACATGTTTGGAAAAACAGGGAGTCCTCTTAATGTCCCTTAGCCTGTGTTCCTAAGTGTGTGCTTAGCCCCAACATCTCTGGTGCTCTGGGAAAGAAAGATGGCAGAAGTGGAGGCCAGCTGGACATCTCCTGTCATCTGTGTTAACTGTGGGCAGTGCCCACAGGCAGGAATTTCTGTCTCAGGGCTTTTGGACTTTGGGCCTGCCTGTTGACATTTCTAATGTCGATTGGTTGAGTTGGTTTATTAAGTTAGTCTGAAAACTTCTTTGCATAAGCTTGAAGAAGATCCATGTGTGATAAGCATGGAAATTCTGTCTGCATTGACTGAGAAAGTTGGAGTCCTTGTAAACAGACATAAATTGGTAGATGAAATGCTAAATAAGGGAAATTATGTAAACACTGCAGGTGCTCATAAGAGTAATCTATCAATGCTCTTTTCTGTAAAACAATAACAGAGAAAATTAGTAGAGTGGGGCCTTGCAGCAGTATTACATTATATACCAATCCAAATATGCTCTCCTGGGACCTTTTCTTAAAATTACTAAAATCCCCTTCCATGCAAAACAAGTCTGGAAAGAAGAAGTGTGTATTAAATTTGCTCAGTTTATAGCTTCATGGATGGGATCAAATTAATTTCTTGCAAAATTTGGAGAAAATGCTTGGCAACCCTTTCAAGATAGATATTTACTAATGGGAAAAACTGTCTCTGGCATATCATGCTATTAATTTGTCATCTTGCTGAGCAACTGGACACAAGTAGAGATGTTTTGAAATAGCCCAGACTGCTTGATGGTCAGTCTGTGTCTAGATAAAGAGTAGAAGGATCTTTAGGTGGTTGATTGGCAAAAGTCTGGACAAACATCATCTACTTCTGTATTGGGGGTGGGGGGGGAAAGCAGAGACTTTGCACGCACAGTTATCTCATATGGATCCGTTTTGCAGCAAGGAGTCTCTGTCCTATCCTGCTGAAGTCACTCAGCCACTTGTCCAGCCCCTTTCTCAACCACAGACTTTGGAAGGCCACAAAGGTTTTTGCCATATGTTGGGCAGCGTTTTAAAGCCTCTCAACAGGGGATGTATCAATATTGATCTTGTGCTAGAGACTGCATTTCTTGATGATTCACTCTTTTGTACCAGACCCCTTTAGAGGAGAAAATGGGCTAATAATACTCATTTCACCAGGGTCTCAGGGGAATGGAAGCAGGTTTTTTGTCACACTTGAGCTGACAGTTTTCTGATTGATGGCATTTATGGGAAGTTGAAAGAGGATTAAAGTCTCATGATGCTGGTTTATTTCAAGAACATGACATGTTCAATATGATAATAAAGTGGGAATTTTTCTTCTGTGGCTTTTATGGGCTCGGGGTTGTTTAGGATGAAATTATGGATAAAGCTGTAGCTGAAGTCAGCAGTATGTGTTTCTGAGGCCATTGGGTGCAAGGTGACAGGAACCTTTCTAAAACCCTCGGCAGTTTTTTGCCACAGAGAACTTGACAGCAAAGCCAAAAGAAAACTTAATACTGTAATGATTCATTCCATGTGGGCGGCCAAAACTTTGAACAGCGTTGGAAGGCATTTTGCTGTAACATGCTTTAATTTCATAGTTGTGCTGACATGGTTTATCAAGGATTATTATCACCAAAAGGCACCAGAGACTAGTTTGAAATTACAAGCATTTGGAGAGCTGGTGAAGTGAGAGTTAATCTCCTATTCCTTTGTGGACGTGTAATGAGTGAAAGGAAAGAAATTGCTTCCCAGTATCACAAATTAGCACAGTAAAGAGTGTAAAATCTTTACAGAAAGGAGGGGTGAACCACGCATCCATAAAGCACTGAATTCTACCTTCAAGCTCCTTAGTATATGTGTTTTACCCACTAATCATATAGCCAGAGTAATAGTGTTATAAGTCCTCTGTACTAAAAGTAGGTTGCTGTAAATAAATCTCTGTTGGATCAATGTATTTTCACTAAGGAAACCTTAAGTTTTGAGTAGAGTCCTCAGGGTCTCACCGGAGTGAAGTTATCATTATTAATATCCCCTGTGGATAATATTTTTGCATTTACTGAGCTATTTCTATGCTCATTTATGATAATATTTAAGCAAGCTTGGTTGGCATGAATAAAGTTAGGGTTCATTAATATTACTTGGATATTTTATTTAGAAAGACCACTTCCTCTAGGCTGTTGAAAGTTACACCGCTTTCAAAAGGCAGCTGTGCACTGCACGAGGATCTCCAGAGGTTACTTTGCCTTAGGGGCTCCAGGTGGCCTTGGGTGTGGTCTTTGGGCAGAGATCCCTTTCGCATCCTGGCTGCGCAGGGAGCAAGGCTTGGGGTTTGCAGCTGGACGAGCCAGGTGCTCCCCTCCAGGTTCCCCAAGCAGGCCCAGGCAGGGGGAGCCCCACAGGGCACTGGCAGCAGGAGGACAGAGCAGGGACAGAGAGGGACAAGGGCACGAGAGGTCTGGTGTCCTTCATCCACCACAGCACTGGGGAACACCAGTGTCCTTCATCCACCACACATCTCCCACAGCACTGGGGAACACCAGTGGGGCATGCTAAACCTACGGCTGTTGCACTTGGGTGCGTGTTTCAGATCTGCAGGCCAAGATCCTTGTTTGTTTGATAGATGACCCAAGTGACAAAGCTACAGGCAATTTGCTTTATTGCTGTTATATGACCACAAGAATCAGAGGGGTCTGCTGGGTCACCGAATCCATTATCCTGCTATGATAGCCAAGCACACCACATGGGTCCTTTCATAACTCAATCAAGAGCCATCTCAATACCAAGCTGAGGGATTTTTGTTCACTTGAGTGTTTTCCCCTGGGAGGTCTGTTGTTTTTCTGATGCTGCTCCTGCTGGGAAGCATTTCCTTCTCCCTGTTACTCCCAGGGACATTCTTTAGAGTCCAGATTTCTTTCTAGCCAGTGTGTAACTGCTAGCTTTTGTTAATATTGGCATTTCCCTCACACTGCTCTTTTCTGTTTCTGCCTTCTCTCACTCTCAGTTCTCCTTTTCCATGCAAAGACTTGGCAAGGCTTTTTTCCTCCTGAGATAGGAGCTCTGTTCCCCTGCTCGTTGCTGTATCTCTTATCTGCACTGGTTCTGGTTCCATGAGGGTGGGTAAGGCCAGTTGTGCAGAGTGTGTTGGATGAGACTGCACATGTACTTGCCAGGATCTGAATCAGAAATGCCTTGGCTGGTGCACTCTGGCACACCATTTGCCCATTTTGCAGCTTTATTGTGCTGGTGGCTGTTGGCCACTATCGCACCTCATCCTTTGCTGCCCTCACTCACATCCAGGCAATGAATGCCTGGCTGGCATGGTGTGCTGTTCTTCATCAGCTGTGCTCTCCAGCCCTCAAAAGGGGGTCAATATTTTTTACTTGAACCTCAGGAAAAATGATAAACATAGAACGCATAAATATGGGGGTATTGTAATTCTTTTTCACTTTATTTTTCTCTGAGACAGAAGATAGCCTTACATAGAAAAATAGCCATTGTTTACTTAACTAGCAATGTAGTCATTCCAGTTGTTCATTTATGTAAGAAAATATCTGATGTAAATGTAGTAATGCAGTTCAGGGGGGAAAAGCCTTCCTTTGATTATTTAGGAGGCACTTTTGAGAGAGTTCTATCCCACTGACTCTTCTCACACCCACACACCTTCAGCATAAAGGGAATGGTGGCACAAAAGAAAACTCCTTTGTGAACTAAAGCTGGCATTTCTTCCAGGCAACTCTCTGTTCTTTGCAAACCTGGAGAATAATAAATGCAGATTGCATCAGAGACATAACTGATAATAATAACACAGTATTTTGTCTCTGATTATGCATTATAGTAGGACAATTACAAGAATCTTGAATTTTTCTATGGTGCCACTGAGATTTACTCCACTTCATTGAAAAAAAAAAAAAAAAACCAGAACAGCCTTGGTAAAATTTGAAAAAATTCTATTTTTTTCTTATAGTCAGAGGTAGTATTTTTGATTGCCAAGAAACTAGTTTCATATAAGAGCTGTAAGATGAAAACCAGATTGTCTCAGTGTTCTTCACCTGGGTCCTGAAGCTTATAACAAAACCTTGCATGCTTTTGAGCCTCCAACAAAAGCTGAACTCCAGTGTGTTTCCCATGGACTGAAATTTTATTGCAGGTATTTTGCACTAGTGCTACTGTTATTTCTGCATGAGAGATAAATTTATTGTGCTTTCTGATGGATTTTTACATCTTAAAGAAGATAAAATAGGGTTGTTATTTGACAGGGATAGGCTATTGGAAAGTAATAAATGGAGTCAAACAGGGACACTTTCTTCCCTAAACACTTTCTTTGGATCGACAAGTGTGTGTTTTCATTCCAATAATTGAAGGTTTCCAATGCAAGTATATTGCTATGTCTGTAGGAGAGATTTGATCTGTGCACATTGAGACATAGGTCATTTTTGGCTAGTACTAGTAAAAATAATTGCAATGTCAGTTCTGTACCTGAATTACTTGTGATAGATAGACTTCTGGATTAGGTAGTCTGCACTTGGAAATAATGAGAAATGTCAGGTTTTGGTTAAAAAATGAGCAGTGAAATATCTCTGCAGGTTATTATCACTTTGAGGGATTGTGGTTCCTCTCCATTATTCCCTCCACTATTGTTGAATTGTCCAATTTAAGTGAATAACAGCACATTCTTTCTAGAAACTGTTGGTGGGAGCCAAGGAAATAAAATATGTTAGAGGGATCTATTACATAAAGGATACCTGCATATAATAGCCATTGGCAAAGTTGAGAGACAATAGCCAGGAATCAAATTCACCAAGTGAAGAAGGTTTTCTGCTTTGTTTTTCAAAAGTCTGAACCACATATATTGAGCAACCCAGTCCTACTAGAAAATTCCTGCTTTTGTACCATCCCTGCCAATATTCTTAACAAAGGACTCTCACAGGCCGGACACCTTCTGCTTTCATTAACACTCATAAAGCTGCTATTTGAATCTTTTGTAATCATGCATGAGCAGCTACAGAAAGCATTTAACATCATGCACTGTCACATTTTCAAAAAGGAGAGTTGTGTTGGAACTTTCCAGAATTCAAAATTATCCACATGTCCTGCAAAATCAGCTTTAATTTCTACCCCTTTTCTAAAACAGTGTTTTACAGCATGTCCTTCCAGACTGACTGGATAAAAGGCAGGGATAAATCAGAATTTTGCAGCTCTTTTCTTATCTGTTCTCATTGACTGGCTCTCTGAGAGAGATATGGATGCAGCATGCTTCTTTTTTTTCTTTTTTTGGAGCACTTTGTTACTGAAGAAACTAAGTACTTGCTGAAATTGATACTTGTCTTTGACAGCCGCTTCTTTAGTGAGTATAAACATGCTCAAATTTCAATTTTAGTTAGCATGCAGGCTCTGGCCATATTAAAACAAGAGCTTTTGTATTGGTCAGCCCACACAAGGAATGTTTGTAAAAAAAAACTTTGTTCTGGGTAGCCTATTCCTTCCATTTTCTTGCCTTTTGGCAGAGATCTGTTCCAGCATGTTGAGCATCTTTTCAGTGGGAAGAAAAAGTGATCATCTCAGAGATTGCTCCCCTCACCCCTGTGCAAGGTCTGTTTGGGTTGAATTACCCACATTTCCTAGTGGAAATAGAAAACTCATAGCTTTAAAGGCTTAAACAGCTTTAGGCCAGTTCTGAGTACATATTTGGATGAAGGGTAATACTGAGATTTAAGACAGCAAACTCTCTTTTCAGTGGTGCCTATTCTGTATGCTGTGGAACTCATTTCAGTACCTGTTGCAATTAATCACTTGCCAGGTTTTGTTGCTCAGGTTCCAGCTGCCATTGTGACACATGAAGGCAGTATATTTCTAAATGAGGAACAACCTCCTTTTCTCTCTTTTATGTGTAAGACAGGCCAGACTGCCATGCTTAATTCATCTTTAATGAAAATATATTTATTTGTTCACATTTTGTAAATGAATTTAGGTCTGGGTGTGTACAGGGAGAAGAAAGGAAAGCACCAACTATTTTTTGGGCTAAGACCTTCTTGTGCTGTCTGCCAAGTCATGTTATGAAGCTTTTTTTTTTTTCTTATGGCTGCATTTCAAAGCCTTGTGTAGCAGAGATTGTAATAAAAAGCATTCCAAGGGGTCTACATGCATTAACAGTGCTTGGTGTCACTATTATATGGAATTTAATTTTTTCTCTGCCAGCTGCATATTGCTGCAGTTTGTTCTGTATGTCTTCCTGATTCACATGAACAAATTTCAGAATAGCTGAACTATGCAGCCATGCTGAGATGAGCAGGAAATATCATCCAGCACCTTACATACTCTGTCTTTTTGTTGTTAAGTCCTACAGGTATGGCTGATGCTCTGTTAAATAGGCTTTCAGTCATTCCTAGTGTTTTTTCATTCTGCTTTACTTAATGGTCCATGTCAGTGAGTAGATCCCTGTTCAGAACAAAGCAAGATAAAATTGATTTCCCAGTTGTATTAAATTTCTTTTACAACATTAAAGTTACCAATTTGGTCCTTAGCTGGAGCAGGAAAGGCTGTGCTGGTATTTGGGTAGAAATGTTGCAGCTGAGACCCTCTAAGATGAAGCAAGGGTGCAGGTTAGAAATTCCTGTGCCTTTAGCCCTGCAAGAAAGAGGCCAGGAAATTTCCTCTAGTGTGGTTTCTCCCATGTTGCCCTGACTGGGGCAGAGGCAATTCTTCAAACTGAAGAAAATTCTGCCCTTAACACAGACACAGGAATTGGATATGGGAAAGGCTTTTTAGATCACTCCATTTATTTCCCTGACAAAGCAGATCTATCCTCTGTCTTTCCCAGTGCTTCATCTGTTCTCTGAATTTCCTTGTGCTTCTTCTGTCTTGAGTTTTTTTCCCAAAGTGGAATGAACCAAGTATTTTATCTAGTCATTAATAAGAGAAGCTTCACTCTCCTGTGGCACTGCTGTCTTTCCTGCTGCAGAAAATATTATATTATTGGTTTACCCAAGTTCCAGTGCATTGTACTCCCTAATGGTAGTCTTCTAGGCAACAGCTACCTAATTTATATTAGATGAGCACTGTCCATTTGTATGGTGCTCATCACTGTACTGTCAAGCCCCAAAGTGACAGCTTTCTTTTCCCTTTCTGCATGCACAGTGAGCTGGCATGATTTATGACTGTCAGCTGTATTCTTAATACTTACACTCATGCGTAGGGGTGTGTTCAGTTAAACAAGTTGCAGCATTTTACAGAACTTCCTGATTTTAGCCTGAGCCAGCATTTTTGGGTGTGAGAGAAGACAGGTTTTTCTATAACTTCCTAGATTCCCAGGATTTTTTTTTTAAAAAGCAAATGAGGAACAATTAATCAACCCATAGAAATGCAATTGTGGTTACAGAGAAACCCAGCCTTTTCCTGGTGCCAGCAGTTTTGCACCTGCTAGTGCTCCTCAGTCTGCTCTGCCTGAGATGCCAGCAAGAGCAAAGCACCTGTGAGCTGGGAAGTTCCTGTCCTGGAAGCCCCACAGTCTAGGAATTGTGGTGACTGGTGTGGCTTTGCCTTCCTGCTTGCCTCAGCCCAGATGGAAGCTGCTGAGCCAGGGCAGAGCTGATTGCTGCTGCATTTGTTCCTCTCTTTATTCTGTTTGTGGTTGATAGGAACACCTTGGGTTGCTAGTGCTCTGCCTACTGCAGGCTAAATGTGTTTTCTTGCTGCAGCTTTAATATCCTCACTGTTGAAAACCATCCCAAATTAGCACAGGAGGGTCTTCCAACCTACAGAGGTTTGTTGGCATAATGTTTACTGTCAATATGCAGTCTCCTTTGGCTCACTAAGTATATCGCACATAAAATTGTCCTCTCTGATTCCCTGCAAAATATCTGTTTTCTGTGCAAAGTTAATTACTAATTTCAAACCAGCTGGAATGAGGCCTAATGATGGCCTTCTCCTAATTTTTGACAAGTGATGGCTTGATTGGGACTAAGTTTACATAGCTTCAAATGTGAAAATCTGGTTGCAATACCTTTTCATTTCTTCAATTCCTCCAAAGACAGCACCAGAGACCAGTTTATTTTCTGCACCTCTGTCCACACAGAAATCACAAGGCCAGAGAAAGGCAAAAAGAGGTATTTTGAAAGCTCTCAGTCTGCATCTGAAGCAGCAGGACCCTCACATCTACCATCCAGGCAAAAGCAGGGCAAGACAAGTGGGGCAGGGCTGAAGCAGGCAGCAGGCAGCAGTGACACTGATGGGAAGCTGAGATTGCATATGTCAGCTAAGCCAAGATTTTGGGGTGTTTTTGGTTTTTTTTCCCTGTTGTGGTTGCTGTTATGACTGAGCAAAGCAAAAAGGTCACTTTGTTTTGCCCCGGTGCCTGGATAACAGATGCATGGCTGGCTGCATGACTTTGGCATTGTTGGGCACACTTGCCCCTCCCCAGGCTCCCAGGTCAGCACAGAGTGAGCAGGGATTTATTGTGCCTCGTTCAGCACATCCCTGCCGTGCCCCTCCCTCCAGCTGCACTCAGTGGGAGCTATGGGCTCCATCCTTCCCTCAGTGCAGGCACATGGAGCTGAGCCTGCATCCCTGCTCCCCTCCTGCTTTTGGGGACACCGGTGCTGCAGCCTTGTTCTTGCAGTTGCACCGCAGCTCACAGTTCAGCACCACTGCTGTACAGGGAAGCATTTTACAGACTTGTCCATTTTCAGCAGCAGGAGCTGTTTTCTGGCTTAAAGGGTGATTTCAGATGTTATTTTCTGGGCATAGCAGATATTTCTAGCCATCCACCCATGAAGCTATCAGTTAGACTATTATTTCTTTGTCTTGCCTTCAGCCTCTTGATGGAAGGGTTGCATTTTATTTCATCTTTATTTTCCTTATTTTTCGTTTTGCACATGACCTTAATACTTGATTAAATTAAACATCCTTTGTCTTACTAAGTTTCTTCAAACTTGACAGGATTAGGCCTTTAGTGAGTTATTACAGAAGCAAAGCCTCTACCTTGGAATAAGTGATTTCCTGCCATTCTGTGTTTTCCTGCCAGAAGCAATGAAAAAAGCCACAAGAGACAGGAATAATGCAGTCATATTTAGTGAGCGTCAAAAGTAGAGCCTGTGTTATTTACACTCTATCTTATTAAACTGAACTGAATGTTTGCTTGACATCTACCTTTGTGTACCAGGCTTTATTCTGATGGCAGAAAGCAAACAGGAAAACCCTGGAAATTCAGAGAACAGAGACTTACAAATTGGTTGGACCTAGGTACTAGTGCTAGCCCAGATCCTGCTTTTCATCTGTAAAACTTTGGTGGTGGCTTTGTATTGAGCTCTCCACAACATATATTTTGGGTTGAGTGAGAAAAACTTAAATTAGTGCAAACTTCTGCTCTTCACCATCCCAAAAGTGTTGTTCCCCTTGGATTCAAAACATGTGCTCTTTCTCCTCACCTGATCTCCCTAGTTGGGTTTTCCATCATCTGCCCAATGTCTGCCAGTGGCCCAAAGAGTAATTTCTTCCTGAAGTTTCCCAGCAGGTCATTTTTCTCTTCTGCCTTCAGGAATGTCCCTGCCTTCACCGCTTCCCCCAGCAAGATTGCTTACCTGTAAATTAGAGGTGATGGAGATCCTCTTGCCAAGCTAGGATTGGCCCTTCCTCCTGTGCTTTACTATCCCAGCCTGCCACCCAGCTGCCATTCCTCAAGCAGATTTCTGATGGCCACTGCTGCCACTGCTCTCCTGGGCTAAAGGAGAAGCAGCCAGAGCCCAAAGGATCGGGGAAGCAGAGTGCATTTCACACCTCATAGCAGTGTAGGGGCACATTTACAGTCATTCCAAGTAATTTGAAAAGGAACCAGGGAAGAGAAGCAGCAAAGAAGGCCCAGAGATGTCAGAGAAAGCTGTATCTTTACCCTTCTAGCTCAAACCATAAGGTGAGGTGTTTGATCATATTAGGTTGTATTTAAATCAGCAGAATATTGTAAAATCTTTTAGAGACTGATGCCACAAGGGAAGCATGTGCTTATTGTGGAACTCAGATTAACAGATTTGTCCATTTTCACTGATTTTCCTTTTATTTCAAAGGCTTGCTGTCTATAATTTCACTGAGTGTTTACATAATGCCTGAAATTCTGACACATCCTTATGCATTTGATCCATGAAGACATATTCTTTTCCCCATCCACAAACACAGCTGTTGGCTGCCAACTAGGAAGGGTCTGTCATTGATCAATTTGTATATTTCCCTCCTATTTTGTCCTGTATGAAGGTCTCCACTGAGAAAATCACAACTGACTGTTGTGATCTCCACCTGTTGATTGCAGATGGAGACTACATCAACTTTGCATCTCCCTGCTTGCCCTCAGAGGGAGATTTTCCAACACCTCTGCATGTCCCTGCACTCTGCATCTGCTCTGCAGTCCCTTCATTCCTGGGACACTGCAGATCCCTGCAGCCCCTGCTGGATGGGCAGCAGTGGGTCACCATCCCACAGGATGGGACCAGCAGCTCCAAGCAGGCTAGGGACTGTCTCAAACTCCCTGCTTTCTGCAAAACCCTTCCCAAGTGTGTCTGGGAGCCACCAGAGGGAGCTTTTTGGACCAGATCCTTTTTGTTGTTTCTTGTGCACCGGCAAAGTGTCCCCTGATGGTAAACCATTACGAGTTCCCTCCTGGTCACCTGCTATTTAACTCCTCTTTCCTTCTTCCCTTTTCTGCAGCTGGTAGATTTGCCAGGTCATTGTCACCCTCGAGACACATTTATGATTTTGGAGAGGTGGGACAGGGAGAAAGAAGGAGGCAGCAATTGAACTCCAGACAGATCCTGCATTTCTTGGGCTGTTTCTCCTGGTTTCACCAGCCCTGAGGCTGCTCACGTGTCTCCACCCTGCTGCCTCCCCACTCACAGTGGTTTGATATTTCCTCCTCTGGCCCAAGGGTTTTCTCTTTGTGATTCTCTGTTCGCTTCAAACCTCGTGAAGGATAGACAGCATGCCTCTGAGCTGGGTCTGAATGGTGCACAAGCCTTTGAATCTCTAACTAGCAGGTGGCTGCAGAGCTGAATGTGATCTAATGGGGAGCAACATGCACAGCAAACTCCTGCCACATTCACTTGGAGCAGGAGAGATTTGTACGTACAAGCCTTTGCTGAAAGACTGCATTATGCAGAGCATGCAAAGTATCGACTGCTATCCATTTTTAGAGCCATTGTTCAACAGAAAATTTGCATTGCCGAAGAGACAGTGGGAGATTTTTTCCTCCTCCCCTCCCCTCCCTCCCATGGTACAGTGTCTTTATTCTGTTTTCTCTAGTTCCCTTTGTCTTACTGGCATAGTGGTCTGCTAACCACCCTTTGTTTCATTTATATTGAAATCAGCTGGCAGAAGACAAAGTTCACAGTGTATATTTAGAGCCCATGTTTTTGAGACCCTTAATTATTATTTTCCTCCCTCTTTCCTGGGAAGCCGCTAGTGATTGGTTTTCAGGTTCATTTCATGAGTGTTTACTGTCATTTACTCTGAACTCTGGTCTTTTCCTTTCTCTGCCTGTCCCTCAAAATGTTGACCACATGCTGGCTCTGCTTTGCATTTCTGTATCTGAGTTTGTATTTTAATATTCATTAGGTATTTGTACTGACAACCCATCAATACATTAAATTAGTATATATGCAGCTAACAAGTATGGTACATGCTTAACTGACTTATAACAACATTAAAACAGACAGACACAACAGATTGCCTCAGCAGGGTTTAATAAACTGTACTTATCCACAGTCCCTCTGAAGAACAGGCACACAACTGCAATATACAGTGCTCCCTGGAATAATGAGATAAACAGCAAACACGCTAAGCTAAACATGTTTTGTTCCTCTGATGAGAAAATTAAACTTTCTTCCCTCGTGGAAAGCTACTCCTGTGGCTTCTATTCTTTTAAACAACTGGGCTTTCAGCTATCAAGTGCCATGCATTTTAATTCCAGAAAATACTTAATGAGCATCAAATAATACTGGAGCTGATAAAAGGCATGCACAGTTATGCATTGCTCTATTCATTCTCATGCAATGCTTTGAAGGTATTGAGAGCTCTGCAAGCAATTAGTATCATCATTAGAATATCAAATTTTTCTGCTAATTAATGCTAATGTGATTAAAATTAAAGCTTTTTTGGATAAGAGGTATTTTCTCTATACAAGCAAGAAAACTGCTCTTCTAAAACAGAAGAAAGCAGGCAGAAAATTATGTCAGGTGATAGGAGAAGAGATTGTCAGTTTGTTCCTTTGCAAATGTGACTGTTTCCCATCCAGAAATTTCCAGAATAAATCTCCTGCCTTGTCTGTTGAAGAGAGAACGGATTCCATATTTCACTACATGCATTAGAGTTGCCTTTTTAATCTTTTTAATATAAATTGAATCAATGGGTAATAGATTTTAGTTATACATCCTGTCTCTACTCAAAAACTGTGATTAAAACCACACAGAAGTACTATAATGGACTTTGAAAAAACATGGGTGGAAGTGGTTTCCAAATGCAGTATTTATCCAATACTTTTCAGCTTTGTCCTGAAGCATGTGTTTGTGTAATTAACTTTTCTGATGTGAATCATCCTTGAACACCAGCAGAGTTACCAAGGAACTCTTCTATAAAGGAAGCCTCTTCTCCTGCATTAGGGCATTGGAAGTGCTCACACTCCCATCAGTTATACCACCATGGTTCCTCTCCAAGCACTTCACTTCCACCAGGCTCAGGACCTGAGCGTGGGCACAGCCCCTGCCCTGACCAGGCTTGGGAAGGGTTTTGCAGAAAGCAGGGAGCTCGAGGCAGTCCCTAGGCAGCCCTGCCCTTCCCAGGGCCTTTGGTGGCCCATCAGTGAGCTGCAGCCCTGCGGAGCCCAGAGCAAGCAGGCAGGGCAGGGCAGTGCCCGGAGGGAAGGCAGGTCAGTGTGCTTACACAGGAGAGAAAACACAGAGAGCTTTCCAGTGTGGCCCAAGGAAGAGCAGTCTCCAGGCACTAGAGCTGCCAGCATCCTTCATGAGGGCTTGGTGAGTTTCCCCTGCAGGTGGGAAAATCCCTAGCAACAGATGTAAGCAAACTTTTAAAAATAATAATTTATTTTAATTGTTGTTGCTGCTGCTGTTTTCACTTGATCTCCCTGTATCTATTTGTAGTAGAAAGTTGTTGGCTTGTCCATTGTTTAAAATACTCAAACTACTTAAACTTTTTCTCTCTGTCAGTAAATAATATAAAGCATATGGGAAGCTGGTGCTGGATGCAGCAGCAGTGCCTCAGTTAATGTCAGGTGACTCTTTAACATCAGATTCTGCTCATTTTCATAAGGGAGGAAAAATCAGCAGCGCTTGAGCTGTTCTTGCATAGGTAATGCCATTGTGATCCATTTGAGGCATCTTCTCTGATACAGACAGCGAAAAACTGCCTCTTAGAAATCACAGGTAATTTCTCATGGCATGACCAGACTTTCTATTCCTTGCATTTACATTTATTTACAGGTTTCTTAAAAGGAGATGAGAAGAAACCCTGGCTGTTAACCTTCTCCTCAGATTTATTTCTTTGGGGCCTTCTTCCAGCCCTCTCCTTTCCAAGCCACATCCAGTCTTGCTGACCCCCAAATCCAGAACTATGGAGGTGAGACACTTCCAATGGGATGGGGGTTCCCAAGAGAAAATTACTGTCCTATTAGAGACACCTCTGCTTTTTTACTGATAACAGTATTCCCACATAAGAACATAAAGGTAACTTGGGTGGTCTGCAGTTACCCCTCCTTTTATGAGCCTTTAAGAGTGTTCCAGTTTGTTCTCCCTGTGGCTTTTATTTCCTGTGGATATTCTGCAACTTTATAGGCAGGTAGCACCTAAGAGTCCAAGCTCTGGGCCAAGCAGTAATTTTCTTTCACATAAACTGTCTCTTACAGACCAACTTCCATAAAAGATGTACAGGTCTGGGAGTGCTGGAGATTTCAGTTCGTTAGAAGATCAGGTTCATTTCTGATGTGACATTAAAATTTACCCCAGAAGATAAAAGTGATTAAGAGATGGCTGTTTATTTATCTTATTATCATTTACCAGTGCATTTACCAGGATGTAAAGGTCAATGTGAAAACTTGGAACTAGAATATGTAAGTGAGGAAATTGCCCCAGAACTGGAGAAGTCTGAGAGCTGAACAAAGCCAAGGTACATTGCAGATATCTCTGATTCAGGCTTTCTCCACAAGGGGCACTGAAATGCAAACTAAGTGGCCTCAAACTTTTATCATTAAGAGGTGATAGCTCCAGGAATAGTGTTCTATCACAGAGCTGCCAAAACAAACCTTACTCCCTTTTAATAAGTACTTTGCCAGTAACCAGACAGGGAGTTTGGTACTTGCCCCATTTCAGCTATAGTGAGAGCAAATTCATAGAAAAATGCCTTCAGGACCACCCATTTGTTGCCACACACTGCCAGGGGTCCCTGAGAGCCAGCAGGAGGAACACACTGGGGCTTTTCACACTTCCCCCTCATTTTCCCTATTTTCTTCTGCAGAGTTCAGAGCCAGCAAATGAGCTGAGCAGGGCTCCCTTGGGCTGTGCCTGGCTCCACTGCAATTTTTCTGCTCTGGAAAAGTCTAAAACCTTCTCTAAAGGTGGGAAATGCCCATTCCTCATTTCCCAGCCAGAAGATGGTGACAAACAGTAATGAGGTTTGTGTGTTGGAGGAGGCAGTGTGGGCAGACATTTCCCTTTCCAGGGTGTATGAGCTTTCCCCAGGGTGTTGTGTCCAGGTTAGCACACTGCTGGAGAGATGTCCTGTCCCACAGGGGAAGGTCTCACTTGCAGTTTTTTAGCCAGCCCATAAAACTGATTTTTTTTTTTTTTAATTTTCAACCCCAAACCTATGTTCTCACTCTCTTTCAATCTGCAGAATCAGAGCTGCTTTTTCCCATTATCTTTAAGCAAAACCTTGCATCGCTTCTAGTATTGGTTTTAAAAACTAATATTATCAGAAACCTGGGTTTACCATGCTCATTAGTTTCCTTTCAATAGCTTTGGTGCTGGTCTTTCTGTCATATGCATACAGTGTGTTTCACTTGTGCTGTTTTTCTGCAAAGCTTTAATACATGATTTGGGAGGAAGAACCATATCATGCTCTTTAAGCAAATGTGGATTTAGGGCTGCTGAGTGTTCCTCCAGTGAGCTGTAATCACCCTGACTGTGTCACAAAGCCTGTCTGATTGGGACTGGGAGGCTCAGTAATGAATCTTGAATTTTCTTTATCTTTGAATGAGTCCAGATGCTTTGTTAGATACCAGTTCTGTTCCCCCTCCTTTCCTTTTTTATTTTTTTAATCTTCTTTTTTTTAATGTCAGAATGAATTGATCCCAGGCTGCTCCTCTGTACTCTGACACTCCCGAATATGGAAGTGTCACTGTAAAATGAACCATAGCAAATTGTTAATAAGCTACCTTCAGAGAGAGTTATAGTTTTTGACATTTAGTTATAGATTTATCCCTTGTGCAGGAAGCTTCATTCATTTCATGCATGCTAACCATGGTGGGGAAAGGCATTATTAAGTATTTTTCACACTTTGGTCTATTGAGCAGCCACATCACATGCAGTGCCAGGCTATAGCAGGCACCAAGAGCAGGAAATGGAAGGAAGGACAGAAGAAATGTCAACACTGTGTGAAACCTATGTGCCAAAATCCTTTCAAAGGATAGTTTTAGGGTGCCTGTCCCTCCACACTGGTTTGGTATCAGTGCTGCATATTCAGAAAGAGTCTGTCAGTTACCAGGGCTTATTGATTCAGGTCAGAACATGACTGTGCACTGAATTCCATGAACCCAGCTCTGATAGCAGTTATTTCTGCTGATAACAAATAATAACTGTTATGTAATTTTTGAAAATTTTTTTTTTCATGTTGTATATTTTAATATAATGTTGAGGTACTAAAATTCTGCTTATAACCCCCCCCATATCCTGGTAACTGACATAAAAGCCTGGGAACAGTACCATTATGTTCACTCATTCTGTTTTTAAAGTGATGCTGGGCACAGCAATTTTATATTGATCCTTTGAACCTGACCAAAAAAAAAAAAAAAAGGAAACCTACTCATTATTTTGTCCCCTTTGATACCTCTAACACTAAATATGTCATTGCAAATAAAACCCATCTGAAAGGAGAAAGAGCTGCTCCTTGTCCAAGGAGCATGGCTGGGAAAATGTGTGACTATTTTCTCCCAGTAAGAAGCCTACAAATATGTTCAGAAGGTGCACTGCCCAGTTTAATGTTAGCTGTGCTCACTTTTGTTCTTAGCAGTGAGCAAATCTTGCTTAGAAAATTGCAAAATCTCTCTTCCAGTTTAGGATTAAAGGAATGGCAGTGACTTAGATACTGATATATTTTTATATCAACTCTCTCTTCTCCAAAGACATTATAGTTTACTCTGGATTTTCAAAATCAGGTGTAGCAGGGTATTTGCAGAAGTGGTACCAAGGCTTACATAAAGCAGTGCATGGATAAGGTAAAAAAATAACCCTGCAAAATGAGGGAGATTCAAAACACACCAAAGTCAATGATTCCTTCCCAGGAATTTAGCAGACACTGGCTTAGCAGACACTTTAGCAGACACTGCCCATCACCTACAGCTTCTTTGCTGGTATTTTTCCCCCCTTTGGCAGAAAAACAAAGGCGTTCTTGAAAATAAAGGGAGAGAAGCATTCTTGCCTGCTGGGGCCTGACCTCCTCCTTCAGCTCCGGTTTCCCAAAGGAAAATACCACCAGTGCAACTCTAGGTCTTGACCCCCATGTAGGCACAGGGGCAGCACCATGACATGCACAGAGACTGATTTTGGCATGCAGTCAGATCCCTGGGTGTCCATCCAACACCTCCTGTGTTTACATGAAGGTACCTGCCCTACAGGAGCCAGCCTGGTGCCAAGCACCTGCCAGGAATGGCCTCAGAAGCATCAGACTTTGAAAATCTAACCAGAAAAGTTAAGGAGAGCTGTTACTCCTCTCCCCAGATAAAGATAATGTGCTGAAATACAAGACTGAGTTGAATTTTTAAAAAGGGAAAAAACCTCCTAATTGCGTAATTAGGCTTGCAGGAGATTAAAGGGCAATGCCAAACCCAGCATAGCTAAGTTAAAAAAAAAAAAAAAAAAAGATGAAGTGCTTATCTACCTGAGAATAAGATCAATGTATTGCAGGGAAATAGAAGTTTATTAGTATTAATGAAGACATAAACATTAATGTCATTGGGTCAGGAAAAAATAAGTATTGTCACCATCAGACCATATTTTTAATGGTGTTTTCTAGGTTTCTGTTGGTGCCCTGGCATTAATTCCTCATTTTATCCTGTGAGTTAATTTTAGAAATTCTGTGTGACAATTTGGAGTGGTTACAGTAATTTTCAGGTAGATACTAATTTTACTGACCTTTTGGGAAGCTCAATCCAATTTCAGCTAAAATCAGTTGCTAGGTATTTATCAACTCCAGCCACAGCAGCTTCTTACCAGACATGATCCTGAGCGCTGCTTGTGTGTATTTATTGTACTCTAAATGAGGTTATTAAATAAACAGAGATGCACTTAAGATAATGCTTGTCCTACATTTCACAGGAGTGTAGGTTGGAGCAAAACTCATAAGTTTAAGGGAAGGAGTTCTGCCAAGCTCCAGTGTACATTGCAGATGGATACTGAAGCTGTCTAGGGCCTGGGCACATCAGGAAAAGTCTCAGCAAAGACACATTTTGGGCTGGATTCTTTGAAGAGGTTAAAAAATCCATTAAAAATCAATTCATCTGAGTATTTAGACTTTAATGCTGCAGAAGTTGTGTCATAATTGGGTTACACTTCACCTGGGGATGAGGATATATAAGTATGCATATGTATTTTGGCCTAAGAAAAACTATTTTGCACAAAATAGGGGTTTTTTCATTTAAGAAATTTATTTGAGGGTGCTTCCTTGTTGTAACTAGAATTCTTAAGGGTGTTTTTGGTCCTGACACAAGGGTGTGTTTGTCAAACCATGCAGATCTTCCACCCCTCTTTTACAAGGCCAGCTTTTTATCCTGCCCTGCCTTCGTTATACAAGCTGCTGGTAACCAAATCTTCTGAGGGTCTCCGAGCAGTGGTGTCCTGAGCAGCCTGAATGACTTCTGGAAAGGTGCTGCTTCTCCATGGGTTTCTCCCAGGATGGTGGGTGGCAGTGCAGGGTGTGTGTCTGTGCCTTCAGGCCACTTGCTGTGTATTACAAAAGTGAGAGTGCTCAGCTCCAGGACACTCAGTCAAAATACAAAGTGGTGATTTTGGGCTCGGAAGGGGAGAAGGAGGAGGAGAGGTTTGGGCAGTCCTTCCTTCTGGGGACTTCCATTCTTGCTGTCCCATTCTTATTCTCCTCTTATTTAAAAAAAATATTTAGATGTTAAAGTCATCTTTTACATATCCAGGGCCAGAGAGCCCCAAGTCTGGGGACTGCAGTAATGCAAAGAAAATCCAAGCTTTTCAGCTGATGGGTAGCAGTTGTGTTTTATTTAAAAATTATAACAAAAAACCCCTAAATGCTTTATCCTAGGCATTCATTAAAGAATCTGTGTGTTTCCAGATATGGAAATTGGGTGCTCACTGAAGTTGCTTTCCTTACCAGCCTGTGCAGACTGATGTCTTTCTCTGCCTCCTTAAAAGGCCTAATTATGCCATAGGCAGCCACCTTGTTCTGTTCAGTCTCGTATTCTGCCACATTACCATTAGAAGCAGAAAGAACTAATTAAATAAGTATACTAAATGACTATTTTCTCATTCATTTATTCTCTGTCCAACCTCATTGTGTATTCTCTTTTAGTCAGGGGATACATAGAGGAAGGCAGGCCCTTTTTTGCATTGGTTCTCAGGGGTTTAGGCTGCCATTAGGACTACTGCAGTTATATATAGGTTATTTTTCAATTCCTTCCACATTCTGAGATTGAAATTCGCTCCCTTGGTATATACTGTCTTCTGCATAAAAGCATCAGAGGAAGCCTAAATGTAATCCTGCTTAACTCCTACTTTGTTTTACCACATCAAAATTTGAGGTGTAAAGGAGCACTGAGATACTTTAATAAAGACATACTGGGTCAGCCCAGCCTCTGCAACCTGTCCCTGGTGCTGTTTGTGCTTGCAGTTTACCAAGCACACTAAAACCCAGTGGCCGATGCTTTGTGGATTTGTACTGCTTTTCTGTGGGAAGAAAAGGAGCTGCAGACAGCAGCAGACATCCCTTTTCCTCCTGCCTCCAGTTTCTCTGCTTACCCCACAGAGGGAGAATGAACTGTGAAAGGAAAGACCCCTTGGCAAGGAGGAGGCTTCCATGAGCTCTCCCCTGGGCATTCCCATTCTGCCTCACCTCCGAGCAAAGGGCAGCTCATATTATTTCAAGCGTCCCTTGGGATGTCAGGAGCAGAAGGTAGATGATACCCATCAAGATATTAGGACCCAGGGCTCCATGCTCTGTGTAAAACACCGTTCTGAAAACTATATAATTTATCAGGCAGATGTAATTCCATCAAGGGGTTCTGGAGATGGTGCAAACCACATCATCCAATTATAGCCTGGAAATTGAGTTACTGTGCCTGCAGGAGCAAATACTGCCCTTATATCCTATAGTGTGATCCTGCAAATCTTGTTTGGGGGGAAGTAGTGCTGCCCTCCTCCCCCTTAGTGCTGTTCCAGAAGTATTTGTGGGATGCATTTTGGTGGAATACAGGCCGTATTAAAAATGCTGCTGGTTTATGCCCCAAAAGGCTAAGGTGAATGGAGTGCAATTTTTCCCTCATGAGCTCTTCACTAAAATTTCATTGTCATGGGTTTAGTGCTCAGTTCAGAGCCATCTGAGCAACGCAGCCAGAAAAGCAGAAGGGTTAATTAGGTACAATATGCCGGCTTTAGTACAAAATACACAGAGCTTGACTGGTTTAAGTAAGCATTTGTGTTTGATTAGAGTCTGCATGTCCTACAGAAAGAGAGTGTGTTATAATAGAAAAGATGATAAAGATTGAATTTATGTCTTTCTTAGTAAGAATGAGAAGTGTTGAATTATCCTAAGATTATCCGACTCTCTCTGTGGGTGACAGTAGAGTTTGTTTTAGATTGTTTTATAGTTTAATGTGAAGGGTTTTGCTGGATTTGCTGTTAATGTGCTATTCCAAAGGAAATATTAATGCTCTAAGGAACAACTTCTAAATCTCTAATATGCAAAAACAACTCCCAGAGTACTCATTTGGCATTACACAAGAGCCATACTTAATCTCTAGAGCATATGGTATTTTGTTAAGATTGCACATGTTGACAAATGCTATCAAACCTGTAAAATATTAATTTATTTTGTAAGCAGTATACTTATTTTTATATCATTGAAATAATCAGCATCTGTCTGTATAGTCTGAGAAAATACTGTGTCTGTCTTTTTAATAGTAAAATTCCTTTGCTTCGGTCATAAACCTGTCAGTCCTGATAGCTGAACTGAAGGCAGTTTAACTGAGTTTTATAATAGCTGCATCTTCCTGTGAGCTGTCTCCACTCTGCCCAGGGCATTGAAGACCCTTTAGTATTTGCCTTAAGTCCAGGAAACAGTCTAGAGGTCAAAACCAAATTTTCCCTTTATCTTGGAAGATGGATGCTCTTCAGAAACCTCTACCATTCTGATTTTTATGGATACCCCAGAGTGCTTCCAGATGTATGCCCTTGCAGGAAAAGAACAATAACAGCCTGGTTGCCATCTGTGATACTAAACCACAGCACACTTGGCCCATCAGGCCCCACACAACTTTTTTACCCTGCCACTACCTTTGGCTACATGAGATAAATAAAATGGATAGGGTTTAGTTACAATTGGCTTGTGTGTAGCTTTTCAGATGTCAGACTTCGCACTCTCCTACTGAGCTTTTACTGTTGTGTGTTGAGGTTTTAGAAGAAAATAGTAACTTTTTTTCCCTGAACTTCTGCATGTTTCAATTGAAAATATTTGAGTGAGACAATGAAGGTTTGGTCTCAGCTGAGAAGGTAGAAAATGTAGGAACGTTCTTGGCTGAAGTAATTTTAGAACTTTACAGAACTCCAAATGCAGTTTAAGGGCAGAGAGACTGCTGCTTTTGGAAAGCTATCCTGGGTGCTAAATGCCCTGTACAAATACAAAGCTCCTCCCAAACAAAAGATTTAATAAAAGATTATTTTTCTTTTATGGCATTTTTTACAACCACTGCAGTGCATGGCACCCTCCGTGGTTTTACAGTCCCCTTGTCATTGCCTTGAGTTTACTGGCTATGGTGATATTTATGGACAGTGCAGACATTGTGCTCTGAACAGTCTGCTCACCAGCATCAAGAAGGATGATTCACAGGAATGATTTTTTTATGTGATGAGATTTTATAGTAAAACAGAACTCATATTGTTTATTAGGCACAATTTTTCACACTCTGAACCATGCCCGCCATCCTTCTTTATTTCACTTAAACTTTATTCAGAATGATTTTTGCTTGTTGGTGTTTCAGCTGTCCTGGTACTTTAAGAGATTTTGGTGCATTTTTGCTTTTTACAAGGGTGTTTTTCTCTCTGTAATAAATGTAGTTCTCCCACCCCATCCTCCCATGGAAAGGTCTGCTCTGAAGATCTAAGATGAGGATGTGGGGAGAAGGAAGAAAATGAATTAATTTTATACAACAAGGCAAATAATTTAATAAACACCAACATGGAGCATAGCTGCCCTTCCTGTGCCATGTCAGACAGTCTGCCCACTCACCTGGAGTTGGCAGGATGGATAGAAGGGAGTGTGCAGGAAGAGAGGAGAGCTTTTGTACCTGGGGTTTATCCCAAAGGACAGAAAGGAAGAGGGCTTCTCAGAAGTCTGGAAGTGCTGCATTCCCATGCTCAGCATTTTACTCCTTGAAATTCTGCCCTGGTTAGCTTGGCCACCTCCCTCTTCCCTGGCTTCTCTCTGCTTTTCTCCTCCTTAGCAGCCTACGTTACTACAAGTAATGTTTTGTTCCTGCAATTTCAGGAACAAAAGCGGAAGCAGCCTGCAAGAAAAGATTAAATCTTTTTTTCCTTTAGTGTTTCTGGTGCAGGGACACAAAATCTCAGTTACGCCCTGCCACATCCAGGCCTTTGCTCACCTATTAGGTTTATTTTTAGTCTTGTTGCCCTGTGGAGAGTGTAATGACTTCTTTCTTGCATGCGATTGAAGGAAGCTCCACAAGTCACGACCAACTCCACCTCTGCTTGTTTTATTTCTGTGTATGGTTATTGCTTCTGGCCTGTATAGAAACCCACTGTGTGTCAGAAACCAGGTTTGGGCTTTCTCCAAAAATACTTCAGATGTTGTTTAACTTTACTTTCACACATTTCAGATAAAATGGCAGAAACTCTTTCCATCCTTCCTTCCCACATCAAGCATCCCTTTGTCTTTGTCAAAACCTAATCACAAGCAAAGATGTCCCCCAGAGAGGACCTCTTTATAATGATAGAAACTCCATCAGCAGCTCATGGTCACATTGCAGAGCTGCTTGTTGGGAAGGATGAATTTTCTTGCTCAGAAGGGGCATCTGCAAGTGTATTTTCCTTCTCTGTAATGAAAGCAGGACAAAAGCACATTCA
The DNA here is from genome assembly GCF_028551555.1 of Melozone crissalis. Classification (NCBI taxonomy): domain Eukaryota; kingdom Metazoa; phylum Chordata; class Aves; order Passeriformes; family Passerellidae; genus Melozone; species Melozone crissalis. The sequence goes on along the minus strand of NW_026535784.1, from coordinate 46,287,813 downwards.
AGGTTCATGATTGCTGTTTCTTGGACATGTGATGACTTTATAAAACAGACAGACTGGAAGAATGGTCAGAATAATGTGAATGAGTAGGGAAATGCAATTTCCAAACACAGCAGTTACATTGCAAAAGCAGCTGATGATTCATGAGCATTAGCAAAGGGTTTTGACCATCTTTTCAAATTACATTAATATTGTTATTGCTCTTGCAGTGGCTGAGAACCTTTTATTGCATTCATTACCCTTTTAAAAAGTAATACCAGGGCTGTTTTGTGGAATAGTAACCGTGTGTATCACAGCTGTGGTTCTGACAATAAGTAGTTCAGTGAGATGTGTTGGCTTATTCCAGCACTGACTGCTGTGTATTAGCTCTCTGAAAATTAGCTATAAAATGACACCCCTGGGTCCAGAGTTCATAGTTTTCAAATTTTCAAATCAGTGTCACTCACATTTCAAACAGATCCATTTCTTTGCTTCCCTAGCTGCCAGCTGCTGCAGCTCAGTGCTAGCTTAGCATCACAATTAATAAACTTTCTCCAAACTGCACTTGTCTTGAGTGACCCAGTGCACCTTCCTTTTCTTTTGCCATTACTGAGGCCCTGCTTTCAGGTTGCTACAATCTAAACTGTGTGTGTAAATCTAAACATCTAAACTGTGTGTGTAAAAATTATTTCTCAAAATGTTTTGTGTTCTTACTCGACTTGGTTCACTCTGAAGCAGATAAAGTGCAGATAAAGCAGATGAGACCTTTGCAGTCATTGGAATTTTGCAGTTTGCCTTAACCCAAATTTGCCCTCATAGAAATTGTTGAGATGATTTCAGGAAGGAAAAGAAGACAAAACAAAGCTGGGATGGTCACATAAACTTCTTTTTTACTCAGAAACTGGGCCAAGAAAGGAATGATAAATATTTACATAAAATTTTAATAACAATTTCTTTCCATTTAAAATTAATTTTAAACATAGTTGTTTTTTATTTCACCTTAAAAACCAAAAGTTCTTTGGTGCTTAAATCTGTAAGAAAGCATTTTACTCTAGGCCAGATTTAATATTTTGTTAGAAATTAAATTATCTTTTTCTATTACAAACAGGCCCTAAAATTAATTATTTGTAGAGTCCTGAGGAGAAATAATGCAAATTGAATACAGAAGTTTCATACTACTGTGCAGGGGCAAAAAGGACTTTTTGTTTCTGTGTGCAACACTGGTGGTATTTTTATTGGTCATTAATACTAAGTTCATTTCTGCTACAGATACATCATAAAAATTCAGAGCTACATAAGCAATCTGGAATATGAGAAACATTATTACCATGAATGATGCTAGAAGCTCAAGCTATTCAGTTTATCAAAATGAGAGAGAAATGAGTGGGTTTAGGTAATTCTAGAACAGAAAGAAAGCAAGTAATTTATATCAACTTTATACAGACCTAATTTTAGTTTCCATGACTTGAAACCAGATTTCTAGAATTGAGTGTCAGGTTTTGCAGTATCCCTTAGACAAAGGTTTCTTGCAGAAACACTTCCCTTAATGATATTTATGGATCAAGACAGGAGAGTAGATATAGCCCATGTGGTTGTTCATTGTACCTGAATGAGGACATAGAAACTCTGAAAGGAATTTGGATTTTGTAGTGGAAATGCATTTTTCCCTGGCAGCACAGAATAAAAGATCGATTTTTGCTTTGCATTATTTTGTCTCCACTTCAACGAGGTTGCAAATCAGGCTCTCTGTATGAGGGTGGCTGTTCCCTGGCAAAAGAACTGAATCTGTATTGGTTGGTTATTACCTCTGAATCTTTAAGAAGGAGACAGCTCTCCTACGGATGGTAATGCTCAAAAATATTACAACCATCCCTAGGAAAAAATGTTACAGAAAAGTTCACTGGAAATCCATGAAGAAAAATGAGAATTGCAGGTCTGAACAACTCTATTTTAACTTAAAAAAGGAATTGCAAGTTTGAGCATTCTCATTTAAATGATGTTCTACTACAAGTCATCCTGATGAATAAGGTATTGCATTAAAATTATCAAAAATTCAGCCAAACTCCCTTCTTGAAAATGGGCAATTATATAAGCTGGGTGCTGAAAATACAATATTTTTTAAAATTATTTTACTATTGCAAAACTTAACTTTCAAGTATTTTTTAAACAGTTCAGCTTGCCTAGCTCAAATTTGGACTCACATTTGAGTGTAATTTTTCTACATAAAGTAGATCAGCTGCTGGCAGCACTTGAATTAATGGTGGTTTGTGTATTTGGACCATGATCAGTGCCTTCATTGTCACTGTTGACACTCTGCATGGTGAAGGATCCCAATATTTAGAGTGTCTTGATATTTGCATGGAATATTTAGATTTCCTATTCATTTTGCACCACATATGACTTTCATCAAAAAGAATCTTGAACAGATGTTGAGCAGGTTATTTAATAGGGTTTTTTTATATAGATAAATTAAGAGAATTGCAACTAGTTTCCCAAGTGGTGCTTAAGATAAAAATAAATCCTGTTATGCTTTGTCCATATCAATAATGGGTCCGTGGTGGGTGATGCATTCTTGACAGAAAAGGAAATGTCTTTGTCATAAGTTGTTTTGTGAACTCAAAGTAGACCACTGAGAGAAAAACCTAATTAATGAAAATTGACTGGAAAAGTGCCTTTGGGCCTAACTTTCCTTGTTGGATTCAGGAGGTGCACTTTTCCAACACTTCTTCAAATTGTGTCTATGCCTGGTGAGGGTGGAAATCCCATTTCTGTTATCTCTGAGGGTCTGCCAGAGATGAGTGACCTGAGATTCTGATATGGGATCTCTGCCCATGGCAGTGCCATGTTCGTGCCTTTCATGTGTTCCTGTTGAGAGATGCTTTCCTGCGCTAGGTGACCCTGCCTGGATCTTCCACAAGTCTGAAAGCTTCCAGGATGCTCCCAAGAGTCCCAGTGTTCTTTCTTGACAATAGCTTCTGGCGCCAATGTTGGGATGATCCGTCCAGCATCCTTCCACCAGCATAGCCCCAGAACACCAAATCTGTGCTTCTGTGCTTCGTTTTGATAGACAGTTTTCCAGAGCCCTTGGGGCTTCAGAAGAAATACTTCTCAAGTGCAAGGAAGAGTGACATCCTCCAACTTCCTGGGATAATCATGGGAAGTGTGGGTCTGTACTTTAGTACTGGTGTTCCTTCCTGTCCCATCTACATCCAAGCAAGTAGATGGAACATGTTCTGTGCCAGCTAAAGTCTGCTGAAAGCTGAGAGCTTTTTGGTGGTGCTGATTACCAGACTAAACTGGTGGCAACAGGATAGCTTTTCAAACCTGTGAAGAAGCTATCTTGAAGTGAATCTTCAAGTAGCTTCCTATTTTAAAGTCATTTCAGTTTTCTTCAGGAATTTTCGTAGCTGTCACGTCTCATTCTAATCACAAATATGAGTTTTCTCACCTGACTGACAAGGGTTCCTCAAAGCTGTGGTTGTGCACTCCAGTCTTTATAAAAGAAACTGCCCTTGTGCCTTTCAAGAGCAGCTGTTGATCAGGAGCTCCTCCTGTGTAAGCATTCAGTTTAAGGCTTGCATGAATCTTCCATCCTGTACCTCCTCTGCAAGCTTTATGAGATGGCCTGAAGTCTCAGAATGAATCTGATGCTCTCCAAGTCTTGAATCCCACCCAGGAGAGGCCAGTTTCATGCCAAATCTGAAAAGGACAGGTTCTTCTTCTAAAAGGATAAGCCTGATAGTGAATTTGAGTATTTGCAATGCTTCAGGAAAAAAAAATGAGGCAAACAAATTCTTTTAATGCTGTTTCTGTTAATATAAGTGCTGTGTAAAATAGGACTATATCTTCAGAATCTGCTACAGATCTTCTTGGCCAGAGATACTTCAGTATCCAGCATGTCAAGATGCCCTTAGTGGATTTCTGTACATGCAAAGCAACAGCTTTGTTCTAAGTTCTGTGACTGCAGCTGATGTGATTTTTCAGAATTAACATCTTGATTGGTTGCCAACAGGAGAGTGCAGTGCAATACCTGATATTAGCAAAGGGAAGGTAAGGTTACCTACAAAAAGGGGATTTTTTTTTCTGTTTTGCTGGAGGCAAAAAGGCAAAAGAGCCATCACAGGGAAAGAAAAAAAAAAAAAAAAGGTTATTTGCCAATAACTCCTTTCCAGCAGTCTCCTGTGGAGCAGGCATCCACAACAATTCAGTGCATTCAGCTTTACCTTGGAGATGGACAGAATAATAGGGGATGGGAGAGAATAATGAGAGAGCAAAAAAACCAAACAACAAACTAAACTGCAACCCCACAAACCCACTGAGTGAAATATCACTTCTATTGATTTGTTTTCTGGAATATCGTGGCATGTTGGGATGTTTAGTTCCATAATAGGAGAGAATGGCAAAATGGATCTGCAATTCCAGGGGGCGAAAAAAAGGAGGGGAGGGGGAAAATGGCTTTTATCCACTAGTACAATTCTGAAATGCAGTAAATACAAGTTGTATGGAGTTAGAAGTTCACTGCAGTGTGCTAACCATAGTCGTATTTAAAGTGCATCCTCCATTAGAGCAATGCTGTCTTGTGGAAAAACTACCTTCCCTTTGGAGGACCAAGCTGTGGTATAATTAGGATAATTATTTTTTCAATGGATGTCTTTTATCTTATTTTTCTAGCTAGTTGTGGGCTTTTTAACTTGGGATATCTTTTAGAAGTCGCTAATAAGAAAAACTGAGCAACTGTTGGCTGCTGAAGTGAGTCAGCTGAGGGGTGTTTTTTGCTTAACTTGGTCCAGTGGGAACAGATAATAATCTGGTGTATAAGAAAGGCTCCATTTCTTAAAGGCTGTGATCTCCATTCCTAACAAAGTGTCTGTGCTGGGGACCTTTTCTGAACCAGGCTTTTATCAGATGCAAACCATAAAGGCACCAGCGAGGCAAGGTAGCTATGGCTGCACTACTTTTTATCTCTGCACAGCAAGTCCTGTGTGCTGGAGGAAAATCTGATTCTGTCAGTGCAGCTTCACATGGCTGCTCTTCCCACCTGCCCCTTGGAACCAGGAGGGAGCTGGGGAGTCATTCTGTGTTTTCTGTCAGGATCAGTAATGTCCTGGAGCTCATGCTGGATGAGCACCACGAGACAGGGACCTCTCTCAAAAGCTTCACCTGTGTTAAATTCTTCCTCTAAACCACGGCAGCCTAATTAAGAGCTTTTTGTGCCTTATCATATTTGATGGCTCCTGAGGTGAGGGCTTCACACCTCACAGCATTTCAGGGGGGCAGCGCTGTGCAGGTTGAGAACTGCTGGTGTCAGTAATTACAAGGAGGAAAATAGCTCAGCTGCTTGGCTGCCACGTGTGTCATTGCATGCTCCATAAAGATGATGAGGTTTGCCTGCTGCTCTGTTCTGACAGGGCTCTGTGCCTGGTGCTCTCAGTGCTGAGATCTTGTATTGTACCAGAGCAAAAAGCTCTTGTGCGGGAAATGTTCACCTCTCTTTAAACAACACCTCCACATGAGGAAATGTTGTAACATGTGCTCCTTGTGGTTGAATTTTGCACTCCTTTTGTGATGCTCATAATCCCCAAACCTGCTGCCACTCCCCTGGGATATTGCTGCAAAAAAAAGTACAAAATAGTCAGGAATTCAGTGACAGGCAAAACTTGTTCTATCGTGGTTAGGGGTGAATTGGGTGCAGCTTATAATGTGTCAAGAAAGGTAAAATTGGCCAAACCTATGGTGTATTTTTGCAAAATCCTGAGATGCTCATTTATTTAGCCGATTTGGAAAACAATGCCTGAAATTCTCATCTGATAATGAGATAATATACTATTGTTACATACTATGTGTCAGTATGAAAAGAAATTAAACTAATTACATTTTAAGGCCCAGTGACTAGCAAGTTTTGTGCCATTTTTATGTGTCTCTACAGAGCACATGAGCACCTGGCTCTCCAGTGCCATTTACCAGGTAACTCTGATTTTTTATCAGGCTGTCAGAAAAGCCCTCATCTGGGATTTACTGCAATAGAAGGCAGGGAGACTAAAATTAGTCCATTTACTTCTCTCAGCCTCTTACCCACATTGCCACTGCTCCCTCTCCAGTCAAATGAGGTCAATCAGCTTGACAGCCCCATCCCCTCCACTAAACCTTTAGTTGAGGAGAGCAGCTCCAGCAAGGCACAGAAGGTCAAAATCTTGACAGAGAATTGGGCACTAAATGTCCGTGGGGCCACATGCCCTAGTTAGGGAAAGATTTGCTGGTGACTCTGCCAGCACCATGTCTTAGTGCACCCACCAACCCAGGGACATCTCACTCAGCTAAGAGAGACTTTTCCTCCCGTTTTCTGGGTTGAACATGCTATCTCAGCTCAGCCACCCTATTATCCCTACCAGCCTGATCACATCACTGCTTCCTGCCAGGTATTTTCCATCTCCACTCATGACCCATCTCTGCCTCTCTTTTCTTAGTGCGTGATAGCTCATCTTGACCTCAGCTCATAACCCTTTATCTCCTAATCTTTCTTGCCTTTGTGTGTGATATATTTTGCCTCCTCTTAAACTTGCCATCTATAAAGCAAAAGTCAACTGGTATTAGGAGGTAAACAGGAGTGTATTACATCCCCATGTTTGCAGGCTGAAAGAAACCGTGATGGTCTTCACCCAAGCTGTGAATCAGAGCCCCCAAAATAAAAGATTTGCTTTTCAAAAGGGATACATTTAGAGAAAAGGAAATGCATCTTTCATTGGCTGGTTTCATTCTCTTGAAGACCTCTCTGGTTTTCAAGCATCTCAGAGATTGAACTCTGGTGTTCTACCCCACAGCAATGCACACTGTAAGCAATGAGGAGAACAGCTGAAAAAATGCAAACCTGAAGTTTTCATTGGCCTTCCTCAGCACATACTTCGGGGAAAAAGCTTCATTAGGAGCAGTGGAAATGCTGCCACTGCAAAAGATCAGCGTGTTCTAGGAGCATGGAATTTTCTCCATGAGTTTTTTGAACATCAGACCTCAAGCAACTGTGTGACCTTAATCCCTGTCTTGAAAGCAGAGCCCTCATCCTGGTTTAAAAATCTAAGCAGGTAAACGAAGCTTAGGTATTCCAGAAGCCACTGTAATGTGGTCACTTTTCCAGTAAAGTCTCTTCCTAGCCACAGAAAAATGCACAGGACTGGGAAGACAGGTAACAGAGGTAAATATAAAATAGGTTCATGTCCTCTGAAGGAAAATTACAAAAGAGGGATATTAAAAGTGTCCTAAAATTATTTTAAAATTAAATGTGAATTTCTATTTCTACTAAACCCCCTCATCTCGTGAGTCTTCACATGGCATTTATTCTTTTCTTTTTTTATTTAAGAAAGAGATTTAAAAAGAAAGCAGTAATTTTGAACTTCATTCTTCACTCTAAAGGGTTTCACTTAAAATTGGTTAGATTGAATGCTTGCACTAAAAATAAGCTTGGAAAAATCAAGTTTACAATGTTAAATATTAATTCAATTTGCAAATATGTGCAGAGTCTTAAGGAGCTTATCTATCCTGGACAAGACATAAAACCTGAATTCTCTTGTAGATGTGAAAAGAACCAACAGTTTTCTCAGCATTACTGCCCTAAAGTAAAACAAGTATAGGAAGAAAATAAGTATAAGTTATCTTTTTGCCTGCAAAGCTTTCTGTGCTGGGCTGCCTGGCCTGGCTTCCCTCTCTGCCAGCAGTGGCAATAAAACAAAACAAGCCTCCCACCCCTGTTACAGGAGTGGCTGCCTTGGGTTTCCAGCAAGGGGGAAAACTCTGGTGCCCCATTCTGCAGCTGGCTGTGTTGCAGAAACGGGCTGTTTGTTGGGGATGAGCTATTTGTCTGCAGGCAAAACTCGGGGCTCAATGTGAGTCAACAGCAAGTTCCGTTTATTGAAGAGAGCATCAGACACTTACACAGCAAGTAATAAGCTCATGAATATTCTGTAATTTACACCATCCATTGGCCACACCACAACACCACCTCTTCCCCATTCCTTAGGGGTTACATCTCTCTTTTCTCATGTCTCTTTCACTATTTGTTATCATACTACAGCTAGGCCCAAGGACACGCTATCTTGCAGGTGCAGGACTCGGAATTACCCACGGTCTTGTACTTTTACAGGCTCTAGTCAGCTAAAATCCCAACATGGCTGAGCTTCCTGTGGTGCCTCTCACCTGTAGCACACCATCAGGAGTTCCAGGCCCTGGTCAGAGGCTCCTTGGGCAGCAGAGGTGGTGTCACCACCAGCATGGCCTCGTGACAGCTGGCTGGGGTGTCTCTGCTTGTCTGGAGGCATGGCAGCGTCCCGGGGGTCTTTGTGGTCAGCATGACCTTGAGATGTGTTAGAGAGTCTTTTTTCTCAGTCTGGCAACTGAAGAAGGAATCAGGATTCTTCTGTTCTGGTTTTCAAGGTTGTTTATTTTCTGTTATTTGTAACATTCTTTCCCTGGCCTGCTGAGGCCTGTTCAGCAGGTCAGTCAGTGGCACACTGCCCGCCTTCAGGGAGGTGTTGTCTTTTTATACTAAAAACTACACGCACTTTATTTACAATTTTCCAATACTATCACCTATGTTAGACAGTCCATCTGTACCCTAAACCAATCCAAAACCATCACCCAGAAAATGGTGGCTAGGAAGAAGGAGAAAGAAGGACAAGGCACACCCAAATTCCTCCATCTTGGGACCCCTAGCCTCCATTCTAAAACCCCCAAAATTCTACTTTTCACCCTGTGACAAACTAACTATCATTCTGCTTAAACTTTTGTGGCTTGTAGATCGTCAAATAAGGTTGGTGATTTTTTCCATGGGTCAAAATCAAAGGCACAGGGGTCTTGGGCTCTGTGCCAAGGTCTCTGAGCCCCCTGGCAGGGGCTTGAGCCATCCAGGGCAGCCAAAGGGATGTCCTGGATTCCAACGGGAGTGGAGACAAGGGGAGGGTCAGAGGTTTGCTCTGACTACTGCAGAGCAGGCAGTGCTGCTGCTGGCCTTCCAGAATCTTTGAACTGGTACAAAGAGCTTTTCTTGAGCAGGCAGTGTGGGTGAGCTTTGACTCTTTGCATCCGCCTTTGCCAGAGAGGGTGATGAGTGGCTGGTGCAGGCTCTGGTCCAACAGTGCTACAGCTGAAGGTGCCCCTCTCCAGCAGAGAAATGCTGTGCTGGGGATTTAGTTCCAGTTTTTCAAAGAGCTGGCTGGAAAATAAGCATTCTGTTTCAAAGAGAGGAAAATAAGAAGAAGCCTAAGCTTCAGTAACTGATTTTTTTTCAGAGGTTTACAGCTTTCCTTAATGCAGGCAGATTCCTATATCTGATTTTCCTGCCCCTTGCAGTACCTTCCTAAAGTAAAGATTTACTTGCAGGGGCAAGAGACTCTTATCTCTGTCTCTGGCATGACTTCTCTACCTGATAACCTCCATTTTAAAGGAGATCTCACTTTCAGTCCTTACTTTGAACAGGCAGGAAGGATAGGAGCCCAGTGTGCCTGCATCCTGTATGTGCATCTTGCTCTCCGAAAAATTTGGTCAGAATATCCAGTTTGATCTGAAACCAAACCAAAAAGAGAAGATTGGAAGGAACAAAACCACTAATCTTGTCAGTTTATCATTAAATCAGAATTAGAAACCAGTCTTAAAAAAATCACTGGCATCTGCCCAATTTCAAACATCCACAGAGCAATCTCCATGTAAATCTCCTTCTACAGTCACAATCCCTACAATCAATCACAGCTATATCTTTATATCTGAATGTCCCTAGTGTCTTTTTTGGTTGGTTTTTCTTTTTTTCTTTTAACCAATTGTCAGAGTTTGTATACATCTTTATCAAAAAAAGGTATTTACAGAACTGGAAAAAGCCCCTGCTCCTGCTTTTTTTTGCCAGGAGAGGAATGAATCTGACATTACCTCAGGATTTTATCTATTTAGCCCCATCTGCAGGCTGTGTCCATGAGCTGTGCCATACATATCCTTGATGTCTCTCTTCAGTCAAGCGCTGCCAGGGAGTGAGGCATCCCCTGGAGCCTGTCTGGCCCAAATTAAGTGCAGAAATTGCAGTTAAGGACAGCTGAGTGATCCAAGGTGTGAATGGTGCAGAGCTCAAAGTGCCAAGTGGGACTGTAAAGGGCTGGGAAATGCTACAGCTTTGCTGGAGATGTAGGGAAGGACCTCAGTTCTGTCTTCCACCATTCACTTACATTCCTGGCTGCTGGTGCTGATCCCTTCGCAGCTGGAGAGGGGCTGTGGTACTGCCCATGAGGGCCAGTACCACCAGCAAGACCAAGCTGTGGGCAGGACTGGCCCAGAGTTCCCCTCTGGGCCAGTCCTGCCCACAGCTTGGTCTTGCTGGTGACCCCAAGGTCGTGCCTGTGTTTGGGAAATGCCTGTGAGAGCAAGAGAGAGGCTGTGCTGCAGCACAAGCCTTCAGAGCTGTCAGTGATGCAGAGACTGAGCAATAGAGTCAGCCAGCTGCTTGCAGGGGAAGTCATGGCTAATACCCTTGCACGTCTTCAGCCTTTTCCACCTGTCATGTAGGCTGCCAAACTGCGCTTTTCCCTGGCCTTCTCTTTGCTCCACACTTCTCTTAGGAAATCAGACAAATAGACCAACTGCAAAAAGGAACAGAGAGACAGGAACTGGGTTCAGCCTCTGCTTTCACCACCTACCTGAGGTTTGATCTTTCCCTTCTTGCTTCATAGCCTCTGACACAGCTTTCTGCTCTGTACCTCCAGAGTGGTAATACTTGCTGTTAATGAAAATACTTTTACGACTAGATACTTTTAGAGCATTAACCTAGGGCATTCCTGAAATTTGTCAAAAGTTATGACAAATTCATGTAGAAATTCTCCTGTGGAAGAAAAGAGACAAATATTTTGAGAGGCTTACAAGACAATGAGATGATAAATCACAGGATCTTATTTTCCAGACTGTTCTGGTTTACCTTCTCTCTGTTCCCTACCTGGGGGCTGCGTTACAGCTTTGCTCCCAGCAGTTGCAGGCAGCTGCTGTTTGCAGGGGAGGAGCTCCTGTGGCATTATTTATGGCAGCTCTCAGTGAGAGGACAGTGATTTACTGTGTGCCATCTTCTGCAGCTGTGAATTTGCACCACGGCGACAGGGACATCCAGTGGAATCCTGATTTTCAGGCTGACACAGAGGTAGAGAGAGGTGAACTGGCTGGGTAAAAATGAAAGCCTGTTAGTGTCCTCCTTTGCCCTCCCACAAATAAACTTTTACTTTCTGGAATTTGGAAATTAGGGTTCCAAACAGCCTGGCATTCATGCTTCCATCTCTCCTGCCAGACAACTTTTTCAAGAGAAGTCAGGATAGTCTTGATTCTTCCTCTAAAATTGGGTGAACTTTTTTTATATAGGTCCTCCTCTTTTGCTTCTCCTCCAAACCCCACATCTCACTGCATCTGCTCTATGTCTGACTGCCCTTACTAGGGAGACTGTCTGATGAATTTGTCACCAAACTTGCCCCATGCTCTGAGCTGCACAACTTGCAGTGGCAGCAAGAGGAGCCCCCAGCCAGGAGCTCTCAGGTCTGCCTCTGTCTGCAGAAAGGAGCTCACTTCTCTGTGCTACCACAAAAGAGCTGTAGAATTTGACTTCATGACCTTGATCTTGAAAAAAAGATGCACAGATCAACTGAGCAGGCTCATGGGCTTATCCAAATTGAATCTCAGTGCCAAGTCTCTTGGTTTTGACCTATGCTATAAAAATGTTAAATTTTCTACAAAGCCATTGGCATTCTGCACAGGGAAAATTATAGAATAACACCAGGGAATGACTTGCATTTTATTTCTGGGGTTATTTCTTTCGACCACAGTTTATCTGGCACAATGCACAGGAAAATGATGGGATGTGTTTTGTAACATTACACAGGAAATCCTGGCATTGCCTTCTCTCTGTAGCAGTGAGCCATGCCAGTCAGCTGTGTCATGGGACAATGAGCAGGCCTAGCTTAGTGGCCCCTGTGGGAAGCTGCATGGGAAGCTGCTTCATGAGCTGTGTCTACTGAAGAGGGAGTAAAGGGAGAAGGAGGCAAAGGTTCATTTATTTGCTCCCAAGATTCCTCCTCTGAGGTTGGCATGGTGGAAATTGCAAAACTGCAAATGGCATTAATAATTCCATGAAAGGCATGGCTGTAGGTACAATAATGGAGGGCAAGCGAGCCGATTATCTGGTCTGGCTGGCTATGAAAGATTTTTGCTTCAAGGCATCTGCTGTAATTGAAGATTTGGTTGGTCAAGCTGTAGAATACTTTTAGGATGCAAGTGATGTGTGCTGTCATTGCTATGCAAGCTTATGTTTCCTTTCTCCTATTCTGAGCTGAATAGAATGTAACCTTCAGGTCAGTAATCAGTGTGGGAATAATATGGACCTACATTTCAGAGGAAAAAGGGCATGAGGTGAAATGGAAAACTTCAGATCTTCCTGCTAGTTAGTTCTTTTCTGCTCTGCTTGCTTCCTCCAGCAGCAAAAGTAATGGTAGGTCTTGATTGTTCTGCATCGTTCCAAAGCACTAAAATCCAGAGGCAAAAAAAAAAAAAAAAAAAAAAAAAATTAACATTACACACATGAACAGGTAGAGCCCTTGCTTATTGAAATGCAGAGGGGACCAGGGGACCTGATTAGGCAAATTTTGTGAGACAAGAATACAGCCAAGCTCCTGAAAAATGGCAACATTACCAGGGAGATGCTTTTATTAACAGAATAAACACTCAGTCCTCCTGCAGATTGTTATCCAAATTGAATGGCACTTGGTTCTTATCAAGACACTTCTGCAAAACATGGAAATCTCAGGTAGTGTGATCCTTCAAGCAAACACCATGCTGCTTTAAAGCCTGATTCTGATCATGCAAAGTAGCCTGCAGCCCCTCTGAACACACACAACAGTGAAAGGTGGGCAATACACCATGAGTTCATAACTTTCCTAAACACCAGCAGCTAGCAGGGTTTCTGTGCCAGGCTTTTTCACCTCTCCACATTGCTGGTGGCCCTGGGAGAGCACAGGAAAGGATTTCAATCACTAGGCAGTTTTCCCGTTGGCAGAACACCTACAGACACAGAGGTGACAGCCTGGCATGCTGATGCCTTCCTGAAAGTAATCACTCAATCTGGTGAAGAAGAGCAACTTCCTACCTCCTACCTTATCTCCCCATCCATAAGAGCAGCAGGGTTGCAAAAAGCAGCAGCAGCAGCACAGCCCATGGGATCATGCTGCAAACAAATGAAGCAGAGCGCTGCGCTCAGGCAGCTTCTTGCTTGCAAAGTTGTACTGCTTTATCTTTCATAATCTTCTTTTAGGAGAGGTTAAAACCCTCCTTTGGGGGATCTGAAAAAGATCTGAATGCTCCTGGAGGTAGAGACATTGATGGTCTCATGTCTTTGAGGAAGTCTTACCTAATGCAGGTTGGAAGGGAAAGTAGGCAGAGCAAGTCCCAAGCCAGCCAAGGTGCCCTAAGCAATATTTCCAGGGTGTCCATCTCAGGCAGATCTGGCTGTAACCTGGGCCAGGCTTGTGTCAAAAGTGTGGTTTGATACACGCTCAGCTTTAACAGCACAAGTAGAATCCCTCAAACCTCAAGGTGGTTTAGAATATAATAAGATATTAGAATAAGAAATACCATTTTTTTAAAGTATAGTCCAATCCACTCTTTAGTGCCTCTGGTAAATTCAGCGGGGACTCTTACAATTTATAGGCAGAATTGTGGCTTTTCCTTAGGCTTTTCTGGATAGCCTCTATACTGCTGTGTGTATTTGAAGAGTCTTCATTGGTATGATCTGAGGAAAGGCTTTAAAGAAGCAATGTATTTCAGGGTATCTCTAGAAATGGTTCCTCTATGAAATACTTTTGCTTGGGAAAACAAATCAAAGTAATGAATTAAGTTTTGGAGTAATAATATATCCTGTATAGTAATCTTAAACATTTTTTACTTTCATTGTCCAAAGGATTGTCTGGAAAGGCTCCTCAGTATATCTCGAAATGTATAAGGTTGGTTATTTCAGGTTCATGTATACAAGTAGTGGTTTCAGACCTCAGTGTTTTTAAAACCCTGTATGGGAATGAATCTGGGAAACTTTCACTGCTGTAACCAAGTACCATGAAGATAAAAGCATTTGAGGTATTTTTAAATGTCAGATTTCAGACACAAAGAGTATTACTGCGATTTGATCTTCAGACTCTGTATTTATCTGTCTAGCCTCTCCTATTTTATCAACAACTCTGTTCACCTTGGAGATAGCTATAAGCTATTGATTCAGGGTCTCTAAAATCCAAATTATGATATTTAAGTCAAGATATGTAAATCATTCATTTAAGTACTATCAAAAGGAAATTTTGAGTATTTTGTTTTTAATTTTTAAGGACTTTTAAAAAAAGCACTGTACAAGCAGTTTAAAACATGAGAAATATAACAATTTTTTTGTTATATTTGCTTAGGTAAATAGCAGGTAAATGTCAAATATGCAAGGGCCACCTAGATCTCTTACTTTTAAAAAGAGCTGTTCTAAACTGTCACTTCAAGGGACTTAGTGTAGCTGATGTGTCTTGTGTTTCTCAAAATATAGATGCAGGTAGTTTGGCTAAGAATGAGGCTTTGCACTGCCCGAAGCATGACCCCAAGCAAACATGATCACACCCAGGTTCTTACAGTGAAATTAAAGATCTTTTCCTCCACCCAATAACCCAAATATCACAGTGTGCTCAAGGATGCTGCTGACATTTTCAAAGACCACCCAGGGTGTTGCCTTTCTGACTGCAGATATGCTCTGGGTCTTCATGGGACTCTCTCTCTTTTCTTTTCCAGCTCTCTTGAGTCTCTTCCACTTGCTCTCATTCTGCCTCTTGTGAAGTCATTGGAGCCCAGTTTTGATACTAGCAAATACCATATTGTCATAGCTGAAATAAGGGCTTGACTTCTAAAGGTAGCCTGAACATATACAATATATGAAAAATGAAGTTCATTAGTCACCACAATTCTTAAGATGTGAATAATTTTATTTTTAATGTAATTGACTCTTAGCTGAAGACAAGGCTTGTGTGTTCATGCAGTGCTAGGTCAGGTTCAGTGAACTAGTTTATTTATCCTTCTCACAGCACATCAACAGAGGGTCTAAACAGATTAATTAAAGCTATTCCTTATTATCTAATTAAAAAAAAAAACCTTTAAAAAACACAAATATTTTAGTATTTAATTTTTATGTTCTCTTAATGCATACTTTGGTGTTTGTCTTATTGCTTTGTGTCCAAAAAGTCTGAGAATGCACTTGAAAATAGTAATCAAGCCTAATATTTGCTGGCATCTCAGTCTTGGGGAAAAAAAACAATAACAAAGTCAAGCTAAAGTGTTTGTTTCATTTTTTTTCTTTCTCCTGCTAAGCAGGAGAACAGTTATTCACAGGGCTTGTTATCCACAGGGCTTCTCAGGCGGGGGTCAGCTGACAAGTAGCACTGGAGGAAATGTTCAGTGAGGTGAGAGTTGAGGGAGATGACATCTAAGAAGTGTGCAGTTGCTGAAAGGGCATGTTCCAAACTTTCCATTGTTGGTTAATGAGGTTTGATTCAGAAAAATGCCACTTTTTGCTGCAGCCTGTCCTGAAAGGTTGGGGCTCCCAGGTGCGCTCTATGTTGGGCTCTGCTGTCTGAAAGTTAATGATGAAACTCTGCTGACTTTGGACATTGGGGTTTCCTGATTTTGTGTGAAATTATTGGTTAATTTCAGATACGAGAGGAGTTCCTGATTTATTTACATACTGGGACCTGAAACTCAAGTCCTCAAGTGGTATGCATGTAATCATAAATTCTGCTCATAAAGCCTCAATATCACCTCCAGTGTTGTAGGGAACAGTGTGAAGAAAGTGTAAATTTAGGAAGGAGCACTGTCTCTCTGTCCTGTAGCAGTCCCATGCATCACAGCTGATCTTGGAGGCACTTTGGAAGCACAGGCAGTTAGAAAGACACATTTCCCAGGATGGGGAGGGCAGAGCTGTCCCAGTGGAAGGGAGCACACCAAATCCTGCTCACTTCTTCTGCAGACTCCACTGGCTGTCCCTGCTCTTGCTTTTGGCTTGTGGCAATGAGAGCAAGAGGAAAATTAAGTCCAGGGTGTTCATGGGGCCATGAAGTACTGAATTTTTTATAAAGCTTAGTAACTGTCATTTTTCAAGTAATTTTCTAAAAGAGGGCTGGAATGTGGGTAGTGCACAGCAACCAATGTACCTTGAAAGTACATTTCTTTGTTTTAATAAGGCTGGCGGTGTACCGTGACTCGCCATAATGAATTAATTTGGTGTTTACCATAACAGCACTGAGCTTAATGAACTCATCATATTTATGCAACTGTCTGTAGATGTTCTCTTGTCATTTGGGATTCAGAAATAACTACTAATACTTTTATCGCTGCTTTCTCCTGAGCAGGAAAGTTCTTCACAGTGAAAGGCCATTAAAGCTTGCTTCTATTTTTCTGTATAAAAAGTAAGCAGAAGATCTTTAATAACTTGATTTTTATCTTTATGTAGGTTTCTGAATTGTTAGTATGTGCTCAGCAAAGCTGTTCAGCTTGAACAAAACTATTGTAGAGCCATCCTTATCAAATTCCACCAGTCATATAATAAATAGAGTAATATCTCATTTAACTGTATGTGCCATTTCATTTAAGGTTACCCTTCTGCATTTGAGAGAGAGAGTATCTATGTAAGTTCAACAGATTGAAGTAAAAAGTTGTTCTCTAAATTGAACAAAGTGATACTAATTTATGGCATCCAAGTGATGATTGCTACATCTTTGGAGGGTAATGGTTTGTTGCTGAACAAAACAGAAGGTCAGCTGCTTTCTCTCTTTTAATATTGTTTGATATGCAAATCCTTAATGCTGAACAGCAGCTCTGGTTTACTACTGCTGCTTCTGTCATCTCTGGAAGGCAAGATGCTTATCCTTGTTTCTGTGCACTGCCTTCCTGCTGACAGCAGTGTGGTGCCGAGCCCTGCTGAAGGGCACATCAGAAGGCGGCCACCTGCCTGCCCTCCTGGGCCTCCCCGGCTGAAATCTGCCTGGAGTCCCTGCCACAAAGCAGGCTTCACAGCTGGACCCACGGGCACTCTTTTGCTGGGTTAAGTGGTGGGAATGGGTGCAAAGGGAGTGCTGCTTCATCTAATCTGGCAGCATTTGGCTGGCACACAGCATTTCCTCTCATGGAGCCCATGATTGGCAGCTCATTAAAAAGCTGGGTTAAAAAAAATATCCACAGAGAAAAACAGAAAACAGTCTCTTCAGAACCGAAAATTCTCACAGATATCAAGATCTCTAGCTCAAGGAAGGTCTGGTATATGTATTTATGTAGATATAATGATCTCTTCTTCCAGGTGTTTTGCTTATTTTGCAAGCTCTCCCAACATCGCTTCATCCACTCGGGAGCAGGCACTGGCAGTGCTCCCCTCTTTCTTTCACCTCAGGGCAATGACTTCTGCCCTACACCTTCCCACACATCCTTCTTATGGCTGAAATTTAATGTTATAAGTATTATAAATATGATTTATGACATCAAAGTCAAGGCTTTGAGCACCAATGTGTGTCTCCCACGAGGCCTCAAGATGAGGGTGAAATATGAAAACTCACCAGGTCTCAGCGAGACAGTGAGGTACCAGTGAGAGGGGAAAGGAGATGGAAAGGACTCCAAGAGTCTCCTACTTGCCCCTCTCCATTCTTATTTCCCATTTCCTTCCCCATGAGGAAGCCAGCCAGGCTAGGCAGCAGCCATCCCTCTCTGGCACCGCAGCCCCGAGCCAGCCTTCCAGGTGGCACCAGTGAGAGCTGCTCTGCTGCCAGGAGAGGAGCCTGCTTTGCCAAAACCTAAAGCTTGCTCAGGTAGATGCAACAGGAACTGGCATCACTCCAATTATTGCAGTGAAAGATTTAGGCAGTTGCTTCACTGAAGTAAAAAGCCCACAAACACTCCTGGTGGGTCCCTATGTGTCTACTTTGATGATTGAAGGATGCTTGCAAACCAGCTTTTATATCTTGCTTGAAGAGGAGAACCAAATTCTGAAGACTTTGTATCAGATTTTTGATAGAAAAGCTCCAGTGGGAAGGTTTTGCCAGAGGAATGATTTTTGCCTAGCCACTGCAGGAGTTACCAGAGGTCTTGTCGCTGCCATCCCATCTGCAAGCACTGAGTGCTCCCAAAGGTGACCCATGTGAGCCCCCTGGGAGCCAGCACAAGTCCTGGGACCTTGGCTCAGGCTCCTGAGGCAGAGCCCACCAAAGGTACTCAACTAAAGCATTTTTATTTTTATTATTTACATCCCCCCCCACCTTCAACAGTGAGCATTCATTACCTTGGGTCTGCAAATCTGCTCTCTGTAGTTGTCTGATCTGCTGACTAGAGCCAAGCACCTCATCCTTAGCACATCCTCTTCCTTATCAGTGCCAGTGGGGAAGTTATCCCTGTGGACAACATGTTCCTGGTGCAGGAAGCTGATATTCAGTCACCTTTGACATCCCAGAACATGCATTGGCATTTCCAATATCATTGTAAATGGCCTCTCGTATCTTATGCTCACTACTGATAGCTGAGAATGAAATTAGATCAAAAAAGGTGTTGTCACAGAGGTCTCAATTTCAGAGCATTTGTGCCACCTTGCTATTACATTAAGTTGGGGGTTTTTTATCTGTGGGTATTTTCGAGAGCAATTTCATTTCACTGCCAACAGCAAAGTATGTTACTAAGTGGAATCCACCCCTATTCCCATTCAGTCATTAGGATTTGTTCACATCCCTGTTAGATTTGGAAACCACAGACAGCTTTGTTTTCTGTGTTTATATCCATGAGACATCACTGGGCACTGTGAATTCAGAGCCAAATCAGTTAAAGTGCACACAGACCCTTTCATTTGTGCCACTCAATAAATTTATGTCATTGCCTTGAAAAATGTAACTCTAACACTTTGCTTGCTAAAGAAAAATATATTTAAGACCTGCACTCTGTCCATAAGCAAGTTTTAAAGGTCATGGTTTTTGGACAAATCGGATTATTTCAATATACAGGTTTCTTTTGTAAGCTTTTTAAGACTATGGTATTTCAAAACATCACGAACTTATGCACCCTGCTTATTAATTTCCACTGGCTTATGTCTCACAGTACTAGTCTGTACAAATAAGCAGGTTCAAAAGAGCCATTGAGGAAAAAATTCAGTTGTAAAAATCTGGGACTAGGAAGTAGAGGCACTTGGCTGGAATTATAGCATTGGAAGATCATTATCATTCAGAGCATTTAGTTAGTGCCTTATTACTTTAGTCATTTATTAAATTTGGAAATCAAATAACGAAGAGATTGTAGTGTCTGCCACCCAACAGGTACGTCTGATTAGCGTATCAGGGAAGCCACCAGGAGCTGCGGAAAATCCCGGTATTTTTATGGAAAGAGTGCCATCGTGTGGGAGCCTCCTTGCAGCACGCAGGGAGAGCAGAACCCGTGTGCAGGCGTGCCTGCTTGCAAGGAACCTCCCTTCCTCCTTTGTTTTCCCTGGAATTTCTATAAAAGCGCAATTTTCGTTTCTGACAGTGAGCCACAAAGACAGAACTTTCATAACTAGGAACAGGTTAGAAGCGTTAAATCTCCTTAATATGTTAACTATTCTTTTGATTCCATAAACAGGTGAGTTCTGAAATTGAGTGTTTCTGAAGCCTAACAGAAGCAGAATCTCCCTCTTTCTCTGCATTCCATTAACATAGTTAGATATTAGTGCTCTTATCATATCTCTCAATATATATTGTATTCCTCAACATCTGTTTGCAGCTGCAGTTTTACATGGCTTCATTATAAGCTTTCCACTTCTTGAGCTCTCCCATGTAATAATACCAATACTATCCCCAATTTCTACTTCCATGTTTTATGTTTTCCTTTAAAGAATTGAACTTGTATGTTACACCCATAAAGAAAATTGCCAATAATTGCCAGGACTACAATTAGGGATAAATCTCCGTTAAGGAACAAGCCAAAGCTCAATGTCTTTATGCAAATGCCTTTTGTTAAAAAGATGTCTTGTGTAATCAGGAATTATACTGACAAGTGAAGAATCATTTAATTAATGAGAATAGAGCAATCATTTGGATGGTTCATTCTATTCCTGACTGAATAAAAGAGAGAAAATCACCCTGCTCAGGGATTAGAGCCACTGCTGGAAGAAATAAACCCCATGGATGTTGTTCTGTTACTGCCTTGGGAAGATAGTACAGTAATTCCTAAATATAAAACTATGTATGTTTGGATTAGGCATTGAAAATTAATTTCCTATTACTACACAAGAACTTATACAAAAGGGTTCTGTTTATGCTGGCTGTCTGCTCCTGCTGACCTCTCAGAATGGAATGTTTGGGCCAAAATACTCACCTAAATCCTAGTACAGGATTTCAGGGCAGTGAGAACCAGAACTATGGTGAGTTCTTTCCATAAGGACTGTATGCCATGATCCAGGGTGGGGTATGGACCCTGTTTGCAGTTGCAGAGCAGTAATCTGGTCTCCAATTCAGCCCTTTGTTTGGAGCAGGTCAGTTTGCCCTGGGTCTTTCCCTCTGGGTCTTTGAATTTCACCAGGGGTGGTGATGCCATAAATTCTCTGTTCCACTGTTTGACCTCTCTGATTCTCCTCTTATCTGGTTGGAATTTCTTATCTTCCAGTTTATCCCAGTTGCATCTCCTCCTGTCACTGGGTCTCTACACACTCCCAAGAGGCAGCTGCAGGCAGCAATGGCAGCAGTCCTGCCTGCAGTGCCATCCCTCCAAAGCTCATCTCAACATGGGTGGCTCACAACAGCTCATTTAGTCTCTTACAACAAACCAGATTATCCTCCCATCCTTGAGATATCCCTGCTCCCTCAGAAAGCTTCAGAATGAGGCTTCCCTAAGGTGTGTCTGGGTTTGGGAGGGTCAAAATGTACTCCAGGCATCTCTGACCTTGAATACCTTTCTCCAGGGTGGGACCTTGAGCAATGTACTGTCAGCAGGCACTGCACAGAATTTGTCCCATTCTTACAAACTCAAAGCTACATGAACACGGTGGTTCTGACATCCCTAAGGACTCATGTGGCACCTGTGATCTGTCCTTTTAGGGCACTGTTCCCTCTGGGACAGCACAGAGGTGAACAAGCTGCTCCCCTCTGAACAGGTCATGATCCCAGCCACCAGACATAGTACTAGGTGGGAAGTGGGAGCTCCTTCCAGAGCTGTGCTGGGATTTCAGCCCCTGGTGGCTGTGCCATGCCTCCCATTCCTGGCAAGCCCTCAGGACAAGTATGTGGCCATTTGGATGTGCCATAGCAAATTAAGTGACCTTGTGGACAGAAGTACCAGCTGAAGCAGCATCAGAGACTGAGTCACCTGTGCACAGAGCAGCTGCCCTGTGGGCCCCAGGTACTTTCAAGCTCCCTTTTGAGGCTGATGGAGATCACTGCACTGAGCTGTTGTAGTAGCCCTGGGACAGTGGGACAGCTTTCCTTCCTCCTGCAGTGCACTGCAGTCTCTCTGGTAGCAATATCCCAGACCTCTGTTGGTTTGTGTGCACTTGGACTTTTTTACATGCTGTGTCAAATGATTGCAGTAGTAATTGTTTGCCTTCCAACACTGAAATAAAAAACAAATTCATTACATGAACGAAAAATTTTCCATTGTTTTATTCGTTTTTGGTGTAATCATTGAATTTTTTCATCTTGGATAATCAGGGGCATCCAGCTGTTACTCTAGTCATTTCTGGATGCTTTAAAAAAAAACCTATCTCCTCAGAAATAAATGGAGTAAATATGAAAATATTCTTCCAAACACAATTCTCATTTCTCAAACATTTCATCCCACAGGAAGTCTAGTTAAATATGTTGTCCTTGCAAGCTGCCCAGGAAATATTTGGCATGAGGCTGGGTATGTAGGTCCAAGGACAAGTGAATTCCACAGTAAGGAACCTTCCTGTGGAACCACTTATCATCACCTTGCATTCTGACATTAAGCAAGACTGCTTTAGGTCATCACTGACTGCAATAAGATGGCTTTGCTCTCTCTCCAAAGCAGCAAATGTAGTTAAGACGATAAAGATCAGTTTGCAACAATGTTGTGTATAAGATGGTAAATCTGAAATGCATATGCCGTCTGATTTTTTTTAATTGAAATGTCTCTCCTCCAATGATTAGGACGCAAAATATTGTCAGATATATAATGGACAATGAAAGTCAGTTGCCCTAGACTAATAAAAGCCAACTGAGAAAATATAGTATATGAAGTAAAGCATTTTCACTGAGTTTGTTAAAAGAAGGAAAGAGAGATTTGAGTGTGCTTTGCTGTATCTGGAGTGGCACATAGATACCCATATGCTCAGCCTAACAGGCAAGCCCACACCCAAGCTTTCTTTTCTGGCTAAATCAGTCTGTGCAGGTTCATTTGCTGCTTGGCTTTCCAAGACACGTGGGGAGGTTGCAGGCAGTCAGATTTCCACCTTCACACTCTCAGGTGCTGCTGCCCCACTGTAACCCCTGTTTCTGTGCTTTCTCCCCAAGGATTTTGGAGCTGCAGCAGAATGGCGACATGGACGTGCTGAAGCATAAGTGGTGGCCGAAGAACGGTCAGTGTGATCTTTACTCATCTGTGGATACCAAACAGAAAGGAGGTGCCTTGGACATAAAAAGTTTTGCAGGTGTTTTCTGCATCCTCGCTGCAGGGATTGTCCTATCCTGTTTCATTGCAATGTTGGAAACGTGGTGGAATAAAAGGAAAGGCTCCCGGGTTCCATCAAAAGAGGTATTAGACCCTCCATTTCTCCTGGGGAATTTTCATGCACCCTAAAGATTGCTGCCTTGACTTTATAGCACTAGAGAGGGTGGGGAATCAAATTCAGAGATACTTCATTAGCTTCCTGATTTTTTAACGTAAATGATGTTCCTCAAAATCTTTCCAGCTATTCTTTCTAGAAAAGCTTGAATAAAAATAAATGTATATTGATGATGTATAAATATGCAACTATTCTGAGTAAAACACAATTGTTACTTGTGGAATAGTACATTATTAATACATCAATATTCAGTTCATTGTTCCCATTGGTGACAGCTAATTCTCACTAGGTGTCTTGGCTTCTTCTTGAAAAATATGTCCCCTAAGCTCAGTGGCTGAGTCATTTAAAATACATTTGCAAAATTTGC
Organism: Melozone crissalis; assembly: GCF_028551555.1. Taxonomy (NCBI): domain Eukaryota; kingdom Metazoa; phylum Chordata; class Aves; order Passeriformes; family Passerellidae; genus Melozone; species Melozone crissalis. The sequence continues at coordinate 46,264,657 of NW_026535784.1, read as the reverse complement.
CCCTTAAATCAGCTGTTAGCTTCTTGCATAAGCTTGTGCCCATTTTCAGAAACATTAAACTCTTGAGACTTCCATGAACTTCAGTTCTTTTGATTTCATCTGAAGTCCAGGGAAGCAAGACTACATTAGATTTTTCAGGTTCAGGCCAGACATTTTTTTTGAAACCTAGTACAGGTTTGTTTCAGAAAATCTTGTACAGATGCCACAGAGAAATATGTTATTTTACACCTGAGATGAGTTTGCTTCTGCACCTGCATGTGTAATGCTTTTCTTCCTGTGGTAATCTACCTGTCCCTCTACTAGCCATCTGAGCCTTGTGCAACTTTGCACCAAATTACTTTTATTCATAATTAACTTTTTACCTCTACAAAATGCTAAAAAGAAAATTAGGGACAAAGTGATTTATTAAAATATCCTTGGAAGCAACACCCAAACCTAAACCTAAATAAGAGCATAAATGTAGCACTGTCAAAAACAGCTTTTTTGTCTCTGTAGCTCAGGCACATCTGTGTAGCTTGTGGGGTATTGATGTTAATTTGTGTGCAGTGGTCTTGCCTTCTCTGCAGTTACTCCATTGTGTTTATTCCTGCTAATCTAATGCTGTCTAATCAGGCAGGATTAATTACACCACCTAATTAGACAACATTGGCACTGATGTTAAAATACATTTAATCTTTTCTTGCCTGTTTTAATTCCCAAGCTTTTTTTTTTCTTTTTTCTTTGTTTCTTTTTCTTTTCTTTTTTGTTCAAGATCTGGACCGGACCATTATTAAAAGGAAAAAAAAAAAGGAATCTCTAGAATTTAAATTGGGTTTCTCAGGAATGGAAACCATGTAGTTTTACCTGGTAAATTATTTTAAAACACTAAAATTTACTTGATTGTTGTTTACCCAAATATTCAGAACTTAACACTTTATATTTATCTGGTGCAAAACATGAAAATCAATAACAAAGGAAAAGAAAAATATGCCAACACAGATATTTTACACAAGTATAAAATTTTCTATTTCAATTTTCAAATGCTGAGAAATTCAAGTGTGTACTTTCCACAAATGGTATAATTTGGCCTCCTTGATCTTTAATATATTCTCATTAGCTTAGCATTTAAACATTCATCTCAACATTAAATTGAAAAGCTTGGCTCAAAACTGAGTTTAACGTGGACGTACGTGCTGAATGTCCCCATTATCCTGGATGTGGGGGTCATTCAGCAAAGAAATACATCTTAACTAACTTTCTTAAAATTCATTTTAGCTTCCATGAAATCCATTGGCTCTTCCAGGCCACTAGTCCAGAATCGGGGGTCAGATTGGGCCAGTTTGTGGTCAGCAAGCCAACCCTTTTTCCTGGTGGCTGCCATCTTGTGCTCCAGAATGCAAGCATTTATACTGAAAAAAAATTGTCTAATGGTTGCGAAGATAACATTTCGGTCGCGTGCCAGAAGTAACCCATTCACTGATGTCTGCCTGAGTCTGCAGACAGCCTTAAACAGTAGCTCTGAGAGAAGTATGAACCGCCCCAGTAATCTCAATGGGATGTTGACTCTGAAGCCTGATGATAATTTAAATGTGAAAACTGCTGAATATTTCACTACTGATCACACAAGAGAGAAGAGGAAAGATCATATTATGGAGATATGCACAATCTTACTGTGAGTGGGTCTCATTTTGGTGTATCGATTGGGTGGAGATTGGGTTGTGGGCTAAGCATGGGAGATTATCACCGCTTATATCTTTTCACTGGTCTGACCCTAGCCCCAAATGCATCTCTGTAAAAGAAAGAGGACTACTTTGAGTTAATCTTAGAGGCTCAGAAACTATGAATTTCCAATCTTTTCCCAATTGGCACTTTAAATTACAAAGTATTTGTATGTTTGTTTTTTTTCAAAATTAAAAACAAACAAACAAAAAAGAAACCAGAAAAAAAAAAAAAGGAAAATATTTAGGACTGTCCCTCAGAGACATAGTCATGACTTGCACACACTAATCGAGCCTCTGTATATTTCTTTAGCTTCTGATGTGGCCCCAGTTCTCCTGCATCCATATGCAGCTCCAAATTTTTTGAGGAGATAGCGTTTGGTGAATGCGTTTGGATTTGATGTCACCTGTGTGGTTGTTATGTGCATCCATGTCTATGTCCACCTGTGAATAAACGATAGACAGAAAGCTAAGTCCAAGGAATGAGCACTGCATTTTTTCCTTCCCGTGATGAGCTCAAACCAAAGCCCTTGTGGTCAGTGATCATCCAGTCCCTGGGAGATCCCTGATACCCTGTTCCCTTCCCCTTTTTCCCTGGTTTGTCTCCGTGTCCCTGCCCTCGGAGGGTGCAGTCCTGGAGGGGAGCTGGCCTCTCAGTCTCCTCCAGTCGGGCTGTGTGTTTGGCGTGGTGCCAGCGCAAATGTTCAGTGATCCATTCTGCTAAGTAGATGAACTCCTGCAGTTTGTTCTAGGTGTGGACTGAGTGCTTGACTTCATTCCTAGAGAAAGGAGGGATCTCAAGCCAATTCAGTATACTAGGAGTCTTGCCATTGATTCAGGGAGCTCTGGATCAAGCCAGTCAATGAATTTCAGTAATCAAGGCTGGAAGTCATCAGTGCACATCTATCGGCTGCCTAATTATCCTCTGTGAGGTCCTAGAGTGTGAGATATTTCTAGTGGCCTGGAACAGCCAGTAAATTTCACAAAGATTAAGGTAAATTTTAAGGTTAGTTGAAATTGATTTTTGTTCTGAATGAGCTGCACTACTTAGACTGAGGGAATATCCCTGTCTGTGTGTACTTAATGCTGCTTGGAATTAAGTTTTGCAGTTCAGCAGAAATATGTATGTACAACACAGGTGATTTATTGGGTCACCTAGGGCTTTCTCCTCTTTTTTAACTTCTATGAATTTAAATTCTCAATTATGACAAACAAACCTGTTGAAATGAGTTCTCTGGGAAGAGAGATTTAAGAAGGAAAAGGGACAGAGGTAAGAGAAGCAATGATATATTATAATAAATACATCAGGCTGCCTTCTCTTCTCACCCACAAAAGTATAATTCCATCAGAATAGATGGAATTGCTTCTTTGTAGGTGAGGAGATAATTAATCCCTCTGTTGGCATTGTAATTTAAAATTGCCTGGTGTACTCCTTTCTGTTCGATGTCAATGAGTCACCAGTGCTTGGGGTTTTTTCTCTGTATGTTCAGCTTTTCTATACCACAATTTACATTATAAAGGCAAAAAGGAACCTGAGAAGTTTCTAGCCCTTCCTTAAACCCTGAGAGGATGACAAAGATGGCAACCTGATCCCTCAGAGCCTCCCATGTTGACATCCAAATTTAGTTCTCATTGCGGAGTTGAAGAACTGGCATCATTCCAGGCATTTGAGATTATGCAGTTTACTTTTATTCAGCTGTTGCTAGTCTAACCCACCTAGCTCCAAGCTTGCCTTTTCCTGAAAATCTACCAGTGGTGCTTTGAGTTTTGTTGTTTGGATCCAGGGTTTGAAGGTAGCTGTGATGTAAGGGTCTGCCTCAGTCTGGCTTTGCCCGCCTGGCTTCAGGCGGTGGGGGAGCTCGCTGGTGACACTCAAGACACCGTCGGCCAAGAGCCAGCTCTAGTCAGTTGTGCCTTGCGCTCCCCGAGCAGTGCTGATCACCCTGTGAAACTTCAGCCCAGCACAAATGGCGATGGTGAGTGGTGCCTCTTGTTTTTCTCATTCCCCAGGATGACAAGGAGATCGACCTGGAGCACCTCCACAGGCGCGTGAACAGCCTCTGCACAGACGACGACAGTCCCCATAAACAGTTCTCCACCTCATCGATTGACTTGACCCCGCTGGACATTGACACTTTACCCACACGTCAGGCACTGGAGCAAATCAGTGACTTCAGGAACACTCACATCACCACAACCACCTTCATACCAGAGCAGATCCAGACTCTGAGCCGCACGCTGTCTGCTAAAGCCGCCTCGGGATTCTCCTTTGGCAGCGTGCCCGAGCACCGAACTGGCCCTTTCAGGCACAGGGCACCCAACGGGGGATTTTTCAGAAGCCCCATCAAAACAATGTCCTCTATCCCCTACCAACCAACTCCCACCCTGGGCCTGAATATCGGTAGCGACCCAGACCGAGGCACCTCCATCTGAGCATCAGAACGAGTTTCTTCACTGTTTCTTATTTAGGACTCCCTTTGCAAGGAGCAGCTGTAATATTGTGGGACTAACATGGATGTAACCTTTCTTCTTTTCCTTACTTTTTGGTTTTGAGGGTTGTGGTTTGGGTTGGTTTTTTGTTTTGGTTTTTTTTTAATTATTATTTGTTTGACGGTTATTTTCTCTTCAGGGGTTGTTTTGGGGTTTTTTTTCTTTATTTTATTTAAGAATCAGAACTATTAGTAGCAACTCTTCCTCCTCCTCTTCTCTGCTTTCACAGTTTGGTCTCTTCTGCCTCCCCTTATTCTCTGTACTACTTGAATCACATATTCTTCGGTTTATCACCATGTTAGGTTTTGGTTACTTCAGGCTTTTCATATACTTTAAATATAGGAAGCAAGCAGCGATTCATGCATAGGAAAACCCTGAAGATTACTTTACAGAAGGGCATTCGCTCCTCCTCCCCCACCGCCTTTTTTTACTATTATTGCAATAACTGAAGTATTTTTCATGTACTCTGCTGCATCCAGTCAGCGCTCCACTGCTGTGCATCCTTTTAACTGTGGACCAAAGGCAAACACTGCAGTTTGAAAAATGGAAAATAAAAAAAAAGGGCAAAAAGACAAAAAAAACAGGAAAAAAAAAAGGAAAGGAAAACAAATGAAGTTTAAAGATCATTCAGGCCCCATAATACCAGAATGCAATTTTGTAGGATTACAAAAAGCCATTACTATGCCAGTAAAAACTACAGTTAAATCTACTTTTGCACTGCAACAGTGCATATGACCTTTATGTGATTGTACAGTGTTAAAAGTTTTTCTTATGTACAGTAAACTGTATCATATGGCAGAAGCCTCTGTTGTGTTAAATAAATTAATATCTCATACACACACATATATATACATATATACACACATGTATGTGTATATATATATATATATATATACACACATGTATATATAGCTATAAAATGGCAGCCGTTGCTATTGCAATTCATTTAATAAAGCTTTAGTAAAAATGTGTTGCATACAAGAGAGATGTACAGTGCAGGGTGTCTTTTCATTTAGAAAAGACAGGTTGCTTTAACATTATTCTGACTTGCATTGTTTGCCAACAGAGCATATTTTATACTTTTCTATTAGAGCATCCAGGGCAATTTAATATTTGTACCTAGATGTAACTCCTTTGGTTAGGTTTTGCATTGGCTTTTGAGCATTCTATAAGGCTAATCTTGATAATTTTCCTTTTAATTAATTAAACAAATGGAACTCTCTCTTAGGTATACCATGTTCATGAACAACTGATATAGCTCTAGAGCAGTTAAACATGGGTCAAAGGTCAATAAATCCTTTTCCAAGTCAGCACAGTTAATCAATAAAATAATGGCATGAGTGGAGGAAAAAAAGAAGCCCTCAAGATACACAGATGTGGCCTTAATTATAATCACGTATTGTTCTAAGGGGAAAAAATATGAACAGGCACCCAGTTTAACCCTTTCTATGTTAAGTTAGATTTAGAGGAGCTATGTACTTTTTACATTAGTGCCAACTGTATAAAGCAAGAAAAAGAACAGCAGTGAGAGCAAAACCGGCGCCCACTTTGGCACCAGCTTTTTCAAGTAACACTGTTACCTGTTAGAAACGTAGGAAGAGCTTTCAATTTGTAATCCTTAAACTAAAAATGCGGTTAAGTAGAAAGCAAGCAGTTTATCCTGTGAGTTTTTTGGTTTGGTTTTCTTTTTAATGCAACCATACACTTATTTTAATCTAACTCATTCTTTGGCTAAGATTAATAGGAATCAGCCTATGTGATTTGCTTTAGGATAAATTAAAAGGTATATTCTTCAGATCTATTCTATTTTGATGCTAATTCTGTTCTGGGGGAGCATCTTGTACTGTCACTGTTTTTTGTACTAAATCTTCAAATATTGTCTACTGTGTAAGGCAGAACGAATTCTTATCGTGCAAAAGGCCATTTTGTTTCGAGGGTAGCAAGTGTCTAAAAGCATGCACAACTTGCTTCCCCCTTGTAACATTCATGAACTCATCGACACTTCTGAATAAAAGAAAAAAGAGAAAAGAAAAAAAAAAAAGAAAATTTCTTTCCAACAAGCTACGTAGGGACATACCAGATGTTGCAGTGATTTTAGCTATTAAAAAACCTGTTAACCATGTACAATATTTAAAATAGGCCTATTTTGATGTGTTGCCTATTATACAGATACACAAAACACTTTTTGGAGGCCTCAGTTACAAGTGGCAGAGCTTTCTGTGTATAATTTGTCTAAATAATTTGTCTAATAAAATTGTTTTCTAAACTTGCGTTTCCTCCTGTGCAATTGCTGAGTGCTGTGGGATTTTCAGCCTGTGGCAAGGCAGTGTACTCGTGGATTTGTTGCACTGCTACTGAAGGGTTTTAGCCCACGGAGAGGGGAAGAGCTCCTCAGGCTGCTGTGAGTCAGCTCAGTGAAGAACATCCATGGAAAACACCAAGGTTGACCATGTTTATCAATGTCAGGCTTAGATTTCAGAGAGCTTTTATGAACAGCATTTTGGAGAATAAGTTTAGAGCTCCTTAGCACTGACATGTACGGGACATCATTTTTAGAAATACTGCATCCCACCTTCATCTCTTTTAGTATAATGTAGGAGTTTTTTTGGAGCATGGCCTTTATTTTTATAGAATCACTTTTTGCCATCTTTATTTGCATAGAGGTTAATTTTCTGTGGTACTGGGCAGATATTGCCTAAAACAAAAGTTTTAGGGTGAGAGAAGTTAGGCCACATTTCATTCATGATGGCTTTCTCAGTCTCTCTCTAAGTTTCATTAACATTTTAAACTAATGACCTAGTCATTAGCAAGCTGTGCTGCAATAACATCAGCCATGACAATTTAACTTGCAGCATCCAAAGTTTAGCTCCTGCCTTTTTACATTCAGTGTGTTTTATTCACTTTAATAATATTCCTGACCTGTTACAATTTTCTGTTAAGATTAGCAGGCATTCAGGGGTTCATTCACCTAAATACAGGCAACATTATACTCCTAAATAGGGAAAGCATTTTAAGATCTGGGTTTACTTCTCATTACCCTACTTTGATCTGATTGGACATAAATTATATTTATCTTCCCCTGAGTCAGGGGACACACAGACACACCTCTCTAGACCCAGGTAGTTTTGCAGATATGCCAGATGTAGTCTCTATAATGGGCTACATCATGGTGAACCCTATGTGACACTTCCCTTTCTTCACAACAAATTCCAGGGAAGTGATAGTGCTAAAAGCTGTCAAGAGTTTGTGCTGCAGTAGCTCCACTGGAGATACAAGCCAGCTGTTTAAAAAGATGAGTTGTTTGCATGGTATCTGCAGTTTTATGACCTTTCTGAGATACCAGCTACAAACAAAAAGTGAAGTAGTGGAAGAAAACACTTTTATCTGATTTCAAAGAATCACCTAGAAAGATGTTTCTATTGACCAGCAGTGAATACCTGGAGATAAATAGTTCTGCTGAGCCAACCAAGTGAATGATTGCAGCCCTGAGGGACACAGCTGCAGCACAACCAGTGCCACAGTCCCCTGTGTCTCTCTCTTGACTTCACCAAAAAAACTGCTAGGATTGTTTCCCTGAACAAATCAGATTTTTCAGAGTACTTTTTTCTTTCCTACTTACATAGGATGCTATGAATTGATGAGAACATCCTTTCTGTGAACACTTGCTGGGTCATTGCAGCTTACTGGAGGTTAATGCCCCCAAAAAGTTTAATTTCTTAACTCTGCTCAAAGCTGATGACATGAAAAGTAAACCGGCTTCCTTTGTACATGCTCATGGCTTAGCTAACCAAACAAAAATAGTCTCCAAAACAACAAAGGCATCACACCAACACAGCCCTGCTTTAACCATTTTTCTCTCAATACTAATTAATGTTTCCTCTTCACTCTGCAGAGCTGTTTTGAAATAAATTTCAAAACCAAGGCTCTCCCCCTTAATCTGGGTCACAAACAAAATTTTTGATAAACACTGGGACACGAACACATGCATCCACATCAACAGCAGTGGGCTACTGTGAAGACATCATCACAATCTAACAGCTTGTTACATCTCACCCAACGTGAGGTCGGAAATAGAAGCCTCCAAAAGGAGGTCAGAGCAGGGGAAGTGATTCACAGCTTAACAAATTCCTAAACATAAAAGTTTTACCAATGCCTCAAAAGTTCAGGAACCAAGAGCCTAATTTAGAAAGAAAACACTTTTCAAGAGTGTAGTTATAAAATTAAATATACTATCTGTCAAGACTTGCAAAATCTGTGCCCCCCCAATCCCATTCATCACAGTGGTGTAATACTCTGTGCGTACTACAGAGTCTATTCCTGCAACATTTGTCAAAAGAAAAAAAAGATCACAGCTGGAAAACTAAACTGTTGAGTCATTAACTACTGGGTCACACCAGTTCACTGCTGTAAGGGGAAAAACAAATCTTTCTGGGATCAATAACTGCCACACCAGTGGAAAAAGACAGCCACCTGCAGCAAGCAGAGGACAATTCTCCACCATGACATCACAGCTCAGTGCTTCTATAGCTGATTATTCCTACCAGCACTAGTAAGGCCGACATTTCTTTCCGTGCATGATAATTTTTCCCCTTTCTTAAAAAAAAAAAGTAAATATTTGTGTCCCTTTCTTTGTTCTAAGGGGGTGATGCACCAACACAAGATGGGATAAGGGAGTGCTGCACAGTGCCAAACCAAAAGTTAACAGCTTTATTTGCAAATCCAGCTATCATCCATTAAAAGGCTGACCCTCCAAATCAAAATAAAGTGCTATAAGGCAAGCCCATTACTTAATTAAAGGTTTTGGGGGTGCATGAGACAGTCCTGAAGTAATGACCCAGCTGCAGGTGCTTCCCTAGGTTGCTCTTCTGGCCCCTGCAGCACCTGATGTGGCAGCAAAGTAAATGAGAGCTGTTTGGGGTTTGTGTGGCCAGATTTTGGCCCGGGAGGGGTGGTGCTGCAAGGATGGCTTCAGTGAGAAGCTGCCCAAAGCTTCCTCCATGTCCAAGAGACCCCATGACAGCCAAGAGGGACCTGCCACTGCACAAGACAACTAATGGTGTTGGTGCCTCAGGGATGACAGAGTTAATAAGGGAAAAATGCTCCAAGGTGGAGCAGAGATCCACCTGCAGCCCGTGGAGAACAGCACAGCAGGTGGATGCCCAAAGGAATGCTGTGGGAGGCACCTGCTGCCGCAGACTCCTGGCAGGTTCTGTCAGGAGAAAGGAGCCATGGGGAGAGGAGCCCACGCTGGAGCAGGTTTGCTGGCAGGACTTGTGACATTGTGGGGGAGCCACACTGGAGCAGTCTGTTCTGGGGGGACTGCATGCCATGGAAAGGACACAGCTGGAGGAGTTCATGAAGATGGGAGGGACCCTACACTGGAGTATGGGAAGAGTATGAGGTGTCTTGCCCTGAGAAGGAAGAAGCAGCAGAGACAGTGTGTCATGAGCTGCCCCAGCCCCTATTCTTGGTCCCTCTGGGCTACTGAGGGGCAGAAAGGTAGGGAAAATCAGGAGTAAAGTTAAGCCCAGGAATAAAGGAGGGGTGGGGGAAGACATTTTAAGATCTGAGTTTACTTCTCATTACCCTACTTTGATCTGATTGGACATAAATTATATTTACCTTCCCCTGAGTGAAGCCTATTTTGCCAGCAATGGTAATGTGTAAATGATTTCCCCTGTTCTTATCCTAGCCCTTGAGCCTTTCATTACGTTTCCTCTCCCCTATCCAGCTGAGGAAGAGGAGGGGTGGAGCAGCTTTGGTGGGCACCCAGGCAGGTACAGCCTCTGCGAGGTGCAGCAGGCAGGTTTGCTTTCACAGCCCCACAAGAGCCTCGTGTTACAGCCCCCAGGTGAGCACCCAGTGCTGGGCTTTCTGCCACTGCTCTCTCTGCTTCAGCTCTTTGTGTGCACCCCCCTCCACCTCCACTGGGAGCCAGCACCAGAGCCCTGGTGGGCCATGGAGAACAGGAGGAGAAAGGAAACAAGGATTTATTTCATGGCAAAAATCTCTCCAGACACACACATGCCTGATTTGAGGTTTCACACCTGGTTGCACAATTGGTCAGCTGAGCTTTGCCTGACTTCTCTCTCCTTGTGGGGCTGAAGCTGCAGCAGCAGCTTTGATATACAGAGTGCAGTGTCCCAGTCCACCACACTGGTACTCCTGGACTGGAAATATCATACCCTCCTTCTACATATAGGAAAATGCTCCACGAGAATCTAATTGTTATTGCCACTCAAAGAAGGACTCAGAGGCGTCACTTACCCCCCTAGATTGCAGAGGAACCCTCTTCTTCCACTCGGCACAGCCAGAATATCCTGACACAAGCATTTTTCCTGGGAGTGAGAAGCTGGTAAATATTATACAACTGCTAGAAATTGAAAAGCATGGCTGGAAAAAAAAAACACACCACTTTTTTTGAGGGTTGTTTGTTACATTTGCACTCTGCCAGTCTTGCTCATGTCCCTGTCAAGTGCCAGGAAAAAAAAAAGGAGGAGCAGGCAGCTCAGTGAGTGCATTGTAGCCCTGCCACCGCTGGTAAGCTTGCCTTCCTCCCCCACTGGCCAGGGACATGCTTCTTCACACACACAGTGGGGAGGTCTTGTTTGGTTTTGAATATTCCCTGGATATGAATATTCACCGTGGGCCACAGTAAGAGTAATCACAGCTGACCCATGTTGTTACTAATTAATTCTTTTGCTTACACATGGGGAACGGGAGGAAGAAAGCAAATACTGTGAACAAAGCTAATAATGAGGTTACTTGCTACTCCTTCTATCTGACACATTTTTAAGGAATGGTCTCTGTGGCGTGACAGCAAACACAGCAAGAAATTGATGCAGTGTAGCAGGAAAGCAAGTTACTTTATGAAATAGTGCTCAGGCAACACTGGAATGGTTTGTCTTGCTCTAACTTCTACAGACCTTTCTGAATCATATCTGCTGTTGTTTGGATTGGTTTTATGTCTCCCCAGGTTTAGGAGACTGCAGATGTAGTTTTCTTACCTCCTCCCTGCCAACAAAACAGAATTCCACAAACCCCTTTATATAATTCAAAAATTATCCTGTCAGCCCATCTATACAATACAGAAAGTAGAGCTGATATGGGACACAGGGAGCTTTGTTTTTCTTACATCAAGATAAAAGATAGGTAGAAGTAGAGGGGATACGCCTGGAAATCTGACTTTTGAAAGACACATTTATTGTCTTCAATAAATATCACTGTGGTCTTCACTTTTAAAGACTTTCTACATGGTCTGACAAATGTAGATCTATCCATGTATATTTAGTCTGCTGTGTCTTATGTGAGTTGTTCGAAAAGAGAAAACATACCCATAAATATTCCTAAATATTTATTCCATAAGTATTGACACAAAAGAACAGCTTTTCCTTCCAAAACTTACAGCCAGTGAATTATTTCTCATGGCATTACAGACAGAGGGTTTACTACCCACAGCACACAGTAATTCACTGGAATGTACAAACAGAAATTAACCCGGAGCAAAGGCACGAATTTCTGTTTCACGGGGTGAAGCCACGTGAGGAAGTGGCAGGTGTGGCGCATTTGCAGATCTCCATCCACTGCCACCCACTTCATCTTCCCGAGTTAATGGTGGGCACTTGCAAAAAACAAAACAAAAGAAAAAAAAAAAAAAAGAAAGAAAATAAAAAAAGAAACGAGAGGAAATACGGGGGAGAACAGTGTTGTCGCTGTTTAGAAGAGCAGAGGAGCCGGCGGTGCCGGCCCTGCGCTGCCCGGCGCCGCCCGGGCGATGGCGCTGCGGCACCGCCTCCGGCTCCCTCACGGCGGCGGCGGCGGCCGGTCGGTCCGCGCTCGGTGCCGCCGGTGCCTCGACGGGACCGGCGGCTCTTGTCCCCGAAAAGCGCCCCGGAGGCGCCGGCAGTGGCCTTGCGGCTCCCCCTCGCCAGGCGCTCGCCATCCCCCATCACGGGGCCGCCGTTCCGGGGCAGGGGAGGGGGCAGCGCGGAGCCGGGCGCGGCCGCGGTGGTCCCGCGGCGGCCGGGGAGCGCCATTTCCCGGGAAACCGGGCGGGCCGCGCCGCTATGCCGCCGGGATAATGGTGGGGGCCAGCGCCCTGTCACCTCTTGTGTCCGCTTTCCAAAGAGGAGCCCGGGCGTGGCGAATGGGACACAGACCGCCATTGTGCCGGCGACACTTTAATCGCCCACACCTACAATATTCAACCTGCTGCCGGCAGCGGGGCAGCGCCGGGGCGCACGCCCCACCCGAGGGGACCGGGTGGTGGCCTCGCCGCCGCCTCACCAGGGCGAGGCTTCTGGAGGCACCTTCAGTGCCGCGGTAAGGGCTCGGCCCGCCCGGCTGGCCTGCCGTGCCCACCGGGCACCACCAGAGCAGGAGCCCCGAGCCCGGGTGGCCGGGAGAGGTGGGAGAGGAATGTCCTTGTGTCCATCCCAGGCGGCTGTGGCGGGGCACGCAAGGACCCGTGGAGGCACCAGGGTTTTGCTCAGCAAAGCAGCTTTGGCTGAACAGTGCTTGTGTGCTGCTTTGCCGTGGCCGTCACCTCGTGCTCTCACTGGGGTGTGAAGGCACAGAGGCCTAGGGCACAGATAATTGCTCCTAGCATGGGAACCACATTTGTGCTGAAGCGAGAGGTGGGGATTTCTGCTTCATGAACCAGGCAGGGTGGGGTGCTGGTTACTCCTACCACCCCTCCTTCCAAAACTGAGCCACTCGGTTTGTCACTGAGCTCATCTGTGCCCCTGTGACATGAGAGCCACACACCCGGGCTGCTGCAGACCGCAGGCTCCTGATGAAAGCTGTCGAGCACCTTAGGCCATCAGCTGTGTCTGGTTTCACCTTCTGCCCCAACAGAGCTCCTGCTCACTGCAGATGAACACTAGGCTTTACCCTTTGGGAATTTCTAAAACTTTTATGGAGGTGAAATCATTCTGCATGCCTGAGAAATAGAAATGCTTGTAAGTCTCCCTCCCTCTCCAGACTAATCAGCTCAGGGCTATGCCAGAGGTGCAGGTCTTGCTGCAGTCAGGGTTTTGCAAGCCTACTGCCACAGGAGAGCTGCTTCCCAAGAGCTGCAGGACTGCAGCTGATCATTGCTGCTTGGACAAAACCCAGGAGGACACTGTCACAGGCACTGCAAGCAACACTCTGCTGAAGCTGTCTGATGTCTAATAGACTGGGAAAAGTCTTCTGCATGGCTTGGAATTTTGAGGTACCCCTAAAACTTAATTCTCTTTAATACTAATTTTTGTGTATGTCTTTCTCTCTTGAACCCCATGAAGGGGTGGGGGGAGTGTGGAGGAAATGAGTGGTTCTGCTTTATTAACAAGTAGAAATTCTTAAGACATCTTAATTTACAAGGTGATGGACCAGCTGAAGATGTCTTCAGAAAGGTTTCTTTTCACGGCCTTTAACAAGGGTAGTTCTTGAAAGCTCTGTTGGTGCTGTGTTGTGTTGGAAATGGATTCTTCTTAGAAGTCCTTAAATGAGAGTATTTCCCATGAATGGCAAGGTAGTATTTTTTTTTTCTTGGCTGACAAAGTTTTCTTGGGGAAATACTCAGCTCTTAGGGATTGATGTGAGATGTTGATCAGCACCTGATTGTGTCCATTCACTTGATTTTCTCCCCTTAAAAGGTCCCTTAGAAGGACCACTGTTCTCCACATTGTTTTGGCTTCTGTGACAGTAAATATTTACTCTTCACATTTTAGGAACCTTCCCTCCTCAGGGGGAGACCCGCAAAGGTTCAGCTTCCAGGCTGGCATTTCCACAGCTAAGAAACCTCCTTCAGGGACTGGGCTGCCTGATTGCCAAGAGCTGTGTGGGTGATGGATGTGAGAACAGCAGATCGAAGGCCCAGTACAACTGAAGCAGCCCCCTGTGCTCCCAGGTTACTGCTCAAGTAATGCTGCTGTTGAGAGGCAAGGCAGAATTTCAAATGTTCTTTTTTTTCCCCCCTCTTTCTTACATGTCAACTGTTATTTTTTCTCTCTCTTGTTCACTTATGTGTTACTACTATGCCACAGAGAGCCTGCAAGCTAGATTTTTCATTCATACCTCAAGCTATGCCTAGATTCTTTTCCCAGAGCAAACCTTTATAACTGTACTGTGTGCAGTGGCTAAAGTGACAGTGAAAAAGGGAATGCTGAGGCAATCAATTTAAAAAAATAAATAAATCTAGTGTCAGCAAATTTGGAGTATTTACATTCTCTGGGCTCTTGTGCAAGAGACCTTGCGAGCAAGAGTAAGTAACCAGATGTGATTTGAAGGAAATATATTGTTTCTGTGGATGGATTTATGTTAATTCTCTGAACTTAAACTAAATGAAGTATTGATCATATACTGTAAAACTGTTGATCACAGTGGTAATTTTGTTGCTGAAGTGATTTTTACTAGTAAAACATATCAAATAGCAGCCTAATGAAAGCATGTTAGAAAGCACTTGTTCATAAAGCAGGAATGGTTGTTAGTGTTCTGTTATTGCTCATTTCAAAAGTAAAACAAGGGACCTGTGGGTGGTGCCTGTGAGCATGCACAGGCCCTGCAGAATTGTTCCTGCTGCAAAGGGTGAACAAACTACTCCTGAAATAACATCGTTGTTCAAAGTGTCCCACAGCTGAGAAGTGCCTCGGTTGAGCAAGACTTTGGTGGGACTGAAGGCATTTAGCAATTTTAGTGGAACCTCCTTGCCAAGCTGAGTGCAAAACAAAAAAGGGGTTTAGAACAAAATGATCAAAGGAAAATTATTATGAGTTATGCTTCCTTAAATATGAAGGGGTTTATTTTTAAAATATAAGCATAAATTAACATCTCGGTAACAGCTGTATAGATTTAAATAAACAGGCAGAATGCAGATACAAATTCCATAGACAAGATTTCCAACTGTATCACCAGGCTGAATTCATTATGCCTGACAATGGCCCCAGGAGGTAGGCAAGTATTATTATACCAGTGCTTTGCATTTCTCTTGGAGGTAGTGGAGGTACTTGCACTAGAATTAACTGTACACAACTGCAGGTGTCCACAGGGTTAGCCCCAGAGCATAGATATTTATGGAGCTAAGTGTCACCAAGAAATGGGAATTAGTTTTACAAATCCTCCAAGAGCTGAAGCACATGGCATTGGGTAAGTGCAATGATCTGCCCAGGAAAATTGCTCTGCAGAAATGAGGGCACATCTGCTTCAGCAGCAGCAAGGTCCTGGTTGTCCTGAGTGGAAAGGGGCAGGGTTCAAAAGTGTGATTTCCTCAGTGCCTGGGCTCTTGCATTCCTTGCAGTCATCACTTCTAATGTGTGTTTAAAACACATGTGACAGTAAAGCATTAGACACTGGTCACAGGAGGAGCCTAAGAAACATTTGCTGCTGGACCCTCTTCTGTTAAGCAGTCTTGCTCTGAATAAAGTAAGTATGAATGCTTTATTTGGGTGAGTATTCTGGTGATGCAGTCTGATGATGAGACTGAAAATAATTCAGCTGTGCATTGCCTTTTTGTAGTAGCTCCTATTAGCTGGGGTTTGCCATCCCAGGGAGCAGGCCAGCCCCTGTGAGGGCAGAAACCTCCCTTCCCTCCTCCTGCAGGAGTCCTGGGCTGGTTGTAGCTGAGATTCAGCAAGAATTACCTGATCTCAGTGAGCAAGACTCACACCTTGGTCTCTAATCCACTTGTGGGTTTTACTGCCTGAAGACCGGGGAAGATACAAAGAGGGGGCTGTGTGTCCCCCCACGTACTTTTCAAAAGGAAAGGAGGAAATGAGAGAACATGTGGGGAAAGTGGGGAAAGGGAAGAGAAGAAATTAAATACTTTCTGACCAGTGGTGATGCCTGCAGAGAAGCTGGCTGATCTTGAAATGGCATTGAATGAGCAATTAGACTGTTGAGTACAAACTGAGAACTGACCCATGTGCTTTGTGTGCTTTCAAAATGTCTCTGGCTGTAATGATAGAGGAGGCTTTTTGCAAGTGTGCCGTCCCCCCTTTTGTAACCCACTTCTCTGTAACACTAGTCCGTTCCTGACCCCGAGTTGCTGCCTGGCTCTTAACCAGGCTGGGGGCAGGGGGAGAGGAAAGGAGGGCTGGGGGGAAAATATGCATAAAGATACAGGGATAAGTTCAGTTTGTTTTCCTCTGAAAGCTTTGACACTTGCTTAGAGCAGATTCATTTCCAAGGCTTCCTACACTGCTGCTATTGTACAGTAAGTGTTTCAGACCGGTGTGCCTGTGTTTCCGACTCCCGTGAAGTCCCCTTTGCAGCAGGGCGTGCCTCGGACCGCTTCAAAAGAACCAACTTCTACAAAAGAAAAAAAGAAACTCAAGTAGGCTTGAACATACAAAGAGAGGGAGAAAGGAAAGTGAAAAGGGCCGGGCAGAGTTGAATACAAAATGAGTTCAGCCAGCCCCAGGAGTTCTTCATCACTTACATTTATCTTATTCTGGGAGAGCAGAGCTAAACCCAGTGCTGACACAAACCACCCTTTGCCTTTGACTTTGACTCTGAGAGTGTGCACACACAGCAGATATAGGCATACAGAGACCACTGGATTTCAATGAAACATTTTTCCCCCTCTGAGCAGTGGTGTTGGTGGGGAAAATGGCTTTTTGTGTGTGTCCTTTCAAAGGCAAACTGTGGAGTGAGTCTCAGATGCCTCCAGTTTCAAAGCGTGCATGCCCTCACAAAACACGCACTTGAAAAATAAGCAGCTGTTACTGTTTCCCAGCCAGGAACTTTTCCCGTCCCAGGAGCATGCTGAGGTGTTCAGCTGATGTCCCCAGTGCTCCATGCAGTCACTGAGGTACTGCTGAGGGAGGTCCCCAGCACCTGACAGCAGCCCTGGGGTATCCAGAGCCCAGGGTCCTTCCGG
The DNA here is from genome assembly GCF_028551555.1 of Melozone crissalis. Taxonomy (NCBI): domain Eukaryota; kingdom Metazoa; phylum Chordata; class Aves; order Passeriformes; family Passerellidae; genus Melozone; species Melozone crissalis. Next base: position 46,247,611 of record NW_026535784.1, on the reverse strand, counting down.
GGCATCAGCCACCTTACATCTACACAAGAGGCTAATGGGATGCTGCTTCCCTCTGTGCCCAGAGGCCAGTGGATGGTTTGTGGGATGGAGGATTGGGCTTGCTGTCAAGGAGTCCTGACAGCCACACATCCCACCAGCCTGGAGGGAGATGTTTAAAACTTGAACACTGCACCAGCCTAGCTCTCTCCCTATGCTGGGCGCTTGCTGGGCCTCTGGAAATGGGTGTCAGTGGCTGCTGCTCAGCAAAGCTCCCACTCATTTCCAAGGTTTGGCCCACAGTCCTTGCATGGAACGGCTCACAGCCACGGCACCCGGTGCCCAAACAGGGAACGCACGGATTAACCCTGGGGAGGAGAGCCCAGCAGGGCTGCTGGCAAAGCACACCTGTGCCACGGGCACCAGGGAGGGAGCACGTGGTGCCTGCGGGCTGAAAGGGAAGCCGGGGGTGGGAATTTAGCCAGCAACCAGCACCGTGCAGCACAGTGCTGAGGGCTTTTTCTGCTGTTACCGATACAAGCATTTATTGAAGCGGGGGAGGGTTAGACAATCAGAGTGTATAAAAGTTTAGATAAATGGTCTGGCAACTTTATGGATACTATACAGAAACAAGGTATTGACTTCTGCTCCTTACCATCTTTCTTACTGAGTAAACACTTCCATTTTGGTCAGAAACTGGCAACTTGTTTTGAAGGATACAACAGCTTTTACCTTTGAAACATAATTGCTAGAAAAAAAAAAAAAAAAAAAAAAAGAGAAGGTTTGCCTCTGTTTTTATTTTAAAAGAAAGCAAACCATCAGCTTTGCACTTTCTCAGTACCATCCAGTTGTTTGTGGAAGGCGGGCCCCAGGCGCCTGCCATGCGCCAAGTGTGCCCAGGCAGCTTCCTAAACTAGCGAGGCTGCTCATTGCATGTCACTGCCGCTCGGCTTTGAGCTGCTGGGCTCCCTCGCTCCCTCCTTGGCTTGCGAGTTATTCACTTTTGAAAAAACATATCTACCTCATACTGTGCCCATCACTTTGTTCTCCACACGCCTATTCACACGGGCAAACCTCCACTTCTCCTCTCCAGGCAGGCGGCGGTGGCGGGAGGGGAGGCAGCGCGGAAGGGAAGTTAAGATGCGTGCACGGAGCTATTTCCCTCTCCACCACCTTTGGCCAGCTCTTGTTGGCCAACAAAAGGGCTCGCTCGCGGGGGATCGGGACCCTGCCGAAAACGTGGCAGCTCCGGGGGCAGTGTCCTGTCCCGGCTGCGAACGGCACCGCTTCTCACCTACCGGGTCCCGCGTGGGCTTCCCGCGTGTCCCCGGGATTACCGCTCTAAAACCGAGGACATTCCCTCGGCGGCTTCGCGGCCGAACCTCTGCACGGCAGCGCCGCGCTCCGTGCCCCGCCGTCCGCACCGTCCCGGGCGGGCAGCGTTCCGCACCGACACCTCGGGCAGGGTCGCTGCGGCCGCAGCGAGAGCGGGGCGCACCGAGGGCTGCTCCCGCCAGGCGTGGGGAGGCCAATTTACCGGGGCCTCCGAGGTTTGGCTATAAAGAAAAAGATGTTTCCCCAGGCGGGCGCGACGGAGCGTCCTCGGAGAACGCAGCGGCGGGGAGCGCCCAGTGCGGCCGGGAGAGGGTTCCCTCTGTGGGCGGACGCGCCGTCGGGGCGCTCCCGGCCCCCGCACCCCGTTCCGCCCCGCCGCGCGCGGGGAGGCCGCCCGGCGCGCGCCGGCCTGGGGCGGGGCGGGGCGGGACAGCGCGTGCCGCGGGCCCGGGCTCACCCCCCCAGCCCCCCCCCCCCCCCCCCGCTCCCGTCCGCCGCCGCCGGCCGCGGGCTCCGCTCCCCCCGCGCGCCATTGGCTCCCCGCACGCGCCGGCCCCGCGCGCGCGCGCGCCATTGGCCGCGCCGACACGCGACCGGCGCGAGTGGAGGGCGTGCGGCGGGAGGGGTGGGGCGCGAGGGAGCGGAGGGGAGGGGGAGCGGGGGCGGGGGGGACCCCGGCGCGTGCCGCTCCTTAAAGGGGGGCGCGAGCCCGGCCGACACCGGAGCCGTCGGGGCGCCACGCGCGAGGCGGGGGCTGCGCGGGGCCCGATGGGCGCGCGGCGCTAGAGCCATGAGCCTGCCCTGGGCAGAGCGCGCCCGCGAGCCGCCCTCAGAGCCGCCAACGCCCGGCCCGGAGCACGGCGGCTGCGGCGGCTTCGCGCCCGGCTCCTGGCTCGGCGTCTGCTGCGCCGCCCGCCTGCCCGCCGCCGCCTCGCCGCGCTACCTGCTGCCCGCCGAGGACGACGAGGCGGCGGCGGCGGAGGGCGGCGCGGCGCGGGGCGGCGGGAGCAGCCCCGGCGGGGCGCGGGGCGGCGGGCGGCCGCGGGGCGGCGGCGGCGGCCCCGGGCTGCGGGCGCAGGTGAGCGGCGTGCAGAAGCAGCGGCGGCTGGCGGCCAACGCGCGGGAGCGGCGGCGGATGCACGGGCTGAACCACGCCTTCGACCAGCTGCGCAATGTCATCCCCTCCTTCAACAACGACAAGAAGCTCTCCAAGTACGAGACGCTGCAGATGGCGCAGATCTACATCAGCGCCCTGGCCGAGCTGCTGCACGGCCCCGCCGCCCCTTCCGACGGCTCCGGCAAGGCCGAGCACCGCGGGGCCCCCTTCGAGTCGCCCTGCGCCGCCGCCGGGGCCGGAGCTCCGCCGGGGCCGCCGGCGCCGCCGCCGGGGCCGCCCAGAGCGTCGCCCCCCGGGCACGGCCGGACTCGCTTTCCCCCGGCGCCGACCGCGGGGGGCTACTCGGTGCAGCTCGACCCGCTGCACTTCTCCTTTGCGGAGGGCGCCCTGATGGGACAGAGAGCCCCTTCCCCCGCCCTCCTCCTGCCGCAGCCCGGGCAGCCGCCGCAGGAGAGGAGCAAGACGTCGCCCCGGTCCCACAGGAGCGACGGGGAGTTCTCGCCCCGCTCCCACTACAGCGATTCGGATGAGGCCAGCTAAGGCAGGGGCGTCGTCCCCGGCACCCCCGCAAGGCCGCCCCTCGAAGCACAGACTCCGCCGCGGGGTGAGCAGCCGGACGCGGTGCCGCCACGGACGGCATCGGCTCCCCTCGGTCGCTTTGAAATCCGCCCCCTCGTCTCCCACCCCCGGCAGCCCCTGGTTTGTCCACGGGGGATGGCTGTTAGCGAGTGACTGTACCCGCCCTGTCAGGGGCGGTTGGTTTGTTTTAATTTTTAGTTTACACTTCGAAAGTTTCTTTCGCCTAGAAGTCGTTGCCGTTCCCTCCTGCCAACACGCCACGTCGCAGCCTTAGCCTGGCTCGCCCCGTCAGCGAGCAGGTGATGCGCAGGGAGAATGCCTGGCCCCGCTGCCGGGGTGCCGCCGGCGCCATCCATCCCCACCCAGCCGTGAGCCCGCCCTGACACCCCCGTCTTCCAGGACACCCATCCTGCCGTGGGTCGCATTGCTGTGGAAACACACACACGCACACAAACACACACGCAAAAGTCAATAGCGCACCGTCCTAACCTGTAAATAGCGGAGAAAATTTGGATTTTCCTTAGAGCAGCATGCCGGCGTCTTTTGGGGGGAAACTTGGCGCAAGCACTTTATCAGCGGCTGGAGATGCAGTTTCAAGAGGAAAGCTACTAACTGCCAATTGGAGACCAATGTTTAATTAAGCCACTTAATCCTAACGCTCTCTTATAAACGAAACGGTTTTGTCGTGTCAAACTTTTATGTCAGTTTTATTTTCCTTTTGTGATAATAGGAAACGTATTTATTATGCAGTGTTTGCAATTATTTCTGCTTCTCTCTTTTAAAAAAAAAAAATTCTTTTCTACGACGAAAATCGTTTATTTTGATTTTAGCAACGCCAGCTGCCATTGTTTTATGTATTTTAATTTTGAAATTTTTTTTGAGATCAAATAAACGTGGAAAAAAAAAAAACCAAAACAACCTAAACAAAATAAGCCTCGAATCGTGGTCGGGTTCAACTTTCCCTTTGCCCTCCCTGAGCGGGGGTGGTGTCAAACTCCGCGGCGGGGCGAGAGGTACAGAGCCGGGGGCGATGCTCCCATCGGGGCGCCCCGGGACCGGAGTGCGGGGCGGGCTCTGCCCCGCCTGGAGCAGCGCTCCCTCTGCTCCCTGCGCCGCCGGGACCCCGTGCCGTTCCCGTCCCGCAGTCCCCAGCGGAACCGGGTAAATGCAACAAGTGCAGGGTAAGGAGCTTGTCGCTCTTCTGTAGCGCCTGTCCCCGCACCGCCGCTCAGGTCACATCATTCCCTTCTTCCCCGCTCCTCCTCTTCTCGGGGACACGAGCGGATCTTCCCACGGAGCCTCCTCGGTTTAAGCCGAGAGGAAAGGGCTGGGAGCGGGCCGAGAAGCCGGCGGGGTTTCGGGGACACGCGAGCAGCGCGGCGGGTCGCCGGGGATCAGGATGTGGCCCCTGGGCTCGGCTTAGACCCGGACGGGAATGGGGGACTGGCTGACGCTTAGCCCAGCCTGCCCGCGACACCAGAGCCGAGGCCAAACCGGAGCCGTGCCGGTGCCGGGGTCCCGCTGGGTTCAGCGGGTGACGCTGGCAGGGTGATCAGTTATCCAGGCGCGGCCGCGGGACAGCAGCCCGTGCGGGTGTCGCTTTCTCCCGCAGAAACAGGGCACCTGCCCCCCCGGTAACCCCGCGCTGCCGCCCTGCCCCGCTCGCCGCCCGTACCTGCCGAAGCAGGCTGCTTTCCCGCAGGGTGGAAAGTTTATCGGGAGGGTCATTTGCCTTCCAAATAAAATGCCTGCTTTGTCGGGGTAGGTCAGCTTTGGTTACCGACACTGATTTCTGTGCTGTGGGAGCCGGTCTCGCATCCTGGGGGGCACACGAGGGGTCTCAACACGGGAGTGATGCGGCGGAGCAAAAAAACACCAGCTTTGGGGGCGTTGTTTGGTTTATTTGGTTTAATTTGGGGATGTGCTCGGCGCGGTGAGGGGCAGCAGCCGCGGAGGGGTCCCGGCGGTGCCGGCCGTGGGTGAGAGCGGTGCGTGCCGCCTCTCTCCGCCCCGCCGTCCCGGGCTCTGCCTCTGCGGCTGCGAGCACGAGAGGTGGTGGAAAAGAGCGCATCAAAATCCTCCCCGGTCCCTCGGTCGGGTCCCTTTCCCCGACAGACGAGCGCACGGCATGGCGCGGCTGGTGCTCGCAGCCGCAGCAGCACTCGCCGTCTGAGGGGCTTTCTCTTTTTTTTTTTTTTTTTTTTTTTTTTTTTTTTTTTTTTTTAGCTCTTCTTTGAAAGAGATACCCAGCCGCATTCCCATTTTAAGGTTCAGCTACAGAGTTTGCATAACAACCGCTTGGCAGCCCCCCTCTCTCGCACTCCGTTAACAAGCTGTAACGTATAGCTGCAGGTTGCTATAATCTCATTAATATTTTGGAAACTTGAATATTGAGTATTTCAGACCGCTCATTCCCCATATGCCAGGCCACTCCCGCTATGCTGGCTGGTTCCTTTCTCTCCATTATTAGCAATTAGCTCCTACCTTCTAAAGTCAGATCCAAGTATCCAAGATACTAGCAAAGGAATCAACTATGTGTTGCAAGCTAAGCATGCTTAATATCTCCCAAACAAACAAAGAGACAACATTTCTTTAAGTAATGAAGATGGATAAATCGCTTTATTGAGCCTGCGACAGTGTTTGTTTTGTATAGACTACCGCAAAGTTTTTAACAAGAGCGGGGACGTGCACCAGCCCCTGGAAGCAGTCTCGCCCGGTTTACTTCGTGGGGTTTTATCATCCTAAACGGGCTTTTATTTGAAAAAGGCGAGTCAGAAGCGCACTATCCGAGCGTTAAATTTTGGCTGAACGCTGACTGTCCTCCGGGGTGTGCGAAAGGAGCGCGGGGGCCGGGGGGGCTCGGGGAGGCGGCCGCCTTTGTGCGAGGCGCACGGCGGCTCCGCCGGCTGTGGAGCGCGGATCAAAGCCGGACGGAGCGCGGCCGCGAACTCCGGTGCGGGGCTCGGCCCGGCCGGCCCGGCGCGGGCATTTCGGGGTACGGCGCGGGGCGAGGCGCGGCGGCCGAGGCGCATCTCTGCCCCGCGGCTCTTCGGCTGCTGTTTGCTCAACCTCTGGCCTCGGAGAGGGAGGAGGAAGGGAAGGGGGAGAAAGGGTTAAACCCAGCGAGGGGAGACCAGAAAAGCGCAGGGACCACGGCGGGGGGGGGTAGGGGGTTGGAAGGGGAGTTGGCCGTGGGGCCAGCGTTTCTTAATTACAGCGGGGCGGACAATGCTTTGGGGCGGACAATGGGGGGGACAGAGGGGCTGGAGGGCGGAGGGGGGGTCTGGCCCCGCTCCCGGCCGCGGTGCGCCGTGTCTGGAGCGGAGCACGCGTTGTCAGCTGGTGAGCGCAGCGGCCTTTCAGGCGGCTCCCCAGGGAGCTGCGCGCCCGCGGTGAGCTCCGTCGTCACCCCCTCCCCTCCATCATCATCATCATCGGCCTCCTCCTCCTCGGCGGCCCCCCACCCCAGCCGAGCACAACAGCCAGCATTCAAGCCCCCTTCCCTCCCGCCCCTCGCACAACAGCAGCGCAGTGGCAGCCACGCCACCTCCCAGCAACCAGCAGCACGCGAGGGCACCGCCGGGGCACCTGAAAGAGTCAAAGCCAAAGAAAGGGAGACAAAGGAGGAGAAAAAGATACGCAGGAACGGCCCAGCGTGTCTGCTCCGACAGCGCGGAGGGGCAGGCGCCCGCAGAGGGACGGGCGAGCCCACGCGGGGCCCCGCACGCCCGGGCGCGCACACGCGTGGCCGCACGCACACACGTGCACTCGCTCGCAGGGGTCCGGGCCGCTGCAGCGCCGATGGACACGCAGAAATCCCCCGCTCCCGGCTAGCTGTGTGCCCCACGGCCCCGTCCCAGCCAGGGACACCCCCCGGCTTGTGTCTGTCTGTCTGTCTGTCTGTGTGCCCGACTCCCGCGGCCCCAGCTCTGACACTGCCACCCACAGGCACCGGGGCCGGGACGCGGCAGGAGCCGACCGTGTGTCTGGTCACCTGCCGTCGCATGTGCCCGTGGCATGCTTATCCAGGAGAGAAACCTGCGGGGAAAGTGGCCACGGATCGGGTGGTGCGTGGGTGAGGCGGGGACCCTGCCGGCCCCGCGTGGGGAGCATCCTCTCCGCGGGCAGGCCAGGCTGGAGCAGCGAGGAGCTGCCGGGGGACAAGGGGTCAAGTGTTCCCCCCTGGCCAAGTCATTACTGCGCGGAAGGGGCTTTGCTCGGGGCTGTGTGCCCGCCGGGATGGGGCGCACGGCCGGCTGCCCTCCTGGAGCTGGGCTGGGGCCTCGGAAAGGCACATGGTGCCCTGCCGCCAGCCCGTGTTAACTTCAGGCGGACTGTCCCTGAGGAGTCCCCGGGAGTGGATGGATGGATGGATGGATGGATGGATGGATGGATGGGAGCGCGGCTCCGCGGGCGGGCGGCACCTGTGCCATGGGTGCGCTGCCACCGCCGCCGCTGGCCATCTCCAGGCTGCCCGGAGCGGGGCAGACAGAAAGGCCTCTCTGAAGCGCTATCGGATGGCTCGGGATGTCTTCGGGAGCCCGGCCAAGGCGTGTCAAAGGCGGTTTGAGCGGTGAAGCATTTAAACGCTTCAGTGGGTGACTTTCTGGCGTGTGCTTTTCTCTCTCCCTGCTTAGGCCCGGGAGGAGGGAACAGGCCTTTCTGCTGAGCTCCTCCGGGGCTGGATGCGACACCCCCAGCGCCCAGCCCTGTGCCGCAGCCGGGACACCCCTAGACCCCAGCCCGGTGCTTTCCCCGCGCGGCGCCAGCGGCAGAGCGGCCGCCTCTGCTCCGGTCCTCTGCCGCTTCCCGCAGCTTTTCGCTCCCGGCTCGGTTTAACCGAGGCTGCTCGGGGTGGGGAGGTGGCGCCCGTCGCTCCCGCTGCTGCACGGAGCGCAGCTGGGACTCGGGATGGGCTCTCTGTGGGGCTGACAGGGAAGGCGAGATTTGCGGGTGGGAAAACAAATCTCCTCCGTTTCTGAGGAAATTTCTTTTTGTATTTCATCCCGGGTTTTCCTCCGTTTTTGGTTGGTTGGTTGGTTTGTTTGTTTTTTCTTTTGGTGTTTTTTTTTCTTCTTGTTGTTTTTGTTGGTTTTGAGTTTTTATTTTTTTCTTCCCCCTCTTCCCCTGCTCTCCCCACTCTGATCCCCTCTTTCTTTCCCGGTGTCTTGCGGCGGCCATCCCTTTTCCCCCGCCCAGCCCCGAGGCGCGCTGCCGCCGCCGGGGTGCCCCGGAGAGCGGCGGGCGGCGGCGCGCACCCGCCGTGGGCGAGCCGGGCTGCAGCACTTTTGTGGGGCGGCTAATCAATGGCACATCAGCGAGACAGCGCATCAGCCCATCTGCTTGATATATATTCAGAAGGGCTCCAGCCCTTTTGAAGTCTAATTTCTTCCCCGGGAGAACGCGCCGGATAATTTACCATCATTTCCCAGGCAGGGCGGGCAGCGGGTTAACCCTTTCCCCAAGCGCTGCCGCCGCGGGTTTTCCTCCCGAGCGAGCAGTTTTGAATGGCTCAGCGCCTCGCCACAAACTTGTAAAAGTGCCTCTTTAATGGTACGTGACTCGCTGAAACAGGACACCCGGCCCACCGGCGCGGCAAACCCCGCTCCGCCTTGTCAGATTGGTGTTTTAAAGACCTGTTCGGAACAAGCAAATCCCTCGGCCCTGCCGGGTCGGCTCGTATCATTTCAGCTCCAACCACCCACTGCTATTTTTGTGTTTCGACATCCTTGTTCTTGGGGTTTTCTGTTTGCTCCCATCCGATGCTCAGACACGCAGTTTTGTCCAGAGGCAGGAGCCGGGATGGGGAGCGAGCAGCGCATGGCGTACGGGCTGTGGTGCGACACTGCGCTGCAGCATCCTCTGCCTCAGAGGGTGGCAGGGGCGGGGGGACGGGACGGGACGGGCCCCACATCGCCCCCGGCCTGCGGGACCCCGGCACGCGTGGGGGACGCACGGGCAGCGCGGGACTGGGACTGTCACCGCTGCTGGGGCGGGACACGCCGGGAGGTGGCCGGGGAGCCCGGGGAGGATGCCGAGCCCGCACCCGGCACCCCGGCACATCTGGGTGCCAGCGGAGCTTTCCGAGTTCCCTCCCCGGGTAGGGCAAAGCGTTTGACTCTGCAGGTTTCTGAGCTTTTATTTGTTTTCTCTGCTCCCTTCCTCCCAGGGCAAGGGCTCTGCCAGGACGGGAGATGCCGGCACCGCCGACGTGCCCTGGCTGAACTCCGGTTCAGGGGACAGGTTGAATGAGGCCGAGGCCGTTGGGCGGCATCACCTGCTTCCCATAAACCCCAAAAGCAAACCCCGGGCACCGGCCGGAGCCGCCGCAGAGCCCTCAGTCCCCACCTGCACCTCGCTTATCTACAGTCAACATTTTTATCCTACCACGGAAAGGTTCCTGCTCGCTCCCGGCTCCGGGGCGGCATCCGCGACCAGCAGCTACACACGGGCCCCGCCGCTCCCCCGGCACTCACGGATACTGCCTCTCCTTCCCCACGAACTGAGGCTGCCCCCACTTATCCTGGGAGCAGTGCGAGGAGATCAGTCTTTTTATTTATTTATTCATTTATTAAATTCACCAGCAGTGAAAGAGCAATGCATGACAATGTCTCCCGCAACATCTCTTCTCTAAAGTCTGCTTCAAAAAAGGAGGAGGGCGGTGCATTTATTTATTTAATGCATTTATGGGGGTTTTTTTGACACGGAAAAATTGCTCTTCTGCCTAAACATTTTGTGGCTGGAGAGGCTGGGAGAAGCCTTGCTGTTGGTTTCCACTGGAGCAGGAGTGGGCTGTGCACAGCGTCAGAGTGAAGAGGGGAGGCGGGGGAAGCAGGGATCCCTGTCAGAGTGGGCAGTGGGCTCCTCTGTACTCCATTTTGGAAAGCAGTGGAAAGGGGGCTAAGCACTTCCACACAACTGCTTTGGATTTCAGGTGCTGTAGGCAAAAACATCACTAATAGAATCCTAGGATTCTGCTTCACTGCCCTACAAGCCATAGAACACTATGAAGCACCCTTTTCCATTGCCGACAGAGTCTATGGCTCAACCTTCTTTGTTGCTACCGGATTCCACGGCCTGCACAGAATTTGCTTTGTATTAGCCACAGATGACATTATTTTATTTTTCTCATTCCAGTACCAATGCTGAACTTAGGGCCAGTGTAACATGAAGTTCCCCCAAAACGCTGACTGTCAACAAGCTGTGACGATCTGTGGTGGGACTGTGCAACCACCCTACAGAAATGGTACAGCTGAGAGCTTGGCTAGGGCTCATATGGGGACTATCATAGTTGTCAGTCCCAGATCCCCTCTGGCCAAAGGGGAATTATCCTGTCTATGTAGAAGGACATGAGGCCCAGACTCATTAAATGACTTGCTATGGACAGCAGGAGCCCAGGGCCAAAGGTGGGGCACGAGTGCAGGATGTGTGCCAGGGCTTTCTCACACAACACACTTTATTCCAGTTGCTTCAAAAGCATTTCCAGTTGCAAGTCTTTGCTCAAAGCAAAGAATGTTCAGCCAGGGGCTGGCTTTACACCTCTGGACGTTTCACCATGGTTTTTGATGTGGTCATCCTTTCTTGATGCCCCAGGAAGCAGGATGCAGAGCAGCTTGTGCTACCCCAGCTGTAGCTGATCAGCTAGGGTGGGTCAAGAGGGAGGGAGAGGTGAAATTTTCTGATATAGGATAAAGCTGACCACATTTTGGAAGGGGTGGTGATTGGATGCAGGCTTCTGCAAGCAGTTCTCTTGATTGTTCCCTCATTAAGTTTGAATCTGCCTAATTTGCTCCTGCTGGAGCTTCCCCAGTGCTGTCTGTGGGTGAGAGCTTGGCTGTGAAGTAGTGTTACAGGGTATGTGAGACTCCAAGGCACAGTCTGATGTGCAGAACATGCAGTACCTACCTGCCTCAGTCGCCTCTCAGGTAGGAAGAATGTCTCTTATTTTTTTCTGGTATTAGCAGTGCTGCAATGTTTGTGGTGGAGATATGATGAATACAGCCTGAATTGCATTGTTATGTTTCATTGCTTACCAGAATGTTTTGCAAGAGTACTCTCACAGCAAATTTTCACGTGGTTCATCTCTTTTTTTGGAAAGATTACTGGATTAAATCAATTGTGCTGCTATTACTTGGCTATTGAGACATTGAATTAACCCTTTTTCCTGCTCTACACTTTGGTGGCTGCTTCTTCTCATTGTGGAATATCCTGAAAGCTTTTGCTTTAAAAAGGCTTGAAGAGCAGAAGGCTGGTTCTGTAAGAATGGCAGCTGGGAAAGAAAGGCTCTGAATTGCTGTTGGATTCCTTGGGTTTTCCTGTTGGGAAAGAGAGTGAAAGCTTGGAAGCAATGCTGGTTGTAATTTTGTGCTTAGAAGGTAGTGGGGTTCCTTCACTTGAATGTTGCTGTTGCCTGTGATTGCTGATACCCATCCCTGATATTTCTGTATTTGGTTTCCCTTTTGTTTTTCTAAATAACTGGGATATGTAAATAGAAGAGCATCTTCCAACAGAAAGCGGTGGGTCTAAACTTACCTTAGAGATGCTGTGGTCATAATTTCAAGTATTCTTAAACCAGGAAGAAGAAAAAAAATATTCCCCAAAATAGAAATGAGATAAATGAAAAATGAGGCCAGGATTTTGATTTCAAAGCCAGGATTTTGATCCTCAAAAGCTGCTGAGTATTCAGAGGTTTTCAGCTGTTTCTGTGGCAGTTGGGTGCTTAGCAGACAGGGAAAACTTGGACTCCTATTGGAATACTAAAGTGGTATCTGCAGATGCATTTGGCAGTTGTACTTATTATCCTTGCACACCTTGCCAATATTTGTGGAGCTGATGTAAGGAACTGACCTGCAGATTCCTAAAATAGAGGGTGGTGCAGGATCAGGGCCTCCACAGAGGGTCAGCAGGGCAAACTGAATTAGGCTCTCCAAAGCCTCCAGGAAATGTTGGGAATAAATAGTTTTGTGTCTTCTTTTGTCAGACTCCTATTTTGTTTATTCAAATAAAACTCCAACAGATTATAAAAAAAGCTTCCCCCCACTTTCATTAATTGATTTATTTTGATGGATCTTCTTGATTTTTGATACCTCAAATCTGAGAAATGTGAAAACATGAAGTTTCAAGATGTTTACCTTTGCTGCTTTTTGAAAAATTATTGCAAGTGCAGTGTCAGAAGATTCAAGCTTTTCTATTGCCTGAAAAAAATAAGAATAAACTCTAATTTATTATTTTCTTTCATTTCTATAAAAAAAATCAAACCTCTGCTTGCCAGCCTCTCCTGTTTGTCCTGATATCCAGTTTGTAGATATTAAACCTGCTGTGTTTACTGCCATCATATAAAATTCATACTCTGTGAATGGCTCACAAGGCATTTTCATTAGGAGACTGCAACTGTTGAGGACTGGGCCATCTCAGCCTTTGGAAATATGGATTTCATGAGGGAGAAATTTCCCTGCTGGTTTTAATTTATTTGTGGTCCCCCTCTCCCCCGCCCCACCATGTAAAATTTGTATTTTATAATTATGCCTAGAGAAATAAAGGAATCCAGAAAAATTGGCGCATTCAGTTTCTGTGATTCTAATACAGTACCAACAGAAATATATTTAATCAGCTAAAAATAAATTAATGTAGTAGAAAATATAGCATTAGAAGTTCTCCTTATTTCTGCTATTTTCATCTAGTTGTTCCCTTTGACAATTCTTGCATTAAGGTTTTTGTTTCCTCCTTCATGCATTTCGAGGTTTGAAAACAAATGGCTGAATTATTCCATGAGTTCTGATATCCTCACTGAAAGAGAATAACCTAAAGTTCTCATCAAATGTTACTGGAAATTACTGCAGGCCTCTGATTTTTTTTTTAAAGGGATATTAATTTTTTTTTAATTATGGAATGGGTAAAGGTTTTTGAATGGTAGTTTAATGTTAACCTTTTATAACATAGTACTGGACAGGAGTGTGGCAGATTTCCATCAGCATAAACCTTCTCTGCATTCAGGAAGGTCTCACCTCTTTGGAGAAAAGCATTCTCACCTTCAGCACTGTGGTATGAAGTGAAATGCGATCTAAGTTGGAAGATGGAAACAGTTTGACCAAAAGAATAGACCATAGAAAGCTGACCAGAGGTTTCCCAAATGGAAAAAATGAGAGAAACAACAAAGCTAGGAGACAGTTAATTACCATATTGAGTATATATTTGGGGCTAAATTCATGCACAAAACTGGACAGGTTGCTTGGGAGAAGCAGCTTCCCTCTTTGTCTTTGTAAAGACCAGGAAATGTGATGAGACATCAAAAGAAACGTGAGAGCATTGCTTAAATCTGCCTGTGCTGGCCATTGCACACATTTCACGGGTATGGAGTAAGTGGTGAAGAGGAGATGTGCTAACAGCAAATGTCATGGCCTGCTTTGCAGGGCTGCCCCTCTGAATGCACACAGGCTCTCTTTGCAGCAGCTCTTCCTGCCTGCTCTGGTAATGGCTGGCAAACATGGAATCACAGGGTGGTTTGAGTGGGAAGACACTTTAAAAATCATCTAGCTCCAGCTCCCCTCACCCAGACAGGGACACCAATGCTTGCTTTCTGGGCCGATGAAAATGCTTGTTTTCACATTGTCCCTCTGTTCCCAGCACTGTGAGGCCCCTCCTGGAGTGCTGTGCTCAGTTCTGGGCCCCTCACTGCAAGAACAACATTGAGGTGCTTGAGCGTGTCCAGAGAATGGTCTGGAGAGTAAATCTGTGGTTATTGAAGAACATTGAGGTGCTTGAGTGTGTCCAGAGAATGGTCTGGAGAGTAAATCTGTGGTTATTGTCAACTGCTGCTCTAGCTTGCAGAATAGTATTTTTAGGGGTTTTGAAACTGAGAACACAGCTCTTGTGGGATACTTTTGTGATGCCACAGATTTTACTGGTGAAGCATGTCTTTTAATACATGTGCAATGGAGTTCTGTCAACTTGCATTGATGTGGACCAGTATTTGTGCATGTGAAATCAAGCAAATAATTATTTTAAAAGGTGTATCCAAAGCTGAAATTTACCTTCCTCACTCCTTATTTTCCATTACTTTAGGTAGCTTTTCAGCAGCCATGATCATGATTAGTTTCCTGGTTATTACCCCAGAAACAATGGCACATCTGTCATCCAGCCCAATATGTATTTTTGTGCAACCAAACCTCCATACATACTTTTGCCTTAAGAAAAGTGAACCTTGAGTAATATGTTACATTCCAGAGCATGGATGTGCTTCTTCAAAGAGCACAGCTATTTTGAAGCCCTCTCAATAGTCAGCCAGAACTGAGCACAACTTGGAGTACCACAAAATTGGTGGGCATTCAATATTCAATTCGATACTGTCACCAAGATTTAGAAGACTATTTTTAATTTTTCATACAAAGCTTAGTGTTTCTATAAACTCTCATTTAGCCACAATATTAATATTGAACCAGTTGTATTTTCAGGGTATTTTATAAGCATTACAAGCTCCACACTATGCTGAAGAAAGGGAATAGCGTTATCAAAATTTCTGACAGCATCAACAGTGTATTCTTGATATTCAAGCACCATCAACCATGTGTTCTTGATATTCAAACACCATTCATTCAACCAGAAGAATTCACATCAGAGAGATGTGAATTAATAATTAGGGAGATTCTAATTCTCCCTAATAATTAGGGTAATTCTCAGAAAATATTTCAGAAGTTATTGAAACTCTACTTAAGATTAACAGACATGATCATATCTCATATCTAGCAAAATACATTCAGCATTTTTTAGTCTATGAAGGATGTAAATAGTGTCATGAAACAACATCCTCAGCAATGCACTTGGTGTCAAGTGTGTTCACTAAGCACAGGTTTATGACAACTGAATATAACAGTTTTTATTTTGAAATTTAATTCCTTTTTTTACTGAAGTTGGGCTTTTAGATCAAACTAGGGAATTGGAATATTTTCTGTTAGCTCTCTAAACTTGTTTCTGAGTTTCTTCTCTCCTCTCAAGCACTTATCATGGAGTCACAGCCTTCTGCCTGTATGTACTGCAGTGTGTCCAAATTCAGATTTCCCTGCATGACGTTATCCAGGAAAAATAGGTGTTGCTGATAACCGTCCTTCAGGGGTAATGGGCTACAAAATCCAGAACAGATAATTTCTGTGCTGATTATACTGTGTACCTGAAAGGAAAGTCCATCAGGGTTTATATTTCCATCAGGGTTTATGTTTTAATTACTTCTGCAGGAAGCAATTTGTCTAAACCAAAACGTATTTTGCCACAAAGCTTTTATGTTGCACGTAGAAGGACACTGACATGTTTTTTAAAAATAGCCTTTGAAGTTGCCTATGAGCTGCTGCCTTGATTAATTTGAAATTTTAGGTTTACGCACCCGGCCATAAACTCGTTTATGAACTTTTTATTGCAACCGAACTGCGCGGGCAGGCGCTGGGAGGCAGGTGTTCCGAAGGATGCCCCGGATCAACACAGGGCAGCCCAGCCCAGGCAGACAGCGCCATAAATCCGAGTGCGAGCCGCCCCCGGCCCGCAGCCCCAGCGCGGAGCGGGCGGTGCTGCCCCGGGGCCGGGAGAGCCCGGGCGGCTCCAGCGCTGCGGGCGGCGCGGCCGGGCTCTGTCCATGGTACCGGCGGCTCCCGGCCCTGCCGGAGGCCCGCGGGGATTGTAGTCTCTTTTCCTTTTTTTTTTCTTCCGTCCTTCCTCCTTTTTCTTCCTTCCTTCCTTTCTCCTCTTTCTTCCTTCCTTCCTCCTTTTTTTCCCTTCCTTTTTCCCCCTTTCTTTTCCTTCCCCTTTTTTCCCCCTTTCTTTTCCTTCCCCTTTTTCCCCCTTTCTTTTCCTTCCCCTTTTTTCCCCCTTTCTTTTCCTTCCCCTTTTTTCCCCCTTTCTTTTCCTTCCCCTTTTTTCCCCCCTTTCTTTTCCTTCCCCTTTTTTCCCCCCTTTCTTTTCCTTCCCCTTTTTTCCCCCCTTTCTTTTCCTTCCCCTTTTTTCCCCCTTTCTTTTCCTTCCCCTTTTTTCCCCCCTTTCTTTTCCTTCCCCTTTTTTCCCCCCTTTCTTTTCCTTCCCCTTTTTTCCCCCTTTCTTTTCCTTCCCCTTTGTCCCCCCTTTCTTTTCCTTCCCCTTTGTCCCCCCTTTCTTTTCCTTCCCCTTTGTCCCCCCTTTCTTTTCCTTCCCCTTTGTCCCCCCTTTCTTTTCCTTCCCCTTTGTCCCCCCTTTCTTTTCCTTCCCCTTTTTCCCCCCTTTCTTTTCCTTCCCTTTTTTTCCCCTTTCTTTTCCTTCCCTTTTTTTCCCCTTTCTTTTCCTTCCCTTTTCTTCCCCTTTCTTTTCCTTCCCTTTTTTTCCCTTTCTTTTCCTCCCTTTCTTCATATTTTTTCCTTTTTCACTCTCCTCCTCTTCCCCTCTCCTTAGTCCCTTCCTGCTAATACAGACTATTTAAAAAAAAAGCCAAAAAAGCAAAACCAGCCCCATCAAACAGCGCAAACCTTTTCACCCCTGTTTAATGCAACATGTCTTTTTTATTCATGATCCATAGCTGTAAACTTTCGGTGGTATATGGTGCATAGTATCTTGGCTTGTTACACAGGTGGCACTGTGGTGATTTCTACTGGGGTCTACAGCTTTTTGTTATGGCATAAGTGAAAACAGACTATATTGTGCCAGTCTGTATTTCAGTTTATGAGGTTTAATATAGCAAAGAGATATTTTTAAAAATGCTCAGAAGGAAATGTAAGTAGTTCTTGCAAAAGCTGTGCTGAGAATCAGTCTAAAGTCATACAGCCATAGAATCATTAAGTTTGGAGAAGACCGCTAAGGTCACCAAGTCCAGCTGCCAACCCAACAGCACCACCATGTTCACCACTAAAATATGCTCTCAAGTGTTATATCTGCATATTTTTTCAGCATTTCCAGGAGTGGTGACTCTGCCAGTTCCCTGCGCAATCTATACTTGACAGCTCTTTCTGTTTTGTTTTTTTCTTGATATCTAATCTAAACCTCCCCTGATGTAACTTGAGTTCATTTCCCTCATCACTTGTTGCTGACCCCGGTCTCACTGCAACCTCTTTTCTGCAGAGAGCAATAAGGTCTCCCCTCTCTCCTTTTCTCCAGGCTGACCATCCCCAGCTCCCTCCTATGACTTAACTCAGGCCCTGCCCTTCTCTGGACACCCTCCAGCCCCTCAAATTCTTCTTGTGGTGAAAGGCCCAGAACAGACATGGACCACCAGCTCTCTGCTGTCAGCTAACTTCACTTAGGGGACATTGGCAGGTGCACATGTCGGGGCACAGATGTCCCCAGTGTCTCCCGCTCTGGCACTACAGTGCAGCCTCTTGCACTGGCAGGGTAAGCTGTGGCACTATAGGCAAGGCCTTTTCTCTCTTCCTTCTTTCCTTAAAAGGATTTTATTCCTGTCAGTATAAATAAAGGCTGCATTTGGCTCATGCAAAGTAACTTTCTTTTTTCCAGAATATCATCCATAATTTTTACAAAAATCTGATCCTTCTTTAAAGCTCTCAACATTAGACATCTTGGTCTTTTTTAAAACTTATTAGCTTAGTTTATCACAAGGAAGCAATCTCTCTCTGGAGCTCACAGTCTCTGGTCCTTCTCTGTGTTTACACAGCCCAGTTAGATTTATACTGGCAGGAGCCTCTCCCTGAATTGCCTCTGTGTAGGGAGAATCCCAGTAGTAAGGGACTGGCAGGGAAAGATCCATTTCCTTCTGAGCTGGCTCTATGCGCAGGATGTTCATCTGTCCTCTGATGCAGGGCCTCCATTCCAGAGAGACAAGAAGCAAACAGGGTGAAAATCTTCACAGGCCAGGTGTACTTTCTGTAGGGAAAAGAAAAAAAAATGGGACAGGAAAAGTGGGATGGAGGCTTATCACTGGTGGAAATAGACAAACCCAGTTCCTGCATCCCTATAATCCACTTGAAATTGCAATTACATTCCAGAGCAGTTGGGTTTTATGCTGACAAAATTACTTTGTTGTGCATAAGAGTTTAATTTTGATATGATAGAAAGAAATAGTCGTAGTGTGAAAAAATCCCAACCAGCAACAACCAAAACAAACAAAAAGCCCACCAAAACCCCAGCAAAAACTCCCAAACAAAACCCAGAAGTATGGCATTTGAAAGCAGGTGTTTCATTTCTATGAAAGAAAAATGGCAGAAGTGTGAGTCTTGAATCCACTGTGAAACAAGAATATTTCATTCTTCTAAGAACCATAGTTCAAATGTTCTTCTCTTGCCTCAAACCGCTACAGGAATTGGAAGCTGTGGGAGGGTCCTTGTTTATCCTTCACTTCTTTGCTCAGGCATGGCTCAAAACGGAATCTGAGTGTATTTTTTCATTGTTTGTATTATGATAAGATCCTCAGCAAGCAGGTGAGTGCTGGAATGACAAGGGTGTAGCTCTTTATTACTGTAAGTCATCTTTATGCTCATAAATAAACCTTTAGAATTGGATGGGATTGCTCAACTGTGCAAGAGTGTACAGGATGTGCCCATAAACCAAAATAAAACAGGCCATGTAATGCAATTTAAACAAGGATCCCATACATGAAGCAAAATCCCTTGTTGTTGATGTTATAAAACAGTATTAAAAGAATCTTAGCGTGTTCTGTGTTGGCACTTGATGATTTGCTGTATGATTCCAGCTTTGGTGGTTTCAAATGGACATCATTAGTGCCTGGAGAGCCCTTCTAACACAAACACAGCTGGAGGCCTGTGGGTGTCTCATTTAGGAGTCTGTGATCACTCAGATAAGGGTGGTAAGCCCTGGCTTTGAATGTCTGGTAGTCATTTGTGCACTCCATGCATTGATGTATCCCGAGGCAGTTGGAGCAGGTGAAACCCATGGGATCAGTGCCTCAAGGCTCTCTTCCACACTGCACAAAAGCCAACTTGTGGTGTGTCTTGACAGAGCCTTGTACAAGCTGATATTTTCCATTAAGGCTTTGAAAACTGGGTGATCTTCTAAGTCATAAAACACAAGATGAAGTAGATCCCTTGCCAGATTCTTACAGAAGTATCAGAGTACTTATTTCCAGGAGCATTTCTGTTGTTTGGGTCATATGGAACAGATCCCCGTTGTAAAAAAAAAAAAAAATGAAGGAAACATAATAGGAAAAATCACCTCCTTCCCTTAAAAATGTATTTAATGCCTATTTCTGTAGCAGAGCTGACTGTTAAATGGCCAGCACAGCAACTTCTTCTGTCAAAGGAGCTGCCCACTGAGAGGGCTGCTACTCCAGCTCTGTGTGAAACTTCTACCAGAGGGCCCCAAACCAATGGTGCTTGTAGCAGGTGTCTGCCCTCTCCTTCACAGCCAGAAAGGCTGTTCTGAAAGCCTCCTACACAGATTAATACCCATTCACTTGACAGATGGGGATGCAGGAGGGCAGGCAGAGCTTGGCATGTGGTGTTGAGCCCAGCCCATTCCTGGGCCTGTTTTGAAAATTCAGGTATCTGCTTGTGTGTGTGTGCTGCTTTCCAGCCTGCAAAGACGCACCAAATATCTCCTAAGAAAAGGCTTTAAATTGAGTGACTGAAGACCAGCTTCCTGTGATATCAAGAGGTTTGAAAGGTGTAGTCCTGCGTGTAACAGGGGAGTAGAGTGTGGAAATGCAAAACTCAATGAAACAGCTAAATATTTTTCCACCATAGGTTGGCATTCAGGTTCCTTTGTGTTTTGGCTCTAATTTTGTCCAGGTTGGGGTTTTCTTGGAGTGAGCTCTGTTCCCTTTCAAAATGTTGCAAGCAAGGCTTTCTGACTGGGCAATAAAAGCTGAGCACACACGACAGGGTGTGTGCTCGACTGCCTTACCAATGTCTCCTGGCCAGGTGGCATGAAACCATGTGAGCACAGCATAAAAGTGTCTTCTTGCATGTCAGTGCTACTATAAAGTGTATTTTATGGCTGGTATAAAACACACAGGAAGAATTTCCTTTTGAACCTTTGTGCATAATTTTTGTGCATAATTTTTGTGCATAATTTTTGTCACAGAAAGAGAAGACAAAAATTAACTGAATTCTTTGATAGGTTCCTGTCCTTTCTGTGTCCTGTGATGTGCTCGGATGGAGAATGCCTAAGTATCCCACTGAGCAATGTTTGGAATTGGCATTTCTGCTTTAGATGTGGAAGATCTGATTCAGAGCTGCTTTTATAAGCTCTGTGATACTGTCAGGAATAAGCCAACATCTCCTGGCTCATAGCTGAACATCCTACCACTGCATGCTGGGTTCTGAAAACAGAAAGTATCACAAGTTGATATTCCCTCCTAATGAGACACCAGCAATGGTATTTACCATTTTGGCTGGTGATAACCTGAACATTGTGCCAATTGTTCATGTCCCACTGACTACTTTATCTTCTACCATCCTCCCCTGATAACCTCTTCAACTGCCCCTCTGTGTAATATCTAATTTTAAACAAGTGAGCTTTTCAGAATTTTCTAATTAAGTGGGGGGGGGGGGGAATGTTGCTTTATAGAGTGTTTTGCAAAGTTTTCTGCAGAAAACCCCTCATATGTCTTTCTGTCTGAGGCTTGAAGGTCTTCTGCCCTTCAGAATTCAGCTGTGAGAAACAGAGACTCAGACCTTCCAGTGGGAATGGTTCTTGGGGATGCCACTAATGCCAAGATTATCATTAACCTGGGAGAGTGAAAGTCCCTGAAATCCCCTAGGGATAGAGATGGTCTGGGGTTCTTGGATTATCTTGAGAGAGCCTGGAAAAAAAAAGTGGTTTGAAGCAGTGGCAGTGTCTGGACCCAGCACGATGTGCCCAGAGCCTGGGACTTTGCAGCAGCTGCTGTCAGAAACTCATTTCTCTCATTGCACAGGCATCCTGCAAAATAGATTTCATTTCAGAAATCTGAAGGTGGCAGGTTGAAAGCCATGTCCCTTTCTGTTTTTCCAGTGAGTGGATGCTGGAACAAAATCAAGTCCCAAAGCAATGATCTTCCAGCCAGCTTGACTAATTTCCATCTCTCAGAAGGCAGAGGATTTAGCAGCAACTCATTGTGTTGATAAAAGTGCTGCTAATGCCCAGAAATCTGACTCTGCCCTCTTCTAAGGCCATCACAGATGATCAGGCCCCAAATTAATTGGAATCAAGAGCCTTCCTTTTTATTTGTTAGCAGGCATTAATTTGGCTTTCCTATGAAAAACTAAGCTCTAAATTGCCAGATTACAATTTATGTGCATTTTATTAATTCTTAGCTTTGCTTTTTGCATTTAATTCATTTCATCATCATGCTCTTTTTGTCAGTAAGTTTACAGTAAGTGATGCATTTTATTATATACATGTTAACAATTTTAACAGGCTTTGTAGTTGCTTGCAGGAAAGGTATCATTGGGAGAACTGTAAAGATATGTTGTCTTAACTTTTTGACCCTCCAACAAAACCAGTGATGCTCACTTTTCTGGTTCATAAACTCCCAGCTGAATGGGTATTTTTTGTGAAAAATATGAAGCTCATCAGCACTGCTATGTAACAAAGCCCCCTTCAGCAGGTTTGAACTAGGCTGGTGTGCACTCTTTGCTAGCACAGGTATCTGAGTGCTCCTGGTTACAAAGTTTGGCTGCCTCTGATGGCAAAAGAAGTACATGCAACTTCAGCTTGACAAGGAAAATCAGATGCCAAATATTTGAGTTTCATGGCATGCCTAGTCCGGATCACGTGAACTTCTTGTTTTATTATTATTTATTTTAGTTTATTGTTCACCTGAAGTTTGGACAGCTTCAGCTTCCTTGTGCAGGTGTTGAGGGCACATCTGCGCCGGCCGAGTGTGTGCACCGTGATGCCCACGTGTGACTCCAGCAAAATGCTGCTAGAGCTAAAGCAATGCAAGCAAGAAGACAGTCAGGTCTCAGCTGAGATGCTGAGCTGGAAAATGAAATTAAAAATGAGTCTTCAGAAGTCAGGGTTATCCCAGGAAAGCCAAAGGAAGCCTCCCCTGACCCAGCTTCTGTGGCTGTGCGGGGAAGTGGAAGCCCAACCCCGCATGGAGGGCTGTGTGTGCCCATGAGATGGCTCTGCTCCATGGACCTGGGGAGCTGTGCCTCCCTGCCTGGGGCAAAGATCACGTTTGAGGCTTGTGCACTGACTGACTAAATGTGATAATATAAGCTATAAGAGGATGTGAGTGTTTTGCTGAGCCAGGAGAGCTGGAGAATTCAACTGGCATTTGTGGGTGCTAGGAAGATGCACGGGGTGACATAGACTGGTGCTGGAAAATGGGAGAAGTGCTTCAGAAAGTGGGCAAGGCATTTGCAGTGATTTTCTTGCTGCTCTAGTAGGGCTGTGAATTTTTAATTTACTTCACAAAATAAGTCTAGATCTATTTCATTTTGCTGTATAACAAATGCTACAAAAATGACCTACAAGTAGGTAAATACTGTAGCTCAGGTTGATGTGAACTCTCACCTTGTTACACTTTTATTTGATCCCATTTCTCTTCTTCAAACATGTAAGTGATATCAAGTTCTGTAAACCAAGCTGCTGGAATAAACTAGAAAATGGCATAGACCAAGCAGGAGAAATAGGGTGGGAGGGATTTGGCTGCAGGTTATCAGCCATTAATTATTCATTTTGTAAACAATGAGGGTGTGTAAAAGCAGCCAGGGCAGGTAGGGAGACGATTATGTTGTAAGATAACAAAGATAAGGGAAAATAAGGAAAAAATCCTGAGCAAACAGAACTGAATGTTGTACATAACTGCCACAAGCCTTCCTATACCATGAAAGAAACACCAGTGAATTATTAATCACTTCCATTAACGTAATTGTGCCAGTGTTTGACAACAGAGCAGGATCTGATGGATGTGACTTCAAAAGCCAGAGTTTTACAAAATATCAGTAGAAAAGATGTAACTTAGCTAAATAGTTGCAAGCATTTTTTTAGCCTCAAGTTTGAGTAAAAGCGTGTGACAAATCTCAGAGGAGTTTAAGACAAAAGTCGTCAGTATTTTTCTTTTCTTCTTTTTAGTGTCTGAGTTTGGCAAAAGGAGGAAGTACTGAGTTAAAAGACAGATGTGGTCATATGAGTTTCTATTCCTTGTGCTTTCCCTCCAGTGTGTTTGAGACTACTTACATGTTGTCAGTAGCTTGTGTACGCAGCAGTCTTCTGTGACACCCTATCAGTGAGTACTCATGCAGAAATTATTATGTTGGTGTTTTCTTGAAAAGAAGGAATTGGAAAAGCAAGAAACACTAGAAATAACATTATAGCTGCACAGTCTACTCATGGCCTAAAACCTCTTATCTAAACTCTCCAAGCACGCATGCAATTATACCTTAATCCAAGGGCTCTTTAATAAAAGCAAAGGTCTGGTTTTGCAGGAGAAATTGCTATAAATGACATGGAGCAACACTTGCTGCCTGTATGCACTCCAAGTGAGGTGCTTTCCAGGAATCTGCTTTCTTGTGCACAATTTAACCATTAGGGAGATTACATCTGGGGTGCCTTTTAGGGTGCTCTTGCACGCGGTGTCCAGGCCTGGCTGAGGCAGTTCCAAGGGCTGTCCAGCCTGGCAGTGCTGCTGCCTGCAGGGGAGCTCTCAGCTCCAGCCCCAGCTGGGCACCCACTTTTGCTTCCCAGGAAAAAGGTTTAGGGCAAGGGAGGCAATACTGATTATCCTGCTGTTGGGGTGTCCTGCATGCAGCATGCTCAGGTCCTGAGTTTTGTACAGTCACTGAAATCCACTGTTTGCTGTGCCCAGCCCTCTTGCCTCTGAATTCTGCTTCCCCCAGGCATCAGGCAGCTGCAAATGCTTTTTCCTGGGTCCCTCCTCTCTCCCATGTCAGCCTCTGCAAGGAGATAGTGTGGAAGGAATGGTGGAAGTGTCCCTTCCACCCTGGCTCCCACCATCCCACAGAGCAGGCTCTGCTCTGCTTCTGTACTGATGGCAAACGAGAGGTTTTGTGGGAGCCAGCACATAAAATGCCTTGAAGACTTACCTTGTTATCCCAGGAGGGCTTGGCTTTCTGGGCTGCAAGCTCACACTGCAGGGTCCTGTCTGGTCTCTCATCCAGCAGCACCCCCAGGTCCCTCTGGGCAGGGCTGCTCTTGAGCTGTTCATCCCTCAGCCTGTGCTGGTATTTGGGGTTGCCCTGACCCAGGTGCAGCACCTTGATCTTGGTCCCGTTTAACCTCATGATATTCCCAGGAACGCACTTCTGGAGCTAGACCAGGTCCCTCTGGAGGGCATCCCATCTTCAAGCATGGCAAATGCACCACCCAGCTTGGGGCACCCAGCCTGGAAATTAGCTGAGGGTGCACTGGACACCTCTATGTCCTTAACTGAGATATTAAATAACAGTGGTCACCATATGGACCCCTAAGAGACACCAGTTGTCCCTAATGTCCATCAGGATCCTGAGCCATTCACCACTACCCTCTGGATGAAACTGTTCTACCAATTTATTATCCTTCTAACAATCCACTCATAAACCCCATCACTCTCCAGTTTAGAGAGAAGGATGTTGTGGGGGACCTGTCAAAGGCTTTACAGAAGTCCAGATAAGTGACATCTGTAGCCCTTTTCTTGCCCATTGATGTAATCTCTCCATTGAGGAAGGCCATGGGGTTGGTCAGGCAAGAGTTATGCTTGGTGGAGCTGTGCTGGCTGTCCCAAATCACCTCCCTGTTCTCCCTGTGCCTCAGAGTACTCCTAGGAGGATCTCTGCCATGCTATCCCCAGGCACAGAGGTGAGGCTGACAGGGTGGCAGTTCCCAGGCTCTCTCTTTCCATCCTGTTTTGAGATGGGTACAATTTTTCCCTTTTCCCAGTCACTAGTGGCTCCATCTGATTGTCAGGACTTGCCAAATATGATGAGGAGAGTGGTTTAGCAGGAGCATCAGCCAAATCCCCCAGGGCTCTGGGCTCATCCCATCGAGTCCCACAGATGTGCATACATTCATTCAGGCTCCCCAGGTGGCCATGAACCTGGTCTTTTTATATATGGGGAGAGACTCTGCTCCGCACATCCCCATCCACTCAAGAGGTGTGGGAAGAGAAGTTGAAGACCTGCAAAAAAGATTAAGTATCTCAAGCCTTCCCCTCACCCGTTGTTACCAGTTTCCCAGTATTGCATATTTGGGGGTTACACCTTCTTGGACCTTCCTTTTCTGGTTAACTCTGGTTATATCTCTGCACAGCCTCTCTCTGGTTGATCGACATCACTCTTATTTTTATTTATTTATTTTCTACGCAAATCTTCAAGTATGGAGGCATGAAGATTTTGGAGGGGTGACATAGCAGGAGGTTGGCTAAAAGGGGAAGGCTGTTCCCCAGCTCCCTGAGCCCACAATCTCTTACTGAACTGAGCCACGTGCTGTTTTTATTGCTTCCGTGGCCATCTCCAGGGTTTTGGGTGTTGGAAAGCAGGGACGAGCTTGCACACTGACCCTCAGTAACTGCTGGGAGTTTGTGTCCCCACACACCTGCGGGGAAAAAGCACACAGAGGAAGCCTGGGCCAAATGCTTTCCACTGTTTTGCTTGATCTCTTAAATATAACACCTTTAATAGGCAGGAAATTTGCCTCTGAAATAGTTTTACAAATTAAATGGCATGCTACCATTCATAAATGACATCTAATGAGAAACAAGAGGGATTTAACTACTGAGAAAGGCACAAATTACTTCCACACACCAACCTTTTTAGCAACGTAGCAGTTTCCAGTGTTTACTTCGAGTGTCTATAAATCAATCTTCTGTGTTATTTTAAATCTCCTTAATTTTCACACCATAATAATTTTACTGCTAAAATTAAATGTACAAAGAGGACTGAGTTTAATGTTCATTTTTGCATCTGTATCCCTGTACAAGTTTGTTACAGGCACGTTTTTCCACCTCTCAGCGGTGGTAGCTGAGGGCTAGCAAAAAGGGAGGGTGGATAATGTGACAGGCATTTTACTTTCAGCAAGCTTGTTATACCAGCTCTGAATTTTTCATGAAGGCTTCAGTAACCTGTAGCTGAAGCTCGGGGGGTTTCCACGACAAAGAGGTGGCTGGGCTCAGCTCTCACTTCCCATCTGGCACAGGGTGACAGGGACAGTCGGGGGCTGCAGGAAACCTGAAGAAGCAAAAAGTTCATGTGGGACATCCATTGTGATGCATGAAAAGCTAAACATGTGCCTCTTGTAGGGACGCAGCTTTGAAACACTCACTTATCTCTGGCTTCAGATTATATTTAGTCAGGGTGTTTTACTTCAGTCACCAGCACAGCTGTCCTGTCTGTAAATAATACTACAGATAGATTCCCTCAAACCTTTATTTTGCCAGGGCTGCACTTTCAGCATCTCTCGACAGCTTGTGCCACAAATTCTGTGCCTGCTGCCTCCCTAAAGTGAGGTTTGAGGCAGTGACACAGAAGAATTGTTTGTTTGTCCATTTATTGGCTTGGGTTTTTTTTAAATAATAAAAAACAAAACTTATCCCAATGAAAGTGAATTTTTTTTAAATTTTGATTTTAGTTAAAAGTAACCTTAGAGGGGTCTCTTTAGATAAAAACTGCTGACTATAATAAAGAGTCAGGAAAAAAACCTCTGTAGTTTTGCAGTCTTCTAGCAGTTGGTTCCCAGAAGGAATGTAACTCCCGTGTGTATGGGAGTTGAGCTGGTGCAGCCCTCTGAAGGGCATTCTGCACTCAGTTATGTACAAAAAAACTAACCCTAAGTATTTTATAAACAATGTAAAAGGTGAAAAGCAAAGATTTCAGAAATTACAGGGTGTCAGATTAACTTTTGTCCTGAAAACACACTTCCTAAGATTCTATTGTTTTTAAATGCTTGAGGTTTGTTTGGGTTTTTTTTTTTTAATTACATGATCATGGAGTGCAATTCTTCAGTGCAAGATGCTATTACTGGTTAATTAGTTTGATTTTTGGGTAAGTGCTGTTGTACTGACCTGCTGAATGCATGGTTCAGTTGGCCTCTTAATGCATGCAGTTTATATTTTACTCTGTACACAAAGCAATTATTTTGTTTGTAGTCTCTGTTTCCTACAATGCTTTTTTTTTCTTTTCCCTCACTATCTCAAGTGCTTTCCAGATAGCAGTTTATCTCCAAGACACTCTTTGGGATAAAGCAGTGGGTTGTGTGTGAAATTGGGGCTTTTTTGAGAGGGGGAGGCAGGAAGATAAATAATGAGGTATTCCTAAAGTTTGGGCCAATTTGGGGTGTTCAGTCCAAGATGTGTGTGTCTGTAGCAGGCACATACAGGCATCTATCACTACAGCTCCAGCTGTTGCCACTGAGCTTTTCAGAAGCAGGATTTTCCAGGAGGGAGAGAAATGGCATCTCAGCTTGTGAAAAATTTAGCCATGTTCCTTGCCCATGAATGTTAGGCCCAGATTTAACAGGGAATGTGTTGTTTATGGTCTAGGAACAAAATTAAGTGATGCACAACACTGAAACAGACACTTAGTAAAATCCTCGTAATTTTTTCATTTATAACACAAGGAGAAAGATCTCCTCAAAGCCATTAAATAGGTTGGTTTCTATTAGTTTCAGACATGCACTTTATTTACCTGTTGCCTGTCATTGCAGATACTTTGCTTTCTTAGTGAAATTAAGTTTGCTTAATTTTGGGTTTAATTTCTGTTTGTGTTTTTGAGAGAGGTGAAGTATATATAGTGAATATATACATGTGTGTTTGCTCTATAACAAAAATATACAAACACATATATATAACATAATCTATTGTATATATAATATATATTATATAATATATAATACATATAATATATATTATACTATATAATATATTTTATACACTATATATGTATATATATGTATGTTTTTGAGAGAAGTATAGCAAGTATGTTGACCAGCTCTTCTGTCTGTCAGCTCTATGTGGTGATGTGCAGAACCCCCTGGCAGAGATGTGGGTGGGACCTTCTTTGGTCAGACAAGGGACAGGCTCAGCTGTGGGAGGTGGTGGGCATCCAGGCTCTTCCCAGGAAGCCTCCATCCAGGATTTGGGGTTGGTTAACCAGAGAGCTGCCCTCCTGCAGTTCTGTTTCTCACTGCATGGTGGGAGAGCAGCTTCCTGGGAGCCTCTCTGAGCTGGGAGAGCAGGGGCAGCTCCAGGTGCTCTGGGGAGCCGATGGCAGGGCAGGAGTGTGAGCACAGGGCTGAAATCCCTGCAAGAGGAATGCTCCTGCTCTCTGTAGACAGCTGTGCTTCCAGCACACTCGTGGTGTGAGTGTGTATGTACACACCAACAAGGTGCTACTGAATATCAGGGGCAAACAAGTCCCTGCCAGATAACAGACCTTATTAAAATTATCAGCCAATCTTCAGGTGTCAAGGCACAGGCTTCCCAAGGAGCCTTACCTGGCAGATAAATGTGTTTGTACTCGGATTGCAAGCTGCTTGTGGCAGGTTTGAGATAGGTGCTTAACATGGAAACCCAAAGTGCTAGAGGGAAAGGGTCTTCTACCCCCAAATAGATTTTCTACCTGCCTCACACTGCCTCCTCTTTCTCTTCCACTTGCCACACTGTACTGTCAAAGCCACAGCAAGCATTACACTCAATTCATGTGACTGGAAGCATTTTTCAACCACCTTACATTTGTGATAAGGAAAATGCCTTTTTTTTTTCTTCTCTAGTAAGATGCTTCTGTGTGTATCTGCTCATGGGAAATAACACAGCAGGCACCACAAAAAAGCCCCAAAACAGCCACAATTTTCAAGTTCAACCCAAACCTGAAGGCCCAGACTTAAAAATGCCCAGAGTTAAATAATATTTTTTTTCTTGTTCTGAGCTGCATTTGTCAGTAAGATATTAAATAATCAGTGTCAGGTTCAGCTTTTGTCTCCAGGGGTCAGTGGATGTAACCTGCTCCCCGTAAATCCAGGGTTTATGAGGCAGCGGCGATCTTTGCACAAGTGGGAGGTGACTTTTGAACTCACGCAGCCTCAGACAAGAGGAACATTACACTTTATGAGCATGTTTAGGGGCTGTTGAGGCTCTTTAGAGGCTGAGAAGTCTTCCCTCATAAATAATGGATCTGGCTTAAGGGAGACTACCCTGTTTATCTTTAGACAAACAAACCTGCCTTGCAAAACACCCCCTGTATCTATTCCTTCTGGAGAAAAAATAACAAGGGCTGTTGTCAATGTTATTTCCTTTTCCCTTTTCTTTAGGGAATTCATGCAGCATTGCTGAGGAGAATGATAGCAATCTATACTAATGTTTTTCTTTCCCATGTTGCTGTGTAGTCCTAAATGAGAAATAACCCATAGAGGGGAAAGGAAACGCAAAGTGCTTGAGATCAGAGAGCTTGCAGCTTACCAATGCTGGCTCCTGTAAGACTTGGGAGATTTCCTTTCCCCAAGAGCTGTGAGGGGTTGGTAGGCACAGAGGACGGCCTGTGCTAAACTGCTTCTCTTGACCCTTTTCCAATCCTGCACGGGCAGTCCAAGACATCTCTTGCAAAAAAGCAAAGGATGGGATTCTTGTTCACTGGAGAAGATAACTTGAGTCAGTAAAATCAGTGCTGTTCTTCCCTTGTCGTGCTACCAAAGCAGCTCACCTGTCCAGTGTGCTCTGGTTTTACCTGCATTTCATGTCCTGTTCAAGACTCTCAGAGCATGAGGAAGGTTATATCAGGTTAGAGGAAAGCAAGAAAAGCAGACTCACAGTTTCTTCATCCCCTCCCAAATGCAGAGAGGAGTAGAAAAGTGAAGATTCTGCATCAATTTTATGTTATTAATGAGGAGGGATATTTTTACACAGAAAATGCCAAGGGACATGTTGCAGAGAGTCAAAAATCTGAATCCAATTCTGGGTGCAACAGCTTCCCAATTTCTTGAGTCTGTGCCTGAGCCTGGCTGTCAGGAGAGGGCTCCGAGCAAGTGCAACATAATTCAAACCCACATGTGTGCTGTTAGTTCTCTGAACAGCTGTTTTCTCCACTTTGAACTTTCCTCCCTAATCATTTACAGACAGCCATGTTCATACTTAGGGGTATTTTGGAATCTTTCTGTTAAAGCAAGCTGAGCTTTGAATCCTGTTGTGAACATTTGCTAACTGGAAAATGAAATGACACAAAATTAACAGTTCTCCCCTCAGCTCAAAGCCAGCAGCTAAGCACAGGGTGAAGGAGTTCAAATGGGATTGCTGCAGCTACCACCACCACCAAAGCCAGCTGAGCAGGCAGCCTTACATAACCATAGTTAAGTTACTCCTTCTCTGCACTGTTGTTAGCAGTCATATACATATTTAATGGGTTTTCATTATATCCTATAAATGCTGGCACAAGAATACTTTCCCCAGGGCATTCTCTGAATAAAGGAAAGGAGAAAATGATGAATGCATTTAGCACATGCACCCACAACTTCATGATAAAAGCCAGCATTTCCCCATACAACACCTGTTGTTGTAGCTGGGTTAATTACTTTTCATTGTAATCAACTGCCTGAAATATTTATCACGGGGCCTGTAATATCCCAAATCTGAAAGCGACACCCAGAAAAACAACACAACTTTGACTCTAATATTTCAGGTATGACATTCAGTGGGTTCAGCTTTTTTTTTTTTTCCTTTGGATTCCTTGCAGAGTATAGTTTGTAATTATCACCTTCCATTAATTCAAAACTTTTTGTTTAGTAAGAGTGCATCTTCTCTGATGTGGCATCAAAATACTGCTCCTTACGGTAGTGTGTCTGCAGCATTATGGTTACTGAATGTAGATTAGCATAATGCTCCCTTCTTTCTTAATTCCATCTTCAGTCCCCTCCCTGTGCACTGCCTTCTCCTAAATTAGGGGATCCATAAACCATACAGACCTGTGGTGTGGTGCTGATGAATAATGTAGAGTCTCTTTTGTCTGAGATATGAGACTTTTTTTTTGTTTGAGAGGTTTGCAGAAAGGGAAGAGATGTGACTGGAGGAGCCCTGTGGCTAAGCTCTTGGGGGAGATATGTGAAAACCTGTCCTGCAAACCACCTGGCTCTATCTGATTCTGCTCCTGCTGTAGCTGATGGAACATGGTTTTTGTTGCCTTGCACAGAAGCAGGAATGGGTCTGGTCATGTCAAAGAGCAGCCAGTACCTTTCAACTTCTAGTACTTCATACAGCAAAAGCTAAACTAGCATAACAATTATTGTCCCTTAATCCAGTTTCTTAGCAGTTTCAGAAAGTTATCCCAAAGTGTGTATGGAGTCAAAACTTGACAGAATACCTAGCCATTGTACTCCAGAATTTGACCAAGGGCAATGATGTCCTTGTGTTTACCAAGTTCTGCAGTGCAGGGAGGTGGATGGTTGTAGGTCAGCCTTCCCCTAAACCCAAATCCTTCATTCTTCAAAGAGCCCAAGGACATTCATTCTTTCTATATAAAGCTGATGAGTGTTGTCT
The DNA here is from genome assembly GCF_028551555.1 of Melozone crissalis. NCBI lineage: Eukaryota > Metazoa > Chordata > Aves > Passeriformes > Passerellidae > Melozone > Melozone crissalis. The sequence goes on along the minus strand of NW_026535784.1, from coordinate 46,216,241 downwards.
TTGCCCTGTGCCTAGAGAATTCACATTGCCACAGAAATAACCAGTTACCTTTGCAAAGCTGGCAGAAGTTGGGAGGAAAGCAAATCAGCAAGCTATGTTCTGCTGTCCAAAGCTTTCCCTTTCCCTGGCTTTGGAGCATGGGCTGCAGTCAGAGCTAAGAGAGCATGTGTGAGAGACAATGCAAGAACAGAAGGGAAAGCTACACTGTGGCCCCTTGGGAGATAATCCACTTCCTAATCCCAGTGCACCTGAAGGAAATCCTCAGCACTTCAAAGGAAGCTGTGAGGTTAAATGGTCTTGGCACACGTAAATTATATTGATGTGAGTGCCTGATAGGGTGCTTTAATAACTGCTTTGCATCATTCAGCATGTGACACAGTGGGTCTTTTCCTCCATAGTGTGCCTTTTGAGAGTTATTCTTCTCCTTGGAATCCTATTGGCCAGGGCATGAGTTAAACTGAGTGGTGCTGAAAACCTCCCATAGGCGCCAGCAGCATGGTGTTCTGCTCACCTCTGGTGTTTAGTGCTCTGCTCCAAAGCCCTTCCAGTGCACTAAAGGGTAACAAGAGCCTTCTCTCTTCTGCTGCATTTGCCTGTGTCTGGTGTGTGGGAGAGGGCAGAATCCTTTGGCTGGGCAGGAGCAGCCAGGAGGTGGGTCAGTTTTGGGGAGCTGTGGTGTGAACAGGTTCTGCTGCACAGACCCCTGTCATTCTGCACTTCTGCAAGGCTTTGCTTTTCTGGAGCCTCTAAAGGAAGATGATAAGCCTGAATGATTGCTGACTAGTTATCTCAAGCTTTTCTAGTTAGAATGAGCACATGAATGGTATAGACAGAAACAGATAAGCTTTTTTGATGCCCTCTTGGCAGCAGAATGAACAAAGTGATACAAAATATCTTCTGTTTGGAAGCTAGGATGATTGGCTCAAAAAAGCATATCCTCTCTAATTTATGCTGATGAATGAATCTTTTCTCCCTCCTCTCTATCACAGTAATTTCTGGTGTTCCTATTTGATAAAAGGTAGGAGTGGCAGAGTTCTTTGGAAGTCACACTCCACAAAAGTACTTGAGATAATTTTCAACCAAAATGAGTATGTTTCCAATACCTGATTGGGTAAATAACCTGGTCTGATCTCCTAGCCAACCCTGATCTGAGTAGGAGGGTGGATTAGACACCTTTTGCTCTCCCTTTCAACCCAAATTACCCTGTGACTTGAAGTCAAAGCATTTGTCTGTAACAGCACACTCAGCTGCTGGGTGGTAAAAACGCAAAGTGAAACAATGGTGTTAGCTCCTTACCACCACTTTTGTGACAAAGAAGGTGTGAGGTCTCCCACAGAGTCACTGCACCAGGCTGGTGGGAGTTGCAGTGGCTCCCAGACAACTCTGACTTTTGTCACTGACTCAATTGGGTTAGAAGTCAGTTATTTTTAAATCCGTGTTTTACTGTTTGTTTCAGTCCCCCCCAATACTGATAGCTGCTAAAAGTCATGTGCTGGAAATCTCCCAGTTTAAATATCAGCCCCTTGAGGGAGGGGGAAAAAAACCCCTCTACCAAATAATTGGCTGCTTTCTTGCACATTTTCTGTTTCCTCTACTGTTCAGGTGTAGCCTCAGATGCTTACAACTCTCCAACTTGCTCGTTTGCTTTTGCGAAATTAGTCTGGCTATTAATTGTGTTTTTTCAAGTATAGCTCTCAGGTTGGAGGCAAGTGTGGTTGGGTGGCTGCTCAAGGCTTTAAACTCTGGGCAATTTAAAGAGAGAGTCGTGGCAGATGAGCTGTCCATCAGCAAGATTGTTATTCGCAGGTCTAATGTCATATCCATGTATAACAAGATAGTGATTGACAGGAAAGTTTGTTTTGGAAGGAGCAAAGGTCAAGGTTTTGCTGACAGCTTAACAATGGAAATATTGCATCACCAGGATATTTTATGGAGTGATACATACATCTGCATAAATGTAACATGTTATGGTGGAGCACTGGTGCAAGATGAAGCTCTGGGCTAGGATGGAGTTTTAGAACGCTTATAAAAATAAGTTGTCTGTGCTTTATCCATCTTTTTGAGGAATAAACTCAAAGTATCTGCAGGCATGGCTCTGGCAATGAATTTGGCCCACATCACATGGAAGAGCCTTCGCTGCAGAGCATTGTGGTTGAGTGGGCAAGACATTAATTGACTTTGTCAGTGACTTCCTTGGGGGACCTTGAACAAATGATTGCACCTGTGCATTTATTTCCCCTCCATTTAAATGGGAGAAAGCATTTTGTCTATCTTGAGTTCTAGGTATGAAAACTCCCTAAGCCCTCTTGGCTATAAATGAATTAGTTTAAAAAAATCTGAAAGATACATAAAAGAGAACAACTGAGAAGACAGATGTTCAGATTACTGGTCCTACTGGAAGTCCTTTCCCAATTTGTCTCTTCTGGGGTTTTTTCCTTTAATTTCGTTTTTTAATTTCTCTGCTGTACTTTGTTGGGTGAGCTCACTTCCTCTTGTCCCAGTCTGATTCTCAAATACTCATCCTTTCTTGACTTTACCTATGAAAATTATTTTTGCACGTAAGTACATTTAAACTAAAGGCTAAGAGAGTTTTTATTGCTGTCGTGGTTGAGATTTAAGCTATTTTTTCTGCTTTCTCCTTTTCCATAGTATCCAAGACTTCCTTTCCCCAGTCTCTGCTCCAAAATAGGATTTTTTTAAACTTTCTCTTTCTGCACTGCAACCTGTCAGTAGTGATCTTCAGTACTGCCTGTGCTGTAAACCCAAAGAGGACAAACCAAATAAACTGTCAAAACAAAAATTGAAAGCAGCTCCCCAAAAACCTTCCTCAAGCACACGGCCTAAGTGTTTAGTTACCATTTAAATTAGGCACTGAAGGTCAAAAAATTCAGGCCCTGCTGGAGCAAGTGGGTCACTGGGAGCTGTGGCTGAGAGCTCTCCCTGCTGCCCCTTCCCTTTGTTCCCACAGGAGGAGCTCACAAAAGGCATCGTCTCCTCCGCATCAGGTTTCTTTCCCTGCCTTCCCCACCACAGATACCCCTGCTCTTCAACCCCTCAGATCCATCCTCTTCCCCAGTGATAAGGCTCCTTTTCCATCATGGATGGTAATTCTTGTCTTCTTCCATACCTTGAAAACTCTATGCCCTGGGCTAACCAAAGGTGCCTCATTTCTCTGTGCCATAAAACAGCAGGAGGAGGCATGATTATAGCAGAGAAACAATGATAATGCAGTGAAGTAGCCTCCAGGCAATATTACTCATCAAAGTAATTAATTACTTGAATAATGGATGAATTTTAATTTTTAAAACCTTAACTCAGTACTAATATTTTTTTAATATTAAAAAAAAATCATCTGATTGAGTTAAAATTAAAAATTATTACATTACTAGCAGGAATGACAATTTTTGCACTGAGTAATTCAGCACTGTAATATATTAGTCTTTTACTAGCAGCTCTTTATGTCTCATGTACTTGCAAGTACTAGCATTTCTGTTCTGTGTAAGCAGAAAAAGAAGGAAAAAGGCAGACAAGTTGTACTGTTCGTGCCTGATAGTGATGCAGGTAAATCTGAGCACAACTGTTATTCCCCTCCTCTCGGCAAGAAATGCTAATGATTTAGTTTTTATAAAGTCTCATGTCTTCATAGCATTTTTTTATGGCAATCTGTGAAATTAAAATCTAAACCCTCAATGTCTGCCTCCAAACCAGAGCATCCTGCTCCACCACAGCGGCTGGGGTGCTTCAGTACTTGGGGTTCCTGTTGGAGATCTCCCCAGTGCTGGAGCTGCCCCATCCCAAGCATGCTGACCTGCAAAGGCTGCTCTGGCTCTTGTGAGAGCAGCTCTCTCTCTGCAGAAATGCACTTGAGGAAGGAGAAGCAGCACAAAATCTGCTTCTATGTTAGGAATGAGGGTTCATATTGGAATTCTTAGCAAGTGCACCTCCCAGGAGGCTCTGCTTGACTCAGGCTTCCTTTTGTACCTTGAGCCACAACATCATCTACCACGTACAATTCTTCCATCTCTACAGGCTTTTTGCCTGGATTTTGTCAACCATATAAATAAGTAGTGATTGTAATCTTATCTAATTTAAGTTTTTTATGGATGAACAATGGGCAAACAATTCCAGTAAGGTTCCTTTCCACCTGATCGACCCAAAATGACCTTTGAGATGACTGCATTGACCCATTTCATGTTCTCCTCTGCCTGGCTTCATGAGGAAGCACCACCTGTCTAAGGGGGAATATGATCTTTGTATGCTGCTGTTCAGGGCGCACTTGAGGACACAGAGATTCCAGTGACCAGCTCATTCCCAAACCCCTCTGGTGCAGAGCTGCCACAGGTGCACTGTGTGCCCATGGGGGCACTGGGCAGTGATGTCACATTCCAGCAGACTGCCAGCCTCCTGCACAACCCCCAGCATGGCGCACAGGATTTGCCTGTTGGGTTGGCAGGCCAGCCACAGGTTGTCTTTCCAGCAGTATCTACATTTTAGGCAGTTTGTTGATCAGTGTGTCCAGCTCTGGCCCGTAATCCAAGAGGGTACCTGCTGGGGGAGTCTATTTTGAAAGCAGAGATCCAGCAACTCCCAGGTGTGACAGTGGTCAGTGAGGGGTTGTCTTGCAGCTTCCTTCAGGTGTCTGAGAGCATGCTGGAGCACAGATGCTTCCCTTGGCTTGCCTTTCCCAAGTCCTGGCTCTGTTCTTATGACCAGCATTCAGCTGAAGCCTGAGCTGCTAAGGCAGGCTGGGGAACAGGCGTTGTTAACCAGGTTTTGAGCAACATAGCTGTTGCTTTTAAAGATGCTTTTCTTAAACCCTGAAGACTTTGGTTTGTTTTGTTCTGTTGTTTGGGTATTGATTTTTTTTTTTTTTTTTAACGTTATTCTACTCCAGTGCAGTTTTGCTGTACAGTCCTTCTTATAGGTGCTGATATATCCTCACAAATATTCTTTATTCCCCTCCCACTGTAAGAGCAGCAAAAGCTGGGCAAGCCCAGGGCCAGTGCCATCATTAGGCTGCCCAGCTGCACTGGGGTGAGGGCAGCCCCACATCTGTGCTGTGCCAGGGGGATGCGCTGCCAGAAACCCGAGCTCAGCTCTCTGCCAAGAGGAGCGGGGCCAGCATGCCGAGCCCAGGCTATTCTGTGAGCTCTCACAGGCAGAGAAAGCTGACAGGCACTTCTAATCCACTCTGCTGGTACCCATTAGATGACAGAGCATCAGTGCAGGAAGGAAAAAACCCTGATAATTGAAGTCACACACCACGCGGCGGGGTTGGCTCCTGAGAAAATGGCAAGGAAGGGCTCAGCCAGCGCCACCTGAGCATGTGCCTGTCAGCTCACTGGTAGCAAATGTTGCCTGTATTTATATCTGGGTTCTCTTCCCTCTGCACAGGGAGGTGATATGCCCTGCGATGGTGTATGTGACAGACATACTGTAGGAGGACGCAGAATCCACACCAGAGCTGTAATAGAAACATGTTTGGTGTGGGTTCTCTTTAATTTTGTCGTGTAGGAGCAGGCATAAACATCAGATCTATGTTTCTTATGTGTTTATATGGATTCACTTTCATTAACTTTCTTATATGAAATTTATAAGGCAATTCTGCATCAGCATTACACTGGTGTCTCTGCAGACATGTTTTGGTGACAAGTGAGGAAGGAATACAAGGTCAAATGTAAGAGCTCTGGCTAAGTGACTGCCACTAACTATGTCTCTGCATTATCCAGGGCACTGTGGGCCCTGACCCAGCTCACTTCAGCTATTAAACCCTAATATTTAATAAAAACCACTGTAATCTAGGGTTGGCTGTTGCAGTGCCCACTGTCTGCTGGCACAAGCTTTGAAGGAGTGCAAGGGAAGGCTTTCTGTCAAACACACTCACACCCAAGTTCAAATTTACTATTTTTATCTTCAAAGCCCAACCCAAAGTAGGGAAGGGACTGCCTCACGCCTGGGAGATCATGACCTCCCATGACAGCTACATGCTTCCAAAACAATGGATCTGTCAGCCACAACAGAGAGACTTGGAAGTGTGGGAGACAAAGATCTCTAGGCAACTTGGCCCACGATTATGGAATGCCTGGAGGAGATCAAAACCACCACAAAACTTGCCACCTTCAAATCAAATTTAAAGACCATGGCTTTTTATTTGTGCTTCCCCCCAGTACACCATCCCCTCAGAGAAAAGAAGAAAGTCGGTGTAAAAAACACATGCTTGTAGGGGTGGGGAGGCAGGAGGTAGGATGGAAATGTGGATCTCTTTAGCTGTTTACTTGCACAGGAGGTGCTTGGGGTCAGTGAGGAAGAGTCTCATACAAATATTCAGACACCTGAGCATAGCTGGAAACGTTGCTGGGACTTATTTCAGAGATACCTGTAGAGATGTCTGCTTTACAGTGTTCTTTACAGAGCCCTGTATGCAGACCCTGATGAAACTGCCGTAGGGGACAGACACTCAGTGTAAGCTGAGACTGAAAATGGAGCCAGTTCTGAAATACATGCCTGGAAAAAGCTGATGATCAAAAGCATACCCCTAACTCAGCTTTAAGTCTCTGCTTCTAAGGGTGTGTGTGGTTAAATGGGAGCAGGCATGGGTCTTGCATCTACGTTTCTGAATGCTTCCCAGGAGGCCCACCCTCATGGACACTTGACACTTCTCCTACATAAATTAAATTGAAGTGATGTCTATGCAGTTCAGGATTAGAGGCACCTCCCAGTGCCTCTCAATACAAGTGCTGGCATTTTGTTGATGTTAGTATTTCTAATTTGGCATAGAGGGATGAGCAACATTGTGTGTACAAGGAATAACATTATATGAATAGATGTTCCAGGAAATTTATTTTTTTCCCTTTGTAGTAGAAGAATAAGTACAGAACTGTGATACATTTCAGCAAATGAATATCTTACTGGTCCATCCAGGTCTCAATTTCCTATACAATTTTTTCATATTTAGGATGTGTATCCTCCTTTAATACGTTTTGAGTGACTTACTATGTTTTTTAGGCCTTAACTTTTTTCTTTGACATTACCCAGAAACTTTATTTTCCTTGCATATTTAATGTATTCTGAAAATAGGTCCTGAGAGCCATCAGAATGATTTCAACTTTTTTTTTTTTTTAACTTTTTGATTCAACATTGCATTCACAGAATCATAGAAAGGAATCATAAGATTATTTAGTCTGGGAAAGACCTTTGAGATCATAGAGTTCAAATTAAACAATTTACAATTACAGTTGCAGTTTAATGTGTAAACATACATTAAACAGTAAACAGGCATTCAGAGACAGTTTGTTTCATTATGAGCTACCTATTTACACTCATGGCAAGAATTAGGTATGTATAGAACACCTGAGAGTAACACCAGGAGTTCACGTTTTATCCCAAACACCAACAGCTGTCCATTTTCCTATGGCTGCAGCAGTAGGAAGCTCCTTGGTCCCAATCTTTTCCTTGACAGTGTATCTGTTGTTTTGCCCTTCAGGAGCCCTTTTCCCAAAATCTTGGCAGATGTGAGCAGGTGGCTGGGGGATGCACTGGAGCCTGAGAATGAGGAGAGCATTTTGTAGTGGTGTAAGTGAAAGTACAGGCACCTCTTTGAATAAAAAACTTTGACTGAAGATGGGTGTTCTGCATGTGAGATTAGGAGGAGGGTGTTGCAGGAACAGTGAGTGTTAGTAGTGGGAAAGGGGGAGAGAAAGGAAAAGAAACCACCTTGACTAGAGACCCCTGGATGATCAATATCCACCTCCTGACTGCTCCAGGAGACTTGTTCTGGCCCATTCTCCAGAGCTGCTGAGATGTCTTGAGTCATCCAGCCTGACCTGTACCCTCAGCTGCTCACCTCCCCAATAAAATCATTCTCTCATGTCAGCACAGCTGCTAGTTCACTCATAGGAAATAAAGGCTGCTCAGGGCTGAGTACTAAACTAAAGTACTAAACTAGCACAGACCCACAGGTGTAGCAAGGGAACAGCTGCATTTACCTACAGATCTGCACCTTCTTGGAGTTCGTATAGCACACTACCAGCAAGCAGTAATTTCACCCAATTAAGCTCTTCTTCAGGTCTCTGCCCTTTGGGGACATTCAAAGCAATCTCTTCTACTGCAAACTGTAGTAACAGCATTGTATGCAATTCAGTTTGTGAGGACCTGGTAGAAAATGCAGGAGATGCACTGAAGAATGGGAGCTGCATTTCCCACAGTTGTGGGGCTTGAATTTCTAGCAAGGCAATCATGCTTGAAGACATGGGAGGCAGAGGTGACTTGCTACATATCACTTCTACTCAGATCCATGGAGATATGCCTTCTATCTTTCTGATTTTTCTTTCTTTGTCTCAGACTGCAGCTAAATTAGTATTTTCCTCGAAAAGAATTCTTAGATGTTGTTAAAACTAAGGGTTTTTTTAATAGCTGTGAATAGAAAACAATAGTGAATGTCTGTCACACAGGTAAACTGTTCACAGTTTTCACCAGCACTCTGCAGGGTGCTTTGCTGAGCTACAGACAAATCTCAGGATTTTTAACCATGTAGAAAGAGCTAAACCACAAAAATCTGGTTTGACTCAGTGCTTTACCTGACAGACCTCTTTAATTCAAGGTTTAAGTGTATGCAGATATCGAGCTTGTGAAACCTTTGCCTAGAGAAAGACACCAGATTTTTCCAACCTGCTCCGGATCTTTGTATTCCCGTGGGTGATTCTGGATTGAGTTCCCCAGCTGGACTTGAATTGCTCTGTATCTGAATGCTGGCCTTTCTCTGTATGGGGTGGCAGAAGCAGGTCTGCACACCCTCAGCAATCCTTCCCTGCTCATCCTCTCCATGTGGCTAATCCCAGGTGTAGGTGGTGGACCACAGATTCTTTTTACTTGTTTGCCTGTTTCTGCTCCATGGTTCTGCTTCATTCCTTCTTCCAGGGGAAAACAAATTCCTGCCAGGTCTGGAATGCCTATTTTGTACGATGACAGCCTTCTCTCCTTTTTATCTCTGAAGAGTCCCAGAGAGAGGGAATTGTTTGGATGTACAAAGCATTTCTTTTACACAGGAGAAATGCTTTTGCTTGTAGGCTGTGATGCAATTCAGCTTTCTGCAGTATTGGTTTCCACTCCTTTTGTTTTTCACTGTCAGCAAGTGTTACTGGGTATACTACACCACATTTTCCTGTCTGTGACTAAGGATTTCTGTATTGGCCAAGGATGGAAATAATAGTAAAAAAGGTCTTGGTGGCCGTGGGTCTTGTTCTTTTCAAAAAGCCCACTCCCATGGCAACAAGGCCTATTAGAAGGTAGCAGTCTTGTCACCACAACTTTAAGTCCTAATAATTCAACCAAAAAGATAAAACGAAATGTGGCAACTTTATCTTGCTCAATCTCTTACATAAAGTCATTTCTCAGAAACTTGATCACTGGTAGAGACAACAAGCATTTAAAGGGGAGAGGCTTTGAGAGGGGGAAAATCCATTCACATCCGAGTTTTGAAAGATGAGTGAAAGATGGAAGAAAACATGATATTACAGCAATCTTTCTGCTTCTCTTGCACAGTGAACAATTGACCCAAAGTTTAGGATTTTGAGATTTTTATGATTAATAGGCCAGCTGGAGATTTGAAATTTACCTCCTATGTGAAATAGCATTTGCTTTATGAAATAATTATTGATTGCAAATACTTCTGCCAACAAAGAAAATACAAAAAATGAGTAAAAATACTTTTGATTAAAACAGTTATATCTTGTTCACAGATCATTTTTAAAAGCAACCTATACTTAAAATGTGCATGGGTTCCTATGGGCCAGCAACAGGATTTCCTCTGTCTGTTATCTGTCCTGGCTTCAGAATAATTGTGTGACTGCAACTGAGAATGTGGGTTGGCTTTAGGAGTTGAGGAAAGATTTATCTGTTAATTAAAAGTGGCTTTTATAAATATTTGTATGTAGTAAAGAAATGCCAGTTTCTGCCCCTGTCACAATGACAAGTCCAAGTGTTCCCATGGCTCAAGGTGGTTTGAGCTGAATGAAACTCAGGATGGAGCACTGCTTCCATACAAGATGTGCTGGAATTTAATTTTTGATGTGAAACCCATCACAGGCTGCCTCTAAAGTTGTTGGGAGTCAGGTGTGTGGGGTTGAACTCAGGGTGTTTTGGGAATGAGGGTGGCACTTGCTTGTTCCAGAGAAGATGGGGAAGAAACTCCCCGCACTGCCAGCAGGGGCTCATCTGTGAGAAGCTGGCAGAGCCAAGGCTCCACTAGAGCTGCCTGTATCCAATTTAAATTGCTATAAATGGGAAGGCCACAGGTTTTGTAGGCTGGTCAGCATACTGCAGTCACCCTGCAGGGCACAGAACAGCTCACAGAAGCAGGGGTTGGGAAACCAGGCAGGAAAAGCCACACTGAGGGGTGAAATGGCAAGCACAGAGGCAGAGGTGTTTCACAAGGCTCTCACTTTCCTCCTCCAAGCACGTTGCAGTGAAGCTCTGCTCTCAGTGCAATCTGTAGCCCACATACTCTCCATTCTGGGGTTGATAAACCAAGGGACAAACCTGAGTGGTAATCCCACAGGAGGGCTGGGGCTTATATTTCAAAATGGCTGAGAGGCGCACACAAAATGAGCTGAGGCATATTTTTCACTGTCTTAAAAAAGCAAAGAAATTGTAACCACTTTGGTCAATGAATCCTAACATGCGTGCCTGATATTGAAAAGAATGTAGCAGGTAAATAGGAATAATGACAAAGCCAAAAAGTTTTCCTTTTTACTCTGAAACTCTCCTTTTTGGTGCATCCTTGCATGAGGCCAAGTTATTCTGGGACTGGATCTCCTTTCAGAGATAAGGGCAGAGTAATTTGTTTCCCTTTGACAGGAACATGGGTTAAAACATTCTTTGCCAGTACTCAGATCTTTCTTTGTTCTTTTGTTGGTATAATCAGAAAAAGGACTAAAAGACCTTTTAGTCAATATTAAGAAACTGCCAGCTTCTGAAGTTCAGTTTCTTTTCCCCTGTGAGGGTAATATCATGACAGTATTTTGTGTTTTAGTGGGCATAAATGTCAGTGCCCTCATGCAATGTGAGCCTAGGTTAAGTCCTTTCCTAAATGAGCAGGGAGCCTCAGACCTGGCTGTACTAATGATATGGATAAACTTCTATTTTCACCAGTTATTTGTGATAATTTATTCTGGATATTAATTACTGTATACCAAACTTCCACAAACCTGTTAATATCTGATTTTCAGTAAATTTGTGTCAAGTACCAGATTTTATATCCACACCCGTTTATTCTGTTGACTCAAGTGAAAACCTCGTAGTAGCCTTTGTGAGGAAAATCTGATTAAGTTTTGCACTGGGGAATGGATTAGTTTAACCCTAAGCAATGCTAGCATGACTTTAGAGCTTGTTTTCTTGAGTCAGGCTGCAGAGAAACTTGTAACACTTTTTGATATGTGGCATAGTGTTGTATTTTTCATACTTTGCTGCTGTCAGTGGATAGTGAACTGCTCCATTGGACTGAATGTGTTAAGTGATTAAAAATGTGTTTTCTAATGCAAAAAAGCAGAAAGATAAATAAAGGGCACATGAGTCCTGTTTCCAGAGGGTTCTCTTTAAGCTGGATTGGAAAAAGTTGAACTACTATATTTAGGCATGAGCTCAAAAGAACACCTAGTTTGAGTAGCTGTATATATTTCAGTGAATGAAAAAACAAAACTATTTTAGAAAAAAATTGTAGTAGTTTCAAAAATTATTTGAAATAATGAAATTGAATTTGTAGAACTGTAGGGTTGTTTTAAGAGACAACTAAGGGAATGATGGAAAGAAACAGAATCCTTGTTTTCTAGTAATTCCTAAAACCAAAAATTCTTCATGCCTGGACTACATCTTTCTGGTCATGGGGTTTTTCCTAGAGAGTTTACAATGTTTTTGTAATGTCATTTATTGGAGCAGAGCAGTGGAAGACTTAGTGTGGTAGAAGGAAAGAAGATTTAGCAAATCTTCTTTCAAGGCAACGCAATTTGTTGCTTTCTTGCCTTGTGTAGGGATGTAAAAAACAAAAGGACAGTTTTACTGAGAACTGCTGTGCTTATTACAGTAAGGTAGAACCAGTGAAATAATGCAGGTGGGGAAGAGCATTTTGGCCACTTCCTGACCTTCTGTATGTCCCCCAGCCCCAGGGATGGCGCTGCTGTGTGTGCTGACCTCAGGTGTACAGCATCCACAGCACAATCCATGTGGCACCCTGTGCAAATCACCAGATATGCACTCACATGTCTGCTTGGGAAATGTCAGAAATTGAAAGCTCTCTGGACAAGAAAGAAAACTGTGGGAATTTAGGGTACAAGGGATATTTCTCTGTCTGCTCTGAGGGATCCTAAGCCCCTGAGAAACACTGCCTTTAACCTTTACCCATGGAGAGGACTTCCAAGACTTTGAGACAGACTAAAATCTACTAAAGTGCGAAATAGATAATAGAGAGTACCACAGTATGTCACTTGGGTGAGAAATTAGGTTTTGGGATTTTTAGTATGTGTCAATAGGAAGCAATATGGAGGAATTTGAGAGTAGTCCCTCTCTTCTTCTTCATCTACTCCATTTTCTGCCATGTTAGTGGCACAGGGTGATTGGTCAATGAAAGCACTGTGCAGAGGTTACACAGACAATCAAAGGATGAGTTATTAGTAGATAAGTAGAAATAATATACTCTTTAAGAGTTAATTAGATGAGACATCTTTAAAAGACCTTAAAACTGTACATTTTGGGGGCCGTTTTGCAGCGCTTTCCCAGCGTGCTGAGCCTGGTATAGACAGCGTGCCAAACTTTGAATAAACAAAATAACAACAAACAAGAAGCTGAAGACCAAGAAATTCCTGTGCATCTCCTTTTTCCTGACACAAAGCTACTACAAGAGAGTTTTCCCAATCCAAGGAGCCCCCAGAAGGGCCCAGCATACAACAAACATCAATAACTAGTACCTTAATCGAAAACCAAGGAGTAACAAGAGCCAATCCTGGCTGGGGCACTTCTGTAAAATGGCATAGAAATCTGCGTGTGAACTTTTGTGTAGTGTTTAGTAGTGGTGGAAACGTGCTGACTTGCTGAAGGCTGTGCTATTTATAAACAGATAAGGAATCAGGGATTTAGAAGGTTATAAAAGTAGTTTTCTGTTGTGCATAGTTGGATAAATGGAAGTAAAGGATTTTAGCACCGATCATTAAGTCAGTTGGGCAGCGGACATGAACAAGACTCCTTCATCATAGCACTGCATGTCACCTTCCCCCAAGCTCTGGCATTTCCTTATACATTATCCTTTTGTAGGCTTTGTTGTTGTTTTTCCAAACTCAACAGGAGATCACACAAATACAAACGCCCGTGCACAAGGTATGACTTGGGTTACCGTCGCACCCTGGAGAGTAATACTCCGTGCTGGTTTTACATGTCCTTTCTCTGTGAGGCTTCCCACGTGATGCTACTCAGACAGAGCAAGCAGGAGGCAGGAACAATGTCCCTCTATACGCTGCTGGGCCAGCATTGTTCCGTGCAGGGCCCGCTGATGAACGTGAGATGGCAGAGTCATCGTCATTAGGCGGAATTTAATAGCGAATCAAAGTTCGAGGGGAGAATAGAGCGATCTCAGCTTCAGCCTCCCTTGGGCCCTGCTGAAAGATTAGAGAGAAAGAGTAGGGCCTTGCTAAGTTGAATGTATCAGATTGTTTTTCAGCAATAGTTACGCCCGTTGTAAACCCCTGAGAAACACCCAGTTTAACTCTTTGGGAAAAGCATCGCAAAGTCTGGGGAAGAGGGGGAGAGGGAAAGGTGATGTTTGATTTTATTTCTTTGCTGCTCATTGCAGAAAGTATAAATTCATGCTTCAGAAAGTCTAGTTTGTATAAATTAAGCTACGATCTTCCTTAAGAGATGGCATCTCTAAACTTAAGTGAGCATTTGTGACCCAAAGAAGCCAGGCTGAGAGTGAGACTCTTTGACTGAGAGTACAATTTTCCTTGTTTTCAGTATGCTTTTTCCATTCCAAATGCTTTACCATTAGGAGATTTTCTTTACGTTCTTTCTCAATTTTCCACATAACTTCTCAAAATGCTGTGGGTGAGGTGTCTGAGGGCTGTCAGCACAGGGCAGTGAAGGAGTTAACGCAGAGTGTGAAGAGGGGGAGTGACCCCAGGAAAACTCCCCTACCAGCACCTGTACCTCGGGATCAGACAAAGCTAACAATGAGAAAGCAAAATGTGTTAGGTGATCTTCCTCCTGTGGTGCCTGAAATGTCACTGGGCACTGGCTCCTCGCCTCCTATTTCCAGCCTCCTTTCAGCCAAGGCTCTCAGTGAAAAGACAGATGATGGCACCTCTTCGTATCAGAGCCTGGTGATCAGCTGGGCTGTCCCAGAAGTTTTAATCCTTTGTTACTGCCTTGGGATGTGTTATGTAGCAGCGATAAAATCGCTACAAAGAAAGCTAAATATCAGCCAGAGAGATCTGCACACAGATACAGATGTAAAAAAACAAAAACAACAAAATAGGCAAAACTGGGCTTGAGTCCCCTTTTTCTCCTGGCCTGCCCAGGAGCCTGACTTCCCTGGGCTGTGCTGGGGTTTTCTACAATAGCCCCTTGCAGTTTCACCCTGTTCCCTGCAGTAATTTGGGCAGCTTCTCATAATCCAATAAGCATCTCCGTGAAGTGTCTCCAAAGCTGTTTCTGTGGTTTCTTTGGCCAGGTCAGCAGGGACATTGGAACATGTCCTTTCTCTCTTTGCCTCCTTAGGGGAAGCAGAAGCTCTTGAGAATGCAAGGACATTTTGGTTTGGGGTTTTTCGTGTTGAGTGGGTTGCTTCTTCTTCAGGAAATAGACAGGATTGGGACACATTTGGGGTTTTGTGGATGCTTATCTTAGTTGGGTTTGTTTAGGCTGTATGTGCCAATGCTTTGCAGTACTGCTCTGTGTCTCACAATGTTGTTTTTTGTTTTTTTAAATTTGATAGCAGGCATTTCTCTCAGTTCACATTATTGCAGAACATAGAATTTTTGAGAATAGCCTTGAAACTTCTACTTTCAAACTTCTCCAAATGCCTAGCAATATCTCTCTCTTAATCCTCCCTCCCACAAAACCTTCAGTTTTGTGACCAGAGGGAAGTCACCAAATGAGAAGCTATATCCTCAAGATACTTTTAGTTTTAAATCCCTTGTTGTTGCTGGAATAGAATCCCAGTATTTGGAGAAATGGAGAACTTACTGGTGTGAGTGAGGGCAATATCCCCTTCTGTAGCATCAGTGGCCCACGGTGACAAACCAGAGACCCTCAGTGCATTCAGCCTGGGGCTTTCCTGCTCACTGGCTTCTCCCTTTCCTGATGCCTGTCATTCTCCACTCTCCTACAAGTGCTCCCATCAAGTCCAAAAGCTCATTTTTCCATCTCAGCATGTTAAAACAAAAAACCCCAGTGGAAACAGCCAACAATTTTTAATTGTGCATTTATTATTTATGTTTTGAGGGTCTCAATGAAATTTAGCTTAGTTCACCCCAAGCTCTTTAGTACACCTGGTACATTTGTTGGCCCAGCCAGCCCTGCCTGCACTGCATGGGGTGTCTGCCTGAATGTTGGAGTGGATTTTAGCCCAAAATGTCTCATAAAATGGTTGCAGATCGTGTTCTCTGAGTCAAAGGCACATCTCACAAAGGACCTTTAACTTAGAGAAAGTCAGAGCGCACTCACCTGGGAAAAGGGTTTGAGCCAAACATTTTAGAATAAGAGGCCCAGGATACAAAGGGCACCACAAATAATTGCAACATTAGTAGGCAGAAAACTGTAGCTAACCATCCTGTCCAGAGAGGCATGACTTTGAATGCTGATCAAGGCTACTTTGTCCTGCTGACCGCTTAGAGTTTGGAGAGGTAGACTCATGGGAGTCTTACTAAACCACTAACTCACCATGACTGGCCCCGGCGTATCGGCCTTTCACACTACATGACTCTGAGCCAGCAAGCTGGAGTTTACTGGTGTGTTTCAGACTAATTAAGGCTGGTTTTCTTCAGCATTTCTAATGAAATCCTACCTCCCCAGAAGTATGTGTGCACACAAAAAGGAGACCCCAAATGGAAACTGAAATGAAATGAGATGAGCTACACAATAGTGACAAACCATTTTCTTGCTTTGCTTTATTAACCAGCATAAATGTTGAGTCCCTCTTAAATAGCCCTAGGCAGTACAGATATTTTTTGCTAGTACAATGATGAGAAAAAAGAATGCTCCTTTTTTTAACTCAGAAGAAGCACTGTCTTTGCAGTCTGAGTGGCTTTCCAAATTAAACCTGAACACTAAAAAGCAGTCAAAGCATTTAGGGAAACATAAAGCTTTGGGGACAGTTGATGTTTGAATAAATCCTTCTGTCAGCTGAGAATTGTCTATAATTTATTTTTCTGACTAGAAGGCTACTTGATAGAATGCAAAATGAAAATATTCTCATGCAGTAACATACTGATTCTCTGACAAAATTTTAAATCCCCATCCTACATGCAATGTCATTACCAAATATTTGAAAATAAAGTGAGGGGATATTTGAAGTTGATTGGAGGCAGATCACATTTCTTAAATGAGGCAAGGTTTTACTTGGTTATATTTAAACCTCTGTGAGGAAATTGGGCAGCAGGGGAGCCTTCCCTTCCCAAGGTGTGTGAGGAACAAGAGCAAGCATAGGGATGGTGCCCTTGCTGTGGGATTGTCACACATACCTGCTGTAATGCAACTGCAAAGGCTGCTACAAAAGTGGTCTCAGGGCTTCTCTCCTTGCCCCAGACAGTTCTTGGCAATCTGGGACAGGAGCTGGGGAGTTGTTCTTGCTGGCTGCATACATGCAACCTGGGAAGAGACTCAAGCCCTGTGCCAGGGCCTTGTGCTCTCAGAGATATTTTGTGCCCATAGCATGGAACAGGAAAGGCTTCCTGACCTGTATTGTGTGACCTGACATCAAGCTTGCAAAATTTGACTCACCCATTTGGGAAGGGTTCTCATAAAAAATACTTGGGCAGACATAAAAGTAAGTACATTTTCCACTCTGTGTGGGTTTGTTTATGCATTTGCATGTATGGATGCAGTGTAGAAAAACACAGATATATATTTTGTAGGGTACTGATGGGTGATTACCTGATCACTGATTGCTGATCATTAATGTACTGATTACCAGGCTTTTGTGGTGTGTAGCTGGTTCCCTTACCTATAGTACCATTATAAGGAATTAGGCTGGTGATATATGAAAATTTGTATATTCTCTATTTATAAAGTAAGAGCTGCTATGATATACTTGATATCAGAACTGGAAGCCTTTTTTGTTTTCTACACTATTAGAAATGCTACTATAGGATGCCAGGACTCACATGTGGTCACTCTTGCCTCCTCTGTCCCTAAGTATATTGTAAATTGAGATGGGGGAATAACCACAGTCCCAACACGACATTTGAGTTCTCAGTTCATGAAAAGTGCACTAGACATTGCCTGTAAATATTGTCCCTTAGAGTTTCAGAACAGAGAATAGAAATCTAAAAGAGTAAAAATGAAAATTTGTCCCGCTTGTTGCAGTGAAACCAGAGAGTTATAAAGGACCTCTGAACAATATTGAGTTTGGGGTAGCACAATCACATCACAAAAGATTTACCTTCACTCTGCAAACTCAATATAGGGCAATAACAATCTATTACAAGCAGAGCACTACAACGTCAAAGGAATATTTAAAAGAACTAGACAGAACCTTTAAATCACAAAAATTGAGTTAGGTTGTCCCAGAGGAAACACCCTGGGGACAATTCCTAGCAGGATTTTCAAGAGGTGTTGTTCAATTACCAAAAGTTGTATCCAATGTGTATCTTAAACATAACCAGTAATTTGTCTGCTTCTAAAAACCTAAGGGACAGCGAGCAAAAGGCACCAGTCCTAAAGGAATTATTGGAGTGGCAAAATGATATCAATTGCCATGTACATGCATGGCCTCATGTCCCCTGGATCAAAATAAGGGATTCTGTTGTAAAGCCACTTACTGCATCAGTTGTGGAAGGAGGACATTAGGTATCTATCACAGACACCATTCCCTCAGTGGGTAAGTCAGCCTGCACTAGAAAGAGGCGGCATACATGCCACATGTCTCTAGAAGTGTAATGACAGCAGTGACAAAACCAGCAGGTACAGAGAAACATGGAGACAAGAAACATACCAGCTTTCCAGGCACAATTTCAGTTCATGCTCCTTTTTCAGTTGCTTTTTACTCTCACCATAACTAAGGATTTATGAAGCAGTTATAGCTTGTAAGCTGTTGGAATTAACTGTCACTGGTGTTGCATCACATACAAAATACACATTTTTTCTGAAACATCACTTCACAGATCCTCCTCTAGCTGCCTGTTGGGTACAATGCAATAGTTCATGGCCACAGCTGAGCAGAGATTGCTGCAGAGGGATGGACTCATCTGAGCTGCAAGAGAAGCTGATCCTGGCTGCAGTGGCAGGGTTGACCTCATGGATGCAGTAGGGCACTGCAGGAATTGTGACAGTGCAGCCTCAGCTGCCTGTGCCTTCTGTGGGCCAGCGCAGGGACAGCATGGAATGAGCCAGGGTGGGATGATGAGCCTGGCTCACAGCATCCCTGGGGCAGTCATCCTTACGGAAAGACCCCTCAGATCCTCCCTTCCAGAGTCCAAACCCCAGCTAATAACTTAGCCCCTGACTATGCCATTTAGTATAATTTGCTGTTAAGGTGGTGCTCCTCTATTACCTGCTAAGTTCCTTTGGGGCATCAATTCAAGGTCTTGCTGCAGCCCTTGACTGAGAGCATATATTAGGTCTTATTTAGCCTGCAAGGCAGTCATGCCACCACTCTTTATACTGGTTGCATACCACTTTTTCAACCAGTAATTATGAGAAATGAGACACAGCTAGTGCCTATTACCCTCCTTTTCCAGATGCTCAAGATGAGCAAAAATGAGTGTGATCATAATATTGGTAAAAGAGAAACCAGTAATGATTAAACTGTTTGTCTGATGATGAGAAAGCACTATTATCAAGGAGGCAGTAACCTCCATAACCTCCATATAGACGACTGCCAGATTAACCAGATGCTGATATTCTGCAAACCCTCAGCAAAGAAAATCAGATTCAAGAAGGTGAGCACAACAAAACATCCTTCTCCACCTGTGTCTCACCAATACTTCTGCTCTAAGGTGTAACAGAGTATGTATGGAGCCATTAAGGAGGTAAAATAAGAATTATTGTGCACCCACATTTCAGGAGAATTTGATTCCAATTAACGGAAGGGGCAGTTGGGTACTTAACCAAACTGCCTTCAAATCAAAGGTAATTCAGAGCAGGTCACGGGATTGGGTTAACTGCAGAAAGCCTCTTGCTTAAATCCCCAGGTGATACCTGACACACCCAAGCATTAACTTTTTAGATGGGAGTACAGAAGATAAGCTCAGAGTCACACAGTAGCCTCTTTGCATTTGGCCCAAGAACCAAGCTCAAAAACACAAACAGGCTGTCCTGCACAGAGCGTGAAATGCTTGAATGTCAGAATAGCATTGTTGGGGCTCTATCAGTATGCATAGCAACTATCGTGTGTACTGCAGAGAATAGGGCTGCCCAGTGAAGGCAGGCAGGAATAAAAGCCCCATATCCTGTTTTAACCATTCCCAGGTGGCTTTGGGGAAAAAAAAAAATTCTTTAGAATTAAAATGTTATTGACCTCGGTGACACGTGTATTATGTCTCTCAAGGCCAACAGTAAATATACAAAATGTTTATGTAAATTTATATCTGTTTAGTGAAAGTACAAGTTAACAGAAGGAGCGTTTCCTTAATAGTTGCTGAAAAACTTTGCCTTTTCAGGAGGGCATTGAGAGAGCTTTATTAACTTCTACTTTTTTCCCATGTTCTTCAAAGGGACTATTGTAGGACTTTGGGCCACATAATCCCATGTCTTTACACCGCAATGCATAGGAGAGGGGTGGGCAGTGCAAGAAGTCAGGCTGTTCCCAGATGTCTGTGACAGAGCCAGCTACTGCTGTAATACATATGTTTGGGTACCACAACAAGTGTTTTCTGTCCTGGAAATGGCCTGGGTGCACCAGGAAAGGTGGCCTGTGATGCATATTCATCTCTCCTGACCTGGGCACCTTGGGTAAACAGAGATGTCTCTCCCTTTCTGTGGGTCTCTGCCTGTGCCCTGTCTCATCACGCTGCAGGGAGAGCCCTGGTAGCAGCTGCAGGGGTTTATTGTGTACAGTAACACAGGGAGTACCCATCGTGGAGGTGCAAAATTAACCTGGAATTGCCTCCCTGAGCTGGGCGGCCTCATGCACACTGACAGCACCCATATACGTGCTCAGCCTGAAGCACAAGTGGGGTGGGTTTGTAGGTAGTTGGTCAAATTCATTATTACTGCAAAACAGTGTCTTTGGGTGAACTGGCTTCTGGAGCATGGCTCTCCCTGGATGGGCACTTCCATTTGTGGGACCATGTGAAGACAAGAGGGATTCTAAGAGCAGGCCCTGGAGAAAGCTCAGCTTATCTAAGGGAAGGTGTTTAAAAGAACATGTAGTGGAAAGGGAACATCTATGTTGTTATGCATATAAATTTCCAGAAAAGTATCTTCAGGAAATAAAAAAGATTTATTTGTTCATTCAGAAGTGCAGTTACTTTAAATTCCTAAAAGGAGCAAGTTTGGTACTTACCTATTTATGGGAATGCATCTGCTGTGAGATGAGGAGGACCAAAGTGCTTCAGCAGCAAGAAGGGAACATGGGAATAGGCACAATTAAGTGCAGTTAGAGAGGTCTGGAGTAGGTCTGGCAGTATTCCCTTCTTTAGAGGTCTGGAACCTTCTAGAAAGTAACTCAGGAAAGAGATGTATCAGGACATGTGATGGGAAAAGAGATTTCCTCGGTCAGAACTAGGAACAAAACTTCTGAGAGAAACTGCTTTAGGGGAACAAGGTCTGCTCCAATCTCTCTGTTCCTTCTTACCTTCAGCCTTGACTTCTGTAGTGTTTAAAGCCAAGGGTGTCTCTCCAGGAGATGTCCTGAGGATAGCCATAACTCTCGGGGAAGAAGTTAAAAATGAAGTGTTTGATGGCTGATTTTGTAAATATGTGATTGATTTGAGTGAAATATTGGGTGGACTTATTCAGATCCTATGGTTTTGATTTGCCTACTTGCATCTTTTCAATAATAAGATATTTATTGGGTGGAAGCAAGACAGTGAATCTGGATCTGTGCAGAACTGAAAACAGAACTCAATCTCTTTGCCTTCCAAGAATGAAGTTTGTAAGTTATGCTGCAAAAAGATTATGCAATCCATCTGTCCTCTGTCCTTGAAGTACTATTTCTGTGGGCTCTGCTGCAGTTGGCCAGACCAGTACAACAAAGACAGAGAGAGAGAAACACTAATGTGCTTTGTACTTTGTCCTGAATCAAGGATAACAATGGATACAGGGAAATGGTGAGGATTTACCAGTCCCCCAAAAGGAGCTGGCACCAAGTGAACTGACATAGGACAGTCCTGGGCTGCTGAGAGAGAAAAGGGGTTTGACTTCAGAGGCCAGACATGATATATTGGTCAGAAGAGAAACATCTCCCCTTCCACTTGTTAAATCTGTCTGTAGCTTCTGTCATCAGTAATTTTGAAGCACAACCTTTTTAGAAGGGTTTCTAGCACTAGGCTCCTTTTGAAACTACAGAAAGTCAGGGAGCCAACTGCAAGTAGACTATTGAAGGACAAAGTGTTTCTCTACCAACATTAAAAGAGTCCCTTCTTATCAGGACTGTTGGCAGGAACTGCCTTCCCCTGGAAAATAAAGGCTATGTTAACAAAACCCCTCCAGACCTCAGAGAGCAGTAGGTGGGGTAGGTCTTCCCCATCTATAAATTCTCATGGTGCTTTCATTTTCACTTCTGTGATGCTAATAGTTTGCCTCTCTCATTTCTCAGCTAATTAGCTTATCTTTTCCCTGCAAGTTGGGGGAATGAAAACACAGCTCCTGCTGGAGTTCTCTGATGTTCAGGCAGACATCTTGAGAACACAGATCAAACTGATATCAGGCTATTTTATAGGGCCTTAAAAGCCACTAAGAAACTAGTAAGGCCCATTAGACTTTCTGTCATGCATATGATGAGAAAAATATACCAGCATAAAATCCACTTTATTGTCCTGCCATGACAGCAGCAGCTATTGTGCTGGGAAGCTTTTTGGACGGTAGCTCCACCTTAGTGTTTCTGCTCTGCTGGCTGGTGAGGTTTGGGGGATGGCATCCAAACAGAGAGGCTTTGTGATAGGCTCCCAGTGACCCGTGAGCAGCAGAACACACAACCTGCTGGTTTGACATGAAGGAGAAGCTCAATAAAAGCAGAGTGACCTCTTTCAGTTTCCCATTTCAAGCCTTAACATCGAGTTCCTTGCACAGAGATTGGCTCAAAGGGATGGTACCACGTTGCAGTCCAGGCTCTTTTCAATGTGAGCAGAGATTATCTGGCCTTCCTTAGGGGCACTGCTCCTTTGCACTCTCCTCTCTGATATCTTTAAACAGACAGGAGAAAAAACTGCACTTTGACAGGGGTCCATATGCACTTTGTACTGCAAATATTTCACATCAACTGAGCTACAAATTAATGGCAAATCACACTTTTTGCCTAAAGCACTATTTCATGGTCTATAAGGAAAACAAGCAATTTCCTGTTCTTTGCCTTCAACAAATTGCTAAATAATTACCTGCTTTTAAGAATAACTGCTCTGCAGTTGCAATTTATGTGCTAGAGAACCTGGGACACCTTATAGAGCGTCACAATCCGTGCCTGCAGGACTGATTCTGACAGGCGTCTCCCAAAGCTCCCTGAAAAAGGAGCTGCTGTTACCAAGGTCCAGTTGGCACTATGGTGAGAAATTCAGAAGTCAGCAAGGAGTTACCTGCACCAGGTTTTGCAGAGCAAAAAAAACCCTCCTGAGTTAGCCCTTCCCCTACTCCCCTAAAAGGACTGTGTGTCCATGGAGGGTGTGATGATGATTGATCAGAATTACCACTCCTTTAATTCTTCCTGATGACATTTTTCAAAGCTCTTTCATTTTGGTTTGCAAGAGCAAACATCTGAAAAGTGCCCAGACATTGGTGAATCTTTATTGGTTGAGGGGTGTTTTTTATTATTGTTTTTATTATTCACATGATTTTTATTTTCATAGTTGAATTTCTGTCCTTAAAACTCTCTAGCCAAGCAAAACACTTGGGGATGCTAGATATGATGCATGAATCTCTAACACATGCTCAGGAAAAAACTGATGGCACAACCAGTGACTTCTTACCCTTAATGGCTTATTTTCCCATAGATTTGCAGATTGTCGTACAATTTCTCCTGCCCTTTCTCCTGTGTTTACACCATTGTGGCAGAGGAGGCTTATATGAAGCTCCATACAGAGCTGTTTTTGTTTATTCCAGATGCTATCTAAAGATGATAGCTGATAGGTGATGTGCTTTTTTCCCTTGCAACCTTGAGATATTATCTAAGCCCAGTTCAGATCTTACCAGTCTGGTAGCCTGGGACTCAGTCTGGCTTTCTACATGTGGCAATGTGAGCCACACTCAAATCTACACTTCCATTATGTCTCTGAAATATTCCTTAGTGTGTTTTTTATTCAGTATCACTAGTAGTGTTTCCCTATTGAGAGTCTTTGTTCACTTAATGAAGAATTCACCACTTCATTTGCATATATGAGCAAAGTATGATATGTGTTTTGGAAGTTGTTTTGCAATTAATTTTCCATAAGTTTGTGCTTAAAAACACTGGTTGCTTTGCTCTATGAGAAACTGTTGGTTTGTTCTGATTGAACTTTGTAATAGGACAAGTCCAAATTTCTAGTATGCTTTGACCCTAAAACTTACTGAAATTTGTGCTGCTACTCTTTAAAGACAATTAAGTCCTAGATCACTAGTCATCAGAGACCAATTCATAATAGTATTCCTCAAGAGCATCTCTGAAAGATATTACTGTTTCAAATGATTGCCAACTCCCCCTATTCTCAGACCAAACCACAGAAAACCGCCAGCCTTTACTGCTTTATTGCTATAGTTTTTATTTACAAATGCTAGATCTGTGTTGGTATTTTCCCTGAAAATAAAAAAAAAAAAATTAAAAAAAAACTACAGGAAAAAAAGGACAAAGGGACAGCATGCAGACTTCTCCATTCAAGGCTGCATTAACAAAGCTAGCTGCTCTTCAGCCAGCAAGTGTCTGTAGGACAAATGTGGGAGTGTGTATCCTCTGCAGCCACTGCTCCCCAGCCCGCTCTGTCTGTGAGATCACTCAGAGCAATGCAAAATCCTGGGAATGCACGTCCTCCTGTCTGAAAGCTGCCCTTGCCTTCACAATCACACTGAAAGAAAACACTTTCCAGAGTGTGTATGGCTGGGTTAAGCTGTTACCTGTGCACTGGCATTTTTCTCACTGGAGCAGAGATGAATTCTGTAAGTGATGAAGCCGGCTCATGACAGAAGCAAAACTGCTCTGATGTGGGTGATCCATCACACAAGTTAATCCACGCGTAAAAGCTGAGCTTCAGCTCCTAACTACACACTGGCCATAATCTCGGACTTCAATTTGCATTTCTTAGTTAGAGAAATAGGAAACTTAACATTTGAATATGTTCACGTTATTTCTTAGGCTGCTCCTGAGGCTTTAAGAGGTGCTCTTGGTTATTTAACACATGTGGTGTTTCTGATCTCTACAACATTGTTTTACTGCAATTTCTTAACAGTCCCCAAATAGAGTTTCAAACAAATCAATAAAACACATAAACAGTCAAGGCAGAAGGTGAACTTGGTATCAAAAAATCCTGATTTGTGTGTAAGCAGTTTGGGGTAAATAGTTTTTGTTTCGATCAGAATTGTGTATTACACTTAGTCCACTTCAAATCTTGCTTTATTGTAATTTGCATTATTTATGGCGGAGATTTTTCTTTTTTTTTTTTTTTTTTTTAACACCATGCAACTTTCCTTATGATTTAAAAGCAAACTTTTCTTTTTGACTTGAGCTGCTGGTAGAAGGCTCTGTCTGAGGGTGAGAATTAATGCTGGCTGCCCCATCCCCTGCCAGGCTGCGCTGACTCCCTCCGCCGTCCCTGCAACCTCTCCCATGCTGCTAAGGTCCATGTCAGACAGGGCCCCCTGACACGCTCCCCTTTCAGCCGCTGCTTTCTTCTGAGAGCTGTCACCACCCCCTGGAAGCACATCCTCAGTGCAGACACAAGGCTCCTACCAGCCCCGGCGGCAGGCTGGAGATGTGAAAGTAAAATTTATGTCCGGAGGGACTTGGGTGTGTTTGGGTTTGGGGTTATTGCAGAGCAGGCTGTGCTTGCACTGAGTATGGGAATGCATCCTGCCTGAGGCCAGCACAGAAAGTGCCAGCAGCGAGTCCTTCCTCCCCCCACCGAGACTGAGGCTCACAGGGAGATGCTTAAAAAGCCTTTGGAAGAGGATTCCCTGAATGCCAAGAGGCAGGATTGTCACCTGCAGTTATCATTTTCAATTGCTTTGCCTCGGTCTGTTATTAATGGGAAATGTGCTAAGATATTCCTTTTAAAGTTATTATGAGGAATATTGAATGTAAGCAGTCATGCGTGGGAAAAGCAGGAGGTGCTGGAGGGAGAGCACATAAATATATTTTATATATATATATATATATGAATGAGTTTCTGTCCTTTGGCATATGCTAATCTTTCATTTTTATTTGTTACATATCACACATGTATAAAAATGGGTTTCTGTCCCTTGGCATATGCTCTCTTTAGCTGTTGTTTTTTGACTGTTCTGTAAGTTTGTTTTTCTGGTTTGGGGGTTTTTCTAATGTTCTAATTATGGCCTTATCACTGAAATTTCATGAGTATGGGCACAGGTGCCCAGGCACTGCCAGTGGGGGGCTGCAGGGGCTGCACCCTCTGTGGAGTGAGCCCAGAGGCTGAGCTGTACTGGACACAGGTATTGCCAGACAGCTGCAATGGACCTACTGCAGGGCACAGCTGTGCTTCCAGAAAAGTTTACTGAAGAAAGGGGAAAATAAGGAAAAAATAGTGTAACAAGCAGCTCTGATAGACCTGGTACCTGGTAACTAGGCATTAGCCATGACAATAGTGTTTGCAAGTTATAGCAGTGCTGCAAAAAAAAAATCTAAGTCCAACAAAGTCCCTACAGAAGCAGAGTGAAAACAATTCCTCAGACTGAGAAACTGTGCCTGTGATTTTATTTCCTCCTTACCTTGCTTTCTCATCCCCCTTTTCCCCCCCTTGAACTTTCCTCCAGACAGAGTGTAATGGCTTTATTCTTGTTTTAAGCTCGAACAACCTTTTCCAATTGCTGTCATTGGAGTCTATTTAATTTCAAGCCTCACCACATGCTGTAAACACAGGAGTGCTGCCAATCAACATGGTAGAACCTTGAATGAACTGTTTCTTAACTTTATTAGAGTAATTCATATTTGGACTCTTTCCCTGCCCACACACCTCTCTGCCCACATTCCATTTCCTTTCCAAGTCGTGTAAAGCTCTGATCTTTTTTCCCAACTACATTTTTGGACTGCAAATAGAAAGCAATATAAAAGTTGTACCATTAGCCTGCATCATCCCTTCTCACCCCTTGACACTACAACTGGGTTTAGCCAAGTTAGGCTCAGTGCAGAAGCTTTGATTTCCAGAACAAGAAACCTTGCTTGTTCCCCTGAAATACTCTCCTTGTCAGCATCCACTTTTCCCACTGTGCTTTCCAGTGTCAACCCTCTGGCCATGATTCAAATAAATTCTTGCAAACATTTGCATGTGAGGTGAGCTTTGAGATTCCTATTGCTGTCGGGACTGGAAGTAACTTCATTATTTGGTTGGTGCATTTCTATTCTAGAACAAGAGGTGCAGCTGTTGTAGTTTCCCAATGTGTCCATAAGATTGAATCCATCACATGTGCATCCTTACTTGTCCACTAGAATTTAAGGAAAATTTTCTTTTATAGCAGGTTAATTCCAATTTTAACCAACTACACCAAATCATCCTACTGTGATAAAAATGGATCAGTTCTATGAACATCTTATTTATCTTCCTTTATTTCCCTAATTTCAGTTTGGGCCCCATGAGCCTACAAACTTAGGGGTGATGAAAAAATGAATTTTCCTAAGTTATTTAACTAGTAATAGGATCTGTTCTGAGAAGAAAAATAATGTACAAGTTTCAGTGAGCTGAGCTAAACACTTGGTGAAAAATGTGGGTGGAGTTTGCCTTCTCTTTCTGACATATGTGAAAATCACTAACTGTGATTTGTAGCTGTGCATAGTAAATCCTATTGAATTTTCTTTCCTTGAAAACAAAGCTTCAATTTCCACTTGGTTCTACTCTCCCTGTAAACTACACTCCTTACTTAATTAGACCTCTAGAAAACTGTTCTGTAGAGCTTTTCCTGCTGCCATTTCATACTCATTAATCTCAATCCAGAAGTGCTCCTACCCACATCCGTGTGCTACCTCAGTGCCTCGCATCTATTGGCATTTGGTCCAAAACACCTTTTTCAGTCTGATTCCTGTCTCTGCACTGGATTATGTGCATGCTGAACTCTCTCCTGAGCACATCTCCTGTTCCTGTGACTGAGGGTGTGTTAGGCAAGGCAGGTCAGTGAGTGTACACTCCTCCAACCTGTGCAGCTTGGCTTTAGCAGCCAATTCTCTATTTGCTGAATCCTGTTCTTGTATTAAGGCAGAAAAATGCCAAGCCTCAATTTATGTGAAGCCCATTTCCTCTGCCACTATCCAGTGATGGTCACACAGGTGTCTCAAAGCACTTGAGCAATGCAAATCACACAAATCAGGCAATGCCAATTAATAACAGGGAGTGTTAATTTTATTAGTATCTTGCTAAAAGGGTAAGTGGGATAAAATGTCATATTCAGGTCCATGTTCCTTCAGTCCCAGGTACCAGACTTTGTCTAGTCAAAATCCAGAATTGAATTTCACACAGCTTAAAAGTGAGAAATAAAAAAAAAACCACATGTGGTAAATGTTCCTTGTGAAAGCAGTGACACATCCTCCAACTGGATGGCAAATATCTACTGCTTAAAAGACTGTTAAGGTGATAGTCTTAAACTGTGGCTGTATTAGTGGTTATTGCACTAGGCTGATTTTGAAGCACACTTCTTATGTTGTAATTCTGATGGGTGAGTTTCATACATGAAATGCATAACTTTAATACAGTACAAAAAAAATTTGCTCATGTTTGAGGATACCAATTGTAAAGCGGTTTAAAGATTGCTGTTGTCTTTATAACCTGACTGCTAAATATGACAAAGTGAAATACTGAAAATAGGACTGACTGTAAATATAAGACTGCTGCATAAGGAATAGCTTTTGAAGAATGTCCAGTGCTAAAGAATAATTTTTACAGTCCAGAGTGTGTGACATGAGAGACTGTCTCACATTGCCAGCTCATAGAGAATTTTTTCTTTTTTTTTTTTTTTTTTTGGTCACTACAAGCAGGATATGGGTATGTGCATTTTAAAAACCAGGTATTTTTAGGTAGGAAACAAATCTGCTGGCAGGTAGAAATCCATACCCAACGTGGAGGAGGATTTCCTTAACTGAGAAAATAACTTAGCACAATAAAATCATCACAAGCAATGTATTTATTGGAAGAACAAAGACCATCTTTTGACACAAAGGAAAGGGTCAAGGGGCAGAAGAGTGTGTGACATGTTGCTACTTGAACTGTGATTTCTCTACGAAATCCCAGGATATGCCAGCTTTGTGCTTAAAATCTCAGTCTTATTTAGCTTTCCAATTTTTGTTGAAATTCTAGCAACAGAGCTGAATTGAGGCAAAGGATATCACATGTCATGGCATAGCCAGCCTATGACATGCTTCAGGTTTCCACAATTATTTCTCTAATTTGTGGTGCCTAAGGCAGCTGTGGAAGGTGCATCTCATGGTTGTTTCAGAACTAGGACAGAAACGTGGCTCAGGAGTTTAAATCTACTGACATGTTCTTGGTTTAATATGTAAAAGTTCTTTCTTCTGTTATGAGATCAGAAACTTTTAGACACAGCACAGTCTGGCCACTGAAGTGAGGAAGTGGCCAGAAGTGACACCAGTTGGGAGCTCATTCTTTAGCAAACATGAAGTTATTTCAAGGCAGTTGAGAGTCCTTAACTGCATCCTGGTGCAGTTAAGAGGCTGCTGTGGAGATAAGTAAATTTTATGATATGGAGCAGATTTTTATTTCTGTTACTGCCAAGAAAGTCCCACAATTGATACTTTTAGTAGGGTTGTCCAAACGTGCTCTGTAGTGCAAATTGGCATAGAAACGATTGAGAGCAAATCCTGCCTTGGATTTGCACGTTCCACATTGAGGCCTTTCATTAAGATTTATAGAAAGCAGCTCTCATCAGACTCTTCTAAACAGCTTGAGGGTAAAAGACTTTTTCCCCCACAATGACAAAAGCCTATCAGTTCTTTTGAGGAACAGGAGCTCTTCTCATCTCCCACACCCACAGCCCAGTTAAGCACCAGCATGGATACCAGATCCTGCTCTCTCAGCCTCGTTTCTGTTGTCACTAATTACCCAGACTTGTGATGTTAAACTCTTAATACAGTTTCAAATCTAGCATTTTCTTCCCCAAGTATTTTAGAACAGGCATTCTTGGGAAATACCTGTCAGTTGTTATTTTTCAGGCTGTTTGGAAAACAATGCCTTTTTTCTTCCTGGTTCTCCAAAGAAACCTTTTGCTTCATGTTCATTCCTTGAATTGTAGTTATTTATGCCAAAGCAGGCACTTCTAACAGCTTCACTTATTTTTGGAATAATAGACTTTTTCTAGCTTAGAACAGGAAACTGTGCTGAAAGAGAAAATTAGGTGGGTTTTGAGATTACTATGACAGAAGATTCAGTGCTGAGTTTCCACCTAGAGGATTTCTTCACCTTCTTACCCTTCTCTCATTCCTCCTTTAAGACCATATCATAATATCATAAAATTTCAAAATTTTTCACTCAGCCTTTTTGTTTATGTTTAAAAGTAATCTTCAGCACTAGCAAATTTTCATAACTTATGGATTCACACAACATGCTAGTTTTAACATTTGTTGTAATGTGGCCTGGGGGAAATTTACATTTGGTGATTAATTTAGACTACCCTATTCCATGTATTGGAAGTCTCCTATTCAGTGGGATTCCAGCATCATTTCTTTGTGCTTCAAGCTTTTGAACTGGGATTTGGAACCATATTTTGGTACTGTTTCCTGACAGTGAGCTGTATCCAGGGTAAAGAACTCCTATGAGCATTGCAGATTTTCTTGCCTTTGACTTACAAGGAGAGATGGACTAGAGGATTTTCATGGCATAACAAAACTTGTAATTTGATAACTGGAAGTAAAATCCAGAAAAGGAGCAAAGACACAGGAAGCTGAGGGAATCCTGTCCTTAAAATGTAGGTGTTCAAGGAGTGGCTTCTGTATGAGGAATGACTGAGCAGGCTCACAAGAGAGGGGGTGTAGTGGGAGGGCAGTCGAGATCAACAAAGTCAGGAGCAGTGTGGAGAGAATGGACAGGGATGTGCTGTTTGTTGTTTCATCTAACATAAAATCCAGGGTGCTGAGATCATTGAAGAACCAGGGTAAAAATGAGTGCAGGGAGATGATTTCTTCACCCCTGTTTGAAGAAGGTGCGTGGATCTCCTTGGTAAAGGATGTTGTGCATTTTAAAATGTTTGCTTGGGTTCAAGAGGAGAATGAAGAAATGTTCAAACGACAGTTCCATAGTGGATTAGCAAAAAAGATAAACCGCATCACTCAAGAAATCTGAGCTGAAAGCAGCCTGAGACAGCAGCTGGGAGAGTCCTTTGCCTTGCCCTTTTCTCAGTCAGGCACCTGCTTCAGAGACATGGCCCAGAGGGGCCCTTGGACTGAATCAGCACAGCCTTTTTGTGCTCCCCAGCCCAACCTGATATTGCTCATTGTGAGACTCATTGCTCATATTTTGCTTTGAACCATGATAGAGGACTTCTTCTCTTTAGAGCGGGGCTGAAGCAAAATTTCTATTCCACCCACTGAGTCCCAGTGAAAGAGAGAGGCCACTCTGACCCCCTCCAGGGACACAAGCTCCCAGGGAAAAGTTTGCTGTTTTCATCATCTGTACTTACCCAACATGTATTAGCAAATAGAAAAATGCTTCAGTATAGATTACTGCAACATAACCTATCAACAAACACTTTACTCATGTGAAATGCCCTAAAAGAGGGAATGATTTTATTTGCCACCCAGGTGAATTTCCAAGAGAAATGTAATGTTGAGTCTCAGAAAATTGCTTTCTTCATAAAAGGCAAAGCTGACAGATGCAGGTTCTGTGGCTTTAAATTACAAAACCTTGTAAAGATATATATATATATATTTATATTTATATATATAAGACAATGCAATGCTCTAAAGCAAAAGCAAATAAAAATTCAATGGGCCTTCATATACTGTTTTTGTACCCAGAAAGCAAGGTTTAATAAAATTCTTTAATTTTATGGCAGAAGACATGTCAAGTGCAGTTTACATTTCTCAGCCAATAATCATATTTTCTTGCAAGGGGCTGATACATTTATTTTTTAGAGAGAGACACAACAAATAATAAGGGTTTTTATTTGAGAGGAGAAACAAGCATTTTTATCAAGATGAAAGGGGTATAATAAATTTATGAGACCTCACATAAAGCTATAATATAATAAATTAGGAGGATTAATGGAATTGTGGGCTACAGTAACCCTCACTAGTAGAATGCCTATTTTATGGAGCTTGATAATATAGTTTATCATTGACTCCATGGGAATTCCCACAATATATTAGCTGTGGTGTAACAATAAAGCACACACAGTAAGAGGCATGTCTCTTTTGACACACATTCTCTTCCCACACTTATTTTACCAGGGAAACAACTCCGGTGCAGTTTAATTAAACTGCACCGCAATGAATTAGTCCAGGTCTTAGCCCCCTGACAGTGAGGAGCCTGGCATTACCACAGGGGGCTGTCCCCCTGTGACACCAGAGACTGCAGAAAACCTGGGAAAAAAAGGGTAGGGTCTCTCAAGTGACACTGTCACTGTGCAAGGCCTTTGCTGTCAATCACAGGATGGGCAAAAAACCTCAGACCCCCTCACATTCAACTTTATCTGCCTGCATTTGTTCACTTCTATCTGACCTTTAGGAGGAGATCAGAAAGTGGCATGGAGAGGAACTTAAAGACATCCCCATTTATGAAAAAGGTGGGTTCTGGTGGTAGATAGAAGCTCCCTGTCAGTGGATAATCAGCTGACAAGGCTTTTAGTTATCGCCATGATTTTTACAATTTTCAGGAATAGGAATTAATTGAAATCGCAATTCTAGTGAAAAACATTTTTTTTTTTATAATGGGAGGTGGCCCAGACCAGTATGAAAATCTGAATCCAAGTGAGGATGTTTGGGCTTCACAAGCAGACAGGAATCACAGTGCTCGCAGCCCATGGGATTCCTTGGTATTACACAGGCCACTGAACTGCCTGACTTTGGATGTAATTCTATGAAAGAGAGTATAGCTTCATGGAAAATAACAATTCACTCCGTATTTACACATCAGCAGGAACACAAAGATGATGATAGTCCTTGGGAACTGTGTGACTGGTTAGCTGCTCTCCCATTTTAAAAAGGGACATCTGATTTTACCCAAGCTGCTCTCATTGTAAGACACCACAGGATGGTGTAATGGCCTGAGTTAAATCAACTGAAGAGCAATCTGTCACCAAATTCCTGTTCCCCCAGAAGTGCTCAAGGGTGCAACCAAATCACCTTAACCTGAAAACTGGGAGGTCTTCAGTCTCCCAATAAATCGTATTTTCCACTCCTTTAATA
The DNA here is from genome assembly GCF_028551555.1 of Melozone crissalis. Classification (NCBI taxonomy): domain Eukaryota; kingdom Metazoa; phylum Chordata; class Aves; order Passeriformes; family Passerellidae; genus Melozone; species Melozone crissalis. The sequence continues at coordinate 46,183,342 of NW_026535784.1, read as the reverse complement.
GATATTTTATATCTTGTATCCTCCACTAGTACATTGAAATAATCATAAGGCAACATAGTCTTCAAAGAAAAGAAGTTGATAACGATTTTTAAACCCAAAAGATTGAATTGTATAATTCTCATGATCTTGGAGGGTCATTTAATACAGACAGTGGTATTTCCCTAGAGCCAAATGCTGGAATGTATAGAAAGGTAATTCCCAATAAAACAGCAAAATGGTCGTCCATTATTTATAGATAAGCCTGTATGGAACCTTTTATTAATTCATGAGCCTATTTAAGAGTAGAAAGCCAGAATTTAATTTTTTTAAAATTCATTTTTGGTCGAGAGTACCTTGCTGGACTTATCTTAACGCTTTCTTTGAACACACACACCACACCACAGAGGAATTCATTAGACAATGGCAATTAGATCTCTAATCATTTGGCACTGCTGGAATTGCTGCACTCTATTTAAATGCCAGACATGGTACCTTAGTGATTGGCTCATCCTGTCGCCACATTTCCATCGGCTACCGAGCCTGAGAAATGACAGTCGCATTAGATGTCATGTAGAGCATCTGACCTTGCTCTCCCAGCACTTGATCTTTGCACTTCAGGCGGACATTTATCATTGTCCTGCAGAGACAGGACTCAGGTGGTTCAGATTCACCACTGGTTTTCATGTTGTAAAGGCATTATAACATTCCCTTAACTTCATCCTTCAGTCACAGGAGGAACAGAAATACAATTTTGTTGCTGGCCGGCCAGGTAAATTTACTTAGAGGAGGGAGAGAGAAGCAGGTTCCTGTGGGTCAAAAGAGTGGAAACCAGAGGTGTTGAGTCTTGGAGGACATACTCTTCAACTCAAACAAATTCCCAGTGCTTGTAACTGCTTTGCTGGTAGAGTCAAAGACTTTTATTAATCAATATTCACTGCTTTGTTCTTTTTATGACACAGGGAATGCAGAGGTCAGAGATTTTCAAGTGGCATAAGCATAGCAGATAACAGCAGCCATCGCTGCCACACAATGGTCCCTCAGCTTCAAAAGAATCAGAAAATCCCATCTGTAACTGGTAAACTTTGCATTGCAGCTCTTTGCAATCACAGCAGTTATGTTCAATATGGAGTTATCCTCTCAGATATGCACATGGGGATTCAGGAGGACTTTGGGCTCTGTGAAGAATTTGAGTCCCTGTGTGATTCCCTGAAAGGATCCAATAGAAAGTTCCTTTTTTATGCTTCTGAGGAAGCTGGTTAGGACTCTCTCAGAGTGTCCTAACCAGTTTGCAGTGTTTCAGTTTGCAGGTTTCTCTGTGTAGCAGAGATGGGTTAAGGGTCTGAACGTTGCAGTTAATGTCCATCACTGTGGATAAGCTGACTGGCTGTCTAAAATGGCAGGGTAAGTTTGCAGCTAATTTCAGACTGCAAGTTTGAGGTCTGTCTCTTAACTCTTGAAGGGATAAATTGACAACTGAAATACCTTTTAAAAATAAGGTCTGCAGGATTGTGTTGATTTCTGTTAGGCATGTGACTTTTTTAGAGGGACTCATACAGTGATTGTCCTTCAATCCTTGCTACTCCCAACTGATTACTTTCACAAGGAAAATGGCATTTACAAATATTATCTTGTCTAATTACCCACTCCTATTTTAATGTTTTCCTGATCCCAGTTTTTAACCCATCCATTACCTCATTTTGCCTCAGTAGTTAAGCAAATTTTGCTGTGATTACAGAAAAATGTAGAACGAGATAAAAGAATGCCGAGTTGCTGGGAACATACTGCATAAATCAGACTATACAGAGTTTGTTTCTAACACTTATTTGCACCCATCTTTCATTCTAAAAAAATACTTATGTACTGATTGATAAAGTTACTGTTCAGGAATATGGTGGAGTTTACTGGAAAATCCTAAGTCATTATTTTTACATTTCACTTAACAATTTGGGGAGACATATGAGGCTTTTCCCACTGAATTCAGTCTCTCCACCTCCCACACTGGTGGCACTTCACCACCACAGTGTTGGTTAAAACCAAGCTGCAGCTCCTTTATTGCTGCTACCAAGTTACAAGAAGTATGAAGCTTTTTTCCTATACTGAGCTGAATAAATGAAGGGTTGGGAAAAACCAACCCACAACTGAGCTATGAAGTGCACAGATTTGACCTAGGAGTTGTTAGGAAACCCTATTTGATGCTAGACTTTCCTAACCACAACATTTCTTGCCTCCGTGGACACGTTGATGGGATGATTGGCTGCAGCATGAGTAATGCACCCAGTGCCAAAGGTGTGGATGAGAGTCAAGGTCAGTGATGTGACTGTGGTGTCCAAGGAAAGGGGACTTTTGTGTTTCACTCTTCCTGTGGATGGAAGGAGCACCATGTTCTGTTGAAAACCCTCCTTCTTGTACCAATTCTGACTAGATATATTTTCTCCCTTAAAAACTTTACATTTCTGTAACTTTAAATTATACATGAAATACCCTGGTGCGTCTGATCATGTGGCTTTCATTTATACAATATTATTTTAGCAACACAATGGTAGAGTAAGCCTAGAATTCTACATGAAAGGGTCAAACCATCTGTCTTTTTTGCTGCAGCTTTCATAATGATACAACTTAAACCAGAAAAACAATCCGTAAATTCTAGTGCAATGAAAGAATATTGGTCTCTTATTGCGCTTTGTGTGGACAAAGTCTTGCTGGGTCTGAGTACCTTAAGGAACGGCTGAAATTCATAGCTTTGTGGTTTCTTTCCTTAATTGCTGCTTTCCTGGATAGCAGGTGTTTTAAGAGGACACAGAAATGAATCTATTTGCAGCAAGTTTATTAGCTGTGCTAATGCAATTCTTAATGCCTGAGGACTTTGCATGGCTGCAGTCGAATTAGAGGACCCTGCTCCTTCCCTGTACCTGTGTCTGAGACCAAACGTAGCTGCTGCTCAGTAGCCGGGCCTCCTGCGGGGGATCTTGACATCAAAGAGACAAACTAGCTAAGTCATAATTAGCCCCAAGCTTGTTTGGTGTAAATTGTAAACAATATATCAAGTTGACTAATTGTAATGAGCCTAAGTAGCAGACACTGAACCTCGGGGATTGGCGCGCTGTGCCGCCGCATTAGCCGGCGCTGCGGCCCTGGTGAGGGGAGCGGGGTGTGGTCGGAGTGCGGGGATCCCGGCCCTGGAACCAGGGCACACCCATCCATCCATCCATCCATCCATCCATCCATCCATCCATCCATCACTGCCACCGCGGGCTGGATCAGGTGCCCTGGCTTCTCTGGGTGCGTGCACGCCGAGCCGCTCGGCCTGGGATTTCTCACATTAATCTCTGCAGTTTGGGACAATCCAGAGAGGGGAAAAGGGTGAAAGCCACCAGAAGGATTGTCAGGAAAGTCACAGGCTCTGTGTTCACCAGTTTTGGTGATGCAAGCTGTCTTTGAAACACATAACAGAGCCCCTTCTCTCCTATTCTGTTTCAAAATGTTTAACACTTAAATACCGAAGCAGCCAATCTGTGTGAGTCTCACTAAATATTTATTATTTACTGTGAAAAATTTCCCTGTCATCATACAAAAGCTCTAAGCTGCATAGGAAAGACTCAATAAATTTTAACAAGAAACAAAACTCCTTGGACTGGTAATTTTGCCTGACACAGATTCTCTGTGCTCCTCATCACTGATGCTTTTCAAAGCTGCAGGTTCAAAGGCTGTGATAGGCAGAATGTGAGAAATGCCACACTGTTTATGCACGTCTGCTCTATCAGACATGCACATCACACTATCAGCACAATACAGGAATAGATCAAACATTCCTAATTTTTATTAGCTCATAGAAATGTAGGAAAAACCACAAATATCTTTGGTAATGTGTAGTGACATAAAGGAAGAAAAATGAAAGTCCTTGCAAATCAGCAAGCTATTAGAGGATAAGAAAAAAAAAGTCCTTATGGGTTTTGGTGAATCCTTAGTGAGTTTTTAAGAGTCCACCCTTTTTAGAAAGATACTTTTCTCTATTTATCCTCACCAAGAAAATTTTTTCCTGTTCCTCAGTGAAATTTACACTAGTAAGTATATTAGGAATGAAAAAGGAAAATATATATGGGAATGAGGCGTGTATGAACATTTGATACACAACTACAGTGTGTGGAAGCAATTTAAGAGAACTGCAAAAAATGGTTCACATTTTAACTGACATACACACTGGGGCATAAACTGTCTGTTCAAAAGAATTAAGGAAGGGTTCTGTCATCACTCAGTCTCAGCTCTGCCCTCTTACTTCATTGGAAAGTGCAAACATTTTTGGCTTCCAGGAGCAGTGGGAATAGCTTTTTCTGCCATCCACGCAGGCACAATCCTGAATAGGTTGTCTTAAAATGAAATTTTAAGCAGACTTTCTCCCAAGGCCAGAAAGAAGCACCCATGGAATACTTTCTTAGTCTCAAAGAAAAAAATAGAGATGCTGTGCTCAGTCTCAAAAGGACTCATCATGAAAAGGAAAGACTTTCTTTCCTTTCCCTTTAAAGTACATTTAGTGCAAGATCAAGGAGGTTGGTGGTTGCAGCCAGCTGCCTGGGGAACAGTACATGTGAGAATCTTAATTTGCCAGTGGTTACTCTCTTGAGGGACAGTGGTGTTTGTATTTGGCAAGATGGGTTTTGTAAATTATTTGTTGTATTTGTGGTATCTGTTCAAACTGCATAAAGCAGAATTTCAACTGTATTAAATTATCCTTAGCCTGCAATATTTGTAAATATTGTAAATAACTTTCACCTCCACATTGTAAATAGCTTTCACTTTCGACCCTTCATTAATCTGATGGTGTTAGCTATCCATAACTCATTTAGGTGTTCCTGGATTTCTCATGGATTCTTTTAATTCAAACACTGCAGCTAAAAGTTCCTCACATCACAGTGGCAAGCTTGGGGCTTTGGTATTTGATGAGACAGAGGGAGCTGCACCTCCCATAAGCTCTGGAATGACTGGCTTGTGAGGTGAGCAGAGTTTGCAGGCCAGCTTGCAAATACCAGGAAAACAAAACAGAATCATTGTGTCTCCAGCTGATACTGTCTGTGTCCCTCAGTCTGTGAAATAAAAAACAAGTTTCTCCCAACTGAGGCTCACTGTCCCCTGGAATCTGAAACCCAACTATGCCAACTTGGCTGGTTTATTTTAGAGCAATGGGAAGAACAGTGAGTCTTTGTCATAATGACAAAGGTAGAATATTTGCTTGTCACTAAATCCTGCCCAAGAAGAGAGCTCCACAGACGTCACGCTGTACGTTCCAGTTTGTGATAACAATAACATCCCAGCACCCCAGGAGAGCCATTCCCAATTTGAAAGGGACATATGATATTAAACAGGGACACACCTAGCACCAGGTCAGGGGTGTTGTTAGCTCAGGGCATCTCTGGCATCATCCCAAGCTTAACATGGTTCTGACACTCAATAATATATATTATACTGATTTGCAGGAACATGTTGTAGAATTATCTACACCTACCTTTGCTGGGCCACAGGATGATAACTAACCTTATCACCTGTGCTGAGCTGATGAATGATCAGCAGGGCTCTGCTGGGCACACACAAGTTGGTGCCCTTTGGAATCAGCGTTTAATACCTGTGATACAGAGCCTGCTGTTTGACAACAGGGTGTGCTCCCCTGAGGCCAGCCCGTGCAAGAGATGAGTAAAGCAATTAAGAAGATTGTTATTCCAAAGGGCCATATCAGCTTACCCTTTTTATTATATTGCTTCCCCCTGGAGAGCTATCACAGGGATCCAGAAAATGGAGCAATAAAAAGCCACACCTTCATTAAGCCCACATGGCCTCACTTTGTAACAGCATCTTTTTTACTTAGTACCTAACTAGTACCTTTAGTTACCCCGGAAAGGGAGGCAGGTGGTTTCCCTATGGTCAATGCAGAAAGTTCAAGGAAAAACTTTTCATTTTGGCCAACTGCTACTTTAATCATATCCAGATGAAATTTCCTTATAGAGTTTGCATCTAAAATACAGTAAGATAGCTGGGGCATGGGTACGTGCATGTTTTTTGTAACAGGTTTGGAGGAACTAGCATTTGAAGCAAAAAAAGTGTTAATTTGTGGCCCATTAACCACACAATCTGAAATCTGTATTTTGCATAACATGATTTTATCCTGTGGCACAGCTACAGTGCCTTGGCTCTTGTTACCTGTTTTTGATTCAAAAGGCTCTTCCTGTTAGTTTGGGGCTTTTAATCATGCATTGGTAATGTTATTTAGTGACACAGCTCTTCCACTAAATCTTGAGATGATCAGTCTTCCTCTGGTTTAAATGGCTTAACTGATGATGTGACTATTTTAAATTCTGTTACAGTCCTTTGGAAGTGGTCACTGTGGGTACATCTCATTTGCTTTTACCTCTTGGGGGCTCACATTTTTCAGTTTCAGTACTTATGGTATTTTATCTAAAACATTTTGTGCCTCTTGTGAAAATGCAGGGACTGAAGCTGATATACTGGAACTGAATACTGATGCAGACATACACAGATTCTAGAGTTTAAAAATATGTACACTGATGTTCATTTCAGTCTCAGACCCACACAAGACTTTGAAGTGAAAAGCTATGATAATAAAACAATAAGTGAAGCAATTCTAAGAGTCAACTGAAGATAAGTAAACCATGTGCACTATTTCTTGCAATCACAGGAAACTGAATGTGCATCAAACCTAAGTTTAGGTTATCATGTTATGGCAGAATGAATCCCACTTTCCATACTTAGTTTAAATGTTTTCACAGCTGTATTCTTTAAACATCCCTTAAAGTTTGTATTTATTTGGGAAATACATATGTACAGCCCTGCAGTGGGATCAACTGTGGAATCAGAAAGAAGAGGCAGGATGGCAGCATCATTGCTTCCCTACATGCACAAAGGAAGTTTAACTCTGTGATAATTTTTGCATTAATGCTTAGAGGAGGGGGAAGAAAAAAAAGGTACCTGTCATTTCTCTCTTGGTCCACTACTAATTTTTAGAAAAACCTGATTATGATAGCTTTCTTGCTTCCTATTATTAACTGCTGTAGGATTCTCAGACAAAATTCAAACTGAAATGTCAATATTTGAATTTCTGTCTCTGTGTTGAGCACAACGTTTTGTCACAACTTGCTTTTCTGCTCTCTCTCACAGTAATTTTGTTCTTTTTGTGGTTGGCTGTTTGCCTGGTCTTGGTGGTATATCCTTCAATTTAAAATGACAGTTAAGCCTCTCAGTGTGTATTATCTTCAGTAGACGTTATTGCAGGGAAGAAAAGTTTTTATGACAAATTTATCCTCACATATATTGTTGTGACAACTGGGTGTCAATCAGTGATCATCAGGCAGGCAAGAGTGGTGCTTTGGCCATGAGTGATATGATCTATCCAAGCAGAGAGAATAGTGTTTTTCTGATAGTCTCATGATTATGCTATTTCCTCTTGGCATCCCTGTGGTGTGAGAGGTGCTGCTCAGACCTTGCTGGCTGTTGGTGAACCCTCCTGTTGTCATCAATTCCTTGGAAAGACTCTTGTTCCTCTCAACATCTGGGATATCTGCTCCTAAAGCAGTTCCTGCAGTTTCAGTGGGGAAACAACTTTTTATCATTTGGGTTCATCTAAAAACATACAGACTAGAAGGAGCTATCACATTTAGGTGTCCCAGTTTGTAGATCTGCTACGTGGTTGGGTAAAGAAATGTTTTGTTAGTAGTAATTTACTCTGAACCCACCTTTTACTTATTTCAGGGGAAAATGCTAATAGAAATGTTTCTTTAAGGGATAGTGACTGTTATATTTCCAAGTGTTCATAAAACACATAGATGAAGGAAAACACAATATCTGCTTGGACTGAGATTAAATTTGCAACGATTCTTTTTTATCCCAGGTCTCAGTCAGATCAGAAAACTGAGCTGACTCCCCTTACACTCCCCAAGCTCTCAGTGAAGCCCTGATGCAGAACAGAGGCTGGAAGTTTGTGGCCAGTTTTGGGGGCATTAAAATTTTAAACTGACTAGCTCAGCCCTTTATTTGCTGACCTCTTTCATGTGTCACCTACTAGTCAGGTATTTGCTACAGCTGTGTTTAAGAGAAAGATCTGGCACTCCTTTAAGTAGATTAAATTTGGTTGTCACTGTTTTGAACATAAAAAAGTTAATTTTCCAAATCAGGTGTCATTTCTTCCACTTGACTGTACAGTTAACAATCTGACACAGCAAGGGGTAAAACTTGGTTTTCATCACTTGCCTTGTATTGTTTCATATCTTAACATGTAGCTCATTATTAGGCCTTAATTAGAGCAGACATCACTTTCTGGTGTCAGCAGGCTTGGGGCGACTATTCTCCTAAGCCCTTTTTTTCTGACATTATCATATCAGTGATACAATCTGTAAAGCAAAGCTTTTGAAGCAGCAGTGAGAGGGATCAGTTGTTTTTGGTGAGGAGAGGTTGAAGGAAAATCATAAGTAAAACAGAAAAATAGAACTGGATTGCTAGTCCTATAGATGTAAACATACATCAGAGTCTGAATGAGGGTTCATAAAACAGGACCAAAGACAGGATTAAAATGTAGGTGAATCTCAACACAAACTCTGTACACAGGGCTGGACAATCACCAAGAGCACCTGGGCAATGAGCAAAGAGGAACTGAGAATTCATGCAAGCTGAATTCATTGCTCTGTTCATCCTTGAATGCACCCAGAAGTCTTGGGCAGGTTTTCCATTTTTATGTGACATCTCTTGGATGGAAGCACGTGCTCTGCAGCACACATCCAAGGAGAGCCCAAGATGCCCAACCTTCATGTGTGTGTTAAAATGGGTAAGAGCTGGAACTGCTGCACACAAGCTGGGTCCTCAGCCTGTGCATGTGTAAAAGTCACTGATGTGAAATTTGCATTCAGAGAAAGTGGGGCAGCCTGTAGAGACTAGACATGGGGCCAGAGTCTCTGCAACCCACCTGGAGAATATCTCCAGGTGAAGAAAGCAAGTGTGTCTGGGAAACACGGGCAGTCCTGCTCTTGCTACTGTTTGGGCAAGAATTTCTGTGATCCCCTAGTGACAGATTGTGCCTGAAGAGAGGCTGTTTTTTCAACTAAAATTAAATGTCCAGTTCTACTGTTAGATTGTAGCTGGTGTGCTGCAGCTTCAGGGACTGAGGCTGATGATACTGATGGCCTGGATCAAACTATAGAGCTTGATTCTTTAGCTGGAATGCAGACTACAGTGGCTCTAACAAGCTTTTGGGATTTTTTTCCCCCTATACAGAATGGATTTTATGATGTAAAACTAAAAGTTTGTAGTGTTTGCTGCATGCTTAACAGACATCTAACTCTTTAATGTTAAATTGCCTAAACCAAATAACATAAGGCTGGGTGCTTGCTCTGTCCTGAGCAAAGCAAAGAAAGGGCAAGAGAGATTATCTCATTTTTCTTTCACATGAGCAAATTGTAATTATGAGAAGCATTCTGGCAGCAGGATCATGAGTAGCATATACGACACTATAACAACCCAGAAAAATAAATAAAGGTGGCTGACATCCTGTTTCCTTTATGATGTACTATGTCATAGGACAGAGTGGCATTTTTTTAGTTTTCATTTCAATCATTTAATGAGATACAAGTTGTAAGAATGTGACATGCAGAGGAAGTCACCTCTTATCAAGGGTTTGTTATTTGTTTTTTGGCTTGCATGTGGAAATGGTGAAACATGTTCACTCACTCACCAGTATTCCTTACTCCTTTATGGATATGTGTGTGAGACAAGACACACCTTACTAGGGATGCTTTCAAATTTGTGGCTCTGATGCTCTGAGAAAGTATTAACAGTAGGCTTTGGTTTACTATGCAGGACAAACAAAGATAAACATTATTGAACTACAAAAAAAGTAAGAGAAAATATTAAATCACCAGAGATCCGGTAATTTTCTGATCACAGGAACTCTTCAAAGAAATATAAAGTAAGGGAAAGATTTTCTGTCAAATGTGCTTAACTGTACAGGCACCAGCTTTTCCTGTAGCCCATTTACCTGCTGTGAAGCCTTTAACTTCAAATTAACAGCAAAAAAATACCCTTCTTTACTTTTTCTTTCCCAATTAAAATTTAAAAAAGCAAATGTTTTCCAAGGACTGTGTTTTAAAATACCTGCTTCAAATCAATACTCAAAAATATTTAGACAGTTTAAACTTTTTCACTACTAGCTTTTACTGCAGATTAAGGAAAGTTCCTGCACTAGTAAATATTAATTAATAAAAGTCACATTTTCACAGCTTTGCCAAAAACACACAAAAAGAATTAGTGAATTTTATGAAATGAGAATTCAAATAATTTGTGCATTTAACTTCTCTAGCTTGATTCTAAACTCTCTTTGCTAAATATATGTTAGGTCATGTTTCCCAAATGTATTCAGCCATGTGATATGTAGTACCAGCTCATTCATATCAGATGAAGTGTGACTGGAAATAAAGCTGGATCTTTTTAAGAAGACACAGTCCTTTGCTCCATATTTCCAAACCAAAACAGCCAAGTTCATTGTATTTTTGCTACATTTCATTACTGCTCTTCTTCCTTCTAAGTGAAGACTAATGTAAAGACAATCACTAAAGAAGCAGCAATCATAATACCCTATACTAACTAAATTCAGACTTATGGCTACCCACAGGAGAAATACATGACAGATCCATTGTTCTGTATTAGCAGGATATTGTCCCAGTATATGAACACATGCAAACTTTGAAGGCTTTGAATATTTAAGGCAAGACACTAGTGGCTCATCCCAGTGGGAACCACAGAAAAGGGGAACCTGATTAAATTTAATGTCATTGTCACTTTTTTTTCCATTGCTAAGAATTATATAGGTAGCCATAGCTACCACACTGTTCAGACACCATGACCACAATATTCTCCCTCAGAGGTTGGCGTCAAGGGCTGAATTATTCACTCCAAGAATGTGATTCATTGCTAGATGTGATTCTCTCCCATTAAAAGATTTGTCAGTACATAAAATACATGTACATATTCTAGCAGCTTATTTTAAAAATCGCTGTTATGCCCTTGCTAACCTCAAAAGGCACCAGTTTTTTATTGGTATAACTTAAGTTTGGAGTACATCTGTCCCATTGAGAAAGCTCTGAAGTAACTGAGCAGCTTTTTACTGTTTACTGTACAACAAATTATGAAGTCGAAAACTAAGGCAGGAATAAGTAAGAGGCTACTTACAGAAAATGCAATTAAAATAAGGATGTTTTAAAGCCAGTTTCTTAGAAAGGTTTGCCTGCCTGAACTATCCTCTTATCTATTGTTTATTCTGTCACAAGAAACCTCAAATAAATATTCTGCTTAACTGAGGAAAGCACATAACTCTGTTTCTCCACTGCTGTTTCTGTTGCTAAACTCCCAACTTCCCTGGACTTGCTTCACAGTGCTATTCCTAAGTTGGACAGACTAATTAGACTCATTTCCATCCCAAATAACTTCTGTGAGCATGCCTCATTTACCACTCACTGAGTTACATGAATAAAGAAATGTCTCTATCTGCGAGGATCTGCGCAGTGTAAAATGGCTGGTTCCCCTAATGTGGGTAGGCAATAACATTTTCTCCTGTATGTGATGCTAGCAGCCCTTTTCATCCTTTTTCTTTTATGCCTACAAGGAAGATTGAGTTCTAAAATAAATGCCCAGCTCATGGTGCTCACAGAGTTTAACGCCACAGTAATCCTTCCACAGATGTTGATTACACTGACTGAAACCCAAAGTTTTGGGGAATTTAGGGATGGCAGTGCTAAGCAGGAGAGGGCAGGACCATTAACATTTATGCAACTTGATCTCAGTGGGGAAGATGATGACAGGCAAAGTGGCAGAGTGCCCTATTCTACTCCCCTAACTGTTTCCAGCAAGTAGAGTAGGGCAGGATTATTGGGAGGAGCTGGTAGGTGAGCAGTGAACTGCTTCACTCTGTGGTTTTCTCAAACCCCTGGGTCTCTGCTCAGAGTCTGCAGAAGCTGTACAGGATGCTCACTGCAGATCCTGCCACACAGCTACACAGGGCCCACAGAGACAAAATCTGAGAGCAGAGAAAATAAACATGAATTCTGAATGCTTATAAACCAGTCCATTTACCAAAGCTGATTTTAATGAATGGATCAAAAAGTTTCTCTTTTTTGTTTTTATTTTTATGAAACTCTATTAGTTGCAGAGATGTGAGTATGTTATACATTTAATATCATTTTCCAATGTGAATTTTTAGAAATTAATTGGTCTGTTATGTTTTCCAGAAAGATTTCATATCCATTATCCTATTTTGGATTCAAGAAAGGGATTTCTGAATAATATAGCTAGTCATTTTTGAGTAGTAAATATTCTAAGCTAACAATAGGTAATTTAATTAATGTAGCTTCTAACTTGCCAGAGGTCTTACTTAAATTAGGTATTCTCTCCTGCAATCAACTCTTTAAAACTAAGGTGCCTACTCACAGCAGACTACTGATCTGAACTAAGATAGCAGCAGCTGTGTGGTCAGCAGGAGTAGAGAAGGAATCATCCCCCTGTACTCAGCACTGCTGAGGCTGCACCTCAAATCCTGTGTTCAGTTCTGGGCCCCTCACTACAAGAAAGTGCTGGAGTATGACCAGAGAAGGGCAGTGGAGCTGGGGAAGGGTCTGGAGCACAAGTCCTGTGAGGAGGGGCTGAGGGAGCTGGGGGTGTGCAGCTGGAGAAAAGGAGGCTCAGGGGAGACCTCATCACTCTCTACAGCTGCCTGAGAGGAGGCTGCAGCCAGGTGGGGGTTGGTCTCTTGACCCAAGTAATAAGCAATAGGACAAGAGGAAATGGCCTCAAGTTGTACCAGGGGAGGATTAGAGTGGATATTAGGAAAAAAAAAAAAAAAAAAAACCACAAAAACAGATCTGCAAAGAACAGCAATGGGCTACCTATATAATAGAAAGTGTTGGAGTCACCATTCCTGGAGCTGTTTAAAAGACATGCAGATGTAGCACCTGTGGGCATAGTTTAGAGGTGGATATGGCAGTGCTGGGTTAATGGTTGGACTCAACAATCTTAGAAGTCTTTTCCAACCTGAATGCCTCGGTGATTCTAAAGATGAATTAGAGTTTACTAAGACCATTCCATTTAGTAAGACCATAAGCACCACACACCTGTGCTATTTTCAGAAACTGGAACCAGGTGGGGGCTTCCAATAGCCCTGCCATTTTTTTAGAGGAACCCAAATCCCAATAGAAAAGCTTGGATTTGTGCCAGCATGTGGGGGCAGCACTGCCAGCAGCTGTTGGCCTCCTGGAGGAGTGTGCAGTCTTGCTGCCACTCTGGCTGGTCCATCATGAGTGATGGAGCATGCCCTGCCCCAGGTACTGATGGAGAGCTACTGGCCCACCATCCCCCTCTCCCCCCATACAGAGGGATGCTTGCACTCTGGAAGCCTCCCTCAGCTACAGAAGCAAGATAATCAGAAAGCAAATATTGCCCCAATGTAGTTTTAAGTCAATATTTTGAGCTGCTGCCTGGCCTATTTGATGACAACCAGAGGTTGGAGGTCACCTACCTGTTGATGATGGCAGCAGGAGCACAGGAGGCAGCCAGCATTCTTCCTTGCCACTGTTCAGCTAGGTTTGTTTGCAGATGGAGTATGTCAGTCACAGAACTCACCCCATTCTCTTCACTGGGAGCTTTCTGCTTGTGCAAAAAGGAGGGACTCAGAAAACGCCCAGTTCTTTTCAGTGACAACTCCTATTTTTAGTCCTTCTGGGAATGAAGCCTTTTGCCTCTCTTGTAAATTTGTGAGGGATAACAGTGCTAAAACCAGAGGCAGTCTGAATGGGATCAGGATTTGGTGCTAAACATTAAAGCTTCTGCACTGCGCTGGAGAGAAGAGGACCGCGGAGGCCATGGGGATAAAGCGTGCGGAAAGCCGGAGCCAGCGCTCTGCTCCGCAAAGGAAGCCTGGCATCTAGTGGACACTAGCTGTTGCATCACTTCTGCCTTTTGGTTAGTAGGGCTCAAGGCTACCTGTACACTACCCAAAAACTCATCCTGACCCCAAGTTCATGTGCCTGACTGCAAGCTGTAGTCAGCTTTTGTCCTAATTGTGGTTAAAAAAATCACAGCTACTCTTAAATCTGGTCAGCTGCCACTTAGAAAGTTGAGCTCTACTATGAATACCTCCTTCATGGAACTTGCTTCTGTGATATAAATCCTATTTTCTGCGGGTTTTTTCTGCCACAACGAATATAAACATGTGAAAAAAACCAATATTAGAAGATATGTGAGGGAATTGTGCTAAATACCTGCTCAGAAGGAGAGATGCAAGACACAATATCCTTAAAAGTACCTACATGAAGGACTTGCATTATCATTTAGTCTTAAACCTTTAATATCTTAAATCTTAAATATTTTTATTAGTTCCACCACCATGCAACCCCCTCAAACTTCTTTCCTTACATTCTGAAGGTAATTTGAATGCATATTACTCTCCTTGACTACCGAGTCAACATTTAAATGCATTACCTTTTTCTTCATTTTTCTGTTCTTATTCAGAGTTCATACTAGGCCAAGGGATGAGTATGTGTCATCCTGTGTCATCATGCTTTGAACAAATTTGTTCCTTTCACTTAAGGCAGTATTTTTCTGTACTTATGCTAAGTTGTGTCTTACTATGCAATCAGCTGTATTAGAATAATAAGCTTAGCTTTAAAATAAGGGAGCATGCAACACTAACCTAAGGAGAGAACACGATCTGTATAGCAACTATTTTACATTTGTTAATTAAAATTGTATTACATTATGGTGTTCACAGTATTTTTTTAAGAAACTTAAAATTAATAGTTTCCTTATAAATAATTCAGTAGGACAATTGATGGACCTAAATCTCTGAAAAAGCCTTAGTAAGCTAAAAAAGCTGCATCTTTCAAGTAGATTTTGAGCACTTCATAAATGCTGGTGGCAGCTCTCTCCCCCTGGTGGCCAGGAGAATGAGCTTGCTTTCGTTCCTAAATCAGCAACATCCCTGTTACTGCTCTCTCTCCTTATGAGCCTGAAGAGGAGATTTCTGCCCAAAATGAAAATCGGTAGTGGGCGATTATTTAGCACAGAAATAATTCTTTGTTATTGATAGAAGTGGCGAGAGAACTTTTCAGAGTGGTACTCAAGATATCATTGGAGCAGTAATTGAACTTGTGACATGCAGATGATGGAGTTGCCTTTCTCTCATAAAAACTTCTGTCAAAATTAGATTGTTTAACCAAATATTCCCAGAAAAGAGAGAGGCCTAAGAATAAGCATTTTATTATTTTTGGTCTTTTTAAAGGAGAGAACGTAATTTAAAATAATTTGTTTGTAAAGCTCAGGCAGAAGGGGTAAAAGTGTTAATGACTTCACAAGTATTTGAAAACTGAGCTGTCAGCATACCCGAAAGTTAGAAAAAAAGGCACCACAGTACTTGTTAGGGAATACTTAGTAAATAGCTCATGCTATGCAGGCAATATATATTGTGTTTATTTGTTCTTTATGTGCCATGCCAGTTAAAAGGCACATTTGTTTCCATCCCAAAAGGTTTATTCAGTTTTAATTGAAAATGTCAACAATGTCTTAAAATGTGAAGCAAGTCTTCAGGAGCCCTCATTAACCATTCCCCTTGCCCTGCCCTTCAAAAAGCAGCAAATATAATCAGTTATAAATTGAAAAAACTCAAGAGATTAATTTTGTGTGATGCCAAGCTCCCCTTGTGCTGGCTCTCACGGTGAAATAAGGGACCTTTAAGAACATGTTGTATGGGAAAAAACCAGGGACAATGTGGCATTTATATGGGGTCATTTCCATTGGTTGATAGCTGCTTTATGGACTGCTTATCAGCTGGATTTCCCCACCTCTGCGGCTGGAGATGCATTGGCTGGGTGATCTCTGTGATCTGCTCTTGGCTCTGCTGGGATTGCAGGAGGAGAAGGAAAGTTGCCCATTTCCAGGCTGGCCATGGTTGTCTGTCTGTCTTTTTGATGTTCATCACAAAGTGAGGTTGGCAGCAGGATACAAGAACCCCTGCCAGCCCCAGCCCTTGGCAGATCAGTGGATCCTGAGCTCAGCAACAGCTGCAGTCACTGCCAGAGGCTGGGAAGTCTGTCTGTGCAGTCATGGCCTGTCTTGTCTTTCATCCTTGAGCTACAGAGGGGAAGAGACCATGGGGGCAGAAGCAGCAAGTAGCTAGAGGCAGTAGCATCTATCCTAGAACCTGTAGGTTGGTTCATCACAGCTTGAAATCCAGTCCTTCATTCAGCCTTTGCCTCTTCCCTCTTCTTGCGCTTACCTTAAAATAAGGAGTTGGGAATCTGGGGGGTTATTACATCCCTTATAGTCTCATTACAACCTATATTGTAAATATACTCAAATACTGTTTTTTCTCATTTGACATACGTACTTATTAACCAAAGAAAACTGAAATGTGTTAAAATCAACTGCATGGGCTTGTTCAAGTGATATTTCTGTCTCATATGGTAAAAATTAATTAAAAGGGTTAACTAAGGAAAGCTTCCATGAAGTCTGCATGACTTTCTGAGTTGTCCCAAGCTGTTCTTGTTATAACTGGGTGCAAGAAAACAGATTAGGGAGCTGGGAAAAGCACACTAAGGAAACAGAGGTAGAGAGAGCAATAATGATTTTTAAAATGTAGTTGGAAGAGGCAGCAGGAGATCATCCAGTTCTTTCTCTGCCTGAAGGCAGGATCAACTATAACTGTGTCAGCCTTGACAGATGTTTGCCTAACTGGTTCTTGGAAGTTTCTAATGATGACGAATTCACAATCTCACCAGATGTTATACTCTAGTGTTTAATTATGTCTACGGTTTGAAAGAATTTCTTAAGCCTCATGCCATCTCTGCATGTTCTGTTTCTCATGAAAATAGGGGACAGATGTTTGTCTACCTCTTGCAGTGTTTCTATGTGCACTTGCAGACATGGTTCCTTGGTATTCTCTGCTTTATATTCAGCACATCCCATTCATTAAACTTTTCCTTAAAGGCCATGATCTCAAGAAATGAGAATAAATAGAGGTTGTTTCTGAACTATCTCCAATTCAGCCACAATGAAACAAGTGGTACATCCCAAACTGTATCCAAACTGGACACAAGGCTTGTGTCTTACTTGTGTCTTGTCTTACTGTGCATTGGGCATAACAGTCCTGCTCAAAGAAAGCAGCAGTCTTGGGGGTACAACAAAACATGGCATTTCCATTTTTCGTAGTGATGTGACCTATTATCACTCCCAGTTCTGCTTCACCAGAATGGTTATGTAGGTTGTTTTTTTCTTATCTGTTTTATCTGTATTTATGCCACTCTTTTTTTTTTCTTTTTGATCCTGTATGGAACAGTGATTTTTTTGCTGCTGAGTAACACGTAATTATTTTCTAACAATTTCTTGAATTTGGAAGATCCCTTTGAATTTTAATCTTAATTTCAGCCCAGCACTTCCAGCATGCTTACAGTCCTGCCTCAGTTTGGTGTCATCTGCAGTTTGCATCCTGTGATCTGTATTGTAAATACAAGAACTGGACAAAAGCCACAGGATCATGCCCCCATAAGACAAATTCTTCTATACTGACCACTCGCTATTGGGCCATTAATTGTTGGAGTTTGATCTGGATTGTGTTTCTATGGCTAATGGGAATGCCATAGGGTACCCCAAGTCATGGATGTCATAATGACACACTGCCAAAAGCCTTACTGAAGTCAACATAGAAAACATTTGCTGTTTTCTCCATATTCATGAGCCTTCCTGCTCTGCCTCAAAACAATTTGACATTGCACATTTTCCCAAATCCATGCTGGCTGTTGCTCCCTGGGTGTGTGTGGGGGGCAGGGATGTGGGTGTGCATTAAGTGATTATAGTTTCTTGGCATTTTATTGGCATAACAGTTCTCTCTCTTTAAAAGTATTTCAAGCTTGGTTGTGTCACAGCCCTGAAAATTATCTTTCACTTTACAGTAAATATAAAATCTCACTACAGAGATAGGACAGGAAATTGTCATCCTTTCCCCAAATGTGTGAAGCTTTTACTGTGTGCAAATAGTTAAATAGAGCCTAGTAACAGTAATCCTTTCTTGCAAAGCTTATAATAATATGACAGTGTTGAGTTAAATAGCAGTTAAAAAATGTCATGTAAATCCCAGTTTACCTGTGTGACCTTTCTAAGTCCCAAAGCTTTAAAGATAGCTTCTTAATGAGATTTTCAAGTTTGGAAACAAGAAGTTTAAACATTTCTCAAATATCAATATATGTTTTTAGGAATGAGGCTTATTTTCCTTGAAGGCAAAATAAAATGAAACAAAGTATATTTGTTCCCATTACAGAAACAGACATGAAGGAAGGAACTCTGATCCTAGGAGTGGAAGTGTACCTGTACCCAATCTTTTTCTGTGTGCATTTACAAAAACCATTACTCCAGCTTTTAAATATCAAGATTTGAAGTAACAAATTATAGTACTTTATAACGAAACCTGGAGAAAGTATAAAAACAGCTCAAAGGATGATCTGAGTTTTTTCTCTTAGAAAAATAACTGCTCTATGTCTTTTTAGGATCAGATGATATTTTTAACCAGCGCATGCATGGACTCTTTTAGCACTCTATTTGCAGGAAAATGAGGGTTTATAATTTAAAAGCATGAATTAAACAGAAGGTGGTGGTGGTATAAAATAACACATATATATATGTAATGAGTGTATACACCTTGCTCCAGTTCCTTTGAGATTCAGAACAGTACCTGACAAAACTCTGCTACTGCTTATGCACTAATAACATGCTAATGAAAAAATTCTATTTTCTTAAGGCCAAATTCTGTTCTTGAAAGATACTATTTCAGAAGTCCAGTTCAGCCCTTCTCTCTCAAAAGTATCTGGGGAAAAATAGCTGCATCAGATTTTTATAAATATAACTTGATTAAAAAAAACCAACCAAACAAACAAAACCCTGTAAAAATCTTTCGTGCAAATATGTATTTGCTCCTGTGTATTTATTTATGCAAGCCCCATGACATTGTTTTGGTGAATTATGGGGACAGTAATATGAATGCTGGGGCCAAAGAACTTGAATTTCCTGTTCATTTTTAGTCTGTCAGTTTCTGTACTTTGTGACATCAAAAATGCAACAGTATAGAAGAGTTACAGCAGTGTGGCCTGATAGAAGTAAGCAAAAACATAAGTATGGAAGCACACACTGGAAATGTATTTGTTTCAATTGATTCAGAAGAACTAAAATACCTTTTGTACTTTTGAGGTTATGCTTCTCTCAAAATGGTTCCTTCAAGCAAAAAAGAGATTTCTCTGTGATTTGCAAACAATATGGGAGGTCTCAGCCGCAGCTGACAAACCAAAATCCTTGATAATGATGCTTGTTTCCACAGTTCTGACACTTCTTTTATTCCAAAGGTCATATTCAGCATGTCAGGCAAACCTGGTTCTGATGAAGCTGCATTTTTTCAAATGTTTTTAACTCCTTATGTATTAAATAAACAGCAGCTACTGCTTTCCTTTATAGGATAATTTTCTGACTCAATACAGATTTGAAGTGCTCAGGATATTTAGGATGCCATTAAATCAGGGGTGTTGAGCAGATGGTGTCCATTAAATCGGGGTGTTGAGCAAATTGGGCAGCAAATGATGATCCACATGTTATCATGAATGGATTAAAGGATCTAAAGACAGCCTGCAGTCCTGTAGTGAACTCTGCATGGGTGATGTGCTGTGGGAGCAGAATGAAATGGGAAACTCCACTGGTGTCCCAGGCTTAGGCAGATTCATCCACAATTCAGTGGGTGCTTGTAAGTAATACTCACCTGAGAGTTAAAACAAAAACCTCAGCAGAAGCATTGTGGATGCGTGGTTTCTGATAAGTCACAGCCTTTTGAGAGCTAGCCAGACCTTTGATTATGGTTAGCTTGATTTCTGAGAGAGCATTTGCCCAAATGCATGAAATGGGTAGCAAGCAGAATGTCTGAGATTCTACACTCAAGTTTTTCTCTCTCTTGTTTCTTAATCAAATACATATAAACTCAAAAAAGAGCAACTAACTACTTTAGAGAAATAGAGAAAAATAAACTGAAGTATGTTTACTTTTTAACCAGTGAGACTATATGTATATACATATAAATACACACACAAACATACATATATACATACACACATACATATATATGTAAATAAATATATAAGTATATATCATAAACTCAATATTGAAATAACAGCACTGGAAATAAATTACCTCAAACAACCTCAGGTGAGCAAAAAGAAAAAATAGAAATGTTCTAGAGTGGTAGTAGAGTAGTAGAATGGTTCATGTTCCTAGCAAACATGAACCACAACAGACAGCTTTAAAGTATCTTCATACACACACGAAAAAATGGTACTGATATAAAGTAATATCAAGATAAAACCTGTTGTACTACAAAACCAGTCTTATTCTCTTATTCTTTCCCAAAGAGTCTTCTTTTTTATTGTTTGCTGAGTAGAAAAAATCCCTGTCTATGCAATGGACAGAAAAAAGGGAAAAAAAAAGCCTTGTCTAAGAGAGGAGAGACATTTTCCACCTGAGGCCTTACTCTGCCATCGCTGTGCAGCTCACACAACAAAATAATTTGGATATTTATTATTTAGGTATGGTGATGTTGCTACAGCAACATCATGTGCTACATTCAACTCTAGTTGCTTTTTGGTGGGAGCTGAATTAGTTTTAACATTTTAATAGGTTTTAAATTTTTTATTAGATTTTTTATTATTATTATTTAGAATCAGGTACAAATCCACCAGCATTTGACAACCAGTTTTGTTGCTCACAAAGCAGAAAAAATTTCCCCAATCCTCTACAATATTTGGGGGCAAACCCCAACAGAGGTGCTGTAAGGCTTTACCTGCCACAGACCCTGTTGATTTTACACCACAGTACAATTTCAGGGGTTCTCATGAGGTAGCTGAGGTAGACCTTCCCTTAATATAAAGCTGATGAAGTGACAGGGCACAAAAAGGGCATGAATCTAAGGAACAGTAGTTGAAACAGGAGAAACTTGTCAGGAACTGCTGTAGACATATTTTGTCTTGGCTGATTATTTACTACTGAACAACAATTTTACTGCCTTGACAGCTTGTAAAATGTAACACAGAATGGGACTCTTTGTATCTCATCAGATTTTAACTTCTATTATCAAACTCTTAAAACTGAATTTGCTTCTACTAAGAACAATGTAAATTCAATTTGCATCAATTTCAAAATAAGTAATTTTAAATTTATATTTTTGTTTTCTTTGGCTTCTTTCAGTGTTCAGGCCATTATTATATTTCACTGATCTATAAACCCTCATAAAGTTCTCTGAAGGCCTACATACCATCTGGTATGCTCCTCTATCACTGGCATAGCAACAAAACTGTGTCTTAAGTAAAAACAACTCAAATGTAACACTTCTAATGTTGCATGTAAAGCAAATCTGTATATAAATAGATTCTTTTCAAATTTCTGCTGCCATTCTTAAAGAAAAAATCTCACAAATTAGCCTTCAAAACAATAGCAGACAGCAATCTGTCAGTTCTCCAGTAAGCATGAGCTGTCTAACCAGTGTCATTAGCACCTCAAAAAAGACATTTTGCCTGCCTTGCTTGCCAGGAATTCACAATAGCTTGATAACAATATTAATACCTACCAATTACCCAGTCTTTCCAGGTTCAAAGCACTGTAAAAACTGAAGTAATCAGCTGCAGCATTTTCTAGGTTCATGCTAATTCCTGTAAACATGCTTTTAAAACTGGCATGTTCTGGAGTGTTCTGTTTAATTCTCTTCATTTTCGCTGTTTTCTTATCCTAAACTTGGCTTTTTCCCCCAAGTTCTGGAATTTGTGGGTTTTTTCTTACTACTTTGTCCCCAAGAGTAATGTTCCTGACTGTCTTGTTGAGGCACAAACATAGACTGACCTGAGTGTATGCTCCCCTTTACAGTTTCCCAAGTTTCACCTTTCTTTTCTCAACTTTTCCAACGTTACTGGTTCAGCTTTGCAGCCTCACAGCCCACTTTTCTCTGCATATTTAACAACATTGTTTGGCTGTGTCCTCTAAGTCAGTCAAACACCTTGGCTCAGCATCTATCACATGCACAGTTTGACAACCTTTCCTCGTGGAAAAAGGGGTCAAAGTCTTGTCAGAGTCCTTAACCTTTAGATGCTCAATGTGTTGTGGTAAGTCAGTGTGAGGCAAGCACACCAGAGGTGCTAACAGCAGTACTAATGCTTTGCAGAGAAGCTCATGAGCTTTGCCATGGTTATCAAATCCCAAGAAAGAGCCAAATTCTCTGAGCTAAAGTAAAAAGTGTCCTCATGGACCATACTTTTTTCCTCCTCTAACCCACACCCAGCTTTACTTCTGATGTACCTACAACCTTCTTTATTCTCATTTTTGGGGTAACTTGCCTTTTACGTGGGTGGAATTTCAAGTTGGTAGGAGTCTGAGCTTGTGTTGACAGGCAAAACTCTCTTCCATTTTCACACTGCCCTGCTCTGTGCATGAAAGCCCTTGATCTCTTGCCTTTTTATATGTCAACAGTGAGTCTAGCCCAGGCATTCCTTCTCCAGCACAATTTAGCCCTCCTCAGAGGATAACCTCAGGGGATAACCTCAGATGATCTCTGAACTGCACTGTTCAGACACCAGCCAGTCTGCAATTCCACCTGTGTCTTGGCATCCACCTCTGGGGGCGAAATCACTCTTCTGCTCCATTTACACTGCCAATTATTTGTATTTGGGATTAGCAGAAGGCAGTTTCCAACAAATTTAAACTCATCTATTATCCAAATTGTAGATTAATATTTGATGTAAAGGCAAGACATCGTCACTGAAGCTTGATTTCCTCCAAATCGTTTTGCTTCTCAGGTGTTTGACTACTGCAATTTAAAAGCCAAATAACTTAAAGGGTGAAGGAACATCCTGTGAGCCCAGAACTACAGAGCTGGCACAAAGGATGGGTAAGTGGCATCTTTTTCTGGTTTTCTGTTAGCCAGCCTAATCTCTCCAGAATGTCTTTGTTAGCTGCTGCACCTGGCTCGCCAGTATAATGCTTATTCATTTCTGCCAGGCTTTTAAGCACTTTATTTCATGGCTGGCTGGTATGTTAAAGAGGTAAAGGTAGTTTCAGTACCTCTTTGCCATTTTAGGTCACCATTTCAGCCCTGGCAAGGTTCTCTGTGCAATACCAGGTAACCTCAGGTGCCTTTGCACACCCGGCTGCACGTGCTCTGTGACCACACAGCCACCGAAACCCAGCATGGCAGCAGGGCCTGGCCCAAGACAGCAAAAGGAGGAGTTTTCCCACCTATTCTGCCAAAGGAACACAATGCTGGAAACATGCCGAGGAACCTAAGCTGAAAACTGCCCTAAGTCCACACCTGAAGGATGAGGTACCATGTAGGTACACACAGTCTGTGGTGATTGGGGTGGGGCTGTGCCCAGCCTCATCCCCATGGGTGCAGCTGTGAGCAGCAGGTGAGCAGCACTGACAGCAATGAGCCATGGAGTGCCCAGGGGCACTGACCCATCACCAAAGGGAACAGAGAGCACACAGGTGCAATGCATGGACAATGAGGGCATAAAAGGCTGGGCTGAAGAACAAGAAGGGCAGATGCTTGCAGCCTTCTGAAGTGGTACGTATGGGCTGAAGCCTTCTGGAATTGTATGGTGATACTGTGTACCCTGGTTATCTCAACTGTGATGTGTGCTGTTACAGTGCCATCCAGAGGGACCTGGACAAGCTTGAGAAGTGGGTCTATGGGAACTTCATGGAGTTTGACAAGACCAAGTGCAAGGTGCTGCACCTGGGTCGGGGCAACCCTGGTATCAATACAGGCTGGGGGATGGACAGATTGAGAGCAGCCCTGCCCAGAAGGACTCGGCGGTGCTGCTGGACGAGAGGCTGGATGTGATCTGGCAATGAGCATTCACAGCCCAGAAAGGCAAACGTGTCCTGGGCTCACACAGAGCAGTGTGGGCAGCAGGGGAGCGAGGGGATTCTGCTCTGGTGAGACCCCACCCGCAGGGCTGCATCAGCTCTGGGGTCCCAGCACAGGAACAACACGGACCTGATGGATGGGGCGTCACCAAGATGACCACAGGGATGGAGCACCTGTCCCAGGAGGGAAGGCTGAGAGAGTTGGGATTGTTTGGTGCGGAGGAGAAGGCTTTAGGGGAGACCTAATGGTGGCCTTCCAATACCTGAAGGGAGCCTACAAGAAAGATGGAAAGAGGCTTTTACACGAGTGTGTAAGCGGACAGGGCAAGGGGGAATGGATCCAAACTTAAAGGGAGTAGGCTTAAATTAAACATTCGGAAGAAATTCATTACAGTGCTCCTGGTGAGGCACTGTAGCAGGTTGCCCAGAGGAGTCGTGAATGCCCCATCCCTGAAGTGCTCAAGGCCAGGTTGGATGGGTTTTTAGCCTGGTTTAGTGGAAGCAGTCCCTGCCCATGGCAGAGGCTCGGAACGAGGAGCCTTTAAGGACCCTTCCAACCCCAACCATTCTTCGATTGCAAGAACCCGTATTTTAGGGCTCCGGATCTCCCATGATGGTCTTTCCGCGGCTCTCCGCCCAAACTTTTCAACTTGGAACTGCGGGGCGGGGTGTGGACAGGTGATGATCTGGAATCACAAACGTCACTCGTAGGAGCCGTGTGTGCAGTTGGAACCTGCTCGGTCCCGGCGGCAGCCCCAGAGCCCACAGAGGCACGACCCAGACCCGCCGTCCCTCCCGCCGCCCTCCACACGACAGGCGCACGCGCGCTCCGGCCCGGCGATTGGCGGGAGCGGCCGTGACGTCATCACCGCGCGCCGGCAGCAGCCCCGCGCCCCGCTCCTGAGGGGAGCGCGCTGTGCTCGTGCCGCTGCCTGGGCCCCATCCCGCCCTGCCGCCGGCCCGCGCCGCTGCCCCGGGGGCCGGCCCGGGCCCGCCGCTCCCGCTCCGCTCCCGCTGCGCCACAGGTGCGTGTGGGGCCCGCCGCCCTGAGATGAGGAGGGAGGCCGGGGGAGCGCGGGGGAGAGGGAGAGAGGGTGGGTGGGCGGATGGATGGATGGTTAGGCGGGAGCCTCCCTGCTGCCTGACAGCGCCCCTGGCCGCGCGTTCCTCTGGCAGCGTTTTACTGTCTGTATTAGACCGGCCCTGCCGGCTCTCTCCCCTTCCCTTGTGGCTGTTCCCACAGGAAGGTTAAGAATATGAGCCTCTACAATTTGGACCGGTTCCGCTTCGAGAGGAAGGGGAAGGGCGCGGAGCAGGTGTCGGTGTCGCCGTCCCCGCCGGCCGCCTGCGCCGAGGCAGCTGGCGCTGCCGTGCGGGCCCCCGGAGCGGAGGAGGAGGAAGGTGCGGGTGACAACAAGGGGCCGGATACCCCGGCTTCGGACGTGACAGAGAGAACTGGTGAGTCAGGTGTTTTGCATGAAGGCTAGTGGAAGTCCTTAATTTCTAGAAATGAAGTAATTTTGTCTTTTGTTTTGGTGTTTGTCATTTTTGGTTTTGCCCCCTTGTTTTACAAATGTGTTTTTCTGTGCAAACCTTTCACAACAATTTGCACTCAAGTGTCCTCATTTGCAGCAGTGTGTGCTCTCATTGAGCATGTGCATTTACAGGCAAGTCGTTAACCTTCTGAAATAACTTGTTTTTTTCAATTGATTAAGTAAGTTTCAGATTACATGTTAAAAGTGTTGTGTTTTCCTATTTGTAAATTCTGTTTACTGATACTTGTTTTATGCTAGCGTTTCAGTGTTTTCAAGGAAAAAATGGCTTTTACTTTTAATTGCCTGATAGATGCAACACTGTAGACTTAATTTTCTCAGTAGAGGCCTTGTCTAACGTATCATGGAGCATTACAGATGGAATTGAAACAATAGGGAACAGTTTCTTTTCACTTGGGCCTGGTTTTGTAAAGAGCTGAGAGACCTGGTACTGATTCTCAGAAGCTGACTGTGTTAGTGGTTTTGTTGTAGTGTTCGTCCTCTTTTGGGGCAGAAGCTTGAAGTTTTCATGGAAATGTCAAAGCCTTGATTGTGTTGTAGTGTGTTAGTTTCCTTTGGCTGAGACAGTAGGGATGTGCTGTTCCTGTCTGGATTTGTTAGTTAATACTAAGGACTGAAATTGCTGTTGGCTGTGTAATCACATTCACCAGAGTGTTTTTCCTGTTACTGTGGGATTTGAGAAACGGACAGTATCTGCTGCTGATTATTTTATTATTTCTCAGACATAGCACATGACTTGTGATATAGCTGTCAAATTACAGGTGTTACAGAAAGATCAGACAGACTTTGAAAGTGCATGTATTCAAAAAATGAAACAATGTCTCTTGATGTTGTTTAACTGCATTTTTTGGCACATGACTTTCTCTTGGTGCAAGGCAGTTTTTCACAATACCTTATCTAGGGGATAATAGAGAACCATTCATGCACAAGGAGTTCCTCTTTTAAAACTGAATGAAGTCAGAATTACAGGAGGTGGATATTTACTCTTCCCTAAATTTTGCCTTACTGCAGGCTGACTGTTGTCAGTTCATGGGAGTGCTCTTGTGTTTACATTAGTAAATATCAAGCAGTGTTCTACATTAAAATATACAAAACATGTAAGTTGCCCGTCTGGAACTAGTAACCTGTTGCAAAGAATTTTGGTGACAGGGAGGACTTTACAGAAGAAGTGAGCAGCTGTTAGTTCTGGTTCCTGCTGAAGTGTCTTTGTAATGCTTGTATGGCACAATGGGCTCTCTGAGGAAGTGCACTTTGGAGCAGGTGCTCCCTTCCTGAGGGTGGTAAATCATTGTCTTGTGCTGTGGAGGAGTTACTGAGTGCAGGGGCCTTCTTGAGCTGTGAGTGTAGTTGTGCAGTAATGCATGGTGCTGCTTGTTTTGTGCCTTAGTGGTTTGGGGATTTACTTTATTTTAGTGTTGTACTTCTTCCTTTAATCTGCCTGTGGACTTTGGCAGTGTAGCATGCAGCTGGACCAACAGATTTCACTGCTTGTTTTTCAAAATGCTGGTTTCCCTTGACTTCAGTCTGCAGGGGTAGGACTGTGGAGAAGGGGTGTGACACCCAATTTAGAGGCATTAGTTTAGATACAAGGTAATAAAAGGAAAGGTGAAGGCCAGCCTAAAAGACATGGAATGCCAGGCTGAGTGCTTGTGAGGAAAACTGGTGGGAGATGGTGGTAGCCAACAGTGAACAGGGTAGAGTGCAAGAGCAGGCAGAACTACAGCAGGTGTCCAACTGAAATAAACATCCATGGGCACAGATGCTGGTGGAGAACTGGGGCACTAATTAACATTTAAAATTGAGGTGTAATTAGTAGTGCTCTGCAAATACATAGTGCTTCATCTTTCACAGATATTGAGTGTTTGAAGAAGATCAAGTAGTTTAGTGACTTTTTTCTCCTACTTATTTGCACATCAATGCAATGTAACCCCTTTAAAGAATTAATAACCTTTTAAGAAATGAAATGGCATTTTCTACATCTACAAAAGTTAACAAAAAATTAAACGCTCAGATTTTGTCTGCATGATATGAGGCACTTAAATGTAATAGAGAAGACTAGATTTGATGAGCAGATGCCTGTCCTCCTTGTTTCCTAATTAATGTCATGAAGACAGAATTTTTCTTGGTTTGGGTCAAATAAAACAGGCTTTTTTTGTTGGGTTTGTTATTGCTGAGTGGTCATGGAAAGGTCCAAAGCTGAGTTTATGGCACTCTCTGCAGCTAACTGCACCAACAAGTCAGGCTATGGAGTTGTTCTGTGTGAGAAGCAGTTTACACCAGGCTCACCAAAAATGACTTGTCCTAATGCTCAGTGAATCATGTGAGGACAATAATTTCTCAATTACTCAGATTTCTTCTGAGGACAAAGTGATTGACAAAATACTGATACAAGTAAAATACAAGAAACTGGGGAAAGAAGAGGAGTGTGATCTTTATTTCACTTAATACAAACAAAAATGCTACTAAATCCCTAACCACTTGGTTGGGTTTTCTTTTGCTAACAACTTTGACATAGTCCAACCACTGTGTGGATCTAAAAAGAATTTAAAAATCTTTATCCTTGGGAGCACAAATAGTTCAGTATAATTTCCAAGAGATTTCTTCATATTTTATCAGGCGCCCTAAAAGTATAGGATTGTCTAAATGTCATCCATCTTCAAAAAGTATAGTCTGATGTTGTCTGTTGTGTCATGAACCACCATTTCCTTTTTAGCTATTTTCTTTAGTTTTGTTTTCCCAGAACAAACTAATATTGGTAAATGCTTCTGTACCCCCTTTATGTCTGTAGGTCATGCTTGTCATTCCTGTGTGTTGAACATGCATCCTTTATGCTTTAATAATCAATTTGTGGTGTGATGGCCACAAGAATTGGTCATCTTTGTACACTTCTCTGTGCTCAAAGTTACACAGACCTGCAGTGACTTTGCAGCCAGGTTGTAGGGAATAATTCTGTACTGCATTTACTGAGGGATAGAAACCAATTCTGGGGACAGTCACCAAATTATATATGGTAGATATCTCTAAAAAGAGTTGGAAAAATACACTGGAGTTGCTTACTACAGTTTTTCATGCAAATGAGTATTATTTACTGAATAGTAATATTTACTCAGTCCCTTAATCTGTTAAGGAAACAAGCATCTTAATTTTCATTTAGATGTTTTTAATTATGTAAATAGCTCAGTATACTAAGATAATGAGATTAGTCTACACTGTTGCAGAAATGGAGCAGAACTGTACCAGAAGTGCACAAATTAGAATAATTACCAACATGAATTTCAAAATGAGGCCTTTATTCAGGTCTCAAAAAGCCATGCTTACTAAGCTTCCAAAAAGAATTGAAATAAAAGTTGTAAAAGAAATTAAACTACAATATATAACCCCATTATTGATGGCTGATTTTGTTGATGTCCTCTCTCTACTGTTTGAATGTGTATCCTAAATGACTACACTTTGAGATTATAATGCTCAGAGCTCACTTGCACTGGCACTGCTCTTTTTTGTTCTGTTGTCATTTTCTCTGGGATCTGAGGAAGTCCTGTATTTTGTTTATGTCCCAGTTCATAGAGTGTAATTCTATGTAGAGTGTTTCTGGAAAGAAGTGATGACTGCAGTATCAAGTGAAGTTTTCTAAGTGTTCATAAGAAGATTTGTTGAAGTAATCATCATTTTAAAAGGGCAGCTTTAAGAAGTACCTTAGAGTAATACTGACATTTAGGATTATTTTAGCCAATGGAAAAGACTTTTCTTTGAAAAGGGAATTCTTATTACCATGTAGGCTTGAGCAGCATGTGCTTGATGCTGCTTTCCAAAACTAGGTGGAAGTTACTTTCTATTTGACAATGCTTGTTGGACAATGTTAGTAAATGTGGTAAGCCTCTTAAGTATTGCCTCAGTTTTTGCTTTGGTTTTACCTTTGTTTTCACTTGGGAGAGAAGCTGGCTTTCTCAGAGTGAGGTGTACGATTTGTGTAGGAGACTGTGTTTAGAATTACAGGGCACTGTATTCTCTTTTTGTGGTAGCAAAAATTGGTGGTTGTTGTTGGGTTTTGGTTTTGATGTTAATGTGTGCATATGGGGATATTTATGAGTGTTCCTATTTCTGGCCTCAGAGTCAAAAACTGATCTTATGATTGCAGGCATTCCTTAATAGTTCTTTTGAATTGCCTGTAATCAGAAAATTCTGCCTCCAACAATTATGTATTCTTGTTATAACTTTAATCTATTACTACTCTACAAGGTTGCAGTTTGCTCTAAACATTAGGATTCCTTATTAAATGTGTGAGTTCTGCTTCCCCCCCACTTAGTAGGGTACTCTGTTCAGTGGGATAGGTGGAGGAAGGGCAGAAGACTGGGCTTTTTTTGAGAAGGAGAATGCTTTTTTTTTTCCATAAAGTAACTCAGCATTTTTTAAATATGCGAGTTAGGAGCTGTCATGAGGACTTGTAATTAAATAAAATAAAAATAAAAGGAAATCACTAAGTGAAACAGTGAAGACTCTTTATTTAACTATACATCTTATCTAAGGTTTATGCTGTAAAGAATAAAATTACTTTTAAGACTATCATATTTTTGTAAAATTTCCTTGTGTTTTTCCTTTGAATTCAGTAAGGATGCCTCTTAGCAAAGTTGTCATGAGCACCTGTTATTTCTGTGTCATGTTGCTTGCAAGGGGAATTTGTTTGAAATTTAGTCTAATCTACAAGGCAAAGATCCATGAAAACTGCCTTGATCTGTTCTCTTAATTCAGTATAGATGTGAAATTCTCGTGTTTCTTACAGACCTGTTCTGATATTGAATCACATTTTTAAATGCATTTTTTCAATCCTATTGTGGTAGCCTTTGCCCTGATAACCCAACTTCATAATGTTCCCAAAGGTCTCTTTTGCTCCTCTCCTGTGTCAATCTGAAAACTTAATCAGTTTTCAGATGAAGCAAGTGCATCAAGGACAACACATCTCCTTCCTAAAATGGGCAGACAGAAGAAGGTATTGCTCAGGAAGCTTCCACTGCCAGCATGTTGATCTTGGATGCAGGGAGGTCTGTCTTGGAACCGTGTGCTACTACTTCAGAACTAATAATTTTTAGGCATTCCTAAATTTGCATGTGTATAGGCTTTTCAAAATAAGATTAGTTTGCAAAGTGAGACTTTTGCCTCTTCTAAAAATCATTGCCATAATCCTATATTGTGTTTTGAAAGTGACAGTAAAGACTTAGATTTTGATAACAACTAAAACTAGGTCTTTTATCACAGATGATGGAATTAGACACCATGTAGCTCCTTTCTGCATTTGACTATCAGATTAATTTATTCCAGCTTCATCTGTGTCTACTGTCTGCTGGCAAATTAGCCTTGCAAACTGATGTTACATTCTATTAATTTGACTCAGCAAGTTTCTGCGTTACTGAATGGAGAGAGAAGAAACTACCTTTACTTCTAGCCAAAACTGTGGTTCCAGATTTAGCAACATCCCTGGTGCTTGGTTCACAAGCACATGAGTTTTAAAAAAGGATGGGTGTGTTTAGAGGGAGAGGATGCCTGTGATACTTTGTTTTGTTATGAGAAGTTAAGATCTTTTTACATCAGGACTTCCAGTGGCAGTAGTGTCACTAAAACACAAGTTTCCCAGAAGTTGATGGTGGACTCTGCTGCCCCTTATCCTGGATTTGTCCTGTGTGTGGTTAAGGTCACCTTG
Source organism: Melozone crissalis (assembly GCF_028551555.1). Classification (NCBI taxonomy): domain Eukaryota; kingdom Metazoa; phylum Chordata; class Aves; order Passeriformes; family Passerellidae; genus Melozone; species Melozone crissalis. Next base: position 46,152,145 of record NW_026535784.1, on the reverse strand, counting down.
TTGAGGGACCCATTCAGTGCAGGTCACTCAGTGTCTCAGGTTGAGCTGTGGGTGGGGAGAGCCCCAGGCAGGGGGCAGGGAGCTGCTGACCCCTTGCACAGAGGTCCCAGGTGCCCATGGCCCAGCCAGGGCACAGGACACTCAGGAGCTGATGGCTCCAGACTTGCCTGCACTTAGACTGTGAGGGTGTAAAAGCCCAGGATTTTTTTGTTTGGAATTTCTCCTCAGAGGCACCAGCTGGAGCTGTGGTTTTGTTACTGTACCTTGATTAAATGATATTGGGGATCTAGACATCTGAGGGTGCTCTGGGAAACTGGGTGTGACTCTGTGAATGTGGGATCTGTAGCTGCAAAAGGGTCTTGGTCCCAGCTCAGATGCTGCTGCCAGAGTGGCTCCTGGATGGTTGGACAAGGAAGGTTTTTAACAACCTGAAGTCTTAAGCCTTCAGTGATTGCTCTTTTGAACTGTCACTGAACCCTTGTTGATGTTTCCTTAGACACTGAGTTACATTCACCTCCATCCCTTTAGCCACTATTAAGCTCCATTTTAAAGTTGTTTTCTTCCATTTCTGTAGTGTACTCTGTAACATTTGGTGCCATATTTTCTTAGTTTATTGGGTGCCTTTCAAAGCCTGTGCAGTTTCCCTTGTCAGCAAATATCTTGTACTTCTAGTATTTATCATTTTTGTCCTTTCATTCAGTGCTGCCACAGTGCATTATTTAAAATTTATTTTCCACAAGATTTCTTTTATACAGAAAATGTTCTCTGCAGCTGTCACGTTCTCTGCTCTATGCATCAATTTTTTTCTCTTCATAGAGAAAAGAGAGAAATTTGCTTTTGTTTCTGTCCATGTTCTGATAAGCCTGGAAGTAGTTCAGAGGACTTTGCTTATTATTCATTTATCTAAAAATAAGTATCTATTTATTTATTTATAGATAGTTATTAGCCTAAAATATATGTTCCCCTAAATGGTGTAATATAAAAATTGTTTGATGTAAGAGAGCTGAAGGTCCTTTGCCAGGTAAGTTCCCACTTTAAGAAATGCAGCTGACAGGAATTTTGTGTGCATGAGAAAGTGAGTTCTGTTTAACTGACTCTAGTGTCTCTGAAAACAATCATAGCTACCTGATGCTCTGAGTACAAATGAATATTTGAAGTTGTAAGTCATTGTCTCCTCTTTCTTCTCCCATTGAAATGTCTTGCACAGAGTATTCCACCATCCCAGAAACTCCTGAAGCCCAGAGGACAAGGAAAGTGTCTTACTTCAAGCGGCAGCGCCAGCGAGGGGTGCAGTTCCTGGATGGGTCTGACAGCGAGGATGAGGAGCCAAGAAGAAAAGGAACCCAGGCCCCGAGGGCAAAGGTGGCCGTAATGTACGCTTTGAGCCACATTTCTGTCCTGTCTCTGCACCCCCAGGGGCTGTTCTCAGTTGGAACCCTGAATTGAAAATCAGAGCCTAGGCTGGGTTCTTGTTTGCTCCTTTGGGATTCAGCTGCCCCTAACTAAACTTTACTGGTTTTCCAGGGAAGAGGTATCCTGCTATAACATTTTCTCAGAGGGAGGAGTTCTGTGATGTTGAAACGTGTGATGTTTGTTCATTTACACATTTGTGCCTTTGCCCTTCTGAAATCCTTTTAGTGCAACTTGAAAATTTAACCATAAAACTTGCTTTACTAATTTTCAACTGTTGGAATTGTTGTTTTTTTTTTTTTTTTTTTGTATATGCAGCTATATTTGACAGGGAAGCAAATAGAGCTTCAGTGTGTTGTATGAGTCCTGAGGTAAATTTAAGTATGAGTTGTATGGTGTGTTTCCTATGCATAGTGAAAATTATTTCTTTCCTAAGTGATTTGAAAATTTGTATTTTGAATGTGCTGGGAGGGAAGAATCACTGTGCAGGAGTTGCTTGTGTGTGTGCTAGAAAGACAGTGTTGAGAGAGCAGGTGAGACAAGATGTAGACAGACATCTGCAGGCATTTGCAACAGTGTAAAGGAACCCCTGCTAGTTATGTCTGTGTGGTGATTGTGCCCTCTAGATAGATGTTCTTGGGCTAAGCAAAACAAGATGGCTTTACCTGCTTTTTTGATAGTCTAGTTGAATTAATGGGCAGAAGACTTGTGTAGGAATTGCAGCCTTAACAGGTGTTGCTTCTTGTCAGGTTTTCAGTCCTACACAGAGCCTGAAGTTATTAGAGGTTCACAGCAGAAGTGAAATAATGCATTTTCGTACTGCTGTTACCTGAAATGCTGATGTTGTGCTGTTTTTCCTTTTTTAGTGTTTGCCCCCCAAAGTTTCAACTTAAGGGAGCTACTTGAAAAGGAGAAAAGTATTAGCAGTTACAAGTGAGCTCCTGCTTCTGCCTGTGATTTAAGTTGTAGATTGTGCAAGGAGACAGAGGTGGCCAGCTGGTTGCATGCATCAAATTGGCTTGTGTGCAGTGCTGTGTAAATGGAGTTACTCTGCTTCTGGGATCAATCCCACCTGGAAGCAGCTCAAGGGGTTTTGTATCATATGGAGCTGATGCTGATAAGCCACGCAGGATGCAACTTGCAGACACTGCTTGCTGTTCCTATGCTGTGTTGCTGTTGCTGGGAGTGAGAGATGGACAGCAAGGTGGCTCCCTGGTGGGGTTGATGATCATGAGACTACATCCTCTTGTTGCCCGATTGATAAATGACACAAAACTCGGATAAGTTTTGTGGGTGCTTTATTAGGGGCCCGGGGGAACTGGGGGACTCACGTCCCAAAAACCCAAGCCCCCCGATTTCACATTTTTCCCTCTTATACATGCGATTCAAAGTCTCCAAGAAACAGTTCCCTTGTGATACATTCCTTAGTTCACAGGCAAGATCATAAATCTTCTGCTTATCTTATTCTAAGAGCATTGTATGCTGCCTTCAGACAGGTTAGCATTCTTACTCTCCTGCACTAGTTTAATTATTTACTAAATTCCCAAGACTACCTGCTAGGTTACACACAAACCCAACACACACACTATCAACGACTACAGAACTGCAAAACTGCTTTTAACAAGCCAATTCACACACAACTCATAACTAAACTATAATTAAACATTTTGCTAAATTTCATTTCTTTTCCAACATTTCCCCCCTTTTGAGCATCCTTCAGTCCTGCTGCAAGGATGCTCAATCAACAGTATTGCCAGTAACATCTTCATAACGAGGTGGGGTGTGTCCTTCATTCTGCCGCCCGCGGGTCATCGCCTTCAGCAACCGGAGAGATCGCTTCTTTTCCTTTTCGATCACACCTAAGAGGCATCTATATACAATCCAAATAGTCACTAAAAATACTGAAAACATTAGTGCATACTGTATAGCAGACGTAATCCAGCCAGACAGGTGAAGCCCCAAAGAATCAAATACTGCTCCTATCCAGTTATGCTGTGCTTCCTTTTCAATTTCCTTGGTTTTTGTTTCCACTTCTGCCAGTTGAGAAATATCTTTCTCAACTTCAAGTGTAACATTTGGAATGTGTACACAGCAATGATCTATTCTCCTACTCAGGTAACCACAAACTCCATGTTCTCTTAACAGTAGCAAATCCAATGCCATTCTGTTTTGTAGGGTCATTCTTGATGTAGCTTGCAATTGCAAATTTAGATCTTTAAATCCCTTCTTAGTAGCTGCTGCCAACCTTTCTGTCTGTCCTAACAAGTTGTTGAGCATTTCCCTATTTCGGTATGTCGCTACTGGAGGGAATAATGATTCTAATATCCATCCAAAGTGTACTCCTGAGCCAGGTTCATGCCACTGCTCCTCTAGGGATTCCTCCCTCTTTCTGAGTCCTTTCCTTTGGATCAATCTATTCTGTTTCCAGTATGGACACAATGTGGGAACCCCTAGGGTGATTTGTGTTACTGATCCATCTAGAGGTAAATGTGTGGTCCACTGTCCATGTCCCAACACCCAGACTAGATTTCCAGGGCTATGCACAGTAGTATATCTGCAATCTATAGGTCCATCCATGGACTCTCTGCTAACCGTGTGATCACTCTTGTGCTCCTCAGTATTCCTGTGTAGCCACCAGGCACCTCAGTGCCTGACACTTTGTCCCAGTGTGCCAGCTCGGGTGCAGATTGATGTGTACAGAGCCCACAGGGCTGTGGCACAAGTGGCTGTTCTGGTCAAGCTAACAAACAAATGGAGAGTGGGGCAGGAGTTAGCTGGGATCTGTCCAGGCTTAGGAGCTCTGGCTCGTGCTGAATTCTGGCTTTGCATGGAATCACTCAATTCATTGTCTGCATTGTGCATTTTAGTGCATGTGTTACCTAGTTTGTGGGTTTTTTGGGGGTTTTACTTCACTTTTGCAGAGTATCCTAGCTTCCCTTGTTCTGAACAAGGCACAGAACAGAAAGCAGAAAGTTTAGAGTAGAAAGCACATCTTTCATAAAGAAAATGTGCCATGACTTTTGCTGCCAGAGGGTTGCTGACTGGAAAAAAAAGCAGAATCTAACACAAGGATTTTTTGGGTCAGAGTTGCTTAGCAGTTAAATGAGTGTTTCTTTATGCTTGATAAGAATGTGATTATGCACAGAAGACAAGATTTATGATGTATGCAACTCTGGCTTTGTTGAAAAGTGTCTAGATGTTATTCCCTGATAGGGAAGGATAGGATGATTGCAGTGTCGCCATTTTCATTTGGATTGATTTTTCTTTTTTATATACACTTTTTACAAGAAACCTTCCTTATCAAGGTCAAAAGATCAGAAAAATGCCAATAGATTTTAATATGATACTTCATTAAGTTTTTTTTTCTCAAGTGGGAAGAGGATTCGCGTTTTGAGGCTCACAACTCAATGCCTAGGTGGACTGAAGAATAATTTGGATTCTCTCTTGTTACTTCCTTACTCTTAAAAGTAACCAGGGAGTCCTAGTAGCTGTGTGTGTCCTTTGAAAAGGGAGGAAATAGTTCTTTGATGAACAGTTACCTGTTTGTATCTTTTATGTAAGTGATACATATAAATTTTTTTTCCAGAATTCTTATGCAATCTGCCTGTTGCAACTGCTAAAGAAAGATATAGTGAGGAAAACCAGGTTTATTTTTAGTCTTTTACCTATATGTATGTAAAGGCACCTGCAGGCAAGCCTTTCTGATGGTAAAGTCCCTATTAAATGGCAAACTCCATATGGTTCCATTAATTTTGCCTTCCCAAAAGGAGATTTTTATTGTCTATGGGAGGAAGGAGGATGGGAGACTGGTGCTTGGGTTCAGTCTTATCTGTGCAACTCAATATCCTGGAAGATACATAGGGGTTGCTTTTCCTGCAAATTATCATTAATAATCAGTCTTTCAGTAAATTCAGAACACTGTCTTTTTTTGAGAAAGGCTCTTGCCACATTTATACATTTAAGATGCTGCACGAGGAGCTTTGAATTTTCTTTCTCAGTGAGCCAAGAGCTAGGACAGAGTTAATACTGCACCTGGGAAGTGTTTACAAAGAACCTAATCCACATCTGTTTGTCTGTTGGGCAAATAAACACTAGCAAGGCTGTTTAAAATAAACTTGGGGTAGTCTGATGTAATTCAGGTAGCTGAAACTGTTCAAGTAGCTAAACTTTATTAAGATGGGTGTTATTAAATTATCAATAATCTTTGATAATTTGAGGGTAAGTGATGTTATTTTGCTAGTCCATTCTTCCCTTCTTTCCTTTGCCAAGTTGAAATTGTTTAGTGCACAGAGGACACTGTACTTGATACATATGTGCCTGACTTTGTCCTGAGCAGAGGTGTCCCTTTGCATGCAAGTTGATTCAGTGTTACTGAATGCATCTCAGTGCATTTTGTGCAGTCCTGGTGAGTTAGTTTATGGTAATGTTCTGGTGGAGTAGAACATTCATAAGCAAAAAGAATTTTAATTATTTTTCCTTCCCCTGTACATTGTAGCTCTGAACCATCTGATGATGATGACCGGCCTGAAGAGGAGATGGCCCAGCAGGCACTTGTGAATGGTGGGGAGCAGCAGCCAGCTGTGAAGGAGCATGTACAGAAGGATACCAGGGACTCAAAGCTGCAAACAATGAAGGAACGTTTTCCCCAAAGAAGTGATCAAGAATTGTTAAAAGTAATAATGCTCGGTTCTTTGATTTATTTTGATGATTATTTTATAGGATTTTATGGGCAGTTTTTCTAAGCTTCTGACTTCACTACAGGGTATAGTCTTGTGGTGAGTTAATGTTATCTGAATGCTAGGTACCCACTAAAGCTTCTCTGTCACTTTGCTTCTCAGCTGGACAGGGAAGACAATGGAATGAAAGACTTGTGGATCATGATAAAGACATTGTCATGGGCAAAACAGACTCAACTTGTTGTAAAGGTTTAATTTGTTACTGATCAGATCAGAGTAGGGTAATGAGAAATGAACACAAATCTTAAAACACCTTCCCCCCACCCCTCCCTTATTTCGGGATTTAGCTATATTTATGATTTTCTCTGCCTCCTTCCCCCTCACACCAGTGGTGCCTGGGAATGGGATATGGGGGCTGCAGTCAGTTCATCAGCCCTCCTCAGCAGGAGGATTCATCACACCTGTCCCTTGCTCCAGATTGGATCCCTTTCCATGGTACACAGTCCTTCAGGAACAAGCTGCTCCCTTGTGGGTCCCTTCTACAGGGTCTCCAGTCCTGCCAGCAAACTGCTTCAGCATGGGCCCTTCTCTCCATGGGTCCTGCTGGGAGCCTGCTTTCAGGGGGCTTCCCATGTAGTCACAGCCTCCTTTGGACATGCACCTGCTCTGCTGTGCTGTTCTCCATGGGCTGCAGGTGGGTCTCTGCTCTACCTTGGCCTCCATGGGCTGCAGGGATGCAGCTGCCTCACCATGGGCATCACCACAGGCTGCAAGGGAATCTCTGCTCCAGCAGAGCACCTCTAGCGCTTCCTTCACTGACCTTAGTGTCTGCAGGGCCATTTCTCTCATGAATTCTCCTTCCTCTCTCCTGCTGCAGGTGTGTTGATCCTTCCCATTTCCCTACCTCCCTGTCCTTCTTAACTGTTATCTACTGGTGCTGCCACTGTCACTGATGGGCTTGGCCTTGGCCAGCAGCAGGACTGTCTTGGAGCTGACCGCCACTGGCTCTTTTGGATGTCAGAGAAGCTTCTGGTGGCTTCTCACAGAAGCAGTCTGTGTAGCCCCTGCTGCTGTCAAGCCTTGCCATGCAAACACCATGCAGCTCTTAATTATTGTTTTGTTAATAGCAAAAGGGTAAAAGTAACATTTTAGGGGAAGTACAGCTGTGTAACATTTCCACATGCATGGGAACTTGGACATCTATAAAAATGAATATATAGACACACAGTTCAAATAAACACCTTTAGGTAAGTTCAACAACAGTGAACTCCAGTTTATAGAAAATTTTTCAAGTATTTCTTGTGATGTTTAAGTTTAATTATGGCTATCTCAGTTGGTAACTGCTGTTGTTGGAATGAACTAGCTGATGAAATGCAGTGGAATCGCTGCCATCTTCCAGTAGATGAAACACTGTGCAAGCTTACATTGATGCCATTTAACATGCAAAGATTTCAGTATTCCAGTGAGGCAAAGGGTAAGTTTGAACTTAATGTAATGTATTCTGATTAAGCTGATGTGGGAACTCCTGGCCATTGTCCAGTGTACAATACAAATCTACAGGTAACTCCTTGCAAGTGAGATATGGTAGCTCATTACAGTAAAATATCTTTAGTACCATACAAGGCTTTCACTAGCTTTTATTTATGAAGCTAAATGTGTTTAAATTAGTCTGTAAAGTTTCTTGGTTGTTGAAATGGCATTGAAGAAATATAGGCATTTTACTGAAGCTCCTTGCTGGGTATTTTGTTTCCCAGTGAATCAAGCCTTATGCTTAGACTTCCTTTATTTTGGGAAGAACAAAAGGGTTGCAAGTAGGAGTTTCTGAATATTTCTCCTGAACATTAGAGTTGCATTCTGGACATGCACAACAGATTTTATCTTTTGCAGTTTTTGGCTGCATAGAATTTGTCTGATTCCAAGACTGATGAAAGTTCATTGTAGCTTAGTAAGTTGCTAGAAATGCTATGTGGTGTCTCACTGCTGTTTTGGGACTTAGCTACTGAGCAGCATGTGAGGCTGATGGTGTTTGTTTTTAGGAGAATGCAAGATAGCTCCTGTATCAGCAGAACTTTGTAGAAAATGGAGACTGTTCAGATTTTTTTTCTACAGTTACATGGGAACATATTTAAGGAGGGCAGAGGAGTGTCAGGCAAATCTGTTGTTCCTTCATGAAGGATCTGGAGCAGGCTGTCCTGACAAACTTGGCACAACTGATGAATGCTATTAAGGAAAAAAATCACAAGTCTTTTGAAAAGGAAATTGTGCCAGTGTAGGAAAATTGTAAGATGCAGTTTCCAAATGTGGACTGATACTTGGGAATCAGGATTCCTCATATCTTCATTTTTTGTGTTTTTTTTTTTTTTTTTCCATATTCATAACATTTAAGCCATTTGCTTTTGTTGCTGTTACCTCACCTGCAGAAAGCCTTCTGGAAGTCTCAACATGCACTTTGTAAAACAGATTTGTGTTGAGATTACATGTGGATGGAGAAACAATCTAGGACAGCAAGGATGTATTGATAAACATTTCATGCATGCACTTACAGGAAATGGACCAGTGCATCACAATAGTATTCAGACACTTTATGAGTTAATAAATCAGAGGGTTTTATTATCTTGTTTTGTAATAGTAACATTGAATAGTGTTTGTAAAAAAGCTTCTAGGTAAATATGTGGAATATGCTTGTGAAGTAGGGAAGAAAGTGATAATAAGTGATATTGTATTCAAAATGTTCATTTGATACCTCTTGGTTTTGTTCTTGGATTTTATAATACATATATATTATTGGGGAGGGTTTGTGTAAAAGTGTTTTTCAGTCACAGCTGATCCAGCATTGTCTTCCTCTGTTCAACTGGATTAAATTTCTCCACTTAGCAATTGCCTTTTTTTTTTGTTTTGCAGCTGATAGAATCAGCATGCACAATGGATGAAGCAGTAGAGGCTGGTTTGAAGCTCAATGACAAAGGTATGTTTAACAAAAAAAAACCACAAAACAAAAACAAAACCCAAACTTTAGAAACTGTAGTTTAGAACCCAAACTTTAGTAGCTAATTCAGTGAAATTGGTTGGGAAGTGTTAAAAAGTGGTAAAGCTTCTGCTGAAAGTTGGAGCATTGTTTGTTTAGTGTAATAACGCAAAACTGAATTTACAAGATTTGGAGAGACAAAAATGAAAAGAGAATGGGGAGCAAAATCTGTAAATAAAACCAGAAATGAGAATTTTTTCTGTGAAGCTCAGGATTGCTTTGCTTGTGGGTTTTTAAGTGATTCTATTCTTGCTGGTTCCTTTGTCCAGAACTTGAGGCAAATAGTAAGGGGTTAGCAGAAGTAATGCTAAATGTTCTAGGTGGGCAGTCTGGTAGTACAGAAAAATACACTGGGTATGTAGTTACTAATAAGTAGATATTGTTTATATCAAGGTCAGTTGCAGTTTTTGCTTCTGGTTTTTTCAAGACCTGCTTTAATTCTGAATAGGAAGTCTTAGTCTTAAACACTAGACAGATCCCCCTGGTTCTCTAGTAAAACATCACCCAAACCAAGTTTTTGGACCCTCCGAGCTTATTTAGGGGTGTCTGTTCTGCACCTCAATTTATGCAGTCTCATACTGTTACCAAAACAAAGAAACAAAGCTAGACAACGACCCCAGCAGATTTTGTGGGAATGTGTTGTAAGTGTTAGATATGTTAAAGGGTCATAGTTCTTGGGCTTCGGGTTTGTTTCTTCACATCACCCAAGTCCAGGGTAAAGTCTTGTCTTGTATTTTTGATTTGTTGGAGTTGGTCAGGGAAGAGTGGAATTCTGATATTATAGAAAGCAGATCAACCATCTGTTTACAGTTCAGCTGTCCAAGGTTTTCCTGAGGGATCTTCATTGAAATGATGGAAAAAGCTATTTCTGATCACCCTTGATGATTTAGTTGTTTTGAGTAGTTCATGTATCTTTTCATGCAGGAACCTATGGGTTTGGAGCAATAAGTATAGGAGGAAGCATAGGCTGAGGGAGAACTGTTTACTCCTGTTTGTAGAGTACAGAATTTTTTTTTAATTTCCCTTTTGTACTTACTGTATTTTAATTTTATTATTTTCATATAAAAATGCAAAGATTTCTAACAATTTCCAAAAAGTTTTAAGAACATCCAGGCTGCTTTGAGTGAAAGGGATGCTTTTGTGTTTTGTGTTGTTTGATGGGGTTTTTTTGACCAATCACCAAACCACTTTGAATTTGTCACTGTGTGCATGGTCAAATTCTGTAGATGGAAATTCTTGGATACTGGCAACGGGAAGCAAGGCTGGCATATTTTGAGAAATACACTTTGTGCTGCTGTTCCTGGAAGACTGATTATTTTTCAAGGGTTTTCATAAATATTAAGCCAATTTAAGCTACTATCTATCCTTAAACTTTGTTGCAGTTCACAGTATTTGAACTAAATCACTTTGATTTTTGGTATGTAGGCTCTGCCTTTTGGCCATTTTTGTGTTGATTTAAGAATGTTGTTTCACATCTTTTAAATATGAGCCACAGAACAATCTTCTTGGCAGCAAAATTCTCACTAATCACAGCTGTTGTATAAAATATTTAGTTAGCAGTAAGCATGCCTGACAGTGATGGTATAAATCACCTCATTTTGGACACATTTTTTAAATATGGAGACATTACTGAACATCTGCTTGAACTGTGTCAATTTCAGATATGCTTTGCTTGTTGTGAAACGTTGGCTGTGTGAGAGGTCAAGGCAAGATACAGTTTTGCTAAGCATGGCTTTGTGAAAAAAGTGTAGCCATGATATCCTTGAATTTTTCTGTCCTGTCAAAATGACAAAAAGCTTCTCTTTATAGCTTGAATTCAATAGTGCTGTAGAGCTAAAACAAGAAACAGTGCAGATTTTATCAAGGTATGAAGATTAGATGTGACACATTGAAAAGATGTGTCTAAGATGTGAAGTTGTAGTAATACCTTTTGCTTGTGATTTGTTTCTGGTGTTCTTTTCTTGAAAACCTCAGAAGTGGGGGATGTGCTTCTGAGCTGAAGCCTGATGTAAATCTGTCTGTAATTCTCTGCTTTTTGAGCAGTCAGAAATTACTGTTTTCTTTTATCATGATGAGGGAAGTCACAGTAATAAAAGGTTTGCTTTTTTTTTTGTTAGAGGTAGAAGCAAGTAACAGGGGAAATAATGACAGATGCTCCTCTAAAGTCTGAGGCCTTGGAGCTGCTTTTCTCATTGCTCATTAGTTAGAAAATTTCTGGGGAGAGCAAGGATTCCTGTGGAAGGCTGTGCCTGCACTCTGAGGATGATTCCTATCTGTAAGAGTTTCTTTATCCCTTCAGCCATATACTCCCTTAGCAAAGGAAGAAAAAGTTAAGTGTACTTTGCAAAGTGGATGTCTTCAGAAAGTTGGCTAGTTTTTTGTCATTTGCAAATGTGGTGGGTTTCCAAAGACCACAGGTTGATTTTTAAATAATTCTGTGTATAGATTCCTGAGACCATGGTTTTCCAGATCCTTTGTTTCAGTTCAATTGCCTCTAAAGTTGCTCATGATGGGGCTTCCTTTAAAGGCTATGGAGTGCTCAGCCCAAACCAGGAAAATCTTTGAAATACTCTTATATCCAGCCCATCTATTTTTTTAGGGCAAAGAGGTTTGCAGGGTCACTGTTCACATTCTGAATTATCCATCCTGAATTGAGCTTAAGAAATAATAGCACAAGGCCTCCAATGCTTGGCCCAGCAGCAGCCTGACAGCTCCTAATTTGGACATCAAGACAACCACCCATTCCTCAGACTTCAGCTAGTAGCAGGCATTTTCCTGGCAGTATTGTTTAAGTTATTTAAATTATGCCTCATCTTTGGAAGTGTTCAAGGCCATGTTGGATGGGGGTCTGAGCAACCTGATCTGGTGGAAGGTGTACCTGACTAGAGCAGGGGTGTGGAACTAAGTGATCTTTAGTGTCCCTTCCAACCCAAACATATGATTCTATGATATTTTTATCTAAATATATATAAATACATAGACGTTGAAAAAAATCTTAACAGTGTTTTCTGGTATCTCTTACTAGATCCTTACTTTAAGGATGAGTTGCTAGTACTTTGTGTTTTTGGGGGGTGTTTTGATATTTTTTTTCAATATTCTTATGCCACTTCTCTGATGTCAGAGTGAATGACTGTAGTAGAAAATTTATTTGGAAGTGTTTCCACACAAAGTATCTTCATGTATGAAGATTTGGCTACGTAATGTTGTAGAGTTAAAACTATTTTGATCATCCAGACAGGCTTCTGGATTGGAAAGCTAATGTGCTTTTTGTGAGTGTGTGGGTGTTCTTTTTCACTGATCTCCCAGGGCAGGCTGGGAGGGAGATGCTGGTATCAGACACCAAAGCTCTGCAGGCACTTGCTGTTCCAGAGAAGATTTAACTTCCAGTAGTATTTCAGATCGTGGACTAGGATTTTTCACAATAATTTGTTCTGGTAATGCTGCTTCAAGCCAAGCTGGTGTGCAGAAATACTGGTAATGTCTTCTGGAAGTGCACCTGGCTGGGCAGCCCTTAATGCTGAGATGATAATCTCTTGATAATCACCAGGGCCCAAAGACAGCCAGAAAGTTATGGCTCATGTGGAGTGTTTGTAAGTGATAAGGTTATCACAGGCTTAATATGCATAGTTTTCTTTGAGATGTCTAGATTTAATGTTGAAAAGCATTTGGTAACTGCTCTGGTGTGCACCTGAGCCAGAAATCAGTCACCAGTGATTCCAGATTGGCAGTGATGTACATATTCCAACACACAGATGGGCTTCAGCCTGGAAGAAATACCAGCTTGAATAAAACCAGACACAGATACACCTTTATGCAACTTGTGTGTAATAACATGTGGTAACTATTAAAAAAAAAGAATAAAATGCTATTCCAGTTGTTGTATATGAGAAGTAATTACTTGATTAATTAATTGCCAGACAGCTGAAGATAACTTAGAGGTAAATAAACATGTACCTTCAAGCAGCTGCTTTGCTTCAGGTTTCAATGTATCTGTGCTCTGTAGTAGGAAACATATGGAGACTGCTAAACATTGTGCAGGTAACAAGTAGCTACTGCATTGTTGTAGTAAGTAAAATATCCTGCTGTTTTGGAGTGAACTTAAGGAAAGGAACTAATTCTTTTATTTTTCATCTCAATTCTTTTTGAAGCTGCCTCTGGTAAAAGGAAACAAAGAGATTCTCCAACCAATTGCAAAACCAAAAATGAACGAGTTGCAAAAAAGTCAAAAGTCAGTTATGTAAGTATTGTGCTTTTCTCTTTGTGCATTGTAAAATAAATGGAATTTACCTGACTTGGTCAGTGACAGTGATGTGTTTTATCAGAAAATTAAGTCAAATTAGATCTTGCCATCTGGATGAGATTTTTGTATTTCTTTTATTGTTGACATTCTGAATGGAATGACCTGCTTTGTTCTTTAGTGCTTGTGGCTTTGTATCACACCAGCCACTTCACTGCTTTTGGTGCAAGTAGTTGATGGCAGGTAGCAGTGAGGGAGGCTCTGAGCACCATTCAGTTTTTGTGAGCAGCAGTGGGAATTACAGGCTCTGGATCACTTTTTCTCCTCGGGTCATTCCTTGTATTTCTTCAAGCACATGAAGTTAACATATTTTGCTGTATCTACTGCTCTTCTTTGTTATAGATGTTGCTTATGTATTTGAAACTATGACTTGGGGAAATCTTTAAAAATAATGAATTGGTTGCATTTAAAGGAATGACTGCTTTGACCTCTGCTAATAAATGGGAGCTATGTCATGATCCTGGTGCATTCAGGGTGGTATTTGGCAGCTTTGCACAGTCTTGCAGTGCTGTCATGAGGCCATCTCCCAGGCATCCCAGGAGATATCCTTGAAAGCCACTTACATAGAAAAAGAGAATTATGCATAAATACTGGAGGCTGGATGAGGGAGGATGACTGTGTTGAAATTTAGGCTACTGTTGTCCTCAGACAGAACCAATTAAAGAAAACATGGTTTTCTCTTAAAGCAAAAATATTACAGCTCATTTGTAACTCCTTCTTCCTGAAAGAGAGATGTGAACTGGGTTTGTTCCTCCTCACCAATCCCCTGGGTTTGGATATGAAAGGAGGCTTTAGTTAATGATTAACCAGCCAGCCTAGCAAACAGTGCTCCACTGGACCTGGTTTTACATATCAACTTGATTTCTGTTCTTAACAGTTTCATTAAAATTAAAGGGGGAAGGTTTAGAAAAAACCAAATGTGGAATATGGATTTTTTGTAACTTGTTCTTGGGAACTACAGTGAGAACTTGCATGGTTTTTGTTCTTAGTTTTGCTTTTCCTTGTGGTTCCTAAGACCAGAGTATACTTGGGCAGCCCTTCTGTGGACTGTAGCTGCTCTCTTAGTGACACTAACACTCACTGAGGAAAGGAATAATGTCCTCTGTTACTCAGAGTGCCTCTGGGTGATGTGGTTTGTGCTCCTTCAGCCAAGTAAGCGTTGGTATCTGCTGTAGACAAGTAGCTCTGTAACCACTTTGCATTCAGAGCTCCAGGAAGGAACTGATGTAGTTCTTTGTGGTGAATACAAAGCAGAGCAGTTTGTGGCCCGTGGAAGTTTTGGCACTTGTTAACTTCCATTTTGCAGGCTGGTAGTAGCTGTTAGTGAAACTGTTGTTGATGAAAAGTTTTACCAGTTTTTGATGTGACTCCACGATGCTAACTCCACATAATATTTGTGGAATTTTTTACCTATAAATCTTAGTATAAACACACCATTTGACATGTTTGTAGGCTGTGGTGGGATAAACACCACATGCTTAGTAAGCTAATCTGATCGCCAACCCTGACATCTTCTGCCTTAAGTATCATCCAGAATTGCTAATAACTTTTGATTTTAAAGAAAAATAAACTAGTTAGTTCTATATTATTTATGTTTTGGTACATAACTTTGCACTGTGTATGCTTATCAGGTAAAGAGTCCCAGTTTTTCATGACTGAAGAAATTTTCTATGTTTGTGAAAGTTTTGGTCTTTGATAATTGACTGTTGACTAGGAATCACTTAAGCTTGAGTTTGTCTAAAGTGCTTTTGTCATTTAGAGTAGCTCTTTAAGGATGAACAATGCTGATGAGGTTTTCTTCTGTTTCTGTAGTTGTAATTAATATTAAACCTAATAGGTACCTTTTTTAACATAGCTGGATGACTCAGAACCCAAAAGACAGTGGGAGAGGCAAGAGATGCTTGTGAAGAAGTTGCAAAGTACATTCCCTGGATTGGATAAGGAGGTGAGCTGATGTCTCCCTATAGCACATCAGGTTTTGAGTTCTTAAGAAAACTGCAGCTGTTGATAGTCCATATGAAATAGTTCTTTTACAACAGCACTTCCAGGAGGAGCCCAGGATAGGAAGGTTTTTACTGTTCCTGCTTTTACAATATAACTTGTCCTGAGGTGAGAGCTATGGGATGCAGTTAGGACTACAGGGACCTTCTCTTCCTACATTTCTGGCCTATGACAAGCCTAGCATAGTCAAATTTGATGACTTACTGTAAAAATGCAAGAGGAAATGATCCCTCCCTCTCTCCTTCTCCCCCAGACTGCTAAATATATTTAGCACTTTGTATTACTTCAGTACCTGATGGTCCTCAGGAACTATTTGAGCCCTTTCTGTACTGTGCTTGAAATTGTTGGAAGCCAAGCTTGTTCATGTGGGTTCTTACACTTTTGAAAAGTGGAGTACAGCTCTGCCAAAACTGAGTGTACAAAGAAGCTGAAGGGTTTTCTTACTTTGATTTCCTTTTATTTTGAATCATCTGATTTACAAGGGTTTTCCTTGCCTGATGTTACTAGGCACAGAAATTCAGCTTGTGCTTATCTCACCACAATGCAAAATGTCTTATTTTTTACTAGGAGCTGAGAGAGGTACTTGAGGAACATAACTGGGTGTTTCATGATGCGCTGGAGGCCCTGAAAATATTTGCAGACGATGAGGAGGGTAAAGACAGATTTATAATTCATTTTATCCAAACATGAAACAGACTTGTGATGCAAATATTTTTCAATGTTCAGCAGTGACAGTCCTGACACCATGCCTAGAAACTTGCACTTATACTTGAAATCATTGTTACAGGGAGGATAAAAGAAGGAGGCTCAATTTTTCTGTATTTTTATTTTTGCTCTCTAACTAGGGATAAATATCTTTGCCCTGCTAATACAGATAGGTATGAAAAGTTGTAATTACCTATGGGTATCTTTTAAAATATATTTTGGTACATGTCAAAGCTGATAACCTGCTCCCTTCCTACTTGTTTAAAAAAAAGCTTTGTTTTTTAACTACACGATTTGTAAATTACTGGTTTCCAAACCTGTAATTGCAAATAACTGCATAGGTAACAAGTAATATATGCTATTTTGTCAATTTTAAAATGTATTCTAGGAGAGGAACATCCTAGGAGCAGGCCTTGAATTATGCAACCCATCTGTAAATCCCAGTACTTTAAATGTGGTAGGGAGCAAACCCAGTGATTGCAAGTAAATCTGCAAGTTATAACTTAAGTCCTATTTAATGAGCTGATTACTTTTCAGTGTGTTACACAGCTGTCAGATATGTGCATGTTTTGCTGTATCAGCTATTTAAGTGTTCTTGGGACAGGGTAGTGTTTTTAACTGGATTCTTTAGTGGAGAGTGCTCAGGAAGTTGTGTCCTTGCTGCTGCTTCTGAGAAGGCAGATGTCAGGGCTGGAGTCAGCAGCAAGCTGGGATTGGAGAGAAAAGAAACTTCTGTGCTGCAAGCGTTCTCTTGCAGTGAAGGAATCAAAACCCTTACAAGGCGCTTCTGAAAATTATTTTCTTGTGTTCAGATAAATACCTTCTGTCTTATTTTAAGGCAGCTGAGTTACTTTGGTTGGAGATGCCTCATTATTTGAAGTTTTTTAGCATGTTTTCATTGTCCCACCCCAAATACTGTGCTAGAGTGCATTAAAATGGAAAACATGTGTCATTTTCTTGGTGAAAGAAAGCTTGTTTTCTCAAGTCAGCAGAATTAATATCTCTGCAGTCAGGTGTAGTGCGACCAGTATCTCATCTTTAGAACACATCAGAGTTCTTAACTGTTTGCTCTGAATCAGAGCTGCTGCACCTCACAAATATTACATTATGTTGATCATCTGTATTTTAAGCTACTTAAAACCTTCTGCTATTTGACCATTCTACAAATGAGCTTTACTTACCTTGTATTCACAGTTAGAGCTATTTGTATATTTTATACAGATTTGCTTTTCTGTTCTCTTAGGATCACCTGCTTTGAGTTCTTGTGTATTAAATGCTAGAACAGTGTTTTACACATCTGTAGGTTTTATTTTGGAAGAACAACTTGTGTTTTCATCAGCCCCATACCAGTATGCATTGACTTGTTGCCTTCTGTGTTGCATGCATAGGTGTGGAATTTCCTCCCAAAAGGAAAGTCGCTGACTGGACCGAAGCCTCCACTAAAACCCAGAGTGAGGAGAGTAAAGATAAGATGAAGCAGAAGGCTTCTGAGAAAGAGCAGAATGGCTTTCAGAAAAAGGACAAGGGCAAAAGGAGCATTTGGAGTGCTGAGAGAGAAGCAGAGCACACGGAGGACGAGTCCGCTTCGGAAGATGGCGGAAGCTCCCTGGATGAGGACTACAGCAGTGGCGATGAAGTGATGGAGGATGGCTACAAAGCCAAAATCCTCAGCTTCCTGCAGGATGCTTCCCTGAGTGAACTGACTCTGATTCCCCAGTGTTCTCAGAAAAAGGCTCAGAAGATAATAGCGCTCCGGCCCTTTAACAGCTGGGAGGCTCTGGTAGGTCTGCATTCTTCCTTTCCTATCCCCAGCCTGCCTAGAGTCAAGGTGGCTTCAGCCTAGGGAGGCTTAGATGGGTGGCCTTATCCTCATTAGGCTGAAATGCTATGTTCCTCCTAAGCCAATAGCATTTCAAACAGTGTCATATGACCTGATTTTGAATGAATTAAGGGGTGATTTTTCTGGAAAACTCAAGCTGATTGGCTGACATTACTGTCACTCACTCTGTAGCACAGAAAGTTGGTTGATTTCACTGCAGAAGGAGAAATTAGAGCTTTCACTTGAGAAGGAGGTGTTTGCTAGCCTCTTCTGAGCTCTTGTAGCTGAAAACCCATGCAGGAGGGAAGAATGTGGCAGGACCTTTACTGCAGACACTTGTGCAGCAGCAGCAGCAGCTTCCAGGCTAGCTCCATGATTGAAGAAGCCAGCATGGATATTTTCAATTTCAGGCAAGAAATGGTCGTTCTCTTCTTTTTTTTTTTTTTCTTCTTTTGTGCCTTTATTCCACTGCAGCTTAGTGTCTAGCATGGTTTTGCTAGCTAAGCAATGCAGCCATTTTTAGTGGAATGAGCTGCTGTGTTTTATTAATGAAAGATGAAGCATCAGAAGGTTTAGCCACAATCCACCACGGAAGGGAAAACTGTATCTGCTGGTAAGTACATTATCTGCTGTTGCTCTGTTGTTACTTTCAGATGTTTACCATGGCTTGTTTGTAGAGTTCACATTTCATACAGTTTCAGTTAACTGCTAGACCTCAGACCTGCTAAGAGCAATGTCACGGTAAGAAATTTGAATTTTTACAATCTGTTACAGCAGATTGTCTTGATTTAATTTATTGGTACTTTGGATTTTAAAGCAGTAACTGTGCACAGGCCTTTTTACAGAGTAATTGATGTTTTTCATCAGTGTGCGTTCTGAACCCCCCCGCTGATGTATGCAAGAACTTTTTCAATATGTGTAAAACAATAACATTTATTATTCAGTGTGTGAAATATATTACCATGAAAGAATAAGAGATACCAAACAGAATTTTAAGGAAAACAAAGTGATCTTTGCCTTGTGTTTTAAGGGAAGGGGGGAGACAAAAGGATGATATGTGAAAAAAATGAGTTACTGGTTTGCTGCAAAAGAAATCCGTTTTGCCCCAAGCCTTTGGCTTCTCACAGAACATCTGTCATACAGCTATTACTTTCTAAACTTGTTGGATTTTGTCTGAGCTTAATTCTTTGCACAAGTATTTGCTACAGGGCTCTTCTCCTTTTCTGTGTTAAATATTTTACAGTAAAAAAATGCTGCATGGGCCTGTTTGCATTCAGACTTTGTCTTTCATGAAGATTGCTGCTGTCAGCAGCCACATGTTTATGTAGTATTGTGAATACTTGCCCAGAGTAGAAGTGGTTCGCAGCAGATTTTAGCAGATGTTTTGTATCAGTGTGGATTTAATTGTTTATAAAGATCCAGTAGCTCAGTAACCCAGTGTTTTCCCTACCAATTAATAAGGGTGGTTAGAATAATGGGGAGAGCTGATTCAGTTAGAGCATTAAAGAAATTGGCTTGGTTTTAAGTGTCTTTTTATTGTAATGGTATCTTGTATAACACAATGTGAAGTACTACAAGTTGTTACCACTTGTTCATGATTAGAATTGAGGAAGATATTAAGACTCTCAGTCTGAGATTAAAAATAAAGCCTACTTATTTGTAAATTGAATCTTTTATTCCAGGAAAACATAAATGAGAATGTCTTTTTTTTTATTCTAGATGTTTTGTTTTTTTTAAGTTGGACTAAGCTATTGTGTTTCAAGAGGATTTGAATTAATTTCATAAGCTCATAAGATTAATAAGAGCACTTGGAAATACTTAGTCTTTGGAGTAGATATTTCAAGTGCTTAACTTGATCTAGTAATGCCTAAAACACATATAAAAAACTTAGGAGACATGGTTCTCAAAATAATGGAAGAGAGCTGAAATTGTCCTTGCTTAGAAATGATAATTCATTTGGCAGTTTAGAAATGCCTACACTGTAGGTCAAGCACATTTTCCAGGAGGAAACCTGGAATCTTTTCCTAATATCCAACATTAACTTTCCCTGACACAGATTCAGGTCATTTCCTCAGGTCCTGTCCCTGTCACCACAGAGAAAAGATCTGTGATTCCATTACTGGTTCCCCTTGTGAGGAAGTTGTAACTGCAGTGAGGTCTCCCCGCAGTCTCCTGTGTTGGCTTCTCACCTCTCTCTCCTCTTTGCTTTGAGATCCTGATGATACTCCACTGGCACACATTGTGGGCCAGCAGACAGCATGGTTTCTTTCCTTGATGATAGCACTTCTGGGCTCCAGTTGCCCTTCCTCCTCATCAGAACTCCTTTATACAACTTGTTGGTGCTTAATATATTTTAATATATTCTCATTTCCCAACTGTGGGATTGCCTGCCTTCGCTGCATGCCAAGAAAAAAAAGCAGAGCCTAGACTGGCTCCCAGAGGAGCTCAGCTGAGGTTTTGGGGTCTGGGTTGGTGGTCTTGCAGTTTTCTGCTTCTTCTGGTAAATGTGGGAGAGGAACTGGAAAGGGTTTAATGCTGTTCTCTTTCTCTTTTTTGAGGGTGTATAAGTGTTTGGATTTCCTTTTGGTGTAAAAACATATGTATCAGTGTGAGATTTGCTGTATCCTCTCATTTTTGTCATTCACAGAATTATTCTATCACAAAATAAGCTGTTTTACTTAGCATTTAAAGACTTTGTGGTCTACAGAAATTCCTAGACAGTACACACAAGTTAGTGTGCGTATTCTGAAAATGTAGTGCAAAGTGTTACATTGAAATGCTGACACAGTGCATCACTCTGAGGGGAATGGGAGAGCCGAGCTGTCAGAGGTTGCTGTACTTGTCCATCCTATTGTGTACACTGCAGCAGTATCTGAGCTAGGAGGTACAGACTCAAGGGAGCATAGCTCCACCTTTGTCATCTCATTTTGTTTGGCTGCCCATGTACAAACTGCCCCAAAAACCCAACTCCAGAACCACACTGCACCAAAGCCAGCTGAAGGGAAGCAGCAAATACATCAGATTAGCAGTGGAAAACTGCTTACAGTGGAAGTGGTGTTTGTTGACTGAGGCTGACTTTCACCCTTAGGCATTAAAGGGAAAGCCCTCATCATCTTGCAGGTGGAGTAAGCTCAGGCAGAGTGTGCTGGTGTGGCAATTCCAGGTGTGCTGGGAAAGCTCATGGCTTCAGTTTCCATGATGGCCTTACACTTTTGGGCCTCATTTGAGAAAAGCTGAACTTGGGAGGATGTCAGAACCTCTAGAAAGCAAAGGCCACCTGTGGATCAGGATTTTGAGCAGGGTAACACCCTGTGTTTCACATGCAAACCCGTGGCTAAAGTATTTCTTGTTGCAACTTGGACGTGGATGTTAATGTGCTGACATGAAACAATACAATTTCTGTTAATAACAGATGGCTCAATTCTCCACACCTTTATCTATGGATTACAGGATTTCTGTTCATGCCAACCAAAGCTTTAGTCATCAAAACAAATGTCGAAATTTTGTAGGTGCCTATTAAAAACTGTGTTGTGGTTTTTTTTTTCTAAATAGAGGTGTCTATTTAGAAAATTTCTCTGCAGGTATTGAAATGTGTATCTTAGCCTGATCTAACCTAGGAGTATTGGTAAAATTTCTGGAGTTTGTTTAAAATAAAAAAAAAACCAAAACACAAAAAATACCTCAGGACTGTAATTGCCTCACTCTGGTTATTTTTAAAATATGTTTATAATGAAAGCTGTTTTGTAAATTCTGTTTTGAATCTGGTCATAGTCTTCACCTTAACAAAACTTGCTTTTACTCTGGAGTGTGACAGTATTGGTGAGCTACTTAACACATAATAGCTGGATCATATGACTCCTTTTTTATGGAAGGAATTCTTGGAGAATATGTACATATGAAGTCTTGCGCTAAATTTTAACAGATGCCTGGTCTAAAATTCAGAAAAATCTGTGTGAAAGCTACTTCTGTTTTAATACAAGAATGGTGAATCCAAAGCAACTTGTATTCTTCAATTCTTTAAATACATTATTAAACAAAAAAAAAGCCTGTTCTTTACAGTGAAATATGCATAACTACTTGAGAAAATACCATAATTACAAATATGACCCCAGTTACTGCAGAAATATTTTTAGTGGTAGGTTTTACACTTTCTGCAGGTGGCTCTACATGGAATTTAGGAGGAATCAATGGGCCTGAGGGGCCTGCTTTGATACAACTTGAGGCTGCTTGTCTCTGACATGTAAAATATTCATACTGTGATGAAGATCTGAAATGTAGAGGAAGGAAATACAGTGTATTTATAGTGTGGACTTGAGGAAGCAAGTGGTGGAAGTAAGGCTTCTTTGTACTGGCACTGCTTGGTGACCACAAAATACCTGCACAATGCCTAAGTCCCTTTGTCTACCTTTGTGGTAGAGTTAGAACTGGAACCAAGTAATGCTGAGCCCCAGACAGACCCATAACCAAATGTAACAACCTTCATTATAGGTTCATTTGTTTGCCGTGATGCCTACATTATGCTTCCATCTTCTACCTTTAGTGCCTAATAGGGTCTGTTTGAAAGGACATCTTAATGAGAATCAGTTCTTTTCTTTTCTTCCTCTTGGGGTTTTGTTCTGTTAGGGTGCCTGGCCTTCAAAGCTGGCCTTTGCATCGTGTTGCCTCCTGTTGAGGATTTTGAGTTTAAAGCATTTGCATTTTATGTTAGTAACTCTTCAGAGAATTTTTATCACTTAAGATTTCAAGTTTCATAATGTGAGGAGCTTCGATGATGACCTTCAGTATGGATTCACGCAGTTTGCAGTGGGCCAAATGTAAGGAGTATTTGGAATTTTGAGAGAAGATGGGGATGCTGTTGCTGCCTACTACTTGAATTATTGCCTGCAGCAGCTGTGGATTTTCACTGCAATTGCTATTACCAGTGATCATAGAATTTTAATTATTATTATTTTGCAGTTTACAAAAATGACGAAGACTGCTGGTTTGTCAGAGGATATAGTGTGGAACTGCAAGATACTGCTGAAGGAGAGGGATGTGGTTCTGAAGCTCATGAATAAATGTGAAGACATTTCCAATAAGCTGACAAAACAGGTAACCAGGATTACTAGAGATGGAGGATGTGGATGGAACATAGAGCAGCCCTCCATTCTGAATCGCAGGTATCTCTCATTTTTATCCTTTAGAAGGGTGTTGGACAATAAGGTGTTCTTGAAGACTGAGGTTTTCAGAACTGTGGTCTGTAAAAGTAGAGTTGCAGATGTTTGATACTTAGTAGCCTTCAGTGAGAGAATCTAACACGTTTTTTAAGTGTATCAGGAAAGCTGGAGGGCAGGAAAAGAGCATTAAAAATTGTAACAGTGTTTTATTTCCTCCAGTTTCAAGTGAATGTAGCAGCTAACCTTAAGCAATGGAATCATGAGTTGTCAACTTATTTCAAATAGAAAACCCAAGCAAACCTGTGTCTGTAATGGGGGACAGATTTCAAATAGGATTCGATTTCAAAAATGCTTAGTTGGAACAAATCTGAGCAAACTGGGCAGGTTTATCAGCTGAATGAAAGACATTGGTCAGGAAGTGCGGGTGTACCAATCTGGAACTCTGTATCCAGTCAGAGTGGCAGCTGGGATGTGTTGTGGGGAAGGATTTCTTTCAGAGAGGTAAATCAGTAAGGATCTCCAAATGGATATTGGGAGGAATGTAAATGGATATGGATATGGTGGAGGGTACTATTCTAAGGGCTAGGAAATGTAGGGGTGTAGTGGGAAAGGCTAAAGTAGCAGCTTGAATTCCAGTTGGATGCTGTTATAGAAGCAGAAGCTTCTCAGCTGTGTGAAAATAAAGCCTGGGAGGAAGGAGGAAGGATGTCAGTGATGCTTCTTCTTTGGAAAAAGTGCTGAACTGGGTGACTTGCTGTTGAGTGTGTTTGGGTTTTTCTTTGGTGCTGACACAAACAGTAATTGTACAACAGAGCAAAATGAGGGGTGCAGCTGCAAAATGCCACTTAATTAATTGTGTATTTTAGAAATTAGTCGTTCTGTAACTGCTTTTATCTGGTTTTGTATCACTGTAGAAGAGAAGAATTTCTTGTGTCACTCACTTTGATCATTTAAGGTCTGTGAAAATGGAGATAAGTAACTCAGTTTGTGTACAAGTGACTGATTAAGAAAGTTTGTGTTTTTCACTGCACAAAGAGGTCAGGAGTACATTAAAATAAAGGCACTGTTACGTCTGCCAGTCTGTGATTAGCATAAGTGTAAAGTTGCGTTTCAAGGAGAAACAAATAAAAGGTGGTAATAAACTTGCTTGTTTTTAACAGTTTGGAACTGAAGCCATATCAGAAGATTGGTTTGAACTGGTTGGCACTGCTGTATAAGCACAGACTGAATGGCATCTTGGCTGATGAAATGGTAAGTGTGAAACTGCTTATCTAAGAATTGTTAAAATTTTGCAAAAAAGACTTTAAATCCCCACCTAGAAACCTCCAGGAGATTATAAGTAATTCTAAATTGCAAACAGTTCTCCAAGATCTTAGAAGCTGCTGGACTCCTTTCCATTTGGAAATCAAAGGTAGCCTAAGACTGATGGACACTTACAAATCACATAGTGTCTTCTGGTGCAGTGGAACTGGTTTCTACCACAACAGCTTATTTTCAAACCATTGAGTTTAACAGCTCCTTGCCCAAAAATATAATTATTCTACAGCATTTAGTATAGTGACCCCCCTATTTGCTCCATTTCTTCACCAGTTTCAAAACAGGCAGATAACAATACAGGAAAACCAAGTGGGTGGAAACCTTCTCTGCTTATCCAGAAACAGCATTTCCACCATCTCTTGTCATGGCACTCCTCATCAACGTTGAATTAAGAGACACAAGGTTATGGGTTTGAGGTTTTGTTAAATGCTGACACCACCCATAGTTGTACAAAGGAAATACTTACTGATGCAGCTGCTGAATTTGTGGTCTGTTGTTTTTAATCCTGGCTGTTGTTTCTCTTCTGATGAACCATGAATGAAAGCACTGCTTTGCTTTGCTGTTATTTAGGCAGTGTTTCTCAACTTCTCTATGTTTCATATTAGTAAAAATATGGGGATTTTGTGGTAAATACACAAAATTTTTTAATTCATGATGCAGAAAACAGGAAAAGTGAGTGTTGGTGAAAATGTAGGCTTATCTTTAATCTGATTAATTGATATTAATTAATATTAAATTCCACTTCAGAAGTAGCTGGAATAGCCAATTGTACAAGTGGCTCAAATGAAAATTAGCATTTAGTTTCCCAATAATAATTTTTCTGCACCATTGGCTCAGGAAGGTAAGTTTTTGGAGGTAATTTGAGGGATGAACTTGAAATAAGATGAAAGACTTCATTAATTGAAAAGATGAATCTTTGTTCAAATATTGAGCTGAAATGATAATGAAATTTGACTGAGGTTGAGCTTAAGAAGGAATTGTCTTCTATAAAATTGGTTAGTCAGAACAATTTTCTAATCAGATTTCTCATCTTTACTGGGCCATCACTACACTGTAATTGTTGTATGAGTTCAAAACAATTTTATGTCACGCGGATTGTAAATTTTGTTTAAATGGTTTTATTTTCTCTTAGGGCTTAGGAAAAACAATTCAAGCTATTGCATTTCTGGCTTATCTTTACCAAGAGGGCAATAAAGGTCCCCATTTGATAGTTGTGCCAGCTTCAACGTTAGGTAAGTTACAACCTTCAAAAATAGTTTTGTTAGGAGAATAAGAACCAAACCAATCATGGACATTTTGTAAAGCAAAGATAATTTCATGGAAGAAAATTTGATTTTCTTATGGTGGTACCCAGCTCCTTAAATGATTTGAATTGGAATGCAGACCATACTGCAGGCATGCTTTTTCTGAATTAATTAGACTTAGCATGGAACTTTTTTAGACAATCCGTCTGCTTCAAAAAAAATGAAGCTGCTTGTTACAATCTGAACTTGTGTAGCAAAGTAGTCTTTTTACTTACTGAATATTGGCTGAACTTGTTAGTCTTCAGGCTGTGCTTAGGGTTAGGTTTCATGACATTTTAAATATTCACTGGTTTTTTTAGTCTTTACTGCACAGCATCTGTCAAAGCAGGTGAAAATCCTGAAATGATGAAGCTGTCTTTTACTTGTGTGTTCTGATGGTTGTATGGCCTCAGTTGAAATTGGAGAGAGTGTGGTGGAATCAAATGTTAGCAAAGTGGATGAGGTTGAGCAGAAAATGGTTCTTGATGGAGTAAATTTGAATTTATTGAATGATGAGGGAAGTAACAAGTTGTATTTAGAAAGTAAATGCTGCTTTTAATATAAAATACTTACTTGGGCTTCAAAAATTGCTCTTGATGCATCAGAAAAGTCCCCAGTTGTACAGCTTAAGTTTGAAATCCTCATTTTTAGTGTGCTTTCAAACTCCACTGGAACCTGCTTTTATAAACAGCTCTTAATAATGCATATATCACTTAAAACCTGAGGTGTATGTAGTACCTGAACAAAGGTGCTTTTGTGAAGTCAGTCTGAGTCCCTATTGTAGAGACAGGTTGGAAATGCCTGGGCAGTGCAGTCTCCTGGAGTTTTCCTGACACTATTCCAGAGGTGTCTTCTCACCCCTAAGCTGGGTCCCTCCCCTACCCAAGTGGCATTTAGCAGAATCCCCTTTCTGCTGGGGTTTGGGGTCAGCACTTGTGTTGGCTGTCAGGCAGCTTCCCCTTGGGCACAGCAGTGCTGCCTGTGGCTGCTGTGCTGCTGCACACCTGGAGCTGCACAGCAGGGATGTCAGGCCTCTGCCTGCTCCCAGAGGCACTGTCTCTCCTGGTGACATACTTCTGCAGGCAAGTACTGACAGATTAAGGGATTTGCTTTCTGGGGATTTAACTGTCTAGGGAAGAAACCGAGCTACAAAGTTACACATTGTATTTATTTCACACGGTGGTTACAGACCGTGCAGGGCCTGTTCCCGCAGGAGTTTAAAGTGCAAGCTGGTTGAGCTACTAAAGCCCAGTTGGGGTTGATTCAGCTTCTTACTTAGCAGATTCAGTTTCTTACTTAGCAGTTTTTCAGTTTTAAGGCAGAATGTCTCTTAACCTTCAGGAGAATTTAAAGGGATTTGCATTAAAATCAGATGTTTGGGTTGATGCTGAGGTGTGAAACAGCAAGACATAATAAATTATAAATTACTTGGGTTTTGTTTTAATGTTGTCTTACAGATAACTGGATAAGAGAAGTTCATCTGTGGTGTCCTGAACTGAATGTCCTCTTTTACTATGGTGAGGAATCTAGTTAAGAAGTGAATCCAGTAATGCAGTTGCTTGCATGGCCAGTGTAAGAAAAGATGAATTGCTCATGGCAGTGTTGTTTTAAGACAGTTGTTAAGTACACAGATTTATTGATGAGTGATTTCTCTTCAGTGTTTTTAATTGTTACATATAACAATTAACATATATAGATATATTTTATTGTAATCATTTATAATTTGTCCTTTAGGATCCCAAGAAGATAGGAAACATCTCAGGTTGGACATTCACAATAAAGTTGTTGATTTCAACGTGATTGTGACTACGTAAGTACAGTTAAAACACCACAAACAGGGAGCTTTAGTGAGGGCCTGCTGACCTCTAGTGGTATAGGAAACCAGACAATTTTAGGAGCTGGGTTTTGCATAATGGTTAACTAGGGTTTTAGGATTATGTAAGAGATACTGTGTCATAGGTGCTTTAGATATCTGTCTGTCAGCATGTGTATTACAGATAATATTACATTGTAATAGACTTCAGCAGACTTTTAGGAAATGTTACTGAGAGCATTGGCTCATCAAGTAAACTGAAATAATTTGCCAGTAATGAACTCTGTTGGGGTTCGTTACTTCCAGGCAGTTCTACTGCCCCTCATGTACTTTCTCCATAACTCTTATCAATAGTAGAGAATTTAATTTGATTGTGATAACAGTGCATTCATTTTCGGAGAGAGACTAAGTGCAGGTGATATTTGTCTCTGACAGATACAACTCTGCAATCAGCAGCTCAGAAGATCGAGGACTGTTCCGCAGGCTGAAGCTTAACTATGCAATTTTTGATGAAGGTCACATGCTGAAGAACATGAGCTCCATCCGCTACCAGCACCTCATGACAATTAATGTAAGAGGTTTGGTTATGGCTGGCTTAGAGGGGACAGCTCCTGGCTTTTCTGTTTGGTAGTTACAAGCAGGGGGAAAATGGAATATTAACTGTAATGTTCAAATACACCTAACTTTAGAGGTACTAGAGTATGCAAGGGAATTTAAGTGTTGATGTGGTCTAATGAGTAGATCCTGCACTGTGATCACTTCTGGGACAAAAGCTCCCTAAGAAATGTAATAAATTTCCTGTACCATCATTACAATGATGGTAGTGCCCGAGTTTCAGTATTAAGCAAATTCCCCATTACATCCCATAGTAGTGAAGATTTTAAAGATGCTGTTCTGATTACTTGTGCTGAAACCTTGTAGTACTTCAGGACCTGCTCTGATAGGACTACTGCAACTTATTTTTCAAGTTCATGTTTTCATCAATAGCCTTTTTAAAAAGCTAATCTTTAAGCAATAAAACGTGCTTGTACTTGCAATTCAAAACTTGTGCTTAAGTACTGTATATGACATTAGAGAACTTGATATGGGAGCAGCAATTAGCACAGTCATCAGGAGGAAGAAAAAATACCCCAGACAACAAAAGAAACCCAACAACAATAACCAAAACAAAGCCCAAACAGAACAATCAAGAAGAAGCCTAATAGATCCAGGAATGCTTTTTTAATTGTCTTAAATTGGTGCACAGTTCCCCACAGATCTGTAAACAGTTTTGTTGACTTAACAAGGAAATTATTCCATGAGTTCCAAATATATTATAAGTTTTAATAGTTATCATTTAAACCAAGTTTATTTTCTCACTTCTCCATAGCTGTGGTTTTTTGCCAATAATATTTTCTAGCCCATTTGACAAATGTTTCTCCTTCCTCTTTGCACTTTGGACAAACAGGCCAAGAATCGCTTGCTGCTAACGGGGACTCCAGTTCAAAATAATCTGCTGGAATTGATGTCCCTCCTGAATTTTGTCATGCCCCATATGTTCAGCAGTAGCACAAGTGAAATTCGAAGAATGTTCTCTTCAAAAACAGTGAGTACCATGAATTCTCTTCTTGAAAATAACTTCTTTTTGCTAGAAGACTGCTATTGCTGCGTAGCTTCTGTTTTATTGGTATCTTATGGAAAAAGGTAATGTGATTATGAAAATCTAGAAAATTAAATAATTGAGTAAGCCTTTTAAATTAAAATATCCTGCAACAAGATATCTTGGAGTACAAATGGTCAGGTCAAGTATGTCTGTTTTGGCTGGGGTTTTCGTCAAGTTAGAGAAGTTAAGATGGTGGTGTTACAGCTGAAAACTTCACTCTGCAATTGAATTCTTTCAATGTTTTCCTTAGAAGAGTGCTGAAGAACAAAGCATATATGAGAAGGAGAGAATTGCACATGCAAAGCAGATAATAAAGCCATTCATCTTGAGAAGAGTAAAAGATGAGGTAACGTTTTATCTTTAGAATGATGGATTTTAGTTATCAAAAAGCCTGGTCATCTCTAAGACCCAACACCATAATATGAAATCAAATTACTTACTGATCTTAGAAAATGTTAATGGACACTTGCAGACTTCAGTGGCCTGAAGGGAGTAACACTGATTAGCAGGGGAGTAGATCCCCAGTACTGCATATAATATTATTTCATGCAGTTCTGGAGTGTGCAGACCATGTTACTTGATGGGGAGGTTCATGTATAATCTAGGTCAAACCTGGGTTGAATTGCTGCCTGAGTTAATGAAGTTGCAAGCAGTGAAAGGAGCTGGGATGAGGAGAATTACCAGAGTATCATAACAGCTACAAGAGAGTGCAGAATTACTGATGGTTCAGAACAATACACGTTTTATCTGGTATCATTTTGTTTTGTCAGGTCCTTAAACAACTACCTCCCAAAAAAGATCTCATTGAACTGTGTGCCATGTCTGATAAACAGGAACAACTCTACTTGGCTCTTTTAAACAAGCTCAAGAAAACCATTAACAGTAATGGTATGTAAGGGCCTCATTTCCTTTTGGTGGATTTTGTCATGCTGAGACATATGTTGAACATGACTACAGTCTTTGCTTTGTAGAAATGTCTAATGCTCATAAACTGTCTATATCCCTTCTATGAATTTGTTTGAAGTTCAGCTAATAGGTGAATTTTCAAACTGAGTTCTTGCAAACAAAGCTCTGCTGAGAAAAATAAGTGTTTCAGATGGTTCTTTTCTATAGTAGTTCAAAGATGCCTTCTTTGTTTACAGAGAAAAACTCTGATATGGGAAATGCAATGATGCAACTTAGAAAAATGGCCAATCACCCACTTTTGCATCGTCAGTACTACACAAATGAAAAGCTCAGGACAATGTCCACCCTCATGCTCAAGGTAAGGGGATGAGATTCAGAAGTAATCCTTCATTGCTCAGAATTTCTAGTGCATGCTTGTTTCTTTGTGTGTTTTGTTGTCAGGCTTCTGGTCAAAAATGTGTCTTTGCCATACTTCATTCATTGTTGCTGCTTTTTATTTCTCTGCATCTATTCAGTGCTCTAATCAAGCTCTGTAGGTATTTAACACTGATTTTTGTATCATCAGAATGGAGAGAACAGTTGTGGGTCTGCAATTATCTCCTTTTGATAAACTCTGCCTTAGCACCTCTTCCCTCCACCCCAGAATTTAAACCTGAAGTGTTTATGGAAAAAATTTTAGGTGGGCACTTGAGTCTAGTAGCTTTCTAAGTAGCAAGAACTGAGTAGTACAGAAGTAAAATAGGGAAGGCCTAAGTTTGATCTGTTAAGGTTTTTTTTTTAAATTTGTATGGGGTTAATAGCTGAGGAGCTTGGGAAAATTGTTGGTAATGTTTAAAATATAAAAAATCTCAGCATGCAGCAGGTGTTCTAAAAAAGTTGCAGCTGGCTTTGAATATTCTTCAGCTTTGTTTTAAAGTGAAACCCCCCCAGACAAGCTTGGGGAAGCAAGAAGCGACCCATTGAAAGATTTTTATCCCTTTTTACTCCCATACCATCATACTGTCCAGATGTGGCTTTTTTTTCTTCTTTCTTCCAGGCATGACATCCCTCTACCCACCCTACCTATTGGGCTGGGCTTTCCATGTCTTCTACCATCTATCCAAGGATTGGACCTCCCTTTTAGGGAATGTGTCTTCAGGGGAAGAGGTCTGATAAAAGGGGTAAAAGGTCATAGGGCTTGGGAAATAGGTAATTGTTATGAAGGTTTAGCATATCCTTCTTAACTTTTTGGCAGTATAAGTGCTTGTGAGAGCTAAACTGTGAAGTAATTATCCTCTCCTATAAACCTGAAGTTGAGATTTCCTCTTTCATTGCTTGCATGAGCCAAGCTCTAGCATTTGTCCATGTCTAGGTGTGCTACTTTTTTCTTGCAGAGATTATGGATGTTATTGTGTGGTGGTTTTGTTTTTAGTTCTCTGGTGAGGTTGTGTATTGCATTATTTCCCTTTGTTTTTGCTAATAGGAACCCACACATTGTGATGCTAACCCTGACCTTATCTTTGAAGATATGGCAGTAATGACAGATTTTGAGCTGCATGTGCTTTGTAAGCAATATTCTCACATCAATGACTTCATGTTAGACGTGGATCAGATCCTGGACTCTGGAAAGTTTAGAGCATTGGAACGCATTCTCTCTGACCTTAAAGAGAAGGTATTACAGATGGCTGAAGCTTTTTCCTGTCCAAAGAGTGTCTCTAAATAACTGGTTAAATTAATATCTGCCAGCTCTCTATGCAACCCAGTTGCTTTGCTGTGGAGTTTGACAATGTAACTTAGTGCATGTGCAGAGTTGAGAAGCAACACTTACAGCTTTTAATGTGCAGCCCTGAGTATGCACATCACTTTAGAGACAGCTGAAATAAATTTTCCCAGTTTACTAGGTTTCAGAGTATTCATCCCAAGTTAACTACTCTATTAATATATGGGGTCTTGCATAATTTGCACACCTCACGGATTTGGACGTTCTCTTGGCAATTGAATAACTGTATTACATTAGAATAATCATGTGAGTGTTACGTGGAAAGGGAGGAGGAGGTCCCTGCTTGAAGCTCTGCCCAGAGATTCAAATAGGTTTATTTTGCAAATAACCATGTACCCATATTGCTTCAGAGTATCCTGAATTTGAGCAGGGGGGTGCTGTGGATCTGACTATTTCAGACAAAATAGGGCTACTCTGTGTATTACATGAAATATTTAAATTTAAGTTTTGAATGAAAGTATTTTGATGTTTATGCATGAAGTGATCTGTCATTTATGCATTTGATATGTGATTTGTTTGAGCCACCTAAGTACAAAGTAATTAAAATATTACTGCGATAGCAGACAGTGAATTAATGCAGTAGAACTACTGGATATGGAATCTGCACTGCAAGTCAATCCTGACTTGATGATATTCAGCTTAGTCTTTTATTTTGGAAAACAGGGATTCTGTAACAGTAAAATGACATATTTGCATCAATAAAGAATTCTTATGCTTCATAGTTGACACGTTTCAAAATTTTTGCTTTGCTTTGTCCTTTTCAGGGTGACAGAGTTGTGTTGTTCAGCCAGTTCACTATGATGCTGGACATCTTGGAAGTTTTTCTAAAACACTGGCAACATAGATACATTAGGCTGGATGGAAAAACACAAATTTCAGAGAGGTATGTGACTCTTGGCAAAAATGAGAGAAAGTGAATGTGCTGGAGAGGGGGAGGTGGCTTTGGACCCTTACCTTTGTTTTCCAGTACAGAAGTCTGTGCTCACTGGACACTGACCACAGAAGGTGTTTAATGTTGAATTTCAGATCACCTTAGTAAGGGTGAGGCTGAAAGATGAGGTTTAGGTGGTGGGGTTAACAGTCTTAGCCATGGAAATGAAAAATATATGTCTTCAGCAGTTCCTGTTGTATTTGATTTCTGTGTCAGCCTGTCATAACTCCTGTGGCTATTCCTTGGAAGTAGAGTGTATCTCTTTCACAATAGGCAGATACATTCCTTTGTTTCTCTAGGACAAACCATTCTGTCTGTCCCTGCAGCTGAAAATGTTTCAATGCTTTTCTTGTTTGAGCTGAACTGGTTTTCTTTCTTTTTAAAAGAAAGAATTTTTGAAGATTTTTTTTTTTTTGGATGCTTTTTCCTTCATTTCAAAAAAACTGTCATTCTTGCTGTGGTGTAACTTCCCATGTCGAGCTGATACCTGTTTCTGCCCTTGCATGTGCAGTTAGTACAAGAGATTGTCATGAAGCGAAATTCATCCCCTGCCTCCCCATTAATTTCATTTCAGTCTTGCATTGTCCTCTCATTGACTCTTTGTGTTCTGTCATTGTCAAAAATCTTTTTCAAACCCTCTTTTCACTCTTTGCTATCCATCTGTCACTCTGTATTTCTCTGGTCACTGCACAAGACTGTTGGTACCCTTTTTCCTGCTGCATAACATCTGGAGTTTGGAGCTGCTGTGCAGTGCCACTGTCCCCTCTTCCAAAAGACCATCCCAACTTCTGTGTTGAGCTCTGGAGCCGGTGTGGAGTGTTTTCCAAGGCCTGATGCATGGTGTCTTGTGTTCTGCAGGATACATCTGATAGATGAGTTCAATACAGACATGGGTATATTTGTATTCCTTCTGTCCACCAAAGCTGGGGGCCTGGGCATTAATCTGACCTCGGCCAATGTTGTTATCCTTCACGACATTGACTGCAACCCTTACAACGATAAGCAGGCCGAAGACCGGTGCCACAGAGTGGGGCAGACACGGTACGACTTTTTCAAATTACAGTGCTTGGTTTTCCTTGGAGGAGAGCTCTCAAAGGAGGCTAAAAGGACAGTATTTATCATTAAAAGTTCTGAGCAGAGACTCGTGTAGAGCAGCTGTGGGTTGTGTGGGAGCTAGGAACTGTAATAGTCTTAGTCCATGTTGCTGGCAGAACAAACCTTTATTTTTACACTTTCCTCCTTTTCCTAGTTCACTATAACTTTCAAACTGTGCATAATTCTTAAATTTCTGGTGCTGAGAACTATTCCAAAGTAGATCTGAATTCTTTGGGACTATCTGGCCAAGCTGTTTGTTCTCTTCAGGAGACTTCTAAGCTTTTAAGTGTCACCCTATCCTAGAGAGTGAAGCCATAGAATGTATGGAATTTCAACTGTATTCAACAGTAAAAGGGAAATAGGGGGAATTGGACTTGTTTATATTAATGGATATTTTTGTGACTGTCCAGATAATTGCAGTGGCTAGGAGTGCTGGAGAAAACGTGTTTTCTGGCAATACAGAGCACAGTTATTCCAGAGAAAAATCTAGAAGCTCTTTATATTGCTCTCTGATTCATTTCCCCATCCTTGCTTTAAACCCCAGCCAGCTGGGCCAAGTCATAGCGTCCTTCTCTTTTGCATTAATCCAAACCAGTCAAATGGATTTTTTTTGTCGTTTTTCAGAGAAGTACAAGTCATAAAGCTCATCAGTAAGGGGACTATTGAAGAAACCATGCTCAAAATTAGCCAACAGAAATTGAAGTTAGAACAAGATATGACTGCAGCAGAATCAGGTGGGTGTCTTGCACATAATGATGACCACTTAAATAAATTAAAGCTGCAATATGTTACTCTGAAAAAAAGAATGTTCTTCATGCAGACAAGCCTTTTTTTGTTTGGGGCTTTTTATGTTTAACTAGAAAGATGTATTTTTGCTGGCTGTTTTTGATTTGACAGGTGATGCCCTCTGAGTCTGACCCAGAAATCAGCAACCAAGTCCTACAAGCAGAGGATTTTTTTACTATTTTGGGGGATGTAGGCTTTTATCTATGCAAAATATTATAAGCTGTACTAATGCTTCTCTTTATTCCTCAGGAGAAGAAGGAACTATTCCAGCAGATATAGCCACGCTATTAAAAGCTTCACTGGGTCTCTAAAATGTAAATATGTTGTGAAATTCAAGGAAGAAAGGTGATGAGATACCCCAACGACTCTTACATTACTGTTGATCAGGAGTTTTATGAACGTTTATAACTTTTTGTAGTTTCTTTGTTTTATTGCTCATGATATTGAAAATTTTTAACATCAATAGCATTCTTTTGATGCTTAAAAGCATAAATGACCCAAATGTGCCAACCTCAGATGCTAAATAAAGGTTTTACAGATCAATTTTGAAAATGGGGACCGAAGTAGTAATTGTTTTAACAAATCTGCTACTGCTTAAGATTTGTCAGTATTTTTGTAATTATTTCTACCTCCAAATATATATATATATATAAACTGTCTGTTTCACTGGATTCTGCGTGTAGATTTTTTTATACGTGCCTTATTTGACAATGCTCGAGTCTGTTTCTGCTTGTTTTGGTTCATTTGATGTACCGTACTGATTTTGTATCAACTTGTTCCAATAAAATGCCATAGATTGACAAAATGTTTTTGTGGTTGCAGTGGTTTGGGGCACGTGAGGGATGATAATGTGCATGTTAAAAATCAATTAGCTCTCAAACCAGCTGGAATGTTCCAATTGAACTGACCTGGCTTTGTCCAGCAGTAGTTAATTACCAGTGTGTCATTATACTCTAATTACAGTGGTGTGAGGGTATTGATTGTAAAAACAGAACTCCTGCCAAATGGTTTGGTCAAGTCTGTGGGTATTGTGGTCAACTGTACATGATTTCTGCAAATTCAAAGTGCTGGGAAATTAAAGCTTTTCCAAAACTTGTTTTCCAAGTGTGGACTAAACTGTTTGGCTTTTCCTAGAAATGTTCTGTGGCTGTGCTGTCTGTTCCAAAATGCACAACTGAAACAAGGTGAGAATGTAGTCTATTGTTTGAGAAGGGATATGGGTAAGAATCAGTTTTCCATGCTTCTTTATTTCCACTGGTTCTGCTGAGCTAAACAGTGAGATTTAACAGAGAACCACTGGTGTTTAATGCTACAGCTAATTAGGGTGTGTGTTTCTGTTGAGCATGGTGCTAACCCAAATCTTATCCAGTTGTACCTGCATGTTCTCACTTGCTTAGTTCAAGTGTGGATTGAAACAAGATCCCTGCCCTTCAGGGTGGGTTGTGTGGTGTTCTGGATGTGTCGGGATTTTTGTTTTGAGCTCTGGAGGAGCAGTGGTTACCCTTGGGGTCAGTATCTGTCTGCAGGTGCTGTGGAACTCTGCCTTTCCTCCTTGTAACTGTTCCTACTGTTGTTCCTGGGGATCTCAGGAGATGGCAGGGCCACCATCCTTGGAGATGGCCACAAACTAACTGGATGCAGTCCTGAGCAGCTGGCTCTAGGTGGCCCTGTGTGAGCAGGGGCTTGGACCAGATGACCTCCAGAGGTCACTTCAGCTATTCTGTGGTTCTGTTTTTCTGATTGGGAAAGATGTACAGAGGGAAAAGAACACAGAGCCACTCTCTGGAGTCAGTTGCTGAAGAAGAGAGGAGTTTTGGGAGCTAAAGAAGGAAAAGTGTATGAAGAGCCAAAGCAACTCACACAGGGAGTTGCAAAGCAGGTGAAGATGGGAATGAGTAAAGGTTGTTTCTTTCTGTTCTGACAATACCTGAGTTGTCTCTCTGAGGGGTTGTTTGGCATCACTCATGATTCAATGAAACAATACTTGAGGGGAAAGTAAATGTGGAGGGAAACACTTTCCCAGCAGTGGCGATTTCCAGCATGGAGTGTTGCCCAAGTTTGTTGTGGTTTCTCTGCTTACACCACACAATGGAGACCTCTCACAAGCACTTGTCTCCCCTTGAGTTTGTGTAAACCACTTTCATCCACAGCAGTCCACATTGCCAAGATTTCCACCTGCCTTTTCTCCAGTCCTGGAAGAGCAAACCCTTCATTTGTTCTAAACCTGGCTGCCACCACTGACCCCCAGTTTGTGTCTCCTACTTATTGGCATAGGTACCGAGCTGTTAAATGTTTTTGCAGCTGGTGTGTTTATGGAGAACTGCTGCTGGTGTGGGCACCAGCTCAGCTGTGCAACTGCTTTTTGGCTTGTTTTGGAGGTTTTATTTGGGTTTTTTCAGGGGCACAGCATAAACCTCAAGCTTCTCAAGCACTTTTTTTAGGCCCTTGAATTTTACTGACTAAGTAGATCTTTTTTTTTTTTTTTTGCTTAGTGTTCCACACATTTGCCCTTACCTTTTGATTTCCTCTAGATTGGAAGACTGCAGTAGGCAAAATGTTGTTGAGATTGCACCTCTGCATGAAGGTGCCTTCCCTTTTAAGAGTGCACAAAACATGATTTGGTTTGGTGAAGCACGAAGCACTGTGTTAGTAGAGGGAGAATGATTGCAACCACACTTGTGTGAATCAATATTTATTACTCTATTAAATCAGTATTTTAGATTCTCTTGCAAGTGGATACAAGTGGTAGATTTTGATTTGATACAGCACAGCCATCTGAAGTTAATTTAAATGATTTAGAAGTTAATAACTTAGGATGTTTGTCATATTGAAAACTAAACAAGCATTTGTTTCTCTGAGCAGCTGATCTACATTACACTCTTTGGCCTTTTCTGGATCCAGGCTGCAATTGCTGGCAGTGCTTGCACTCTCTCCTTGAGAGCCAAAAGCCTGGGGTATTTGTCTGCCAGGTCAGGCTTACAGGACAGAAGTGTTGTACTGCACACATCCCAGTAGAAATCAGCCCACGTTACCTAGTGGAAATGGGACAGAAAGCAGTAAATTTTAGTTGGTAATCTCAAAAGCCACGACTACTAATATTCCCAAAAACTGAATTTATCTGTTTAAAGTTTTCATTTTGGGGTTGGGGTTTTTTTAAAGCCCATTATTACAGGGCTAGTAGTTAGGTTCCAAGGCAAGGCTTGACTTCAGTAAATATTGGTTCAAATCAAGTCCTGGCCACAAATATTAGTTGTGTTACAATATTAGTCTTTCCTGCTGAAACTGCTGCAGAAAGGAGTTTGGGGTAAAAAAGGTACGATGTTTATATAGAGGTTTTTTGTATTGCCTTATAAATAAGTCAGTGATGATAAACAGGGTTCTGTGTAGTCATGAATTTATGTTCACAAGTTCAAAGAAAGGCATTTAAAATGTTTTGTGTCAACATACTTATGAACATGCGTTTTCTGCTTTAGAAAATGCAGATCCTAGTCCTGTTTTGCCTCACTTTTCTGATATTGTGGAAAACAATTTTCACTTTGCAATTAAGTGACCAGTTGTGTATTGGTAAGAATAAAGGGCTCAAAGTGTGGGGAAGAGTTCCTTCATGGCCTGACATGAAACCCAGAAATTCAGCAATAGGCCATTACTTGAGTTTTCTGGCAATCTGATGGGAATGGGAGAAACAAAAATTATACTTACAGAATTCCCCACCAGCCACTGCTTATCCCCTAAGAAAGTATCCAAATCTTTCAGTAGCTCGGGTGCTTTGTTGGTGAGGATATCATCAAATGCTTTTTTCTGGTGGAAGAGCAAAACAGAGATGCACAGCAGTCAGCAAAACTGAATTTTTTAGGTTTTATTATTTATGAAAAAGAAAGCTGAAATATGAAAAAGATTAGGGTTAGATGCCAAAACATGGCATTCATGGCTTGCTGAGCCGCGACTTAAAGCCAATTCCTTAATGAACACCTGAGTGCTCCTTGATGCTGACATGATATTTGTGGTGATGTGCTAACAGAAAAGCACACAGCCATGGCAAGGCAGGAGCTCAGCCATAGGTTTGGGAAGAATCCAGCTGCAAGACAGATTCCTAATGTCTCATAGCAATTTTTAAGGGACTCTTTTGAATGTCATCTTTTCTAGTGTGCAGACTCAGATTTCCAGAATCCCTTGTGCTCAGTCTTTCCATGCAATTAGTCAGATGCTGGTTAGTTATCTTTGCTATCAACCCTTCTTATGGGAGATGTGGAACTTGGGTTTTGAGCTTTTGGTGGGGTTGATTTATCTTTGAGCTTTAATGTTCATGTTATTTTGCTTTTTGTCCCTACAGCAGAAAGATTTGAGGTGGCTAAAACTTGTTTTTAAAGGATGAGCTAAAGGCTCCAGCCTTAGTGAGGTTATGGCGGTGGTTCTCTACAGGCTGTTCCCCATAGCAGAAAGCCTTAAGACTGCATTTAAAAGGGCTAAGCTGTTTCCTTTGGTGAGGAAAATTGTTTCTGATTTTCTTTTCTCACCTGCATGGAAATAATTAAGACTGCAGACTGTTGTGATCATCTGGTCAACTCACATGGCACAGTTTTTGCAGTTACTGTGCTTGGCCTAATTTTGGAGGAACACACTCAGGGTTGGGTAAATAAGCACTGGTGTACAGGAATGGAATTATTTCTACAGCTTTAACAGGTGAAAAAAGAAGATTAGAAGAGGCAGAAACCTAAATGCAGACTGAAATCGAATCAGTGTTTCTACAGGCATGATCGAAGATTTGACATCATTTTCTGCTTCTGTTAAGAGCTTAGTAACTGGATGAGGTGACTGAAAGTATCAGCTGGGAGTTTGCAGTCCAGAAATCTCGT
Organism: Melozone crissalis; assembly: GCF_028551555.1. Classification (NCBI taxonomy): domain Eukaryota; kingdom Metazoa; phylum Chordata; class Aves; order Passeriformes; family Passerellidae; genus Melozone; species Melozone crissalis. The sequence continues at coordinate 46,112,671 of NW_026535784.1, read as the reverse complement.
ATCTATCTATGCCCTGGGTTGTAGTATTTCCATTCTTTTAGGTAACTGATCCCCTCCCCACCGTTTTACCCTGCAAAGAAAACCCCAAGCTGTTGTGTGATTGTGATGGTAACAGCGTTCCCCAAGTACAGGAGTGCACAGCCAAGGTGTGAAGCTGGTGAGGACAACCACGATCCCTCTTCTGGAGTGGCACAACCTGCTCTTCTCAACCCTGGAGCTCTGCAATGGCGGGTGCAAAGCTTTGCAATGCCAGCTGTGTTTTGGGGAACGTGGGGTGAAGGGGGAGTCTGTGCCTGGCACGGAGGGAACTTCCACGGGCAGCTTCCAGCTCTGCTCCCCTGGTTTGCTTTGATTTCTCTTTGCTGCTGGCTAGATGGAGGTAACACATCCTCTCACCATTCCCTGGGTGTGTGTTCCTGTGAGCACTGGTCAGGCCTGGGGAGGAGTTTTGGCTTCAAACAAAAATCAAAACTTAAATCTGGCCTGGTGAGACCGTGAGATGCCACTTTGACCACAAGGTGGTGGCAGCGGATCCGGAAGGAGAGAGGGAGGAAGGACAATGTTGGGAGCGTGGGAAAGTGAGATTCCCGACCATCCTTGGCCCCAGCACATAATTTAGCATGCATACGTGCGGACTGGCACATTTGGGTTGGCTGCCAGCTCTTCCCGTTTAAATTAATCACTGGTGACACGATCTGGGTCCTTTTTTGGAGAAGTGCTTGGGTACACGCAGGAGTTACAACAGGAGTTTCCCCATGGAAGGGCAGCAGTGCTGACTCTGCACCAGTACATGTGGTGGAATGTGGCTCTTCTGAAATGATTAAAACTCATGAGTCACCTTACCCTTCCCAAACAAGGAAACTTAAGGAAATCACTTGGACATGTAAGTAATTCACACTTTTAAGTACTAAACCTCCAAAGTTCAGGTTTTCCCCTGCAAGACTTCAGAGTACTTTCATACTGTTTCTTTATTCATTATGGGTTTGGAGCACCATTTTTTACTCTGTGTTCTCTGCAATCAGATACCCTAATAATGGGTATCTCATTACCTAATAATAAGATACTCTAATAATAATAACCCTAATAAGATACCATATTAAGCATCTCAGATAATGATCTGAATGGTTGCCTTAAACAAATGGAAGATGGCTCACTGGCAGTTTATGGTGAGAGCTGTTGTTACACCTCCATTTCCCTAAGAAGGTCAGGTTATCTGCTCAGGGCAGAGCTGTGCAGAGCCTTTGTAATGCTGGAGTGAAATCATCCATTGCCTTTGTCCCCCAGCAAACTGATCTGTGTGCTTGCTTTTGAGATTCTGGTGAGAGGACTGGCCTGATGCCAAAGGAGCCCTAAATGCTGTAGGATAAGCCTGTGACTGTGTGTTAAAGTAGCCATGGCACCACAGCCTGGGGTCAGAAGCACTGCAGAGGACCAAGGTGAGCTGTGACATCTGAAAAGCACAGTGAGGGCTGTGCTCCCTGCCTGATAAGCAGTGCCTGCTCTCCTGACAAGCAGTCATCCCTGGTAGGTGATGTTATTGAACATCTAGAAGAAATCAAAATGCAGAAACACAAAAGGATGGGGTGGGGCTAATTATCTTATTGAGTTGGCAGAAAGATTTGAGCACAGGCTCCTTGTGACAAGCGAGAGGAATTCCACAGCACCAGCTGGCGTGGAAGTGTCCTGTGTTTGCCCTTTTGAAGAGCAGTTTGGTGTAGGCCCATCCTTGGTTCAAGCTGATGGCCTCAGAGTTTCTAACAAGGGTGAGAACCACCTGCTGAAGGAGGAGGTGGGATCAGCCTCAAGGAACAACCACAGAGCTCCACCAGCTCAGCCTTGCTGAGCTGAGGTGATGAACCCAGTGGCTGACACCCATCAGTGTCTCCAGAGCAGATGCTCAGATACAGGATCATGGCTTACATGCCATCTTTGTTTAATTAATGATTGGCTTACTCTCACGTCCTGGTTTTTCTCTGCCCAAGGGAACAGCGTCATGAAATCATCGATGGTGTCCACAATGGCATCAGCTAAAGCCTGTTCCACAGGCGTCTGGCCTGCCACACCTGCGGGAAGCAAGCACATGAAGGGACATTAGAGACAGCAGCAGCAAGAATTTTTGATGCCCCAAAGGTAAACTGTGAATATTTTCATAAACATACATTTTCTTCAAGTCTTTTTGAAGCTGACAATGTGGATTTGACTCTTTGCATACAGGTACATCCAGGTACCTGTATCTACCTTTGCCTTTTTCCCAATTCTGGCCTTGTACAGCCACCCAAGGTAATGAGGTGTTCTATCCATTACCTGAGCTCCCAGCCTGAACATTGTTTCTGTATCATCTCTGCTTTACACCACACATTCAGCAAGGGTCAGCACAAATTTCATTCCTTTATTCTTTGCCCATCCCAGTTTTCCACATCCTTCTCCATCTCATGGTCAACACATTCTCCAAAAGTGCACTTGTGAAAGTTGGCTTCTCTTTCCCTATATCCTTCCCACTCAGCCCCATTCTGAACATTTTCATGACATTCCACCTCCTTTTAATTCTTTCATTGTAATCAGGGACCTCAGCCAAGCTTTGTCTTGTTTACCAATCTGCTTTTCTCCCCTGTAGTTCCTTTGCTTTCCTGCAGTTCTCTTAATGTCTCTACTTTTTCTCCCTAGCTGTCACTTCACAGAACTATGCTTTCACCTCCAGGCAGGTTCAGGTCACAGACTGCATGCCCTACCTCTGACAGATCATCTCCCTTACTGAAACTTTGTGCTTTTGAAGGTGACGGCTGTGCTCTCCTCTTGATCCTTCAGCTATGAGCTGTTGTTGTCGGGCACATAAAAATGCCATTTCTTAATTTTAATGACAGAACTAGCAAGTTTTCACTATGAAGTTGAAAAGATATCTTTTCCCTTCCATGCATGGCTTTTTGTTCATGCTGTAGCTGACACCATGACTAATTCTGGGAGGAGCCCATCATGGTCAGAATGTACTCCAGAACCCAAGCCATTGTCACTGGTGCAAGTCAATCCAAAAAGATCTGAACTTTACACTGGAAAAAGAAGCATGGTTCCAGATCAGCCTCCCTACAGGAGCCAGGGAGGCAGGAATTTTGGGTGGAAGGCAGGCTTTCCCACTATTTTTCATCACCAGGGGGGCTTTCCTCATTCTCTTCTCTTGCAAGGAGTGGGTTGTACCAAAGCTGAAGGAAATGGGCTGGGACAGAGTATTGCAGACACTCTTGAAATGTGTTGTATTAGTGCCTTGAAGAATAATGCTATGAACTTCTGCTTCCTTCCTCAGTTAGAAAATGGGAGATATTATGAAAGGCAGGCTACATCCATTTGCTCACAGTGTAAAAAAAAGTAGAATGGTACTTGCTTCCCAGCCCCCCTTTTCAATTTGCTGATGCCCAGCATGCCATGGGCACATCTGCCTTCAGCCAGACCAGTTTTGCAGATGGTGTTGAATGACAGCTCTTTGACCTGAAGCAAAGCCTGGCCACTCTCTTTGATTACTTGCATCACTAAGTCTCCTATCATTTCATCTAACTGGTTGTGTACTTCCACAGCATGTAAGTATTTAAAGATGCAAGTGATGTCAACATCTCCTCTAATCTCTCTGCTAGCCCAGAATTGTTGCCTAAATCTGCTTCAGAGTTCTTTGCCTGCTGTGATAATCTCTAATTCTTCCAAAAAGCTCCTCCTCTTGGTCATCTCTCTGGTTAGCCTGGCAGGGCAAAGTTGAGCTTTAAGGCTGCCAGGGCAGTTTTCCCTAGGGAAACCACAGGTATGTGCTTTCTTTCATGCAGGGACAGGTGGATAAAGTGTACTGGCTGGAGAAGTCAGCCCAAACCCCAGGCACTGGTTTCCTTTTTGCCATGCTAGTGTTGATTTCTGCATGGTTAGGCTTGCCAGGCTGTTGGTTTGTTTCTGTTTTTACTGTGGATGTATTTTCACCTGAACATGAAATGTGAGCTCGGAGGAGAGAAAGAAAATAATCAGAGATACATTACCTGCTTCTCTGGCAAGGTATCTTGCCATGGCCAGGCTCTGGTGAATGATAACTCCATCTACTTCCAGAACAGGGAGTTTGCCAAATGGGATAGCTTGAAGGGGAAAGTAAAAAAGAAAAAAACAACCAAAAGTTAAATCATAGCCATTAACAGTGGGAGTCTGTGACAGCTGTAGTTTTACCACTCAGAGGATATGCATTGTTATAGCACTTAACAGTTTCACACTGTTTCTGTGGAGAAATGCAAGGACTAAAAATAAAAAAGGGTAAGGATGTAATCAGAGTGCACTGCATGAAGGCAGCTATAGCACAGAAACCAGGGGTGCACTTCCTGTTTTCTGGCTTCATGCTAGAAGCTGAATGCACTCCTATATGTCCAGAATTCTTTATATAGAGAAACTTTTCAGGGGAATATTAGTTTTTCCTTTTCTATCCTGCTTTTTCCTCCCTAGGAAAGTGACTGCCAAGGTTAAGTAAAGTACTGCTGAAGATTTCATACTGCAGGATGCAGCTGGGGCATGAAGCAAGAGACTGGGCAAATTCAGAAGCAGAGATTCATTTCAGAACTTGCATCATGATAAGGCATCTCACTTGGTAATCATCTCTGAGACAAATATATCTTTCACATTGCACTACAAATCCTAAAAAGATATTAAAATTCACCTATGTGGCTTGCATTAAAAAAAAAGTTCTGCCAGTTTTGGGGAAGAAGCCTCCAGATTTTAAGCACAGGGGTAGACAAACTAAGCAGGTGTTGTGGATATCTGTAAGGGAGTTTGAGATAAGAAATCAGTCTTAGTTTTCTGTTGCTAATTTCGTAGTTGCATGGAACCTCAGACTGCTGTTTTGCTGTGGTTTGGAGAAGCTGCCTGTGTGGTATGAAATGGAACTGGAGCCTTGAAGCAGAGGCTGGATCTGGGGAAAACAGTTCTGTTTAGGGCAGTGACAATCTGCTTGTGAGAACCTGGTGCTGTAGACTGAGGGAACTGTACATCTCTGCATTCCCAAGGTGCTGCTTCCAAGTACATAACTGCAAGTGCTGACCATAGCTAAATGCTTTGTACCCAATTTTCATCTGCATTACACTTTATATAATTAAGATTTATACCCATTTTAAGAGTATCTTGTGATGTAAAAAGGTGGTAGTGGAAAAGTGAGAACACTGGCCATTGGAAGCATGCAAAGTGCTTTCAAATCCAGGAGAACTGTCTTTACAGGGCAGCTGGAATGGCACTTCTATTCCATGAGCATTTTTAATTCTTAATAAAAAGGGGCCAATAGTGAAATCTTATGCAGTCATAACTGTTCAGCAAGGCAGCTTCATAAAGGATGAACATTGCTCTGTGTTTTAGTAAGCAGTATGCGAATCACATTAGGTACTAGGTCCTAGATGTTAAGCCCTGACCTGCAACATGAATTTTGCAGTTGCACAAGACATCCAGGACTCCTCTGTGCCTTTTTTGTTTGGTTGGGGTTTTTTTTTTCCCTGCATCTGAGCATAGTACTCATGATGCTGGTTTTATTTTTTCCTTAAGTTTTAGCACTCTGGGAGTTCAGTATGAATTTGGATGCTGATGAACAGCAGAAGCAAGAGAGTTCAATGAGCATTAGGTGCTGTACCCAGGAGAAAGCAGGCTCTGCTGGCTGTTATTGAAGCAATAATAGACCTGTTGCACAGAAGACTTCCCATGTTCATCATCCAGAGAGCAGCAAGGTCCTGGCAAGTCCATGTTTTGTTCCACTGAGAATCACTGAGAGATGACAAGCTGTATCCCCTGAATGTTTCACAGGAAAGCTCTCTGGCTATGAAAATGAGAAGAGCTTTGGTTCTGTGCTCTGGGTTAGTGGTGCACAGGGCCCTGAGCATCACTGCTCTAAAGCTGCAGAGGTGTGTAACAATGTTTGCTTATGTGAAGCACATCTTTCAGGCCAGCACAAGCAGAGGGGATGAGAGCAGGTGTGACTGCTGGATGTGCCAGCGTGGTCAGCCTGCTCCATGTCCCCCCAGACCACACAGGGATGTACAGCAATGCCTGACAACAGGAAACAGCAGAAGTGCAGCCAGAGCAGGGGTAAGGGCTCCTCCCATGAAGGAGTTAAGCAGCCTCTTTTGGAGGCCCCAGTAGGAATGCTCTGGGGTGATGCAGCTCTGGCAGGGTCAATGTGACTAAGGCAGTCTGTAGCAATAGCTGTCAAAACACACTGTCACTCACTGCTCAGGTTGGGAAACCGCGACACTGGGATTGCTTCATCTAGAAACCCACAGATATTTTTGCTGCTGTGTTTACATACAGGAGAAGTCATCTGTAAATCCCAGCTTTGACTGATGTTTCACTTTGTGGGTCACTACAAGAAAAATTAAAGCCAGTTTGTTATTATGGGTTTTGTTTTTTTTTTTTAAAGAAACCCTTGATTACAACTAAAGGAGGGAAGCATCTTTCTGAAAGTTAAGGAACACAGATTACATTGTCAAAGTCAACTTTCAGGCAGAGTGGTAGTCAGCTCTTATGTTCTGTTTCTCAGGAATCTGGTCATTTCTGAATTCAAGGGAATTGCTGTTAATTCCCTGAAAACATGAGTAATGTCTACAAAGATCATCCTCCTCAGTGCTGAGTGACTTTCTTGAAGACCTGGCTATTCTTTTCTGAAAGAGAACTGAGTTTGCAATTTAAAATATACAAAGACAGCTTTGTTTTGTGTGCCTACAGTTGCATGACTCTTAATTATGAACTAATAAAGGAGAGCAGACTTTATTTTGTTATCCCATAATATCTAAAAGGATTTATGCTTTGATTTATAATGAGACTTGGGGTTTGTTTGTTAGGAGGCAGCAAATCTATTGCTATCATTACTGAACTCTGGACTCTTTAAAGGATAACAGATGGTAAATGGTAGATGTTCCTTCCTTTCTTGTGTATTCAAAATGCTATTTGATTTTTTCTTAGCAACAGGGGAAAATTTGGATTAATGTAAACATTGATTTTTTTACAGCTGATAGAGTGCACATATATATTTATACACTGATTTTGTTGATTATAGAGTTAATAAGCTACAAATGAGTGCAATTCTAAGAGGTTTGAAGAAAGTACACATGTGCTGTGCAGATAATTTTAAAAATCCGTTGTTTCTTCTTGGGTGCAGGGCAGGCTATTCTTGAGCACTAGAAAGTACAGCAAATATTCAGGCTGTTTCACAATAAGAAAATAAGAAAGACTAGTCAGGAGGGAAGAAAATATTTATAGTACATCTCCTCCATATCTGAGGAGAAGGTATAATGGCTTACAAAGCTGTGTTTTCAGTCTGGATAAATTTAGGAAAAAAAATCTTTGCCTTTGAAATGTTATTGTCTAAAATTCATGTAATGACCAAAATTTTTTGGAACCTGCTGTAAAGTACCTTTTTCCTTTTGTAATTTAGAATAGCAGTTTTCCCAGAAGATTTGTTACTGTATGTCTGAGTTTGGCTGTTATGAGGAAGAATGCATTTTCTGTGCAACTTGGGCGTCTTCCTTCTCCAGCTGGAAAAGAGAGGAGTGGATTTTTGTTACACAGCTCATCCTAAGGGAGGATGTGAGGAGCCTTCACACTGGATGGACACTGTTTGATTGCTGGAGGTAAGGTTGCGGTTTGACAAATGACCTCGATGTGGACCCCAGAAACTTTGCCCGTTGCAGAAACCACACCCAGGCCATATTCTCAGGGGCTCCAAACAAAACAGAAACCTCTGGGTTTAAGCAGTCTTACCCTTAGACTCAGGAATATGGGCTTCTGTGGATTGCTCTGACTTCCTGTGGTGCTTTTGGCCCAATTCTGCTCATAGACCTGTTGGAGGAGATGCCCAAAATCCCCATGTACATAAGTACGGTACTAAACCTGCTGAAGCTTTCTGAGTTTTGGTGAAAGGCATGGTTTGTGTGACTGCAGATGAGCAGAGCAGGTAGGGTGGCTCCTGCCAGGCCCCTACTTCAGATGAGCAAGTGAAAAGCTGCTGTGTGAGAGATGTTTGGGTAGAACCAAGGTCACAGGGGCAAGGCATGAAGCACCATCCATTGGGGAGCCATTAAACAGAGCAGCAAAGCCAAGGTAGTGCAGGCTGAAAGGATGTTAGTGTCACTTTGCTGGCTTTTCTCTCACCCTTGTTGTTTTGGGGGCTGCTTGGTACTAATGTCAGTTTAAACCCTTGTGTATCCATACAGATGTGCTTTCCATGTTTTTCAAAGCAATATTGTTTAACAACGTTTCCAACTCCCACTTGAGTAAATGCATTTTGAGAAGGAAAAGCAGGAAAATCTATTGCTGTCACCATGCAAGCCGTGTCATTTCTCAGGCATGCACAAAATATGACCTTTCCTGTTCAGTTCCTGCTTACTTTCCTCTCATCTGAAGTACAAAGCTGGTGGATGCTGGTGTTCCAAATTTAGATTGAAAGTGGAAAAGGGTTTTTTAAAAGCCTCCTTTTTGAATAACTAAACTTGTACTCCTCTTTAAATTTAACTTTTATCAGCAGGTTCTTGCTTTTCAGATTATGTTGGTTATTTATTGGCTTTTTGCATTGCATGCTGGAATGAAATCTGCACATATACTTGCCACGAAGGGAACCCTGACAGGAGACAAGTCTTCAGGCTGATCTGCAGTCTCTCTTTTTATTTTAGGAAGATCTCACTAAAGTATCTGTACAGTGTTTAGGAATTGGATTCATTCCTTTTCATACTACTGTAGTTTTCGTTGGCTTTTGTGACAAGAACTGCAGTGTTTATACAGGTCTCTGCTGGATGCTGAGTAGGGAAGATGGAGTGTATTAAAAGCAAGACCATCCCTTTAATTAATTTCCACTCCATCAAGCCCCTAAGGGCTGTGATGACTGCTGGCATCCTGCCATGCCTGTAGGCTCTCACTGGTGCTCAGGCCTTCCCTTGGAACACAAGCTCATCCTCCTGGCCATGACCCAGTGGAGGAGGGTGCTCCTGTGGGGCTGCTCCTCTGTCAGGGACAGGGAGGGGAAACACAACAGAGCTGAGCACAGTTTTGTCCAGTCCTGGCACCTAGGCTGGTCAGCTGCTGGTGCTGTGCTGTGCTTCTCATTGCTCTGAGAAGCACAGCACATATCCCTGTGCAGATACAGTTCTTCACTTTCTCCTTCCCTCATCTCTTTCTTCCATTTTTACTGATCTTAACTTCTCCATTACTCTTCTCTGCATTTCTGTTCTGTCCTTCCAACATGTTCCCCCATTTTTCCGGAGCTGACCTGCCCATGATTCATCCTGCCCATGTTGTAATTGTCTGTGGCTCTGATGCAATGCAGCCTGTATTTAAGTGCTTGATTATTGCTCAAAAGCTAAATAATTAATCATTTGGTAATCAAGCTTAGATTGGCTCCATAATAAGGCAGCTGGATTAGTTAAATGTGGGGGCAAATAAATGTCACAGACCTGCTTCTTACTGCAATATCTGTATAAAAATAAGTTCTCTTTTGCCCTGAAAACTGACCATAACTGCTTTTCCTATCCATTCATATTTAAATTGGATCATGAAAAACAAATAGATACTTCGCATCTTCCAATAAGAAATATATGAAATACGTATTTTTTTAATGGCAGCAGAGGAGCAGGCACTTGGGAAATGGTAGGCCCAGAGCTGGAGGTACCTAGAATATGAATCTTCTAGAAAGGGACGATGAGGAGGATGCTGTGATTTAATCTCACCCCAGGTTTGGTTTTATTACAACTCATATTCTCTTTGGAAGTTCTTGCCAAGCCCTGCTTTATACCCAGAGACAGCTATGTACACACTTTAGTGGAGCTACATAGCAGAAAGTCACTCAGGAAGCAAAGCAACTGCTCCCCTGAGGAATTTTTGTCTGGTGTCAGGTGCTTCTCAAGATTTATCTGTTATCTTGGGAGTATTTTTTGGGCCATTAGTCTGTCAGGTTTCCCAAGGACCTTCCAAGCACCATTCTACACATCCTAAACTGTTTATGGGATGTTTATGGCCATCAGTGCAGGAGAAGCATCCTTGGCTATGATGATAAAGTCTGTTATTGCCATTGCTTCAAACTGCTTTAGGAGCCGCAGATCAGAAGCTGTTGCTGCCTGCCAGCCCAATACTGAAGGTGGTGGTAACTTAGTTCACCATTACAGTGGATTTTCTGCTGTATCATGACTTATGTCAGTGCAAAGATGCTTTCTGTGAGCAGTCCACTGTGTGGGAGTATAGATCTTGTATGAGCCTGTTGCAGATCTTGAATTGACTGACCTTTAAATGGGGGCATTGTCAAGTCAGAGTTTGTTGAGACTGAGTTTGTTTACTTGTTAAAATAATTATTGACTTACATGTGGTGAAGCGCTAGGGAAAGCTGCTGCTTGATATTTGCCTGATTTTTAAAATTCTGTGGTAAGACAGGACAATGCTAATACTTGTACACTGGCTTTTTTTAAATTTGTTTATATTCTAAACTGCAGTCCTCCCAAAATCATCAGCTGTAAAATTTGCCAAAGATGATCTGATTAGTGTCAGAAGGGAAAAAAACAAATGTTGGGTTATAGAAATGTTAATTTCAGAGTGTATAAGCCAAATAACAGAAGTTCTTGTCTTAGAATAGGCCATCCTTTCAAACATAACAAAAGCACCATTAGGTGTAAAAAAAATCAAATAGGACAATATTTCCAGGAAGGAGTTATTTGCCTGAAGGTACATTAGGATTGCAGCCTATTGGTGGAAGCCACATGAAATATGCCCAAAAAACCCAACGAAACCCATCACAGTCTTCAGTTCAGGTCAAAAATTAAACTTGCTGCAGCTGCCAGCCTGCTGTCTCAATGGGCTTCCTTCACATTGATCTTTATGCACAGGTTTTCTCTTTTCCCATCAGTTTTACAGAACTAAGTTTTTTCCTCAGAATAATGTCAGTATTTCCTGCTTTATAGGGTATGATGCTTTGGATATCTTGGTATTTCTTGCAAAACCTTATTTAAATTTTGAGAAAAATGCTGAAGCAAACCTATCCTCTCAGATCCCATTTAGATTCCTGATTCCTTGTGCTCCTGGACAAACTTGAATTCTTTGATTTTTTTCCTTATTAGCTCAAGAAACATGAAGTGTTCTCTTGTCCAAAAGACAAAGCACAATTAGTCACTTACAGGGTGCAAGTAAGGCAGTCACATTCCAGAACAAGATGTTCTAACAGCAGATCTGCCACACAAGGTAAAAGCCTTGCATCACTCTTGGAATATTGTTGATGATCCCGATGTCTGAGCAGCGCAGGAAACAATGCAGGAAAGTTCTTCCTGTGCTTTTTTTCAGTGCTCACTCCACAACCTCCCAGTGGAGCTTTATGTGTACAGAACGTGTGTACAGTAAATGTGAAGCTGCAGAACCATTACCACAAAAACACTGGGAGCAGAGACACCCCAGAAATCCTAAACTACACACTTTGTGACTCTACCTGCTGCATTAACAAATGCTGAAATAGTCATTAATCTTCGGACACTTTGTTTCTCTTCCTGCACTCTGAAAAGTTTTCCAGCAGGCTTACCAAGGGTTAATTGGAGTTTTTCATTTTCTCTGCATAATGGCTTTTCACAGCAGCCTTTATAACGAGCCCTAGATGAAATTCCATGGCAGATAAGAAGTTTAGTAAAATTTGGGAGCTGCTGCTCTAAGATTTGTGAAGTCATCTGTGCAAAATTCATACTGGTCGAAGAGTTCTTTGAATTTCAGACATCTGTAGACATCCAGTCACTCAGTGGATGGGAACAGGAATGTATATGCTAATTGACCAGGAAAACATACACCTACACAGAAATCGTTGGGTGCCCATCTGAAAGTGCTGTTTACATCTTAGGGCAGCAGGCTAAACCCTTGCTCTTCCCATCTCCCTGAACCCTAGCTCTAGCACCAAAGTAATGGTGCCATCTGCCACCACTGACATGCACATTGCAGACAACAAGCAATTAAGAGGTTTGCTAATAAAAGAAAACTAGTAAAAGGGTTTTTTCATGCATAAAAAATCTAATGCTGCTTAAGGAAATTGTCTGGAGATCAACTTATGACTATCTCCTCCTCTTTTGTGAGGCATTTCTCATGGTTACTCACAGTATTTCCGGACAAAATGTTCTCCCACAGGCAAATCATTCAGAAAAACACTGAATCAAAGGTCTACAAGGCTTTGGAACAAACAGCCTTAAGTGCTCAACAAGACCAACAGCCAGCACCCCAATCTGCCCCAGGGCACCCAAACCCTGACTTTGCAGGCTGTGACTCAACACAAGAAATGGCTGTCTCCTGGAAAGGGAGTAGGTTTGCACAGGCTTTGTGTGCCCTCACACTGTAAGTGTTGCATACAGCATCTGCCCTATGGAAAACAAACCTTGCATTCTCTGCTATCCTGAGTTTTCAAAATGTGCTTCAGCTCCCACCACAGAGACACACATTGATGAGGAAAAAGCACGAGGTAACAGGACTCTTGCCCAAAAAGTTAAACTACTGCTGTGTTCAAGGGTAAATGTGAAATGAGGAGATCCATCCAACCCACTGCATATACACAGGCATAGTTCACTCTGCTGAGAATTCTTCTGCACAACTCTCATTTGCAATATTCAGTTCCTTCATATAAAGTTTTTTTCCTCTATTTTTTCTGAACTGGGTCTACCTTAGAAAGCATAGAAATAAATTAGCAGATTCCAGTCAGTCTCATCCTGGTGAAAACCAAAGAGTGGTAAATGTTGAGCGATGGTAAAGGGAATTACAGCAGCATTTGATGTAACAGCAGTTAAAGTAAGGCAATTTAGTATGCCGTTTATTTTGTAGCCTTCAAAATACCAGTAAATTTGTCAAATTAATTGAACTAATTATATAATTACATATTGAGGTGAGATTAAGAAATGCCAGACAAATTGTTGTGTACAACTTGCATATATCACATTTGCCTTTACTCACTTGCTTATGAAAGATCTGGAACCAGTTTTGACTGCAGTCTGCAAATACCACGTGATGTCCCTTTTTTTAAAAGCTTCAAATATGATGAAAGAAGATAAATACTTAGGGAAGAATACTTAGGTGCTGCAGCTGCACATTTACTCTACACACATCCTGTATAAATAATGGTCAGTGGGAGGTTTGTGGAGTTGGCACTGAAGAAAAGCACAGGAAAAACTTTCCTGCATTGTTTCCTGCGCTGCTCAGACATTGGGATCGTCAACAGTATTCAAAGAGTGATGCAATGCTTTTACCTTGTATGGTAAATCTGCTGTTAGAATGTGACTGCCTCTGCACCCTGTAAGTGACTAATTATGCTTTGTCTTTTTAGTTTGTCTTAATTCATCAGTATAGAAAATGCCACATAAAAACATACTTATACTCTCAACTTTGTTTCAGGACAAAAGTGAGTGTGCACACATGTGAATATGTGTGTAATTAAGTATGAAAAGCCTTTGCAGAGCTTACACCAGGTCATTTGAATTCTTAATCTCACCTTCAGTTTCTACCCTGCTTCCTGAGAACTGCAGTGAAAGAGAAATAAGCTATGCCACGTGGTTAACTGGCTTAAGCTCTTATAACAAAAAGGTTTCCAAAGTCAGTCATCCCTAGCTGAAAGTGTCCCTGATCCACTGCTTTTTATTTCTCTCTGTGGATCTTTGTCAGTGTTTTCTATACTTCACCACCACTGAAGGCTTCAATTGCCACTTGGATTACAGTTGTGTTTGAGTGTTTATCATTCTAGTCACTGCAAACAGGAAAGACCAAACCTACAAAATTTGCACCTTAGAAAAATCTGGTAGCTTGCAGGCTGAGCTTATTAAATGGTGTGAAAGCTTATCAAGAAACATTTTTTCATTAATAGAAGTCACCTTGTGAATTGGTTGTTTCAGTTCCCCAAACTAAAGCCATGATTTTTCATTCTGGATGTGAAAAGTCATAGCCCATGTAGCCAAACACAAGCCTAGTCCATGAAATGAAGACACTGAGTTCCTACCCAGAGTCTTGAAATGCAGGATCTGTTTCTCTTGAACTAAGGCTAATTTAATGAACAGAAATAACAAATACCTTTAAAAGCTGAAAAGAGGTTATTTAAATATAAAGACATAAAATGAATGGGGTACAATAGCCTGAAGGGTACTTCTGGAAGGGTTGGTAGGGCTAATTCTTAGGAACAATTATTTTTCTAGTACCTCTTTTGATCCTTTTGGTTTTTTTCTTTGCTATAGCAACTGACTTTGTTTTCCCATCACTTTTCCTCTCTGAAAACCTTTCAGGTTGCAAAGGAGTGTCTTTCCTGACCTTTCTTTCCAATTTGGCTTTCTAAACCTAGGGTGAAGTCTGAGGTGTGGTCTTTGAGATCAAATTACGCAGAGAAGCTGAGATTAGCACTCATTTGGTTATCTTTAGGTACACATAAACTGTACTGAACTGAAAAGGAGTAAAAGTCCAGCTGGATGACAGCAGGTAAGGTATTTCAGATTGTCTGAACATTTGGATCCAGTCTCCTGTGAGAGCATCAGCAATGACATGTGGGCTGTCTCACCTTAAAACTCGCACAAGCTTAACTAAAGCCAGAAGTTATGTGTACTTAGGCTCACAAAACATACAGGTACCTCTTGAACTGCTTTTCTTTTTGCCAGCATTTCTAGTGGAGCTTTGGCTAGAGGTGCTACTCACTTGGCTTGATTTTGGGCCAGTCTGCTGCTTCTATCCTGTGGTCTTCATACTTCTTGCCCGAATAGGCAAAGAGGTAGCGGCTGATCTCCGCTCGTCCCCGCAGGTTGAAGTAGGTGAGCTTGTACTGAGGCATGCTGGACCCTGCTGGGAAGGGAGACAGAGCTGCTTTACTCAGGGTTAAATCAACTCCCTTTTCTACAAAAACACTCTGTCTGCTTGGTTTGACAGACACGCTTGTACAACGCAGAGGAAATATTACACCAAGCCCTGGTGCGCTGCACTTTGCAATTGCTGCATTGCTCACACCTTTGTGTTCCCCATTTGTCAGCCACAGCACCCACAGACGTGGACAAAGACAGCTGAACCTGCAGTTCCTCCTAGAGTGACTCCTGAAAGCTGACTTGATTTTTTTTTTTATTCAGATGTAATAGGAACTTTCAGCTTTCATTTATTTCTCTTGTGACTCCAAACTCAGGCCATCTATAAAGTGATTTTTGATTTGGTTTTTTTGGTTTTGTTTTTTTTTTTCTTCCAGATGTATTATTCTTCTGTATCAGAAGACAGTTGTTATCTTGAGGAGCAATTTTGTTCAGACCTGCCCTGCTCAGCCCCTACTGCTTATGGAGACCTTCATCCAAGACCAAATCATGAGAATTACCAAACCCTTGTGATTTTTTGCATCACTTAGTACCGAAGTTGTATAAGCAATTGCCCAAAGTTATTTTAGAAGAAAAATTTGCTATGGAAATCAGGCTATTGTTGCTTTGAGAAAATCATCACTGAATTTTCAGTTTTTGTACAGAAGCCAAAAAAGCCCTTGAAATTATTTTTTTAAGTTTTCATGTGATTTTTTTTTCCCCTTCAGTTCTAGTTAGGAGTCACATTGCAGGAAAGTTCTGTTTGTTTGCCAGTGTAACAGGCAACAAAAGATAGTATTTGAGGGTTTGATTGTGTAGCAAGGATGGTACAGGAAAGGTGAACAGATAAGGTTGGTTTAAACCAAAGGTAAGAATTTACACATAGCACTTTAGTAAGAGAACTCAGCTGAAATTTGAATGCACTGAGGAAAGGATAGTAAAACAACCATCTGCCTCTCCACTCAAAGCGAAACCCTTTCTCATTTTTGCTTTGAAGTAGACATTGCATTTACCATTCTTTTATATGCATCACATTCAGAATGTTTGTAACAAAGCCTGGAAAACAGATCATCTGCACTAGAACAGAAAGGGAACTCTTTTTTTTTTGGCCTTTTTCATGAGTAAGTGCTACCACATAACCTCACAATAGAACAACTCCCTGTTTAGTCATCTTGCCTTGAAAACATGTGCTTGAGGAAATACGTAATGAGCTTTTCACTGTAGACAGAGAAGCTCTGAAAAGAGCAAACTGCTTTTGCCACTTGTTCCTCTAAAGTCAAAGCACGTACCTTCTGTCTTCAGAGTAGCAAAAGCAAAAAGAACACACAAACAAAAAACCAGCAAATAAGCACATTAGAGACTGCTTAATTCATTGTAAAATTTATCTGCTGCCCTACTGCCCTCCTGCATGCAGCAGGCTCAGAAGTGAATTATTAATGAATGGAGATTCACATTATTAGTGAATGGAAACGTATCATGTCAAATGGCCTAGCAGAAATGCAGGAATTTGCTGGAAAATTACCAATGGAGACATCTACAAGTGCTTCCAAACAGAGATTTCATTACAATTAAGTCAAGTGTGTTCTTTTCCACAGTATAAAAGAGAGAGGCTCCAGGTGAAATGAGTTGCATCAGGATGTGATTAGTTTTTTTAAATGTGTTACTTAAGGGAAAACATGTTTCTCTGCTGCTTGGCAAAAGCAGTTCACAGATTACAGGTGCAACCACTTCTTTCTCTAAGGAGAGAAATTTTGACAAACCCAGCTTTTTCAAGCAAGTTTTAGGTAAGTGGCAGGGCTTGGCTACTCCATTTTCAAATTTTGTACCCAGATTTATTACTTGGTATGCTCTATATATGATAATACAATATACTATTATATACTATGAATTTGGTTATGCATCTAGAAAGTTAATGTAAGAAGAGAGAATGAGATCATAGCAGGATTTTCTTCCCTTTTCTGCCTATTTCTGATTTGGTGTTGTCATTTGAGAGCTAGGAATGGCATTTTTAAAAGAGCATGTGTTATTTGAGATTTATGACAGTGATTCAGGAGCCAAAGGGAAAAAAAACCCAAACCTTGAATCTTAATTTTCAGGTTTTTAGAGACAAGCAAATGCTTGATTTAGTGATTTAGTGTCTGTTTCCCTCCTTTAGGAGTGTCCATAGAATTTTTTCCATAAACACCCCTAGTAGTCCCAGTGCCCTGGACTTGCTAGACCACTCACACATGGCTTCTGTTTCTTGGCTGCCCACTCAGCCCTCTGCTAGCAAATAGTTTCTGTCAGCTGGAGGGCATTAAAAGCATAAGAATAGCAGATTTTTAAGGTGCAGTCATGAGGGAGTAGACAGCTACACAGAGAGAGGACTGGAGATGGCTGAGGGCAGAACATTCTGGTAGGTGAGTGTGTTGGAAGAGCCTCATTCTTACCCTGGGAGCTCTCTGTACACAAAGGCATGTCCAGTCAAGAGCAGTGAAGTGATGTAAAGAATCAGGGAATTTTGGCTGATGATTAGCAAATCTCTGCCTGTTGTGATAGACAGTGGAATAGTTTGGTCTGTCAAGGAAGCAGCGGAAGCCATTGTTTGAGTTGTCTAAAGCAAAGCTAAACAAATTTCTAATGATCACATCATAAAGACTAATCAAGTATTTGTAGTGATGATGCACTCTTAAGCTTATGATTTTTTTTCCATCCATAAGAAAAAATAAAAACAAAACTAAAACCAGGTCTACAAGGAGTTTACCAAAAATACGTGACGTTTTAAAGGCCTTTATAGGTTTACTGTAAACATGTTTTTGTAAATATTTGTAGGTTTTATTTTTTATTTATATTTACTGTAAAATGTCAGGAGTAGTGCTTCCTAAACAATTACAGATAAGTTTCTAAATGAAAGAAATGGTTGTGTTCAGAATAGCTTTTTGCCAAACATACAAAGTAAGCTGTTACGGTTTTAGGTTTTTTTCCTTGTCCTCCTCTCCCTCATTTCCGCAGTGTGTTTTATAAAGAGGATCATGAGGAACAAGTCAAAACCATTTCAACCATCCAGAATTACTGAATTATTGAAAAATGTAATTTCTAGGGGAAAAAATATCAATTTGGTGTCTTTGAGTTGGTTTTTGGGGTGAAGATGTTTGGGACTTATTTGGAGGTGGAGAGCAGGAAAATCTTGATCTAAAATTGATTCTCTTTTTTTAGGTTAGTCATGGCTTAAAAATACTGAAAGGTGGTGGTGGTGGGTGGACTTCAGTCCCCAGACTTGCAGGCATTTACCCACCTTCATAATGCTATTAAATCTGTTCAGGTGAGTTCATTGCAAAGCCAGGTGTGTATAAAAGCAGGAGGGGATGATTTACATTCCACCAATGAACTTGCCACCTCAACAGTATTCTTCCAATTTTTATTCTGATGAATACATGGCTGGGACAGCCCTGTACACCTGCCCTGTCCTACACTGACAGCCC
The DNA here is from genome assembly GCF_028551555.1 of Melozone crissalis. Taxonomy (NCBI): domain Eukaryota; kingdom Metazoa; phylum Chordata; class Aves; order Passeriformes; family Passerellidae; genus Melozone; species Melozone crissalis. The sequence goes on along the minus strand of NW_026535784.1, from coordinate 46,094,415 downwards.
TTCTGAGAGGAAAGGTGATGTCTTTACAAACCATTTGATGAAGATGTGGGTATTAAAGTCTTTGAAATGGGTCTACCTACTCTGGGCTGCAGGTTGGTTGCTGAGCCCAGACAGCTTGTCTGCTGAAACAGACAGGGGTCTGCACAGCCTGAGTTTCTGAACTTTGGGCTAAAATAATAGGTTGAAGAGGGAATATGTGGTAGGTGCTTCAGGAAGGCTGTACCTTCCTAGTACCTCAACCAGTGAGGAAAGGAAGGGGGCAACATGTGGCCAGGAGTTTAGGATCAAAGGAGGCTGCACCCTCTGAAACCTCAAGAGAGAAAACCCCATGGGCATGTGCCCCAGTGGAAGCTCTCCCTTTATTCGAATAAAGTTGCAGGACTCTTATGTCTCCTTTTTGGACATAAACCTCTAGTTTTTGTGCATTTTCCTAACACTTCAGTCCCAGTTTCACTGCATACAGCATTCAAAGCCATGAACTCAACAGATTAAAATTTACTAATAAATTAGCTTTAATACTTTAAAGTTGTTGACCCGCTTAGCTGATTTCTCAGCTTTCCTCTGTGACTTTCTGAAAGCCAGCTTAACTGGCTTTAACATACCTTTAAACAGAAGATTAATGGATCTTATGATTAAATTGGACTTGGAGCCACTCAGTGACAAAATCAAACAGGAAATCTGAGAGAATGTCAAATATGTGTAAAGTTGGCATCCACCATTATACTCATGGGTCAAAAAATAATGGTGGAGTTACAAGTGTCTAAAAATTTTACGACATTTCAAATTATTTAAAACTGTTTGTGGATTTATGGAGATACTGTATTTCCTGATGAACTTGGGGTGCTTTTATTCCAGTTGAAGCAGAACAGAGCAATTGATTTGAAAACTTCAAGCAGGATTAGAGTTTAAAAACGGAACCCAGGAAGGAACCAGCACTTTTTGGGGACTGAAATATTGAGTTTCAGATAGCAGTAGTACAGAAGAGAAAAAGCACTGGCAGACTGGACACTGCTCAGGCTGATTTTCATGTGTGTACCCAGAGCATGCAGCATCTGCTTGCCAGTGTTTGGTCCTGCGTGCCCAGCCTCAGCAAAATTAAGCACCAAAACTCTGCTGGGCTCTCTAGTGGAACAGTGTTTCATCTCTCTTTTGGAAAATCCTGCCCTCAAGGGACAAGAAAATATTCTACAGGTGGGTAACAGCCACCAAAACTTGGATGCGTGTGAGGAACATATAAACTTTTATTTATGCCTCAAGAGAGACCACCGCCATTTTAGAGTCTTTGAGCAGACAACGCCCTCAGAAAATGGCGGGAAGCTCTGGTGGGATTCGCCTGGCAGTATGCCTCAATATTGTCCAGCTTTTATGCTACAAATCTATTTTTTGACATGGGGTGGAAAATTACCTACAGAGCTGTAATCCATGCTACATGCAGGAGGCAACTGGGACGCGTGAGGGGGGCAGAGGCCACCGCCATTTTAGGGCCTCTACGTGGACAAGGCCTTTAGAAAATGGCGGGAAGCTCTGGATGTGGGGAGACTTGGCCTGGCAGTCAGGGGAGAGAAAGCTCCCACCACTGGGCTGGAGGTGATGAAACTCCTGCTGCCTGGGAACAACTCTCCCTGACTGGACCCTGATCCCAAAGTGCTCGATGGGATTACAGGAGCAGCCTTAGCACATAAACGCAGGTAACTGCGCCATAACCTGGGCCTGCTGGCTCCATTTCTAGGGGAGCAGGAGGCTCGTCTGGAGGTTTAGCTCATTCTGCCCCACTGTTCTGCTTGTCCTACCTCAGCCATGGGGTCTTTCCTGCCTCTCTGTTCCCCTTTCTATCCACCTTTGGTGATACAATATTTCTTTATTTACACCAAAAAATCTGTTCAAAAGAATCCCTCCGTGATTCCTTTGCAGTGGAATGCGAAGATGGCAGGTACTCGATGTGTGAATTCAGAGAAAATATTTTGAAATAAGGCAGCACATAACTACATTTTCCTATATAGGGTTGTTAGTATTTGAGATGACAGTCAGCAGACAGCTTTCCCTGGGTGAAAGAGGGGGGAAAAAAGAAAAAAAAAACAGAGGGGAGTGAAGGGGAGGGAGAAACCAGCTAAGTTGACTATGGAGCTATGTGTTCACATGCACCCAAAGTCTGACAAAGGGCTTGTGGTGCAAAGTCCCTTTAACTGTACTTTGTGCTGCAAGAAATTAAGAGTTTTCCAGCCTCAAGGTTGCATTAACACTAGAGCATGTAAAAGAGCCCAGCTGTTCCCTCCAAGAAGCAAGACCAGTAGGACTGAGGGAAGGTTCATCAGGGTGTTTCTAAAAGCTGGGACTTGAATTGTATGCTTGGAAAAGACAATGCACTGCACTGCATTTCTATTCATTCAACATGAGGGTTCTTCATTAATTTAGGAGTCACTTATGGAAAGTGCCACAATTAGTGCCTGACACAATGCTGCCATAGAAGGGGAAGCTGCAGGTCTTTGTCTGCCAGGTATCATTGTCCTCTCTTGAATTCCAACCAGAGCATGACAATGATTCAGGAGAGATGATTCAGTCAATGGATACCTCTTAATTTTATTGTAAGATTAAGCTTTTATAACCATTCAGAGTGCTTTTATTGTAAGATTAAGCTTTTATAACGATTCAGAATGATTGAGTTGCTGGAGCTGATTATATATTCCATTTTCATTATTTTGCAGGATGAAAGTATAACAACAAATCAGCTTTCACTCACGCAAGCCTACAGGTATCTCTCTGCCAAGATGACTCTTACTTTATGAATTGAAGTTTGTGTCCTCCATAAGCACTATCCAAAGGTGAGAAGCTTTGAGGGCACTTTTCTTTGTTTTTTTTTTTTTTTTCCTAGTGCTGTTTTCAAAGCATTTGCTGTTTCTTTATGACATTTTTGTGCAAAGTTTGCCTGAAAATCAAATAGTTTTTGAAACAGATGCAAGTCCAACAACCTGATTTGGATGTCCTACAGGGGTGTATGGGGCACTGCAATTTCACCAAATTCTCATATTTACTCATGTATTTCTGCCACATACACAGTCTGAAGTCTTAAAATTAGTGTCAGCCAAATGTCTTCCATTAATAGTAACACTGGGATTTCAGGGAAGACTCTTTCTTGTCTTCCTTACTCCCAGTGTGTAGGAGCATACAGTATGGGTAAATGAAGGTGGTAGAGAATGTAACCTTACCCCCTAAAGAGTTGCAGCTGAGCCAATTATTAGAGATTGGGAGCAGGCCTGATGTTAACAGGCCACACCTGTAGCCAATAAGAAGAGCGTTACAAAAGAATGGATTGGCGGGAACTGGAGTTAGTTGGCTGCTGTGAGGACAAGGAAGAGTCAGTACCTAGAGGAGCTGCCTACAAGAAACATTGAGGAGGTATGAAACTCTAGCAGTATGGAACCCTTGCAATGCAATGACAATAGAACTCTTGTAATATATGACAACACCAGTGACAGGGCCATAGGCACGTGTAGTGCTCATGTTAGCTAGGATACTCAAATTAGAAAATGAAAGGTGAGAAGCTGGCTGGGTTTCTGCATATCCAGACAAAAGAATCTTTGCACATTAAAGGAGCAATCTTTCTTAGGCTGTCATCTCAGGAGTGACTTGACTTCTCCAAATATGAAGCATAGATTTTTGGTTCTGTTCCTTAGGGGCTGGGGAGAGTTGTGTTGCTTATGGAGTACAAAGAAAAATCTTTAACCAGGAAAGAGACTTAGTCTGTCTTGTTTCAGCTCAGAAACATTAAGAATAGTAATTTCAATTTTGCCCATATTTGCTTATTGTCCTTGTCATATATGTGAATTCCTCGTCCCTGTGACTGGAGAGCTGAGCATTAAAGCACCTTTCTCCCTCCTCAGTTTTAAAATGATGTTTTAGCTGTCCAAGTGAGCCTTTTTGCCTTCATTTGTTTAAATTTTCACATTTCAGAGGAAGGAACCAGAGAGACAAGACTTAAAATAGTTACTGCAGAAGGCAAGTAAAGCAAAACTTCCACAGCTGTAACTTTATAAACTGCACAATGTAGGAAAGATAAAAATATCCACGTGCAGTATTTCTTCCTTTTTTATTTGACCAACATAACAGTCAAAGTTTTGGAGAAAGGCATAATTGTTTACATTATCCCATTTGAGCAATGCTGAAAAGGCAGAAACCATCTGAGAAGCAGCCTTGCCCTGCCAGTGGGTGTGGTGCTGCACTCCTCCTGGTTATTGATCAAATTGGTTGTTGCAGGAATGTCTTCAGTTTTTTTACCTTAAGTGAAAAAATATTAGAGATTTAAGAGATGTTTTCAGCCTTTGAAAACCAATAATACTGATTTAATAGTTTTGGTTCGTTTTTGGTTGGTTTTTATTTTTTTCCCTGCAAAAGAGGTTTTTATTAGTTCTTTTTTTTTACAGCAAAGAGAATAAGCAATTTTCTGCCCATCCTTTTGGGGAGAAGGATTAGAGGATATTGGCAGATTGATGGAAGACTGCAAGTCTTCCAGTGGAAGATTTCCACAGCAGTCTGTTTTGACAGAAAATAAAATTAAAAACTCTAAGCAATTCTATTTGCTGTCAGCTTTTAGTCTGACCTAGGCTCTCTTTCTGAAACTTGACGGTCTCTTTTTCCACTCTGGTCCAGTTACAGAAAATAAACATATGGAATTGATATCTCATATTTCTAAGCCAGATAGCAATCTGGACCTTGGAAAGAAAAGAGGGAAAAAAAAAAATCTGTGCACCCTTTTCTGTTTAATACACAAATCATCTGAAGTAAATGTTTATGGAATTTCATGTAGGGTTGAGTTTTGAAATAAAAAATTCCAACTATAATGGATACTTCTTAGCATGATTTTCAAGGTTAGATTCCTGGGTCACATAGAGCATAATATACATTTAAATTCTTTTTTAGAAGGATTTTGCATGTGCATGCACCTGCTGTGCTGCTTCTTTGTGACCTGTGGGGGAAATCAACATACTAAAATGAGAAAAGGTTTTAAGACATTACTGTGAGAGTATTGAGTAGCCCTAATGATTACAAGTATTTCAAGTGACATGACGAGTAAAACTCTACCGTCTGAGCAAAGCCTGATCTATCAATATGTGGGCTTTGGAAAAAAAAAGGAGCTGTGGGAGACCTTAAAGCAATTATCTCTCTGAGGAAGCTTTAGGCTTGATTTGCTGATGTGGAAAATCAGAACTCAAAAAAAAAATCCTTCAAGAGCACAGGAGAAAAAAAACCACTTGGTTTTTTGCTGATTATTTTTAGAAAAATAACCACAATGTATCAGTGAAAGAGGAAGATAAGAAAGATATGAAAGGGTGGTTTTTTTTGAAGTGGGAGTCCAGTGTGAATGGGTGTCCACTGTCAAGACTTGTTGAAGGAGAATGCCAGACCCCAGTGGGTTTCCCTCAGCTGAGTTTGTGATTGCCCCCCAGGCAACTGCAATCAAACTGATGGTAATTAATTCAGATATCTGAAGTTCACCCTGTTTGAACTGAAGTGAATGAGGGAGCTCTCACATGTCAGCAAGATTAAGGAGGCAGGGAAGTGGTGATGGACAGGGCTTTACTCAGCCACTTCAGCAGCGTGTCCTCAGTCTGCTTGGCTTGCCACACCCTTCCCTTTAGGGCCGGAGCATCTGGGGTGACTTTGCTTTCTGTCTGATCCTCAAACTTTGGATTTGCCTCTACTTGGTCCCAGTTTTATGTAGACAACTTTTGAAGTTGTTTTGTGTAGCCTCTTTTAGATTAATAAATTTCACACCCAAGACTGTGAAATACTGGTAAATAAAATTGCAAGAGATCTCAGGAAAGATGCAGACAAAGGAGTGGTTAGGATCCTTTCTCAGGAAAAACTGCTTAAGTCTTTTATATCCACATCAGATGTTCCAAGAATTCCCAGAAGCATTTTGTGGTAGAACAAAAGCCTAAATAATCTTAATGCTTGCCAACCCCATGTCATTGCTGTAAAATTCAGGCCTTGCATCTCTCTCTGCACTCTTCAGATGAATCAGCATGACCTAATAATATTCCTACGAAGCTCAGAGCTCAGTTGTGAGCACCACAGCTCTGTGTTGTTTAGCTGGCTCTCCAAAGCCAGCTGCTTTCTGGCAGGATGAATCATGTCCATTTTCGACCTCATAAGCCTGTCCAGCACAAAAATTTTGTAAGTGTCTTGGCCACCTAACATCTTTGCTTGGATGTGGAAAAGTGGGCTTTTTTTCTATCCCAGTCATGTGCGGGTGTGTGTATAAGCGGAAGGGGGAGTACAAGCACCAAATCCTTCTCCCTGCTTGTCTAAACTACTTTGCTCTTGACCTGTTGTATATCATGAACCTACTGTATAATTTGCTAGAAACACCCCAAAATTATAGCCATGAAAGACTTAGATAGGCTTCTAAGCATCCCTGTAGCAGGCACAGGTTTGACTGGAAAAGGTTTTTATTCACTTTGCAGAGTTCTCCAGTACCCCCCACTATGTGTCCTGGTCACAAATTCTTGGTATCCTTCTATTCTGCCCTGCAGTACATGGCAAACACACCACTGTGCCCAGGAGGCATTAGTACAGTGGGCTGGGGCACAGATCTCAGGTATTTTCAAATATTTTGAAATTCTTTTCTTAGCCAGAGTGAGCCTGAGGAGACCCAGAACCTTGCTGAAGTGTTCTTCAGGCATTGCAAGTCTCCTTGAGAGCACCAGCAGTGCCAAATGTGGCCCTACAGCTCTGAGCAACACCCAGCCAGAAGCCTGGCGACCACCCAAATTTAGCCATAAGTCAGAAATGTGCAGGACCCCTGAGTTACAGTCAAAAACTGCCCAGCATGTAAAACCCTAGCCTGTGTGTTCCTACACTTAAGTAGAAAATACTTTCTGAGAGGCAGCTTGCTGCCAGTTTCTCATGGAAACTGCAGCTAGTCTGGCTCTGGAGCAGTCCCAATTGCTGTGTGCCTGGCACAGAAAAATGGCCCTTTGGCTGAGGCATGCAATTACACATCACACATTCTTTTTTGTCACACATCAACTAAACTAAGCTTGTCAGACAGCATAAATCTTTGTTTGCCTTCCCTCTTTGCATCTGCTACAAATACAAAGCATAGTACAATTTGCCTGGTATCACTGAATGTCCTTGTTTTCTCTCTTTTCCCATCTCATGCTTATTCTTTACTAAGTCATTCCAGCAATATTTTTAGTTACTTCCAAAGAGATTCAAAGGTAGGTGTTTCAGTTTTTCTCAGTTCCTTGTTGTGGCTTGTTTTCTGGGAGTTTTAGCAGATTGCCTCGAGATCAGACAAGGTTCTTCAAAGTGGTGGCACTTTGAAATGTATATGTGGGATTTGGCTAATTTTTTCCCCCTTCTTTCTTTTTTCTCATGCTTCTTGGACTAACTGTAAAAAGGGTAAAAAAAAAAAATCACCTGTTTGAAATTTGCAGCATATATGGTAAGTCTCCAGCAGGTGTGAATGAGCATAGCTTTTTGTGCTCTCTGCCAGCCCAAGGCCAATCCCATCAGTGGTTCCTGGGCAGTGTAATTGCTTTCTGGTGAGATTTTGATCAAGGATGTTTTGAAAATGAGCACCAACTTCAGTTGGTCCTTCTGCTTTGCAGCTGCTCAGGAGAAGGTGGGTCAGACAGCAAGGAGAAATGAGCAAACCCTCAGAGCAGCAGAGCACGTTGGGCAGTGGCACAGGAGCATGCTGCGCTGGCTCACTTGCTTGCTCGTGCAGGAACCCAGAATTCTTTAAAAAATTACTTTGTGTATATTTTCAGTTTAAAGTTTGGAGAGCTTCTGTCTTATTTCTATACAAATAGATTTGACAGTGTTCCTGAGCATGTGTGCGTCCACAGCACAATCATTTACACAATGTGCACATTTTTAGGGAGAGGTGGATTCTATTTTGGATTAAATAAAACAGAAGAATGAACAAAAGTAAACTAAAAAAAGACCGTTGTGTCTTTGTTTCTTTACAAACGTTGCAAGTTTTGAGTATAAAAGTACTTGTGTTTACAAACAGTTGTAAGGAGTACAGAAGCCCAGGAAAGATACTTTTATAGCTTTGGTTTGTTTGCTTGGATAGTCTGAAATGAACAGGGAACAAGAGACTGCTTTTAACAGAGGAAATGTGTGTGGGAGGATTATGTATATAGGAAGATGACAGCAGTTAGAAGGAAAGAAAAAAATCCTCAATGGCTATTCAGAGTATAATTTTGAAGTAAAAGACAAGTAACAAAAAAACCTTTGACTTTGATAAGGAGAAAAATTGAGTGAGTGGAGTCAGATGCAGGAGGTTTTCGCTCTATAAAATGACTGTGGGAATTAGGACCAAAGTATGTTAATCTGCTGGTTTAGAACATAGGAATTTGAAAAATGAACAGAACAGTGCCCAAAAATGACCTGCAATAATTGGTTGGTGCTGCTTAAAATTCATCTAATTTCTCTGACGTTAGCCTAGATTTAGCTTGGTTATGTAAGGGAAGGCATTTTAGTAAGCCTTTACATCTAATGGAGTATTGGTTTGAAATGGGTCTTCACTTACTAAAAACTCCCTGCAGAATTCCCAGAGCCTTCTCACACTGATTTCTTGGCTGATGAGGCTGTCTTTTCTTGGCAAGTACCCTGACACACAGCCTGGTTATCCAAGTAGCTCGGCACTGACTGAGCAAGGCACTGATGAGGAGCAGTGGCTCGGTTCTATAACATGCCAGTGATCTGCCTGTTTGCCGCAGCAAAGCAGCTCACAGTTTTGAGCAAAGTCTGGTTTTAGGGGTGCATGTGGTCGCACACATGTCCTAAGTGCAGCAGGCACAGTGTAAGGATGCCTGGAAGCAGCAGAGAAGGTGCATAGATGGGGTGCTTGGGTTACACTCGCAGCCACCGCATGGAGCTGCTCTCTGCCGGTAGCACCACTCAGAGAGTCAGGCTGAATACACCGAACAAATCTCTACAAATTAAACACTCTCGGGACGTGCTCTACGCGCAGCATAATTTGACAGCCTGACCTCGCACGCAGTCACTGTCGCGGTAGCCTAGGGAGGGCAGAGCAGGATCAGAAGCAGCAAGGGGAAAGAGCGCAGCTGGAACACAACTCACTCCGGTGCGGTGAACGCCGTCCCTTCCTCGGTGCTCAGCAGTCCCTCGCAGCGCCGACCCCGAAAAAGCTGCGGTGCTCGGGCACGGGCTGTTAAATATGCAAACCACCCCCTTCCCATGACCGCCTGCAGGACTCTCCTCCTCCCCCGTCTCGCACACACGCGGTATCTGCATCGTTCCTGATAACGAGCAAGTTTGCTGACTTGGGGCTAGCAGAGCGTACTGGCTGCTGGAATTTCTTGGATTTCGTTCAAAGCAAATTTAAAGTGATAAAGTGCCATTTGATAATATATAGTAGTAATAATAATAATAAAGACAGGCTCTGAAGAGTTGAGTCAGATGATAGGCTTTTTTTCTAAATGTAAAATGTGTGGAACAAGTCAAGTAATGTCTTTTGTAGATTATTTCTAACTAATGTGAAGCCCACACTATTTGATCTAATTATAGAGGAATGCCTCAAACAGCTGCAAATGGAGACACTCCAAAACACTCCATCACCAGCACCAAAAAAAAGCCAGAACAAGAACACTCCAAAATGCTCCACCACCAGCACCAAAAAAAGCCAGCTCTTAAACCTTTTACATAAAGAACCAAGTGTGATTTAAGTTGGTGGTTTTGGTGGGTGGGGTTTTTGTTATCAGTGAAGAAGGATTTGTGGTGCAAACTGTGTCCATGAATAATGCACATTTGTAGTTATGGCTGTCACGTTGCTGCTCCTCATGTGTAGTGAACGTTGTGCTTTTCTGTTTTCCTTTCTCCTTTTCATTGTACTTCGGCCTTAGCAAAGTCCATTCGATGTTGCTCTGCTTTGCTCTCCTCTGAGCAGGGGACCAGAATGCAGCAGAATTAGAGCAAAGTTTTCTGATAGTACAGTGCAAAGTGTACCGCACAAATCTGCTCTGAGGCTTTCTTTGTGTCGATAAAAAATTGTGTGTGTGTTCCCTGCAGGTGCAGGGAGTGGTGCTAACCGAAGTACTCTCTCCTGGAATGAGGTGATAGATCACACTCTTAATCATTTGCTGCAGGTCCACTCATTTTCATGTAATACATGTTTTTCCCTGATGTAAACAGCTGAGTTTTCACAAACCAACAGCCTTTACAGCTAAGAAAAAGTTTACAAAAAGAACCCCAAAGTGTTTTCTTATTGGGACTGATGTAAACTGAGTGATAAGCCAAATTGCTGAGGCTTACCTTGGTAGTGGCACTTCCATGCTTTCAGATTTGCCTTGGTTGCAGGTTTATGCTTTAATATTCCTTTTCTTCAAAATGTCACCTTGGAGGCAGTGGTTCTGAGTGCATCCCAAAAAGTAAAGTTTCAAGTGTTCTAATACCATATTTCATCAGTTTTTAATTGTTGACTTTTGATGAAGCAGGCTATATGGGGTAAGACAGTTCCTTCAGTTGCAGAGAAGCAGTCTGAGAATTTTTCCTCATTTAATTTGCAGAAAACTGAAGGAATTTTTAGGGTTCTAAAGCAAATGGAATTTGAAACAAACTTATTTTATAAACGTTCACAAATTTTGAGCAAGTAGGAACTTTTATTTATTTTAATTTGGAGCAGACTGTGAAACCCAGCAGCATGTTATGGGATCTGGTTCTCAGCCTTCTCAAAGGGAAGGAGAAGGTGTTATTCTCCAGGAATTGTTTTCAACAGACAGCAGGTTGGCCAAGTTACCAGTAAAAACATGGTAAAGCCTTAGTAAGCACGCTGGTAATCTAACATTTACTTTCTCTGTGAGCCATTTAAAGTGTTAAAACTGTACCTTCACTGCAGGAGTTCCATTCATTGAGTTGGTATGAAATACAAGTACTCCTTTGTGCTACAATTATACCTTCAATGACTGACAAGGTACTGAAACCCTCTTTTTCCCTTTGCTTTTCCAAACTGTGACAGGAGTGTGCTGGGACCACAATTTTCACTTCCTGTTTTGAATGGGTAACTGAGTCCCTGTCCAGTGGAAGTTTCCTTCAGGGGCAGGCATTATTCCCTCCCCTCACTGCTGCTCTGAGCACCTTAGGGTCAGACAGTGGCATTTACAGGGGCACCTATCACTCAAGCTAAGTACAACTCTTTACATGATCAGGAAGTAGGCTCTCCTAAAGAAAAAGTAATTCTTCTTTTCTGCCAGATTTGGCTCAATGCATGTGAATCATCAAATATATTCCTCTGGTTTCTAAAATGGGAAGTGATTTGTGCATACAATTTCAAAATAATGAAGTTAGTAGTGCACTGCCCTGATCTTACATTGTTTTCATTTGCTGATGATTTCTTACAGATTAAGCTCTCCCTTTCTGTTGCCCCTTTGGCCTGCAACTGCTGATGACAGCATGAAAAATTGGCTGAACTGCTCAAGGAAGCAGCCAGGCTGGGACTGTGTATCCATCTGTTACATGAGGCTCCTTGCCTAAAGCATCTCTCACCTCTGTCCAACTTCTGGAAACTTCAGGGATGGGAGAGCAGACCAGTCAAGATCATGATGTAATAAATGAAGCATGGATAAGACCTGGGTGTGGAGACATCCATTCCTGTCCAACACCATTCCCAGGAATGGCAGCAGGGGCTGCAGTCAGCTGTCTCAGGACTCGGCAGCTGACCTCTTGCCCATTTGTGTTTTGGTCATGGAGCGACATAAAGGTTTCTCATGGTAACCTGAGCCCCATGGACAGCTCTGTGGGCATATACCTGCCAATTGTGTGGATTCGCCACTCAGTGAAAGGATGTTTTCTCTGTGTTTTATACAGGGAAGTGAGGACATTTAAGTCAATGACACATTTCCTTTCTTGGTCAGCATGGGGGCTCTCCTTGTGGCTTGAAAGCCCTAGATAAATGAAGAGGAGCTCACATGGATTAAATTTAAATCCAAGATTTAGTTCAGCAGATGTCCCTTTCAGGGCATTCACAGGCTATTAGAGGATCAGTACACTCCAGGCAGATCTCCTGCCCCATGACTCCTAAGGGTTGAGGGATCCCTCTGCCTCTTGACTTATGGCCAGAACTTCCCCACCTCTTCTGTCCCAGCTGCTGCTCCACCTTGTGCCTGGAAACTGATAGTTAAGCAGAAGGTTTGAAACAAAATGTAGCATCTCCTGAAGTTGCCTGTGTTCTGTTGCAGGTCTCTGTGGTGAGATAGCTTGCTTACTGCATGTGCCAGGAGAAACAGCCTGAAACAATTGCTGAAATCTTGCTACGGGGACAGTAAGAGGCCAGCTCCCCAGAGCTGAAATGGGAGTTAGCACATAGCCACAGTGCAGCTTTTTTCCTGCTGGGAAGGAAATTCCAACTGTTTTTTATGGTGAGTCAACTTTTGCACTGCACAAAACATCGGCCATCTTATCAAGACTGGTAACCTGCTCTTAGTGCACCTACTTGTGTGTTCAAGAGAATAAATCCACTCAAGTTAGAAGTTTCACTGTAAACTTAGATATAGTCATCACGTTCACTTCCTAAGTAATTTCCTCACCAACCTTTGCCTTGTTTGGTTGTTTGTTTTTGTTATTTTTTAAATTACAGTACTATGCTGCCATCAGAGACTTGACAAACTAGCATTTAGCATATGATATGGGAAGTGAATTGCATCATTTTTAAGTCACTTAAGAAGGGGTATTAGGCCTGCAAAAAGCTAGACTCACAAATGTAGCAAAGGCACTTGATCCTTTATGTTTATTCATAATAGAGCTCAGCAATTTGCTGAGCTTGCTATTCTCTTTTAGCAAGCAGTAAATTCAGCCAGAAAAGTACACCTTCAGAAAGATCTAATGTTGGACCTTTGCAGCTTAAGTTTGCAAACACTTTTAAACAAAGAAATGCTGGGGGGAATATTGAAAGTACCAGGTATTTATTTTTTGAAAAGTTGACACATTTAAAGTTTATTGGGAATGAATGTTTTTGTTGCCTTTTTTTTTCTAGTTTAAAATGTTTAAAAAAGGCTAATGTATTTGAAAACACCCTCTGTGTCAATATAAGCATGTTTCTACATGTGCTCCTTGCTTTGCTCATGCACAGTCCATTACATTTTTACGATATTTTGTTAAAAATATACAGAAGAGTCACAAATGCACTAAAAGAAATTATCCATTCTTAATCAAATATCTTTCTAGTGTTACTGTAACTCTAGTAAAAGGCCATGCTTAATGATCAATGAGATCATTACACAAGCAATAATGAGATTTGCTTTTGAAGCAGAGCAGCTTAGAGAAGCAATCAACTATGGACAAGCCCACAATTTTGGGGTTTTAAGTTTAGCTGATAACTTTCTTTTTCCTCTGCTCCTGGCAGCAGGGAGCTTTATTGTGTACAATGAAAAGCATAATCTTAAAGATTCATATTCAGGTTACTACATGGAGAGCCATAAGGAGCTGTCTGTTAGACACACTTCTTCATGTTCAAAAGTGGTATCTTGTCTTTATTCTTAAGTAGGAAGGTTCATAGCTACAGGTGGTTTTTTAATATGAAAGACCCTGATCAAAAGTCCAGTAAAGCTGGCTTAAGGACTTGTGAGCTTTCATCTTGGGGGCTGGTTTTGCTATTGGGAATTTTGGCAGGATCATAATAACTCATTTAGTTGGAGCATTTGGAATTGCCTTTTCTAGTGTGTTTGCCTCAGTCCTGAACTAGCTGGCAGACTATTTGCTTGATCTTAGCACTTCTATTTATGAGAAACTGGCCAAGGCTTAAATAGCCACTTACCCTATAGAATGCATTTATCCCAGCAGCTTTTCTGCCTTAGCAGAGGACCCTCTTCCCAGCTCATAGGGAGTTACATGCATATCTGACAATTAAATAAAAATTCTTGATAAATAGCCAGAGAACTCATCTATTCAGAAGATGTAGTTCAGCACAGACACACTGAATGGAGATATGTCAGCTGATGCCTGACCCCTACCCATTTGAGGTCTCTATACTGAAGCTTTGTTTCCTATTACATCCTGCAGAAATTTGTCATGGAAATGAAAAACCACATGGCCAGGTCAGAGCCGATCAGCTGCTTTTCTAATTTCAATTGAGGTTTTGTTATCTCTGTTTAAAAGGGAAGGAAAAGTTAAGAAATAAATAACTGTACAAGTTGCAGAAGATAAGAGAGCTTTGTTCCTCATTTTGTTCATGTGGTCAAAGTATTGATGAAAGCTGGGGATGCTGTCTGCTTACTTGGATAGATAAATCATGAGATTTCACCCCCTTGTGGGCCCTTGCAATTGTATCACGTTGCATGAACAACTACGTAAAGGAATCAGATGTGCTTTGTGAGCAGCAGAATAATCTGTGATTCACAGAAGTAGGTCAATGCAATTAGTGAAATGTTAAGACTCATAATGTAATGCAACATGTGCTGTCTGCCTGATTCCATCCACATCAGTTTCAGCAGGGATAATGTTAGACAAATGTGTTACTTAACAAGCAAATGAAAGATTTTAAAGGGAAGCCTTCTTAAAAACATCAAGTCCCTTCATCTTATGTACAAGTACTGGATGGTCCCACTCAGAAGCCCCCAGGGAGCCCTGAGTAGGCACAGGACCTGTTTACAGACACGTACTTAGGGGGATGAAGGAGGAGAAAGCATTCTCTTCAACAATGTGAAATTTGAGACTTCTTTTAAAAAAACCCTAATCCTTTGATGCTGTCCTTTGTGATTCATCACAATTGCTTTCAAGGAAACTAAAGTGGATTGAGAAGAACATGATTTAAAAACTTGGTTGGGTTTGGTTGTTTTTGGTTGGTTGGTTTGGATCTGTTTGTGATTTTATTTTTTTTTAGTTCTTTTGGGGGGAATCTTTGGGGGGAGTTTGTTGTTGGTTGGTTTTTTTTTCCTTTTCTGAATTATTGCTGTAGGAGAAGTCTTCTGTTCCCAGAAATATGTGAGGCTGATCTGTCAAAGTGAGTAGGACAAAAGGATCAATGTCTAAGCCTTAATGCTGTTGCCCTATGTCTCCAGTAGTGCAGCTCCAGACCTTGCAGCATCAACAGCTCTAATCACAATGGAAACCAGTACTGGTAAATCCAACATAAATTCACTAACAGAATGCTTTTTTTTTTTGTCCAGATGACAGAACATAACCAGTTCCACAGCCAGCCCACCTCTGATAATCACTGTGTCCCCAGTCTATTGGTATGGTGAAGGAGGTTAGAGGAAGTATAATAGATATTTCTAAAAACTATTTAAAATACCAGATGACAAATTAACTTGTCTAGCTAAATCACTGAATTCTGTTCACTAAGGAGAAATTTTCAGGAAGAATTAATGCAGCTAGACTGAGGTAGTTCTCGGAACTTATTGCAGAGACAAGAGGAAGAAGGGGCAAATCTTTGTGCACCAGAAACAAATTTGAACTCAAAAAACGGGGAAGCTGTAGTGTAGAAGTCATTAAAAGATTAATAGAATAGAAAATTGCCATGAATTTATGAGCAAGAAAATTATTTACTTGTTCTTTTGTGCTTAAGGAGAAAGGAACTTTGCATGTTCAGCTTCTCAAAATAAAAATAGTCTCACATTTGGATTGCTAGCTGTTCTTCCTCCTCCCTGAATTAAGCAATAGTCTGAGATGCTCAAGCAGAAGTTACTTAGATGTTCTTTGTCTGAATTTCTACTGGCAATGGAAAAAGTAAAGAAGGTAGGTAAGAGCAGTTTAGTGTCCTCTGTTCTTTGCTCCTGTCTGGTGGTTTCTGGAGCTCTTACACAAGTGCAGCTCCACCCCTGTGCTGCCAGAGGATGTGACTGTGCTGTGTGTGAGCCACACGCAGCATGAGGTGACACTTCTGTCTGTCTGGGGCTCTCAGGGGCTTCAGCTGACGTGTGCTGCCCTGCCCCACAGTGCCATCTTTGAACTGATAGTGCAATCCTTGGCCTCAGCCTTTCCTTCACATCTTTTTCCAGGGGATGTTGTGTTCAGACCTGCAGGCATGTCTTTAAGGGTGCTTGCTTCCAGTGGCTTGAAGCTCAGGGTGCAGTCCCCAGGTAACTGTGTGTGGTAGGCAGCTGCAATCCTAGTTTGCCCATAGAAAGCAAAGAAGCACAAAGCTAGGGGCAGAGACCTGGAGGCCATTTCTAGTTATAAATATTTTACTTTTTTATCTCTGTCTTGTGCTTCTCCACAGTAGTTGCAGGCCCAGAGAACAAAGCAATGTCTTTTGTTTCGTGGTTTAAAGTACAGCAGAAGGGGTTGGGAGCTAACATTTGGCTGATGTTAGACAGATGTAAACTATGAAATTCATTTAAAATTAACAACAATCACGCACAATTAGAATAAGAATCAGTTGGGGGAAGCTCTTCAGGGAGAGAAACAGGGATTGCCTTTGGCTTTTTCTCAGGTGCCAGAGTGCCTAAAATAGCCATGGCAGCATGTTCTGGAAGGGCGATCTGGATCAAAATGCAGTTCTCAGCAGCAGTTGTGCTCCATGTTCCAACTCTGATAACCAGGCATGGTGGTCAATATGAAAGAGCAGAGCAAAAGTGCATTGTCTCTTCACATTGCTTCTGTAGAGGCAAAATGAAAATAAATACTGTATTTTCTAGTAATGTGCTCGTTTTAGCTTTGGGGAGACATTTGGAGGTGTTATTAAGTGCCTGATACATTGAGTAGACAAGATAGGTCCATCAGCAATGAGCAACCAGAGGCATTTTCTCATACTGGTGCAGTTTCCAAAGTGGCAGAGATGGCACTGAGCAAAGTGTCATAGCTGGAGGAAGTCTCTTCAGGGTAAAATGAACTAATATAAAACCAGTTGAGTTTCTGTTTTCTACCAGAGCAAAATTGTTCATCAACTTCAGTGATTTAATTCATATGGAGACCAGAGCTTACCCTGTCAGGATTCCTGGATTTACCTTCTTTTCTTTTCAGCATAAGAGAAAATAATGTGTAATGTCTCCAGCTTTCCAGAGATGGGACTTTCAAGGTCAATATAAGTACTTTTATTGCCTCATAAAGGGAAGCCTGAAATGATAAAGATTCCTGTCTGGTGAGTTGTTCTTAAGAGGTTTCTAGTTTTGAGTTCTTGGTTCTCTGTCAATCATGATATTGTGAAAACATTTCTTTCTGCCTGCTCTTCTCTTTCCAATGTACTTTTCAGGAGATAGAGATGGCAAAACAGTCTCTGAGAGATATTAAGACTTTCAAACAGTCACTTTTCCTTCAACTATATGTTCTTGTCCTTTTCTGCAGACTTTCAGGAGTTAAAATTAGTAGAGAGCCTCCAGCTTTTGGCAGATGCTGCCATATAACTGACTTCATCCATGCAGCAAATGCTGACTGTAACACTGTAAAGGGTCTACACATATTTTGACATTATGTTTATAGAACTTTTTTGTTGATTTCAAAATACAGAAAGTCTTAGTGATAAACTGAATAGTATTTGCAGAGCAGTTCCCTCTTCCTGTTTGCTGTAAGTAGCATTAAATGACTTAGAAGATGAGAGAAGTACAATTGCATTTCAACAGAAAAGTTTCTCTGTTTGGGTGCAAGTGCTTAGCTAGCAGAATGAAAAACAGAACAAAAATTGGAAGTGCAGTGAGTAAAAAGACCAAGCTCTGTCCTATTGTAGGCTTTGATATTTTTGTCATTGTCTAATGCAGAAAGGAAAAAATCTTTGGATGCTAAAAGACTTGTTTTGAACATACTTTGGACTATTCTGTTTATCCTCAAAAATTGTAGGAAGACTAAGTTGCTTGAGCTAGAAGTTTTTTTGGTGTTTATCCAAAATACTTGCTGTAATCTTAAAGCTTTTGCAACATCATCTTCATCAGCAAATGTTTTTCTTAGCAAAAATAGATATGTTTTTTTCCAAGAGTTTTAAGTACCCGTGTAAGTTGTTCTTTTCTCCATGATGATTTTTTATTTTACTGTTTTGATAAATAAGATTATTTCTTACCTGCAAACTGTTCTGATTCTTTGACCTACGTAGAGATATTTTACTGCTGGCACATCATTTAACACACTTTATGCCTAGCATCAAAATTGTGAGTGTACAGCAGCCCATGAGTAATAGAGAGTTCCCCCCAGTAGATAGTGTTAAATAATCACTGCACTTCTGCAAGGGTGCAATGAGAATCTGATAACAGGTAAGCTGAACCAAGAAAGTGAGACAAGATGATGTATCCATAGGTTTTCTGTTCCCTTGTCAAGCTTTTCTGGGAGTCATTGTGAAATGATTCACTTGTCCAGACACTGCTCCCTTTTGTTTCCACTGATTCAGAGTGCAGGAAGAGAGGAGCAGCCTGAAGGATCTGGCTGGGTTGTTGGGGTGGGGTTGAATGTCAGATGTAGGTCTGCATCAGCCTGGTTTTGTACCTAAAGATAAAGCAGAGGTGTTGGTGCAACCCCAAACATTACAGTCTGACAGGTTGCCTGCAGGCAGCTTTCTTGCCTTTCTCCCAATCTCATGACCTGTCTGAATGAATGATCAGGGAGGGTTTGCTCATCCAGGTAGTTTCCTGAATTTCTTAGGAGTAACCCAAGCCAACCTTGTCTCACACCCCTCTCACTCTCCCTGCTGATCTACACATAGCAAGGGCTGCTGCTTTCCCCTCACTCAGCAATGGCAGCAGCTCAGACAGATCCCTGCTGGAAGGGTGGTTGGAGTTGCAGTTACAGTCTGCATCTGAGGCTGAGTGAAAGCTGAGGCATTTGAGAGATGACCCTGGCATGTGTGCAGGCAGGGTTGTAGGCTTGATGTATGCCTGAGAGAGAGGCCCAGAGCTCAGGCACTGCTGTCTCCTTTCAGATGACATTTTCCCCTTATCCTGTTCTCTGCATTGCTGTGTTTCCCAACAGGAGAGGATGCTGTCACACTTCCTTCTGTGCCTTGTGTGAAAAGTGCAGAGCCTCCTCAAGTGGTGAACACTCTCTCTTTATCGTTGCAAAATATGTGCAGAAAACATTGCATAACGTCTTCACCACACTGTACATCTCCCCGCTGAGTATTGTCTGTTTGGAACTTTCTACTTTTGCTAAGATTTTGTTAAACTTACTAAGTTCCTTTCACTTTTTAAACTCTGCCTGTGTACAGGCTTCCAGTAATACACTGCTGTTTTCCCTCTAAAGAAATAGCAAAATCACTGGACAGTTCTGACTTTTTTACCACAATAGTAAAGAAATTAAATTAGCTTTGTGTTCTTAATGTATCATACTTGGCAAATTTTTGAAAGGTGATGACTAGTAGCTGAAGTAGAGGAAGTAGCTGAAATTAAAGATATAAATTCATTTCAGAAAGTTGCTGTAAAAGCAAGAGGAACTCTGTTGTCTGCCTACACCTTGTACAGATGATCTCTTACCATAATCAAACATTAGTCTGATGACAAAGGAGGTGAGAAGAGTCCACAGATTATGAAATCCAGCTAGTGAGGTAAGGATCCCTCTTTTCTGGGTTATCTGTGGAGGTTTCTATCCCCATTATAAGCTAAAAAGTGACATTTCTCTTTCCAGCCTGAGATGGATCAGTTAGCTTCTGATAAAAAAGCCTTCAAGGACCCAACTTGAGACACAGTGCAGTGCTCTGGAGTAAAAGTACAGCAAGAGTTTACCTGGAAGTAGCTGTATGTGCATGTTAGTGTTTGAAAGCAAGGTAAAATTTTGTCGCCTTCAGAAATTTGTTTGTTGATTTGGTAATCAGTGGCTCCAGCATGCATTTATTTGCATTCTTAGGGGGAAAAATTAAGGTAATGAATTTTAGCTCACATTCTCAAAGTGTAGCACAGTTTACACTTTCTCACAACATTTATTTTGCATAGATACTTCTATTTCTAAGCAGAGAAATTAACTGAAAGCAGTCACAAGGCAATGATCTCTCTTAGCAAGGATTATCTCTTTTAGCATAGCAAGTTACTGGAAAGAGGATTTGCCCTTTGTATGACTTTGGTTGCAAACTCTTTGGCTGACCACTAAAGCAGATGACATGTTTGTTCCATTGCTGAAGCTATCTTTGACCTCATTTTCTCATGTTATCCCCAACTAGAGGCTAATCAATTGGAACTATTTGGAGTTACTTGTACCCAATGAAAACTACAGACTGTCCAAAAATGGTGTTACTTGTGCAGGAACATAGCAGTGATAAAATGCCTTTAAAGTGTTGCTGCTGCAGGTTATGGTGTTGATGATAGAGTAGTTTAGGTTGGAAGGGATTGCTTGAGATCTACTAGCCAGACCAGTCTGCTTCAGCAGGGGCAGCTCAGGCCTGTGTCCAGTTGGATTTTTAATAGGTTCACAGCCTGTTTCTGTGTTTTACCACCTTTAGAGTTTAAATGGTGTATCCTTGATGGAATACTGAAGATGGAATTTAATGTGCTTTGCTGTCTATCCAGCTGTTTCTTCTCCAGGCTGACCAGTCCCTGCTCTGTCATCCTCTCCACACATGACAGATATTCCAGTCCCTGAGATGCTTTTGCAGCCTTGGGCTGGTCCCACTCCAGTAACTCCACGTCTTTTTTAGGCTGGGTTGCCCAGAACTGTGACTGGAGCTGGTGAAGGTACACTCACACTCACTGGAAGCAGCAATCTTAAACTGTTTGTGGACTTGTGCTGTTCTCTAGGCAAAGTTGGAATACCTAAGTAAAGTATGCAAATGTGGGACTTATTCCAGGAAGGTGTTGTGCAATCTCCTTTTCTGTGGCGCTTGATATGAGCTCTCAGCATTCAGCATAAAACTTTCAAATACGACACAACAGAAATGTAGAAACAATATGGCCTCGTCATGATTAAGTTGGATTTAACCCACTTATTCCTACATTACATCCTTGCAGTGCCAAATGGTGATGTTAATTTTTCATAAATTAAATAGAGAGGACAGTTCATCAATGTTAAAATCACTGGCATTATGACTCAACTTTTTTTCTCCTCTTCCCTATTGAGGCAGAGTCCTGAAAGTGGCCTTTTTTCTTGGTTTCAAATTGGTGACTCTCTTCCCAGTCACAGGATGGGAAAGTTATTTAGCAAGTCCTGAAGCGCTCTTTGATTCCAAAATAGTGAGGGCAGGAGCCTGGAAACAAAGTTTCACATTATTATGGATGATACACATGAGGAAATGTGATTCTCAGCTTATAAGTGCTGTATATATTCAGCCTGATGAAAGTTCATTAGAGTGGTGTCGTAAATAGATTTAGCAGAAGAAACATTTTAACTTGTTTCTAGAGATAACTATTGATCAAGCAAAGAGATAAGAGAGTGCTGAGTAAGTAATCCAGCTATGTTAGACCTCTATGCCTCAGAGAAATATTGGAAATTGATATTTAAATAAAAATTTCTTCTAATAGCACATAAATTAAAAAAAAATAGGAACTTTAAAAATCCCTCCTAACTCAATGGAAGCTATCAGTAATTTGGTGAGTCCAAATGTTTACTTATCCTCATTCCAGAAGAATAGTTTTCCTCTTGCAGAAGCTAAGGACGTGCCAAATTGGCTTATCTAGCCTCAGGTATTCAGAGTAAGACCAATTCTTTCAGACTGTGTTTTCCAATGCATCCCATCTGTCATTTACTACACTGTTCCTGCCTCCCACTACTGACATATCACTCCTACATGGTAGGTAGGGCTCTAGTCAACATGCCAAGCATGCCAGGCCTCTTGGAGAGCCAGGACAGAGGCTGGATGTGAGCTGGTGTCCCCTGAAGGCAGGCTGGCAGCACTCAGGCACTGCAGTGTGCTCCTCACATGGACAGGGACATACCTGCTCCAAGAGGCTTTCCTCCACCTGACCTCAGCTTACACACTTGGGGTTTTCAGTGATATGACAGGGTGGATTAAGGCAGTTTCTCTCAGGTAAACAGTGCAGGTAAATGCAGCTTCTGGGGCCTTGTGCTGGCACTGGACAACAGGGTAGAAGTGAAGAAGCTACAAGAAATGGAGCATTTATGTCAGAACCGCTTTCCAGGAATGGATAGAAATGAGACCCTGACTAACAGACACAGGGAGGATGTGAAACACTGTGGACTTCAGCTGCTTCTGTGTAAAAGACAGAGGAACACCTAAAACATAAGACACTGTGAGCTGATTTGAGACTAATATTTCTGCCTTGAATACTTGTGTTCTGGGTAAACATTACTTGGCTTGTTGAAAACCAGCCAGTCACTCGTAGTTCCAGCCATTCCCCTGATTGGCAGGAGGGTACTTGCCAGACTAAAGCCAGGTCTGTGGGGCTGGTCAAATTGACTGGCAGGAAATTTCCTGCCTGACAAAGGCAGTGGGTTGCCTTTGGGAGTGCTTAAGTGTGGTTGGACATGCCCTGGGCTTTAGGACTCCAAAAAAACTGTTTGAACATTTAGAAATAATTCAACCATCAAAAGCTACCATCATATCAAGTAAACAAGATCATAATGTGAGAGGAGATGTAAATCTACTCTGCATTGAAAGGGGGAAAATGTCATTCTGTAGGCAGCAAGCTATTCCATATCTGCCTCTTTTAAGTCCTGGTGAATGTTCTTCAAAAGAATTATTGGCAGTCAGCATCAAGAGCAGGATAGTGTGCTCTGGGTGAATCTCAGCTCTGAGTGCAGCTTCTACAGCTTGGGTATGAGTAAGGAATGGTTTCAAAAGAGCTTCAAGACAGGCTTCTGTCAATTTTTGACACCTTTGTCACCAGTTATTTACAAAAGTAGGGCAAGGGTTGGGTGACTGCCAAATAATATTTACAAATCAAGAAGAAGAGAACATGACAGGTTATCAAGGAATAAGTGTAAGGAATATTGGATAAACCTATACATAATTAAATCCAAGATAAAAAAATATATGGTTGTTATAAGAGCACTTAATCAGGAAGGCTAAGGAAATTACTCTTTGGAATATGTCATGGCAGCTGGGACAAAAGTTAATATAAAAAGAGAAATCAGTTTTCCAGCCCACATCTCTTGCAAATACTCTCTGCAGGGGAAGGATATATGCATATTTTTGTAGGGTTGAATCTTAACAACTTCTTTCCCTCATTGCTAATGTTATAATTCCATTTGTCTGAAACCAATGTTTTTTATTTTAGATTCATGGAGTTGCATCTCAAATTCATAATGGATAAGTGCTTTACTGAATCTAGATGTAAATTAAAAGCTTGATAGATTGAAGTATAAATAACTTTGTTAAAAATCACCCTCATTAGGGAACTCATTTGAGTGAATGAAGTGAGTGAATGGTTCCATTTTCCATCAACATCCACTCACATTTATGAGTTGCATGGAAAATTAAATCATTATTGCAAAGCCACCAAAGAACCTATCGTGGCCTGACTTTTCCAGCATGTTGTAATGTTTGCCCTCATTTATTTGGTATTGCATGCTTCATTTCAGTTTCCAGAATATCTCACTGCTCTTAAGACGCTTCTGCTTTCAGCTCTGAGGAGACTGAGCTCTTGTGCTGGGAAGTGCTTGTGCACTGGCAAAAGGTGATGCTGAGGATGGATTTGTGGATGGCACTTGTCTCCTTGTCACAGGTTGTGAAGGCCCTGTGAAAGCAGGGCTTTTAGGCACTCAGGAAAGGCCCCTGGCCGGTACAATTGATCATCCTGCTTTGGATGGTCTGGTGAACTCATTCATGGCATTGGTTTGCATGTGCTGCATCTCTTAAAAATAATGCTGTTTTCCATTCTTACTGTGAATGGCTAATACAAAATATCCTGAGTGCCTGCTATCTTTTGAATATCAACACAATATATTCCATAAGAAGCACATAAAATAACTAGGCAATGAAACAATTAATTGATTTTATAATGAAGCATGAAATCAAATAGACTTTGAGATACAGTTGAGAGAAGCTGGTGTCTGATCTGATTAAGATCAATGTTATTTTCCGCTGGTTAGAGCCCAGGGGCCACTGGTGAAGTCATTTGGTCTTAGCTTAGTGGTCATAGAGCAGTTTGACTTAGTGGAACATGAACAACAGCTCAGTCTTAGTAGGGTCATCAGTGCAACAGGGATGTGGTTGCTCTGATGTGGCCAGATTTATATCATGGGGAGGAAAATGGGACCACAAATAACTCAATGGGTTCTGTACCTTTTGATCACATAAGAAGTTTTTCCTGAGCTGGAATGGGAAATTCATTGTCCCTTTGAGGTTAAACCAATGAGTGTACTTTGCAGAAATGTTAGACATCAGTAGAATCACAAATTTCTTGGGTTTAAATCATTACCTTGAACAGCAGGTCCAAAGAAATTCAGGATGCTCAGCTGCTTTTGCTCTGTGGCATGGCTTGGTTTTGTTTTTCTCCATGGTGCTTTCCATGCAATCATCAGCCTGGGAAAGATGAATTTAAGAGGGCAGGACTTCTCTGTCAGGGGGATGTTTTGCATCTACCAGGTTCCCCATGAACTTACGTTTGCACAATCAGGGTGTAGTTGATAAATGTCTTTAAATGACTTATTTGATTTGTAGCCCAATAGGGGCATCTAAGTGCCAGAAAACTGCAGTTGTATAATTGAGTAGTGGTTTGGGTAATGAAATGTTCTTTACCTTAAAGTACAAGTAGAAAATGTTGATCAAAGAATTTCTAGGAGAGTAATAATTACATTCACCTGATGCATGCTACAGAAATCTCTCAGATTGAAGGGGACTCTTATGAGAGCTTAGCAGGATTTGGAATTTACCCCTGTACAAGAAAATCCAGTATTTGCACACAGAGCTTTGCTGATATAAAATCCTCATGTTTCAAGGCTTTTTCCTGGGAATCCAAGTTTTGAAAGACCAGGAATTTACCAATGTAGAAGCATTTTCAACATCAACAAGATTATTTTCATACTTCAAAGTTTGTAAAACACACATGACTTGAATTACTCAAAGGCACTTTTTAACTTCTCTACTCACCCAGATTTTCCCATTTTCAGTGCCTTGGAGGGGTGGCCAAGGGGAAAAGGTAGTTTTCTGTTTTGTTAACTGCTAGAAATTAAGCCATGTCAGAAGCTCAGGAAAATGAATTGCACTAATTTCTGTACAAGCCAACCTGATATAAAATAGGGGGTTTGGTTTTTTTAAAATATTCTAGTCTACTACAGTAAACTTCCCATAAGATCTGTGCTTTCCTGGAAAATCAAGAGCTCTTGGTTAGTTCTGTGTGATACATTGAAGGTGTATTCAGTCCTTTGCTCAGTTCTTGATTTTAACAAAGTTTTGAATGTTGATTATATTAATACATCTCTGCAATATCACACTGAGGTTTTTTTTTTGTTGCATTGCTAACTGAGGTATAACTAAGAAGCAGAACAAAATGTTTGAATTTTTTTTTTGCCAGGATAGGAAATGTGAAAATGAGCAACAGGTAAAGTAAAGGAAATATCTGTCAGTACATTTTAGAAGACCGCTTGAGGGAGTTCCTAAGTAGGCAAGTCAAAGCAAAATAGTTTTCACACAATCAAATACGGTTGCAAAAATTAATCAATTTAAATAATTTCTAGCATGTTAATACCTTTGTAGATATACTAAGCTTATGATGATCCTATCCTTGATTTACCAGCAGTATTTTCATGTGAGGCTGGATGGCATTTTGACAGTGGGGGATAAGACTGTGACACTGACAGTGGGATGTAAACTACTGCAGGAGCCCCTCTGCTAAGGGAGGATATCTGTTAGCTAGATAAATATAATTTCTGAAGGGTGGACCATAGGGTGAGTAAGGTGTCAATCCTGTTGTGATATGCCCCTCTGGAATAGTGGCATTATTTTAAGAACAAAATGTGGCAGACACTTTACTATGGGAGAAGCCAACACTCCATAACTTATTGTCTCTTCACTTTTCACAGCTTTATCAAATTTCAGCAGTTCTCCATAGCCCAGTGAAATCATCACAGATCCATTTTATTCAGCTGAGTCTTGCTGCTCTGTGTTCTTGTTTTGAGCTATGGGTGAGTAACATCATTTCATGAATATAAAACCATTTCATGCTAGACCTGACAAACAAACAGCACTAGCTTTGTTAGCAGACTTTCCTTGTTCTTTATACTAAGCAAGAATCCTGAGGGTTTGAAGCATCATGTAAATCTGTTAGCTAATACAGGCCAGCAGATTTGAGAAATCTGGCTTTTACTACAAGTTTACAAGGCTGTTCCAGTTGCTGAGAAGTCAGAAGTCTTGGTTATAAAGACACTTGGGAAACTGATCCATCAGTTTTAAAGTTTACAGTGCTGCTGGAAAAGGGCCCAGCACTGTAACACTGGACCCTGGAAATGAATGAAACATTTCTCTATTAGCTCATGTAGCTTGCAACACCGTGGTAGCTGAGTAACTTGTAGGTGTTACTGCATTCATCCTTGCAGTATCTGAATAATCCAGGGAAATGCAAGTACGAGAAGCTATAAAAATATTTCCACCTCTCTTTTGCGGGCAAGGGCCCAGCAGGGGAAAATCCTGAAAAGCTTCCCTTTCCCAAAAGTTTTAAGCAATTTTTTTTTTTGTTTAGTTAACATTAAAATTTTATGTATAGATACTTCTTTGGTTTAATCAAACTTACTTTCATTCTGCAAAAGGTACAAAATAAATCTATATAATAAACTTACAGATTCCATAAATTTATGGAGACTATTGTTCGCTTTTCGGGAGTACTTTGCTTTCTATAAAATGTGAAGGACATGCACTAGCTAGCATGCTCACACTCAGAAATTCTGCTTTTATACTTCTCTCTAAAATCTGCCAAATATCCTTTTCTTCAGACCAGCAAAGGTTTAGTAGAGTGTTTTTTAACTTCAATTAACTTTAACCAAGAAATTTATCTCTCAGTATAAGGATCCAAAAACCATAGTTTCAGAAACTAAATCAAAATCTCAGGCTAAATTTCCTGTGTGCATATTTCTCATATCTTGGAGCCAAAAGTTTTTTGGAAGATATTTTTGGAGCAGCATTTTTAAAACTAGAATTAGGAGTTTGCTGACACCCTGTTGTTAAGGGTTCTGTGTCACCTCTTTTAAACAAAAATAATTATGAATCATCACAATTTTCTAAATCAAAAAGCAAATATTCAGAGTTTTCACTGTTGTGAATATTATAATGAGACAATTATTAAATTAGATCAGTGGCTGTACTTGTTGCACCACAAAGGAAAGAAAAAGATGCCTTCAACTCCTCTTCTTTGACTTGAATTCTTCTTTTCAATTCTCCCTGACATGCATCCTCCCTGCATGATGAGATGTATGACATAACTCAGAATTACCATGTTCAGAAGAATATGATATCAATTCAACCTTAGGTTTCCTGTCCAGAAGTGACTGCTTCAATTAGGTGGTTGTAGAGGAGCTGTGGGATCAGATAAGAGGTTACAAAATTCTCTGGAGAAAGCACGAGGCTCTCTAGGTAACACAAAGTCAGAGGTGATCAGGAAGCAGGGAAACAGTAATGCCAGGAAGTGGATGTAGAAATCATTATATGTGCCAAAACTGTTAAGACTAATAATTAGTATTAGCAATAAGTTATGCAGCTATCATCAGATCACAAGGAAATAGTGACAGCAAATTTAACAAGATGCTTATGTAGTTAATTCTTTGATTGATGTTTTGTTTATAAAGTGCTACAATGGTAATGAACATGTTGTGCCTTTGGTGGGCTTCATAAGTGAAATAAAAACAAGTTGGTGCATGGCTAAAATGGAGGCTGCACAGTTTTGCCCGGTGCTGCCCTGTGCATCATGCCGTGTTCCTGTTACACCACATCAGGGTCAGGGAGGTCTGAAGCAAGAGGTGCTGAAAGAAACAAGAAAAGGGAGAAGATGCAGCCTCAGTTGCAGGGGGCAGGCTTTGGCCTATTCAGGATGCTGATTTGTGTGCCCAGATGACCTAGAAAGCTGATGGCATCCTGGCCTGTACCAGGAATGATCAGCAGAACAGGGAAGTGATTCCTCCTCTGCTGCTGGCACTGGTGAGGTCTCATGCCCTGTGTCCAGTTCAAGGTGCCTCTGTTCAGGAAGGGCTTTGAGATGCTGGAGCATCTCCCAGGAAGGGCAACAAAGCTGGTGAAGAGTCTGGAGCACAAGTCCTATCAGGAGTGGCTGATGGAGCTGGGGGTCTTTAGCCTGGAGAAGAGGAGGCTCAAAGGTGACCCTATCACTCTCTACAGCCCCCTGAAAGGAGGGTGTAGCCAGGTGGCCATTGGTCTCTTCTCCCAGGCAACCAGTGATAACACAAGTGGCCACGGTCTTCAGCTGTGCCTGGAGATGTTTAGGTTAGATATAAAAAAGAAATTCTTAACAGAAAGGGTGATCAGACATTGGAATAGACTAGCCAGGGAGATGAAGGAGTCACCATCCCTGGAGGTGTTTAAGGAATGACTGGATGGGGTGCTTAGTGCCATGGTCTAACTCACAAGGTGGTGTTTGTTGGACTTGACAATCTCAAAGGTTTTTTCCAATCTGCCTGGTTCTGTGCATTGCAGAGTACAGCTTTGTGTTGGGCAGACTTTCAAAAAGTGAACCGAGTGAAGGATATAGAACAAGAAGAAGGAGCAGGTCTCTCAAAGTAAGGGCCAAATCCTGGTGATTTGTGCCCAGAAATATCTCTGCTTAGAAAATGCAATAAAGGTGGTTTTTTAATGCACATGTGAAGATCAGTGTTGTAAACCAACTTCTGTTCTCACTATCCTAGCAGAAATAGATAAGCCAAATGGAAGCTTGTGATAACAGCAGCAGTTGGTTCCATGACTTAAGTGATTTATTACTCAGGGCCAAAGGCTGAAAGGGAAGCTGACAAGAGGAATAATAAAACTGTATTTGTATCAACAGCTTTTGCTGAAAAGCAACTTAATATTTCTCTTGTGTATTATACCAAATCCCAAATCCAAATTTGCTGACATTCAGCTCTACAAGTCTTAGATGGATGAAGTGACTTTTGGATTTAATTTTTAATTTAATAATAACAAAACAACCATGGCAAATCTTGCCATTTGAGCACAGAAATTTTTCCCTCCTTGACTTTTAAAGCTACACTGTGGCTGTGATGCTGAATGAGATGTCTCATTTTTTTCCTCAGCATTAGCTGCTGATTCCTGGCAGAGCTGCAACACTGAATTTAATGGTGTAGTTGGGAAAAATACTGCAATTCTAAACATACCCGAAAGCTCACAAACCTATGCTCTCTGCCAGACAGAATTTACTATAGGCTGCTTTGATTCCTGAAGCAAATTGGATTATTTCTTGGTTCCAGTTGAGTGGTTCCAGTGATTACTTGGATGGTAATATGCCATTCTGACTCATGGAGATGGCAAGAGAGAAGGGATGGTCTAACTAGATTTTTTTTCTGTCTCTGATTTTTTGGTTTCTCACTGGTCTTCCCTTAATTTTCATCTATAAATATAGAAGCGTAGCTGTTGCTAAAGTGTTTAAGCCTCAAAGTAATGTTCCTTGTTACCAGAGTGTAGCTCTGACAAAGAAACATTAGCTCCTGTTCTTTGTGTCTTTTGGGATAAAGGTGGGGAGAATACTTTGGACTATTGGGAAAAGCTTAACAAGAATAAGGAAACTCAAGAATTTATTTAATACTGTTTATCTGTTGTAATATGCAGCTATATTTCATGAGTTTAACTGTGGCAAAGCTTACTTTATAATCTAACACCCCTTTATGCTTCTGAAAGAATGAAAAAGTGGGTTTTTTTCTGTAGGCCAGCCTTCCCCTGAGCTGAGAAGTTGGATGGAGAATTCAAAATTGTAACTCCCAGAATAAATGATCAGTAATGGTACAGTTAACTTAAGCAATGAGGACTGTTCCCTATATCAGGAAATATTTTTTGACTTAAATCAATTTTTTATCAAAGTGTGTGCATGTGTGCACATGCATGCAGGTACTCTGAGAAGTTGAGAGTGTGTGATCTGACCTGTCTATAGTTCTAATGTAAAATTTACTGTAGTATTTCTAAATAAAATAATGGTTTAAAGAAACCCTAAAACAATCTACTCTATTTAAAGTGTTTAGGAGAAATTCAAAACCTTGTTCAATCAAACATTAAATAGTCCCTTAAGGTGCCCTATGTAGTTCACCTGACAAAAATGTCCTTTTACCCTGCTGTTTTAATATCTTATTCTGTCTGATTCTCTGCCTTGCAGTTTTGAGCAGAAGCTTTGGGGAAAAGTATCCATTCCTGAAAGTCCCTAGAGCAGATTGTTGTTTTTACATTCTGGCTATCATTTATTCACTATACGTTTAGGAAAAAAAAACCACAAAAACACCTAATTTCAAAGCTTTCTTTGTTAGTGGTTTCTAGACCAAGCAAAACTTTGTTTCCTTTTCAGAAAACATGTACATTTGTCATTTGTGTTATGGTTTCTGTGAGAAATGTGGGAAAGAAGCTGCTTGTGGGAGTACCTGTTGCAAAGGGAAGAGGGACACCAGGTGGTTGAAGAAGCCCCAGACTCCTGAGTGCCTCTCCAGCTTCTTCTGTGGTGCTCATCAAGTCTCCTCATTTGTATGCCCTGCTCTCAAGCCAAGGGGTTTTGTCTGAAATGTTTCATTTTAGTGAAGTGGTGAGGTTTTTTTAATTAATAATATTTGTTTTGATGAGGAATGTAAGTGCCTCCTGATGACTTCTGTACCAGATGGGAGAGGGATTACAGGATCTCATGTGGCATTAAACCAGGAAAGCCGAGAAAGTATCTCAGTCTGAAAGAGAATTTTAGACCAGAGAATGTTTGGTAAAGGGAAGAACATGGTTTTTATTAACAGGCTTTTCTGTTCTTTCTTCTGGAGAAAAACCCAGTGAATGTAAGTATGAAATCTTTTTCTGAGGTACTGCTTTCAAATAGCATTTCCTTCTTTTTTTCTGGAACAGAATTGAAATTTTTGAGGATAAAAAGTCAGAGAGGACCCCATTTGAAAGAAAGATTAGACAATTTGTATTTATTTTCCTTAGCACCTGCATTTGAAAACCAGTCTCAGATTCACATGTGAGATTACTGTCCAGAAGGTATTAGTGATGGCTTCTTTTTCTAGTAGAGATGAAATTCAAGTTTCTTCTCACCTCAGGATGAATGTACTACTACACATCTAATTCAGTTACTGGAATTGCTTCTGTTTTCTGAGATAAGAATCAGCAATGGTTTTGCTATTTGTCTGAGTCTTGAGGATATTCAAGTAAAGGCTCAAGCCAAATTTTTAAACAAATTTTTAGTTTAAATTTAATTTTTTTTTCCTGGTTCAGCCAGTGCTTTAGGGCAATGTCATTTGAGGAGCAATTCAAACCACAGGATTATTTGGCCTGAAATGGCTGAAGAAATTATGGGGTTTTTTGCATCACAGATGCAAAAAAGATCCTGAGAAGTTTCTGAGATCTGAAACACATTGCTATCTCATTTCAGTGGAACCTGGATTTTAATTCTCCTGGTTTAGGAGGTGGCTGGTGGGAATGGGTCACACTGAAGGTTCCTGCAGAGCTGGAACTGGTGTCTGATCACTGAAAGGGTGAGGGCAGAGCTGAGCTCAGGAAGGTCACACCATACGTGCTCCCTCCCTGTGCTCTGCAAAGTGCCATGGTTGGAACAGGGCAGAGCATCACCCAGAGCACACACAGAGCCCCTGTCACCGTGTCAGCAGGGACCATCAGATCCGTGTCAGGGGCTGGGCTGGAGCCCCTGGAGCCAGCACTTAATAGGGCACAGCACTTTCTGCTAAGTGTTCAGGGCAGTAGCGCAGCTACTGCCTAACATGTATTCCTTCTGGGTTGGAACAGTTGTCCCTCTGGTTCTTCAAGGACATGTGGGTCACAGCTGCTTTACATCCAGGTATATTCTTCCATCCTTTGTCATATAGCAACTGAAGACCTATAAGGGCTTCCTTGTTTTAAAAAGAATGTCTGAAATAGAGAGCCAATACCAAATTTGGGTTTTTTTTTTTAACCTTATTATTTGTCTAAGCATTGATAGGACTGATTCATTCAGCTGCCAGGATGAAATCCTCCAGGCTGGCTTTTTACACAAAAGGATTTTGTTTTAAGCATTTAAAGTGTGAAAATGTTTCTATTTATAGGAATAAGTCACCTTTGACCAGAAATGGGAAAACTTCAGTATAGAAGATAACAAAACAACAACAAAATCTGTGTGACTGTCACTGCCATGACTTTGACAGCAAAAGTTGTGACTTTTAGGGTTTTTCCATGAGCTGTTGGAGAAAATTCTGTGATTGAATGAGGCCAGAGAAAAAACTTGTGAGTTAGTAAAAAGTCAGAATGTCTTTCCTGTGGAAAACACTGGTATAATGAAAAATGTTTTTAAACTGAGTGTTGAAAGTAAAAGAGATTGTATTTTGAGTAAGTTTACAGTATGGGTGGTGTAGTAAAATGTTAATCTGAGATCCCAGTTCTAGGACGTGTCCATTTCCATTCCAGTTCAAACAGCTTTTCCAGAGGGCACACAGCAGTGCTAGGAGTGGTAAATAAGAGCTCAGACCTCTGTGCCCAAGGTGAATGTCTCCCCAGAGCATTATGAAGTTGAATTCTTCCCTCAGGTCATTGGACAGTTGCATTTCTTCCCTTGCCATTTTGTGTCTCCAGCAGAGATAACATTCCTTGGCTGTGCCTTGATGCTGAGGACCCTCTCCTAGCAGGAATTTCAAAGGCCATGAAAATGGTAAGCCATGGCTAAAAATCCTTTGCTGTACCTGAGAAAATGGATGTCTTCAACTGAGGAATGAGATTGGATGTGGATCTCGACTGGGTAGTTTTTTCTATGGGGAGGACCCTGGAAAAGGGTAAGCCTGGGATGAAAAATTGTGTCTGAGTCTTGGTAGCTCATTGCTGCTGGTGGAAAAAGGCAATAGGAGAGATACCAGCCTCAGTGAGGGAAGGGGCTTGGAGAAGGGGATAGGAATTATGCTGAAGCCCCTGTTCATACAGGGACCACCACCTCAGGTACCTTCAGCTTCTCACTCTCGGAATGAAAGCAAGCAAAGCTTCTCTAGGCTTGGCAGAGGTGAAGGAGAAAGAAAAGAGAAATGCCCAATTAATCACTGCCATTGGCATATGCTTTGTTAGTGGGGGAGAAGTGAAGAGTCAAGCTTGTACAGGTTTACATTTTTGCTAAGGAGTGACCTGTGCAAAAGATGTGTCCTAGATAAGCATTGTTGGGTCTTCTTTGTCCCCCAAAAACTGCAACTGAGAGATATGCCTTCTAATTCTGTGATTAAGACTAACCCATACCTTGATGTTAACTGACTGCATTCATATCCTAAAGCTTAGATTATACTGTGGAAGTTCAGTATTTGAAAAACTGACAACCCTACCTGAGAAGCACTCAACCAAGGAGCTTCTTGAGTTTTTCCAAGCCCTAAAGTTTCTGCAGTTGTTTCATTCACATTCAGCTGGCCTGATCCATGCTAACACTTTGTTTTTCTTTGCAATTAAAATATTTCAGCTGCCATGTGAAATATGTGAGACTTTTTAGACTTGTCAGAAGCTCAGCAGGATGGCATTGAGTGTTTGCACAGCAGCTTATAACAGTCCCAAGAATAATTCCTGGATCAACTTTCTGGCTATTTTTAAAACAGTGAAAAATATGAACTGTTGCATAAATCCATTTTGCTCCTTGGCATAGGATTATTTTCCCACTTTTTATTTCACTGTTTGTTACTTGACAGCTCAAAACACATTTCCAAACATGCCTCTCTTCCATCCCAAAATGAACATGTGACTGTGGATTACCCATCAGACTTTGACAGTCTTTTGGTCCTACAGCACCTCTGGAAAGGGATTTCTATGTTATTTCCTTTCTTTTTAAAGCTAAAATGTACAGGTTCACTGGCCGTGTGTTTAGTTTTCATTGAACTTTTTTTTTTCTTCCAGTTTTTGTTTTGTTTAAATTTTTTTTTAATAATCATGCTGTACTGACCTTGTTTTTTGCTCTTCAGTGATCATAGTATCAGTAGCCATAAGTGTATCATCAGTAGCCATTAGTGGACAGAAGGAGGACTGAGATCCCTGATGTGGCTGTGAGACAAGGAGGATGTGAAGGTCACTCCCATCCCACTGAATCTGAAGCCTGGAGGAGTTTTCAGTGTGCTTCTGTTCCTTTTGCCATTATACATAGTAGTCTGTAACTGAATTTAGCCTGCTTTGCTAATCTCAATGTTCAGAGATTTCCAAGGAGCTGGTCAGGCTGTTGTCATTCCCACGTGCCTTAGGAAGCAGCATATTTGAACAGTCTGTTGTGTGTGAAACACCTTTGACACTTTGTGTGTTTCCAGAAATACAGCTGCAGTGAAGGAAAGATGACTTTGGTGAAGGCTTAGGTCAAAGTTGACTGTTTAAATCAATTAAAAGGTGATTTGTTTAGATTACATATAAGAAAAAAGTTTTTTGCAATGAGGGTTGGTAAAGCACTGGAACAGGTTTCCCAGAGAGGTGATCAGTCTCCTGGAACATACAAGGGGCTCTCTCTGATCTAGTTGAAGATGTCCCTGCTAATTGCATCTCTAAAGGTCTCTTCAAACCTGAACTATTCTGTGATTCCACATTTCTCAGTGTGCAGCATCTCTTGATTGACCACTGGGTCTGTTTTCGTGCCTGGATGTTTACAGTCCCTCTCTGCTCTCACTCTGTCTGGTGAATATAACACCCAAGTGTTGCAAGGAGGGGGACTGTGGCATGTGAAGGCACTTCATGCTGAGGCAGGTGCCCAGAGGAGCTGGGTCATGAGAAAGCCTGCCCTGGGCATGGCAGTTTTGCAAGATCTGTGGTAAAGTCATCATCACCAGTGGTAACTGGAGAAATTCTAGCAGACTTCTTCTAACAACTGATTAATCCAGGATTCAGCAGTAATTCCAGCTGTTGACAATTATCCTCTCCCTGTGGCTTTGCTGAGGTGTGGTGTTTGTCACAATAGATCTAACCTGTTAAATAGATGCTGCTTTTTGCTCCACCAGGGATGCCTTTGGTGACAGATAAAATGATTCCGGTGTACAGAGGACAAGGTCTTTCAATTTGTTAAATTTGCCAACTGCATTGGGAGCCTGAGGGCTGAAAGGTGTCATAGAAATGTAAAGTGCTATTACTCATCCAAAATCACTCTGCTCTGTTTTCCTAAAAAAACCCCCAAACAACCACGGATACTTCTTTCTTGCATTTTGTTCAATGTTTGTTTGGTTCCTTTAAATCTGCACACAGAACTGCTACCACTTAGCGCCTGGATCTTGAGTGTGTCTCAGGCATTTTATCTGACCTTTTGTTTGGCAGTTATTTCCCTTACCTGTTTCTCCAGTTACTTGAGCAATCTGTTTTCTGTGACTAGTTTTAAGACACTGGTTTTTCATTGCTTTTATTTAAACATGCAATGAGTTTAAGCATGCAAGTGAAGTTCATAAATCCCAGTGAGTCCAAACACTTTGTCTGGTTGTACTCACTTGATTGGTTTACTGTATTTTCCCATGTCCTAGCATTAATTACAAACAGCTGAAATACAAAGGCCTAATGAAAAACTAATCTTGATGTGAAAGCAGGAAAGAGAGATGTGTGGGACAGGAATTCAGTAATCCCCTGGCTGGAGGTTTAGTTGTACCTAAACACTGTCATTCATGGAGCCAACTTAAATTGTCAGTCAAGAACCTGTCAGTCTAAACAAATCTGAAGTGTCAAGAAGTTTGCTTTAGTTGGCATTTAACTTTTCCCTTGGCATCCAGTTCTTAGCTTTAATCAGAATATCTCACAGAAGATAGGGTTCAGTTTGATCCAGCTATGTGAAGTATTGTATGTAGTTGGCTTGTCCTCAGAGAAGTTTCAGCTCCAGCTTGCAGATATGGGAGTGAACAAAATGAGCAAAGAAAGCATTTCCTTAGAAAGAACATCTGAGCAGGTTTTCAGGTCTCAGGTTTCAGAGAGTGGCATTTCTAGTATTTTACCTACTTCTGTAAGGAAAGGGAAAAAAGGAACCCTCCTGTGCATGTTAGAGGGCATGATAATAGATATATGGGAATAGATAATATAGATAGTAGGGCTAGATAGATAATAGAGTTAGATAATTTCTTGTGTTATCTCTGTTGCCTTACAGAAAATTTAAACCACATAAGAGAGATAAGAAACAATATTAGCCAACAAATTATGAATCATCAGGTTCTAAAACTTTCACTAATGTATATAGTTACTCCAATATTGTGTATAGATTTTCCTCTGAAAGACAATATTTATGGAAAAAGTTGTAAGGTAACCAAAAAATGTAACTATAACAATATTGAATGTATGTGTCACTTGGTGGGTTTGAACTTGGAGCATATAAAGTTATGGAAAGAAGTGAAGTTCACTCCCAAACAGATCTACAGCTAGCAGATAACAGGGATCAGGTCAAGAGGTGCACCTAAAAGGTAAAGCATCAAGATGCCAATGTACAACTGTCTGAAAGACAGCAGCTGAAAACTGGGCATCTTCAGAGCAGGGAAGGAGAACCTCTCAGGTCAAATGATTGAATGGAAGCGAGGTGGTTCAGTAGGGAATGAAACCCAAGGATGAAGCAATAATGACCAACAAACAGTACTGGTGTCTAAATAATGCATGACAATGACACCATAATTTGACTTTTATAATGCAATAATGCAATGCATAACACTATACTGTGTTTTCACCAAATAGATTCGGGGGTTTTTGTCTGGCTGACTGTCCATTATAGTCTAACATATTCATCTTGTCTTTGGGCTCTTAAATGCCAAAGTAAACTTTGTTTTGAAATCTAGGCCTCTAGTCTTGGGATTTCAGCAGAATTCTCCAGCATTTGCAGATTATCCATATGTTCACCATTCTTGTAAGTTTTATATTTGTAGTTCAGTTTCTGCTATATTTAAAATCATGAATTAAAAGGGTTAATATGTGGATAGAAATAGTTTTAAGGTTCTCTTGAGGAGCTATGACCACTGTCATGCCCTAAATGGAGGGGGCATGTAAGTTTCTTGAACTTTGTTTTAATTGTAGTTTCTACCTCATTTCTCTACTACTTTGGATCTTTTCTTCTTCAGACAAAACTCATTCTCACACATCCTTTCCATTCCCCTTTTAAAAGGGGAACACTGAAACCAAGTATGTGGAAAATATTAGTACATTGAAAATAAAAATGATAGAATTATAACTACTTTTCTGATCTCTTTCTGGCCAGAGTGTGAGAGGGGTTCTCAAAGAGCACACCTGACATCAGATCCCTGCTCTTTCCATCATGTTCCAGTGCCTCTGAAATGCTCAACTTTACCACCATGACACCAACAAGTTCATGTGAGGTAGGAAATTCCTGTGACCCATTCACTGCTGCTCAGTAAACTTTCTGTGGCTATTCAAGCACCTCTGTGACAGGAAATGTTGAATGTTAAGGCATGATTCTGCAAATGAAGCTTTGGTAACTGCAGGCTGAGTTGCTGGGAGGTGGTTCTGTTTCATACCTTGTTTCTTGACAGCCCTGCAAGAAACTCAGCTATGGCTTAGGCATGTTGCTGCTCACTTGTGCAGCAGGGCAGAGCCACCCTAACCTGGCCAAGGGGGCTCGTGGGCCGTGGGGATGGAGTACAGGGAAAGCTTTGCAAAGGGAAAGCTGGAGCCAGGTTTGGCCAGCCAGTAGAGGGTGGGAGAAGGGGGGTGGTGAGGGGTGCCCAGCTGCTGTTTCCAGCCACCTAAAGAG
Source organism: Melozone crissalis (assembly GCF_028551555.1). Taxonomy (NCBI): domain Eukaryota; kingdom Metazoa; phylum Chordata; class Aves; order Passeriformes; family Passerellidae; genus Melozone; species Melozone crissalis. Next base: position 46,056,814 of record NW_026535784.1, on the reverse strand, counting down.
GGGTTCCAGGGAAGGCAAAGCCAGGCTCCTTCCAGCATAACCATAAGAGGCCAGGGGCATGAGTTGGCACAAGAGAAATCCCAGGCTGCTTGCCTGGGACTGCAGGGCAGCAGGTGCAGCCTCAGGGACTGACTCTCAAAGGGTGCCCAGCCTTGGTGGTGGCACCACAGGGGCTCCAGTGCTGCCAGGATGGGCTGGGCAGGGACAACCAGCTGGGCTGCCCTGGAAACGAGCTCCTCTGGCTGCCCATCCGTTTAGAAATATATGTATATATGCACACACATATATACATGAATATGTATATATATGCACACACATATATATGAGTATGTGTATGAGTGTATATATATATATATATGTATATGTATTATTTTTTGAATTGTGAGGTATTTGGGTGTGGATAGGGTTTGTTTATTTGTTTGTTTCAAGTCATCTGTTTGCACTTGGAGCAGCGGTGGTGTGGCCAGTGAGGGTGACTGACGGGTCGTGTGGCTTGCTGGGGGCGATGCTGCGCTTCGATCGCTGCCGGAGCTGGCAGCCTGGCAGCCCAGGAGGAGCTTACGGGCGGCTTTTTAAAGCCTGGGATTTCCAGCGCTCCTCAGGATGAGGCGCAGCTCGGCAGCCCTGCACAGAGCAGATGTGCGGAGGGGAGGGAAATGCTTTCGGCTGAACCCAAAAAGTACGTGCCAGGAGGAAGGCTTCAGGAAGTGGGAGCTGGGCAGGGAGGGGGGAACGAGGCATTTCTCTTCTGCTTCGATTTCTAAGGAATAATTTAAATGGATTGCTTCTTCTTTAAAAGGAAAATCTCACTGAAGTTGTTTTAATGTGAATTTTTATATTTTCTCTGTGTGTTTATCTATTTTCTTTGTGCTCTTTTCTTTAGATTTTTAGGACTGATTTGTAGTCTTGGCTGATGGGAGAAGTGGTTGTGCAAGGGGTTGGTGTAGCAGGAGGTTGCTTACGATGGTATTTGTTGCATCATCAAGAGCTGACTGATTAAACCTTATTGGCTCTGATCCATAATAGCAGGAACATTTTTATGAAAAAGGAAATATGAATGAAGTCCTAAAGCAGATTTCAGAGCTGTTATCCTTTTGTGGAACATATTAATAGAATGTAAAGTGACCTAAATGAAGTGCTGTAGAAAGGCTTGTCAATAGTTTATACATTAAGCTAGGATTATTTGAAGACATTCATAATGAAAAGAGGATTTTGTTGTGCATTAAAAATTAGTTATGATGATTTGAGGCAGAAGACTGAGATAAGTCAGCAAGCTAAATATAAAGAATTTGTGTATACTGGGATAGGGCTGTCCTCATACAGCCCCATCCCAGTATACCCTGACCATATACCATTACAATATTTTGTGGAGATTTTAGTACAGAAGATTCACTGCTAAATCTTTGCTAACTTGTGTGGACTTCGTTTTATTAGCCAACCTAGCCCTGGCATTCAAAGAAGTCTATGAAGAATATTTGTTTCTAGTCTGAAGAGTGGAAGAGAAAAGGAGTGCTGCGGGAGAAACTGCAGCTGGGAGGGAAGCTGTGGATTTTGTTTCATTGCAACAGGTCCTGGAATAAGTGAGACAAAAAGCTGGAGCAAGCTTTTTACAGAGTCATTTAAAGTAATAAATAAGTGACAAATGAAAAGGAATTTGAGTATATAACTCATAACTGCAAATTATTTACCAATATAGTGTTCTGGCACTGCTAAAGGTCTTAATTTTCAGTTGGTCTTTTTAATCCCTTCTTTACTGCAGTGACCCATTTTGCTGTTAAATTTTCTCTAAAGTTTCCGAGGAAATCCAAGTTTTATTCCCTGTCATTAAATTTTCAATTAATTCACATCCTGTATTGCTTTCTCTTGCCACAAACTTAGCTGTGCAAAATCATGTGTATGAGCAACAAGTAAGTTGATTAAGGGATCTGAAGTTGAAATTTGGTTGACTTTATTTGGCTGCCTTGAAAGGTTGCAAATTATCCTCCCTTAGGATGTCCTGTGTTTCCAATGCCCTCAGGTGCCAGCCTGGAGAGACGTGGTTGCTGAAGATGATCTGCTTAGTCCAGCAGGCCCTGGCCAAGCAATTGGGAAGCAGAATTCAGTGCACAAACAGGACCCAGGGTAGAGACGTGTGTCTGCATATTGTTGTAGGTGGTTAATCGAGGCTGGTCACACTCCTAAACCCCCAGGGCAGGACAAAGCAGTGTTGCTGCATGAGATGATTCAGCCTTTAGTATCAATGTAGCCAAGAGAATTTCAGAGTTATTCAAACTTAGTAGAAGCATGGAGTTGCAAGACATTGCAGCTGCAGTACAAGTCAAACTCTCTCAGTCCTGAAAAGCAGGAAATCTTAGTGTATAGGTGCAAAGGAATTTAAGTAGCTACTCATAATGCAGCTGAGAGAAAGCACCAGGCTGACTTGCATAAATTGGTTGCAGGCTGCTAGACACTCTTTATAAATTCTGTGATGAGGACAGCCACCCTAGGAAAGGTTTAAATAAAAATATATTGCTCAGACTTCATATGCAGCTTTGGTAGGCACTGGGACTTGAAAGTGTGCTTGGCAGGTAAATAAGTCAGCAGTCAGAAGGGCCTGGTGCAGATGGCAGTCAGTGCCTGAACATGTGATGGGGCACATGCAGAATGCAGGGCACGGTTCAAGGATGCAGCCTGGGGCTGCTGTGCAGCTGGATCACCCTGTGTGCCTGGGCCAGCCTGTTACAGTGAGGGCTGAGCTGGGAGTCAGCAGCTGATCCTGCTGACAACAGCCCAGGCACACAGGGTGATGGTATCAGCAGCTTCAGTTGACAGCATTTGCCAAGTTTAAACATACCCTAAGCAGAATGCCCAAGAAATAGGGAGATGGACTGTTATAATTTTTGCTGATCCCTCTGGACTGACTGCCATCAGCACAGCTGTGCTGCCGGTGAAATGACTGAGTAGGTGAAACCAAGTCCTTGCTGGCTGCATGACATAAAGGGCAACATTTAAACAGCTCCAGTTAATCTAAGCCTCCTAAAGCAACAGGAAAGTGCTCACTTTGTGCTTTGCAAAGTTAGCAATGCCTAAAAAAGAACGTGATCTCAAGTGAGAAGGAAATTTGTTTGGGTTTGAATTAAAAAAAGGACAAAGTGCTTTAATTGAACTTTCTCCAACCAATAGTGTAGTGCTCAATAAATTACTTGCCTTTTGTTGAGAAAGAAAAATATGCAGTTTCTTATATACCTGATATCTTTTGCTACAATTTCTGTACTGAAACTCGTGCAAGTACTCAAATGATGTAATTGACTTTACTATGATAGGGAAAGGGTCAACATGACTTAGAAATGTGCAGTGTTGTTGTCCTCATGCAGTCACTGTCATTAGAGGTCACACCCTCCATGGTGCTGCAGAGACCATTGCACCCCAGTTGAGTGATAGCAAATGAAGGTGACTTCAGGAGCACCAGGGAGACTCTTAGTGAGTCAGTGCTGGCACTTTGGAAAGCTCCAGTGGCACTGCTGTAGGTAAGTGCCAGTCAGTTACTCCTCAAGCAGCTGGTGAGGGAAGGCAGCATGGCTCAAATGCTGGAGGGCTGCAAGATCTGCAGTGTTTGCCATCCCTCTTCCACAGCACAGGATGTAGCAGTCTGATGATGTCCTGGGCAATGCTTAAAAAATTTAAATAACTGATTTGTAACAGAATTATTTTGTATTTAGAATCAGTAGTTGTCAAATTGCTTTGCACTCTGTCATTAGCTCAGTGTTTGATACCACAAAACTAATAGCAAAAAACTTTTGCTGAAGTTCAATGCAATTTTGCAACTAATAGTAACTATTTGTGTTCAGTGGGCTTTTGCTCCTGGAGAAAACTTGAATATCTCTTACCCCTGCAGCTGTTATGGGCAAATTGTTCCTTTAGCTGTTTTTCCATTGAGAGATGCTCTTTAATGTGATGCTTTTCCAGAGTTGGATGGACAAAGGAAGGTCGAGGTGAACTCAGATCTAGTATGGACAGGTCTTGAGGCAGACAGTGCTGCTTTGTTAGACTTCTGTTTGTTTTTTGAGATTCTTTGACGCATATTACTTTGCTCAGTAGTAAATAGTTTTTTATCTGTTTTTTAACATAAATGTTCTTTTCTGTAAATGGCACTTATCTTCTTAACTCAGAAAAGGGAGCTGCCTTGTGCTGAGATTTTCTGTTCTGGTACTTCATCCTGATTCCAAGCTGATATTGCAGAGGCAATGTAGGAGAGGCTTCAAAATCTACCCCATATCCAGAGATTATCATGAGGGTGAGAGGAAGATGATGTTTCCTAACATAGATGTGCTAAAATTTTTGTTAGTTTTTGTAGAGTCATGAAAAGTGGATTGTAGAATTAAAACAAGGGACTACATTACAATAACTGCATCATCCCTATTTTCAGTGGGTTAGACAGTGCAGTGGAGAGAGAAAGGATGAAGCTTCCTTCACTGTTGAATCAAAATTGTCTTGATGCTTCTCCAAACCAAAGTTGCTTGCTTCTGTGTAAGATATTGTTTCTTCTCCCTGGATAAGCACTGCCATAAGAAAATTTTGTGAGATACAGACATTACTTATACTATACACACCTATTTCCATCAAATGTGTCAATTTATGCTTTGTTAGTTTAGTGCTTTAGAAATCTAAAAGTCTTTTGTTTGCTGTAATTTATCTCTAATTATGCTCATATTTCTGTTTTTTATTAGTTTGCAAGTGTTGCTTCAATCTTTGAAATGTCCTCAGTGCTGCAGTAGATTTCTAATTGTAAGTGGAGCAGCCAATTTCACTTGTTCATTTGGAGACATTGGTCTCTCTTCCTTTAGCAATGCTCAATCCACAAGAAATGTGTAAATTCCTCCGCCTCCATAGGACTTGAAGAGCAATGACCTCCTTCCTGGATGAGAGTCTGTTTTACTCTTGTGTTAGAGAGTTAAGGGTGGTTGTGCTGCTGCCAGAAGGTTTCATGTGGGAATAAAGATTTGCCTTTTGATGCTGAGATTGGTCTCCTTGAACATATTTCACCCAATAGCAATTCTCTCTTCCCAGTCATCTTCATTATCTCCATTACCTGTGGTGGCTAGATGCTTTGTGCTGAGTGTCTAGGGGGAATTTGTCAGACTAAAATGCCTTAGGCCATTGGACTTAAGATTGTATCAGTGATCCAGTTAGATTCTCTAAAATTAGTCATAAAACACCTTAAAGGTGGATTTTTGTGTTGCTTAGGCACCTAACAGTGCAGATAAAAACCAGGGAGTGTTTTCAGCACCTCAGGAAAGCAGTAGGTGTTTTGCGAGCAGTGCAATCAATATGTGTGAAGTGCCTAAGACCTCTGGAAATCATTCTTTTAATGTGGGATTTAAAGGCACAGTAGCAAAAAGAGTTGCAAATGAAGTGGAGCACTTAACTGCACCCTCCCCATGCAAGAAATATTGTCTCTGCAGAGATTATCAATTGAAAGCATCTAAAGTCTCTGGGTATAAAACAGCATTTAGGTTCACTTGGCTCTTTTTGTCCCCAGTTTCCTGTGAAAGTAACAGAAGGTAGGTAGGAAGATTTTCAGTTTACAGAGACAGAATACATGTCCTCAAATAATTGAAATCATATTTCGTTTCACTTATAGCTTTAACCCTTATTTATTAACTGTGAGTTTTGAAGGTTTTATTGCTGGCTTTATGGAATATTTTATGTTGGAAGGGTGGTTGTCAAGTCCTAGCACCTGCTCCAAGCGCAGCTCACTTCAACATTTTGACATTCTTTATATTCATTCCCTGTGCATCTCTGGGAAGTGTCTGGCTCTGCCTTCTGCACGCTCCACCTTCCATGCACAGAGGGATATTAAACAGACACAAGCAGATACAATATGGAATAATCCTCAGCTTAGAGTGATCAGACAATTCTTTGATCTAAACAGAAACTGAATGCTACAGTGTTTGTACTAATATAATACATGTGCTTGAAGTTATCAGATTGAGAGTGTTCACTTGCTCTATTCCCCATGTTCTTCCTCTTAAAAGTATCTGTTGCCAGACTGCCAAGTGTGAGATATGGGGCTCTGATCTGACTACTTTTAGCAGTTCTCATGTTCCCAAATGTACATGATAGAATGACCAAATGGAATCAAGAAGTTGGGTTGACCTCCATCCTCACCCATGCCACCCATGACCAAAATTTCTTTTTGAAGTATGGAAATTACCCTGGTTGGTGAAGAATATCTCTAGTTTCAGATCTTTAGCTAAGAATATTTCCTGCAGAAGAAAAAGTGGGATTTTTACAAATAGTAAAAAATAGAGAGGGAAATCTACAGTTCTTTATGCAAAGCTAGTAAAAATCGTAAAAAAGCTTCATTGTAATGTAGCTAAAGAAGTGTAGTTCTACTATTATTATAGTATTGTATTTCCTTCATCATTCACCACAGTTCTTAATGGGTGACAGAAGAATTCTAGAGCAGAGAATCCAACAGGAGCCAAATGACCACATTGGTGAAAATTATTAGCAGTTTGTATTTTAAAAAAGTAGCATTAGAAACACCATACAGGATTAGTAAAAGTTGTTACCTTCTTGCCTTGGCTGATTTATTGGGATGTGCTTTCATTTTGTAATCAGCCTTTGAAAAGTCAATATCAGCTGATGGTATTTTTTTTCCATGGTCCTTAAAAATAAGCACAATATTTCATGGGATCTTTTTAAACTGCAGGGCACTTTTCTCAGACCAGTTTCCATGCAAAATCTTCCAGTAGCAGTTGAGGGGGTCTCCCCAAGAAGCTGAACAATGGAATGAAAAGACTGCTAACATCTAGACAAGGTGCATGAGGCCAGAGGTAGCTTGTGGAGGATGTGCTTTCAGCTGTCAATAGTAAAGGAAGAAATTTTATTTTTTTTTAATTATAATATAAAAATTCAGATGTCCAAAAGCCAGAGTTCATGTTGAAACCTCAGAGCAGAGCTCAGAAACCACTGGCAGAGATCAGAATTTCAGTGTTTGCCAACAGCTGTGGACAGGCAGATATTTCATCATGTACTTCTGTTAAATCCAGTAACATGAGCCTCACGTGGGAGCTGAGCTCACGCTGCTGGGGCTGATGGAGTGGGAGAGGGATTGTGCCAGGCTCACCATGGGTGCTGTGGCATTGCCTTGTCAGCTGTGGCAGCTGATCAAATGGCTTTTGACACATGGTGGGCAGGCTGCAGCAGCAGCAGCATCCTGGTATGAGGCATCTGTGGCTGATGGAATGGGAACAGCAATCATCTGTTGATGCTGAGATAGGATGGGATGAAACAGAGCAGGATGAGATACAAGAGCTCAAAAGAGGCAGAGGAGGGAGATAAGCTCAGGTGAAGAGCCCAAGTTATACCCAAGGGTTACAGAGCCAAGTGAGGTCAAAACACTCTCACGCCCAGGTGGCAAGCATAGAACAATGAGATTTCTTTTTTAGGTGAATTTTATGTGATTATTAAAGAACTGCAGTTAACAGCAGGATGCTCAGAAGGAGAAAAATAATGTATGAAAATATGCTACATAATAAGATTAAAACAAATATTTGCTGTACCTTCTCCCTGATGATGACTGCTAAATTTCTTATATTGAAGGACTTAACCAGCATATCATGTTCGGACCACCCATGTTTTTAACTAACACGCTCCAAGGCTATAAAATATATATATGTCCTGAGATTTCTGCCTGCTGCTTTGTTGTTGCACTGTGCTAGCAGTCATCTGTTCCCTGGTGGCCAAACAAATATGCACTGAACTGTGATAGTCCAGCTAATTTTGATGCAGTGTCAGCATTGATTAGATTTGTTCAGTGTGCTGCCTGCCCGAGCGTGTACAGCTTGGGTTGGGATTTGAGGTGCATTTGGACAGAGCATCAGATAGTTTTGATGTCATTTATGGCCAAGGGGACAATATGGTGAGTGTCTCAGGGGTCACATTAAGCAACTGTCTGTGCTGGCATGCAAGCCAGTGAGGGATGACAGGGGAAAGATGGTCTGAGCCCCCAACTCAATTGAGTGTGAGCAGCTTCTGGTAGTGGGTTTCTATTTGCTTGTTTTTCAAAATTTCGTAAGCCATGGTAGAATTTGGTTATTTTATGTTTAAGACTAGAACTGGATGCATTTAAGTAGAACATAAAATTTCTGTAGAAGAAAATGTTGTGAAGGCCTCGTTAGTGTTACCTTTCTGGATTATACAAGTGCACTAATACTGGGACAGAAATGTTCTCAGGAAACATGCCTTCAGTGCCTTGGCTTAAAATTTTCACGTCTTGAAATTAAAGTCCATTGCCTCAAGGTTTGATTCTAGTGGCATGGATTCAGGAGAGGAAACCAAGTGCTAATTATTTGCCAGGTCTTTCCCACAAAGTAAGGCTGGCTGTGCAGGCATGCTCCATAAAAAAACTTGTAGAACATTGGGTAATCCCTCTTGTTTGCCAATCCCTGCCCAAGCCATGCAGAGAGTGCACGAGCTGGAACACAAGTTTATTTTTCAGCTGGGCTGATATTTGGGGTTGGATTTTTTTTTTCTTTTGTGCTATGACAAACAAATGTGTCTTTTATCACTGATTTCAGCAGTGTAGCTGAGGATGTAAATAGAAAGCCACGTCTCCGTGCTTTCCAGAAAGGGCTTTACATTTTAAAGTTCTTTTAGTCAGTCTCCAGAGAGATGAAAATATGCCCTTTGAGAGCTTTGCAACTAGCAGACATATATTAAAACTTAAATTATTTTTAGTCTCATTGTTTGCTACTGATTGCTATGTTATCATTTTAATATATCATTAATTCAGAAAACATCTGAATTATTAATATCTATTGCTTTTACTGACTCATTAGGCTAGATATGTAAAAATCTGAGTGTGCCTGCTTTAAGTATCTATCTGATTTATTCTTGTATTGAGAACTTGATGAGGTTTTGATGGTTTTCTCTTTGGAGTTTTTTACAGGAGGTCAATGTTTATTGCTGCCATCCCTCATTAGATTGCTTACAAGAAGTTTAAGTACAGATATTAGGGGCCTGAAACAAAGCATCTCATCAAAGCAGAGGCTGTGCTAAAATGAGATCTTAAGGATACAAATGAGTCCTGAAATCCAGTGCTTTGTTTCAACTGGCCAGAAGCCCAGAATTAAATTGCTGGAATGGAACCAACTAGATACGTACTTCATTGTAGGAAAAAAATTCTCAAGGTTTTCCCAAAAATTTACAATGATAGTCTATGTGAACCCTTGCCTGGTCTGGGGCAGATGCCTGACTTTGCTCCTTGCCCTGTTATACACAGGCAGTTCCTGTTCTTCTTTGTGACTTTTGGATGGACTGCATGGAAGTCACACGCATTGAAGTCCATTTGCTAAACCAGTTTTCATTTTGATTAAATGCATGCTGTAAATGTGTGTTTGAGTGCTCCTGGCTTTGGCATGTGAACTGACTGGAACAAGTGTAGAAGAGGACTGTCATCCAGAGGCTGATAAGGAAAGCAACTTCTCCACATGTAGGTGATCACGATTTGACTTGACTTTCTAAAGGCCAAATTAATCTGACCTTACTGTATGGTCTTGGAACACAGTACTGTCATCCAGAACAAGCAAAGTTGTTGTCTTGATTTTGTTTGGGGCTTTTTTAAAAGCCCAAATTTGTTAACAATATTTTCCATAAATCTTCATTTTAAATATGCCAGCTTTTGTAAAATGTCTGAGGATCACTATTTCTGCTATAGTCTCTGCACAGCTTTGACCTTCTGTTTGTTGTTCAAGAGTTCCTACTACAAGATATTTCATTAAGCACCAAATTTTGTCGTAATTTCAAACCAGATGGTGCTTCATACTGAAATTACCTGGATTATATGGACTTTCAGTGAAATTATAAGGAACTTGGCAAGTACTATCTGCTAGCTAGCATGCTTGGATTTCTCCCATCTCAGTTAATATAGCTAACGTTGTTTAGTATTTTTCTTTAAAATTTTCAGGTGTAATGGTATAGACAAGATTTTGAACAGCAATTCAAACTTCTATGCTGTGAATCCCCACAGCAGTTCAACACAGGGAGGCTGCTATGTTAATTTATTTCCTTGTTAGTGCACATTAATCCCCCATGTAAGCAAGCCCTTCCTTAAGCTCATTTCAGTGTAAATCATTTCCACAAGATGAGCTTGCACCCATGAGCAAAACCAGAGGGTGAATAAAGCTTTGGATAATCTTGCATCCATCTAATGCCAATCACACAGCCATTTTGGTCCATTTTCTACCCCTACCCTTTGAGGGGGACCTGCCCTTGCCCTCCTTTTTTAACAAAAATTTTTTTTCTTTTGCGTATAATTAATTTTGTCTTATTTATTCATCTTAGCATCTGAAAAGCAGAAACAGATGGCTGTAATTATTTAGCCATCATTTTATCACTACACATCAAACTACAAAAGCTTTCTTAGAATGACTTTCCTCATCTGTTTCATGTTTTCCATCTTTATTTTGGGAGAAATATGGGAGAAAGTTGATTTTTCTATCTGGTGCCTACTTCCTTTGCCAGATAGTTGAGGGACAACTGTTAATTGTTTACTGTCCATTTGCCTGAAGATCTGTTAGCTACACTCCCAGGAAAGCCCTCCAAGCAGCCATGTAGGTGACAGTGTTTTGATGTTTTAGTCACTTCATATGTAAGGGTAAGGCCACATCATAATTTATGTGAGTTGTCAGGTCCTCCAATAGCTCATAGAGTCAAAATGCAAATGGTTGTAGCATTAATTCAGAAGGAGTCAGAGTGAGGACAGGGTTGGCAAGTATGCCAGGAGCTGGCCCTGATGCAATTGCTGGCATCTTCATGGGCTGCTTGTTTACATTTGGATTTTTGACCTGAACAATCAGGTCATACTGGATGGTGCCTTTAAAATGCTCGCTCAGGACATGGATGTGTCTTCAGCAAAGTGCTCAGGATTCTGTCCCAGGACCAAAATATGGAGGGAGGCAAAGCAAGTCTGGGGGAAAAATGAACCAGCAGACTCATTTCAAATTAGCACTTGAAAACTTGGTTCACCCAATAAATATTCAATATATTGAGTAAAATGGAATGCCTTCCTTCATTATCATTATGTTAAATCACATCCTTAAAGGGAAGGAGCCACTCTATGTTGCATGGCTGTGATGATACTGAGCACTCATAAGTACAGTTGAGATAGGTGTGTTGAACCCAGGTCAGCTGTACATCACCATAGCAGTGTGAAATGGCTGAAGGGGAGCTTCTCCCAAAGTATCTTTTAATTTTTTAAGTTTTTTTCTGTTGCATTCTCAAGAGGTCTAAATTTGGAGTTAATAAAATAGAAGTGATCAGGCTGAAGTATAAAGTCAGAGTATATTGCACAGTATATCTTGGTGACACGAGATGGATACAAAATCTGTGTTTTACCAAGCCTAAAAGGCAGGACCTTCCTCACAATACAAACTATTATTTTGCTGATTCATGGCAGCTGTCATTGACCATTTGATACATAATTTTGGTGCTAAGAGAGGCCAATATGGACATGACACAGTAAGATCAGTCTCTATAGTGAGTGCATCCTGCTGTATGTAACTGCCATCCTGCTTACCAAGTTATCTGGAAAGATTTTTAATAGTTATTTGAGTTTTCTTGGGTTAAAATACTCATGGTAGTCTGGAGTATTCTCCTATAATTTCATTTTATTCTTACTAGTTGTGAAAAACTAAAAGTATAAAAAGAAATGCATAGAGTAGTAACAGCTTTTGAGAAGATATGCTAAAACCAGCTTCTCCTCAAAGCTCATCACAAAGCTTGCAATTTCTTTTTTATATTTCTAGCTCTCATCTTTATATGGTAAAATATTTACATTGGCAAGTATTTCTCTTGTTAACTAAAACTGCTAAAAGACCAGTTTCTCAGAGTTGACATTAGGAAAAGAGAAAAAGCCTAAATTTAATTAATATCTAAAACCTTGATCATAGTGCTACTTGCCTCCAGCTGGATGTTATGCTGTATGGAAGATGCGTCTGTATTAGAAAAGCAGCATTTGTTCACCATAGTAGATTTGAAATTCTCAACCTTAAGAGTATTTGAATCTTTAAGTTTTTCTATTGTGAAAATATGCCAAATTGGTGAAATAGATGATGTGAGTAAATAGAGGTATATATTCTCCTTGATTAGCCTACATCTATTTGTTTTGCTTTAGCCTGTATTATTTAGAAATTTTCCATCACTTTAATGAAATTATTTTTCATCCAAATTGAGGTTTTCTGTCGAAATATATCTATCCACACACACACACACACACATAGATGTGCACATTTTCCCTCTCACATTCAAAGGACAGTGTTATAAATTGCTCTTGGTCTTTGTCAGCTTGTCCCATTTCATTCAGCTTGGATGCCTGCCACATCCTGCTCTCTCAGGGTAACACCAGCAGAGGGAATGAATAGCTGTCTTTCCATTCAGATCTGAAAGTTATCTGACTGCTATTAACATTGGAGCAGAAGTGGCCATGGTATTTCATGGGCTCCCCTGGGGGCAAGATCCAAAGTTTGTGTAATCTAAACATCTCCCACTTTAACTTCTCACTGAGATGGAAGGCTCTGTGTAATCCCTGCTATTTTTTGCTTTCCAGATTCCACTCTGTAAGCATCAATAGTTTATATTTCATCCAGTATTGCCAGCAAACTGTAAGCTGAGTTAACAAATGTGTCGTGTGAGATATTTTTCAGCTTTTGACACAGCTCACCACCCGCAAATGAGTAAACGAGGCCAAAATGTTCAAGTCAGCTTCTCTTCAGCACAGAGATAAGGTGAGACACCTTTGGGTGTGAAATTCATAGTCCATTTCTCAAATGAATTTCTGCAACAGTGAATTCCCATATGTTGAAGTAAAACATAAATCATATGAGAGGCAAGTACTACTTGCCCTGAAATACACTTATATAATAGCCCTCTATATAATAAATCTCTATGTAGAATCAAATCTTTGGCATGCCTAACAAATAAGCTGGAAAGGAAGAAAAACATGAAGCCTTTTCCTTTCTCCCCAGTTTAGCTTCTTTGGTATGCATTGCCAGAAATGTGGCAGGGTTGCAATTCAGTGCACACACCCTGGTAAGATTAATAGGTTTGAGAGAGAAGGAGAGGCATTACCATGCTTAACTTGCATGCCCAGGCAGCCCTTCTCTGAGAGCACGGTGCTGGCTCTGCCTGGTGCCACCAAACAGCCTGCTTTCTTTGCTGGGCCACCTCACTGTGCCCTGCCTGCTCTAACACGACCTCTTTCAAGGGTAAATCCTACACATGGTGGCATTTTTTATTGCTGCCTAAGCACTGGAAATAACAGTCATGGCCCCCAGTGCAACCAGCACCAGCAGATGCTCTCTTCCATTTCTTCCTACTTTTACAATGATGTGATCTCTGTATGGTGAAGTGCCACATAGGCAGTAGCCATCCTGTCAAGGGAAGAGTCTGTCAGATGACTGAGAAGGCTTGAAAGCACGTTCCTGCTTTGAAGCCATAGCTTTTGTACTTTTTACTACATCACTTCAGTCCAGGAAGCCTTGCTGCCAGCATTTCTGCCCCAGGCCTGCTGCTGGTGCTCGGGGTGTGCAGTGCACTTCACCATGCCCTCCCTATTGCCAAATGCAGCCTCGCCAGGGCATGCTCCTGGAGGGTGGCAGAGTTGGGGGGATAATGCCCTCAGCTAGGACTGTTGTACAGGGAGGGAGCTGTACTGTGTGCCCTTCACAGATGAGTGAGGAACATAAGGCAGAAAGGAGAAGCAGCAGTATGGGAGATTAGGAGGTAGCAACGGGAAAGAAAGGGTGTACTCATCATTTTAAAAATGGCTGCTTAAATGCTGCAAGTGGTTATCATCACATAGTTATCATATTAACCTATTCTGTCACCCAACTCCTCTCTCACTGGCCAAAATCAGCCTTATCACACACTCTACACATTGCTGGGCTGTGCAGTGGAGAAAGGGGATGAAGTGAAGCTGGTGCCCAGCTGTGGCAAGATATCACACACCTTTAACTCAGCTCTCCAGGTCTGATGGCAAGTGTGAGGCTTAGCTGCTTGTAACTTGGTAAATAAGAATCTCCATGAGGCAATTTGGACTCTTCTCATGGCTAATGCTAATGTGAGCTGAGTGAATTAGCTGTAGGCTGCCTTGCTGCTGAATGTAGCCAGTGATAAATCTGAATTTGATTTAAAAAAAAAATACAGAGGGAGCCTATTCATATCCTGAAGATACAGGGCAGTGAAAGAGATGTCAAGACTCTTTAATGTATGTTTTCTTGCACAGGCAATGCTAGTGCTGCTATTATACCTCTCATCTTCTCTCTTCTGCATGGAGAATTCCCAGGTTTTGTAGTACTCAGTTAGTGTACAGTGAACCTGGGGAGACCGGGGGATTTAATGTTTGTAAGTGTGGGATTTGTTATCATTGTTCCTGAAAAAAACAAACTGTGACAAGTTATTTCTTGCTGCCAGTCTGTGTTGTCAGCCAGCTCTGTGCCCCAGAGTGCAGCAGTTTCCCAGAACGAGTTTTATGCTCATGCTTCTTTGCCTTTTTCACATCATCATCATCACTTCCTTAGTTGTCTTTTCCAGTCTGCTTTCTTTGTTGCTCTTTTCTTAAGATAAGTGTCTACTGTCAAAATTATGAAAGTTACCTGAGGGAAATTTGATTACAAGGGATGTGAAAACAACTCAGAAGCGTGCATTTCATTTGCATGAGCTATGGAAGTGAATGCCAACAGCCTGAGCATGTGTTCCATGGACTAAGGGTCCCAAATGGGCTAATCTTTCCTTTCCTCTGTTTTCCATTCAGGGTTTGACCATGAGTACCCAGCCACACACTGTGACCAAGGCAGAGATCCCTGGCCATGTTCTTTACACCGTAGGAACGTGTGTGCTCATTATTGGCTCCATCGGCATCATTGGAAACCTCCTAGTCCTCTACGCATTTTACAGGTACAAAAATTCCTTTTGTGGTTGATCTGAGTGGTCTTGAGTTTCACCTGTGCCCATGTGCAGATTTCTGCATTGCTTTCCACTAGGGTGAAATCTAATGGCAACAAATAAGAGGGGAAAGAGAGGAGAAGGCAACCCTACACGGATGAAAACACAGCCATGTGCATCATTGACAACCTCAGTGTAAATTCCTGATGGTTTAAAGAATCAAATAAAATGAGAAAAAAATTGTTCTCTAAACAATTTCCAATTGAAAGTTTAAAGAATGGTTTAATACTTCTATTGATAGAAACGACAGTCTTGCAGCTGTAGACTTCTTCACTTACCCTGTAGCATTTGCACAAGTACTTGTCAAACAGTGACACTCTTCCCAGGAGCCCAGTGGTCCTGAAAGGACCAAGAAGGGAATCTGCTACATGAAATGAGCTCATGCCGCCAGTGTATTTCCTGCTTCAGGCAGATCATCGGATTTCTATCAGTTTGTGTGCTTTCTTGGCAGAGAAATATGCAGCCAAAGCTACTGCAGCTAGAGTATGCAAAAATCTCATGGAAAAGGGAAACATTTGCCCTCTGTCCCACAATGCGATGATGGATTTCAAAATCCTCTGCATTCACTGCTTGCTGTCATTATGCGTGGTGATGCAGCAGGGCCTTACAATGCTAGAGACACCAGTGGGGTTATGAACCAAGCATTGATTTCCTATTCTTTAATGTTTAAGACAAATACATTAGTTATTTTGAATAACCGGCTTCTAATGTGATTTAGAGAACATTAATTCCCACAACTGTAGGTACCTTCATGACTTTTTAAAATGCAGCACAAGCTCTGTATTTTTCTTGAAATGTGTGCGGTTCATCTGGTGTAATAAAAGCATTAAATTGTCAAAGTAGGAATATCTGCATGGGCAGATTAGCACCTGGGAATGTATGAACTCTGCACCCTCTCTTACCTTGTTTTTGCAGACAGTTATGAGACCCAAGAATTTAATAGAATTGCAGCAGCACTAAGATGGCTTTCTCACTTTCTTTTTCAGTATTTATCAGCACGAGGAAAGAAATTAATGGTAGCTGCAAATATCGATATTGCAAAGCACATCAGAAAGGTCTCAGTTGTTTTCCTTGGATAAGCTTTGCTTGGAGACCTCTGCTTCCACACTCCTTGCTGTGGTGTTTAATGTTGCCTGTTCATCTGCAACTGATAGGTTTCATTCTCTCTTACGAGATGTATATAAGCAAAAGCACTTTCTCCAAATCTCTGTGTGCTCTGCTTGTGCTGTAGCACTTTGCAAAAGGTCATTTAGCTAGTGGCGTGTCAACCACTTCAGGCCAACTGTGTCAACACACCACCTCAGATCAGCAGTTTTTAAAATGTCACCAGAAGCAGATCCTTTGGCTCTGTAACTTTCTTCAGATGTTCCTCATGCACAGTCCAAGGCACAATCAATATCACAGCACTCCTAGGGAACTGCTCTTCTGAACAAATCCATATTTATCAAGACAGCTGAAACTCTCCTTAGCTTGAAGAGGAAACAATCTATTTTATGGCTCCTGGTCTTTTCAATCATTTTGAAATGACTACAGCTGTAGCTGCAGTAATTGACTGATGATTAGCAATTGATTCACTGCAAGTAACCATTGATTTCAACCTGGACAGTATTTGTTTTTGCTAGTAAGCAAAGTAACTTTATAACTTTCCACTTTGTCTTTTTAAAACTATGTATTTCTCATGTTTTTAAGCAACAAGAAGCTGAGGACTCCCCAAAACTACTTTATAATGAATTTAGCTGTGAGCGACTTCCTGATGTCGGCTTCTCAGGCACCCATGTGCTTTGTCAACAGCTTGCACAGAGAATGGATACTTGGAGACATAGGTACTTTTCACCACTAATTCACACCTCACCAGCTTTGTGCTGCCTGCACCCTGTTTCAGCCACAATAGCCTTGGCTTGTGCCATGGCTGGAGCAGCACAAATCTCTTTAGTCAACCCCAAACATCGTCAGTCAGTGTGATGTCACATGTTTGGTATTACAGCTGTGATTCTTTTATCTTACATATTTTGGAAAGGAAGGAGTCAAGATTCACATGTAATCATGTCACCCTTTAGCTTGTAAGGGAGGTATTATGACTGAAAATAGGTAGAAAAGTTTTAGTAAGTTGTAAATATTTTTTTCTGATAGTTAATACATTTATTTAGAAATGTATGTTGATATATATGCTTCTAGGAATCTCATATTTAATTAAGAGATTTAAATAACAGTCCTTAATTTGAGGACTCGGCAAATTCAAGCTCCTTTTATTCTGACTGAAAGAAAGAAAAGGTGATCTGTGCTGAAATTAAGGCTGAGATGTGGGTATAGCAAGAACCTCAGAAGGCTCAATGCTGGTTGCTGCTCCTCATCATTTATGGATGAAAACTTGCACCCACTGGTGGCTGTACAGTGGTGGAGCAAGTCCAGAGACCATGTACTGTTCAGCAGCACAGAAGGGACTCTGCCTTAGTTTGAAGATATTTTTAGTCTTGCTTATCCCCTTAGATAAAATCAGTGCAAATTACTATGCTGTCACAAATGAAGCATTTGATCTGGGTTGAGTAGGATTTGATCCTTGGTTGCAAGTTACTTGTATAGACTGTAGAATTCTGCTATAAGGTTGGATCTGGTGTTTTTGCTGCCTGTCAATCCTGGTGGGGTCTTGTTTATAACCACATGGGCCAATGCAAGATTTCAAAAAATGGATGATCTTTCCACAGGTTGCTCCATTAAATTCAGTGTAACTTTTTCCATCTGGTAGTGCAGTGCCTGAATGCAGAGGGGGTTAAGAGGCCTGTTTCATGTAAAAAATGTCAGTTCTTTTAAAAAGTACTGCCATTAAATATGGGAGTTGGAACTATGTTTTACAGTTGGTCTCTCAGTCATCAAATTCAAACCATTTCTGCATTTTTATGCCACATAAACCAAAGTAATTTTTTGAACCACCCATCCATCATTAATAGACAGATGTCTGCTGCAGCATGTAAAGATCGATATATTGGGCAACAGTCCAGGAAAATATAACTTTAATTAGATTGGATTTTCTTTGAGGCAGTTTTCCATTGACAAAACATTCCCAGTTGCAGCCTGCAGTGAAGTAGGACTCGTTTAAATACATATATTTGTATTTTATGTATATTTATGCTTTTCTAATAAACACTAACTATGAAAATGTGAAGCTGAGAAAAATGCTTCTATTGAGAGAGAAGACCTGAGCAGGGAAAAAACAGGGAGATTTATTACGATGAGCTCTGAGAGAAAGCATGGCTCTTTTCAAGAAAGCCCCTGACATTGCCATTTCCTTCTCCAGGCTGTAACCTGTATGCTTTCTGTGGGGCTCTCTTTGGGATAACCTCAATGATGACTCTGCTGGCCATCTCTGTGGACCGCTACCTGGTGATCACAAAGCCCTTGCAGTCCATCCAGTGGACTTCCAAGAGACGCACCGTGCAGATCATCGCCCTGGTGTGGCTCTACTCGCTGGGATGGAGCGTGGCTCCGCTCCTCGGCTGGAGTATGTTGTCTGCTCTCTCTCTCCAGGCATTCCCTGTGTGCCCTTTTTAGTCTTGCTTGGGGTGTAAAAAAATGAGTTCTCTTATCAGTCATCATGAGGATGCCCTGCCACCATCTGATGGTTTGTTATCGAAGCACACATCTGCACCTACTGCATTGCACGAACCCTCTGCCCCCCTGCACCCAGGGTGTGTTAAAGCAGAACAACCTGCACATAGAGTATTAGGTGTGTACCTTCCTTAGAGTTCTGTAGCCAGGACCTCCTCTCTGTGTGGGCACTCACTTCTCAGACCTCATATATGATGCCTACTTTGGCTGGCACTTGAAGACCACAGATAAACCCACAGACAGGGTTTATTTCAATCACTTAGTGGCTGGATCAGCACCTGCTCTAACTTTGGGTGCGTGTGTGAATAATGTGTTCCATGTATTCCATAGGTTCCTATGTGCCTGAGGGCCTGATGATATCCTGCACATGGGACTATGTAACCTACTCCCCTGCAAACAGAAGCTACACCATGATTTTATGCTGCTGTGTGTTTTTTATCCCCCTGGTAATAATATTCCACTGCTATTTATCGATGTTCCTGGCCATAAGGCGTACTGGCAGGTAAGCAATCTAGCTGAAAGAAGTACATATCCCTTTTTGTGTAACAAGAGATTTTCTCAGTTTCTTTAGCTGCAGAAAAATCTGGATTAAAAATTAGTCTGAATTGAAATTGACAGCTGTAACAGGAGAACTATTTTTTGCCAATTTAAAACTGGAATGGATGTATGAATTTCAGAGAAAAACAAGTCTCTGGTGGTTCTAATTTTATTCCACTATAGTAATTATTAGTACGTCAGACACTTGGATTGAGTTATTTGCATTTCAGATTTGCACTACAAGAAACAATGTCCTTGTGTATTCCAGCAGTTTTCAGCCTCAAGGGATAATAAAAAACATGTTGCAATGGGAGAATCATCTGTCTTTGAGCAGCTCTGTAAACAAAACAGTCCTCATATTTTTTGACAGTTTTATTTAAGACAAGCATCCCAAAAACCATTGTGCTTCACTCAAGCATCACAACTAGATGCACAATACTTGGCTATGCTTGCTAATATATTTTTCCCAAAAAATTTTTTGCCTGTATTTGAAATGAAAAATCAGCAGGGTGTTAGATCTGTAAACTAACATCATTCTTTTGGTTATTTTTGTGCTAATGAGCACATGGCTTATCTTTGGTCCAATCCAACACTAGCTGGTGCTGTGAGTCCTTCCTGCTGCTCAACTGTGTCATCAGTTCTGATGGCTTTTCTCTGCTCCTGTGTGCAGGCACTTGCTGAAATCATTTGGCTTCATAAGCCTAAATTCCACTTTTATAAAAACATATATGCCTAAAATGAAGTTCTTTCTGACCTCTATTTTTGGCCTTGTCTTGGTTTTCATTGTGCTTTGTGTATGTATACTTGATAGCGAGCAAAGGAATGCATCCTTAAAATAATGGTGCTTTGTACACCCATGGAGCACAGTGGACATAAGGTTTGTCTATGCCTTTTGCAAGGCCAGGCTGGATGGAGCTTTGAGCACCCTGGTCTAGCTGAAGGTGCCCCTGGTCATGGCAGGCATTGGGACTAGATGATCTTTATGCTCCCTTCCAACCCAGGCCATTCTGTGTTTGTTTGATTCTGTTCTATTTTTACAGTGTGCCAGCAGGGACTTTGTTACCCTTCTGGCTGGTAATTAATGTCTTCAGCCTGAAATATATCTCCATTTAACAACACTGATATGTAAAATTTGTTATTTCTAAGCTAAAGAATATAAAATGCCTACCTATATAAAACATTTAAAATAAAATGTGGGGTGTTTGGTGTGAGAAAAGAATTTGATTTTTCATAACAAAAATATTAGGACTGCCTGTTGTACCTCCCACTGAAAATACTCTTGAATAAATAAATCCGGAGGTATGTAAAAATGTCCTTGCAAGTGTTTGGGACAGATTTCTCAAAGCTGTCAGGGTATTCCAGTATGTGTTACCTCATGAATTGGAATTTCTGCAAGCTGTTCCTACCTTGAAAAGGAAAAGACATAAGAGTTGATTTTGCCATCCAGCTGTGCCTTTTCTTGCTGCACCTCTAAAAGCAGCACAGGGCAAGAGATATCAATTTCTGTATCTTTGCAACCTGAAACCCTCCTTGTGTTAGGGAGAAAGACACAGCAGTCCTGTCCTATTGTCCCAGGGATTCTGGCTCAGTCTCACAGGCAAACATAACACTTGCAACTACATTAATTACTTTCTAGGGTTTTCAGATATCAGAGGAGAAAAAAACAGTTAGAGAGGTGAAATAAGAAATTTTCTTCCTTTTGCATGTTGCTGAGAACATATTAGAGATATTGCTTTTTTCATTGTCCTGCTGAAATATCTTTATTTTTCCCCCCTTACAGAGATGTTGAAAAGCTGGGGTCCTGCAGCCGGAAATCCTACCTCTCTCAGTCCATGAAGAATGAGTGGAAGCTGGCAAAAATTGCTTTTGTAGTCATCATTGTGTTTGTCTTGTCCTGGTCTCCATATGCTTGTGTCACCTTAATTGCCTGGGCAGGGTAAGTGGAAGAACAATCCAAGCAGCAGGGGTTAAGCAAATAAGATTACTACTATCATCCACATGAGGCAAATCTTCTTTTTAAATGGGTCTTAAATAATTACTGCATTAGAGGTGATATTTATTAGTCATATATCCTTGTGAATAAAGCAGAAAAGGGATTATTTGTCTATGCATTTTGCAACTATTATGACTTTTTAGTCTTAATATTTGGTACACAATGTTTTCTCTCCCACATGATACTTTCTTTGCATAAAATGGAGGAGTTACCTCCTTTATCTCCTAGTACCCTCCTTCCTTCCATACGCTGTTGTCTCCTCCACCCATTTTCTGCTCCAAAGGGACCTGGTGTTTTGTCAATGCATGTTCTACTCTTCAAGGCCAGTTTGGATGGGGCCTTGAGCAAGCTCATCTAGTGAAAGATGTCCTTGCCCATGGCAGAGAGGTTGGGCTGGATGATCTTTAAGGTGTCTTCCAACCCAAACCGTTCTGTGATACCATGATATTGACTGTGCTTATGCTGCACTGACATTGGTCACACCTGACTGACTGTGGGAGCTTAAAGTCTGAAGGGGAATATTGGTTTCAAACCACTTCCAGTCCTCTCTTGCTTCTGCAGTGTTCAGAACTGAGTCACTGACACACATTATTGTGCAGCACACATGCTGCTGCTGCAAGATTTTTTAGGTTTGATTCTGTTTTCTTTTCTATCACCATTCACTTTTCCCAGATAGCCACACTGGGAGTTCTTTTGTTGGGGTTTTGGGTTTCTTCATTTTTGTCTACTGCAGAAACAGGGAAGGTGATTATTTTGTTCCTAGTAATCCCAAAATTACTTGCTGCGTGTCTTTGGTCTTCTTTAAAAGAATGAAACCAAGTACGTGCTGTCAAATTCAAACCTTTCCTCTGAGCAAAGAAATCACTGGAATGAGTCAACTTTACAGGTGTATTTCCTACAAAAAGATAATAGTACAAAACCAATTTTAAAGAGTAATGTTTTAGTAATGTAGTATCTATGTAATCCATGGCATAGCTGTGTGTAATGTTTTTGCTTTGTTTTAGTCGAGGCAACAGCCTAACACCATATTCCAAATCTGTGCCAGCAGTTATTGCCAAAGCTTCTGCAATCTACAACCCCATCATTTATGCAATAATTCACCCAAGATACAGGTACAGTAAATATATAGGTATGTGTATAACTGTACATGCAAATGTGGATCTTTTACACATAACAAACTACCCTCGTTCCTTCAGCCTCACCTGTGCACTGCATGTTCTATGTTCCTGTGCTGACCAGGCTATGATGGGCTCCCAGTGGTCAGACCCAGCTGGTACATGGCAGCTCCAGATATGGCCTGGAGAGTGGCCAAAAGAGAGCAGTCCCTCCCTTCACCTTTCCTCTCCCTCAAGAGTCCTGCTCTGCCCTGTGGGGCTGCACAACACCATGACTGACAGGAGGAGATGATGATGCTCAGGTCATCTTTCATCATACAAGAGACAGCCAATACAGAGAACTGTCTAGAGAAAAAATTCCAACCAGCGAGGCTCCAAAATTCACATCCTTACCAATTTAAGCAGCTATATATGCATATGTGCAAGGTTTGTTTTTCTGAAGCATTTTTTCACAAAAAATTTTGGGACACTGGCAGCAAAAAATACTTTATTATACCAAGGGGATATACTTGTTACAGAACTGCTATCCTACATACCTGTAGAATTTTTTGCAAGTCTTTCAAAGTGTAGCTACCACAAAGTGATGCTGTGTCGTAAGTTCTGAGAAAACACAGGGATGCCATGGTAGGAAATGTGATAAATGTATAAATACCACTAGATGGCAGGGTTAGTCATTGGTATGAGGCGTGTTTCACCCAAGAAGTGGAAAAGCTGGTGAATTCCATTGCCTGACAACTCAGCACTTGGGATCTGGAAATTGAGTTCATTGCTTAGGATGTCTGATGCATGACAGTGTGGTTGTAAGAAAAGTGAAGGTTTCTCAGAAGGCTGGTCGAAACGCACTGAAAAAGGGTGAAAACCTTTCACCCTATGACTCTATAGAATCATAGAATGGTTTGGGTTGGAAGGCACCTTAAGTATCATCACGTTCTCACCACCTGCCACAGGGAGGAACACCTTCCAGAAGACCAGGTTGTGCAAAACCCCATCCAACCTGGCCTTGAACATTTCCAGGGATGGGATATCCACAGCTTCTTTAGGCAGCCTGTTCCTGATCCTCACCAGCATCACAGTAACTTTCTTCCTAATATCCAATCTAAACCTTCCCTCTTTCAGTTTAAAGCCATTCTCCCCTGTCCTATCCCTACATGCCCTTGTGAGAAATACTTCTTCAGCTTTCCTGTAGCCCTCATTCAGGTACTGGAAAGTGCTGTAAGGTGTATCCAGAGCCTTCTCTTCTCTTCTCCTGGCTGATCAGCCCAACTCCCTCAGCCTATCTGCAGAGGAGAGGTGCTCCAGCATTTGGTTATCTTCACAGCCTCCACTGGACTTGCTGCTACAGGTCCATGTCCTACCTGTGCTGGGACCCGAGAGCTGGTGCAGCCCTGCAGGTGGGGTCTCAGCAGAGCAGAGGGGCAGAATCCCCTCCCTGCCCTGCTGCCCACGCTGCTTTGGATGAGGACATGATCCAGGACACGTTTGGCTCTCTGGGCTGTGAGTTCCCCTGGCTGGGTCATGCCCAGCCTCTCACCCACCAGCACCCCCAAGTCCTTCTGGGCAGGGCTGCTCCCAGTCCATGCTCTGCCCAGCCTGTGTTTGTGCTTGGGATTGCCCTGACCCACACAGAGCACTTGCACTTGGCCTTGTTGAACTTCCTGAGGTTCCTGTGGGCTCCCCTCTCCAGCCTGTCCAGGTCCCTCTTGATGCCATCCCTCCCTTCAGGGTGGCAGCCACACCCCACAGCTTGGTGTCATCACCAAACCTGCTGAGGGTGCTCCCAATCCCACTGTCCCTGTCACCGACAGCGATGTTAAACAGGGCTGGCCCCAACACCCACCCCTGAGGTCACCACTCTCACTGAGCTCCACCTTTGGGCCACTGAGCCACTGACCACAACTCTTTGGGCAGGACCACCCAGACAGCTCCTCATCCACCAAGTGGTTCATCTTTCAAATCCCTATTTCTCCATTTTGGAGACATATTTTGTTTGAAAATGTCTGCTATTATAACTAACGCCTTTTTGCATCCTCCAAAAACCATCTGAGTTTTTTGAAGTCTGCAGAGCATTTTAGTTTAGAGTTGGAGAATGCTCAGTTTGGTTGCAAAAGTTCAATGAGAAGTTTTGATGGCTGTCTGCTGTGTTTAGGACCCATTATTTGTTTCTGAACAATATTTTGTTCAGAAACAAAAAGTTACTGTGTTCAGATTATTATTTTTGAAAGTAACAGGTTGCCCAGAGAAGCTGTGGATGGTTCCCTGGAAGTATTCAAGGTCAGGTTGGATAGTGCTTTGAGCAATCTGGTCTAGTGGAAGGTGTCCCTCCCCATGGCATCAGCTTGGAACTGGATGGTCTTTGAGGTTCCTTCAAGATCCCTTCCATCCCACACCCTTCCATCCCATGGCTCTGTGGCAGTGAACTGCTTCAGTCAGACTTTTTCCTATCAGCAGTGGCTTCTTAAGACTGTTAAGGAAAAGACTGGAGTCCACAACAAGCTTTCAGACATTTTCTTTATAAGTATCTTGTTTTTATCTTGTTATATTTTTTCCCTGCTTTCTAATCTGTATTTCCAGACACATCAACAAGAGAAATTTTTATGGATTTGTGAAGACATTTCATGCATTTGGGAGCGATCCAGTCAGGAAAAGAAGTAACGTTGGGCCCCTTGTGGTGAATCAAGTATGCAGTTTCAAAACTGAAAAAACCTTACAGTACACTAATAAGTCAGTTGGTAAAAATATGTTGGCAGGACCAATTTTGCTTCAACAGTGAATAATGAATAGATATATGTTAAGGTTATTGTTTCTGGATAATTTCCAAATCTTCTAATTATTCACGTTATGCCTTGAAAGTAATTTATTCAAGCACAGAAAAATAGGCCAGTCTGTTCAGGCCAAAGGGTTAAGGGTTTGAGCAGGGAATCATTTGTCATTTTATATTGGAACTACTGAACCAAATTACATCTAAGTTATTTTCCAAATCTTTCTAGAAAGAGGCATCCAGAAATCAGGATCAAGAGTGTTCAGATCCAGCTCAATCCCTGAGCAAAACAAGATGCTTTTTTGCACAGAGAATTCTTAACACTGCACATCTTAAAATCCCAACAAAACCAAGCCTTTTTGTGGGGTTTCCTTACCTTAAACAATGGAGGAAAAAAAAAGTACATTATAGTGAATGTAACTCAAAATGTTACAGTGACCTTTGTGCTAGCACTTGGCTTCTAAAAACTGGTTTGAGAGTTTGTTATATTCCTCCTCACCTACCCACCCCCCTGCCCACTCATTCCCTACTCACAGAAAGGAGAATAACACCTCTCCTTAACAGGACTCACAGGAGCAAATAAATGTAAGTGAGGAATGTACTCAAAGTTTTAATTTGTGAAATGCTCTTTGTGGGGAAGAAAGCTGTCACATCTTTAACAACTTGTGTGTTGTCTCTGTGTTCCACAAGAACTCTAACACATTGCTGTGTTGGAGTTATTGCAGAAACTCCCTTACATTTTGGAAGTTTTAGGTTTTGGAGTCATTCTTTCATAGCAAACAGGAAATTCTGCAGCTCCTTGTTTCCAGCTGGCTCCCAGGCAAAGCAGAATTGCACAAAAAATATTGGTTCAAAACTCCTACATCATAAATAATGAGTAATCACAAATAACTTTGAGTTGCAGTATTTTTTTTAAAGTTGCTTGCAATTACTATATTACTCTTACTATTTAAGAGTCACTTTAGGTGACTCTTTTATTTCAGATTATAGGAATATCATTAAATAAGTACCTCAGTTTATGCTTTTTTTTCACACTTACAATATTAAAACTCCCTTCAAAATCTGTACTTTCATCCCAACCAGAAAAATGTCCCTCAATACTCCTCCCAAATATTAGTGAAATAGAAATTCTGGTCCCTCAAGACCCTCAGAAATGTTCATATGTTTTCCTTGAAAATTCACCATCAGACATGTATTTCCTGCATCTCCATCATTAGGAGACCTCTGTGCCGAACCCCATTTAATAAATGGGATGGTGTGTTTTACATACCATGAATTTGAACTTGTCAGAGGAAAGTAGTTCAGCTTAGTTGGGGATAAAAGCTGGCAGCTGCTTTTCAGCACCAGACTGACATCTTCAGCCTGAAAGGAAATTCATGGGGGCTTGACATTTTCTCATGTCCTGTAAACCATTTCTCAGGGCCCTTTATTTTGTGCACAGTATTAACCATCTTTTTTTACCCAGCACCATGTGAGCAGCTTTCTGCCCCAAGCTGTTCAGTGAGCCCTGCCTGGTCACCGACAGGCATCTGGGCAGGATCAGGAATGATGGTGCAGGCAGCTTTTTCCAGTCCTCATCTCCAGAGCAAACACAGAGCTGCTGTTCACTTGCCTTTGAAACTACAGAGGAAAGAGAGGCAGAACTATTCAGAGCATGGTGATGATGCCAAATATTGAGGTTTGGTGGTGGTTGGTTTCTTTTTTGGATCACAAGCAAGTGACCTCATTTTATGATGCCAGAATCATGTCTCCTAAATTTTAACATGAGTGATCTTTTGTGAGAATAGAAATGATGATTTTAAATGTCCTGATTATTCAACAGCCTTGGTAACTATAGAAGCAAAAGACTTTGCAACATACATCTGCTTGACCTGCATCTCAGTGTAAAGTCAATGTACTGACATCCCCCAGTGATCCCCTGCATCAGTTCCTTGCCATATGCCTTGTTGCTACCTCACTTTTTGACCTGTTCATTTATTTTTTTTGTCCCCATTAGCTTCATCTGTTTGGCTTAAATAATGGATTGGGAAGTGCTGAGGAGGTGTTACAGCAAATGAAGCATTCTGACTAGCATTGCCCTGTGAAGAGAAAGGCCAGCTGGCATTGCCTTGGGGAGGCTCTTGGACACTTCTGCTCCATGTAGGGGCACAGTTGGGGTCAAGAGAAATAGACTCACACAATCATGACTGAGATTATTATTTAATGAATAAGGCAGATTTGGGCTCTAGACCATCCTTCTCCTCAATGCTTGTACAGTGTTAATTTTCAATAGGAGTTTACGTTAGCTGTCGTGATACAAATAATTAACAACATCTGATTCTTCTGGCCCGCTTCCTCTTCCCTTGTTTCCACTCATTCTGTGCCTTGCACAGTGAAGACCTTTGTACCAACTAGCCTGAAATTTTCTGGGTTAGCATTTTAAATAAACCATATGCAATCATGCTCTTCAAGATATTTTAAATTCTTATCACTTACCTCTGCAGCTCCTCTGTGTGTGTTTTGTTTTGTAGGACCTGTTATTTTCTTTACTGCATGTTGAGTTGTTTGCACCAGCTACTGTGCTGTTTGCATGTAATCTTTAAGACCCCCTTAATCAAAACAGAAGCTATGTTGATGTGATGGAAAGAGACAGCATTTGCGCCGAATGAATTTCAAAGACGTGTCTTCAGTGTGACAGGTTTGGCTTTTTTTTTCTTCTCACATTTTCCCTCAGGAAAACCATCCACAAAGCTGTTCCCTGCTTGAGGTTCCTGATACGAATATCAAAGAATGACCTCCTGAGGGGATCCATAAATGAGTCATCCTTCAGGACCTCTCTCTGCAGCCACCACTCTCTTGCTGGCAGGACCAAGAGCACTTGTGTTTCCTCTGTTTCTACTGGAGAAGCTGTAAGTCTTTTCTTGTTTCCATGAAAGAAAAAGAGTATAACATTTCTCAGACTCTAAATAAGCAACAGTATAAATACATATTCAAAATTAGAGAACAGAAACAGGGAAGGGGGAGAGTGTAGCTAAATTTTTTGGTCATGTAAGGTCATTTCTGCAAAGCTGGAAGTTCATGGATGATGATTTACAATCATAAAAAGCATTCAGGCCAGCATATCTGTGTGGTTCTGATGCCTGATGGGACCAAGGATGTTCAGATTAAGTCTTTAATGTGAACTAAAAAGAGCCATTGTCAGGCACTGCCTGTCACCAACCACTGGCTATGTTAGGCATCTCGATGGCCTGGAGGACAAGAAAGAAATCTTCCATCCAAAGTTTTATAACTTATCCAAAAGCTCTCTTATTATTTTAGAATAAGTCCATTTTCTGTAGGATGGGAAATTTTTGACTTCTTTACCTGGATTTTAACCATGAGGAGTGAAAGGCTCCTGCCCCTAGAGCATGGTGGGGTGCTATGTAGGAACATACCCCGGGCATCAGTAAGGATGGTGACCAAGTGAGATAGAAACCAAAGAATCCCTTGACACTCTTCACAGCCTCTCAGTCACAAGAAGCTGGCCTTGCTTGCAGAGGTGCTGGGAAAGTGGCTCCTCAGGGGGATGGCAGATAGCAAAGTCTGGGCTGGGGCTGGCCCTCCTGGGGACCTGCGCTGCTCCCCCTCAGTTTGGGTATCAGAAACCTCTCAGAACTGCCACCAATAACGTCTCACAAAATTAGAAATTCTAGGTATAGCTTTTATACCTTTATAAATACCTTTATATATAAAAACCTAATTTTTCTCCCATTGCTCCTTTGTTTGATGCCAAATTAAGTAATTTCAGCTGCATCGTCCTGATCCAAGAAGCTTTCTGTTCCTCACTATTAGTCACTACTCGGCTTTGGTTTGTTCATGTTAGCAGGTCATTGCATGTATTTTGATGTGGGAGCTGCTTAAATAGACAGGACAATGAGGGTAAGAGGCTTCAGCTTTTGGTACAGCTTTGGCTTAGGAGTCTCTTTTAAAACCCCTGCTGTTAGCAGTGCACAGCACTGTGCTGTGCTGAGTTGATGCAGCCAAAGGCAATTGTCCTTTGAGGCAACTGACAGCTCAGTTCAGCAGCTGTAGAGGTTTTAGCTGAAACAGCAGCTGCTGAAATAAAAGCTAAGCTTGATGACTTTGGCATGACAGCAGGACTGACTGAAATTTTGGAATGCTTCTATAAAACATTGATGGTCAAGAAACGACACCAGGAACACTGTAAAAGATGCAGCTGTTGCCACCAACATTTTCTTCTGTGTGTTGTGTACATGTTAGTGAAGGGAACGAACATATTTGTGATTCATGTCTAGGAATGTTTCATCCAAGGAGTTTTATTCAACAGGTAAGGGGAAATAAACAGGTGACCACACACAGATGTATGAGCAAGGTGATGCAGAGGAATTATGCACTATCTTCCCATTTATGTGGAACCCTGTCTGTCTGAATGTCTGGCCTCTGTCTGTATCTAAAAGCTGGTGTTGGAGTGGAATGATCTCATCATTGATAATCAAAAAGTCACCACAAAGTAAGAGATAACAGACAGGCTCACCCCAAGCCTGTAAAGGGAACAGCACTTTTGCAATGTCCCATTTGTGCTTCATTACTGACATACTCTTAGAAAACTAGAGCAAAGCCCACCCACAGTCTCCCATGTACTAATGAGGGTTTGTAGAATCAGCAAGCTCATGCAGATTGAGGAGCCCTTGGTATTCTGGATATTCTGCTGGGATGTATGCAGACATGGTTTTGGATCTGTCCGTGTCCAGGGTTTTGTATCAGCTAGTGGTCACACAGAATGCCACAAGACATATTAAACAGATTGATTGTATTGGCTCCCATCTTTAGAATTCACATGCTCTGCAGGTATAAGTGTAGCATAGGCAATGAGATAAAAAAGGGTGGAAAACATTCTGGTGTTTAAATAAACTTCCATTATTTCCAAGTTAGTTTTATTTTTGGTCAGCAAGCAAAATAGTCCAGGGTAAGTGACAAGACTGAAAATAAAGCCCCTCCCCACGGGAGTTGTGAGTGTGAGACCTATGTTAGAATGGCTTTACTTTTCTGTCAATGTGCATGGGTTTTGCTAGAGTTTGAGAACTTACAAGAATTTCAGAAAGGATGCAACTGTCTGAAATCCTTTATCAATTTGTGATTAGACCTGGAGCAATGTAGAGCTCGACCCTGTGGAGCCAGCTCAAGAGAAACTGAAGCCTCGCCGAAGTCATTCTTTCTCCACAGGTGTGAGACAAGAGAAAAGAGACCTGCTCCCAAAGACCTGCAGCTGTGATGCAGCCACTGCCCCAAAGGTATGGAAAAAAGTCTCAGCTGAGGACTCTCCATTATAGTGCTAGTCTTGCTGCAGGACATCATCTCTGGAATGCTAATTCAGCCTTTGCCCATCTATTTCATCTATTTATTTATTATTTATAAATAGATGAAATAAGGGGCTTATTTATAGTGATTCCAACATCATCCTTCTACTTGCTGGGGTTTTTTTGTGTTGTTTTTTTTTTTTTTTCATGTCTCAGCGTGACAAGTGAGAGTGCCAGTAATGCCTAATTAACTTTTTTCACTGATATTTGCCTGTTTTTGGAAAGCCAGCTGTGCTTATAGCTCTGAATCTGCATTAAGGCATAGTCAATAGCATCAGATGGAAGAAGATTCGTTCTTTGCCTGTTTATCTACCCCAGCTTTGGTTCCTTCCATCATGGTCCTTGTGTCCATACTGTGGCAGTCTCCTTTTAGAGTAAAGACAAGTCTGCAAAACAGATTTTGACATGATAGAAGCCATCCTTTTCCTTCTTTTCAGTATACATTAAAATGCTTTATTTTTGTTGAGGGGGAAGATGAGAAAGAAATCCCATTTCTCCCTAAGAGTGGGAGAGTCTGGCAGCTGCCACCCTTCCCTCACTGAAAGAGCAGATGGTGAGTACTCAGTGCATCCTCTGTGGATGCATCACCCTCCTTGGCCAAACCACTGAGGTTTGGTGCCCTGTTATTGAGGAGCACCCTATTCCCTGATGGAGCAGTAGGTCACCCATGAGTCAGCTTCTGCCAGATTGTAACACCAGTTTCCAAATGAGTTTTTGTATGGATGTCACAATGTCAGGCATACACCAGTGCTGTCTTCTCAGGGAAAGACTGATGTGGCTTACAATCCCCTGTATGTGCCTGGATTGAGTAGCACCCCGATTTTTGTGGGGCTCCCTTTCATGGGGTTATTTACTCTAGTGCATGTAGACAAACACCCACACCTTGGGCAGCTACAGCATCTGCTTCTGTCCCCTGTGCTCCCTTGCAGATCTGATGG
This sequence comes from Melozone crissalis, assembly GCF_028551555.1. NCBI lineage: Eukaryota > Metazoa > Chordata > Aves > Passeriformes > Passerellidae > Melozone > Melozone crissalis. The sequence goes on along the minus strand of NW_026535784.1, from coordinate 46,025,546 downwards.
TAATTGTCTAGAGGCAGCATAGTTTAAAGCAGGAACTGCTCTGAAAATTTCCAGCCATCCCATCACCCAATTCCCGCATGCCTCTGTCCTCTTTCATGTATGTCATTAAGATCAAGTCCTGAGAAACCTTGTTCTTTTCCTGTAACTATTGTGAACAGTATTGGAGGAAAAGACAGCAGCTTCAAATGTAGTGTCAGATAACATGGGCTCAAATGTCTTACTTAGTTTTGGTGCCTTCTGTCAGCAGCCAAATGTGTCCAAGGTTGTAGGCAGGTGGCAAAGGATATTGTCTCCAGGTTCTGGAGAATCACTGGCTTTCTGTCTCGCAAGGAAGGAGAAGGGAAGTAAATCTCAGGTGGTCTGCATGAACAGTTCAGCAATAAAAGAAATAAATCTGTATCTGGAGTTTAGCAATTGTATAGCCTACAAGAAGGCTCATATGCTATACTTTGCCTTTGAAAGACATTTCTTGAATTACTTTGATAAATAACCCTTTACACTTTCAGTGGCATTCACTGAGCTAGGAGTTTATTTACACTGAATGTTTGCATTGAATGTTCAAAGCCTCATTTGCTTCTCTTACTGTTTTCAGCAGAGACTCCTGTGTGTTATATAGATCCTTTGTGTGCTCATTGTAGCTCAATGCAATGCATCGCTATTCATGCTATCAGAGTAAATATTTATTTGTCAAGCTCAGTTACAGTGTTTCACAATAAGACCACTCATTTATCCTTAAAAAAAAAACTCCAACAAACACTAAAGAAGCACCAATGCATTTTAAAAATATTTATTTTAAGGTTTTAATAGCATCACTGGATTGTCTTTGACTGAATTCCAATTAGAGTACTTCCAAAAACACTCAGTTGTGGACAAGCCAGTCAGGGTCCCAGGTTTGGTGCATTCCAAAGCATAAAAATGCATGTGACTGTTTTCTGTGCTGCCACAAAGATATGATCCAGCCCCATGACTGACTTCAGTTATGATACTAACAAACTTGATGAAGGCTAACACCTGGAAATTTAACATGGCAGTGAAGAGGCTTTTCTGGAAGTATTAAAATGGGAGTTTGGATACTTGATTTCAAAGAAGATGGATCAAATGTCTCCTCTGCAATCAGGTTTTGTTTCAAGGGGATTACCCCATGTGAAAGCTATTAAAAAATCTTGTAAGTGGGTGTTGTGCCTACCCAAGCCACATCCAAAAGAAATCTGTCCTTCTGTTGCAGTGTAAACAGCACTTGAAACAGGAAGGAGCAGTTTTGGAGTTTGGATTTTTTTCATTCTATTATTATCATTCATATGGAAGAATGGACTTTTCTTCTCTGCCACACTGATTTAAACTACTTTTTTTAAGCCCAGTGTGCTTCCCTCCACTTGGTAGATACAGCAGCTGGAGAAATCATTATCAATGGGGATTTATGAATGATTCCTGCTTGTGGAGTAGAATGACACAGAACTATGGGAATTCACATGGAGATGAAGTAAAACCTGCACTTTACTTTAAATATTGGTTTTCCGTAGAAAGTAGGGACTTCCAGTTTATCTCTCCATCTGACACAGTGGTTTTATCACCTTGATTGTAATTTTTTTTAAAGAAGCCCAAATTAATTACTTATGCCTTCCCTTGCCTGTGTATTTGAATATTAACTGACACTTTCAAAGCTTACTTAATTGATTCTGAATTGCAGACTGTGCACAAGACTCATGGAAAGAACACAGAGCCCTTGCCATCAGAGCCAAGTTAGAAATCGGAATTCTCTCAAAATAGATAAGAAATTGTTTGCAAAGAAAGTCTTTATTGCTTATTTCTTGGAGGAAGCACTTTCCAATGTGTGAATGCAAGGCCACCAACTTCCCTTAGGTAGTATCATGAGCCTTGGGGAGAGACAGAGATTGTCACAAGGTTGACAAAACTTTAGGAGAATAAAGAATGAAGTGTACTTGAGTCTTATCTGAGATCTCTTCCATGAGAAGAGAGAGAAGAGAGAGAGAAGTGCAATAATCTAGTACCCTGATACCGTAAGATCTGTTAAAAATGAAGTAATACCATTTCATTAATGATTAAATAAGTCAGATACAACCATGAGTTTTTGTTTTCTTCTTTTTTCTTCTTTTCAGCCTCTGCTGATATTTGAGTGCATCTTATTTTGTTCTGTTTAATGTTCTGCTTTCCAAGCAGTATGTGTTAGCACATCATGATTTTCCTTCAAGTTAATGATTCAAGTATTTAGAAAATTTGGCTTGTGGCTCAAAATTTGACTAGAGGCAGTGAATATTCCAAACACTCTTTTCCACAGCCCCATGGTGTCTGACAATGCTAAATCTTATGTCTACTCCAGGTTTCACTCTCCTCCAGTTCTTTGGAGAAGGTGCTTGGGCAGCCTGCCCTACCCAGTCCTTCTGGAGCACTCATGACCAGCTCCCTGAGAGCAACTTCTCTGCCTGTCAGATTGAATAGCAGCAGTGTCACCAGTGGAGACTCAAGTACTTCCCATATGGCAGCTCAAGGAAGTCAAGTGAATGGAATTGTGGATTCTCTGACTAGCAATGCAGTCCCTCGCATCATCATCATTCCTACCTCAGAGACCAATCTGTTTCAGGAAGAACTGGAAGAGGAAGAGACTGAATTATTCCACTTTCATGACAAAAAGAGCAATCTGCTGGACTTGGAAGGGCTTAGCTCATCCATGGAGTTCCTTGAAGCTGTTGAGAAATTTCTATCCTAAGTTTGTCAAAAGAAAACTTTCCGGTAATTATTTTCTTGGCATCTTCTCCACTTAATTATACCAAATAACTGAAGCCTTGTAGGTTAGATCATCAGATTTTTTTTTTTTTTTGTATTTTTATATAGTAGTCACTAGGCAGCCTTCAGATTTATCTTTGTCCAAACCCGCTCAGGCATGGAAACAGGCTTTCTTTCAGATTGTGCTGCAAGAAATAAGCAGTGGAAGATCTGGCAGCAGGACTGAGTGGCATTGGTCAAGGAGGCCACCTGATCTGGTGCCACTGATGGTGACATGGTGGAGGTGCCACTGATGGGGGTGCCAGCAGAAGGGAAAATGACTGACTGAGAGCAGGGTCAGCTGCTGAATGCTTCTGCTATCTGCACATGGAACAGCATTCCTGTTTTGGCAGATCTGCTCTGGACAGCGATGGGAAGCACTGAGAGACTGCAGCGTCTACCAGCCCCAGCAGTAAGGCAGATGGCTACATGACCTCAGCTACAGTTTAATCAAATAATTCTCAGCATTGTTTTTGCTGTGTTTTTTTTTTAAATAGGCAGCATGCTAAACATAAGGAAAGAAACTGGTGGTTTTTCACTGGGAAGTGACTGATTCCCAGTTTCCAATCCTCTGAAGTTTAGTGGTAGAAATCTGGATTTTACCTCAGCATTAGCATGGTCACCTAAATGTCAAAATACAAGGTGCTATATGCTAAAACATACAGTACTGTAGGAGCATTGAGTACCTTCAGTTACAGTCCTGATTAAATATGTATGTATCCTAATGAGTCTGTGATTGAAAGGGTGAATGCTCACAGCTGGCTTGACAAGTCATTGACAAAAATAAAGCCTTGGCTGCTGTATATCACTTGTCTGTTCAGGGGAGGTTATCTCCTCTAAAACAAACCAGCAGATGTCTTTTACAGGTCACTTACCAGAGGCCTTCAAAGTGGGTAAAACATCATCTTGGGGAGAGAACCACACAGTACTGTGGTGTTTGCTACAGGATCTGCACTTAGATCATTGTCTGTGGTTACTCATTGTGCTCATTTTATCTGTGCTTCACGTTATGGCTCAGGCTCACAGGACTCTCCTAGCATTTTAATCCTAACTGCACTCTTCCTTTTTTTACTCATCTGCCCATTTCTCCATGTATTCCCTTTCAGTTTCTGATTTTCAAACATAGACAACAAGTTGAACTACATTGTTCTTCACATAATATCAATATATATTAGTAGAAATCAGGTGCTTCTCTGGATATAATAGTGCAAATACTTGGTCCAGGGAAACTAATAGCATTCAGACATTCAACAAGAGAGTGAAAGTTTATGTTCATAGTCTCAGTTGATTTCCTTGGTTGTATCCTAGATTGTGCAGAGAACAGTGAGAGAACTTCCAGGTTTTGTGTATTGCACTGCCTGATCTCGGGAAGTAATTTCTGTTTGCCCATTTTCCTGATGCAAAAACCAGATGGGAAGCATAAAAGTGCTTTTAATTACTTTTTTTCATTACAAAAAAAAGATAGCACAAATCTTGTTTTTAATGAGCTAGACAGGACCACCACTAAAGAACAAATTAAAACCCAGAGCAGCACAAGAGAGTAAAGAATGCCTCCAAACTTGCACATCTGAGGCTCTGTAAGGTGCCAGACCTTTGAGAGGACTGAGACACTTCCTTTTAATACCGGCTGTAAAATTTTTAGAAAAAGAAAACAAAAAATGGCACTGGCACGTTACAGAGGTGATTGCTGTGACAGGCTGCCTAATGCAGTTCTGATACTCTTAATGCTGCCATTCTCTGAGGTGCTCTGCTGGCTAGAGACCCTCATACTTCCTTACTGTGGAAAGCAGGGAGGAAATCGAGGATGGAGCCCCATCATGCGAAGACTGCCTGTGTGTATCCCTGGTGTGTGGTGCTGGGGACCAAGGCTCAGCTGGGGCAGCACCAGGCTGTGCTTCCTGCAGCCAGACTGCCAAAGCCTGTGCCCATTGTGTGCTGAGTTTTCTAACAGGGACAGGAATCATGCCAAGGTCATCTGCAATGAGCTCAGCAATTCCAAGGGCAATTCCTCCATCTGAAGACTGGCACAGTGAGCAGACAGTGCAGGACAGCTGCCGGGGACTGGGACAGGGATGTGCTCACTTGCAGTTCCACAGCGTCAGATTTTCATCCACTGCACAGTTTTGGCCACAATGAGTAATCAAATGTTAATTATGTATTATGTTCATGGGAAATGGGGCAGGCTTAGCCCTAGACTAAACATACTGCCCTGCCATCTTGGATTCTTGTCCTTTTTTTTTGCTGAACCTGCCCTTTCTGACTTTTTTTCCTACACCAACTGTGCAGTCAGTGACCCTCTTGCATTTAATATCCTCAGCTACTGCATCTCTTTTATTCTTGATCCAGATATTAGGAAGTAAGTGTTCTTTCAAGGCTTCCAAGCCTTAGACCTGACTTGTACTGTTGTAATTACTCCAAATAACAATAGAAAATGCATTTGGTGTTCCATGTTATAAAAACATACTGGGAAGGATATAGGCTGTGTATTTCTATAGATTTTGGCAGGATGAAGAATGGAAGACCTGAAGTCATAGCCAACAAATTCCTCCATATCTGAAGTTTTGCGTTCTACCTGTTAACCTACAAGAAAGCTCTCCAGTGATCTCTTGTATGTGTTTGGTACTATTAGTGCTGGTACTGTGAGTGTGTCTCAGAAAATTAGCAGGCTTGAGGTATGTGCGAACAATGTTTCACTTTAATGCTGTTAGTGTCATACACTGTTAGTACCATTGCTTCAGGAGCTGCTATCAAGATTACTGCTTGTCTAAACTGATGCAGGCTAAAATACTAAATTGTATAATGGTAGAGAGATAAAACCCAAAGCTGTAAGAAATACCAGATAGATTTACTGCACTTACTGTGAGACTTGTGCAGAAACATCAGTCACAGAGTAAATTAGTCTCAAATTGAATTATACAATGCAGGACAATTTTGCAAGCTTCTCTGTTGCCACATTAGAATAGATGGCACATAAAAATGTACACTAATTCATGTTGCTTCCCGTTTCACAAAGGAATGTATTGATTCACTGAAATGGAATAAAGCATTCTTAGGAGTTCAACTGAATTATCCATTGTTTGTTTTTCTTATTTAATCATTATTTTTGGAGCCAGGATGAGGAATAAAAATGTTGAGTCAAAGCTTTTGAAACCTGTGCTCTGATCCAGTTAATTAAGATTATATATATATATATATATATGACTTTATTTTCTAGTCAATTAGACTGCTCAGGTGCAAGCACTCACCTGCTTGAGTGCATAACATCTAAATTTAGAGTTCACTGGCTGGGTAAAACCTGAAGTTGCACAGCTACTTTTGCAATACAATGACTTCAGCTGGGATGGCATGCATCAAGTGAACAAAATTGAAAAAAATTAGCCAAAGTCAATACGTCAAAACTGTGATAGCAGACTTTGATCTTTGACCTAAATCTGAATGAAAGTTAATGAATAATTGGGTTTTGCTGCTAAAACTCTGTATAGCACAATTATAGGATGTGTTCCAATTTTCACGAATAACAGAAAATCCAGACCACAAGTGTAAACATTTTATTTTTTTCAAGGGCAATGGTACTTTTTAATAGTTAAATCAATGGTTAGATAAAGTTTTCAAATAAGAAAATTTACTTACTTGAATCTTAATGAATCTTGCAGCTTCGGGCTGGTATGAAACATGACCTAATACTACATTCTTCCAGAAAGCTCACTCATTTCCCAGACATCCACCCATTTCCCTCCTTTCAGGAGGCACACCTGAACAAGAAACTTTTGGCACCAATATCTAACCTTATTTGGTTTTAATCACATTTTTGGGTGTATTTTCAACCTTTCTGGGTTTGATCCACTTTATTCGCCGAGACCTTATTTCCTCTGCTCTTCTGTGTTTAAACCAGACTGTAATTTTTCTCCCTAGTTTAAAATAAAAAAAAAAAAACCAGCAGTAGAAAGTTGCACTGCCCTAAGGATGCCATTTTCACCCTTGTGGCAGCACAGGAGGAGCAGCAGGAGCAATCATCACACCAGGCCAGCAGCAGAGCCCTCACAGGAGGACAAGAGCACCCCAAAAAGGTAGGGATGGCACGTGCAGGCTGCAGTGACAGGCAGGGCACACAGCAGCAGGTCTGGGTACAGGCAGGGCAGATAGTTAGGGACCAGGCTCCAGAGCCAGGGGTCAAAAGCCAGGGACCAAGGATGAGGGGTAATGGATAAAAGTCAAGGGTCAGGACATCAGGGATCAGCGAGCAAAGAAAATACTGCATGGTAAATACCTTCTTTTAAATTTCCTTACTTTCCCCCCAGCCCTTAGAGGGTTTTTTGTTGTTGTTATTTGGATTTTTTGTTTGGTTTTTGTTGCTTTGGTTTGTTGGTTTTTTTTTAATTGTTGTTATTGTTGTTGTTACATCTGCTCTTTACTGCTTCTCTGTGCAGGTTACCCTTGGTATTTTTTGCCTGGTCCTTTCACAAGTATATGAAAGCAAAGTAAGTTAGTGGGGAGATGAAAACTTGGGTAAATATTATGCAACAGACTCCTTTCTCACATAGGAGTAATCAGAACTGCCCACAGTGCTGGGGTTCAGCAAGTGCATGGACCAGGTGACTGCAGGGTGAAGCCTGGCAAGGTGGAAGCAGCCAAGATGCATCTCCTGGTTCATCTCAACACAAGCTGATGATCAGTTCTTGCTCTGCACGTCATCCAGAGCCTCAGTCTATAATCAGTATTCTGTCTGCACCTTGAATGGACAAGTATTTAGTGAAAAGTTTGGTGCTGGAATGCCTTTGTTGTACCTGTCACTTCTACCCATGTATTAACATACACTACGGCTTACTAAGAGTTCAAATGCCTGTCCATGGATTTTACTTGCTTTATGGTGTGTCTGCATTGCACTCTGGTTGTACTTGTTAGTGCTACAGGTTGTAGCAGGACATGAAAAGCTAACTGCAAAATGTCAAAGCCAGGTGTAAATCCACTGTTACTGATTCTCCCCTCTGCCAGCACAAGGAGATGACTGTGTGCCAGCAATCCTGGTGCCAATATTTCATGGTAAAATCCCCTGGGAGAAAATTTCTGTAGGGATGATTGTCTTATACAGACTTTTTTACTCTGAAGCATTTTTCCTCTGTATTTCAAGCTATGTATCATGTTGGTATTTTTATTGAAAAGGTCAGGTGCATTCTTCACCTTAAAGCAAAACACCAGAAGACCCTTGTCACCTTCAGGACCTTGTTCAGGACTGAATCAGTTAAAGGCTAATTAGGCAATAGGAGGTGAAGAGATGGGCTGCTGCTGTTATTGGTGGTGCATGGTCCTTAGGGTGATGCATCCCAGCCCTTTCCCTCCATGCCAAGGAGCAGGTCTGTTCTCCTGGAACAGCCAGACATGTGCTAGTGGGTGCCACATGAAATTTGTATTTTTCAGACGTTTATAGGGAGCTCAGTGTGAGTAGATTTTCATGGGGACAGCAGAAAATGCTTCCCTAGAGTTTCTCCTTGCCAAATTTCTGGTTCCTTTCCACTGCAAGCAGGTGGCAAATCTCTTCAAAGGAACAGATGGATGTATTTAACATTAACAACTAATTTTCCACAGGCGTGTTCTTGGAAATAAATGATCCCTATTTCCTGAGATGGAGGAAAAAAAAAAAAAAACCAGCTCAGAGCAGACTACAAGTGTGGAAAATGTGAAACTGAACACACTGGAGTTCGGTAAATGCACAGCAAATGAAAACAGCAGCTTAGAGTGGAAACTGTTGATCCACCAGAAGCAACAGAAGGGCCAATTCCATCTTCATAGAAGATACAAAAAAGCTGTATCCAAGCAATTAATATAGCCAGGTCTTTTTGCCTAAGCCCATCTATGGACAATCCAACAGAAGTGAGTTCAGAGTCAGCAGCAACTTTTTCATTCTTGGGTCGCTGTGACCATCTGGGCATCAGCATGCGGAGAAAATGGGATGAAAAGTTTCTCTTACAGGACCTAACTTCATTCACCTTGTTAAATGCGGCAGAAAAAGACCAAGGGGGATGTGACTGCCCTTTTTACACATCTGGGATGAGAAATATTCAAGTGAAGTGTCAGTGACAGACATCAGAGGCCAGTCTCAGACACTGATTGCGCCAGCAGAATAATAATAAATTCCTAAAACTGCAAATACCTACAGAAACAAATCCTGCTATTAAAAAAATGTCTTGAGATGGTTTTAAACAGGCTGACATTGTTTTGAGTCTCAGTGCTTGTGTGACTGTCAGGAGAGTGCACAAAGCAGGAGTCCTGCTGAAGAAATGCAGTAACTTTCCTGACAATGCACAGCCATTGAACAAGGAACTGCTTCTGATTTGCTGAGGAGGAAAATTGCCAAGAGACCAGTAGGATCTCTGTTATCCTTTTTGTAAACTTTAGTGGAAAAATTGCATGTCCCCTAAGGTATTTTGTAATGTGGAAATAACTTGAACTTCAGCTGCCTGGCCAGGCTGAGTCCACGTTGTGCTATATTTTCTTCCTCGCTGTCATGCTACCTAAAAGCCACACACTTTTCTGGGGCTGGGAATTGAGGTGGTGTGGCCTTTTTCTCCTGGCACCAAATTGTCTTTCCATCACAGTATAGCTTAAAGCCTGATTTTGCTGCATCAGAGCCCAGCAGCAAGTGTTGAACTCCCTGACAAGCCCCTGGGGCTCTCTCCTATGTGCCTTGTCCCCACAGACTTCAGTCTGCCAGATGTGCTGGTTTGAGAGGCCAAGAGAAATGGGCAAGTGAAAAAAAAGACTTCTATGCTTTTTCAAGGTTTTACTAACTTGCCTGTTTTAGGAGTGACTGAAGCTCCTCTCCTCTCCTCTCCTCTCCTCTCCTCTCCTCTCCTCTCCTCTCCTCTCTTCTCCTCTCCTCTCCTCTCCTCTCCTCTCCTCTCCTCTCCTCTCCTCTCCTCTCCTCTCCTCTCTCTTCCTTTCCCTTTCCTTTTTTTTTTTTTTTCACATGGATGCTTTGGCATACATCCCTGCTGGCATAGGATGCTTACTCAGAAAGCGTTTGGTTTTCTGCTGGTCTGATTTATTTTTTCTCTGTGATGATTCTTCCTGGAGCAGCTTCTGAGCAGTGCTGAGGATGCCTGGCAGATGATCCTTCACAATTGGGTTGTTCTGCTATACTCTGGTGCTGCTGATGCACCAAGGCATTTGCTTTTGGGTGAAGCTCTTCCTCTCCAGCAAGAATTAACAACTAAACTTTCCAGAGGAGAAACTCCCGTGGCATTTTTCTGTTTTGGCTGATGTGCTGTTTCCAAACTTGTGTAAGAGTAGGTTTTAACCATCCTGCAAAGTCTGATGGTCTGAATCTCTCTTCTTCACATGCCTCTGTTTCAGAAGAGACTCTTGTGCACTTTTGCAACATCACTGCTGTTCAAATACTGAGAACTCCCATACCACAGGCTACAGAAAAATCAGCGGTTTCAGTAACCCAGGCTTAAAAAAGTGAGAAAATCAATCTGTAGGTGGGAATCAATGGAGATATCAAGGTAACAGGCAGGTGGTAAGGAAGTCCCTTCCGTTTGTGCCCCTAAAATCTGGGCTGGACTCCAGCGGACATGGTAAGGCTCAGGAAAAGTGATCACAAACAAAGAAGACAAACTCTTAACATTATCATCAAACTGGGTAAAAACCAGAGGACTACCACAGTGAATTTTCATGAGTCTTAAGCTTTTTTCAAGCTTGTTTCTCCAGCCTGAATGGATAGAAACAAGACTTTTTTTGCACAGATAAATGGAAGCCCCCCCCCCAATCATACATACTCAGACCAAGGGTTCATGGAGTCACTATCTTGTCTCCAACAGTGACCAGCAATAAGTAACTACAAAGAGAAGCAAAAAAAGGCACCAATATTTTGCTGCTCTGCTCTCCCAGAACTTCTGGTGATTCTATGCCAGAAATGGTATTTAATAAGATTTCACAGACCTCTTTGCTTCCATGGATTTATGAAATCACTCATGTGAAAGCCTAATTATGAAAACATCCCACAGGCTCTGCAGTTCAGTTGTGATTTATACAAAACAGAGCCTCCCTTTGCTTGCAATTTCATTCAGTGCCCTCCAGTTCTTGTGGGGTGGGGAAGAATGGATGATCATTGCTTCATGGGCACCTTCCTTGTAGCCCCCCTGAGTCTGCACCACCTCCACTCATCATCTTCTCTCCCAAGTGAGTGTCCTACTCTCTTCACCTGAATCCAGGAGCTCCATCCCCTTGGCACAGAAAGACAGGGAAACCACTGCACACCTTGGGTGAACTGCAAAGCTGCTCTGGCTGCTGATGCCAGGAGGACATCCTGTGTCATTTGCCCTTGTCCTTGCCCCAGACACCCTGCTCTGGACCCTTGCCTCCTCCTCTCCCACCCCAGAGTATCCCTGCCCTTATGACAGCATTCCTTTGAAGCTGTGCAAAAGTCTGAAAGACTTGGAGTAGAAATGTGACGTATTTGCAGTTACAAAGTGTTCACAAAATATTTACAGACTTTATTTAAGCAGCTGGCAAGCACTGTGGGGAACAACTTATCAACAAGCTATCTCTTAGGTCTTCTGAAAGGCAAGAAAATGTTAATTATCCTCATTTAACATAGGCAGAGGCTGGGATAAAGCGTGAGCAGACAGTAGCAGTGTTGCCTTCTCTCTCCAGCCCAAGCCCACATACTTCACACTCCCTGAATGCAGGATGTGGTCAATATCACTGAAATATCTGGGTTTCAACTGCATGCATTACATCAGAAATACAAAGCAATGCTCTACATCTCAGCAATGCAACAACTGAAATTTGGATCCCAACTGGGGTCAAAATTTTGCCACTTAATATTTTTATCTGTATAATATGTTGAATTTCAATGACAGATTCAAATGCAAAAGCTGTAATTGTCACCAAAACATATGCCTGGGACCTTCTCCAGGAATAATGAATAAATAGCAGGCACTGAATTAATACTATCTTCACAACTTAATCTGGCATGCCTTATGGAAGTAACCAGAAATTAATATAAACATTGTTTTTCTAAGGGCAGGGTTTCCAAGTCTTCTCTCTCAAAGAATGTAACTTTTTTAATAAGCAATTTGGAAGAAGTGTTGCCCACGTTTCTATTCCAGCCTACAGAATGTTTCCTTTTATGTTCAGTAACTGAAATGTCTCATCTCAGTATTGTCAAGCACTGGCAATGACAGTGAAAGTCCCAGCATCTTGTGAGTGCCCCACATGGGAAAAAAAACATATTATAAAAATACTCTTCGGAAATCAATATTATTCTTGTATTGCCTTTGAAGGGAAAGCCCGTGGGAGCTCAGAGGGCTCTCCCAAATACAAGTGAGTCAGGTCTTCCCTCACACAGGCTGGAAGGAGAGAAAGGCAGGGGGAAGCTGCTCTATTTTTAGCTGCCTGAGACATGCAGACCTCATGGTGATGGGGAGCTGATAATTACATAAGAAGTCATACCAAGCTTTGCTATTTAGGTCTCTCTGGCCTCTTCCTTATCTCAAGTGCCGTACTCACAGTTCCCGCTGCGAGTATCCGTAACCAAAATACAACGTTTTCCTGGAATCCGTGCCATGAAGTAATGGGCTATTTTACAGCAGCTCTTTTCCACACCCTGCTCTTTCTGGCTAATGATTACTGCTAGGCTCTGCTGCCGTGGCTATATTGGTATCACAGCATCTGCTCTAGCCCCACCAGAAAGCTGTGAGGTGAGTAAAAGAGAGTCATTTACTTTTACTGGGGAGGAGGATCTGTGTTTGGACAGACTTCCAAACACTGTGGTCATTCCCTCCACCCTGCTGCTGCCACCTCTATTGAGGAAAAGTGTTTTACACAGAAAACCTTCCAGTCACTAACTTCAGCTCCTGTAGCTGGATGCATCCTGGGTGCTTTCACGCTGCTGGGGCCCAAAATGCACCCACCCATGTACCAGGGGCTGTCTGCAAAGGCAGGCAGGGAGGCACTAGAGTTTAGTCACTTCTTTTCCACATCAAGGGTCTTTCAGGTATTTCTTCAATTCCTTGTGATTAATTTAGGGATTTTCATGTCATGCCTGAATACCTATGTCCCACCGGGCCCCTCTCTATGTCTCCATGCCTGCTCCATGGAGGTTTTTCCCAGTAAAAATGTTTTTTTCCCAGTTCCACCAGCAGCCAAAGAGGCAGGCAGTGGAAGCAAGGAGATTGGTTTATAGGTAATGGGCAGGGGAAGCTGTAAAGCCCTTTAGTGGCAATGTATCAGGAAAAGCCACGTATGCTAGTGCAATTTGAAGAAGTGATGGTTTTTACAAATATAACCTTTTATTCTCCTGCTGCTCCAAAGCACTGAGAGGAAACGAGGCCATTAAAAAGGAGGCCGTGGCCTGTAGCTCCTGGAATGTCCTGTGCCACATGCACGGGGGTGTTCTTGGATTTCAGGTGTGCAGACACCATATCCAGCTCCTGGGCACCAGGGTGAGTGGAACCACTTCTCCTCACATTATTAACACGGGGCTAGATTCCAGCTGTCTAAATGCAAACAATTGGTTGAGAGTTTGGGGAGAAACCAGAAATGCTGGCAGCAAAGGTTTCTGTCGTATTACACATGAACAGTGCTAGAATTCCAAAAAAAAAAAAAAAAGGTATGAAAGGTCTCTCTATTTTTATATAGCAGAGTGAAAGTATTGGGTATCTGTGGCAATATTTAGTCCGAAGGAAAGTGTAATTGAATCCAAGTGACATAATGAGAAAGTGTCTGGCAAAGCCTGGTCCAGGGGAAAAGTAGCAGGGATCATTGCCATCTAAAATTTAATTTTCTAGATGAATACGCAATGGAACTGAAAGCTGTGCTATAGCTAGAAGCTATTGTATAGTAGGAGTACACTGTTTTGTGGGCAAAGACAGAGGTGTTGGCATTTTAAAGCAGGAAATGTGTGGACCAAGAAGTGAGAGAGAACATTTTAGTGTTATGACTGAAAGTTGGAAGATTTGCTCAGAACAGAGCAGCAAGCAGGAACACAGTAGGGGAAAAGCAAGTGCAGGTTGACAGGAGGCAGGATGAAAACTCCCTAAAACTGGCACAGCAGGGTAACTTGGAAAATAACATACAGTTTCTTTCAGTCTTTCAGACACCCCTTCTGCTCAGCTGTGCTACCATGGCAGGTGTCTCAAGTTAACATCAGGCACCACCTGAGTGCTTTTGCTTCCCCTTATAAATTGGGCCTGTGAGGGGGGCTCCTACAAAGACATAGCTCTAGGTCTGGGGTTGTTTTTCTTCCCTCTTTAAGATCCTGAAAGACATAAACAATGGAATGCTTCAGTGTGAACAAAATAAAATGGGTCAAGCAAGAAATCCTTCAAATACACTGGAAAGAAGAATTCAAAAGAACAGGTAAATTTGAGGGGGCAGATGATGTGATTGCAGCCGTCATCTCTGCAGCAGTCTAAGGATGTGTCTGCAAAAGTGGTCTTTAAATGCTGCACATTTATATCTATACGTTTGATGGATGCAAGGGGGAAGGATCTGTTGGAGGGACTGGTTTCTCCCTGGTGCTCTGTCTGGCTGAGCAACCTACTGTAGCTCATTTTATTGTGGGCTGCTGGTTGCTACAGCCTCAGTGGCCCTGGCAGTCCAGGCAGAAAATGTAACTATTAATTGTAGTTACTTGTTTTTCCACTAATTGCTTTCAGTGTCTTTTGTGGGAGAGAATGCAACTTGGCATTGGTTGTGTTCAGAGACACACGGGAGTTTATCAAGGGAAGAGCTATGTGCTAATTGAAGAGCAATTGGGCTTCTAAAACCAGGCATTTTTGAAGTGGTGCTTGTCTCTCTATTTGTAGTTTCACATGCTCTGACCTGCAGGAGAAATGCAAAGTGAGCACAAGAAAGGAAAAGTGAAAATCAAATTGCTGGTTTGGCACTGGCCTCTTTCAAAATGTATCTCATTTAAAAAAAAATATATATATATATATATAAATATATATACACATACACATATGAAAGCACATTGCCCAGAGAAGCAATGCTTCCTTGGGTATTGCCAGAACCCCTTTTATTTTCCATTTTTAGCTGGTAAACATTGCTCCAAGACCCGACCTTCCCCTCCCAATCCCATCTGTTACCTAAAGCTGAGAGATGGAAGGACTGGAGGTCAAAGTTTGAGTTCAGCTTCCTGTGAGAAAGCAGAGCTGAGATTCCTTAAACATGTTAAAGCTTTGCTTTAAATGGATTGTCTGTCTCTCAGTTGTTATGAAATACTTCTAAAGGAAGTATTTACATCTTTAAATGCATTCTTTCTTGTTTTCCATGCTTCCTCACTGGAGGTAACAATTAACAGCATCTATGGCTTGGCAGTTCTCCTTTTTTCATTTTTCCTTTTGTTGTTTTTCAGTGTTTTCCTAAACATAGCCAAATTTTGAAAAGCTGCAGCAGAACAAAGCAAACTGATGGAAAAGGATCTCTGAGTGTAGCAGAGTGAAGGGGGTGAGCAGAATGAAAGAGAACAACTGGAAATCCAGGCTTCTCTACTTTAATGGAAAAGAAACCCCAAAGTTGAAAAATCTATTTCGAACAGTTTTCTGCATTTAGGTGTTTTGTGAAAAAATTGAATAAAAGAAAAAAAAATTAATTTTGTGGCCTATCTGTGTCCAGCTCTGGTCCTGGTCCATGAATTCCTGGTCCCTTCAGAATTTGAACAAGACCAAATTGAGAGACAGTCTTAAAATGCTGATAGCCTTGCATGGTTTGAGCAGCTGAACTGAGCTGCTTGGTTACGCTTTTGCAATATTTATATGCAGCATTGAATATTCAATGGTTATTTGCCTAATAGAAAAGAAAATGGAGAACACATGGACTAGATTAATAGGGGGGAAAATGGACTTATTTTCCTTTTTTTTTCTACTGGCTTGCTTTCACCTACTTTGATGGAATTATTAATGATTTATGTTGCCATGAAATATATATAGCTAGTAGAATGATGCTTTAAGTAGGGTTAAAGTGAAAGAACAATGGCCATTTCAAGTGTATGGCAGTTTTGGGCAGGGAAGTGAGCTAAGGAAAACCAGTAAAGGGAAACAGTCACTAAAATTGTGCCTAAAGTTCATTTTTCTCTACAATAAGCAGTATAGTATCCCATTCTCCTTCCTCTGCTATCTGGGAGAAGAGATCCTGGAGTGTCTCCATTTAGGAGAAGGGCTTCAGGGCCTCTGGCTACCAAAGGGGAGCTGTACATTGCAGGGAAAGGAGCTCTGGAGGGAGGCATTTCTTCATTTAAGTGGCAAAAGTAGAAAAGCTACACTGAACCTTTCAGCTTTTGTTTGCTCAGCTATGGAAAGACAGAGCTTGACTCATGTGTTGTTAATTGCCATTGACAGATAAACCAGAAAAAAACAACCTAGCTGAGTTATTTGTATTCTTTTTTCCAGTTCACTTGAACTGGAAATCTGTGAGATGCAATAAATAGAAAGCCATGAGGTTATCATTCACAGAGCCACTTTTCCTAGCAGAACTGGGCTTTAAATCAGCAGGACTGTCAACTCTCTGACACGGCCAGGCTGTAAATACTCAGTCATCGCTTCATTTGGGGTGCAGGGGAGTGGTGAGAAAGCAATGACCAAAAGCTTTCCCAGAAATATGCTGCCCTGAGGATTCATTTGTTGAATAGAGGCTGTGCCAATGCATTACTCTGCCAGCCTTGCACCTCTATTGAATTGTCTCTGCTGATTTATTCTCACTCTCTGCGTTCCCATGTGTGAATGCTGTACCTTTCTCCATTTGGTTTCAGTATCTGTAGACTGAGTCTGAATTTTACAGGATTCTGTGTGCAAAAGGGCATGGCAAATGCAACTTTGCGCTCTTTGCTTTTCAGTTAGTCTCAGTGTTCAGTGCTCTTCTCTTATGCTTTAAAAACATGTTAATTTTTTTTTTAAATTTATTTTTTGCTTAAAGAAAATAATAAGAAGGTTTTAAAACTTTATCCGCTGTCTGTAACTCTGCAGGAATTAGTCTGGATACTGGCCTTTTGCAATACATGTGACTGGTCCTGATTGTTTGGGTTGGTATCTGAGGATTAAGAGATTTGGGAAAACTCATTCACTCTTTCATTCTTTCATGATCCTCTCAGATGCTTTGGCCGATTTTCTGCCTGCCCAAAATGGGGAAATGGAAACAAAGACGTGGGACTCTTTGCACCATGCTCCTCACAGCCAGGAAAACCTTCCACTTGTCACTTGGCAGGAAACAACAGGACTCCTGTATGATGGATTTGCTCCGACTCCATATTTCTCCTAGCTGTGATTTTGGACTTCATATTGCATACATTGATGCTGAGCCCTTTATATCAGTTGAGAAGTCTGACACCAATTTTTTCTCCCACTGTGCCATTGTACAGATACTAAATAGGAATAGCTGTGTCAGGAAACACAGTTGTCTATCTGCTGCTAAAAGCATTCACTGTTAAATTCATTAGCACTGCTTTTTCAAAAAGAGAAGTTTCTGTTCTCAGGATCATTATACACCCACAGCCAGGAGCCCATTTCTTCTACTGAAGATCGGTATAAACCACTTCTTGCACCTCCAGTGGTTTTCATCAGCAGAGCCCGTGGGAGGAGAGGCCCCCTGGGTGTCCCTCAGAGAGCCTTCTCTCCTGGGATATGGGAAAACACTAGGTGTCATCAGTGAGGTTTCCTCTCCCGGCAGGAACACGTGCATTCGAGAGCCTCCAGCCAAGGCTAGACGGGCTTCAGCTTCCCAGCATCCATCTCCCCAGGATCCTGATGCATTCTTATCGGAAAGCCAGGGAGAGTCTCTGAAATCCCCGTCTCAGACAAGTCTAGGCAAGGCTTCAGGTTGTCCAGTAAAAATCATGTCAGGATTAGGCTTGGTTTTTAGGGCTATTTCTTAAAGCCCACTTTTATGAAGAATGAAAACATTATTAAAATACCAAATAAAATAGGGGTTTTTTTGTCTTTCCGTTATCAGTTAGATCTTACTGAGCACTTTTTGTTTTCTTCACTGCTGCTTTTTCTCTTCCTTTTTGCACAAATATCTCCCCATAGTGCCCCTAAAATAAAATGGGAATCGCTTTCTTTTTCAGAGAGGCCATTTTCTGCTGTTGAGAT
Source organism: Melozone crissalis (assembly GCF_028551555.1). Lineage (NCBI taxonomy): Eukaryota > Metazoa > Chordata > Aves > Passeriformes > Passerellidae > Melozone > Melozone crissalis. Next base: position 46,007,676 of record NW_026535784.1, on the reverse strand, counting down.
ATGAGCAGCAGTGTACCAGTTGCACAGGGAAACTTTCCCCAAAGAGGGCAGGGAAGTCACTAAAAATTATTTTTACATTAAACAAAAAAGTCCCCCAAACATAATAATTACAAGGAGAGCAGAGAAAAATCTAAGAGGCTGAAACTGCTCCAACTTTCGAAGAAGTTCAAACTCCTCAGGCAAGAAAAGAAAAATCTGCTTTTGCCTCGGCTATGACTTTGTTGTCCTCTACTGAGTCTTCCAAGCCTTGGAGAAAAAAAGGGTCTTGTTTTGACCAAAAGGAGATAGAATCATTGTCTAGAATAATAATAATAAAAAAAAGTAGCCATCTCCTTTTCTCTCCCTCCTGGTCATTTTCAGTGCCAAGGCTACAAGGATGGAGGTGGCAGCCAGAAAGAGGCAAACTCCAAAAACAGAGAATCTATTTTATCTACTTTCCACTTCTTTTCCTAGACATAGGTGAATTATTAATGCTAAAGAGAAGAGGTTTTTTCCAACACATTTTAGGTAGCTAGAATTTTTATATTCTTTTTTGAGATCTACTCTTGGAGCTGGTAGGAATGAGGGAGTTTCATCTGTTTGTGTTTAGGGAATAAACTTGCCACAGATGCTCCAAATCTTCCATTCAGTTCTTGCAGGTGACAGCTGTAATGGCACCAGAGACTTGCAAATCCTGGCACCCACACAGTCTAGCCATAATTTTGGCTCATAAACCTCTACAACATCACATTTCACAAACGAGTGTGCATTCTGGGCTGAAAGAAAACCCTTCTGCCTCCCTTGCCAGTTTTGGCAATACCTCAGACCCCTGCTATAAAAGAAGTGTGGCTCAAGTGGTAGCAGCTATAAAACTAAGATCTATATTTAAGATAAAATCTAATTTAGCATCTATGAAATTAAAGCAGACTGTTTTCACAGAGTCTAAAAGGTAGATGTATGGCCAAGTCCAGATCCCCTTTGCTGACTGGTGTGAATCCTGGATTAGACAGAAAGAATACACTTATCCTTTGGAAAAGAAAAAAAAAAAAAAGAAATTCAGGAAATTGTGGTGCTTAAGGAGTTAGCTGTAAGCAGAGAAGACGGCAGCATCTGTGGGAGAGAATGCTGCCATAAATAGCAAAGTGTGGCTTAAAGAGTTGGAAATTATGAAATAGCTTTCTATTGCCATTAAGTGGAGAAAGAGTTTTTGAGTCAACCCCATCAGGAGAAGAACTGTGACATAAAAAAGCAGTAGCTGACATGATCCTGAGTCATGCCCTGCAGTTACCATCCAGTTTCTGTGGCTACTTCCTAAACAAAATGGTTTCTAAACAGCATTTTTTTCATTAAATCACAGAATCATCAAGGCTGGAAGAGACTTTTAGATCATCAAGCCCAACCATCCACCCAGCACTGCCACTGCAACCCCATAACCAGTAAACCAGCACCAGATGCCTCTCAGACACCTCCAGGTATGGTGACTACCTCTCCCTGGGCAAGACAGCCTATTCCAATGCCTGACCACCCTAACAGTGAGAGAGTTTTTTCTAATACCTCCCAACCTGAGGAAGAAATAGCCTTTTCTCTGGGGTCTGCTTCACCTTCCCAGCCAGAATGGCTGTAGGTGGTAACTCTCAGCCACACGCACTACTGAGGGCTGGCTGCACCTCACAAAGCCAGAGGGAAGGTGGGCACTGTGGTCCTCAAAATGACTGCAAATAAACACTGAGTAAACCTAGGAAGAAGGTCAGTGCTTCTGGAGGTTGCATTGGAAAAAATCACACTTCACTCTTCATCTTTTGTCCTCTGTCAGAGCTGGTCATTTTTTCAGTTCTTTGTCTATATCTCTGCTTCTGATCCAGCTCCCAAAATTGTCCTTAAGTAATAATGGACCTTGCACATCTCTCTTAAACTAAGAGATGCACAAAAACTATTGTGGACCTATAGGATGCATTAGCTCAGCCTTTTCTCAGCTGCACTTTTCTCCTTTAAATTCAGCTGAAATATTACTTATTCTTAACTGTTTTATTTCCATTGTTCTGAACTCTCTATGTACAGGGATGGCAGAGCTGCCTCAGCTGGAGAACAACAGACAGTGTAGAGTGAATCCAACACATTCACCTGCCAGCCCCATGTTGTCTTCTCCACACCCACATCTGGCACACAGGTAAGAAGCTTCATTTCTCTGATCCTTATCTGCTTCCCCATTTTCAGTCTGTTTCCCTTTCCCTCCATATGTTGTTTCCATCCTTGCAAAACTGTTTGCTTTAGCGTCTGAAAACAAAAGAAAAAAGCTCAAAAGTCCTATGGCATGGTCCTTCTTCTTTCTTACTGTTCTTCTAGTAAGCAATCCCTGCTTTTGAAGTGGGAAGTGTTTGTTTTCAGTCCTTTGCCATTGTTCCTCTGGTCCTGCTGAGATATTCTGGAGCTGTTCCTTTTGGAGTGCTTTTACTCATCTGCAGAGTAAAGAAAGCAGTTAGCTCGATTTAAAGGTGGTCAAGATCCATTTTGAGGACTGGGAAAAGGGAGGAATTCTTCAATCCTTTTTATCACCAGATGAGCTTTTTTCCACCTCTGTGGCTAGTGGCAAGATGTTGGGAAGAGAACGTGGTTCTCTGGAGGAGGGTTCATAACTTAATGTGAGCAGAATAACTGCCCCCTGTACATCTTACAGAGAATACCATTCCTTGCTCTCACTCAAAGCCTTGGGGAATTTGTGGATGCACACGTACATGGCCAAAACATAGTTTTGAGTGGAAGTGAAAGATGAGCACAAGCAAATAAATAGACACTCAGAGACTGTGAGATGCTTTTTAAAGCACGAAGGGTCTACAGCTATCTTTCCATTCAATCCCCTTCGTCACTGGGGGGGCTATTCTTAGAACAAGGGTACACAAAGTTTTCTGCATCCATTGCATAAAGGCTGCGAGTAATTCTTGCTCAGTTCCTTGCTGGTCTGTGCCATTTCTCACTAGAGCAGTTTGATTGTTACCATGCTGGTTGTTGACTGGGTCTCTGAGGGTCTACAGCAGGAGTAAAATGCTGCCCTTCTGATGAGGGATCTTTTGGCACTTGCTGCAGAGTTCTGCCCAAACGAACGTGCAGGCAGCAAATGGACACTCTGACCCCCTGCCTACGTGGGAGCTTAGATCAAGGAGCAGAACTCTCCCCAGTTTGTATATAAATAGAATTGTATGTAAAATCCCAACACCATTAGCTTACACAAATTGTGTATGCCAATCATTCTAAAAATTCTTTCCAAGCAAGCAAATCCTCTATAAATCTAAGAGATAATCGAATACATGTCTTGCAGTCACTTTACACCTTTGGTGATCTCATCAAAACATGCCAGTGCTCTGCCAAAATCCATGACTCTGTCTGTAAATTTTAGCTGTTCCAGGAAGTTTGTGCACCTGATGCAATGTTACTTTTATTAAACCTTCTTACTTTAGCTCTTTCTTTTAACTTAGCTAGGGTTAAGAGAGGTGTGTGGCCATTGGAATTTAACTGAATGTGAAGAATGATCGCTACTGGAATGCTACATCCAATATCTTGTCCTTAGCTAGAGAAATGGATACTTTCCAAAGACTTGGGGAAGGACAAAAGGCCATAAACTAGTCATTTATTCCTGCTATTTCAAAAATTTCAAGGATTAAAGATTGTATTCAATATCACACATTTTTAAGACAAAGTGATAATACAAAATTATTCATACATTTCCTTTATATTTGATTTCTTCTACAGCAAGGTGACTAGTGTTGCACAGCCTTGTTTGCTGCTTTCCTATTCTGCTCATATCACTCAGTCCTTTGTAAAGAGACTAAACACCATCCAGAAGCAGCAGTGATGTTGCCTTGTCCCAGCTGCTCTGGAGTTTGCTCCAAGATTTCCGTCTTGCAAGGCTGCCAATATCCACCCTTAATTTATTCCACCCTCTCTCTGGGATAGGAAACCCCCCCCCGCCAAAGGTTATTTATCATCAAAAATAAGAAAACAGATTTTTGGCATTAGCACAGCCAATGGGACATCTAATACTTTCTGTTTCAAAATTTACTGTGAGTAACTCTGCAAGAAGCCCTCTTACAATCCTATGCATACCTTAACACTTTTACAGACATTTAATTTCTTTTAAATCACTAGTTTTTGGAGGATTTTACCAACTTATTTTTTTTAGCCATCTCATTTTCTTGCAGTTTGTTTTATAGCTTACCAGGCAGTCCTCAATCTGATGTTTTCCTGAACTTTAGGGAGATAAAATCTATTTCATTTCCACAGTCTGGCAAAGGAACTCTTGTATTCAGGAGAGCTGTGGAGTGAGTCTGACAGCACAATTTTTCCTTTTTTTTTTTTGCTAATATGCTTCATTTTGTCCTGGTTTTCATTGACATCTGTATCCACCTCCATTATATTAAACGCTTCTTCACAGCCCTGCATATTTCAGGGCTTGAAGTAACTGTATACAGCTCACTCTTTTCCCAACACATTTTCTCTAAAGTCAGACCTTACTAACAGGATCTCAAGCGACTGCCTACAATCCCTGGGTGCTAGAGATGTCCCCGGTTTTGGCAGTCACAGTTTGGTGTGCCCACCTTGCTGAATTCAGCCCCTCTAGCTGGCACTTGTGATGAGAGCTGTCCCTGGCAGCACAGGGACCTGCCCCAGCCCCTGGGCTTGTTGTGCGCCTTCCCCGGGGTCAGAGCATTCCTGACTTCCTAAGAAATCACTGGGAAGGTCAGACAGAGCACTATGCAGATGAACTGCTCAAATTCTTGCAGAAAGATGAGTGAAACAGGGTGGAGGAAGTTATGCAAAACTCTGGCTAGACAGACCCCCAAAAAAGGAAAAACTTAAGCCCACGCCCTCTGTCTGGTGATCCTGATGACTGAGCAACAGTGGAAACACGTTTATTTGCCAAAAAGAGCTTCCCTAGTGCTTAAAAGGAGCTGTGTACACTCATCCCTGTCTTTGTGGTCCTCTTAAGCACTTGCATCTCCAGTGCAAGGAATGAAAGGCTGGTCAAAATTCGTCACTGGAATGAAATGTGAATTTCCTGCCGTCACTCATCCTCTCCCTCTTCCTTTCTCTACGAATAGATAAGGAGGTGGTTCTCTCCAGAATGGCCTGTTTGCTTTGTGAGGCATTTCAATGGAGTGCCCGAGGCTGTAAGGTTAATGCTACAGGACAGGGTGTATTGTTTCTCAAGTCAAGTTGTGATTTGTGCAAGAAGGAAAAAAGTCATTTCTCATGCTGTTTTCCCCTCTTGTAAACAGAGATGGTTAGAAGCAATTTTTTGCAAAGGTTTTAGTGAGACATGGAAAATGTCCTCTGTTCTCTCTGTTTGCAACCAGCCCTTCTCATATTTTTTTCTTCTAACAAGCTATTTTGAAATAAGTCTGATTAGCCTACTCCTAGCACATATTTTGGATTATGGCATTGAAAAATGTTTCGTGGTGTGTATGTACTACATACACGATGTATTATTTTCTTAAATCTATCATCAATTACTTTTTTTCCTTTGGCACTTCCTGTCAGATAAACAGAGATAACTGAATTTGGATGTGAATTTTATGGGTGGAGAGGGAAGGAAAAGAGGAGGTGGAGGGGGGAAGGAGCAGCAAATTGTTTTGCAAAGAATCTCTGGGCTGGAGCCATGCTTTTGTTTGAAAACATAGATATATACCCAGTGACTGCTAATGTTAAGAATGGCATAATGGCAATAATCTATGAGAAAGCCTGAGTTATAGGTCGTGTAGCTATTAATGAAAAGCACCTATGGCTCCCAAGTGTCACTTGCCACATGTTGGATTCATGTCTCAGTCCCAAAGATTTGTGGGATGAGGAAACCAGCCCATAGAGGCTAATCTGTAATTCTTGTATGTGCTTCTGTCTCCACAGAAAATTGTCATCATCCCCTGACTAGCCCCGTGGGAAACAAACTGAGCTTAGGTGAGCATTGCTGCTCAGAGGCCTGGGAGCAGTTTGGGGTGGGGGAAGGAACAGGGTCCATGCTTAGGATGTGGTTGTGCCCCATGGAGGGAGTTTTTTGAGATTTTCCCCTGCTGGGCTAGGAGTGGTGGAAACCCTGCCCACAAAAGAGAGGTGGAAATATTTTTATAGCTGCTTGTACTTGCATTTCCCTGGATTATTCAGATACTGCAAGGGTGAATGCAGTAATACTTGCAAGTTACTCAGCTACCACGGTGTTGCAAGCTATATGAGGTAATAGAGAAATATTTCATTCATTTCCAGAGACCAGCTCTCTGGCCCTTTTCCAGCAGCACTGTAAACTTGTAAAACTGATGGATCAGTTTCCCAAGAGTCTTTATTACCAAGACTTCTGACTTCTCAGCAACTGGAACAGCCTTGTAAACTATTCAGAACATGCAAGATGCTTAAAATAAGCTTGCAATTAGCGTTCCCCAGGGTCTTGTGCTGGACTTCTTTTCCCAAAGACTCTTTTCTGTCATATTTAGCACACAGAATTGGATGAGGCTCTCTTGGGCCTTATCTCTGTCAACAGGAAAAGGGCACTTCGAAATGAAATTAAGTACTACTGCTCCCTTCCTCAAAGGCAAAACCCACTGCAATGACTAAGTTGTCTCCAACCAGTTTAAAAAATTCCAAACATTGGGATGACCTGGATCTGCTTCCTAAGGGGCTTAGCACAAATATGTGTAGAACTGAATTTCAAACATAGTTCTGCATGTGAACTAAACTCCACAAAATGTGATTACTTTGGCTTTTGCCATATAAAATATGAGCTCATATTTCTCTCAGCTGTCCTACTTTGATATCCTTGTCCCTCTGTGTCATTAAGGTAACTACTTCCTGAGCAAAGCCATCTTCTGTTTGCTGGCACTTGGAGCACAGACCAGGTGCATCATTATTACACATGGGATACTGGATTCATTTTCATTTTGCTAAAGGTTGTCTTTAGAGAGATTCTGGTTTTGAAAGTTTATACAATCTGTAGACATCTAAGGATGATATATATGATATATATGTATTATATAGAATATTATATAAATACATATGTGAGATAGATGACACAAGGCTATTCTGGTAACACTATTTTTCTCCACTGTAAAAGAAAAAAGAAAAAAATTGCCCATGCATACTTTTGGATGATGAAAGCCGTGAGCTGTGCCCTTCCCCTTCAGTTTCAGGCACATAAAAAAAAAACAGGAGCAGAAGAACCACTTTGTTCCCCAGCCCTGCCCCTGGGTGTATAAATAGCAGGCCAGGCGCTCCTGTGCCCGAGTGGCTGCTGGAGTTCCACTCATTCCAGGCATCTTTGGACACCCTCTTATCAAAACAGAAAGGCTGACTTCACTCCTGCTCTCCCCTGATTGATTTCATGCTGGGAACAGGTAACACGACAGCTTCCATTGTCCTTGAATTAGCCACCTACTTCTAGAGGTCAAACAAACAGGCTGAAGATCCCGAAACTCACTTCAGCTAATTGCTGCCAAAATTCCTTCTCGGCAAAGTAAGCAGGGGCTGGAGCAGTCCCTGGTGACAAATGCTCTCCAGAGAGAGGGACACAAACAATCCCGAGCAGGCTAACGAGGGGTATCATGCTACAGGGCTGGGGAGGAGGCGAAATGCGAGACAAAGCCCAGTGCCAATTTTAAACTCAGGAGCCAGAGCCACAAAAAGTTCCTACTTGATTTTAATAGGCTTTGAAGTTTTGGTGAAGCTGAGGTGGAGCTGAGCAGTGGCATTAGGACATGGCTGTCAGATCGAATCCTGGAGCTCTGGAGGCTCAGTTTTACACTGGGCACCAGCATGGTCCTTTACTTGCTGAAAGCTTTCTGGCATCAACATTTCCTACCCGCTTTCTGCTTTTGTATTTTTAGAAACAATGTGAGTTTAGACGCAATGGGTGGTGGCTGGAACTTTTCACTCTTCTCCCTCTCATTTTCACTGTTTTCTCTTCAAGCTGTTTTCAAGCTGTTTCTTTAACTAGTCTCTAATATATTTTTCTGCCACTTAGCACAGACTCTGCAGGTACTGCTGTGCAACCTGTGTCATGCATTTCAACAGGTACACTGTGCCTAAAATGATTGATGTCATTGTTCTGCCACTCCCATCTATTCTTTAGAGTGAAAGCTTTGAGAGGATTGTTTCACTGTGCTTTGGAGACTGGTTCTCCTGCAAAGAGAGGGAAAGTGCAGACGTGTGCCCAGCTAATAGCTTGCAGGCACTTCATGTTCCTCCAAAGTACTGTCAGCTCCTCTTTAACCATGGATTGATGGATATGACTCCATGTCCCACCTGCAGGGGCACAGATGCTGTGGACAGGCAGCTCCTAGAGCCAATTGCATCAGGTCCTGCTTCACTTGCTGTTTATATATAGCCTGACCTCTACAGGAAGCGGCTGGTACGTTTTTCCATATGTGGGTATAGTAAATAAGCTCAGAGACCAACTGAGATATCCACAGGTTTGATTTATCCAGGTTAGGTGACCACCTTGCTCATAGGAAGCATGGAGGAGAAATACTTCAACAACAGTTTTTTCTTTCTTTTCCGCTTTCCTTAAATTGTCTAAGAGAGTATTTTACCCTTGCTTTAACAGCCTTAAACTCTAAAATACTGTTTCTCCATCTTTCTTTTGTTCTCTATCCTGTTTTGAAACAAACAGGGATCTTAGCAACCTGATTTAGTTGAAGATGTCCCTGTTCATTGCAGGAGGGCTAGACTAGATGACCTTTTAAGATCCCTTCCAACCAAAACTAGTCTGTGACTCTGTGACACCGCTAAGTGCTCTGCTTCTGCTGCCTTGCAAACATCAGCACAATGATGTTCTGCGTCTAAGACATCGTGAAATGTAATTTAATACTGGCTCTCTCTGTTTCTGTCTCTGCTCAGCCCTCTTAGCAGTCTTTGACTCCTGTGGCTCTGGTCTGAACATCTCTCCAGACAGAGCTCACAGCACTTCTGCGCTTTCCTCCCAGCACGGCTTCTTCCTCTTGCCAAGGGCAGCCTGTGTCAGAGTAACCTCACAGCTGTCCTGTCACCGAGGTTATAAACAAAGTCAATGTGTCAGATTTCATTCATCTGGGCTTCAGGACAGCATCTGATGTTCTGCTTCAATCCTTACACTGCCAAAGCCATTCATTTTCCTGCCAGGTGAGCAGGAAGGCTGCAGCAGGGAACACAGCAACAAGAAGTATGATGCAGAAAGGTAGTTACAGACTTTGTTTACATATTTGTATATAATTATATAAATATATGGTTATAAATTAAAAGGTCTTGAAAGCTTTCCTGCTTAATGTTTTCACAGTAAACTGGGCACAAAGACTGCAAGCTTGCTAATGACATTTGTGGATGGCAGAAGTTGGGAGGCCCTATCAGGAGGGAGGAAGATCTGAAAAATCTTATGGGAAGAACAACAGTGTAATGGAGTTGAATTCAGAAGCATAGATAAGAAAAGCTCACATATGGCTACAATTTATCAGTAAACTGAAAATAGGAGAAAAATAGGAAAAAAAATAATCAACTGGGCAATTCTCCAACACCTTTGGAGCACCATTTTGATTTTCTTTGAAGAGGGAAATGTCATTCTGGGACAAGTCAGTCAAGATGTTTCCAGTGGAAACACTAAATCCATGCAGAAGATGACATCAGTAAGGTGTCCTTAGGACACTACATATGATTTGGATGTCTCATGCCCATGGAAAATACAAATCCAAACAGGTGTAAGGAAAGGCTACTGAGATCACCAGGAGTGCCACGGTCTTTCCTTACAAATGGAGGCCGAGGCAACCTCGGCTTGTTCAGCCCAGGAAAAATGAAGGTTGACAGGGGATATGGTTTCCCTCTAAAAATACCCAGGAGTCAAACAGCAGTGAGGGAGAACTATTTAAACCCATATGTGACTAAACTTAGTCTGGAAATAAGATGCAGGTTGCTGACCATTAAAACAAACAGAGGCAAGAACAGCCTTCCGATGGGAACAGCTGGGACCAGAAAAGCACAAGCACTTCTGAGATGTAAATTCATTTGGGAAGAAATGCTGTAGCATTTCAGGAGGAAAAGGCTCAGGCTTGATGGCTCCTGGATCCGCTCAGGGAGGGCACAACTGTTTCTGACAGTGAGAAATGCTTCTATGTACCTGTGGTCTCTTTTGTCCCTCCTGCTCATCTTGATTTATGCACAGAATTTGGACCAAAAATATCAGCACAGTGCAGGTTTCAGTCTTCTGGGGGTGACACCCAGATCTTTGTGGCAGCCAACCTTGCAAAGTCAACAAGGAACCGATGTTTTCACAAATAAATCATCGCAAAACAATTCACACATAAATATGACACTGGTGTGTACAAATTCGGTCCAAATTCTTAAGATGTATAAATACAAGCTTCTCTGGTGGCTGTTTTGGTTTTTTTTCCTGCTGTTCTCCTCTGTCAGTAAAGTTTACCTGTATTTTATTTACGGTGGGAATAGCTATTAGTTGATATAATATTATGTGGGCAGCAGTTAAAATAAGGTCTCCTGAACAGGTTCTCTGATCTTACTGCTCTCATGCCTGTTTTGTATTTCTCTGGGGGAAAAAAACCCAAACAACTCTAGAGGTGGTTAGAGAGGCCTAGAGAGGTTTCTCTGCATGCACAGATTTTTGTATGGCTTTACCTAAGCAGTTATAAAATGCAGGGCAACTAAGTCAATCCAACAGGAAAGATAAGTTGATTTTTCCCCCCTTAGTTTTCTTCCAAACACTTGTAAATGTATTGGTAGACCTGCTGATACAGCGGGGTGTCACTGCTTTGGCCTATGTTCATTTTTGTACCAGTTCAGTTGTGTGAGCTGGCTGAAGGGCTTGGACTTGAGGATGATGTGGGGGAGCCTCAAAGCTGGGCATCTGCTGGGTGCCCAGGCTGAGCCGCAGAACAGACCCTATAGAAAGCCTGTGCTATTGTGAGTGAGTGGTGCTGCTAGGAATAAAGCAGGGGAGCTGCCTGCTCCCCTGCTGTGCCCCCTATCCAAGCCCCTGTGCCAGGCTGCTCCCATCCTGCCAGGCTCTTCCTGCTGCAGCTTGCACCCGCTGCCTCCCTCACAAGGCAATCTATCACACACAAAACTACAGGCAAGGCTGCACCTCCTCTCCCGTGGCATTAATTAATATAAATAACTGCAAGGATCACTCTGGGAGTTTGGCTGTGTACCTGCCAAACCCTGCTTAATCGGTACTCGTGGTGGATCTCAAACATAGCTCAAAGACATCACTCAGCAAGCCCTTCCTGCATAGCTGATGGACTGTAATTAAACCACACCAAGCCACAGGTTTCTGCATTAACCGTTCCTTGCCGTTAAGGAAAAGGAAATCAGGGAAGGCAGCTTGCTTCAAGAGGTAAGAACAGGGGTAATTGAAGGCATTGGTCCCATAACTCTGTCAAAAATGGTAAATATGAACTCTGAATTTTTCCCCTCCTTTTTTCTTCCCATGAATTGCTCTATTTGAAGAAGCAGAAACGGCTGTGTCAGCCTGGGGTAGAGTAATCCAGTAGTTAGTTGTTAGTAGTGGTAAAGGAATTTGGAAGAACTGGTTTCAATTCTTTGATAGTTGATTCCTTGCATGCATAAATGTTTATTGCCTCTGGTCACCATCTGTAAAACGAGGCTAATGCCTCACAGCAGGGCTGTGAGGATGAGGCTATACAGGCTGTGACGTTCTGAGAAGCTTCAGATTGATTTCAGTCCCTAAAGTGGGCCGTGTTTAATGTGATAAGAAGATAACCTTAAGCTTCTGAAAAGGTTAATTGTGTTTCCCGGAATGAAGAGGTTTAGTTGCTGTTTCATTGGTTTGGACACACAAAGTAGAAATGTTTAACCTGTGGCATGGGCTGTGGCATCCACATAGGTGGTCCTTCTTTTACCTGAGGAGGAGGGAACAAAACAGGTATTCCTAACTTGGAACTAGGACTGACCAGGCTCCAATCTGTCTGCTCAGTCACTACAAAGGAGTCCAGTAATAAAATACATTTCCTCTGTTTATGCAATTTACCAAAATTCTAGAGACACTGTAAATAAGAAAGTGTTTTATTAGTAAATATTAATTTCTCTTTGCAAAGAAAAGCACCAATAAATAAAAACTAAAGATGGCTTGATTAGCTAAAATTAAAAAAGAAATCAGTGTATAAAAAATACTAATAAATCCATTTATAACATTAAGAGCTTAAAGGGCTAGAGTGGGAACACAACACTGTTAACTTTTCAATCTGATGAAAACTGCGGGTTTAAAAGCTGTCGTGATCACCGAGATGGGGAGCAAACTGCTGTCAGAGAGACACAGCTCCAGCAGAACTAACACAAGCAAACATGCTCCTGAGAAAATGGGCTGATGACAAGTGGTGAAGATGGTCAGCACAGCTGCGGGGAGAACAGGGCTCTAAGAGGTGAGAAAAAAAGGTGACAAGTAAGAGAAAACTTGACCATGAGGGTTTTTTGGGCTGACAAAACTGTCCCAAGGTGAATTGGCTGGATGCTGAACCTCCTGCCAGCCACTCTGCCCAACCACATGGCTCCTCCCACACGAAATCGTCTTTGGGCTAACTGGACTTACTGTGGTAGACGGGATGTATGAGAGAGGATGCAATTCAGCACAGGCTATCTTTCCGAAACAGGACAGGAAAAGAAGAACAGAACAAAACAAACAACAAAACAACAAGACACCAAACAAACAGAAAGATAAAAGTTTTTCTGTGAAACCAGTTCTAGGTGGTTTGGGCTTCGCTGTGTCCAACCTGTAACAGCTTGCCCCGTCAAAAGCTGACAGCAGCCCCTGCTTCTCAGAAACACATAGAAATTATCTAATTAATTGTATTTTTTGGCTGCAGAGCTATCTTGGAACTGGAAATAAGCTGTTATGCTCTAGATGATATTCACATTAACCTCATTAGAGAGAGGATTACTTTGTGCTGAACAGCAGTTATACGCTGAATGTAAATATTTACACTAGCTTTACCTTAAGAAGGAAAGCAAAAGTGAAAGTAGCAGTGCAGTAAAAGCACAGCTTGTAGTTCAGTGTTTTAGCACACAGAAAGGTAATGTTACATTAAGTGGTGTTTAATTAAAAATAATTCGACTGTGCATTGTTAATCTGTTCATAATTTATGGGCTACTTTTCCCATTTACAAATGCCTTTCTCTCCTTCACCACCGCAGGTGATATTCTCTGTCAGTTTTGCAGCGCCCATTACCAGGCACCTAAGGCACTTCATTAGCATTTAAAGGAGACTTAAGTGCCTGAGTAATTCTGACATAGGCTCTATCTTCCTGGCTAGCTGACTACTGCATTTAATTAATTTCCAGACTCTTTCCTTCCTTGTTCTGAGGGGAAAATGCAAGCTCTGTCTAAAATCCGGTGGTGGTAGGAAGAACAGGCAGGCCACAGTTTTAGCTGCTGCTGAGGTTTCTTGCTCGACTTACTATCTCTAATTTTGCTATTCATCTTAATGAAAAGCTTTCTCTCAAAGAGGAGAATATTTGAAAAGCGACCAAGAATGGAGCGATCTCGAGCTAATGAGTTGCCTCTATTTCTATGCCCTGTGTCTGGAGGCAAAGGAAAACATTCATTTGTTACAAACTGATCACGCCACAGAAAAGTGATGACGGACCTAAGGATGAGACTGCCAGCTCTGAGCTGGGAGTGGCACTGGCCTTGCTGCCATGGGTGGGTGTGGAGCAGATTGCAGGCAGGCTTGCCGGGGCTGAAACCTGCTGCAACACCAAGCACCAGAAGTCTCTCTGCACGCCCTTCTTCGGTCGTGATGAATTAATGTAATACTGTCTTGGGATGCTGCATGTGCAAGCTGCTTCTCCAACAGGAAAAGCTGAAGGCTTTGGCAGAACTGAAATGGAAAAGGATGTTTTTCACTAACTCGGCAAAGTGTAAAATCAAGCAGGACCACAGGCTGTGTGCCATGGTGAGCTGAGAGCAGATTGCTACCCAAGCAGGCAGCACAGGGACATGCTGACACTGGAGATACAATGTGAGTCACACCGGGGCATGGGATCCTGGAGCTTCTTCTACTCTAATAAATAAAACAGCTTGAAAGTGACCTAGAGCCCTTGTGACACAATGAAAAATCCCTCTGTTGGGTAACTTTTACCTCCATGAATTAAAATCATGTGAGAGTCTGTTTACGTAACAGGGATTTTTAGTTTTGCCCGATTGGAGAGACTTAATAGTAAAAGAGCAGACTAAGGAAGGAAGATTTCTGAAACAGTGGTTTGACTACAGTAGTGGGAGGTTTGGATGCTTTCCTTTTGAGATGCTGTTTGAGGTGCACTTGTCCTAGTTAAAGGAGGTCACGTGTGGCTCACGTCCTAGACACGGCTCAGTGGGACACTGTTAAAATAAATCCCCTTCTTAAGGTTCACTGAGCCAGGGCTCAGAGGATGGGACAGGCCCCAGGTTCATGCACACCCAGTTACTTAGGGCACAGGTCTAACCCAGAATCAGCTCCAGCCTAAGGGCTCCTGTATGGGGCAGCCTGTGGGGGCAACGGGCACAGCAGGGCCAAAATCAGGCTCAAGTGACAGTAAAAGCAAGGGACAGTGCTCTGGGGTCAGAGGGGTGAGGCAGGGCTGTCCCTTATGAGGACTGAGTGTTGTGTTGGACGGTGATAAATGAGAATTTAAAGCTGTCTTCAGCACTCCTTCTCCACAGTAAATGCATGTCTGAGGAGGGTACTGAAATCCTTTGAATCAAACTGATAGTGGTACAGTCAACTAGATGCACAATTCTTTCACAGCCATTTTTACTTGTAATGACTTCTTGTCGTGTGAAGTTTGGCAGCTCGCCTCAGGTGCAGCTGAACATGACTCCGAAGCGCCACTGCTGTTTCATCTTCACCCCATTCCTGCCTCTCCCAAGGCAGTGGCCGTGGCTGGCGCTGGCAGGCCCAGCACTGCTGTCCCAGCCAGCCTGCCCCGCTCCACGGATTCCCAGCTGCATTCCCAGCTGGACAGTCCTCGTGTTAAAGAATTAGTCCTATAACAACCCGATCGAGCATCACCTTAGAAACTGGTTCATTTAATGGACCCACTCCTACAGCGAGGCTGTGCCAGAAACCTTGATTTCTGGCGGATCCCGTCCAATTTCGGAGCTGATCTTATGCATGGCTACTCTATACCTGTTTGTTCTTGTGCCAGCCTTCTGTCAGCTCCAACAGCTCCTCTGCCTCGCCGCGGTTCCCCCACTTTGATGTCCTCAGGGGGCGAGTACATCCCTGTCATTCCTCACATTAAATCAGCCAAACTCCCTCTTTCCGCAGGCTCTCCTGCTCCGCTTCAGGCTGAGCTGCTTCCCCCCATCCCTGCCCGGCTCCGCAGCCCTTCCCTCAGGACGGGTACACGGGGAGCGGCCCCTTGCGCCTCGCAGGTGCGCCCGCAGCTGCGTCTGCGTAAATCACAGCGGGGCGAAAGGGTGCGCTCCCCTGTTCAAAACCAACCAAAACAACCCAAACCACGCGGCAAAGCTGGGCACCGCGCGGGCTTCCCTGCCCCGCTCCGCAGCCCCGTCCCGCGGCGGCCGGGCAGGGCTGGGCCGGGCCGGGCCAGGGGAGGAGCGGCGGCAGACGGAAGTGAAAACAAGAGCAGGGGGACGGAGCTGCCGCCTTGCAGACGCGCTGCGCTGTCCTCGCCTCTCCGCGCTGTGCCGCACCGCCGGGTGAGTGCTGGGGCGGCAGAAAGCGAATGGAAAATAACCAGGGGGGGAAATCAGGCAAAAAGTCAGTCGGCTGGGCGCGGTTTGTAAAGTCCTCGGTGCTTATTTTCGTTTCATTTAACTTCTGAAATCAGGGCGCGCAGCTTGCCGTGGTGGCGGAGCGCCCGGCCGGGGTGCCGGGGTGCGGCGGGGGCGCGGCCCGGCCCTCGGGGCAGCGCCTCAGGGAGCCCGGGGAGCGGGGCACCTGCGGGGCTCCTCGCCCTCAGCCGGGCGCTGCCGTGCCCGAAGGGCTGCTCGGGCACAGGGCTCCGGTGTGCCCCGCTGCCCCGTGTGCCCCGCTGCCCCGGCTTTGGGGCTCCGGCGGGGCTGCACGCCGGCTGCCTCTGGAGCGGCTGGGGCTGTGCGAGCGCCTGGAGCCGAGACTGAGCGCTCCTGGAGGGAGTTCTGGTTCCCAGCCTCTGCTGCCCGTGGGGCTCCTCGTCCCGGGGAGGTGGGCAGAGCGGGCTGCTGGGTGTTCGGGGGTTTGTGCCGTTCCTCCGGCACGGCCGCCCCGGGGCAGGAGGGCCCCGCTGGTGCTGCGGGACCGGCGGCTCCGAGCCCGGGCCGGCGTTCGGCCGGGCATTTGAAATTCCCCCTGCCAGACGCACCGAGCGTTTGATCATTTACAGGAAAGTTGCACAGTTTCACCCTTAGCTGGTTTGTTTGCACAGTGCTCCGCAAGTGAAGAGAAGTTGGTGGTTCGCGGTGTTTCCCTTTAGCTGTTGCCCCGGCACATTTTAAGTGATTTGTTAAATAAAACTTGGAGCGGGTCTTCTTTGTTTGCCGTTTCTTCCTGGTGTATCTGTTGGGTTAGAGATGCAGATATACCAGAATTAAGGGGGTGAGAAAGATGAGTGATGCTGAGTGTGATGCATGGTATTTCAGCGCGCATTTTCTTCCCTCCTATTTCTAGTTGCTATAAATGAAAAGGAGTGGTATCAATTCCTAACAGAATTATTTTTTTTTTCCTGGGTCTGTAGCTGTAATTAGTTGATGCTCAGTTAAAAAAAAAAAAAAGCTACACAGGTGCTGTAGTTTCAATTGCCAGGTAAAGCCTGCTCACCTGTGTGAAACAGCTGCACTGTATGCTGGTCAGTCGATGTGTCTTGCTCTTCTGCAGTCTCATAATTTAGAGGGACCTGTCACTGTAGTGGATTTCATTTAGCGGGAGTGAACCGAATGTGTATTTTTATGTAGAAAGAAATCTGTGACTAATTCAGATCCTCTTTTAAAAGGAATTCTGTGCGCAGGGCAATTAAACAACTTAGTTCTCGCTTTAGTGGTGAGCAAGCCTCCTAAGAATCCTAGCTCGAACTTGGCGGGTACTTTTCTTCCTCTTTTGAGCTCAGGAGAGCTCAGTCTTGTGTGCTTCCCCTTCTGTTCACTGGTGCTTGTCGAGGTTTTTAAGGGTGGGTTGAGTCAGCGCCTGGAGTCAGAGCTGTCCCTTTGCTGGATGCCAGCAGGCAGTGGTGGCTTGGGAATGGCCCGGTTACCCTGGCACCTCTGGTGCAAGCTCTGTTAATTCTGCTTCCTAATATATATATATATATATGTGTATCTTGTGCTGCCTAATGCCAGTAGCCCTGCTCTGGTTATCTGAGTAACCAGACTAACTTCTATCGGTGTGAATATAAAAAAGTCTGAGCGGATCTCTGCTGCTTTGGGAGGTGAACCCAAAAACGCGCGTTGTGGATGATCTCTTGGGGAGTGACATCCTTGCATCGATGGGGGCTGTGCGACAGCCCTGCACTCATGCTCCTTGTGGGTGGGCTGCATTTGGAGAAATCCACCGCCTCTGAGAAACTACCGTGGCCCCTGCAGTGTAGGAACAGCTAAACCCGGGCTTTTCAGGGTTCGGTGGGGTTTGCAGCCGCCTGCTGCTGCCTGGCTGAAGGTCCACCTTAAATGTCCCTATATGAGTATGGAATCTGGCTGTGCCCCGGTGTAGTCTTACACCAGCCTGCCCTGGTGTGCTCCTGCCGGGCTTCAGCTATACAAAAATAGCCGGCATCCACTACCTAAGATGTCATTGTAACATTACTTATCTGAGGTGGAGCTGAAGCCCTTATCTTTGACGCTGAACAGCGCTTAAATATCTCAGTTGCCTTTTAAAGGTAATTTGTTAGCCACATTTGTGGAGAGGGAGATGCTTGGGTTTTGCTTCCTCAGCATTGAACCGTGACTGTGGATATTTTGCTTCAGTTCACGGCTTTCATTTTGAGGGTTGGTTTTAATACCTGTCTCATCTGTGGCATCATTCTGCCACTATGAAGCTATGCTATAAAAATAAGAAAGTCACAGGGACTTTATTTCTGTCTGACTAACTGCAAAGTTGTGATGTTTTTGGCGTTGTTATGTTTAGAAATAAGCTTTGAGCTGATGACAGGGCAGCATATGATACTAATTTTGTTAGAAATGAATGTGCTAGTAGTGCTAATGTCTTCCATACTTCGGTTTAAGGGACGCTATCAATTCATGCTTGTCTTAATATTGGCTTTTTTTAAGCTGAGCTTTAATGCTGGACGGTTTTACCACCCCTGCCCCACACAGTGTTTTGTTAGTGAGAAGTAGTTGTCAAACGTTTTGGCAGCGGCAGTTCTCCAAGTTTTGTTTCTTCCTAAACTATGGAGGGAAACAATATATACGGAATAAAAGCACAAGTCTTGACAGACCTGGTGTGGGGTTTTTGGCTGTTTTGGGGGGAGGGAAATACCAAAGAAAGCCAAAGAAAGAAGTTTTTCAAAATCGAAGACAGTGGCTTTTGTTTTTATCATCTTTAAATTAAAACTCTAATCCTCTTCTGCAGGCATCAGTTCTTTGGATTTGGTCGGTGAATACTAAACATCATGAGCAACTACAGCGTGTCTTTGGTCGGGCCGGCTCCCTGGGGTTTCAGGCTTCAAGGGGGCAAGGATTTCAATGTGCCTCTGTCTATCTCTCGAGTAAGTGCATTTGCTTCTTTTGCTGCATGTGGGTATCTGTTATGCTGTGGCCAACCCACAACCTTCAGACAAAGCCATTAATTATAGACACTGGGGCTCAGCTTGCCCTGTGGAACCGAGGGCTGTTGGGGGTCGGGGAGTGAGGGATAGAGAGGGGAAAATAAATCTTTATTGTATAAAGGCTCCAAGAAAACTAGCTTAGGAAGGACTTGTTCATTTGAAATGGTTGTTTTATCTGCATTTGTTTATTCAAATAACAAAAGAAATTACCCTCGAGTTCCCTTCCCTGTTCCCATCCAGAAAATAGAGATGCAGAGGTTGAAGGCTGACAGGAAACAAGCAATTTACTTTGCTGGGCTGAGCCTGTGCATTTCAAATGGGAAGCAGTGGGGGAAAATCACTCGTGTTACACTTGTTTATTCAGCATCTCTTAGCTGCTCGAGGATCTTGTGGTGTCTGTTATTACAAATCCTACCATTTGTAATAAAAAAGTACTTAAATAACAGTAGTTGTAAATAGCAGTTCATCCATATGTGCCCGAGTGAGCGTGCCAGTTTCTCATGAGTGTTTTATAGAGTATGTGCTCTGAACTGGTATTCAAAGGATTTGAGGAACTAAGTCAAAACAAATATGATCTTTGTACCCAGCACTGTCTAACTAGTTTCCTACTTCAAAACTGTGTTTTCAGGAAGGCTTGTCTTGCAGTGTGGGCTAAATTTCAAAGCCTTTTGCAGATGGCTGAAGCACTTTGCACATAAAATACAGGGACAAACTTTGCAGTATTGAATTTCTAGGATCACTGGAAATCTCTGGGTGAAGGGACTGGCTTTTGATGGCTCAATACCCTGACACCTTTAAATCTGATTTGCCAGGTGGAATCATTTATATACAAATGGCCCCTCCTCTGTCAACAGCTCTCCACTCCCTTCTGTGTTTTTGTGGAGTTTAGTGACAAAGATGAATTATTTTTTACACCTGTTGGGATGGCAGAATTGATACTGCCCTGGGAGATGGAGCGGGTTTCTATTTGGGTTTATGCATCAGGGTGATATTTTTAGCTAATCTTAACTAGTGTTTCAAACCCTTCCAGTTCGTTTAGTCTTGGCTTATCTTATCCACTGGTGGATTATGCTGGTGAAATTAAAGTACAGTTTGGCTCTGAAAAATTCTTTTTGTATGGTTTAAATAGACTGGAGAGCTGTAGAAATGCCTGGGTACTGATTAGGACAGTTAATATCTGAGACAGTAAGGGGTTGAAAGGCAGTTTATTCTTGGATTGCAGGGACTTTAAAGCTGAACTGTAATTCAGTTTCTTGTTCAGTAGCTGGTTACTTTTACACAATTGAGAAATATGAAGTGGGGATGTGGATGGAACTCTACTGATTTGGTGGTAGAAGGGCTTTCATGACAAGGGTTTACAAAGGCACAGGAGCTTGCCTGCACAGGGTCCTGTGTGTGATACTGACGAGCAGTTAAGCACTACAGGCAGTCAGCCATGTGAAACAACCAGCTTTGGGAAAGGGTAATACATTTTTGTACAGGCCTCTGTTATCCTGGAGATCTAGAGTGCAGTCCTGCCTGCCTGTAAGCAGGCTTGCCATCTAAAAGAGGAAACATATGTTGGAATTAGCCTAGACTACAACTTTATTGCAGGAATCAAATTCGCTGTCACACGGAGTGGCCTGGAGGAATTGGCCTCAAGAGCTACTTATAAAAGTCTCAGTTATGGGATCCCCTAATGACAAACGTCAGTGCCCACAAGAGCAGAACGTAGTGAAAGGCAGGGTCTGGTGTGGTTTTGGAGCTTTAATTTGTGCATGGGCGTGGAAGCACAATCTCCACTTCACCTCAGCACCGCTCCTGTGCTGTGTCTTTCTACTTGCAGTTAAAAGTATGCAAGTATTAGACTGCCTGGTGCCTTTTTTTTATTCCCCCTCCCCCCCCCCCCTTTGGATCAAAAAAAAGGGCTTAGTTCTGGTATGCCAATCCAGCTTTGGCCCGATGGTTTTTACTGGAAGAATTCAACACCCATGTTCCTGGTATGCTAGGACACTGTGTACAATTCACCCCCCCAAGCCGTTCTTTTCCTGATGCAGCATAAATTCCTTCCTGTATCTGAAGGCTGCTAATTAAATTATTTCAGCAAAACAGTAATGAGACAGCATAATTATGTTCCTTGGCAAGGAGGACTCTTTGGTATTTAATTTGTCCTCTAGATGCTGAAGATGAATGCTGGACTGCTG
The DNA here is from genome assembly GCF_028551555.1 of Melozone crissalis. Lineage (NCBI taxonomy): Eukaryota > Metazoa > Chordata > Aves > Passeriformes > Passerellidae > Melozone > Melozone crissalis. The sequence goes on along the minus strand of NW_026535784.1, from coordinate 45,986,804 downwards.
AGGGCTAATTTCCTATTTTAGTTTAAACTTCTTGAAATTAGGTTTAAATAAAGTGTAGTTTATGAAACACAGAGAATGCACTGGTTTCTAAAGATGTTTATCTGAAAAGTTAATCTCTTCACTAATGATTTGAACAAATTAAGATCTCACAGTTCCTCAAAGAAAGTTTTTAGTAAGTCACTTGAGTTTGAACAGGGTACAGTTTAAGTGGGCGTATTCCTTGTTGCCTCTGAAGGGTAAAATGAGCCTGTTTTGTGTCCTTCAGTTGAAATTCTTATGGTCAGCTAAGATTAACATTAGTTCAGGGGTAGCGTTTGACTTTTCATAAATTAGTATATTGCAGACTAGTCAGAACTTCTTAACCAATAGCAACAGTTATTGCAGGGTAATGTCAGTCACTTTATATAGCTGAGTGCTGTAAAGTTGCTGTGTTTAATTATACAGCTGTACACATTTCATGGGAAGCAATAAATGTGATGCTGGGGTTGCTGTGATGTGATGGCTATTACATATGGCAGTGTAAGTGTATTCCATATGTGCACACACTTATGTATACGTGCGTGACATCTGTACATGTCCATGGAGTACAAATGCATGTGGCACATGTTTTGTGAACTTGTATCTGGCTGGACTTCACCAGGGTGGCTTTTCCCAGTCCCCCTCCCTGCCTGGTGAAGGCTCTTGTGTGAGACCTGCAGAGTGCCACGGCACAGGTCAGGAATTTAGCACTGGGAAGCTGCTGCGGGCGGTGGGAGTGTGATGGGCGGTGTGGTTCCCATGAAGCAAGGGCCCCTGGGAAGGATGCTGCTCTGAAAGTAAAAAGGGATAAAGGGAGGATTGAGGTTTATTAACAGCCAAGTGTTACAGTGGCTCAGGCTGCCACATGTAAGTGTACTGTGGGGCTTCCAGGTAGTGAATTCTGAGGTGGCATTTGTAATGACAGATTGCCAACTGTGAGCAGCTGGCCTGCAGTGATGAATGCAGAAATTACTAGAGCCCAGGTGTGCAAACTTAGATTATTCACTTAGATTATTCTGAGTTGCTGTTCCTACTATTTCCTTGTGGTGATTTACATTATTTAAAGAAGCAACTGTTGTCCTTATTCCTTCAAGACCTATGCTATGATGCAAAAAAAAAAAAAAAAAAAGGGAAAACCAGAGGAGATGAGAAGATTTGTTTGCGCAGTTTATTCTCATTCAGTAGAAGGAACAAATGCAGTTTTGGAAATAAAGCACTCCAATATATTGCTAGGTAGGGTTCATGAAGTGGCTCTCAGGCATGCTAAATTCTATATTAACAGAATTTGGGGTTAATCATATCTACAACATCTATTTTATTGAAGTGCAACACAGTAGCTTTTAAAACTACCTCTGCTTCTTTCAACTTTGAAGTAATATATTTGCTTTACTTTTTGGCAAGTTGATTAGTTCCCCATACTTCTTTAACAAAGCCAGAATAATCTCAGTAATCATGACTAACATTAGAACTGTCAAAACCGCTGTCCTCTGCAGATTGAAATAAATGGTGCTTGGTATTGATGATGTATTCGTTATTTTGGGATGACCTGTGAGAGGTTTGGATACTTGTTCCAAATGTGTGCTTGACATGTTAGTAGCTTATCAAAATTTTTGTGATGTAGTCTCTAAAAGGTACTTCTCTCTGTTTTATGGTAATATTTATGACTAGAAACAAGGAAATACTCAAGCAAAGCTGTAGTTTAAAGATTAATATAGTCTGTAGGCCATATATACCCTCCCACCTAATGCAAATACATCAGATGTTTTCCTATATTTAAGTTACTTTCTTGTTGAATCCTGGTGACAAGATTAGCTGTTGTCTTTCAGAAGATGTTTTGCTGTTTGGTTTTCTCTTGCTGTAGGAATTAAATGGAATAGTCCTGTTCAAATGCTTGACCTGAATGACAGCTCTGTTTTTTTACTGCAGCTTCTTTCAGTGTGTTTCCCACAGCTTCTTTCTGCTTCACTGATCACTTTTCTTCTTCAAAATACCCAAAACAAACAAACACCACTCCTGCCTCAGAAATAACCACTTGGTTTTGCTGTTTTCTCAGTTTTCATTATTTCAGCTGTTGCAAGGATGTTTTTGTGTTGAAGCTGCAAGCTTATAGTTGACAAAATACTCATGATAATAAGTCTGTTGGCAAAAAGTATGCTCAAGGAGTAGGTGGGAGAGCAGCCCACCTTGGGATGAAATAGGGAATGTGCAAGTACAGCACATCAGCTGTTCAGTATTCAGCTCACATGAGCATCCTGATGTTCTTTATGCTGATACTGGGAGGTCATTAATATGTATGAAAATAGTGAGAAGACAATAAAGGAAAATGATGTTTTGAGTGGACCTGGAGCATGTCAGCTTTGGCTGACTAGAGTCTGGCTGAGCCTCTTGCCCTTGCGTTCGTGTGAATTATTTTATTAAGCTGTATGCGTCATTTCCAGTAAAATCAAGTTTTGTGGAAGCATGAAATAAGTTATTTCAGTGTAGGGCTGGGGAAATAGTCTTTCAAGCAGGTATGTGAATAGGAGAGAAACATTAGAACTGCTGGCCTGGCCAGTGATAATTGTGTCAGTAACTTTATGCTTCATCCTGGAAGCTGCTGAGAGCTCCTAACTAAACCCTAGCTGGCAGCTGCTGGCATTGGTGTGCTGGGTTGATTGTTGCTGAGTTGTGATGGTTTGCACAAAATGCAGCTGAAGATGCATTGCACTGCTGCAGCTGAGCTGCATTGGGAACTGGCTGAATGGCAGAGCTCAGGGCTGTGATCAATGGCACAGAGTCTAATTGGAGGCCTGCAGCCAGTGGTGTTCCCCAAGAGTCAGTCCTGGGTCCAGTCCTGTTCAACTTATCCATCAGTGACCTGGATGAAGGGACGGAGTGTGCCCTCAGCAAGCTTGCTGATGGTAGAAAACTGGGAAGAGTGGCTGACACAGCAGTAGGCTGTGCTGCCATTCAGCGAGATCTGGTCAGGCTGGAGCATTGGCAGAGAGGAACATAAGGAAGTTCAGGAGAGCACTGATACAGGGTCCTGCCCCTGGGGAAGAACAACCCCGTGCACCAGCACAGGCTGGGGGCTGATCTGCTGGAGAGCAGCTCTGCCAAGAAGGTCCTGGAGGACAGCAAACTCCATGAGCCAGCAGTGTCTCTTGGTGGCCAGGAAGGCCAGTGGTATCCTGGGGTGTGTTAGGAAGAGCAATGTGGTTGTGCTCCTGTACTGAGACCTGGTGAGGCTGTATCTGGAGTGCTGTGCTCAGTTCTGGGCTCCTCAGTACAAGAAAGACAAGTAAATGTTGGGGGGGGGTCCCAACAAAGGGCTGTGAAGATGAGTAGGGGACTGTAGCATCACTTTCTGACCAAAGTCCAGGAGAGTTGAACCTGGAGAAGACATAGCCTGTGCCCAGAACAAGGGACAACAGACACAAAGTGAAACACAGGAGGCTCCATCTCAATGAGAGGAAAAACTTCTTTATTTTAAGGGTGGCAGAGTACTGGAACAGGCTGATGAGACAGGCTGTGAAGTCTCCTTCTCTGGAGATACTCAAAACCCACCTGGACACAGTCCTCTGCTAGCTGTTACAAATTGGCCTGCTTTAGCAGCAGAGTTGAACCAGATGCTCTCCAGACATCCCTTCTAATCCCAACCTTTCTGTAATTCTGTAACTTCCTGGCACAGGTCAGAGATGCTGTGAGACATCACAGCCTGTGCCTGCTGATGCTGCTCCTGGGGCAGCAAATGCTGTGTTTTACAGCAGCTATCAGTACTTATGAAGTGAATGGGATTTGCCAAGATACCAAGCAAGAACTGTTATTCTGTTCAGTTTAATGTTGTTTACAAGATGTGGTTTACTGAAAAATATACTGATAATGACAAATGAACTACCAGTGCCAAAGTCTACATCCTCTGTGCACCAAGTCCTGAAGGAGCAGAGGTTTTCCTTTGGATAATTCCCAGCTGCACAAGTGATTTAATATGGGCAAGTGTTGAGAATGTCCCTAAGAATGCTGGCTAGTGCTTCAGAGTTGGTGGAGTTGCAAGCAACTGTCTTTGGAGAGATTCTCAGTTTAACCTAAAGATGGAAAGAGAGATCCATTGGTATGGATGTAATTTCCTGACTGCCTCTTGTCTTACTATGGTTTAACATCTTCGTGCTGGAAATTGGGAAAAGGGCTGTTTCCTCTGACCATTTGTGTTCCTTCCCTTGTCTGTTCTGCAGTGTGGTTTAAAGAATGACAGACCAGCACTGGTGTGTGGGCTTGGGAAGAAGGGAGGGCGTGGGGGAGAACAGGCATAAGAAAAGTGTCTGCATCTTGTTCTGTTTGTGACCTTATTGGTTAGACAGCCTCTTCAGACTGAGTAGGAGGAAAATTTAAAAAAAAAAACAGTTCCTCTGCTGATGTCATTCCACCAAAGGTGAAGCTGGCTGTACTGGGAGAAAAAAGAACCAAAGAGTCTGTAGCTGAGGGATGTCTGATGTTATGTGTGAGCACATTCTTTTTACATTAAAAAATGCTGGTTCTTCTTTTTTCCGTTATAAGTGACAATTTAGTTACAGTACGAGGAATATAAGCTAAATATTTCATGATGGAAAAACTAAAGTGTTTGTTTGCAGTGTCTACTTCTCAAAGATAGATGTAGTGAAAAAATAAACTCTTATTAGATGTTCAGAGCAGATGCAAAATTGGCAGTCCTTCCAGAGGCCAAAAGACAGGAGCATTTATTGAATAGTAACTGCAAAATATTAGGCATGTTTTCTTTGCAAGTATCTCGCCCTGGAGGCCTGACAGCTTCTGTCGACTTCCCCACCATTTGGAGATGCTATTTTTAGTGTAACTGTTTTTCTCATTATTCATTGGCCGATGGCTATCAAAAGGCATTGTGAGAAGAGACATGGTGTTGAAAGGTTTGTTTGTTTGGCTTTGGTATGGAGCCAGGAGATAACATTGTTGCCTTTTTTTCTTTTTAATTATTATTTGTTTTGACTTTTTAAGAATAGATTTCATATGTTACCAATATAAGGGAAAGTGTGAGAGAAAACTGTTTCTCATATGCCTAAGGCAGTGGAAATATGGGAAAGGTGATATTCTTCCTGCCAGTGGTCATAAACAATGAAAATTGAGGCTGAGGTTGGTTTGAACAAATATGAGGAATCGAATCATTGACTCATTTAGGTTGGAAAAGTCCTATAAGATCGTCAAGTCCAACCACTAACTCAGCAGTGCCAAGTCCACCACTAAACCATGTCCTGAAGTGCCACATGTACACATCTTTTCAATGTCTCCAGGGATGGTGACTCAACCACTTTCTTAACCACTTTCTTGGGCAGCCTGTTCCAATGCTTAATAATCCCTTTGGTGAAGAATTTTCTATGTATCCAATGTAAACCTCCCTTGGGACAACTTGAGGCTGTTTCCTCTTGTCCTTGTTTGTTGAGAGAAGCTGACTCTCACCTTACTACGGCCTCCTTTCAGGTAGCTGTAGAGAGCAGTAAGGTCCCCTTGGGCTTCCTTTCCTCCAGGTTAAACACCCCTGGCTCCCCTGCTGCTCCCCATGAGACCTGTGCTCCAGACCCTTCATCAGCTCCCTTGCCCTTTTCCGGACGCTCTCCAGTACCTCAGTGTCTTTCTTGTAATGAGGGGCCCAAAACTGGATGCAGGATTCAAGGTGTGTCCCCACCAGTCATGAGTACAGGGGTACAATCCCTTCCTTGGTCCTGCTGCCATGCTGGTTTTGACACAAGCCAGGATGCCATTAGCCTTCCTGGCACACATTGGCTCTTGTTCAGCTGCTGTCACCCAGCACCTCCAGGTGCTTTTCCACCAGCCTATTTTCCAGTCGCTCTGCCCCAAGCCACACTTGATGGGGTTGTTGTGACCCCACTTGATGGGGTTGTTGTGATCCAAGCACAGGAACTTTTCCTTGTTGAACCTCATTCGCGCCTCAGCCCATTGTTCTGTCGAGTTAGTTTGCTTCTACAGGTGGCTGTTACAGGAATAGAGACAGGAGGGATGGAGGCCACTGCTAAGGCCAGTGCTCCATGAGTTTGAATGATTCAAGTCTTCAGGGCAATGACAGCAGTGAAAATATGACAGAAGTACCTCTTCAGGTTCCCTTGCTATGTGAGGTCCTCAAGCTGAATTTGCAGAGGGAGGTACTATCTTTTCTTAGAAGAGCAGATAAGGGTTGCCTCCCTTTTCCCATTTGTTTGCTTCTTTCATTGCTCACCTTTCAACACTCTCAGTTACTCGGGTGGTGTCCCACACGCAGTGGCTTTTCATCTTTTGTCACTTCAAGACACCAGTGCAATTTTGTGTAGCTACTTGGGTATGCTATCCCGAGTACAGAGGTAGTATGGGGACAAAATGACATGCACTAAGCTGGTGATCTTATCATGATACACACCCTTAAAGCAGATATATAAGCGGTGCACCAAAAACTGTATTTTACACCAAAACTACTGAGTAAGTAGCCACAGAGCACAGAGGCTTGCAGACCAGAGAATTTCAAGTGGAATAGTCCGTAATATTTTACCACTATGGAGTAGTATTGCAGTTTTTTTCTCATTTTGAGTTGCTTTTTCATTTGAAACTTCAGCTTAAACAGTTAAGCTTAGTAGATGTAAGAGATAGTTGAAAGTATTTGAACGAATGAACTCTTGCAACTGCTGTCAGCTGTGCCTGTAGCAAAGCCCTAAAGTAAAATGTAATGCCTTGTGTGAAGTCCCATAGGCTAAAAAGTAGATCTTGCCAGGTCTCTAGTAGTCCTGTTGGAAAGGTCAAATGGTTTGCATGTTAACTGGATATGAAAGAAGTTTGACTTATCCTGGGCTATATTAAGGAATGATCTAACTCAGTATCTAGTTTTTTCCCTGACAAGTAATAAAACAATGTGAAGTACTTGCCCTGGGAAGGCAACAGAAAATTTTATTTTGTGCTAATTATTTCATAGGTCTTTTGAAGACCTGACTAGTGATTTAGATGCTATGCCTGGATTAACGTAGAATGCATCAATTTCAGGAGGGTAAAATTCCCAGTTTATTTAGCTTTTGTATTTATGAATGTAATTGGATTATGTTTAGTTATTATTGCACCCTAAATTTATTCAGACTATGGAGAAAATGATCCCAAGTGTCTCTTAAGTGTGATGCTGTATTGGTAGCAATGTCATTTGAGTTTTTTTAAAAGAAATTCTATAGAGCTAAGACAAAATGTTGTAAATACAAAAAATGGACACGCAAAGGTCTATTTTTGTTATTAAAAAGATTGTATCACTTTGGTGGAAACTCTAGCTATAGAACATTTTGTTCAGAACCCTTGAAAAACAAAAGCAGCTTTGCTGCGCAAGAGCTCCCTCTCCCAAGCAGAGGAGCTCAATCTCAAAGTTTATAGTGCATCTGCTATTAAGGATTTTTCTGTTTAATGTGCATCTTATACATGACAAGCCAGGTGTAGGTTTGAGTCCAGTGTTTTCTACCTCTTTGTGGTTCTAGACTTTGCATTACATTGTGGAAGACATGGGGTGACAGGTTCATGGGACTGTTTGTCTACAATTTGCATGTCTATCTGAGCAATACCTTCTGTGCTATTCTAATTTTCTTTACCTAATGCCTTTAAATGGAGGGACAAAAGCAAACAAAAAGTCAGGGGAGATTTACAAACCACAGGGTTTGTGGAAGTAGGATTGGGCTTGCTTTTATTAGGCTGATAGGGAAATGGAAGCCTTGTAAAGCTTTAAACATCAAAGACCTCTTGATAAATTCATAGAATCACAGAATGGGTCAGATTGGAAAGGACTGCAGTGTGTCAGCTGGTCCAGCTTCCCTGCTCAGGCAGTGTCATCCCAGAGCACATGGCACAGGATTGGGTTCAGATGGTTCTTGGATATCTCCAGTGAGGGACACGCTGCAACCTCTCTGGGCAACCTTTTCCGGTGCTTGGTCACCTGCACAGTGGAGGAGTTCTTCCTCACATTCATGTGGAACTTCTGTGCATCAGTTTCTGACATTGGTGAGGTCCCCTCTTGGTCATTTCTCCTTGAGGCTGAACAGGCCCAGCTCCCTCAGCCTTTCCTGGTTTGAGAGATGCTCCAGTCCCTTGATCGTCTTTGTCACCCCCCCCCGGACCTGCTCCAGGAGCTCCATGTCTCTCTTGTCCTGAGGAGCCCAGAACTGGACACAGCACTCCAGATGTGTCTCATCAGGACTGAGTAGAGGGGCAGGATCACTCCCCTCGACCTGCTGTCCATGCTCTTCCTAGCTCAGGATCCACTTGGCTCTCTTGGTTCCCAGGGCACCCTGCTGGCTCACGGACAGCTTGGTGTCCACCATGATTCCCAGGTTCTTCTCCACAGAACTGCTCTCCAGCAGATCAGCCCCCACTCTGTGCTGGTGCATGGACCCTGCAAAAGCCTTTGTTGAATTTCAGACCGTTCTTCTGTTGGTTTTCTGCAGCTGCCCATCAAATCAGTGTTTTGAAGCTAGACCAAATGAGTGTTTTTTGGGTAGTATGCTAGCAATTGTTTAGAAATGAAAAGGCTACCCCTAAAATATAGATTCAGGTTATATTTAACCCTTGGGGGATGCTGCACTAGTTCTTTGTGGGGGACTGATTGTTGGAGTGGTGACTTGATCAGGTGCAATGTAAATAGTCATCAGGGGCCACAAACAGCCTTGCAGAGGAAGCAGTAATGGTTGGAGAGCCTTGCATCCCACCTGGCTGCCTGAGCTCCTGTCTTCTTTAAATCTTCTTTTAACGCTGAGAGGTGTGAGGAAGGCACCCCTCCCCAAGTAGTGGCAGTCTCAAAAGTGGGAATAAGCTTATGTAGTACCAAATAGTCGTCTTGGATGTGAACTGGCCCATACCCATCAGTGCTACTCACTGGCTGAAGGTTGGCGGGAGAAAACCTGTGCTTGCGTTTTTGTGATGGAGCTTAAAGCTAACTCCCCAGATGTTCTTCCTCCATCAGTGCCCTAAGCAGGGATAGTAGGTGGGAATGGTGCAGCAGAGGTTCTCTCAGCCCAACAGGCTTGGCCACAGGAGCTGGATCTGCTGGCACAGTGGTGGCAGATACCTGGGGACAGTGCAGGCTAGAAGTGCTGAAGCCAGACTTGCTAGGACATGTCTGTCAGCGTACTAAGCTGTGAAAACTGCCACTGAATGCTTATTAAATAACCACTTCTGTCAGCTATGAATACATTCTCTTCTCTCCACTTTCCAGCTGTCATATTTTGGCAGCTGGCTAGAATCAAAAGTCACTGTAGCTGGGGCATAGATGAATCTCTTCTGAGAGCATAATTTGTAAATTAAATTAGTTTGGCATTGTGAAAATCAATTGTAATCCTGTAAATACTAATAACCCAGGCCTTGGCACTGGAAAAACACTCAACTAAAAGTACAATTGTGGACATATAAATTGTTACCATAAGATTACTCTTGCATAAGACTCAGCCTGTGTCAATGTACATCACAGCCCAGCACCTTGCAGTTTTGGTTCTTCAGATTTGTTACCAGGAAGAAAGAAGCACAGATTTGCTTGGAGGAGACAGTTGACCTTTCCCAGACAACTTTCTATTTTGTCTCGAAGATGCATGAGCCAGTGATTGTTAGCCTAAGAGAATTGACTAGCAGAGATGTTTGTGTGGCATCCAGAGAACTCAAATAGAAACAGGACTTGACCAGACAGCCAAAATCCATCAGTAAATCTAGTGCTTTAGCAGTGCTAACTCTTGCCCTGGAAATGTGGATGCTCCATCCCCTTTTCTCTTAGCAGTATGCAATTATTGCATAAGTTATAATTTTTAAGCTAGAGATTACTACCGTAAGAGCATGTCCTTTTTTGGGTGGTTTTGTAAAACTTCTGAACTGCTGGTTAAATAATTGAGCTTTGAACAAAATATAGATGAGTAGATATTTTTGACTGAAAGAACAAATTTTGTGTAAATGTCTAGAAGTACAATTCATTTGTGAAAACATAAAGATAGTTTCCATGAGGTGTGCATTTAAAGCTTGGAGTCTTGAATTCTTGCACTATCTCTCTGGATAAAAGTATCACCATCCCTCATATGTCAGAGGGAATGTGATACTCACTGGCCAGTGGAGTAGCTCTTCTGTGGGAGTATTTTCCTCCATTGACACATCTCCACTTCAGCTTTTAAATGTACAAACTGCTGATCATTGAAACTTAAAATTACATTAATTATTTTTGATGTCTGAGCTGATGAAAACTGCTGCTGTTGCAGTTGACAGCCCAGATGAGTGCATACGTCTGTTCTGGATGGTGTGGGATGAAATTACTGGAAATTGCTCACAGGAAACTCTGATTACAGCAGTCAAAGGAAGGATTTAGGGCAAACCAGTTGGTGTTGATGCTTTACTTTGTAACCTCCTACCACATGGAAGGCCAAACTGCTGGGGTGTTCTCCCACTGCTTCCTCCTTGCAAATGAATGTAAGGCATACTTTTGGCATTGGGATGGAGGCAGATGGGTGAAGTACAGGATTTTGGATGCCTCAGTCATTGACGTCAGTTGGTTCCTGACCTCATCCACGGAATGGAGTGCCTCCAGTGCTTCTGCTAGCTCTGAATGCCTGCTCTGTCACTCATTCACTCTGTACTTTTTTTTTCCTTCTTAATTGCATGTCCTAATTTTCTCATTCCTGCTTTCTACATTCCATTTCAGAATTCCGTTCCTTTAGCAAGGAACGTATTCCCAGGGCACAAAATGAGGTTTTGTAGAGATTTTCCTGTCCTGCTTTGCCCTGATGATGATTACCTAATCAGCCTCTATCCTGCAGCAGGGACTCATTCCCTTGAGAGAAATTTCTGTATGACTTGGAAGGGGGCTGGATATGGGAGATAAGGCCTCACAAGAGGGAATTCCTCATGAAGAAAAATACTACCCAGAGTGAGAGGATAAAGGTGAGCGTAGTGGAATGTGTAACTACTGTGCTTCTGGGAAAGCATACTTGAGAGGGGTGGCATGCAAATAGTTTAGACTTAAGCACAATGACATTTAAGTAATGTTAGTGTCAATGCTAGGAAACATTGTGCATAACAATGGGCATTATGAATTAGGAAATAACCTCACTTCAGTATTTAAGATGGCTAACCACTCAAACTGAATCAGAGTTGGTTTTCTAGTGCCATTTTTTTTTCAGTTTCTGCTAAATAGGTTTGAGTACTTAGGTTTGTTGCCTGTTTTATCAGAAAGAGGAAGGTGGTTTTGCAGGAACACAATTTGTACTGCCTTTAAGTTTTGTCTTTCCTTTTCTTAGCCTGAAGGCTTGTGCGTTACTGCTGAAAAAATATCAGAAGTTTTTGCTCTTAGTTATCATTGAAGAGAAATGCTGTTCAGAATCCATTACTACCTGTGATGCTAACAGGGTTTAGGATTAATAAAGCAAATGAAGGTATAGGAATAAAAGAAATAAGAATTAGGAACCAAAAAAAATCACAAACTAAAAAACATATAAAACCAGTGAATATATAGTATGTTTGTCAGAGAGCTCCAAGTGATAAATGATAAGAGCTTTGGACTCTAAAGCAGTTGGTATAAGTGGCTATAGGAATAGCTTGTCTCTGTTTTGAATTGTATTAGTACTGCATTGCAAGTCTGTAACCATCCTTTTCCTTCCCATTTTTCCGAGCTGTGCCAGTCCTTGCAGAGTGTAGTTTGTCCTGGGTCTACTGTGCCCAGCACTGGGTTTCTGTTATCAGAAAAGCAGGGCTGGATACAGGCAGCTTTTGCTTTATGGGTGTAGTTACAGGAAATGCTTCAGCATCAAGAAACAAGTTGCTCTTTTATGAGCAACTGAGTGCCCCTGGATTCCTGAATAAATACTGCCAGCAGCATGTGCATGCTTTGGGTTTCCAACCCAAAATCACTGCAGGCTTCGAGGGAAAATTCTGTGGCTGGTGTTACATGTGAGGTGGAGAAGTGGGTCTAGAGATTTATTGTGGCTTGTAGTTTCCTGACAGATTCTTGACCTTCCTGGGCATGACTCAACTGTGTATTCCAGTTTCTTGCTGCCCAGCGTGTGGGGCTGTCTTTTGGAGCCTGCCACAAGATCCCTGCAGCGCTCCCGACATCATGGCAATGCTAGTGGTTTCCTTGCCTCAGCCGCCTCAGGCCATTGTGACTCAGGAGAGCACAGGGGGTTTGGGTGTCATTTGCCCATGAGGCTGTTACAGTGTGATAGTGTTAAATGACATAAAGAAGGTAGCAGCTTCATTGGCTTGACTCTGTTTGTTAACAAATGGAGTCTACAAGCAAAGTGTTGGTTAAAAAGCACGCAGAAGATACCAGTTTGGCCATTCCCCCATCCCTTTAATTCACACTGGGAGGAAGAGTAAAGGTTGTTGTTGAAAGGCTTGAATAAAATGGAGCCAAAATCTCTGTCATCAGAGGGGCCTCACTGCGATGATTCATTTTGCCAGTTGTCCCATAAAGAGGAGGAAGTGCTTTGTGATATGCACCAGTAACCTCATCTGGATGTTAATCAGGACCACACATAGCTGTCTTCAACCTCTTGCTGTCTTCCTGCATGCTGAAGAGATATTCCTAAAGCAGCCCTTCCAATACTGCTGCAGTCAACATTATAAAGGAAATCAATTACTTTTGCTGCTGCTGTTCTGGAGTGTCAGTATAACTGTGAATTTTTGGGAGGGGAACATTGTGGGGGTTGCTTTTAAGCTCCCAGTCCTTTGCATTGATGTATTTGTATCAAATCTGAGTTCAGTTTAAATCATCAAAATAATCCTTTGGTCTTGCTTTGCAGATTTAAGAAAAGTAAGCTGGAAAACCCAGCAAAACCTCAGAGTGTATCTTGGCAATAAAACTGTGAGATTAAAAAGCACTACTTATTTCTAGGGCCTGACTCATGGTTTTTGAATGTGTGAGGGTGGCAGTGCTGGCTGGTCAAGTAGCATTATAAATATTTCAGGACTTTTGGGCACACAGCTGTGCCAAATATTTTTCTCATGTTTAGTTTTTTTTCCTAATTCCCGAAACAAATTTTTGCAGATCTCTTATAATCTGGGTTGTGTGTGTAATTAAACAGACAACATGTCAAATCTCAAAACTTCTGAAAATGGTGCATCAAATTCAAGTATTTAAATCAATTACATAGTGACCAAAGTGTTGTTGACTGTCTACAAGCTGTTTTATTGGGACATGGTGTATACAGTTTCATGTATATGTGGTACAGGAAAGTGAATTACTGAGCAGCTGGCTTGCTAGAGATCTTCAGAACTAAACAGTGCCTGGCCTGTGTGGTAGAATTTTACCCTGTTAGGAAAGTAAATCGGGCAAATTGGCTGATTATTAACGGTGGCTCCAGCTTCTGGTGTCAGCATATGCAAAGAAAAAGCTGTGGTAGTGGCAGTGTGTGGAATAATTGAATAAGTCTTCCTGCCTTCCAGGAAGCCCATGGTGCCCTGAAACTCGTTCAGCCAAGTCCTGAATGAATTATCCTCTGACAGATTGTGCTCTGGGGGACGTATATTTCTATTAGTTTTTACAAGACATTGCAAGTTGCAGCAGGCACGGAATGTTAAGAGATGGAGAAGGCTTTCAGCGGATGTGTGTGGGAATTTCTTGCTCAGGACTTCATTAAACACTGGGATGTGGGGTGCTGCAGGCAGAGAGGCAGCATGTCCTCTACCATGCCACAGAGCCACTTCTGGCAGTGTGGGGAGGAGTGGGCAGAGCAAGCACTGGCCTGGTGAATTTCTTGGGTGTGACTTGGTGTGTGACTTGGGTGTGACATTTTAAAGCTTTAAAATGGGAACCGAGCTGGTAATTGTTTTTCTCCAAGTACTGAATGTGCAAATGTGAACAAGCTGTTTGGTGCAGTACTGAAATAATGAGGTTGAGGGCTGTGTGTGGGGAGCAGCGTGTGGAGGGTCTCTTCTGCTTGTGGTACTCTGGATGAAAAAGATGAATGAATGCATACACTGATTTCTGTAATTTGTCTGTCAGAAGCATGTTGAGTCCAAACTTCCATGCTATGTGGATAGGCCCTTTAATGAAGAAAGTTTTGAGCTTCCTTTGCCTTCCAAGGATTCCGAGTCACAGAACAGGTCGGGTTGGAAGGGACCACAGTGGGTTATTCGGCCCAACCTCCTTGCTCAAGCAGTTCTAGAGCACATGGCACAGGATTGCATCCTGTTCTTGGGTATCTGCAGTGAGAGAGACTCCACACCCTCTCTGGGCAATCTCCAGTGTTCAATCCCCTGCACAGTAAAAAGGTTCTTACTCATGTTCAGGAGTTGGAACCCCCTGTGTTGCTTCTTGTCCTATCAGTTGGCGCCACTGGGAAAATTCTGGCTCCATCCTCTTAGCACTCCTCTTTTAGATATTTACATTGATGAGGTCCCCTCTCTTGGGCCATATTTACTGGTTTCTTCTGGTTTGGGGGAGCTGAGACTTTAGCTGGTGAAAATTCTGTATTACTCCACAAAGCTTCTTTGCTCCTTGTGTTTGCTGCTCTTCCAAGAAATATGTGTTATGTGGGGGAAGTCCTTGTTAATAGGGGATGGAGCATGGCAGGCAAGAGTGTGAGGAAGTGTTGGAATAAGTAAATAGTGGGTAATAGTGACCTGAATCTTTCTTGAATATATGTAGGAAATATACTGCTTTAATTATAAACATGTGATACTTTTCAAAAGCACTTCAACATTAAGATGCTGGAAGTAGGTATGGGAAAGGTCTAGATGATGTTGCATACATATCTGGGCTGGGCCCAGTCATTGTAAACTGTGGGGATTGTAATGTATGTAAACTCTCATGACTTCTCCTCTTGCAGAGAAGAAAGAATGTTGCTTACAATATGTGCCTTGTGTCTCCATATGCTATTGTTTAAAATGAGTAACTGAGAGCAGAACAATGAGAACGTAACAAATGTGTAAGTGAAGTACTCTACACAGTTATTACAGGACATAATTTCAGTGCATTTACTTTGAAGCTGGATTTCAGTGCAAGACAGGGCTCTATATTATAAGTTAGATTATCTCTCGGATTTTTAACCAATACATTGTGGGAAAAAATTTAATTAATACAATCCCCTTAAGAGAAACTCCAGCCTTCATATCTTTTCCTTTCTTTATTTTGTTCGCTCTTGATATAGAGGAATATGACAGCTGGCATGATGCCTCCTTTTTGAATTGTGCCATTTAGCATTTCTGACAGCTGGATATGTGTGGAAAGTTGTATAGCAACAGATCTGTTTTTCATACCTTTTGTAGTCTGTTTTTCATCAGATAGAAAAATGTTAATACCCCCTGAACTTTCCTCCTTTGGCTCACCCATACAGTAATTTACTTGCGCATTTCCTGTATGCTGTCTCTGGGTATGGAGCTTGTGCTTTCCATTTCTCCTTCATTACAGGTCCCCACCAGCATGGTGCCTCATTCCCAGGCTTCTTGTGGTACTTCCTAGGACAGTCCAGGCTTGCCTACTGCAGCACATTTGCAATGTGCGAACCTGTGGAAGGGAATTTATCCTAGTCTGAAGTGAAGCTTGAAAAAAGGACACTCATAGAGTGGGTTGGGTTGGAAGGGACCTTAAAGATTGTTGAGTTCCAATGGCTCTGCAGTGGGCAGTGACACCTTTTGCCAGACCAGGCTGCTCAGAGCTCCATTCAGCCTGGCCTTGAACATTTTCAAGGATGGGGCAACCCCAGCTTCTCTGGGCAACTTGTTTCAGTGTCTCGCCACCGTCACAGTGAAGAATCTAGTATCTAATCTAAATGTAATCTCTTCAATTTTAAATGCTTCACTTTGTGTGTTTGTTGGAATACTGTTGATATTTCCAATATCGCTGAGAAGCGTTTGATAAATAATCTGGTCAAAAGAAATCTGCCTACAAAGAGTTACTGCTTAGAAAAGAAAAGCTTAGACAATTCTGTTTCTTCTACATGTTAAAATGTATTTTGGTACTAGTAAATGAATATTTTCATAAATGATGAATAAAACTTTGGTTTTTGAGAGATTTTTCCTTGCTTTTATTAGTCTGCTTTGGCTTTGGTAACTTGCAAACAAATGAAGAATACAGCATAGAGCTGATTTGGCTGTTGAGTGAATATTTTACACTTCTTCAGGGTGCATGAGAAATTTTGTGTTGTCTGTGAGCAAATTCCATTCAACTCTGCCCACTGTGCTTTAGTATATAAGCAGATGCTAAAATTTGGACACAAAGGTGTGGGTATTGGGATTGACATCATTGGTCTGGAGTGGTCACCTCCTGCCAGCACTCTCCCTAATGACCTTACCTTCTACAACTTTTCCTCTCCACTGTGGTTTTTTTTTCTTTTTTTCCTTTACAGTGAACATGAAATAAGAAGGTGGTATTTTCCTTGAAAATATGCCTTGCTCTTCCACTTCACTGCTGGTCTTGAATGCTGATGAAACTGTAATTTGTTTCTCTTTTCCAGTTCTTTTAAGACTTACAGATCTCCTGAGAACTCAAATATTTTTGCATTGGGGAAGAAAAAAATCTAAGATTATTTGAGCCAGGCTACCAAAAGAAAAAAAACCAAAAAACAACAACAACAAAAAAAAAAAAACTTAAAAAATGCAGGAATCAAAACACAAATAGTCACGCCTTTTAGGGGAGGATGAGATGATATCTCTCAACAAGCTCTTCCTCATCAGCAGTTATGGAAAAATTTACTTTGGTGCTCCCTAGAAAATATTTTGAGATATTAATGAACTTTGAAACTTGATTTAATGTTATTTTCTTTAGTCAAGAATGTCTCGATACTCTTGAAATGCCAACTTATAAATTCTTGCAAGGAGTAAACAGACTCATGTTGACATAAGTAGACTTTCATGTTTATTAGTTTTTAGTGCAGACAAAAAATGTGCATGTATGTGTCTCTCTGCCTGGTTTGTTTTAGCGCTGCAGAACGGTGAGGAGGGATATGTTGCAACACTAAGTTTTTTGTTCAAAGTACAATCTGATCTGCTGCCAGCAGGCACTGGAGAGCTGTCATGCCAGGCCCAGGTTTTTATTGCTGCATACCAGCCCTGACACAGAGGTGGCAACAAATACCTGCAGGGGTCATGGCTTTAAACGTTTTTCAGCACAGCCCCATTACCAAACTCTTCAGGATCAGTACGTATTTATGCATTATAGCTGAGTGTTGCAGTTCAGTTTGGGGTAGGTTCAGTGTCTGCAGGCACCCGCCACAACTCTCGATCCAGGATTAGGAACTGGCTCCCATGAAAAGCAGGATCTGCCCTGGCGCCTCCTGGGGAAGGTGTGGCTTGGGCTGTGTCCTATGGGGCAGCTTCATACATGCAATAGTTTGCTATGGCCTGACCATTCTGCTACTTGGCAGCACTGCAAAAAAACCAAAAAACCAAAAAAACAAAACAAAAAAAACCCCCAAAAAAGTGATTGCTAAATTGTGTGTGAATTTGAAGTGAAAACCAACCTGATTTGTGTGTTTTCAAGACCCTTCCCTAGTTGGGGCCTCAAACAAGAAGGGGTGAATTTCGCTGTCAAGATAGAGGAGTGGCAAAGGTGACAAATTCTTTCCAGAAGAAAAGGAAAAGTTGCATTTCACACACCTCCTGGAAGCGTTTGTCACCCGCCCTGTGAAGGAGCAGAGGTCTGAAATGTTTCAGGGCTTTGTTCCGTTTTTGCCTTGCCCTTTATTGGGAAGTTTGTGTGCAGGGAATGCCCCAGCTATGGCACAGGCTGTCCCCTGTGCCGCCTGACCTGTGTCCCAGAGCGTCACACCACCTGTGTGCTGCTGGGGCTGCTGCCCTGCCTGCCTCTGCTGACCTCTCTGCACTTGCTGCTCTTGCTGCCTGAGCCTGCCCTGGGAAACCACCCAGGCCCTTCCCTTTGTGCTCAGCTGGCTTCAGGTGCATACTTCTGAATGCCTCTCTTATTTCTGCCTTAAAACAAGGCCTTTCTTCACACTTAGCAGTGAAGATTGGAGCTGTAAATCAGATGAGGAGACCAGAGATCATAGCTAAACTCAGTTGCAAACTCAGCTTGTTTCTCTCTGTTCAGTGCAAGACCCTTTTCCAAGAACCTATGGCATTTTTTCACTGCCTTTGGGATACTGCTGCACGTCTGGATTGGGCAGAAGCATTAACTGTCTCCTGTAATTCTTAAAACCCTAAAGCCGTGGCACTGCTGTGCTTCACCAGAGAACTGGACATGAAGCCAAAGGTTCATTATAAAGCAGAGCAGTAACACAATCTATAGCAGAATATGAAAGTGATGTGCTGGCTGGATGTGCTGTGGTTTTAAATAACTTGCATTCATGTCCCCTGAGTGCCAGATGAAAGTTTAGACCCTTGCTGGGCAGCCCACACCACGCTTGGAGTACACTGTTCAACACGTACGCTCTGGGGCACCAGTGTCTGTTTGGAGACCTTTCTCTATCATTTGCTCTTCCATTTATTTTTTAATTGGACTTAGGGGGGTAGGTTTTTGTTTGGGTGGTTTTTGTTTTGGTTTGGTTTTTTGGAGGGGGTGTTATATGTGTTTTGAATTGGGTTTTTTGTTGCCTTTTTATTTTTAAACCAAATTAAACTCACAGCTCTGAAGACAAAACTCTCGCTTCCTAAGCCATATCTGTCTGGAGATAAATGGCTTTGTGCCCTTTTATTTCTGTTCCTTACCACTCTCATGCCCTTAGTAGCACTAAATTCGGATAAAGTGATTTTATTTTTACTTCCAGATGACATATATGGGGGAAACAGCATTTGACCAAGATTACATTTTTGGGCAACTGTGCTAAAATGTATTAATTAGACCCTATTTAAAATTTAGAACTACTTTTTAGAAATATTTAATTATGCAGAACTAAACCATCTGTCATTCCATCAATGAATCCAAAAGATTATATTTTTTGGAAAAGGAAATCGAAATGTTTTTCATTAAGGAGCAGGATTGGTGAGCCCTGAGACTAGCACTATTTTCTTTATTTGGTGTATCCCAGAAACTTAGAGGAGCTTGCCTGGAATTGCCTTTGCAGTGATGTGTATTTATGTGGTTTACATCGTCACTAAAAATTCCTTTCCAGTCTTGGGGTGTTTGCTCTGGCATTACAAGTTGGGTCTTTATGGTTTGAGAGCTCCTCAGCTCTGTTTCCAGCAACATTGAGTAGGAAGGTGCAGCCTGAAGCACTGACATAGATCTCTGTTTCTTCAATGCTGCTATTCCCCGACCCCATGTACCACCCCCAGCCTCTGTGCTACTGCCACTGCTCATCCATTCTCATGGTATGCTAAGAGAGCACAGAAATAGACTTTGTTTTCAGTTTTGGTGGGTAATACCATCAGCTTTTCAGTTAGGGATTATGTGCTCCTTAAAACTTGCTTTTCAGGAGAACTACCTGTAACTGCAGGGCATTATGTTATTGAAATGTCATGTTTAATGATATAAATTGGAAGTTAGAGCACATTCTTCCTTTGTTTTGGGGAGGTTTGTGTAATCCTGCCCCAGGGACATGAGATTTCCTTGCCTGTGCTGAGAAATTAACCATCACTTGTTGCTGACCTGGGTTAGCTTCAGTGATATAAATCTAAATCTATGCATGTCTGACTAGTAATGCTTCAAAAATTATTTACTTCCAATGCCTTCATTTTCTGTATCTTTTGAACACCTTTTTGTGAACAGGGCTCTGTGTTGCTGTCTCTCGTCTGGGCTGTAATGAGCACACTTTGATGTGTTTGAATGTGACAGATTATTTTGTTCTTAATCAGATTATGCTTGATCACTGTTGTTTCAGTCTTCCTCTTCTGCTGCTAAGTTGCTACTTCAGCTTTGTACTCCTTAGGATGATGAAAACCAGCCTGCTTGTGTCTTCTCTGCAAAAGGGGGAGGAATGACAGCTATTTTATGTTCAGTGAGTGCTGTGGTTAGTGTTTAGGAAGTGCATGTGATGATAACAGACAAGCAGGGAGGTCTGGTGTAACCTCAGGCAGGTTAATCACTCCACACATTGACATTTGAATACAAACTTTAAGCTGCACCAGGATTTTTTTATGTCTGGTTGGCATTTCTTTTATTTTTTATTTGTATTAGTAGCTTGCACTAGCCTAGAAGAAGAAAGAAAGATAATGTTCTGTTTAAAGTTTTGCTTATGCAGAAAACTTGTACTGTTTTTTTTTCCTCCTCCTCAGTTTAGTAGGAATGCAGAATAGATGTGCCTCTGCCCTGGTACACATCTTGCGCTGCTGTCGTTTTTATTTGAGTTTTGTATGCTTTCAAGTCTCAAACATTTGAGTTTCCTCCTTCCAGTTAAGTGCAGTGGGCTGAAGGAATGAACTGATTTGCCTGGCCATCTGAAGGGCTTGGAATTTAATTTCTTCATCAATTGATTTAGTTTCATCATGGTCTTCAATATGAGTCTTGGCTACAAAAGACAATGGTGCCAGTGCTTGTCCTTCCATTGGCACATTTAATTTGTTTAGTTAATGAGAAACCATGAAACACTTGGTGAAATTCATGTTAGTAAGAAGCTGCCATAAATGGGAGACAGGTCCTCTGGGGTGATGAAATATCCAGAGACCCTGGGAGTGGCTGGGCTCTTGGCTTATGGGGATGAAGGAGGGCCTGTCCCCTTGGGATGGATGCTGTCAGGGGGGTGCCAACCACATCTGGGAGCTAGCAGGATGAACACCTGGGACAGAGACTTTGGAGTCACCGAGTGACTGGTCCTAGTGGGAGATGGGAATTGTTTCTGTGTCTCTGAGTCAAGGTGCAGTTGGCTGGTAACTCACAGTCAGGCTAACAATTTTCCTTTAATTGCTGCACAAGTGACTCCTTGTGTTAGCAGTGATGGTGGGACACACAGACAAGAGGGAGTGGGACTGACCCTGTTACTGGTGCTGCAGTCAATTAGCATCCCAGTAGGAGTGCCCAAGTGCCCATATCCATATCCATCATCCTGTGTTCATGCATTCATTTGGAAACACTTGCAAGACACTGATTTTTTCCCCCTTCCCCTACCCACAAGTCCTGGTTTGCATGCTGCTGCTTCCCGGGCTTTGGGAACGTGTGTGACAATGTGCTGCACTCAGTGTGTGGCCCTGGAGGAGAGCATGGTGACTTCTCCTTTATTGGTGGGAACACTGAGCCTTTGGTATTGAGAGCACTTGTTAAAGCAGTCCCTGTCCCATGGTGATAGTGTGAGGTAGAAGGGATTTGGGGAGGTCTTGCACTGAGGGAGGGTTAAAGTCTGAGGTGAATTGGTTAGTATCAGATTTGTAAGGGGATGTTGTTACCCTTGCTGGTATCTGACCCAAAGTTTACATCAGCTGGAGTTCTCTGCAGCAATCTGCAGTTTGGCACCATGGTCTCATGGAGGATGCCCAAGCTCTCTGTATTTCTGTAGTGACTTATTCCTTCAGATGGTTTCCTTGGAGCAGATGGCAAGTTGCATGAATTTTTCTTGTGATAAGGGAATGAATACTGTGTTTCAGCCATGAATGCTCTGTTGGTTTGTGCTCTTGAATAATACACATATTGTAAGGAGGAACTTCAATGTCTCCATTTGACCTGTCAGGTCACAGATGTCCATATGTGGATGGAGAAGAAAACATACAAAGCCACACTCACTAACCTGCTATTACCCTATCCTCATCTATAAGTGGGCATATTTCTGGGAAGATATTTTGCTTCCAAGGTCTCCAACTTCATTTATGTTTCTGCTTATGTCATGTTTATTGTTCCCTCTTGCTAGTGTGGTTTGGCTTTTGTTCTTCATCTCCATAGTCAAAAAGCGCTGCAAAACCTCACCTGAGAGAGGTTGTATTGCATCAAAGGTGAAGTATTGGCCCTGTTGAACTTCTAAATAGTAACTTTGTTAGTGTGTTATTCATTTTGGGTCAAGAAAAGGTTGTGTAAGATGCTCATCTCCTTCAGTTCTCACAATTGTGTGGCTGTTGAATTTGTGACTTGTAGCAGACTGCACGGAGATCAGAATACTATGGTGTGCAAAAAGCTATTATAACCTTCTCCAGTTAGTGCTCAAGAGGTTAAGGGACAATCTTACTGGAAAGCTGGAGGGAAGAGGAAAAAAGGCGTCTCCCACTGTGTTGCAAGCCTTTCTTGTAGAGGATTTTTTTTCTCAATGTAACCAACTGCAAGACTCCTGCTGAAAGTAATACAAATTTACCTTGCCTGTGATTGTTCCAGGTCAGCATGAATTGCTTCATGTGAGTGAAACAAAACTTTAAAGTGAGAATTTAATCATATTAAAATCATTTCAGCATCAAATTCAAGTAGGGATAGGTCTTACATTTTTGTAGCCATGTCGGTGCTAATTATGTAAAATTCTGATCACAGTGTGCTCTTGTTTTTATTTAAGGTATGAAGATCCTTTATTCTCAGCATGCCTAAACATATTTTTGTGGCTATAATTGTGCTAAGTTGCTGCTTAAGTCTAGCAGCTTAGAAGACAGGGAAAACACCCCTGTGCTCTCTGGAAAATCAAACCTTTTTTTGGATTAGTGGTACAGGGTGTAACTGAACACTGGTGAGAAGCATGAAATGCTTCCAGACCATTCAGTGTCTGGAAGAGCCACTCAGGGATGTGTGCTGTAAATCCAGGACCTGCCTCTGGTAGGTTACGTAATTTTAGGATATCTGATGCCTTCTAATAGGTGGCCGGAGAGGAATGTCTGAAGCTGCTAATTTCAAGGAAGACGTGATGGATGGCTGTTTGCACAGCTCAGATCCTTCAGTGGCATTTTCATTGTTCCCTTGAACATTTCCTTTTAGAAAAGGGTTGAATCAAAAATGATGTGTTTATGGGGAGAAAGCTTTCCCCTAGAATTGGTTTGTTAAATAGGCAGGAAATACGCACACAGTGCGTTTTTGGATCAGGCTGATGTGAATCCTTGATGTCACCAGCTCATATGACACGAGAACATTGCTCACCAAAGGTCACTGGCTGCTCTCACTTTCTGCTTCCATGTGTGTTATTATTACTGCCCTCCTCCTGCTGAAGCAGGACTGGAGGTGCTGTTGCTGTTTGGTGGTTGATAAAGCCTGCCTTGAATCATGGTCGTGGGTGGGAAGCCACTGGACCCTTCTGGTTCTGGTGGCCAGCCTGAGTCTGTGATGGTCTCAGCATAACCCTTCTTATCCTGCCTGATGATGTCTGGGGAGAGAGAGAATGGGCAGGACTCTGATATTTCTGCCTTTTTTTAAATAGTCCCACAAACTAAAGGTGGAGCCTCTGTGGTTTTGGAAACTGTCTGCATTCCCTGTCTCACCTCAGTATATGGGGGTGGTTTTGCTTGGTTGGGTTCTTTTCCCCCCAGCCCAAATTTTGCAGCTGAAAGTTGATTTCTTTTGTCTTGAGGAGCTGTTTTGCAAATGTTAATGCAGTGCTGCTCAAGGTTTCTGTCTCACTGAAGTGAGTTGTATGCTGGTGTGTGTTGAATTGTGTGTTTGAATGTTTGTCACAGCTGATGGATGCATCCTGCTGTGGGGAAGGAGCAGGTTCCTGCTTTGCTTGGATATTCCCACCTGCTGTTTTTAGTTGGTAGGTGAAGAGATAGTCTCTGCTTTAGAGAGGCATAACTTTTCTTGGATTTGGACTGATGTGAAGAATCTCTTTTGAAGATGAGCTTTCAGCAGTAAACATCCAATATTTATTCTGAATATCTTTTTGTTTTGAAATGGTCTTTCTTCTGCCAATGAATAAGTTGTCACTCACATTGCCAGCTTTCACCAGAGCCTTACTCATGAGTGGCCTACACAAACTTGAGGTTTACAAAGTTGAGTAACAATCAGGGTAGTAGGGCAATAAAAAAAAAACCAAATCATCGTTGCTGCAACCAAAGCATTGGTCAAAAAGAGCACTATTTATAAGGACCAGAAACTTTTCTCTTCTTTTGGTGTAGCTGATGTTGAATTCAAGAAAACAAGATGGAAAAAAAAAGGATATATCCATTGTTATTTTTTTATAAATCTCATCCAAAGTCTTACTTCCAGCAATTCTTTAAGTAATGTTTATGTTAAGAAATTACTTGAAATCCAGCAGGAGTCTTCCTACAGTAAAAGTTGCTGTTGAATAGTTGGTGAAAAAACCCTGAAATTCCATGCCTGAAAAGTTTAATGGACTTGATATGTCCACTGTATGATCATATTTTTTGCAAGCCTTCTCCTTGTGAGTTGGTCAGCCTTTTGCTCTTTAGCTTTGAAGGCATTCAGGAGGCTGTGTCTGCATCTCAGAGGTCGAGAAGAGTTTAAATCACATGGAAACCCATGGCTCCTGTCTGAAGGATCAATATTTTGTACCGTTGTCAGCAATATAGTAACATAAAACATCTCCCCCAAACAAAGAAAAAAACCCACAAAAGAACCAACAAATCGAAAAATACACCCAAGCCCACCAAACAAAGATAGCAGAAAAAAATCTGCAGGCTTTCCATACCATCTGTCTTGGATCAAGTTGGATGAATGAATGCATACTGTGTTTTTGTGTTTTGTTGTTTTACTTGGAATTGTTTCCAAGCTCTGCCTGTAACCACCAGTGTATATAGGATTTTTTTTTCCAGAATGCTAGAGCAGTCTTGGTTTTAGTCCCAAATTTAAGACTCTAAATGATTTAAATGTTTGTTTCCTCAGATGTGACAATATTGATTGTAAACTCTGCTGTGGATAGGGAGGGTTTCTTTTTCTGTGTCTTAACTTTGAAATGTCCTCTGATTTTAGTTTGATAGTGTAGGGCTACATACATGCAAATGGGGGGGGAAAGAAAAAAAGAAAGTGAAAATAAAAAAAAAGAAAGTACACCAGAGAGCTGTCATGGCTAACAGACTTAAGCTTACAGGATTCCTGTGCAAGCCCAGACTTTGAATGGCCGGACATATTCCAGAGCACAGTGTCAGGCTGAGAGCAAGGGGCAGACTGTTGCAGGAAGTGCATTTGAAGGGTTGAGTTTTCTTCATTGTTTTTTCAGAGCTATTTGATAACCAGCTTTATTCATTGTTTAGCTGTATGTGTAATTTTCTGATCTCCAGATGTCCAAGGAAGAAAAAAACATGTTGCAGCCTAACTCAGACTTTAGGTTACTATAATTAGAGTGCAACTCTCAGCAGCAAAACTCAGAAGATGGCTAAAATACAGCAGTGAGAAATTTTGTCAAAGTTCTTAGCTGCAACAAGTGCAAAAGCATATTCCTCTCTGGAGCTTTAGTAAGGAGGTTTTGCATGGGTTTGTTTAGTCTTGCATGTCAGTAATGCATTTGGCAGTTGAATGGTAAGGAAAATTTACTTAACATGAGGGTCTTAATTTTGCAGTCAGAAAATTTGTCCTGAATAGCTCCCTGTTTGCTCTGGACAACTGCTTTTTGTTGTACACTGCCTAAAAAAACACTGATAATTTTCAAGTGATCTTCTCACACAGGTCTCTAGCGTAGAGGACAAATGCATTTTTATTTATATAGAGGTGTGGGTAAGAATAAATATTTATACACAAATATTTTCTTAAAGAACATATATGTATACCACGATATATAGTAACATATTCAGTGTTTTACATCCATTAAAAAATGTATACACAAACACCCACACCTGGAACTGTATAAAAAAATCACATAAAAGTAATGTTTAAAGTCAAGCAAACTAAAACAGTGTATTGCATGTATATATATGTATATACATATAAAATGGAAAATTAAACTTGAAATTGTTATATGTTCTCATGAGCCTTATTAGCTGATGATAAAGATTTGTGTGTCTTAGCTAAAAACAGCTGTATGAATTTATTAAATAATATGCAACTGCTTTAAAATGTGTTTCTTTTTTTCTGAGGGCTTTTTATTGGACTCTTTTTCTGCAATATTTCATACTTGGGGTTTTAGCCAGTATGTGACTGGCTTAAAACAAATGACTGCTATAATATTCCCTTGATGTATAAAAGGCAAGATACCCACAAGGACTTACTAATGTCTCCTATTTTTGTTTTATTTCGTTGTGCTAGAAGTTTGCATTTGACTAATCCTAAGGAGTTCTCTCTCCATTGCATGAATGCACATACATACAGAATTGTGCTTTTGTATGTTTATGCTGCCAGCATATTAGCCATGATTGGTTTATTTGTTACTCCATGCACTTCAGAGCATGCTTATTTATCTAAAATGTCATTTTTCACATGTTTAAAATTGCCTTTTTCTTCCTTGTTGCCAAAGGGAGGTGCCATAAGCCTTGGTGCCTTTATACTTAAAATATGATGCCTCTGTTGATGTAGCATGGAGGAGTTTCTGCACCCTGATGCATTTTTTGTGTATTTCCTCCTTGGTGCTGAGCTCCATGCTCAGCAGAGAGCTGGCACAGTGCAGCTCAGTCTCCAGTCTCTTCTGCTACTTCTGTGGGTGTGGTGGCTCTTTTTGCTGGGCTGGGGTTTCGCCTTGCGATGGGCTGGTACAGTTTTTGCAGTGTGACACTTTGGGATGGCATTCAGGTGAGTTGTCCTCTCTGGACAAATGATTTGTGCCAATAACCAATTCTAGGAGTGTCTGAACTTGCCTCCGTTTTCTCCTTACTTTATATGGTGCAGCTTGACATTATCACAGTTCTTTGAAGCAAGGAGGTTGTTTTCTGCTTGTTTATGCACGCCTGGATTCTGGATAGGTGGAAAGTGAAGCAATGGCTGGTGTATCACAAGGGATTTGATTTGTAGTAGCGTTTTCTTGCCACTGGCTCCCCACTTCATTCTCTGCTTTGCTTTCATGTGTAGAATTGCATCATTAGTTGTGTTTCATTCTCGTTGCTGCCATGTACAAGGCTCTTTGTCCTGGGAGAGGTGCTGAAAAGAAAAATAAATGTATCTTCAAATTACACAGTATAATATATTGTGCTATTTGTATTTCTGAATTGGATGTTCTGGCAAGCCTGGAGTGATTGCATCACATTTAATGCAGAAAAGGTATATCCCATTAAGAGGAGCTAAATCATAGACCTTGAAAGCCTTATAAAAACAAGATGACACATATTTGGCTACTAAGATTAATAAGGAGATGGATGTTCAGTTAGTTCAACTAATTTTATCATCTGTGAAAGAATAAACATAACACTGTCTGGGAAGGGAGGACATAGACCATTTTACGCTCTGCAGACATTGTCATATGGAGCAGCTTTACAGGATGGGAATTGATTTCTTTGGAAGTAGCTGACCTCAGTCCCTTTTGTTGCTTCATACTTAAACTCCTTTAGAGAAAAGTAACTCTGCTTTGCGTTGTGTTTGTTCGGGAGGCCCAGCAATAAAACTCAGTAAGCTTTCAAACTGTTTGCTCCAAATGAGAGAGGCTTGAAGCTTCTGTTCTGGTACAAATCAAGTGGCTCCTGTGGGGTTGCCTGTTCGGCAGTCCTAAGAAATCATGTGCTTTAGTTGTGGAGTTAATTTGTGGTGGCTGTCCAAAAAAAAACCCCCAAACTCCCCAAAACTAACCACTACTGGAGGAGAGACATGCAGGTCTCAAAAGCTAAAGCAGCCACACAAAGTTCATGTTGTGTTTCTAGCTACATTTTCTTTCCATTTTCTTTCTGTCTCTGAAAAATTAGGTAGGCAGTATTTTTTACCCATTGGCATACAGTTTCCCAGGGAGGAACCTGGATCAGTTCTGTAAACTCTCTGAACAGAAGAATAATCATCAGAGAGAAGAGAGCCAGTTAAAATAAGTAGGGCTCTTAAGGCATGCTGGCAGCATGAGAACACAACTGAGCTCCTTGAGAGAATGCTTAGTGAAAGCTAAGCATTCTCTCAAGGATGATAGAGTCTTTAATATCTTCAGACATTCTGGCACGTGTAAATATCTTCAGACATTCTGGCACGTGACTGTAAATGGTTTTCCATCACTTAAGTGTTTCAAAAGTATTTTTGAAAGTTTTTTTGGAATCACCCATGTGCTTCCTGCAAATACGATTCTAGTCACAATGTCTGAATTATTTTTCCTTAGTTCTTTTGTCAACTTCTTTTTTGTCATTGTGACATTATTTCTTCTCCAAATCAGAACATTAATTATGTCTTGTTAGTCAAGAAGTTATTGCCCATCCTATCTTGGTGGCAATCTTTTCATGTCTGGTCTCCTGAATGCTAGTGGCTTGGAAAAGCAAGACCAGATGCTTAGTCTTGTTACATGCCAACAGAGCTACACTTGAACAGAATATTTTCTTTATCCCTCTTTGATGTGAGTGTGACTTTGCACTCATTTTAATAATCCTTTGAAATCCAGTTGGTGTTTCCCAGCACACAATTAATACACATTTTAACTTGTGTGTTAGTGCCTGGGTAAAATGTTTAAGCTTCATGTCAAAGACATGAGTTGTATCAGACTTTATTACTGTATGTAATTAGCTACTTCCTTTTCACACCAGCAAGGTCAAAAGCAGGGATTGTACTTTCTAATAATTACTTACAGACTTGCAGTAATCCGAGATAGTGGCATTCTGTCAAATGTTAAATATCCTGTCCAATATACAAGGAACCTTTTCTGAAGTTATTTCTGCTTCCTTACATCCTGCAGCAGTTGGATTGTCGTGAGACAGGGAGGAGAGGTAGCAAAGGTTCTTGCTCATGGAAGAGCAGAGCTGCGAGGAATCCATGATCAGTCAAGCCATGACAAGTGAGAGGTGGCACCAGTTAATAATCCTTCTGGCACTGGCATGTGGAAACTGTTCCTGCTTATTGGCAACCTGTTCTGGGACAGGAGAGGGAAGCTGAGAGCTGCTACTGGCATTCAAGTTCATTTGTTTGGTGTTAAGTGATTGAAAAATAAAGGAGCACATATTCAAGAGCACATTTTCACCACTTAACACATGGTGTTAAGTGATTGAAAGACAAAAGAGTACATGGTGCAGTTACTCTTCTTCGTAAACCTAATGTGTATTTTTGGATCCTTTTCTGCATCAACCCAATCTGTGTAAGAGTGATCTAAGCTATGTGGTGCCTCTCCTGTTTTAAGTAGTCAATGTCCTCTCATGCTCCTCTGTAGATGCATAGCTCCACATTTAGTGCATGCATGGATAAATAGAATGAGTGATTTGTGCATGCAACACATCATTTAAAGTGCCAAAACCAAATTAGTTTGGTTTTATTTGGTGGTTTTTTGTTTATTTGTTTTTGTGGAAGACAGTAGATAAATATTAAAGGTTGTAATACAGTAAGAGAAGAATTTTAAGGAAAAAAGACAGGGTTGAAACCATTAATCTTTTTCCTAGAATATGAACCCACAGGCATGCTCAGCCATGTTTGCTTAGAGGGAAATCTCAAACTGTGTTAGTTTTTGTTTTACATAATTTCTGAATGTGGGACTATAGGTATACACAGCTCAATCACGTTAAAATATATGTTGTTTTCAGGGTTACTGCTGTCAGAACTGAGAATGAAATGTGAGAGATGGTTTTGTGGTTCTTTGCTGGCAAAATGAACCTGTGGGCTCTCCCCATTTTCCCCTGGGTTGTAATGAGTGAAAGGGCTGGTTTGGGTCTGCTTCAACCAAGTCACTACTGCATCACAGCAGTGGAGCTGTGTATGGAGGGAAAGGGATGGAGCAGACCTGAGGAATGTGGGAGGACAGGCCAGGAGGCACGGGCAGCCCTCTCACCAGGACTGGGATGCAGCCTGCTGTTGGCATCTACGACCATTCAAAGAACAATGGTTTGTACTTGTCTTACACTTTTTTTTCTTTATACATTAATGGATATTTAATGGTTGTGCAGTGCATGCCTTAGGTTACAGCTTTATGAATCAGTCTGAAAACACCTTTAAAGTTACAGAGAGAAAAAGGAGGGAAATGAAAATGTAGCAAGTGGGAGTACAGCCACAGGGAGCGAGGTGAGGGCAGGGTTTCATGGTGATGATACATAGCAAAGTACTCTGGTAACCAGACAGGTTTTCTGACCTAAGCTAACTTTGATCCTTGCTTTGTTTGGGGAAAAGCTTTAGCTTATTTAAAGGACTGCCTCATAACCCCTTTTTATAGCTGCTTGTGTCAGCGCTTTCCACAGCAAACCCTGCATTAGAGTTCTTATAACTCAGCTGTATAAATTTGATCTGGACTTTAAAACTGGCATGTGTGTTCTTGATTTGGAAGTGACTATCAAAGCTGGCTGGCTAATCTGTTGGCTATGTGAATAATATTGCTGTAGTAAAGGCTTGAGGAACACGATACAGCTCTCAGTTTCCATTGAGTGCAGAGGAAGCTTGTTTGTCACAAAGAGCAGGTGCTCTCATGCCTTTTTTTTTTTCCCTCATGCAGAAGTTTTAAGCTGGACCTCAAGTGTCCCAGACATTCCAGGAGTGTGGAGTGTAGGTTTTTGCTTCCTTCCCATCAGGGAGGCAGGTGAGGAAGGGCTTTGGTGAGCCATCCCATTTAGGTATATCATGCTGGAGCACTGTCTTACCCTATTTGTGCTTGTGGTGGTCAGTGTTGGCCCTGAGTGTTCCATGCTCAGGCTCTGTGGGTTGTGAGGTCCTGGGGGAGCAGGAGTCAGGTCAGATGTGCACTTTTTGTGATGGAGTTGGTGCTGCTGCAGAGCATTATTGTGTCCCCCCTTGTATTTTGGAGTGAGTGTCTGTTCCTCTCTTTCATTAATGCACCAAAGGGGCATTTCTAGCTTACTTTTAGCTCTACAAATGTTTATGAGTTTGCTGTTAAAATACTGATTATCATTGCAAGGTGATACTTTGGTCAGGTGAAACAAAGCTAGGGATAAACAAAGTGGTGTCAGATAATGAGTGTAAATATTAGCATGAAGTGTATTGTAGCAAGGAGATAAAGCCCTGTGGTATGAAAAGGCAGGATGTTGTGTGATAAAAGAATTTGCCCCTTTGCTTATGTTCTTATTCTGCAAAGTTATTCGGTAATGTTCTTTTTCTAAATGAGTATGTTGTGTTTTGGCTTTTTACTTATTTAAAATACTTTATTATAGGGAAAATGTAGACTAAAAGAGAAGCTGGAATGGTAATGACACAAAGATCATTGGTTGCTTTCTGCTTTGAGTATACATGACTTTAAATTGAATTGCTACAGCCAACTATGGATCAAATGCTCGAGAGGTAAAAATCAAGCTGGAGGGATATCAGCTAGCCCAGGGAGTTTTAAATCAGGATCAATGAATTACATTCTCAGAGGAAGTTGCAGATGACATTGAAGGATGTTTGGGCAGTGGGAGAACATTATTTACTGTCTGAGCACAAAACAGCTTCTTTGGAAAGTCATTGTGATGTACCATCATACAACGTGGTTGCAGCTAGCATGGATTCAAGGCAAGCAGTTTGTAAAACACAGAAGGCAGCCTTCATCTTTAGTCAATAGACCTTTGTCTTATGAGTGACTGCAATTTAAGTAATTCATTTATTACTGTGTAAAAGCAAAATAATGACAGCTCAAAGAAGAATTGCTTGTCAAGTTTTCTTCTTAGTCATGTGAGGGAGATATAGGTGGTTATGTGTTAAATAGAAATTAATTAGGTTGCAAATTGATTCAGAGATGTATGCACGTATGTGTGCACACATTCAATTACCCTGGAAAGACTTGTTCAAAATACCTAATTGAAGCTTTAGAGTACAGATAAAAAAATCTGTTGGTTATTGCAAAACAAAATAGTGTGCGGGCTGAAATTTAGCTCAATAAAACAGTTGTATTCCAGGGTATTCTGGCCTGTTTGCATTTCAAACCCTGAGTTGTAGTACTATGCTGAGATTACTTTATATATCCTTGATTTTGAAGTCCATCCATCCTGGATCAAGAACTGTTTTACTTTTGTTCTGTTTCCATTTGGAATGTGATTTTGGACAATATTTCTGGTTTTGGAATTCTGCTGTTGAGAACCAAAAGAACAACATTTTCTTTTTCAGATTTTTTTTGCCAAACAAAAAAATCTTCCATTAGATGGGTGGTTTCCCTTGTGTGTGTTCAAAAGCATCCCGTGCACCCCTGCATGGCACAGGCTGGCTTTTGGCTGTCATCCTTGTCACTGATGGCTGCGGAGGGGCAGAGGTTTCCTGCCGGGGCTGCGGGGGTGAGTGGCCTCGGCAGGTGCCTGGTCGTGAAATGTCTCTCCTGCTCGCCTCCCCTTCAGTCTCCAAATGAGTTTTCCAGAGTAGAGAGATGTGGAATTAAGTAGGAGGAAACATTCCTGGTCTGGCAATTTTGTAGCTTTCAAGTCTGTGGTGTAACATCAAGGGAAAAAAGTCTGTTTTTTTGTAGTTCTAATTCATGATTGACTTAAAAAACCTGCCTCATACTATAAATACAGAATTAAAACAGATCCGTCAAGGATTTGAAGAATATTTGTGGTGCTTAGAGGTTAGTTGGATTATTGCATAGCCAGTTTTGTAATTTTATTACTACAGTCTTTTCCATATTTTACTGCTATACTCTTCTCCTGTTGCATTGTTTCCATATGGTGATGCAGACACATTTAATAAAGGTATGTTCTGGGTCACCATTTTTTCCAGATAACTAACTCTATACTTTATGGGTCATTGATGCAAGATAATGTTCCTAAGGTTAATTTGCACTCTAAGAAAAAACCACTTGTACAGGACCAAAAAAAAACCAACCAAAAAAAAAGTTGTAAAAAAGAAGCAATGAGATAAATCTGTAGGTGATAATATATGATCTTCAAATGTTATTTACATGTCTTCTGTATTTGCTGAATATTTTTTAAATCTGTGTGGAAAAAAATAAATTGAGTTTGTGACAAGAAATATGGGCCAAAAGGTAAAACATGGACAAGATTCTGGGTGGAGTTCAGAATGGAGTCAGCTAATCAGACTATCTATGCAGTTTTGGGTTGAATGTATACACAGTTTGGTATATGTCATCTTCATTATGTATTCCAGTTTTTTGTGGTGGTAATGCATGGTTCAGCCTCTAAGAAGTGTCAAAAGGGAGGCTCTGCAGTCTGAAAAAGATCCTTAATTATTTCAAATGTTCTAATTCCTCTTGCTGTGTTCAGTGTAGGTGTTTATGTTTATATAATTGTGATAATATTCCTCTTGCACCAGTGGTAAAACTGCTCTTGTAGCTTCAGTCCCACTTCACTATAGATGCTTCAGAAGCCAGGGTTGCTGACTGATACGTGTTGGTCACGCATGTGAGACAGCCCACTTGGCAGACTTTGTTCATCAGCACAACAGTGTGGTGCTTTATTGTTCGGTGCTTACTTTTATAGGCAATTGGAACCTCCTGGGTCTAGACAGCCACTGGTCTAATCTTAAGCCCCTTAGACTCTGAACCAGTGACATGCTTGTACTTCAGGAGAGATGTTATTGGTTGAAACCTCTGTCAGTCAGCCCAGAGGCCGGTTTAGCAAACTGGGCTGGGTTTCTTATTTATAACCAGATTAATGCTCAGTAGAAATCAGCTTGTGCTGAAACGGCTGACCAGTACTTTCAGGGAATACTCACGCTCTGGCTGAGATTTCCTAGGAGTATCAACCTCACCTCTCCTGCTTAGTGACTCACATCTCTTATTCAGAATCAGTAGGTGTTACTTAGAAGTCTTATCCACTCTGTCTTGATAAGGAGATTACTACTCTGGCATCCCTGTGTGTGGAGTTCTTCACACTCTTGTCCAGTAATTTCCTTCAATACATCTCTGACAGCTCCACCTCTGAGGCATAACCAGTTCTCTCTCTGTACAGCAGGACCCATGGATATAGCTGGGGACCCATCACACTTCTCGGGACCTATTTTTAGGAAATTTCATCCTGAAATTTTACTGAAATGATTTTACAGCAGTCTCCCACATGCACTTGCAAAGAGTTTCATCCCCTTAGGCAACAGTTTAAGAATGACCTCTTGAAAGTTGTGTGGTTGGTTGTGGGTTGTTGTGTGTTGGTCACTAGAATTAAACAGAAATGTTTGGCTTTTTTTTTTTTCATTAAGAAATTTGTTTTAATTTACATGTCTGGGGATGGTAAGGCCACCCACCCTTCCATGAATATAGTTATCCTGAAGCTGGCTTTTGAAGTCTTAGTCCTGGGCAGCATGTAGGTTGCTTTTTTCTTTTTTCATCACAAATTACAACATGTCAGCATCATGTGCATTTGCACACGTTCTGAGAAAGCTAAATTTTATTCACAAATCACAGCGATCCATTTGACCTTTAGCTTTTAGCACCCCTACGTTCCTTTCCCTTTTCCAGACCTTGCTGGCAAATGTCAGCGTGCTATAACATATCGGTTTATGGCAGGATCTGTTTATGGCAGGTCCCACCCCTCACCCAAAGGTTTGAGGAGCTTTCCTATAAATAGCTGTGTTGGTCATAGCTTTCTATATGCTTGTGAGCTTCCATGATTGGTGTTTTATAGTAATCAGGCCTCTTAACTCACAATTTGGGTATGAACACCCAATTTTGGAGGACTTTTGGCTTTTTGGTTGAATCCTTTTGTCAAAGGATTCACAATACAATTTGAAATTCTTATGACTTTGGCAAGTCAAATAGTTTTTCTGAAATGAGGATGTCTTCTTTTTCCTTTGCCTCTTACTTTACTTCCTTGCTCTGCTATATTTTCCTTGTTAGCACCCTCTGGTTTCAACTCTGGCTAAAATAGCTATATTGCTTCGCAATGCTGAGGGCCTGGATGCTGTTTTCTGAAGATATGACAAGTCTTCCTTGATTGCAGGCCTCGTCTTTCACCAGGCTAACATCAGATGGGAGAGTTTTTCTCATTTTGTTGAAAATTCTCCCTGTTGTTTTTTATCTGCTCAAGATTGCTACTGCAATCAGCAAGTATGGGATTGATGTTGAAATTCAGTGATTGACTGAATGTTAAATTTCTTGGATTTAGTCTAGATGTTGTCAAACGATAATGTTTTTGGAGTTTTGCATTTGCATATATCTTGCAACATTACACAATATTTTTTCTCAGTTAAAGTATTTGTCTTCAGGTGCCATCCAATACATGTCACAGCTGTCATGTATTGCTAGTTGCTTGGATTTTAGGAAAGCCTTAACTATATCAGGTAGGCTGATGGGACACCTTCCACAGGTTTGCCCTACACAAACTCAGAGACTGAGCCCCTCATATTTCATGCACTATTATCTCTTTACCCACAGACAGTTTTCAAGACATAACCTCACTTCTGTTGAAGTGAATGAGGTGTAGACTGGTGGCTGCACTTTGTAAAGTAACAAGGAACCAAAACTTCTTGGTCCCTATTGCATGAGCTAAACCAGGGACAGTTAAAAAAGAAAGGAAAAGAAAACCTTCCTTTGGTGTACCTTTGAAAAGTCATAGAATCATAGAATTGTCAAGGTTGGAAAAGACCTCTAAGGGTCACCAATCCAACTGTCAAGGTAGCAGCACCACCATGTTAACTACTAAACCATGTCCTCAAGTGCCTTATCCATGCATATTTTGAACACTTCTAGGGGTGGTGATTTTATTATTTTCCTGGGAAAACCTCTTCCAGTGCTTGACAATGCTTTCCATGAAGAAATTTTTCCTAGTATCCAAACTAAACCTTTTATAGTGTGACTTGAGTTTGCTCTCCTCCTGTCACTTGTTACCTGGGAGAAGAGACTGGTGCCCATGTCACTACACCCTCTTTTCAGGCAGTTGTAGAGAGGGGTGAGGTCTCCCCTGAGCCTCCTTTTCTCCTGGCTGAACACCACCAGCTCTCAGGTCATGTGCTAAAGTACCATTTTGGCTCAAGGTGAATTCTACTTTTGGAAATGAAGATAAAGTAATTGTGCTGTTTGCAGCACTTCCCTAGAAGCAGTGATTTCTTCAAGGAACAGACTCATGCTTGTAGGCAGGGGACAGAGTTGGGAGGTTACGCATACACAGCACTAGCAGCTACAATATCTCTGCTGTAAGCAGACTGCTTTTTCCAACTTCTCTGCTGTTGGAAACATAGAGGGAATTTACACCATCCAGGATGTTTTTTCAGCCTGCTATAAAATAATTGGAAGATTGAGGACCAGGGACATAAATCAGTGCATAGATTTTATTTTATGTTACTTTAATTTCTGTTTCTGTTCTTGGGAATGAAGGTAGTTGAAATTCAGTTGCATCAGATGAGAAGATTGATTTATTGTTCAATTGGGGCCAATAGTGTGAACTTTACAGAGGTTTCTGTTGCAATATTGTTTCATTCAAGTGGACCAAAGCAGTTGAACTGAACTTTGGCAGTGACCTTGATCAAAGAGTTAGACTTCTCAAGAGACTTGTCTTATCGTGATCTGAATATACTGCAGGTCACTGGGGCCTGTAAACCTACTGAGAGAAAGGCAGAACAATGTCCTTGCTAGCAGCCTGTCTGTGATGTTGAACTTTTGACTTTCTGGTAGTTGTAGCTGGGGAAAAGTTGGCTTCACTATTAAGAGAGTCTTCCCTGCTCATGACCAGTTTTTGACAAACAAATGAACGTTGAAGAGATTAAGTGGAAAATTTAGATTGGAAAAAGCTGGTTTACAGCCTTTCTCTCTCCTCAAAGTTTCATGTATGAAGAGAAAGGTGGCTGGAACTTTGAGTGCAGGAAACTGAATGCCTGTCCCTGCTTGTGTCTCTTTGTGAGTGTCCATAGCTTCCAGCCAGTAAAGCAGAAGTGGAGTTTGTTTTTGAAAAGGAGGCTATACTGTGCAGTTCTTTCCTGTCATTGAAGTGGAATAAGAATGAATACCTATGGCCACAATATAAACATAAACCGTCCAAGTTTCTCATTTACCATTCTTGCAATGTTTCAGCTTAATGACGGTGGCAAGGCAGCCCAAGCACATGTGGGGATCGGTGATGTGGTTCTCACCATTGATGGCATAAGCACGGATGGCATGACTCATCTAGAAGCGCAAAACAAGATCAAGGCATGTACAGGCAATTTGAACATGACTCTGCAAAGGTAAGATAGCTTCTTCTTTTTTTTAAAGATAATTGATTATCATCCTAGGAGTGGTTTGGAGGATAAAAATGTGTAAGTGGTTTGGCAAAGTCTATGGAGTTAAATGTCAGTGATTGAAAGATATGCTGCCATAGCCTGTAATCTGTCTTGATTTACAGTGTTTTGGAAAACTTATTAGATGTTAATTATGTGGCTTGACAAAGATTTTTTCCAGCTTTATGTCACCTATTCTATTTCCTCTTCCTTTTGAGTTTCAGTTTTGTTTAATTAATCTGTTTAAAAGCAGGTCTTATTAATGATTTTTTCCCTTCCCTCAAGTGACTAGGAACATTTTTTTGGGTCAAGTCCTACAGCACCATTTTGACTGGCTAACAGAATGATGGATTTAAATAGTTAACCCTTGAGCTAAATGGATCAAAATACTTCTGCTCAGAGTCTGGGAGATGTTTCCACCATGTGATACCACTGTGTCACTAAGTAGCAGCCTCCCTTTGCTAATTGAAGTGCCTGCTGTAGAAGTTACAGCTTGGCCCAGTCTCATTACTAAATCATAGAGTTTATTGAATCCCTGCATATCTCTGGTGTAGCCTGGAGCTGTTTTGGGAGTCGTTGCAGGAGGGGAGCAGGGTGCTCTCATATGGGTTATTGAACCTGAAGTAGAGTGAGCAGCAGCACAAGCAATAAATTCCTCCAGTTCTCAAAAGCCTCCCAGGGCTAAATGTTTTTTTTTAGAAGACTGTTATTCAATGATGTGAGTGAACATATTGGAGGAGATTGGCCTGTGAATCCCTCACATAGGGAAAAGCATCTCTTCTTGTTTTCAAAGAAAACAACAGCAGTTGTAGGCCATGACTGCTGTTCAGGCCTGCCTTCAGCAGTGCAAAGTTCCTTGATGAGTGTTGGTTGAGGTCCATACTATATCTCTTCACCAGTTACTGACTGCTTTTTGTGGCAAATTATCCTCCCCTTAATGAGAGGACTGCATCTTTCAGCGAGTTAATCAGTATTTATTAGAATAAAAAGAGGTGACGTGGTTGCAGATCTGACAAACATCCATCTCCAGGGTGACAGTGCTTGTTCCCAGCCCTAAGTGCCATGTGTTTGAATGGTTGTGGGAGTGCTTTCTTCTGTAAGAGGCTGCAGTTCAGCACTGCTTGTTGTCTCTTGTTTTTCCCGTTGTCCTGTGCTTCGGTGCTTAGCTGCCCTGACTAAGGGATTCCCTTTGCTCAGTCTGAGGAAGGGAGTACCTTGTGGTGTGGTTCATGCCTAGGGCATCTCCCTGAGTGAAACTTGTAAAGGTGGCATTAAAAGTTTCTTGATGAAAGACAGGTATTGTACCAGCTCATTAGAAGAACTACATGTTGTATCTGGTGTGTCATTTGCTTTTCTGGCTCCCAGGGAGACGGGCAGGTCGCTCAGAAATGCACTTTCCAGGACCCACTGAGTCACAGGCAGGTGGGTTGGCCCACTTTCTCCTGTCACCATAACTGTATGGGCAGGGTTAATATTGGATATAGGAAAGGCATGGCAGGCGTGTCCCAGTCAGGTAATAACTTGTCTGAGGCTGCTTCTGGTTAGGTACGGAGATGAGTGGTTTGGAAATCAGATTAATCATGAGTTAGCCTGATCCCCTGCTGTTCTCAGCCTTCCCACTTAGTGTAGCATCTGACTCACCACTGTTGGCTACCTGACAGCTGAAGGCTAAGTCAGGATCAGACTAACAGTGATCAAAGAAATAGCCTTGGTCCTGGCATCTGGGGGTGTGACAGATGTGTCTTGTGGCTCTGCTGCTTTACAGTCTCATGGTCTAAGCTGTTTTGAATTTTGCATGTGTCCCAAGAAACCAAAGGTATAGGCAGTGCTCTCCTGGTTCCTCTGCCTGTGAAAATTCCTTGCCCTGCTCTGTAACAGATCTGCTTTGGTTGTTTATTTGTTCTTTATAGCCTGGAAGAAGATGGTTCTTGGAGTCAGACTGACTCACGCTAACTGGAGATGGTGGCTGCCCATGGGAAGGGACCTTGAGAGTATAAGCAGGGTGGCAAGATAAGGCATTTTAATATCGAGTGTTCTCCATAATGATATTCTTCTGTTCCTGCCTCTTCTCTCAAAATGAAACAGAAAGAAATAAAATATTTTAAGTTGTTACTCTTCACATGCAAGATTAAGGAGATACTGTCAATGTGAAGCAAAGCTGGCCTTCAAAATATGGGCTGATGCCATAGAATAGGAAAATCTAAGACATATTTTATTTTGCTATTACTGCTTTTTATTTATCTTTCATTTTTACTTCTGAGATTTTATCTACTTTCACACAGTCTGCTGATAGTTTGGACTACAATACAAGGATGTTGAGGTTAGTTTTGAAAGAGTCCATCAGTTCTGAGATACTGCCCTGGTTTGCTGCTGCTTTAAAAGAACACAATGGTTGGATGGTTAGTGGTGTTACTTTGAGCATGTACTCCAGCACCCCAGTTTGCACAGTGGTCAGGGCATGGTGACACTTCACCTTTTAAAAGCTACAAAGGAAACTTCTGTAGTCTATGGCAAAGGCAAGAGAGGAAATTCTTTATTATCAAATTCCTTATTATAAATATTTTAACTTGATAGTTAACCTATTTAGGTTTTCACTTGGCTTCCTCTCTTCTTCATGTGCAAAGTAGAAAAAATAAAATGAAGAGAAACTAAACAAGGGGCAAGAAGTAGCTTGTCTGGGAGCCTTGGAAACCTTTACTTACAGATTTAAAGCAGTATTTTTATGTAGGCAAATATGCAAGTACCCCTTGTGGAAATCCAATTTAGATGTTTTGTAACTTGTAATTTAAATGTTGGCAAAATATTCGAAGGGCAGATAAAAGCTTCCCTTTGTTCCATGTAAGGCAGTATCACAGCTACATTTTTTAAACATGGAATTGTTGTATGCCCTGGAAAGGAACTGGAGGTGCAGCTGACACAATTGCAAATTGACTTTGCTTAGAGGTTGCTCAAATACCAATGGACAAAATTGTGCTTTCCCAGCCCTGTGTGCAGTAGTAGGTGCCTAACATTTGCATGTGTTGGCAAGTATTTTCAGGTGTATGTCTTTAAAATCAATATGTTCTGTAAACAAGTCCCATTGTTTAGTACAGAAGTTATATCTTTTTTTTCAGGTCTGAGATGAAATTTGAACGTAGGCATTTATTTGCTCATTTTTCATATTACATTGTAGGTGCACACAGTCTGTGGTGATTGGGGTGGGGCTGTGTCCAGCCTCATCCCCATGGGTGCAGCTGTGAGCAGCAGGTGAGCAGCACTGACAGCAATGAGCCATGGAGTGCCCAGGGGCACTGACCCATCACCAAAGGGAACAGAGGGCACACAGGTGCATGGCATCAACAGGAGGGTATAAAAGGTTGGGCTGAAGAACAAGAAGGGCAGATGCTTGCAGCCTTCTGAAGTGGTCTGGTGTTACTCTGTATGGGCTAAAGCCTTCTGGAATTGTCTGGTGATACTCAGTGTATCCTGGTCGTCTCAGCTGCAACATTATGTGACTCAAATGGAGTGTGGCTTTTTTTCTCTTCTTTTTATTTTGTAACTTGCAATTTTAGCTTCTTGATAAATCTCCTCCCCCTTCCAATTTTTGTTTCTGTTCATCTCTCCCTTTCTGAGATCTTGATCTTTTGCACCCCAATATTTCATTTTCATGTAAAGCCATTCCAGTTTCCCATGAGGACAGATGGAAACCAGATGCTTGCTTTTTGGATATATTTTCAAGTTCAGTAACTTAGCATGGGCTTTTATAAATAAATCTCCAAGTTGCTGAACAGCTAAAAGCCGCCACCTATTTTTAAAATATTATTTTTGGGGACTGTTTCTCCAGAGATTTGCCTTAATGATTCTTTTGGAATGAGCAGGATAAAGAATTGTGGATTTCTACAGATGAATGAGATCATGATACCTGTGAAGATGGAAAGTCTTGGGTGTTGTTTTTCCTATAATGATAGGGAACATATTTATCTCTCTGTTTAGTAAAACAGATCTGCATGGGTATAGTTTGCTTTATAAAGCAATTTCTTTCACTCTGTCTATGAATTTACTAATGTAGGACAAAAGGCATTGAGATTGCTTGGCTTGGGAAGCAAAAGAAGGGTTCTGCAGGTTGTTTACTCCTCTGTTGCTATATTGCAGTGCTTCTTTGGGTGAAAAAAAATTTCTGAGTGCAGTAACTTGGCAGTGAGCAGATCCTGTGGGTCTCATTGCAGCTCTTCAGTGGAGGAACACAGCTGCTACAAAGCAGCAGTAGATGAATTTCAGTGATGGCCATGGGTTTGTTGAGTTTTTTCTCCTAAACCCTTTAAAAGCATGGGGTTGCCCAAGTGTCATAGGTGATGCTGGGGCCTCCTGGGTATTCCTGATGTCCTACAGGACTCAGATAAATTTAGATGAGCCATGGGGCTGAGTTCTGCAGTTGGTAAATTAAAAGTCATGACATATGTTTTAGCTGCCTGCCTGAGTATGAATCTTTATAGTACTGCCCTCCCTTATCTTTCTGGGTTTTCTTTCAGGAAGCATGAAGTCTAGGCTTTTAGCTTGAGGGCAGCTGAAATTCTCATCATTTCAGATGGGGTAAGTGAGAGAAAAAAATGTTCTGGACTATTTGAATTCTAAGATCTTTTTTCAAGTCAACCAATTTGGAAAGGGTTTTCAGCAGTAAGACTAGCTTAGTGTGCTTTTTTCTTACTATTTTTTGCCTAATTTATAGGCTTTACTTTAGATGATGCTTAAAACTCATGTTTCAGTTCTATGAGTCATAGGTTCCTTGGGTGGGTATTTTGTTTCCCTAAACCGTATATGGACGAGCTTGAGGAAAACTATGATAAGAATGCATTCTGAACTCTTATATTTTCTCCCAACTTTAGTCATTATCATTTCCCTTACATAGGTATTTTGACTTCAGCTTGGTTCTTCAATGATTTGCTTTTTTAGAAAAATAGGAGCTTCATTGTCCTATGTCAGTTGAACAGAGACAATAATAATTGCTTGAAAGACACCACAACTTCCAAGTAATTTTTTCAAAATCTGAAAACTAATTTTTTTTTTTGCTGTAATTCTTTATGTAATACTAATTCTTATGTGAATTGTTTCAGGAATGTCAGAACTAAGTGCTGAATGATTAAGGAAATAATTTCTTTTTAATTGAGAGAGTTGAGACACAGAAAATTTAAAAAACTGTTGAGGCAGTATGGCTTGGCATATGTATATTTGTGGTTCAAATGCTACTCAAAATGTTTGGCAACTTATTCCAAAAGGCTAGTTTGTTGCTTTCAATCATTAATTCTAGTTTTCGGTGATTATGCCTCAAAATAACTAGGTGAAAAACTGTGCCTCCCAAACAGACATTCCCTTCTCTTGTTTAGCCATGTCACTAAGCTTTGAGGTGGCAGCTGTTCCAGGTAGCTCACTCAGTGGAGCCTGGTGAGACTTCAAACAATCCTGGAGAACTTCTTGTGCTGTGCATTGCAATGCAGTCAGCTGAGTTGTCTTAAATCCTTCTGGTTTATCTTGCTCTGAAATTAAGTGATATTGGGTTAAAATGTTGTCCGAAGAATTCAAAGCTGATGAATGATGCTGGGTGTTTTTTTGATCCAAAAGTAGTTGTATAAATCTATGCACTTGTTGAGAGCAAGGTAGGAACCTTTTGCTCCTAATCTAGGAGCAGAGCAAGTTTAGCTAGCTAAGCCATGCCTTTGGAAAGCCTGCCCATGTGCTAAATAAATGGAAGGGTACAGCTCTTGCTTCCAGCTGAAATTCAGAGTTGTCTTGTGTGTAGTTTGCAGTTTGCTGCTGGTCAGGTGGCAATTAGATGAACCACAGAACATGCTGCAGCTAAGTGAATCCAACAAACTATAGGCTTGCTTGGAAGTTCAAAGGAGAGTTGCTGGGATCAAAGTGGAAGGTTGCAGGGTAAAAAACAAGAGTTCAGTGACTTGTACAGGGTGATACCTACCCATCTGCCAGGAAAATGGGTGGGACTGAGGACGAGTTAAGCAACTGTAATAGCAGCCTTTCTCACATTGTGTACCTTAGAGTTCTGCTGGGAATCTTTAGAGCTGCAAAAGGTTTGTAAAGGCTGTGCAGTTTCTTGAGGTTACTGCTGGAAGTAGCGTAGGAACATAAGTACAGTAGTAGATAAAGATGGTGGACAATGGCAAGTGCCAAAGGCAGATTGCTGTTTACTGAACATCAAAGTATTTCCTTTGAATTTAAGTTTAAAGATGTTTTTTCACTTTTAATTTCAGGTATATTCCTCTCTGGCCCCCATATAGTTAATACCACCTCAGGGAGATGAAAATTAAGGAGAGGGAGGTTGAAGAAGAATCATTAACACATTGGTGTTTTGGTTTTTTTTGTTTTCATTTTATTTTTAGTATGTTTGCCACCAGGGAAATGCATATATCACCTCTGAGGTGCAGCAATTGCATACATTTTACAATTATGTTTTTGAGGTTTTGTCTACATGACAGTATCATGGTGGGTTAAACCAAGGGCAGTCAGATTAGGGGGATATTTAAAAACATCACCTTCTTTCGTGTGAAAAATGAGGAGGCCATCATCAAGAAACTGTCTCTCGCAACCTGAGAGCTTGTAAGTTCAATTTGGGATAAATTTGCACATTCTGATCCCTCATTGTCCAAGTCCTTGATGGAATAAAGGTTGGTAAGGTTGCTTGGGAGAGTAGCTCAGATGTATAATCAGCAGAAGCTGATAAAAAGCTGGGGATGAGATAAATTGTGGCATCACTGTTTGAAAAGAAGTGAGTGATTTTGGTGGAGATTTGCCCCTGAAGGGAGGAAAGTTTTGGATCCTAGAAGTTACCATCTGTTTGCAGTGGATCAAGTGGTAACTGAAGTGCCTGAACTGGTCATCTTGATTTTTTGCCTTATCCAGTGAGAAACATCTGTGCCATTGCTTTATACAAACTGTTGCGTAGCACAGATATCTGACAAATTTCTTAAAAATACTACTTGTTTCCAGACAAGGAAGGAGAGCTGGGGTTGGTTTGTGGTTTTTTTTTCTTTGGTTTTGGTTTTTTTTTTTTTGGTGTTTGTTTTAGTAATTTTGCTGACCCTATAGATGTTTGTTTTAAAGCCTGAAACCATGCATATCTTTCAGGTATGTTGGGATTAGCCTAAAAACAAATGCTTATCACATGTTAATATATAGACTGCATTCTTTCATTCCTATATAAAATCAGTATGAAAATACTTGGCTTCCATTATGGTTCTGATGTAGGGATGAAACCACTCTGATGTATAATGGTGCTTTTAGAAAACAAAGATTAAATTGTTAAAGGAAAAAAATGCATTGCAAGAAATGTGGCTTTACACAAGCAGATCATCAGAAAGGTAATATCTTTGGCTTGATGTTTAGGTGTACAGTAGTTTAGAAGTCTATTTTCACTCTATTATAAAACTAAAATAAATCTGTATTCTGATTAGATCTGACACAATTGATTTCTGTCTGTGAAGACAGGAGCAGTGAAGGTT
This sequence comes from Melozone crissalis, assembly GCF_028551555.1. NCBI lineage: Eukaryota > Metazoa > Chordata > Aves > Passeriformes > Passerellidae > Melozone > Melozone crissalis. The sequence goes on along the minus strand of NW_026535784.1, from coordinate 45,942,437 downwards.
TATTCTCATATATTTTTCCTGAAATGGCATAATTCAGTAGGAAGTATCTGGAAATTAAATAATCTTACTTGATTTTGGCATGTGCTAGATGGACAGTGTGCCTCAGTATGCAAGGTGAGGATGGGTTTGCAGTGCTTTGCCTAATGGATGAAAGATATGGTAATGATAAATGATTGCTTGTGATTTAGAATAACTTGCTGAAATACCAATAGCTTTCTCCTGTCTTACAGAATTAAAAAAAAAAACCCAAAACTGAGTTGAGGAGTATTTCTGTGGACAGCAGGGAATTGCTTAATGAACTCCACATTGTTCAGTCCATATGCTCTTTGCTGCAAGCAAGAGGTAACATTTGCTAGCTGAAATTTAATACAGAAAACATCTAGGCTGAGTGAGGTTGTGACTAGTGTTCCTACGAGTCTGACTGTTACTTAACAGCATTTTCCAGCTTGCAAACCCCTTTAAGTTAGTGTTGCTTTATATTCTGCATGTTGCACAACCTTTTCATTGCTGTAGAAGGGTGTAAGCTGAAACATTCCCACATTAAAGAGACCTTTATTAACATAGATGTTTCTAAGGAGTAGATTGAATGTATTTCCCAAACATTAAATATATGTATTTTAGGAAGGTAGGAACACAACTAAGCTAACTTTCATTATGAAGATCTAAAAAAAAACCTCTTGAAAACCACAGGAGTTAATTTTACTGACTATCAATATCACTGTTATTTACAATAAAGATTCTGCTTAAGAGGTACAAGTGCCAGCTTCTTACACGACTGGAGAGAAGTCTCCACTGACAGTGCAGTATTAAGTCAACCTTTCTGTGGCAATTATATGCCAGGTGCTTTGGACTATACCAGTGTTGTCAAGACTGTGTAAGAACCATCCAGACACTTTTTACTTGTCATTATCTCTTCACGCGGGAGATGCTGAAAAGCATGTTGATTTCTGGGAGAGGGGAGGAAAGGGCATTGGTTTGAGATTCAGTTTGGGTTTATTTTAGAAAAGGGCAGAAATGGAGCTGTGGAATAGTTCAGATTTTGAAGACTGATAAGAAAGCAATGTTGTTTGCTCTTAGTGTGATTTCCTGGCTAAGTCCTGCTTTTTAGTTTTTCTGAGGAAAAGGTTCATAGCTGTGTTTCAGGAAGCTCTCTTGGTTACTGCTTTCCTCCTTTTTATAAATAATCCCCAGAGGGGAGTGTAGGTTTGTTTTTTTTCTTTAATGAGTTACAGAAAGCCATCAGAAAAGTGATATTCTTAGGTTTTTGTTACATTTTGTTTCATTTGAAGTGATTTTAATGAAGTAATATTCTCCAGGAGGCCTTTGATACAATTCTGGCTTTTATTTCCTTATTTTCTAATGGACTTCCGTGGTATTCATGGTGACAGTCACCAAATCCCATAAACACTGCAGCGTAATGTAGAAAAACATATTTTTGTTTCTCTAGTAATATTACCTGCGGTAGGCAGCAGCTGATTACAGCTGTTTTAAAATGCTATATTACTTGCAAAATGCCCTCCATTACTGATCTTCCTATATCAGGTGGGTTTTTTTGTCAGAACTGATGGAGTGGTTAAGCATGGGTTTTAAATTTTTAGTTCCATTTCTGTTTTTGCAGCAGACTTGGCTGGCTTTTAACGTTTGATTTCCTAAAACTAGACATTTCCTCTTAAGCAGATAACCTTTATTTGCCTTTCACATAGTCAGATGTGATCTTGATAGCCATCAAGGCTCTGAGGGCTTCAATAGAAGGTACTAAGAAAAATAAAGTATCATGATGATAAATCAGGGATGACTATTAGCAGTCATTTTTGCTTAGTTCTTTGTGAAATGAAGTTTGTGTTCTTGTGGGAACACAAATTCCCCTCAAATGTTCTCTTGTTATTAAGAGCCCTATAGGCAAACACTGCTTGTTGCAGTTCTTTTTAGGTTTTGTTAATGATGTGGATCTGCTATATTTGATGTAGATCTTTTCAACTGTTAAACAGTATTTTCGTTTTGGAGTGCACATAGGTTTCATTCCCCAAAGTGAAGTTTCCTACAACAAAATGAAACTTGAGGAAAAGTGTGCACCTGAGTGTTCCAATGAAACACTGTAGAGTTCCACAGCCCAGTAAAGTAGACCTGAGTTTTTCATCTTCTAATGCTGCTGTTAGTTCAGTATTAGAAGTGAAATCTAGCTTTGCCTGGTGAATGATTACCAAAGAGCTAAAGAGCTGTGTATAAATTGGTGTGTTGTTTGTTTTTTTAATATCCCCACTGCTTCACATTTTCCGGCAGGGTGTGTTTCGGCTTGACACTGAATAGGATGTGTTCTGGACTGAACACTCAGCCTGAAAAATAACAAGAGAATTAAAAGCAGTAGGGATTGCTTTGTCTGTGTATTGTATCAGTGAACCTGTTAGTCTGGTATCCAGGCCCACTGTGGCTGCTTTCCGATGATTCAGCGTGAGGGGGGAGTGAGAACCAAACCCTGCTTTGTAACACCTGCATGGTGAGAACCTGGCTGCTTACACAAGACATGTGGCTTTGATTATCATAAACACTTGTAACTAATAATTAAACTGGGGTCTTATAGGCGTTGTTTCATGTATCTATCAACATAATTCTTGTCTCAGACAGGCTAACAACATTGAGGTGTTTTTGCTGTATGTAGATGAAAAATATTTTCTCACGCTGTTTTTTTTTTTTTTCCCCAATTGCACTTTCCTCCAATTTTGGTGCGCAGTGTATCCCCACTTTTGCCTAATTCACAGTGAGTTGTTCAGGCAGAAAGTCGGACAGTTTTCTTTACTTACTTTTATGCACCCTCTCTGCTTTTGGGAGCATGTGCGCCAGATCTGAGCCTTTGTCATCTTTGTGGTTTGAGACTTGAGACAGGAAGTCTTCAGGATTCATCTGACACTTCAGTTTAGTCACAGCTGAATCCTTATCCCCACCAGAAAATAAAAAAAGCCCTTTGTCTTTTCAGTTGCTCATGTGCACATTCCTTCATTCATGGAGGGGCAGCAGTTTCGGGCCTTGAAAGGACTTGGGCTCCCTGCTGGGGCAGGGGCCCAGAGGACATGCACCGTGAGCTCCTGCCCTCATGGTGCTTCTGGTGGAGCCCTGTGCTGCAGCCTCTGCCCAAAAAGCGCTCAGAAAGGAGTTTCTCTTCCTTCTTGTGATGAGTAAGGAGGTTTGAGAGACCCTATCTCAACTTCATACCCCAAGGCAACTAATCAATACAAGGGAAGTGTTCCTGCCAGTTTCAGGGAGCTCTGAGAAGAGGGAATTGGGATGTTAAGAGAAGCAGGGAAGCAATTGTCAGTAAGAATATTATGTTTCAAAGAATTAGGAGTCTTTCAAGTAAGGACAGCGTTAGCAGAAGTGGCGCATCTGCAGCACAGAGATGTTAGGGTTGGATCATTGTGCTGAATGAGATCTCTTCTGCAAGGATAAAAGATGACAAAAACTTGACTTTCTTCCTAGTCTATGGGAATTTACCAACAAAACAAGTAGCAATAAATGTACAGAGATGAAATGAAACAAAAAATAAGCTATTGAAATATCTTAGGAACACTTTAGGTAATAATTTGTCCACTTAAAAATCTGGGCAGTTTTCTTCACTTGCATAAATTTTGAAAATGGAACTCATAGATACAGTGACGGACTTGTGCCTGCTTGAACCAGAACTGAACCTGGATTGTTTGTTTTTACTTAGTGACATCTAATTATCTCATAAATTGAATAAATTGTTCTTGTTCGTGTATATTTTCTTAGTTTAGGCTTAATTACACTTGATGCTAACAGTGTTTGTTCCCCACTTTGTAAAACACTGGTGCATGTTAAGCTTTAGATTTTTTCCAGCATTCCTGTGGCTGTTTTAGCTGAGCAGAGTTTGTCTGTTAACATGAAATCTGCAAATCATTTCAATCTCTCTTATATTTAAATTTACAACAGATTTATATGCTTTCATATTTTGGAATCTTTGATATTCTTCTTAATGCCTTAAACTTCTACGTTTACGATGTCTGCTGAGTATTTTCTCCCACAGTTTTGGCAAGCCTCAATTTCCTCACTTTTCAAACTCTTGCCAACACACAATTTGAATATAACTTGGAAAACCCCAACAAAACAAACAACCAAACCCCATGAAAATTTGATGTCATATTTATGTGGGTGTGGCTGAGGACAGCCAAAAATCTTCCAAAATAAAATAAATGTGCTGTGTGAGAGGTTATAAGCCATTGTCTGAGAGACAGAAACTTTATAGAGAATCTACGTCAGCAGCTAAGACTGGTTGGAAGCTGATGTTTCATGTTGCTTTCTGTTTGGAATAAACTCTTCACCAAACAGTTAAATGGGTTTTCTGAGTGGCAATTATTCTGGGGGATTGCTTCTATGGCCTAGTCTGTTGTTTCTGTTCAACTTGTGACTGATTGCTGCTCTGTAAGAGAGACCATCTTGGCAAAAGGGATTGGATTATACAAGTAATGTGAGTTTCATTATAGAGGGGAAGGACTTGTAGTACTCAATGTGTTTTGGAGGGAAAATGACCAAACCTAGTCAGTCAGTCTTACTGACTGTATAGTATCCCTTTTAGCTCCTAAGCTTCTATGCAAAAAATAGAATGTAGTATGCATTCTTAAAATGTATTACAGAGTGTAGGAAGCCAAAGTTTTAATGAGGACAGTGACTTCAGAGATAACTAATGCTGCTTGATTGCTAACAGATTATTTTTCCTTTACATACAAAGTCCCTCCACATGAGCAGACTGGAAGTCTCAGTGACACAGGAGTCACTAAAATGCACGTACTGGGCTAAATATAATGTGTAACAGGTTTTGCAAGTACCAAAATGTGTAATATTTTCCATTCAAGGCCTCTCAAGTACTGAAATTTTTAAGTGTGCCTGCTGTCAATAACGATCTTGGAGGTGATTGACTGAAAGAGTTGCCAGTTATCCCCTTTCCAAGTCTTGGCAGGAAGGTGATGACTGGACAAGTCAGTCATTTTCCACAACATCTTCTTAACTCATAAGTGACTGCTCCATTAACTTTATGATTAAGTGAATGCTGGACTAATATTTGTGTGTTGCATCTCTTGGAGCTGCCTATAAAGGAGCAATGTTGAATAACTTAATTATGTAGCGAGTATGGTTATGGGATTTTTGTATCTTTTGCACTTGGCTGAAGGGAGCTGTCCTGGAGAAGAAAGCTCCTAGTGCAATTTGAGCAAGTTGGAGCAAGGGCAGATGGAAGTTTCCCTTGTGGCAGGGCTGCTAGACTCAGGTGGCACAGTGCTGTGAACAGGGCCTTACATGGAACTTGGGGCAAATTCAAGTTCCACCACAACTCAGATTAACAGCACTGTCATTAATAATAAAGAAACAATAAAGAAAAAAAATCAATATGAAATCTCAGTTACCGTATAGAGGGTGTGTTTTGGCAGGAAATGAAACTAGGGAGAAAAGAATTAGATGTCTCATGTAAGTGGCACTTTCTAGCCACTTCTGTGAAAAGATGTTAGGTTGGGTTTTATTTAGGATCCAGATAATTTCAGAATATCTTATGTGAATTAATAAAATCTGTGAGTCACTGTATTTCTTTTAGTCAGAAAGAAATGATCCTCACTTACATTAGGCACTAAGATTACCTATTTTTGCAGTACACCATGTAGCTGTTGCTTACAAATCCTATGGTATGCAACACGTAGAGGTGAGTGGAAGTAGCATGCCAGTGCTGAAATTAGTAATAATCAATTCAATGTTATTTCTAATAATTTTAAAGCTGGTGAGTGGTGTGGGGGAAAGGTCAGGGAAATCATGAACTGGTTGAATCTGGTGCATTTATCTTGGTAGGAAAGATGGATTCATAACTTAGATGTCTGTTTCTTTTTTATACTAGAAAGGAAAAATGTATTTTGGGATAAAATATGGTTATAAAGTTTTGAATTCCCCTTGATGTGGAAGAAAAAAAGGTTGTTTATTTAATGGGAAAGACTTAATCTGCTATAAAAGATAATGGAGCCTGAGGCTTTTATCAACCTTCCTGGAGAAACATAATACCTTGCAGGGCTGGACCTGAACTGCTTCTGCTATCAACAAGTAATTAGCAGACAGAGCACATTGTTGATCAAGATCTGACTAAAGGACACTGAATCTTTTCCTTCTGGTTGCTCTTTCTTTCTTTGCAGAAGAGAGATGAAAAAGATTGTAAATTGTTTGCGGGTTTTTCTGAGGATGTACTCTTAAATTTTTATTGTAAAATTACACCTTTTATTTTCATCAGTATGGTTTTCTTGGCTGAGGAAGAAGGAGCTTTTTTGCCTCCCATACATTAGCCTTAGAGAATGACCCTTTGTTAATAATAGCTGCACACTGTGGGTGAGGCCAAAAGGATGTATGAGGGCGAGCTGGATTATTGCAAACTTTAGATATTTGCTCTTGACTACCCTTTTCATTGTATAATTCTCCCCAGCGATTTTATTAATGAAAAATGTGAAGAATTCATCCGATTCTTCTCATGATGCACCATGTTCCTGCTGTTTGGTTTTGTATTTTTTTAAACTCCATGGAAAACTTGTCTCATGATTAGTCACTGAATTAAATTACCTCTTGACATTTACAGCATTTGTTTTCCTGCCTCTCTGTCAGTCTGAGTGGGGTTTGCTTGTTTGTGATGCTTTTGTTTGTTTGCTTTAAGTGCTCTTCCTAAAGAGGGTCTGTCAGACTTAGCTGCTACACGTGTAGGTAAGTAGAGAAGGAAATAGGAGATACAGAGGATGTCATTATCTGTAATGCTATTCCCTGCCTTAGATCACTGTAGATTGCTCATGGTCAGGCAGGGAGGCAAAAGGGAAAACTGGCAAAAATGGGCAGGACCCAGGTGATCAGATTTCTTTGATGGTAGATATGAAAGTCTTTCAATGTGGGATTAGAGAGGTTTTGTAGTCAGTCATTTCAAATGCTGTGTTCTTGGACTGGTCAAGCCTGTAGGAAAGTCTTGGGTAGGTGAGGACCAGTCCTGGTGAGAGCTCTCCAAAAATCAGGCTTTGTGGATGTGGCTGCTGGAGTGAAGATGATTATGGGATATCACCTATGGAGACCAGAGGGTGGCTGGCACTATTTTCTAGGTTTCCAAACCATGGTAGCCCAAGCTTTGTGTAACACACCGAATATTTTTCAGGAGTGTGTAGAAATGTTTCCTCATTTTTGCAAAAGACTGCAGAAATCTTAAGTCTTTCACAAGTCAGTGATTTATTTTCCTCCTTGTTTGTGGATGTTTCCTCTTGAAGATAGCAGTTGAGCCAAGAAAAATTGTATTGGTCATTGGTCTGCTTAACATAAATGTGTTATTAAGAGATGTCTGAACAGTTGAGCTTTTCATCTTTGTCCAAAGAGATCACTCAAGAAGTGCATGCCTAAAAATCTATGCCTTTCCATGCCTAAAGATTCTTGTAGGAAGCAGCTGAGACCCATGACTGTATTTGCCATGAAAAAAGCCTTCAGGTAGTAGAATGGGAAGTTGCACTTTTACCCATGGCTTGCCAAGACAATATCTTTTAGTAAAGCAGCATCCATATAAAAATAATTTGGATGATCACAACAGCCTCCAACTGTTTGTAACTAATATGTTCTGCAGTCAGCCACTGCTTTCAAAGCTCTTATATTTCAGGTAAATAATTAAAATGTTCTCCCCATAACTGCTTTTTTTTTGTGAGCATTGAAACAGTGTGTAGGTTCTTCCATATGACTGGTGGGCATTTGCCATTCACGCTCTCAAGTAAAAACCCTCTACCCATTTCTGGTTTAACCTGTACAACCCATACAACACCTTTCTGAAAGTTCAGGGGCTCGTTAGCTAGCATGTAAATTGGGGTGCCATTGACGTTGCTTATTTATTTTAAGCTGTGTCTCTAGTTATTTAGCAAAAGACTTGAGGGAACAATCTGAAGTTGGCCACAGTTTATCTTTACTTCTTAAAATAGCAGAGATACCTCAGTGGCATGATCTTTGGTGACATTTTAATTCTATTGGCACACTTTGAAATATCCAGCTGGGACATCACAGGCAGGCATCAGTTTTGAAGCCTTTCAGATACCATCTAAATGCCAAGCTTTTGAGTAGTAAAATAAAGCATTTATATATAGATTAAACACACAGTAATCAGAAGTGCATTGCAACACATGTCAGTAATTGTGAACAGCTGCATCAGAGCAATGCAGCTGTTAGAACTCCTTCATGGCCCAGATTACATGTATTTGGTCCAAATTACTCATGGGTATAAATGTGTGCTTTTGGGGTGGAATACAGAGAGTCATTTGGGACACTTTCATTTGCTGAAATCAGTCCCTGATTACATTTTATTAAGAGAGTGCATGATATAAGGAGGCTCACAGACATGTCTGAAAATAATCTAACACAGATTTTGCAGAGCAAACAAATGCCACTGTAAGAATTGCATGGTGCTTGTGTGTCTAATATGCTGCAGTGCTGTTGCCTCCCTTCAGGCCTTAGCTGGATCTGCAAAACACACAGTGCTGCAACAGAAGTACCTTACCATGGAGTGTCTGGGCTTGGAAAGGATCTTAAAGATCTGGCTCCAAGCCTTGTCCCTTGGGTATGAACGCCTCTCACCTAGATCAGGCTACTTGGAGCCCTATCCAACCTGGATGTGAAGACTTCCAGGGGTGGGGCATCCACAGCTGCTCTGGGCAACCTGTTCCAGTGCCTCACCACCCTCAGAGTAGAGAATTTTTGTCATTCAGTTGAAGGCCATTACCTTTGTAGACAGTTCCTCACCATTTTTCTAGTAGGCTTCCTTCAGCTATTGAAAGGCTGCAGTAAGGTCACTCTGGAGCCTTCTCTTCTCCAGACTGAATAACCCAACTCTCTCAGCCTTTCCTCATAGGAGAGGTGCTCCATCCCTCTGATTATCTTGGTGAGCCTCCTCTGGACCCAATCCCTGTCCATGTCCTTCCGGTGCTGGGAGCCCAGAGCTGGTGCAGCCCTGCAGGTGGGGTCTCACCAGAGCAGAGCAGAGGGGCAGAATCCTCTCCCTCCCCTGCTGCCCACACTGCTCTGGATGAGCCCAGGAACATTTGGCTCTCTGGGCTGCAGGCATGTGTTGCCAGCTCATGTCCAGCCTAACAGGGTCGGAAACCATTTACAAAATGGAAACAAGAATGCCAGGAGTGCTGTAGCCTCTGCTTTCATCCCAGTGTGCAGCTATAAAAACAATTTGTAGTAACAGCAAATGTTATTCTGTGCCTGTTGCTGAGACATGTTTTGTGCCAGTGAATGTTTGAGGACTGGAACATGAAGTTGACGAAATTCTTTCACTGTGATGGAAACCAGTCTTGTCATTGTTGTTGTCATCATGCTGCCTTGTGTCTTGTTTTTCCCTTGGGGTTTTTATTAGAGGAAGTTTTCAGCAGCCTCTGATTCAGCTGTAGAAAGTTATGTCCTACAAAGGAGACCAAGAGCAAAGCTGTCAAGGTCTCAAGCTAGGAAATACAGGGGAAGCCTGTATTGGTGTGGGGAGCTTTGCTTTGGAAGTCTGATGTGCTTTGCGTGCATTGTAATTTCCTAAGGAATGCAACAACACAGATCTGGTTTTGACTGTGCTACTAATTTACAAAGACCCTGATTAAAAGCTTCCTGAGAATTGCATAACTGTACTGTCTGTAGTGCTTTGGGACACTGATCTTTTATTTTTTGTTTCTTCTCTATACTAGTTATGTAAGGATATGTGTTTTTAGAAAGATCTCAGAAAATCAGTGAAACAATGACCCTCTGCAAACATTAGGCTGAGCTTTCTTGTTAATGCTTTTAGGGTCTTGTGCTAGGGTTAAGTCAAATGTCCATCAAATTCAACAGTCTAGTGAGACTGCCAGAAAGATAGTGAGCTTGAAGAAATTTGACCCAAGTCCTAAAGTATTCTGATCAAAAAGTTTTTAAAGTCCTGTTGGTTGACTTGCCAGAACCTGAAGTAGCCCTGGGATCTGGCAGTTGCTCGGCAGTAATGCGTCAGCAGTGGTGCTTCCTGCACTCCTGGCCAAGTCCAGATAAATGGAAAAGCTTGCATTTTGGAAAGTTTAAACGTTTCTTAAAATATTACTCTCTTTATCTTTGAATTTGAATAGCATGTGAATGTATTTGAGAGAGACACTTTTGTCCTCTTTTTCAGAAAGTGGGGTGGGGTGGATTGTATTTGGTGTTATCTGGACTGTGGGACATGCTTGGTAGTGTTTATTTGAAATCTCCTGAAAATTGACAGGAACAACATTAAGAATGGAAAAATTATTTTCACTGTTTTTTCTACTCTGGGTTCTTAGTGCATCAAAATATGATAAAGTATGGGTAGCTTACCTGACCTAAGGATGCCCAAGTTCATTTTATCTCAGTCAGCTGTGTAATCTGTGTCCTTTTTTCCTTCATAAACACTCATCTCATTATTTGGGTGCCATGAATAATGTTACTTGTCTCTATTTACACTTTTGTTTTCCCACTGCAGACTATGCCCCACACCTGTTGCTTTCCTTTGAAAAACACATCTCTCCAACATGCATGGTTTATGATGCTAACTTGCAGGCATTCTTTAATTATAAAATGATATGTGGTGATCTGTCAAGGGACAGTTGTCTCTAAATGGATTAAAAGAAGCTTAGATGGTTTATATATGGACTATGCCCTTCATATGCTGAAAATAGTTCAAGTTAGCTTGAACTGGCCACATAGTGTATTTAGTACCCATGCAGGTAACTGGTTATTTTCCTAAGCTCAGATAGTTAGTTTTGCACCTCTGTGTATGTGGGATGTAAAGAATAGGGAAAAAACCCTCAGAGAAGTAAGTGAATTGACAAGTGTTGTTAGATAAACTGTTCCCAAGCTCCAGCCCTCAGGAAAGAATGAGACACTGATTAAATAAAACCTGTCCTCTGCCATGCAAGTTCTCAGCTGTTGAGAATCAAAATTTTAGTGTCCTGACTCATCAGCTCTTGCCACCTTTAGTAAACAGTAAAAAGGGAATAAATTAATGATTGGCTGTTTGGAAAATAAATGTCTTCCTGAACGATAGCGATAATGTCATGAAAGCATAACAGTATAAGAAAGACAGGGTGTTTGGTAATGCTGGGAAAAGCAGGCAGGTTTTCAGGTATAAAGTATTTTCTAGAGGTCTGAAAAACTGCTAAATACAAATTGAGTAACACGACTGTGAGTTAAACTAGATATGTATCTGTTGCAGCACCTCATATAAAAGTGAGCGGTAGCTGCAGAGTTGAGTGTCCAAGTACGAGCTGAATTTCACAGCTGCACTGTTTTAAGGGCTTTTTTCCACACAATTTTTTGAATAAGTACTGCCTTTGATAAATTCCAGGATATTGTCAGTAGAAAGTCCTGTCTGTGGCACAAAACCCTATGAGGTAATAAAAACACATACTGTGCCTGTCAAATATTACTCACTTCAGCTATGAGGCAAGATGAAAGTAATGTTTGCAGCATTGTGACAGATCTCAACAGGCTTTGTGATGATCAGATGTTTTCCATCAGTGATTAGCTGCCCACAAAAGCAACTTAATTCATATGCTGTAAGTGTGCTGTGACTGTTACCCCCTAAGTATTTTGAGCTGAGAAGGATGAAAGGTATTTTTTTCAAAAACTAGATGGTGGGAAAGAAAAACTTCATAGTTTGTGAGATCAGTTGGAGTCAGATGGGCTTATTAATTTTTCTCTTCTCTCATGGTTGTTGCAAACAGCAAAAGAATATGAGGACTTTGCTTTATGCACCTTCACTTAATAATTGGGTCCTTGGACAATTTATTGACTGCTGGAATGAACTGTTAAAGGTCTCTGCTGCTTACTCGCTCAGCTTTTGCAGAAAACAAAATAATTTCCAGCTGCAGCTCATAGTGTGATAGTTTATCTTTGACTTCTCTCTCCCTTGAAGGCATGGTGAGACGTGTTGGACACGTTGAGGTCTTGATACACAGTTGAAAGGAAAGGAAAATACAAGAAAACTGCCAAACTGAAGTGTTAGATATCTAGAACTATAGCAGACAGCTATGCTGAGACATAAATGGCTTTTCTCAGCATGTTAGACCTGTAATACATGTTACTAAGCCAATAACCTTAAATATATAACCATATAAACAATACATGGAAATGATGAAGTGCAAGAAAAGCAAGGGTCTGTAGTGGAAAAGTTAACAGCTTCTGGCAAGTGCATGCTCATTAAATTGATACAGTAATAATTCTGGCATGTGGTTTTTAGTGCTTCAGATGTGCTACCCACAGCCAGTGCTACCTGTGGTGGTTTTCCCTTTGGGAATGGCCTGTGGGAGCCCCTCAAACATCTGCTGCAATGAGGGCTGGTTCAGGTGTGTGCTGGTATTATGCTAGGTCATAGGCTGGAGACAGCAATGACAGAACTCTGAGGATCTTGTGATAAACAACTGGGTTTATTGTTCAGTGCTCCCTTTTATAGGGGGTTCAGAATTCCTGTGCTTGGGTAACTGATTGGTTGGGGTCTCTGCACCCCCGAGCTTGCTGGCCAATGCTGTGTCTGCATTTAGAATGGAATGGGATTGGCTGGGGGTCCTCTCTTTGGGTTCAAATCCATCTTAGCATTGCTCACCTCTAGGGACTTTGGTGCTGTTGAGTCAGGGATGGATGAAGTGACTCCATGGTTCAGAAGGTGAAAAAGAGATCCTTTATTAAGAGGTGGTGTCCTTTTACAACCAGCATTGCTGAGGTGAAATCTGATTGATCTCAAAGTAAAAATCTTTCACACTATTGGTGAACTATGAATAGCACACTCTGAATGTACATATCTATAAACAACATGAACAGAAAGAGAGATAATAATTGTTTTCATTCTTCCTCTCTAAGTTTCCCAGGCCTGAAGCCTGGGAGAATTCTCTTTGACTGAACTGAGAATCTCCACAGGACTTGTTTATTTATTTTCTGTAATGAACTGGGCTTAGCCGAATGGGATTTCTGTTCAAGACCAGATTTATGTGTCCAGCTACAGACCACTGGCTGCAGAGTCCCTGTGGTGGAAAAGCCCCTGACAGCCTTGAGTATTCATCCCTTGCTCTGGGATGACATGGGAGGGAAGAGAGGGGTCTGAGAGGCTGAGAAGGACAGAAAATTGACTGGTTTGCTGCTGGGTCCCACTGAGAAGTCAGACAAAAACTTAAAGATATTCCTGACCTTAATGGGAAACAACTGAATCCATAGTGTGTCCTATTAAAATGAGTTTATCCATTTAAAAATAGATTATCATCATCTTTCTTTATTAGTAACTACTGCCATGTCCCTGGCTCTTCTGGAGCAGTTATTTCCAACAGCCATGCAGTTGTGGTAGGCTGTCCACATGTCTGCATATTGTAGTTAGGATGATGCACAGCTTGAAACACCACAGATGGAAATTCATAAACTGAATTATTAGGTTGCTCCTTATATCACCTGAAGTCAGGAAGAAGCAGGAGGTGGTAAGGCAGCTGAGATTTTGCCAGATTTTGGGACAATACTTTTAGAGTCTGGATGGGTGATAGCACTTCCCATGCTGCTGACCTAGTGAAGGACTGGGCTCTTTGCTGTTGCTGCCTGACACCTCAGAAAGAGTTTTCATCCCATTTGGTTAATTGCACTTCCACTGTCCTTCTCAGACTTCCTGGAAGTGATAAATGGGTGAGCTGCTTTGTAGAGGAGAGGTGTTCTTAGTTCCCAGAAGAAGTAAAATATAAACTAACAGCTCTCTAAATTGTCAGATTCTTCATTTGAGGAAGAAATGCTCATTCCCACACACATGCTTAAGGGAAAAAAATAAAAACCAAATAAGGGCATGTTGGGGATTGGGGAGCTGTTTGTGGTGAATTTCCAGTTAAAATAGATATGACTACACTTTTGAGTTTATTTAAACAAAGGAGGTAATTTAAAAGGAGGTAATTTAAACATTAGTCACCATATTGTGGAAAGCACTGGCCAAAATAATTCAGTGCTTAGTTTTGAATTTTTTAAATTATTACTTAGATTTGATGACAGACTGAAGTCAATGTGAAGTTGAGCCCCTTTTTTCAAGTGTTTTGGAGGACTGACTAGATCTGTGAGTTACTTAGACCAATGCTTTTCTGTAAGATGTCTGTTTTTAAAAGGTAACTTGCTGTGTTAAAATTATTATCTAATAAGCACTGATAAACAAAATCAAACGTGTAACTTACAGTTTATTAGAAAACCAGATCATAATACCTTAGCTGTTATGTCAATACTATTACATAGCAAGACAGTTTTAGGAAGGCTTAAAGAAAAGAAAAATGTAGTTATAGCAAGGCATAACTGATAAAAATTATCTTGATTATTTAGACATGCTGAGCTACCACTTGTATCTAGGCTGCTTTATGACTTTTCTAAGACAACTGGCAGCAATCTGCCATACGGGATTCTAGGGCATTGGCAATACTTGGTACTGGGGATGCTTTACCTGTCCAGGCTTTAGCTGGGGGAGTCATGGACAGCTGTGTGCAGATGTGCTTTCCTAGTCAGGGCTAGCCATAACATGGGAACTCCAGATTGCTAAACTTTCTGCCTTCCTGGAAGCAAAAAACATGTTTTTAAAAACCTCTGACAGAAGGTAAGTGAGATAAATTCCGTGGTATTTTTTCCTTGGCTTTTTGTTTGGTTTTGGTTTTGCTGTAATAGAATAAAATATTATCTGCCTGCACTTAAATTCTCTTTACAAATGTATTGGTAGGGTTGCCACAGACCACAGGAATGAGACTATGAGGAGTAGTTGTCTTTGGGAGGTCTTAAAAACAACTAAACCTTTGTGAGTAGGAATACCAAAGCAGAGGGCAGCTTTTTTCTTTCCTAAAATATCAGCACTGTTTATTTTAACACATAATGATGAAATCACAAACCTTATTTAAATTTAAGAGGAGAGACCTAAATTTGATTTGGCCAACTATCAAGCAGCTAGAAAAGCAAGAACATAACTTTTCTTTCTTTTACCTGACCTAGTGCTTCATTGTACCCTGCTGTGCTGGGGGAGGCACACTATGAGGATGTGAAGTATTCTATAGTGTAAACCAAATGAAAACACATTCTATTAATTTATCCCCTTTTAAACTTAGGGAAAGTGTAGCATCTGTTGGGAGTGACTCACAAACTAGCTCTGTTCTAGTGCCCAGCCACCCTCTGGGTGCAGCACCGACATTTCCGCTCTTTGATTGTAATTAACGCTATTTGTCATAATTTGGTATGTTCAACTAAATGTAACCTAGCACAATAAACTAGAACAAGGGGAATGACTGATGAAATAAAATGTTGACACCCATCTCTTAGCAACCACAACGGCCAGAGTACAGATTTGAAAACATTGCTGTTTCTTAAGGCAAAAAGGAAAGAAATGTGGTTTTTTTGCAGTGACTGCTACAGATTCAAATTTTCATTGAGTTCTAGTTTATGATGATTTTGCTGCCTCTGCTTTTCCATGTGTTGGGCTGTGAGCAGGTTTGCCATCTCAAGGCCACAGATGCTTGCCCTGGCAAGATGGCTGAAGTGCTGATGTACCAAGTGATGTTGCCTAGGGCAGTGTGTGCTTCTATAAAACTGTGAGAAACACAGTTGTATGGTTTTGTATTAATATATGCAAGAAAACCATTTCTGAAGGTGTGTAAGTTGCAGCAAGAAGCAAGATTGACAATTTAACAATTTTCCTGTTCTTCTATTGTTGTGAGCCAGAGCAAAATTGGTAAGAAACGAATTAAGTCTGTGATGGAGAAGGGGCTTGTGTTTAAGAAAGGAAGGAAATATATTTGGGTTGTTCCTTTTTCTGTGCTTTAAATTATGTCTATGTTTGTTTTTATTCAGATAACCCCTAGTGAAAGTCATGGCTTGTTATATATGTTAAATGCTTTCTGCTTGTCATCTTTGTTCCACGAGTTGGCTAATTTACAGAAAGAAAACTTATTTAGCTTTCTCCCCTGTCAGTTGAAGTAAAATGAAGCTAACCAACAGAACTGCAGACTACAATGGCAAGACCATGAAAAATTCAGGTTTTCACAAGGAAGATGTGACCAGTGGCTTTTCAGGGATGTAGCATCTGCTGCCAAAACTTGTCTCCTGATGATTCACCAGCTAGGGAAAAGGAGTTAGTTTTGAAAATTGGAAGGGCAGGATGTGAGACAGGAAGGGAATCCTTCCTCTTTTCCGTCCTTCTGTTAGAAAGGTTCAGTTCAGAACAACAAATAAAGTTCAGAGGAAGTTTTCCATCATTGACTTCATTTGGTGGACTTGGCAGTGTTAGGTTATGTCTTGATTCAATCTTAAAGACCTTTTTCAACCTGGATGATTCTATTACTTACTGAAGGGGCTGCACCTTCTTGTTGTATTTCTCACAAGAGTTTGAACAATCCTTCTGATTACAGAAGTATGAAAACAGGAAACACAGCAGCTATATTAGTACCAGAATTGTGCATTCCCTTGTTTATAGAAGGACTCATATAAGCACTGTTACCTTCTTGTGACTTCCCCATTGAGTTCTTCATCTGCGTTTTCAGTTATGGGTACATTACAGTCGCCTGACTAAGGGGGTTTAAATGGGTGGGGGATGATGGGGCTTTAAATGGAGTTCAGCAGAGACAGCTCTGACATGTTCTTTGGATTCTAGGTTCAATGAAGATTTAGAGATTTAGTGGCTGAGGGTTTGCTTCCATAATGTTGATTATTGAGATAACAGTGTTGCCATTGATGAGCAGTCTTTGGAGGTGGTGTATCAAATTGTACTTACTGCAGAAGCATGAAAAAGTGTAGTTTTAGCTTTAATAATGTGATTTTCCACTTACTGGTAACTATAGAAGGATTCTGTCAAAATGCAAGTGTCTTTTTTTTTTTTTTTTTAACTGGGTGAAATACTTGGAAAATGAATGCATAATAGGGGAATTTAAAGAATGAATAGTTTTTGCTGGGCCTACTGCTTACAGTCAAGGGTGGACTAATTCATTTTCCTAATAAGGCTGCTCTGGAAGTTGGAATGTTTTGAATTACATTAAATGTCATGAAAGTATTCGTCAGAGAGGATTGTCTTGTGGTATGTTTAGACAGCAAATTTGATCATGTTTGGTCAAAATGAGCTGTTTACACAAGCTAAATATAGCTGGGGTTTTTTTCTCCAATAAAAAAGAAATTACTGATGTAAAAGCTGTGCAAAAAAATTGTGCACTTTCATTTTCAGTAATAGTTTGTCAGTTAGCAATGACTGCAGCTGCTGTTTTTGTTGTTTATAATAATTCTTATGAAGTTTGATACAGTAATCGTTTGCCAAGGCCTTTGTGTGAGTTGTTTATAATAAGCCTAAATACTGAGCTCTTACGTCTTTGCTTTGTTTGTATGTTATCGAAAGTATTGCATAAACTAATATGCTGAACTGCTAGTTTTAAATCATTCAGAAAATACCATGCTTCAAGCCATCCTGCTTTTTCTAGTAAGTAGTAACAGGGAAAGTGTGTCATCTCACTCTGAAAACTTTTATCATCAGTTATTCATACATTCAATGGGACCAAACCTGCATGAAATCCTAATATGTTTAATTGCTAGGTGGTGAGTGAAGTGCTAACAGCTAAGGAATATGCATGATTCTGCAGTTTAATTACTATTTGGCTGTGCTGTTCAGTGGTATCTATGAAAATATTGTGGAAAATAGCCCTGAAGGAAGGATTTTCTTAAATGTGTGTGTTGGATGTGCTTTGCTTTTCAGCTTGAAATGTGCATTTCCTTTTGTACTGTCTTGTCTAACCACCATGCATTTTTCACATTATGATCTTGGTAGCTCAGTGTGCTGGGTGAGCATTTTCCTTTTACAATATGGGATAAATCACAGATTTTTTAGTCTGATTATGGTCTGAAGTCAACAAGGCCAAGTTAAACTGTTTTCAGTATGTCTGGGGCACACAAATTTATGTCCTTGGTTCAACTATGTTTGTGGGGAAAATGTTATGTTGTCTGTCTGTTTGAAAGGAACATCGTGAACATTTTGGTTATCAAGATTTTTTTTCCCCACCTTTTTTTTTCTTTTTGTATGATATTTTTAAAGATGAATTTTGAAAAGTATGTCTTCTGATCATCTGGTAATAGTGGCATGAAATCATTTTTGCTCAGTGCTGTGTTGATGACTATAGAGGCAGTGTAATCCATTCCAAACTCAAGTTTTATTATTTTGTAAAAAACAAAGAAAAATAAATGTGTTCCTTTTATGTGACTTAAACAAAAGTCCAGTATTAGCAAAGAGAAGATTTTTTTCTCAAGTGTGAAACGTGGGAGTTGGCTTGAATAGTTAGTATCTTCCTAATTCTTCCTATTGGTCCAGCTTGATAGATACATAAAACATTTCAAGTTACTATATTAAAAATGAACAGGTGTATGTAAGGTAGAGATGGTCTTAAGAAAGAAATAATGCAAATTCCTTGTGTATTGGCATTATTTTCTCCCTTCTTGTTGCTTTTGTTGCTGCAAATTGACAACTCTGCAATTAGGAGTGATTAATGATGCACCCCAGCACTGTGGAGGGCCAGAGGTCAGGCTTTCATAGGCTGCACACTCTGTGGGAAAGGGGAGAAGGGACCTGTTCCCCAGGGCAGACAAAACCCTCTCTCTGTTGACAATTGCTGTTGATGTGGACATAATGTGTGTCAGCAGCCATGCACGAGTGGGGAAGGCCAAGTGCAGAACATCATCTTCTCATGCTATGCATTTTTTCCTTTATTTTTTTCCTTCTTTTTTAATTTTTTTTCTCCCTCCTGTCAGCATGGCACCTGGTTTATATATATTTCCATTTTTTGGAAGGTAGATACTGAACTTGCATCAGGATTCCTGTTGCTGGGATCTGATGAGGCCTGAGGGCCAAATGAATTTGAGGGAAGGAATAAACATTGTGAACAAAACAGTTAAGGGGAAAAAAAAAAAAAGAAGACAGAATGAAAAATTTTAAAAAAGAGTTGTTAAAAGGAACAAGTGTACCTAATTCAATTGTAGCTGACCATGTTTTTCTGGTAAAAACTGAAAAGCTGGTTTATGTAGTAGAAGAGGTTTTAAAATTGTAGCATCTTTTAGCTGATTTCCAGTTAAATGAACCTTTTTGCCTCCCTAGCAAATTGTCTTTTGGAAATGAGAACTCAGCTGCAGTTTTCCAAAACCTTATTCAGAAAATGTGTCAAAAATCCAATTTTCTATGAGAACAGCATGAAAACACTCAAGTGTACCAGCAGCAATGTTTGCAAACAAAATGTTACTGTATCAGATTTTTTACTGAATTTTTAATTTTTTTTTATTTTAGTGCATGTGTGTGTATTTCTGCATATAAATATATGCAAATCTGAAAAAAAACCCTCGATTGAATGAGATGCTTTTTACCTGTAACACGTTGCCATTTCAATTTAGATATAACAAAATCTGTCAATTCTTTATCTACTTAATCCTTTCCATTGCCATACTTCCTTTCCTTCCCACCCCCAGTAATCTCAGTGTGCCCATTGTTTGGGAGAGATTTTTTTGCCATCTACTATAGAATTGTGGTGACATTAACCTTATTTTTGAAAACCAATGACTGTGTAAAAATTTTCTGTATTATTTAACTTGCCAAGTTCTTTGGGAGGATTCGTTTTATTCTAAAAGGAAGTGTTCTGTTTTAGGCCTGTATATGGGCTATGCACTGTTTAAAATATAAATACTGATAGATTGATAAATTGATGAGAGCTGTGAAATTATGTGACAGTTTCTTGTGAAAGAATGAAGAACAGAAACCAGTTTGGAGTTGAAGTCTCTGAAGTGAAGATACAGAATTATGAATTTATAAATCCAATAGTACTTAATGCTAGATGCTAGACTTCCTAACATTTTATCTGAAATTAATTAGTTCAGTTTTGCCTTTTTGTTGTATTAATAACAAGGTTGTAGATTTAACTTGAATTAATAAGGTTAATTAAATAACAAGGTTGTAGATTTAACTTCTTGTTTCCTATAGAGGAAACAAAACTAAATATTTTATGTAAGGATGGATGGATGTGGTGAACAGTGAAATGCTTAAACATTAAAAAATATTTTTCCAATTATGTTTGTTTTTTCTTTTCCAGAGTGTCTTCTATACAAAAACCTGATCATTTTCATGTGACAAAGGTATGTTCATCATCAGAACTAAGAAATGTAGCATGTGGCACTAACTGTCACCCATCTGTCAAACCCTCTTGTGGATAAGCACCAGCATTCAGACTTTCAGTATGACATGCTTGTTTTCCATTGTTACATTGAGAGTATTGCAGCATTGGATCTTTGATTACTTTTTTCCCCCTCCTAAAAAAGAATAGAGAGGGCTGGAAATGATTATCAAAAAGAAAAAAAAAAGGTGAATAAATGTTATTCTCCAGCTCTTGGAACCTTTTTTTTAAGATATTGCTGGTGTTTTCCCTCTGTACCTGAGAGAGAGACAAGCAGGTAGAATTTTTTTGGCACTGATTTTTAAAATTTTTTGTGGGGATTTGTTTATTTTAATGGACACTGAAATCTTTCCTGGAATTTGAGAGAAGCCTATCCAAATACTACAATTTCAGAGAACAAGTCCCCTCACTTTCCTTAAAGCCCTGGAGAATTACTTGTTCCTGAATTCTTCTAAATTTTTTATTCTATGCAACAGTTTGAAAATCCTCTTTCTGATAAAAATGCTGTTTGCAAACTTGAAAATACTTATAAATAGCCAGTACTTGAAAAGCCTCTGCCGTGGACATAATTAATTTGTAGTACATTACTGTTCTGCTGACCATGACCTTTAAAGGCCACAGTTTGGGGACACCAATGTTAAAACGTAGTTCCCAGCACAGAACCCCAAGCAAACAAGAAAATCAGGTTTCTTGAGTGTATAATCTGACATGGGTGTGTGGAGACTTTGGGGAGTATCAATGTTCTCTGCTTCTGCTCTTAAAGGTCTTAGCAGCAGATCAGTGTGTGAGCACTTGCACATTCCATTTGTGTATGGGGAACGTGTGTATCTCAAATTGGGTTTGAGACATGGAATGTGGATTTTTCTACAAAGCTCTGGTTTTTTCCACATGACTTACCCGCTGGGTTTTGCAACAGAGCGGTGTTTCAGTTTCTTGTGAGTTTGATTTGTGGAGTGTTTGTTTTGGATATGGCAAGAGGAGCTAGTGTTGTGGAATTCCATATTGATTGTGCATGTTGGGATCATTCCCTCTCCTGAGATGCACGGCTCAGGTTGTTTTCCTGTACATTTCACGGCTGCACTCTTGGTAAAGCTTGCTTCTGTGCTTCACGCCAGGTGGGTCATCTGCCCTGAGAGCAGCTAAAAATCCCTGCTGAGGAATGTGCATGCGTTTGCCGTGGTTTTGTGTGTCTCTGTTTTGTTTTTCATCCCACGTAGGCAGAACCTACCGAAGTAGTTAAGCCTGTGCCCATTGCCTCTGCTGTCGCACCCAAAGCCACTGCCACTGCCAGCGTGGCTTTCAATAAGACACCGAGGCCGTTTGGAGCTGTAACCTCCTCCAAGGTCACCTCCATCCCGTCACCGTCCTCCGCCTTCACGCCGGCGCAGGCTGGAGTGCATGCTAACGCCAAGCCTAACGCTGAGCCCTGGCCGCCTGCGCCGGCCGCTCCTAAACCTGCAGTTCCTGTCCCACGGCAGCACGGCGCCGCCGACGGCGCCCAGGACGCAGCCGAGGGGCCGCAACGAGGAGGCAGAGACAACCAGGGGGAGAGTAAACAGCAAAATGGGTAGGTGGGATTTCGTTTTTTGCTGTGAGGGTCTTTCCTCACAGGAAAAAAGCCGGGCTTGTTTGAGGGCCGAGGAAAACACAGCTTGGAGGAGTTGTTTACTCCTCAGAAACTATTTTAAAAGTGATGCTTCAAAGGGCACCAGCTAGACTTTTGGTGATGGTTTTTCTCCCGAGTGACATGTCAGTTTATAGAGTGTCACGGCTAAATTGAACAAGGACCGTGGAATGCTTTACATGATGTGTTCTATCACCACGTTCTGGACCTTACAACAAGCCTGGTGTTAATTTCAATGTCCAATCTCACTGTGTATTTTGACACCCAATACAGTGACTGAAAGCAGCAGGCACTCAAAAATGCAGAGCAGTCTGTCAAGAAGGGTCAATGGGTGCTGTGATGGCCGGGAATGAGACGCTCTGGAAGAACAACCGTGACCCTGGCACAACCTGTAGAAAAATGTCCCAGAAGGGAGGCAAAGAGACAGATCTCACTAATTCCCTGCACAACACAGGGGAAGCTTTAAGATGTTTTCTAGGAAGCTGATGGGGTTAAGCATTTTTTTTTTGCAGTGCTATAATATAAATACCTCCACTTTAAATTTGACCTTCACCCCAAACAAGCAATGCAGATTTAAAACATGAGTAATTTCCTTATTCAAGTAATTGTTTATGTCCAAAGTGGGCATCAGAGACTCAACATTTAAGGGACTGTTGGAGACATAAAACGCTTTATCTAGTGTAGCATCGAGACTAGTAAACAATAGATTAGTAAACTAAATTGAGCCCAGGAGCAGTCCTGGGAACTCAGACCTGCAGCAAGGTTTTGCCCGGAGCTGCTTTGGACTCTCCTAGAAACTCCTGGGCAGAGTTTGGGAGCTGTAGCACCTCAGAGACTGGTTCCCAGTGCCTGCTGTGCTTGTGGGAGAGGAGGAGGCTGGGCATGAGCAGTCCCATACCAGTTGGCCTCTGTGACCAGCAGTTGAATTAAGTAATAAAAAGGGCAGGATTGGAGCTGTAGGTTTCTCTTCAGTTTTAAGAATGTGAAACCTGGGCTTAAAAGCTAAAAGCTGTGGTTACTATTTCCCATCCCACAAAAGAAAGAGACTGGAAGAATAGGTCTTGTGCCTCTCTTCTCTGATATTCTCTTAGTGTAGAAAGTATATGAAGAACCCTACAGAGTCGTAAACATGCATGCCAACTAAAATACTGACTGAATTGCAGTTTCAGATGAGTTTCTTATGGGATAAAAAAAACCTACTTCTTCAGGTACTTATTCTCTTTATGTTGTAGTACGAATATTTTCCATGTGTTGGACTCATAATGCAGCCCCTATGCATTTTATATTGCACTGTAGCCATGGTGACTTAGAGCCCTTTCTTAAACAGATGATGGCAGGAATCCACTCTGCAAAAATGGGTTGAAATTGAGAGATCCCAAGGACTTGCTCACTGCTGGTGCAGTTGTTGAATACACTTGGCAAACCCTCTCTTATCTTTCCAGGAATACTGTTTTAGCAAATAACTGTGTAAGGAGTATTCAAAAGCAGCAATTAATACTGAAAAAGAGGAACAATAGCAACAAAATTAAGTCTCCTGGAAGGAAGCGCTGCAGGCACAGAGTAAGCACTTTACAATCAAGATGGGATGACTGGGTGAGCACTGCTATGTGCCCTACCTTACTAACAGGATGAATAATACCATCAAAGAGGATGAATAATCACAGCTGAGAGGCGAGGAAATCCCTCTCTCACTGTCAACCTTGTGGATCTAGTTTAGAAAAGTTTGAAAACATTTCAGATTTGTAAAAACCCACTTTATATTGCAGTCCTCCCTACAATATGGTGTTTGGGCTAAGTGTCCTGCAGTCCTAAGGCACAAACCAAAAACGAGCGGACAAACCCACTAAGGTGGTTATATTGGTCTGCTGCTACACTACTTAATTTTACCTAAAAAAGTTAACTTTCTGCAGTGATGCTTGAGTATTTCCCAACTGAAAATGGTATCAATTACATCTATAAAATATCACAAACATTGAAGTTTGGAATAATTGATCAGTCTGAAATGAATTCCATTTTGTTTCTGTGGCTTGTATGATTCATTTTCTCAAAACATGCAAAAAACCAACTTGTACATTGTTCATAGATGGCATTGCTTAGCAAATGCAGTTCTTTAGACATGCACCTTGTTATACTCACAATTTCCTCCCTTCCTCTTGGCTTCCCTCGAAAAACATTCAGGATATAAACTATTTGACTTCAGGATGGGAAAGGAAGTTTAATTTCCCTTGTTTAGTTCTGCCTTAGAAAGCAAGCAATTTGCCTTCACTAGCCTATGTGCATTTGCACTTTTATCAAGACCTTTTTGCCTGCTCTTGCATGAAGATGTGCCTGCTGCTTAAAACAGGTAAGATGTCCACAGACTTCACTCAGTTAAAGTTCAGCTGGACAAAGATTTTCTCTTATAGGTTTTCTTATGTTTGTAAGTTTGACTTATGTGATACATGGCTTTACCAGAGCTTGGATTTGGAAACTCCTGTACTATTTTAAGAAGCAAAGAATTATTTAACACATCAAATACTTTTTTTTCCCTTGCAGATAGCAGCAGCGACAAAGTTAGTATCAACAGCACTGGACTTGAATTATGGTTATTTTTCCTATTGGAATAACCAGCATGTATTCTGGTTTTGCAAAATTTCAGCTCTTACAGAGCTACATATTTAAATTTTGCAAACAGCTTCAGCTTTTCTCAGTGTAATACATTATTTTATCTGCATTGGACATGATGTGACTTTGCTCTCCACTGCTACATTTTGCAGCTCATTTTTATTCTACAAAACATTTGTGTGGTGTTTGTGTGTACTGATAAATTCTTGGTGCAATTCTTGGTTCATTGGTGTTGGTAATACAACTAGTACATGATGAAATACAGTATAAAGATAAAATTGCTTTGAGAACTGTGGAATGGAGGGCTGGATTCTGAATTGATACAGGAAAAGAAAACTGATGTCCATATAATGTGATTTGTGCATATTAGGATGATAAATCATTGAGTTTTATTGGCTTCTCTCTTCTCCCCTTGCCTCAAGGCTGAGTTAGGAGAGATCCTGTCTCCCTGAGGTTTCCTTTGTCTCTGGCACCACCTTGTTGCCTCAGTGAGTCATTACTAGTAGACTCTTAAGCCTTACAGAGGAGACCAGTAGGACCAGAGAAGTCAGTGGGATTTTTTTCTTTATACCACTTTGGTATATAACAAATGTAAAAGACTGCTTATTTCACTGGGGTACTTGCTAGAATTCAGTAAACTGCATATAAATCATAAAGTTTTCATGTATTTCCACACCTTTAATTACTGCTTTAACTTTCTCATTTCATTTTTGCTATTAACTGTTTAAGATGCTTTACTCCATTTTTCTCTGTTCTCCATCCTGAAATTGCCACTGCCTTTGTTTCTATACCTCTTTCTCTATTATCAACTTTGATATGTGATACATGCTCTTCACTAATGCTGTGTGTCAAGAAATTAAATCTTTTGATTTAATTTTGTACTGTACCTTTCACATTCTTTCAAGTATTAAATATTTTTAAAGCTTAAGTTTTTACTAATGCATTCCATTTAATGGGTCTGATTCTTACTTGTTAACAGTTAACATAATTCCTCACTCATTTTCCACCTTTCTTCCCCAGAATTACTCTGAACCATTAAAGTACAGTGAGGAGGTAGTGTCAAAAATAAAAGTGACTTCTGAAGTTTGGTTGGTTTTATTAGAAATTTTATGTCCTAGGAGCTAGTTTTTCACAGTTTTCCTCCTGTAAATTGTGTAAAAAATAAATGTACACTTTAGCAGGTCTTAGAGATTAATGCTTTGGAATAACAACTGTAGAACTTAGGAATAATTTATATAGTTTGAGTCTTCTGTTCCCTTTCCCCAAGTTTCCCAAATTGACACATTCTTTACATCATTTAATGGAATCAAAGCTTTTAGATCCTGTACTCTTGAAAGTCATGCTAGTGGAAGGATTGATAATAGTCTGTAGTGAAATTTCCAGGTGAACAATTACCCCACTGCTTTTCTTTCAAAGAGGGTAGCTCCTCATTCTGCCTGAGAACGTGGCCATGTATGCTTTCAGATGGCCTGGTTCTGACCTAGGCTTTGCCAAGTGCAAACCACATGGTGTGTACTGGTGGTCCTTGCGTGTGCACACATCTGTGCTGTTTCTCTCTGGAGCTAAAGGGAGAATTTGTCAAGGGGCACCTGATCTGACCTAGGTAGACTACTCCGCTTTAACAAAACAAATTTCCCTCTCATGCCTATTGGGAAATCACCATGAGTTTAATTAAAGTATGTGAGTTCTGTGCAGTGGTTTTAGTAGTAGAAGTAGAATATGGCTATTATTTGGATTTTAGTGCCCTTTCTCGCAAAACTAATTAGAATAATTAGCTACATTTCTGTTTCATTTCAGCTTTCTGACTTTTTCTTCTTTTCTTTTTTTCCTTTTCCTGTTCACGCTGGGAAAACTTTCTCTTGCTGTCTTACTCTGTCGCCTCCAAGGAAAAACCCACCCAAACGGTAAAAGTCTAAACATGTAGATGTCTTGATAATGCTGTCTTTTACTGTTTCGAGTGTTCCATCAGTGAAACAAGGAGAAATATTTCAGAGGGTTATTTCAGGGGTTAGAGTAATTGTAAAAGGTGTGTTTGGTTCAGAAAACTACATCTGTGTTTAGCTGGGCCTCAACTGCTGCCCTTCTGCATCATAGCACAGTAGCTGCCCTTAAATGCTGTGAAAAGTCGCCCGTGCCTTTGTGGCCAGAGCGAGGTGCTGTGTGCAGCCTGGCACTCACCGCTGTGTCTGTCCCTGGCGCAGCCCCCCACGGAAGCACATCGTGGACACCTACACGGAGTTCTACCACACGCCCACGCACAGCGACGCCAGCAAGAAGCGGCTGATCGAGGACACCGAGGACTGGCACCCGCGCACCGGCACCACCCAGAGCCGCTCCTTCCGCATCCTCGCCCAGATCACCGGCACGGATCACAGTGAGTGCCCCGGGGCCCCTGGAGCAATGAGCCATTCCCCTGCACACACTGCGTTTTTAAAGCCGGGGCTCAGGGGAGAGAGAGAAAGGGAAATATAATTCTAAAATATTTCCCTCTAAATGTTACTCTAAAATAGAGAATAAAGTTAAGCCCTTCCGTTACTAAGTAGTTCAGGCTATATGCATTGCTGGACATTATTCTGGATTGAGCTGAATTAAAACATTCTAGATAAATCCTAAAATTTCCATTTCTACTCCCAAAGATATTGAAAGATTCATATTTGTTATTTCTTTTCCCCCTGTATCACCAAAATGGCGACATTCCTGAGCAAATTTAGTGCTTCAGAAAAATCAGGTGTTTTCTGGCATGTGGGAAGTCTTTGTCAGTCATGCAAAAGTATGTGATCTGCGATGATGTAACCAATCAGAAACACAAATCCGTAGGTCCTCAGTTTATTCGCGGGTTATGCTTCCACCCTCTACTTATGCTATGGTGTGATTACATATATTGGTGGAGTGGAACAGGTGATGTGGTGAAGGTCATTCCCAGTCATATAATTTTATGCTAAAACTTCAATTCCATGTTATGCTGTCAGCCATAAGTCACTGGCTGAGATTTGTGATTTTGTGTGAAGGCCACCGAAGTGCTGTCAGGGGCTTTGAGCTCTCATTCTTCAGCTCTTCTGAGCTAGAGCTGCAATAATGAAGGCATTGAGGAAATTGGTCTCCTCTCCAGGGGGAGATTTGATTAAATCAGCTATTTCTAGAAGCCAGTGATAACATTTCCCAGACTAAGGGTTATTGTTTGTTTGTGATAAATATTCTGACTTTGGACTTGATTGTTCTGTGGTCCTGTGTTCAGTTCCCTTCATCACTCCTTGTAAGGGCAGAGTATGGGGCCTGAACATCAAATAACATGTTATCCAGTAAAGATGAATTTATCATGTTGACAAATGCTGTAAGAAAATTACTGCGACTAGATTTGCCAGCCTTAAAATCAGGACTGGGAATTTTGCATTATCCCTTGTGCAGATCTCTAGAACCTTGGTGGGAAATAGCCTGGCTGCAAACAGATGCTTGGATTACCACCTGATATCAACCCACTGGATGTTCATCCAAAAGAAATACCTCTTAACTTCCATTCAACTTCACCTTCTCAAATCACCTTTCTCAATGCCAGCATGGGGAGTGGGCCAGGGAGAAGGACAGAGACCAGCAGAGCCACTTTTCAGCCGTCCTGCTAGCAAAGGGGCTCTTGAAGTTCATGGACATAACTCCTGTCCATTGGGGCGGATTTAGAATCAAAGAATCCTAACAAGCCTTGTTGTAATTTGCTGCTGTAGTGAATGCATTGGCACAGCAGAGAATGTCAGTGTTGTGGTACAGTGTCTCTAGTGTCCTAGAAAATAAAAATTTCTGTTTCATTTCAGTGAAAGAACCCGAAAATGAAGCTGGGAAGAAGACTAAGTGAGTTTACATTCTTATTACTTTAATACATTGCATGTTTTAATTCTTAACTTGTAATGTTTGGTGCACTTGTGTGACATCTGGGTGTTTTTAAAATGTTCCTCCCCTTTTTGCCTTTTACTTCAGCATGTCAAAATCAAGATCTTTTTCTCCATAGACAAACCTTTGTAAAAGCTGTTGGTGTAGTCCAGTAGTAATGTTTGTGCAGGACTTTGTGTAGAGATTTTCTGTAAATTTGAACCACTTTGGTTGCCTGTACTAGGTCAGCTTGTGTTTTCCTTTTGCAAGTCTCATCATGCATTTTTGATTTTGAGTGTGGATCTGATTGCAAGACATAGCTGGGAGGTATTGCTGTTCTGGCTGCAAGTGAGGGTCATCTGTCTCCTTGCTTTGGGATAAGCAGTGTTCAAAAGGAGCACCAACCTTTGGCTAAATCTAATGGTTCTTGAAGTCAGTGAGACTTTCTTTATTGGCTTTGACTAACACTGGATCCAGCTTTTTGACAGAGAGGAAGACAATGTGATAGAAATAGTGCATGGAGTTTGCATGCTCACTTGTGAAACTGCTTAAGACAAACTTTCTTTCTTTCTTATTTTTCTTCTATCACTTCTTTCCACAGGGAAAAGGTTCCCATCCACGTCCTTAGCCCCAAATACACAAAATTACGTGACTGGCACCATGAAGTCTCAGCACGTGTTCTTAATGTCCAGTGATTTTACCCAAGTTGCAAAAGCAAAATAAAAGCACTTCCTTCCTTTCTTCTTTTCCATCTGCTTTGCAAAAAAAAAAAAAAAAAAAAAAAGAAAAAAAATGAAAAAAAATGAAAAAAGAAAACATGTTTCAGTAGCCTTTCTGCAGAGAAATTCTAGCCTTTTCTATACTTTTCTAACACTTTCCTACTGATGTGTAAAAAATGAGATGAAATGTTTTTGTGCTAATCATTAGTTGACAAAAAAATACATATTTAAAACTTAACAACTTGGGTAGCTGAATCTCCCATTGTGGGGGAGGAGATGGCTGTTTCAGTTCTTTTTTCTGACTGAAAGAAGTCATTTGCATTGCTGAGTTTGAGTTACTGTAGGCTGTTAGAAAGCAGAAAATGTTGATCAAATGAATAAGAAATTGTGTTACCTTGATTCTGGGGCTGGGGGAAGAAGATGAAGAGAGGATTGTATGCACCTATTTCAAATAATCGTACTTACCAGGAAAAATTATCTTGGATTTCATTAGATTTTCAGCAGGTCAGTTTTAGAGTGGTTGTAAATGTTTTACAAAGTGCAGCAAGAGGACAGACTGCTTTTAAGCAAAGAAAAGAAAAATTAAAAAAATATTTTCCAATGTTTTGAATTGAAGTGAAAGCTCAATATAAAGATTCTGCTGCTTAGGCTGGTAATATGTTCATGTTTTGGAAAACTTAAAAAACAATAATTGAGCAGAATGTTGCTGTGTAAGAGCTTCAACACATCTCCTAGCAGGGACAAGATTAGACAGTAGTATTTATTTATTTACAGAGTGAAGCTTATGGGCTTTCTTGTGTTTATGAAAGCTTCACAGCCCTGTGGTTCTCATGTAAAATAATGTATTATAGTAGCTACACATCCATTAATTTATGCATTTTGAAGCTTGGAGAGTATTTTAATAAAAGTTGCTTTTATCTTAGCTCTGTCTGTTTTTCTTCTGAGTGTCTTGGACTCCTTGAATGGACTCCTTGAATATTCTTCTCTTGCATGGGGCTGACATTTCATGGAACCTTCACAGCCTGTAGGGAGAGAAACAATTAAATCCCTGATGCATAGTAGAAACAGTCTGAATTGTTTAAAACTATCTCAGTATTTTACTTCCTGACCATCCTAAAAGTGGGGTATGTGTTTGTGTTGTTGAAATTGACACGAGATTTGCAGAAATCAATAAAATGGTTGACACGAGATTTGCAGAAATCAATAAAATGGTTGACCCTTGGGGGAGTAAGAATTATATGAAGTAAAGCTTGCTGTCAACTTTTGCAGTGCTTTTTGAACCAGATAACATTTGAGACCTCAAACAAAGGTGATTGTGAAGCACATGTAAAAGCCCAGTTTCTCACAACTGCTCAGTGAGAACCATTGCAATTGGTTTGGGTTTCTGCAGCTGGCCTACACGCTCCTCTGATGGAATTGGTCCTGTGAACAGATGCTTCTGCAGAAGACTTGGCAGGGTTGTTTCTCTTTCCTTGCACAATGTCAGAATTTGAGAGGACCTTTGGAACCATTTTAAGTTTGATTTTCCTTTTCAGATGGTTTATGCTGCTATACAGTACAGCAGTAGCTTATGGTATTTGTCATTTTATCTTTAGGAAAAGACAAACAGAAAATGGAGACTTCAGGTAATAGATAAGTTATCTAGCACTAACAGTCACCAATATGGATGCCTAACCCTGCACAGATTTGCCCTGGTAATGATAGCCCAAGGGATGTCACCTCTTGCACACTTTTTAGGTTAACTCCTCAGGGACAGTAAGGGAAAACATTCACTTCAATAATTTCACAAAAGAGTGTTTGGATGAGAAATGCCAATCCGTTTAATTTCCATGCTCCTCCATCACATAATTTGGCAGTGAGTACTGTGTTACTAAATCCAAGTGTGTTACTGAGTGCACATACACCACAATATAATAATTTGATTATTGAGTACTGCACATTAAACTGGGAATGTGAAGTAGTGTATTTAAATTGTTCTGCTGGGCTTATATAATTTCTTTATGAACAGAACCAAATGTGAGCATTTCAGAGACCATCAATGCAATGAAAACTGTGAAATGTTGGAAAGGTTATCACTTAGATTCTCTGTAAAGGCTTCTTTTTAAGGGCAAAATGATTTGACCTTCAGACATTTTTACGTTCTGGAGATCTCCCTAGGTAATGAGAATATTTTCATGTTGTTATTAAACTTACCATTATGTTTCTCTATCTTACCAGCTCTTATCCTTTTGAAGGGTGATTTGCTGTAGTGAGAAAAAGAATAAACGCTCTCTAAATAATCAAAATAATAGAAGCCTCTGTTTTGAGTAAACATAGTCATAGAGTCCATCTTTCAGGGATATGAAAGTAGTTTGAGAGAGACAGCCAAATTATTAGTTTTCTATAAATTCATTGTAAAAACACCACTATTTCCAGAGGTGGTTTATGAATGCATGAAATTAATTTCATTTATTGCTTGAAAGATGCCATCTCTTCTCCCAATATCCCCATTGCGCAGATCTTATTGGCATTCAATTTTGGATGTTTTCTTACTGTTCTCAAAAATGGACCACTTTTTCATTTGTATCTGACAAACATGCCCTGTTTCATGTCTGATTCCCAGCATGTGTCTGATCTTTGAAAACATTATGAGTGTTTTTTTATATAAATGAATGAGCTTTAGAGATCTCCTAGAAATATCAATGTGACAATGAAATGGAAACTTCTCTTTCATCAGCGATCTTCAGTAAAATATCCCAATTTAATAATATTCAGCTTTTCAGGCAGGCATTGTCCAAGACAGATGTTCTGTGTGGTTTTTACTATTGTTTATTTCTAAACTGTCACCCACTAGGGATTTTTGTTTGGATAAAATAGATTTTTCTCTGCAACAGCTGGAAAGATAGGATATAGAAAGAGGAAAGCCCCCACTGAAATGTATAGATTGCAGCTTTTAAATCAGTTGTTTAAAACTTAGGCAGTGTCTAGCCTTAGTATAAAGTTTATGTGGTTTAGATTATTTCTATTCCTGCAGTACCCTATTTCCAAAGTGTTTGTTTTAAATGTTCACTTTTAACCATCTCCTTTTGAGCAGCCAGCTCTGGATTTGGTTTTGGCCTTAAATTGTAAAGTCAGTTCATTGTCCTGAGTGAAGATTTTCCAGATTTGTAGTTTAGTTGATCCACAGTGACTGGAAAATATTTGTCCTACTCTCACTCAGTCTTGAAACAATCTGTCCTAAAATCATGTATTTGCTTTTCTCTCCCCTATGTCATAAATATATGTAAAGCCTGCCTGCAGATCTACCTGATGGAGCAGGAACCCAGGATACCTGTATTAATATTGATAAAAAATCCATAGCTACCCTGACTTTGGAGATGCCACCTGCACCAGAATTTCCATCCACACCTTTACCACCTTTGAGGTCTGCTCCCTGGTCATTTTTAAATCTGTTCAATAATTTTCAGCACTTAAGGGTCCCTATTCTAATAAGATACTTAATTCTGCATATTAACATAAGAAAAAAAAGGCAGAAATGCCTGCTCCTGTGGCTAATTTAGTCTGCTCAATACATATTGTTGTGATTGCTCTCTACCTTGTAGTTTACTTTTTTGTGTGTTTTACAGTCTGGCAGGTGCTTTTCTTCAAGTCGTTCTTTAAGAGAACATTTTTTAGATTATTTTTTTGCTGAAACAACTGAATCACAGAAAGGATATGAAAAATACTGAGAAATACATAGTGTAATGTTCACAAAACTAACCCCACCAAAAAGTTGTAGCAAAAAGCATACAAAGCTTTGGTGTGAATCCCACTACTGCTTGTGTCACTTTCAGTATTTTCTAAAGTTGTTTTCTATCACATAATATAATCCCAAATTAATGTGTTCCATCTTTGTAAATGTCTAATACTACTTGACCTTCTGAGTTTTAAAGCAGCAAGGACACTCTCAGTCTTCACTGGAAGTGTGATACCCCTTAAGTGTGTTTTGCATCATTTTTTACCTCTCAGTTTTATTTTACTATAGATTTCATGGTCTTTTTGGAGGTTTTTTGGGGTTTGGGTTCTTTTTTTCTTCTCAGTTTGCTAACACTTTCACACACATTGTTTCCTCTTCTGCATACTATTTTAATGTGGATTAAAAATCTCTTTCTCTGTGTGTCTTCACTTGGGTTTTTTTTACTGTGAATGGAGTGAAAACAGTGCTAGACCAGAACCTGCAGCTGCTCTTTTGCTGATAGCAGATTCCCGCCCTGGCAGTGTCCCCTCTCCCAGACTTTCTGAACATATTGCTGCTCCTGCGAGGTAAATCATTCACAGGGGTTTTGATTCAGTTTACAATCTATCCTCTTCTAGCCTGGGTTTGTCTGCCTTGGAGGAGAGAGGGTTGTTTGTCATTCACTTAAAATAAACTTCATTAAGCCGCTGTGACTAGGGATTTTCCTGGAAATGGTAGGGAGGGGGAAAGAGAAAAATTAGATAAAAACGAGGAAATGCATGAACAGTCTTGTGGATACTAATTAAAACAAGATGCAATGTTTAGTGTGTGTATGCTGTCAGTGGGTGTCCACCATATAACTTGGAGTAACTTTTTAATGGTCTCAACAAGTCAAAAGTGAATATGGATTTAGAAATATAAAAGTAATTTTCTAAAATGTGGGTAATTTATAACACAGTGTTGTGCTGTGATGCAATCACAGAACACTAGGAGATTATCTGGCAAATTTCCTGTCACTGGCCCTGGATAGTTTAACTGGCACTTACCTTGGCAAATTGCTGGTGCTTTGGAGGTAATTTGTGAGTACTAGACAGGAACAGTAATTTTAGGTAGAAGAGAGCAACAGTACTTTGGAGGGTGATTGATTGTTACTGTTACTGAAGGTTAGTAACATTTTCTCATGGTTTATCTTATGTGTTGCCAGAGTTTTTGAGTTTCAGGTAGCATGCACAAGCACAAAGTCATAGCTTGAAACAAAGCTGTTCCTGTAAAAATGAGAATTAAATGAACAGTGCCTGGTTCTGCCAGGCCTTAGACAGACATTCATGGAATACACTGTTGCCTACACCTGTGTGGGCTTTCTGCTGTTGGAAAACTAATACTAAGACTTGGAACTGACCAGTTTTAAACCTTTAAAGTAGTGTTCTCAACTAATTGAGAGAAGAGGGAATCTGACATCCAAATAGAAGTCTATTATGTTGTCTTTTGAGGACATTTTTGTTGTGTGGGAGAAGCAGGTATTTTCATGAGCTAACATGAGCTTAGGATGGGATGGAGGCTGATGGGCTGGTGGGATCTTTTATGGTGACATTTGGCTTGAGCCAATACAGTAAAGAAGATTTGGTTGTGATGTTTTCAGCAGCAAATTCTCTTAGATCAACAAAGATGAAAAATACACACAGAAGATGTATGACAAGACTCCTGGTGATTTTATTTTTTAAGCAGAAAACCTGGGATGAAAAAGGCAGTGAAAAAAGTACTGCTTCAGTAATTGATTTTCATGTCTACCAGTGAAACTTCAGTATGATTACACCTACTTGCCCCATCCATGGATGTGTGCAAGGCCAGGTTGGATGGAGTTCTGGGCAAAGTCTAGTGAAAGCTGTCCCTGCCCACAGCAGGAGGGTTGGAAGTAGCTGACTTTTAAGGTCCCTTCCAATCCAGACTATTTTATGATTCTGCTGAGCTGTAGATGCCTTGCAGATACCACTGCAGCTACTGTGTTCTGAGTACCAAGGAATCTTGTCTAAATCCTAGCTCTGCATCTGAATCCAGGCAAAAGAAATTTAAATCTAATCTTACTCAAGACCTATATCTCTAAATGTTGTTATTTGGCAAAATTAACCTAGCAAGAGAGTGACTTTAAAATGCGAAATCTGAAAAGCAGCTATATTTCAACTATTTGTTCAGGATGAGAGCCAAAGTACTTTTATAAATAAAAAAGTAGATGGTAAGAATTTTCTGCTCAAGAAGGGCAGAAATTGGAGCAGCTTCTGCAGAGCTGTCGAGGGAAGATGTAGCATTGAGTGTGGGAAGGAGAACAATTTGATGATGGTTATTTGATGCAGCTGTGTAGTCTGGATTCTCCCCTGAACTGAGAGGTCATCAGTGTAGCAGTTACAGTTGATATTTATATTTTGTTACTGAGCAGATGCTGCTGCTTTAATAATGCTCTTTTGAGTGGAAAATACAGCAAATCTGGTCTTTAAATCCCTTTTTTAGTAAAATGGTAGCTATTGGAAAGCTGCATGGAGCAATTCATGAGTGCCATGTCAGGCTTTTAGTAAAGCAAAATTGGGCCATCCAAAGGTGAGTAGACTTGCTCTTGCTACTGAAGCCTTGAATTTGTTGTCAAGGACTCACCTAGGTCCCTATTTTCTGAATGGGCTCCATCTTCTCTTGGCTGAAGCTCTGTAAATTTTATCAGCCACTACTTAACCACCAAGAAGGAGAAAGCTTGCTGTGAAATGTATGGAGGCTCTGGATTTGATTTCTAGATTAAAGTTAAGTGAGCTGCTTATAAGGTAGACCTCATAATGCTTTTCTATTGTAGTTTTAGTTCTTTATTGAAAGTCTTAAATAGTTGTATGTCTATATAACCAACTACTGTAAGTTATAGTGTATTATTTATTACTCTATTTCATGTATGTGATGTCCTCCTGTAAGTTTAATAGTAAAATAACAGTAAAATATTTAAGAGCAATGACAGCCTTTCCGGAAAGTTCCAGAAAGTCATCTCAAGAAGTAATCCTGGCAGCATCAGACCACGTAAACCACAGAATCTGGCACTTCCAGAGAAAGTATATAACTAATATTAAACAGATGTGATGCCAGCAGGTCTTTAGATTGTATTTTATACACATGCCTTTTACAGTCATGCAGACCTACTTTTATATTTTCTTTCAATGGAATTATTCCTGATATAAATACAAAGGCTTAGTAATAAGTAATAATAGGTATTAGTCCTGATTTTTGTTGTGCACTTTCTCAAAGTGGACAGTCTGGAACATTCTCTGCAGAATTTGTAGTGTGGGAGAAGAGGAGGTCTCAGGCTGACTGTACTAAAACTGTCAAGAGTTTTTATGGTTGTTTCGGTGTGATGACAAACCAGAGGAAGCAAAATACAGGGGAGAAATATTGCTCTCTTGTGGTGTATGCTACTTGTCCTTCTGCTTTCTATTATTATATAGAACTTTTGTTTGAGAACCTTTTGGAAGTCTTAGGCAAGTGCACACCTCATCGGCCCTTCAGTTGTTCAGGTTTTAAATTCCAGCAGCCAAGTAGCCTCAGTGTCTGAAGTGTCATCTCCTGACACTAGGTAGTTTCTTGTATACTGATTGTGCTCTTGTTCAAGTTTGTTATCTTTTAAGTAGCTATCCAAATAGTTTGAGTTTGTGGTTAAACAAGTGCTCAAGCTTTACCTGTAAAAATGCCTCCAAAAATTGTTTTCATCATGGTGTGATTCCCAGGGCATGGGTATTTGGTTCCTACAGAAGGAGGTAAAAAAGCCCTCGTCTGCTACTCACTTATTCTTCTTACAAAAGATAAAAGAATACCAGCTAGAAAGAGTTGGCCATTGTTCTTTTGTACTTTTAATCAAATGAGAAAT
Organism: Melozone crissalis; assembly: GCF_028551555.1. Lineage (NCBI taxonomy): Eukaryota > Metazoa > Chordata > Aves > Passeriformes > Passerellidae > Melozone > Melozone crissalis. The sequence goes on along the minus strand of NW_026535784.1, from coordinate 45,905,857 downwards.
TTCTTCTCTGTATATTGTCTCATTATAATTACTCATGCAATTAACATCAACTAGGAAGATAACCGTGCCTGCTCCAGATGCAGCAAGCTCTCTGCCGGCGGATGAAGCACCTGCTGTCCCCAAGATGTGTGCAGTGGCCACACAGACCACCGAGTTCCCCCTGCCTGCTGACCCAGCTGGGGGGCTCCCTTCTCCAGCCCTGCCTGTGGGAACAGCCCTTGGGCTGCCTCCTGCCCCTGCCAGGTACATCCAAGCCGGCTGTGTGAGAAAGGTGCAGTCAGAAACTGCAATTTTACACACATTGAATCATAGAGTGCTTTGGTTTGCAAGGGGCCTTAAGGATCATTTAATTCAAATGCTCGTGTCATGGGCAGGGACACCTCCCACTAGACCAGATTGCTTGGGGCCCCATCCAACCTGGAGGTGAACATTTCCAGGATTGGGGTGTCCACAGCTTCTCTGGGCAATGTTTTCCAGTGCCTCACGATCCTCATAGTAAAGAATTCCTTCCTAATACCTAATCTAAGTCTCTCCTCTTTAGATTTAAAGCCATACAGTTTCACCTGATTCTTTTTTTGATGATGATGCTGTCCAGATGGAGCAGCTCAAGGGTTTCCTGACCCTCATAGTGCTGTGACAATTTATATAGTAATTAGAAATTCAAGTAGCTTTTAGGCAAAAGTTCTAAAAATAATTTTAAAACTAAAGCAGCCTTTTGATGGAGGAGGGAAAGCAGTCATGGGTAGGAGATTCAGTTGGGTTCTGTTGGCAGAAGTTGGTTACCTGAGGAGAATATAGTCACCCTTGCTACAAAATGTGTGTTTTTAAATTGTCCAGTAGCCCAAAGTTTTTGGAGGAGAATACAAGCTTTAACTTGTGTAGTGATGGGACATCCAGAATACAAGTCTTTACCAATAGGGAGAGAAAGTGTTTCCCTCAGTAATTAACACTACAGGATACCTGAAAAAAACATACCTATTTGGTTTGTTTGTTTATGGATAAGGATAGCTTTAGGAAAAAAAAAATTAAATTAACTCCTGACCTTTAGTTAGTATTGCCAGAGGTGTAATAAATGGTTGATTAATGACTTCTCTTCTCTTGCTGCTTTTGGGCAGGCATGAAGCATCTCTGCCTACTTGTGAAACAAATTCTTTCAATAAAATCTCAAGCTTTCAGTCTAAATCATCTGTAAGTCATACAAGGTAAATATTTTAAGGTATATCTACAGCAGGCTTCTAGGTGTAAGCAAGATATTCAGGCACTGGTTTTGCATTTAAATCTGGGTAATGGTATATTGTTCTGTAGGTATTTAGAGTGTTCTGTTCGTCTTTCTAGTTATTTAAAAAAATACACAGCAATTCGGTGGATAATCTTGAAATTTTAAAATAAGAACCGAAGTTAGAGGTTAGAAATTATTGGAGTTATTTTGGACCCTTGGATTTTCACTTTTTTTTTTTTCTGTTCAAATGCATTTCCACCTGTAAAATAAGTAGACCAAAATAAAAGGGGGTTACACACTGAATTTTGTAAGGTTGGGCCTGCAGAAATTATATCACTAAATATTCCAGTTTTCTATGTTTACTGTTTATTATGAAAAAGAGGACAAGGGGAATAATCTTCATGGCTAATTCTGTCTGCACCATGGAGACTTAAATGGATTCATGTGGAGAGTTCTGGGCCCTGGCTCTGTGGGAATGACCCAGGCATGTGAGGCAGTCTATGATGAGGAATTTAAAGGCTGACAGATGCTAAATGCTCACTTGATGAGGGAGTAGTTTTATTTGTGGGTGAAATCAAAATTGCTGTTCTCTATATTAGTATTCAAGTTGCTCACACATTGCCTGATGTCTCTGTGAGCTGGAAACTTCCATAACTCTCCAGTGGTTAATGTGGTCTGGTGTTGTACTGTATCTCTGTCAATCTTTCCTACTTTCTCTGTTTTCTCCTGCATTGGCTCAAAGCTTCTGTGCTGCAAAAGTAACGCTGGAAGATCCTTCGGGAAATCTGCCGATCCTTGGACCCTCTCCTCCTCCAGCTCTTTCTCCTTTCGAGCAGAGATCAAAAATTAAGAGCATGGCTGCTGCTGCAGTGTCTGCTGCTATTGCTGCCCGGGCCAGGTAGACATCAGCTTCAAAAGGAATGTTTTATAAGTTTGGTTTAAGGAGGTTCCAGTTCACACAAGAATAATTGGTCCCTGGCAGGGTTGTGAAATCAATAGGCTCTGTCACAATACTGGGCAAGTCATTAGAATATGTCCAAAGCTCCCATGCCCTATTTATAGCTTAGCTGCTCTGAACTTGGTGAGTAATTCCACCATTCTGTTCCTCATGATACCTGTTTTACAGTTCAGTTAGTAAATTAACTGTAAATAACATTTGTGTTACGTGAGTGACAAAGAATAATCTGTAACTTTAAGGAACTTTTTGATGCTTGAAAACAATAGCTTGCTGAGTTCCATCTAAATCTTTGCTGCATTGCTTTTTATAAAGGCTTGCTTAGAGCAAACATTTTGCCAAGTTTTTCGATCATCCATTCATATCGGTAAAATACTTTTTAATAGGCAATAATACCCATATTTTTGTATTTCTAAATTGCATGGATGTTCTGGGGTGCTAATAAATTATGTACATTAGAAAGCACACACAAAATCAGAAAACTAAAAAAGATGAAAAAATGTTCTCATTACTTTTTATTTTACTTTATTAATTGTAAAAATATACAAAGAACATGCTTCTCACACATTAGTGTGTTTTCTTATGCCTCCCCTGAATTGTGCAGCCTCCACTTTGTGGGCTGCCTGTTTAGACACAATTCCTGCATCAGTTTTCCTGGGTTCAGTTTCTCCAAATAGGCTTTTCCTAAGGGCTTTTGGGTTGTCCATGGTCCCAGCCCTCCTGAACTTCGTGTGGTCACCTCCTTTGTTTGTGGGGTCTTTTTGCGCACCTGCTAGACTGCACGAGCCTAGTGCCTACCGCTCGCTGCTGGATGCGCTGCTCATCACGCCTGTCGCAAAGCCTGCCCTGCCGGCCAGCGCGCCCTCCAGGAAGTCCACAGGTGCTCTGGAGTTGCCAAAGAGCAAGAGGTATTGTCCAGGTGTGGTGTGTGGTTGGCACTTAGGGCTCACAGGGAGCTGGCTACTCCTTCAGAGCACATTTCTGTTGTCTGCATGCTTGTGCCTGTCCTGGTCTTTGACATGAGGCTACCAGCTCCAAACCCTGCTGCTTTCATCTCTGTGCACCCTGGACCTGCAGATGGTGTTTGTGCAGGTCCACCATACTAAAACAGAGGTTTCCTTTCCTCACTGGCTTCAAGTGCCCTCTAAATGCATGGTGATGCTTGTGTTGTGTTGGGAGCCTCTGAGGGAGGCAGTATCACCCTACAGAGGCAGCCAGAGAAGAACAAGAGATCCTGGCTTGAAGCTTCTGTGTGGGTGAATTATTTGCCACAGTTCCTTAGTTGCTCCACAGAGCAACTAAGCGTCACGTTAGTTTATTTTTTTAAAGCTCACTTTGAATGTATAAAATCAAATAACTGGCATGCAGGCCAGCAAGTGACTGTTTTAAAAATTATTTGCTGTCTAGGCTCTTTGTTCCAGTGCTGATTCTGTTCAGTGCACAGGACTGTTTGTTCTCCTTTCCCGACCACAGCAATGTTAGTGCTTGCTTCAGCGGAAAGCTCATTTTATGACTTCAGCTGCACAGGCAGGAGTGTGCTTGGTTATTTTACAAGGCAGTGTGTATTAAACTGTGCTAAGGAAGAAATAATCTGTGAGTTTTCTTGTACCTATTTCTATTTTCACAAGAGTTGGACCCTTCTAGAGATAAGGCCCAACTATAAGTAGAGCTGAGATCCACTTGATGTAGAAACTCATGTTGAGTAACAAGTATTAGTTCTTTTTCTTCTGTTTCATGGCTTCCAAGGTGACCTCAGTCTCTAGAGAAGATTAAAGTAGCCCTAACCTCAGGGAGGGGAAATAGTAGTTTGTAAGACACAAAACTAACTTTATTTGTATCAAAATTTCTAACTTGTAGCATATCCACTTAAAAAAGATAAAAAAAGGAACTGACAGAATTTTGGTGATATAATACAACTTAAAATACCAATTTTATTTTTGCCACTGAATGATTACTAGAAAGCCTTTTATGTACACATTGAAGAGAAAACCTCTTGAGGAGTTCTGATACCTGTCTGTGCACTACAGGTGAAGCCCAGGCCATGCCATCAGCAAGACTCTATTCTTTAGCTGTGGTGTTTTTTGGTGATACTTTAGTACAGTGAAAACAAATTCTCTGACTTCTCTTTTCTTTTTTCCTTCACTCCCTAATGTGCATTGTTTATGGCAAGTGAAGATAGGTTATTACATTAATGGAAACTTTCTCCTTCCTGAATCTGTAACTGGCTTTCTGTTTGTCCATTGTTTGCTCACTGTATGGGGGAAGCTCTCCTGGTGTTGAAGATTTATTTTTGGAGATGCATTCGGTGTTGGGATTCCCAGAGTGTCTCTATTCAATTGCTGTCCCTTACAAGTACGTCGGGCTGTATGTTGGAAAAGGCAGGAAACAATGGAGAACTGGTTTCATTCTTCCACAGCTGAGGTCCAGTTTTGGAGGAGCTTAATCTGTTTTTCTCTTCCAACTGACAGAGCTGGAGAGAGATGTGCCAGGGAGCCAGAAGGTACAATGTGAGTACAGAGACATATAAGTCTGCCCAAAAGACTATTTCAGTATTGAATATATATCAAGATTGAGGTTGAATGGCTTGAAATAAACATGCATGGATTTTTAGGGGATTTTAAAGGTAACCTTTAAATTTGTGAAAAGTGAGTTTTCTCTTAAGCTGTTGTAATAGCCAGGTTATCCTGGTTGTTCAGGTTGCTGCTACAAGGCTGAGGCATAAGGTGCTAAAGGAAGATGATAATTTTCAGGCTGTTAGGGACATCCCAAACAGGATATGACCTAAAATCTGGGACACATGATATAGCAGTACATTTAGTCTGAGAACAGTCTGCATAAAACTGCATTTTAAAAAGGATTTTTGCAGGAATAGCCAGTGTTGTCCTGAAGACAGCATAGAACAAATGAAGGTTATGATTTCTGGTTTCCATATTGACATCCCTAGTCCTGAGCTGCTGCACTGGTAAGGAAGGAGAGGTTACCAGTAGATGGAGCTGAAGAAATGAAGCTTTGTGCTGTCTTGTCCTGTTGAATAAAGGACCACAGCCTTTGCTGTATGACTTGAGAAACATGTAGGAAAAGAAGATAAATGTTGTGTCAGCAACTACATATTGTTACTGAATTTCAGCAAAGATTAAGCAAAATTATGTCAGGAAAAAAATAATAGATTTGAGAGAAATGTACCCATTGAGTGTGAAACTCGGTATTATAATGTCTTTGCATTAAAATCCATCTAGTGACATACTCTGCTATATAAATGTATGTAATGCTGAAAAGTTGCTTTAAATGGCAGCTCACTTCATTCCTCAATAAAATAGTTGATAAGAAAGGAGAGCTGAAATCTTATGTCCCATAACTAAAGGGACAAGTATACAATAGAATGCAGTACACTAACTGGTTCAGATAGACCTAGGTCTGTTTGGCTCAACCAAGAAAGCCAAGTAATAAACTGCTTTGGAGTTCTCTGGCTCTTTTATATCTTTCATACTGTCAATGAAAAGGTAATGCATCTATTTTACCAAGGTAGATTAGGCTTCTTTGCTTTATCTCTGGGGACAAACTCAGGAAGGTTATAGCTATAACAAAAGCAGGGTGTTGATTCTCTTCTGCAGTAAGATTCCTCCAGATATATTTCCCTTTTATCCCTCTCACTTCACCATCTCTGCTTCAAAAAGCTGGCTGCCTTAAACTGTTTTGTACTGGGTTGCTGCCAGAATGCTTGACCTTTTTCTGGCTTGGTAACTGCCCTGAAGTGGTGGTGAGCATCCACACATTTTCTTCCCCACCAGACTCCTCTGTAATGGGATTTCTTGGGGGTGTGTAGCAGCTATGCGGTCTTGCACTAAGCTGAGTGTTTCATCCTAATGGCAACAGGGATGGCCTTGAGTTTATGGGGCTTGCATGTTTTCTAACAACCGACACATATGCAGCACAGGAAATGATGTATTTAATGTCTTGCATGACCGAGAATTGGAGCTCTGCCTTAAAATTAAATCTCAAGGCAGAAACACTGGGAAATTTTGGGAAACACTAGCAAGAATGGGTGTTGACAGCCCTTTTGTTTTTGGCATGGCTTTTTGTTTATCTTCCTGATATTATGCTACATTCAATTCCTTTAAAAAAAATGGTAGTCTCGCCTTGTGAGATGAGCACTCTGAGAGAATACATACTCTGAAAGGTGCTTTGAGTTATTTCTGTGTATAGAGCACTGCTTACAGAGGGGTTACATAGTCCCTCCCTGTAATTTGATACAGAAATACCTCCACCCAGATGATTTTCTCTGCTCTTTCTTTCTATTACTTTATTTTGTTTTTCTTCTTTCTAGCAAGATAGTGGAGCACTGTTAGGTTAAGATGAAATATAAGCACTGGGCTTGTAGTAGGGATAAGGTCAGCACTCAGTGCTTCTTGGCTTCTGTTTCTCTATTGTTACACCAGAAAACCCTTGCAAAAAGCCATCTGTATTTCCCTTGTTCATGGAGTTTTGTTGTCATTCTCATACCTGCCTTTTTCTGGTTTCCTATATATATTTTTTCAGCTATTGTGTATTTTGATACCGGACAAAATGTAGCACATGACTTGTTTGACAAACAAATGACATCCAGGTCACAGAATTCCTGGCTATCTGGAGAAAGATGTCCCTTAGATACTACCTGGCCTGTCCTGTCAGCAGATTTCCTCACACCACAGGGGACCTGTGCCCTACTTCCACAGTTGTTCTGGACAGCAGAGCAAGTTAGTTTAACAAGCTACTTAAGCCATCATTTATAGCCACAGAACTATTGGTAAAATACTGATGTACCACACTGAGCTCTGGCTCAACTACTTATTTTTACAGATGGATAGCCACTATCTTGGGCTTGCATGAGGAGGAGGTCCAGCCAAATCTCTTGAACCTGGTTGAGAAAGTCCAAGTGACTTGGCCCTTGTTATCACCTTACTACTCTTAGAAGTTACATGACAGCAAGCTCAATTCCTTTTCAGTTATTTAGTAGGTCCTCTTTTGGCTGATAATATTGTCTCCATTATTAGCTTCTTTAAAGTTTGTGTGAAGAAATTCTGGACAGCATTGTATAGGAGTTGCCATGGAAGGATGGAGGAAGATTTAGGCATCTATAGCTCCAGACCATGTGTTTTTCTTCTCTCTTTTTGTTTGTTTTCTTGGGTTTCTGTTGGTTGGTTGGTTGGCTTTTTGGGGTGTTTTTGGTTTATTGGGGTTTTGTTTATTTTTGGTTTTGGTTGGTTGGTTTTTTGTGGGTTTGGGGTTTTTGAGGGAGGAAGAAGCATCAAAACCTCTAAATACACTCAAAAGGATTTTCTAGTGCAAATTTCTTAAAATGCCTCTGAAGTACATTCAGCCTGGTCTCTGAAAAACTGATGCTTATATCAAGTGTGACTTGGACCCACTTCCTCCATCATAGGAGGAGAAATTACTACTCACTTTTTCTGGGTTTTTTTTCCCCCCCATTTACACGGTGCTTTTGTTCACCAGGAGACTGGGTAAGTCTGAGGAGCCTTTTGGGAGCTCTGAATAAAGTTTGCACTGGCACTGGAGCCTTGTGTGTCACCCTCAAGCCTCCTGACTGGTTCCCCAGGAATTTGTTTGTTTTCCATACACACACCTGATTTGATAAAATAAGGCTGCACTGTGTGGTAGGAGCTGTTCTCCATGGAATTTCAGGCGTGTCTGTTAAGTATAAGCTAGCATATGTAAAAAATAGAGAGGTGTCTTTGGCTTGCTTCTTTGCCAGATATTTTTCTTGGGCTGTTTTTGCAATCTGTTTCCCTTGCAACACACTTCCAGAATTATTTTGATTAGTCTTCCCATAGCTTATTAATCTAACTTCTCATGGGTTTTCAGGACACAAGACTGAGTCTGACAGACTCATGTTTTACTATTCCTTGGTTCTTGCAGTGTTAAAACCCCTTGCCCAAAGGTTGACAGCAGGGCATTCACAGCTTGCAGGAAATGTTAGCTTGCAGGGATGATCCTCGTGTTTGCATTAGTTTTTATCTTGGAAAACTTTGATTTTTGCTGTAAGTATCCATCAGGTGGCGAAGGAGGAGTTTAAGAGTTATGGAACAGAGTTAAAATGTTAATACTGGAGGCAGAAGGTAGGTGTGTCGTTAATAATATACAAGTGTTCTGATATTAAAATGTTCTTGACCTGAAGCTGACCTGTAAGAGTCAGCTGGGAAGTCTGAGAAAGTGCTCACACAGAGCTTGGTAAACCTACATTAGGTTTATCATTCCTCCTTCAGCTTCCCAGTGGCAGCACTGAAAAGCAGGTGGGAGCTCTCTTCCATAATGTATTTATTTTCTTAAATTTCAGTATATTATTTTTTTTTTCCTCTTCAGATTCTGTATTTTCTAGATGATGAAACTTGGGTCATCATTGTACATCCTTACAAGTTGCAAAATACTAGTGGGGCTAATTTTGGGCATTGTACAGCCACTTGTAGAAAATAAGTGTGCTTCTGGAAAGATCCATCACTGTATTTGTAAAGCTGGATAACAACAACTGGAGTTTGAGTGTTTCTCAGTATAGAAAAACATGAAGTAAAGTGTTGAGGAATTAACTTTGCAGCATGAATTTCAAGTTCAGTGTTTAAAAGGTTGAACCTCTTATGAGGGAGACATTGCTGAGGGTGCAATGCATCTTTGGACGTGAGACAAAGATAAACCTTTCTGCAGAGAACATTGCATGTGCACTTGCAGACAACTGATTGGAGGCTGTAATTCCAGAGAAATGGTGCATTATTTCATGCAGCCTGCCATGGGTGGGCACTATTGCACAGTGGAGACTTGCCAAGCTGTAGTGGCAGCCTGCCTGTTAAATTAACAGGCTGAGCTAGTGGCTTGAGTTTATTCAATTTTTGCTTTGAAGAATCAGACATGCAATACAAAGGGTGTCCAAGACCTTTCAGAAGTTTTGCCCTGAGGCCAGTAACATCTTCTCTGTCAGAGTAATGGCTTCAGGCTTGTCCCTTGAGAAGATTCTTCCTTGAGGCTCCTGGCATGTAAACTTCCAGAGGTGATAAAAAAACATCAGAGGTAGCTTATACCTGAGTTTATAATTGTCTTTTAGTTTGGGATCATTAGGGTTTCACCTTATTTCTAAATGAAAGCCTGAGTGTCTCCAACATTCTGTTGCTTCAGGAACTGCCGTGCCACGTCATTCACGAGCCTTAGAATTTGATCACAAAAATAGCAACAGTGGAGTTTCCAATCCGCATTGCAGTGAGCCTTGTGGGCCTCCCTCAGAGTCTGCTTCCTTGCCATCTTCTCCCTGGAGGGAACCATTTTTGCTTGTCTGAAATCCATTTTTGCTTGTTGAGTAGCCTCTGCTTGTAAAAGATGTCTGCCGAGTCAGCAGGATTTCTTTATTTCTGACTTCTGATTTGTATTATTTATGACTTATATATTCCAGGCAAAGGCAGTGAAGAGGTGCTAGACTTGAAAAGTTATTTGACAAGCAGTAATGAGCCTCTTGGATGAAGAAGGAGGAAACTTTCTTTTTTTAGCATCAACAGTGCTAACAAGGAATTCTTAAAGTTGCAGTGGGGCTCTGGCCTGGATTGGGTTTGATGGGTTACATGTCAAATATATTCAACACTACAGAAGGATGTTTCTGTAACAATGAAATTGCAGACATGCACTTTTTTCATTGTGGAAGCCAATCCTAAACTACCTTGTCGTTTTCAACCACTGCTGCTACTTCACAGCAGAGGGTGCTTATCTATCTTTTTTCTTTCAATCTGCATTAACACTTTTATGCCCTGTATCTCCACTGCCTCAAAATCTGCCTGTAATAAAGACTTGGAACATGAGTCTCAAAGGAGTATAACATGCACCTTCAGTGCCTCCATTTGAGCTACACAAATGTCTTTAAATATCTTTTCAGCATTTGAAGATAATGGAATGCAAGGTCTCAGTTTGTGCTTCTCTGGGCTTGTGCACACTGCATACAGCAAATCCACCAGTGCTGGTTATCAAAGCCTGCAATTGCCATAGCTGTTACTCATTAAACTGAGTATTCTGATTTATTCTCCAAACTGGGAATGATTTTTTTTATCCCTTACCTGGAAGAAGATTCTAAACACATGAATTATTACCCTTTAAATCTACAGATGACAAAAAAAAAAAAAAATCAAGGTTATGAACCTTTGTTTTGGCCTCATGGTGTGTTCGAGTTGTTGCATGTTGTACAGGCAAGGTAATGCTGTGCATGTGCAACACTTGTAAAGTAAAAATAGCTCATGGATTTTTACTTTACAAACTTGGCACAATCTGTAATTCTGGGAATGACCCTGGTGAAAATACACATGGTGCACATGTGCTGAAAATTTGTTTTTCTTCAATAGAAGAAAGAATACAAGGCTTGTAGTGTGTTACCAGTGGGTTTCTAAATTGTGCAAAATATGTTTTTGGAATGGTATTTCACGTATGTATTTGGCTGTATTTCACAATGTTGTTAATTTCCTGGTTTTGACGTACATTTGTTTTGTAAATTACCTTCATTAGTAATTACTCCTCTACTTTGACTGTTTTAAATAAAAATATTTAATTTCAGCTGCCCAAAGGCAAGTGAGAAATGTAAAATGTTCTTGCTATCAGTGTAATTAGTGGCTGCTTGCACTCCATGTGGATTGTGATTGAGTTCAGTTTTTATCATGTGTGTTTTTAAAGAGCTAAAAGAGTTCTGCCAACCCTTAAAGTATAAAAGCAGCTGTAAAGTGCTCTAAAGAGGCGATATAAAATATCATGCATGTTGTTTAATGACCAAAGAAACTTACAACTCTTTTAAAATGAAAATTGTGAAGGGGTTTAGTTGACTCTATTGACTTTTGGCAGACCTTACTCAAATGTCCAGTTCTTAGAAAGCAGCTTCAGGGTGTAACTGCCACAGCATTGTTGGTGATGACAGATAGTGGGTGCTGCAGTGTTGCCCTGGGGTGAGGGAATGCCACTCCACATCTCCATTTCACAAGTTCTCCTGTTCTAGCAAGAGGCATTTATTTGCTCTTCCCTGGTTTCTGAACAGCGATTCCCTGGAAGCTGCCCAGCCTGCCCCGGTGAGGAGCGTCCCTGCCTGCCAGGACAGCGTGGATGTGAGACCTGCTGCTGCCAACTCCTCACCTGCCCCAGCCCTCAAGCCTGTGGCACCCCTGGGTTCTGCCAAGGGCTGGCAGCCTCCAAGCCAAGCAGGTAACTCCCAGACAGGCTTTTTCTTGCTCACCTAAAGGCCTTTGGGTGGCTCAGGAAAACAAACTTCACCTTGGGCATAAAAACAACAGGTTTCCAATGCCTGTTTGTGGGTTTTGAGAACAGGCCAGTTTGCTGGGAAAAGAGGGGAAGAAAAACCAATTTAGCCATTTTAGTAAACCGGTAGCCCTTTATAAGTAGCCTCATAGATGCAATTAATTTCACAAACAAAATCAGTTGCCTCACACCTCTATTAAAGGCATTTATACCAATCAATTATATGTACATACACCCCACAGTTTCATCTTGGTGCTTCCCATGGGACTGTAAATTCAAGCATATCGCATGCTATTTTATGTAGGATTATTGACATGTGTTGATATTACCCATATACCTGTATTTTCCAAGTGATCTTTTCAGAAGTATTAATTAATTTTTAAAAAAGATTAAAAAGGCTGAAGCGCTAGAATGTTTATGTATTTGACATCTGTAGGTTTTATTTGAGCAGGTTGCCAGATTATTATGTAGGTTTGGATTGCAGAGATTTGTGTAAAAGTTCTTACAAGGACAATTCACATAGCTTCTACCTTTGAATGAACTCTGGTGATTTCTAAACCTTTGAACCCACACCAGAATGTGTTATATCTGGAAAGCATTCTGTTTTCTTTAGGAGCACTCCTATGTTATTGGATGATACAGATACATTTGTATGTGTAACTGTGTACATAGTATTTACTTGGGGTAATTTTTGAAGCTGAATCAGTTTTTGGTGCTGAATTAAACTTGTATAGTAATTTCAAAGGATCTGGGAAATCTGTATTATTAATTAGGCTTTAGCTTCAGATTTTTCTTGCTAATATGAGATGAGTAGACTTGATTGTCTTTCTGACAGGATCAATTATGCTAAATAGCTCTGTTTGTTTGGTTTTGTTCTATGTAAGGGTTTTCCCTCTTTTGAAGTATATTCAGTCCCAAAATGGAACTATAGAAGCCCTGGCATGAAAATAAAGAAAGAAATACGGTATTAATGCTTCATGTTTTATAATGGCTTTGGCACTTCTGATTAAATGCTGTGGTTGGTAGCAAGTTGGTGTATTTTGATTGGGTTCTGTGGGGTGCAGTTCTGTAGGAAGCCTCAAGATGGCAATGCACTGTCATTGCTGTGCTTTCCTGGCAAATAGTGACTCTGCTAATGAGGGCAAGGTAAAGACTTAAAATTTTCATCAGTTTCATTCTAGCATTGTTTTACTTCTCTGAGTTAGCTAGCATTAGAAGAAAAAAAAAACCTCAAAATGAACAGGAACAACAGAAGCCCCAAGACTTTTTAAAGTTACCTTTTTGGTAGCATGTGTGCTTAAGGCAAGCTTTTGTGGGCATGTCATAATCCTGCATTTTTCTAAGTGACTCTTTGTACTTCACAGTTGATATAACTTTGTCTCACCAAGTGATGAATTATTTAACTTGCATAGAAACCACCCATGATTTTGGAGTTTCTGTAGTACCACACTCATTTTTAGTATGTTGGTAGGTGTTGCACTGCTACATCCTACTAGCGTGCTCTAGTATTAATAGGAGTCAAATATTCAACATAGCCTTTTTTTTAAGATGTTTATGAACAAAAGAGTTTTAAAGAGATTACTGAAAGTACACTTGACTCTGTAGTGGTCTGGAAATCTATGCTGATGCTCTTGCATAATGTGAATTTTTTTTTTTTTTTTTTCATCAGAGATACCGAGTAGGCAAGTGAGAGGGAAAGCCAGGTGGAAAATTTTTGATTGTTATGTTCCAGAACAGCTTAAAGAAAACTTAGAAACTTCATGCTGGTAGAGAAGCTGGTGGGAAGAAACAATCATGAGGATGTCAGCTTTGTGCTGTCTTGATGAAGTGTTCTGAGATGCACTGCTTAAGTTCCAAAGAAGCAAAGCTGTTACCTCTCCCAGAAAATATTGGGGGAGCCAGAAATAAAAGCTATAGGAGAAAGAGGCATTGAAGACTCAGAGTTCCCTAAAACTGGAAAGTACAGGGAAGATAATGCAGCTGTGTGAGCAGCAACTGCCCAGGAATTAAGAGGGTGGGATGAGTATGATGTCCCAGGTGCCAGAGGAGCTTCAGTTCACGTTTGCACCTTAGGAACACAGAGAGTCACCTACTGCCATGGGAAGCCAGTCTGTGCTTGTCCCCTGTAGGTGCAAGAGCAGTCAGACAGGTAAAACTGTTTCAATAATTGAGTGTTTTGATACAATTAGTCAGATGTTGAAGAAAAAGAAAGACTGTGTTTCAGAGAATGCTTGGACTTCAGTTCTGTGGTTTCTTTGCAGTCTGTGAGCATAAAGTTTTCCTCAAAGTAAAATTTCCAGTGCTCCACGGGCCAAACAAAATTTGGCTTCATAGGCCATAAGCCGAAAAAATTTTAGACTAAAAAAGTCCTTTGATTTCATAGATGAAGTCTACCTTAGGAAATAATTAGAAGGAAGATACAATCTTCTGTCAAGGTATAGTGGTATGCTATTAATAGCAGAAATGTATTGGGAGCACAGTTTTGTGGCTCTGATGCCACTCACCCTTCTAATGAATATTGTTTCCAACACCAAGTTGTTTCCAAAGCAAAACAGGCATGTCATAGGATTTTGTTTGTGCCTGGGGAAGCTGTAAGATGCTGATTGATGATGTGGCATGAAGATTACCAGTGATTTTATTAAGTTGTGTGACTTCAGAGGTCTGTCATTTGGATAGACAGCATCTTTTCAATTATTAGTTGAAAAGATCTCTTTCTTGGATAGACCAGAGAATACCTTTTATTTTTTTTTTTAGCATCACTGTAGGGGTTTGAGGTGATTTGTTGATTGTTGTTGGTTTTTCTTTTTTGAGATTGTGCAGAGATGTCTGAAGGTGTCAGGGATTTTGTTGTGAGGTATGAGCTATTTCATGACCTGATGGTTCAAAGTTAAATGGCTGAGATAGTGAACCTGGAGATGCTTCAGGGACTGAGTTTCTCTACAGAAGTCTCAGAATGTCCAAGTGGATCTGACAATGATAGCACCTTTGGGCCTGAATTATCCTCATTGGCTGTGGGGAGCAATCATGAGTGCTACTATGCTAGTTGTCCACTATGCTGGTTACAGAGGTTTTATTTCTCTTTGGAACAAAATCCTAATATTATGGGATTCCTCAGTGATTTACTAGAGGAAAAGAGAGGTGGCTGCCTCATGATTTCTTTTAAGGCACAGGTAAGAAGCTCAATAATCTCCAATTTTTTTTCTATTGTTGAAACAAGTAAAAACATACTGTTACTGTGTTTATATGTGCAGACTGGAATTTATAATAGTTCTCACTTCATTTTTGTTGAGCTTCATTATGAAGCTCTACTCATCTGACAGAGGAAGAAGATTTTTACAAGATTATTTTAAATTGAAAGAATGAAACAACCCAGAGCATCATGGCTACATTGCAGTGAGCTATTCTATATTTGATAACTATGACTCTACATTACATAGCATGGCTTGCCCCCAAGGAACCCCAAAGCCCTTTCTAGTCCTGGGCAAGGACACGGTGCATGCCCAGGAATGGCTTTCACTCACCAGTGCCACGCAGCCACCTCGTGGGTGACAGATGACAGCTGCTTGTCAGCATGCCGTGACATTCCACGGCAACTTGAAAGGAAGTGAATAGCCCCGTGGCAAATTGAGGACAATCTCAGAAGGTGTAATTGCCTGCTAAGCACAGCTACACCAGCTGGAGTCAGTCCAGGAGACAAACTGTTCTCAGGGAGAGTGCAGCAGGATCGGTGATGGTCAGAAGCAGTCAGGACTTCCAGTGTTACATTTCTCACATTAAATTGCCTTCTCTTACGTGACATTTTTGAAATTTGTTGCTGGGGGGTGAGTTGCTGATGCATGGGGACCGTAGGGGCTGTGTGCCAGGCACAGCACTGCCAGTCCCACACCTTGCCTCCCAGTACAGGAGCTGGGCAGGCAGCATCCCGCTGGCTCACTGGGGTCCCATGGGATGGCAGGGGGCCTGTGTGGAGCTGTTATACAGCTGATGGCCAGAAAGGCTGGTTTGCTTCTTGGAAAGGGGAGTTTCACTGCAGTCGATGCCCTTTGTTCCTCCTGGGCTTTGCAGCTGAGTTAGAGGAATGGGATGGGGAAGGTTTGTGGTAGAAGGGTTCAAAGCTGATGTTTTAAGTGACCCTTTCCTCAGATGTGGGGGTTCCCTTATTCCCAGCGTCTCTCTCAGCCTGGTATCACTGGGATATATAATCCCCTTCCAGCAGAGCTGCTAGGGAATGTCAGCATATTTTGCAATATGCACAACTGTCAGTTGCCTAATCCTGAGCAAGCACATGTGTTAAGCACATGATCCCTTCAGCATAGGGAACACACTTAGAAACTGGCTGCAAGCACATAAAAAGTACTCCATGGAAAATTTTGTTTTAAAAATTCTGCTATTTCCTTGAAGTTGTTTTTGTGTACTTGGTAGCCTTGAATTTACCTCCTCTGGAGTTATCTATAGCTTTCTTTCTGCATTTTCTTTTTTATATTCCATTCTCACAATAATATGAAAATTTTAAAAGCAAAAGAAAATACAAGCCTGTTCCTAGACGTGACTTGACATCGTGTTCTATTGGCAGTTTGAGTCTTTGTTTCCTTCCTTGCTACTTATTCTGCTACTTATTTATGTAGAGAAAATGGGATAAAAATTGTATTTGAAATGTGGAGTTTGGCCATCAGGCAAACAGTATGGAGCTGTGAAGAGGGAGGAAGGCACTGAGATACATTGTACTATCCCAAAAAACTCGTACTGCCAGTAAGTCCTTAAGGGGTTAAGTACCATAGAGGAATGGACTGCAGCAGTTTTCCTCCTTGTCACTTTTGTTTTTCTGTGTTTCATTTGTAATTACACCAGCCTTTATGTCAATTTTGTTGATCTTACAAGCTATACAGGCTGGGTAAGTTAAGTTGATAGCTTTGGGAATACTTCTGCATGAAAAAAGCAACCATCACAGTGATCACCAAGTTCTGCAATTTTGTTTTTAGGACCCTCTCATAATAATTTATTTCCTTTGTAGAACAGGAATTTAAAGACAGGACTAATTACAGGAACTCAAGGAGCTACTTGCCCATTGAGGGCCAAGGTCTGAATATGGGGGAGAAACTGGGTTAACACTGCTACTCGTTAAGACAAATTATTACATTGTTGGTATGGCCTCTGTTAAAAATAGGTCCCAAAACTGTTCCACCATTTTTCTCCAAAAAAGATTGCAAAAGGTTGCTGCTCCATGATGTAGTCACCATTTATGAAAGCAGAAAGTCTTCTCCATAAAAATGTTATGATTGACAGGTCAAAATACAAAACCTTTCTGATCCTGGTTTATGGACTGTAATTAATTTTTCATCTAATCTAGGTTATTATATTGTCATGTGACAGCAAACCACAAGAGTTTGTTCTTACAAGTTAATTAATGTGAATTCGCTTAGCCAAGCAAAACCCATTGTGAAACCAGAGTAATTTATAAATGTTAACCTTAACTTGATGGCAGTATGAAATTTTAACTCCTGTAGAGTTAGTGAAAAAATTAGTGTATTTCTAAACTTGAATGTTGATCTTTAAGAAGGGGCAGATCATAGTAATGGTGCAGAAATGTGCCACCTGCTTTTCAGAGACAGAATGACCTGCTGTACTTCAGTACAAGATCTGCTGAATAGAAACTCAGTTTTTCTGTTACAAACATGACCTTTGACAATTTTCCTATGTTTTGGTTTTTCCAAATTCATGTGCTATTGCACTAGATTGGGCACTTAAATGAATTATTTGCAGTACTTGGACAGATGGATATTTCTTTGTGTTCCTTTAAACAGAGATGCAGAGATTTTTTGGCTCTACGCTTATTTCACACACATCAAGTGGGAACATTCACTGACTTCCAAAATTCCATGTTCATTGTCTTTGATTTGTTAAAAAGTAACTTCTTCTCAAAGACTGACTCACCAGATCAGTTCCTCTCCATTAGCTATCACCAGCTCAGAGCAGTGGTGTGTCCTGTTCAGATGCACAGGTGTAGGGCATCCAAGAATTATACCTAATATTTGTTCAGCAAATGAAAAGCCAGTATTCCTCTGGTAAATGCAGTTATTGGAATTCAGTGTTAAACATCAGCTTCATGAAACTGGCAGATAATTTACAAGAGACTGGACAGACATGCTCTCTGCAGGCATCGCCAAGCTGTCGAGTTCAGGAGAGGAACTAAAAGCAAGGGGGGTAAAATCTTTTCTGCAGAAAGCTACCAAATGGGTTTCCATACAGTCACTGCAGAGAAATGCAACACTGTAGTACAGGACTTGGTTTTCTCTTTCTTCTTGAGTCGCTTTTTCGATAAAAGCAACGCCAGTTGTGCCAAATTTGTGACGGTATGTGATGTAACAAATCAGAAGGAGACAGGCTGAGCGAGCCAAAACCACCATACTCATTTTAATTGAGATGCTTTACAGCTAATTTACCCGGAGCCTTTCCAGTTGAAAGGCTGGTTACTAACACAGGAACTAGTCCCTCTAGTGCAGGGGCTGTTGAAATGGGGCCAAGGTGACACCTGTTTTGATTTTCCATGGGTGCATACAGCTTTCACCCAGCATTTAAAGACATGATAATGGTTTAATTCATCCTGTTCTGCCTTTTATCAGCAAAAGGAGTTTCGCTCTGACTGTGTTTCCAAGACCTCATGAGAAACAAAAGAAACAGCTACAGAATACAGGGGTTGAACTTTGCGTTTGTTGGGGGAGTTTTTTGAGGTTATGGTTTTTTTCTCACCTTGTGCTTGTGCTGTAGCATTCTGCGCTGAACTTGTGTGATTTCGTGCGGGCCTGGGAGTGGATGGGGTGTTGCATGCAGCCAGAGCAGTGAGCTGACAGCAGAGCTTTTCAGACACATTGCTTCATCCGGCCATCTGTTTGGTTTTGAGGGAAGGAACAGGAAGATTTCTTACACTACAAATATATTACTAAAAGTCAGAAAATTGGACGTATTAAGCTTTATATTTTCCATTTATAATACAGTAGTTTGATTACAGTGTATAAATCACTGAGTTAGAGCACTTTAAAATGAAGTTCTGGCACTCCCACTGCTTCAAGTAGCATTGTTATTTATAGATATTACATGAGGGCTGATCTTATGTTTAAGTGAGCGTTAAACAGTCCAGGCTGTTGTATTGTTGCTACGCACCAGAGAACCTCTGTCAAAGTGACTTTGGCACCGCTGCGTATCCGCCTTTCTCTCTTTGTCTTCCAAACCTTTCAGCAGTGTTTGCAGTTATCCATGTGCTCAGCGATGGAACAACCTATTGTTAGACTAACAAGGGCAAAGTCACACTGGGATTTTTAAAAAAAGGAAAAAAAAAAGAGGCAGCTCTTTACCCTGCCTAAAAGATTGTTAAATATTAAACTGCCCATACCAAGGAGTTCAGTGAAAGCAAACACTGTGGGTTTGCTAAACCTAAACCTAATAAAGTAGAAAGTTAATAGTCAGGGACAGAGTGGTTTTATTTTTAAGAAAAAAAAAAAAAAAGCAATGACAATACATCAGTGTAAATCAATAGTGCTTTACAATGTTTAATTAAAAAAGAGTGAAGTGAAGCCTAGAAAACTCCAAAATTTGGTCATAGACATCTTCTCATAACTTGCACAGAACCCAAATCTCTCTGTTACTCAAGTCAGAATAGCTCCTGCTTGAGTGTATAATTCTTATAAATTATTTATTTTATTTATTAATTGAATTTATTTCAATTGATTCTATGATTTTAGTTTTAAATCTTCAAACCACCAAAGTTGCTGTCCTTTGTCCCTTTTCAAGCAACAGAGGTGGCAACAGGAAAATATGGGGGATTTCTTTTTCTATTACTAATCAGTCACCATTTGCAATTAAAAATGTGCATGTGCCTTGACACATCTTGGATAATGGAGCATCTATCTCCCCAGTATTCCTTGAGAACAAAGCTGCTGATCATATGTGTAATATATAAAAAGCAAAGTGTAAAACACAAACTACAGGAGAGCTCAGACAGGTTGCTAAGAGTTGAGAGGTTTTCACTTAGATTGGGTGTAAAGATTTGTACCTACTTTGACATTCCTCATGTGCCCTGGTAAAATCATCTCATTGCAAGAAAAAAACACCTGCATCAGTTTTTTGGGTCTGATTGGGTCTGATGTTTTTAAATTAAACATAGTTTCAATCTGAAAGATTTTCAAGGGAATAGGGAAGAGAAAGGAGTGATGTGAACTCAGAGAATCCCCATCCTGTCTGCAGTAAAAACATCTTGTCCACTGGAGTGTTAAACTTGCTGTTGAAGTGAAAGGAATATATGGGAAATATCAGTGATTATCTAAACAACAAAAGAGGCCTAATATTTGAATTTCTCTAGCTACAAGAGAAGGAATAGTGTTGGGGGAAGTACTGAGAATTCATACAGATTTAAGTGGAGCATTAATAGTGGGGTTTTTTAAAATCAAAAGCAAACCAACTAAACAAAAATGTCACCACCAACAAAAAAATGGTCTGTGAGTTGCAGTAGAAGTAATGAACCTTTGGTGAAATTACTGAAGTGTTAAAGGTATGTTTGTGGCCTGTGGAATGACAGAAGTGGCCAATAAAAGCTATCCTCCTGCTGGTGTTCAGAAGGAAATGAGGAAGATAAAAGGCTGAGGTGCAAATGAAGCAGTGAGGAAGGGAGAATGATCTATGGTGAAAAAAAAATCTAGAGAACTATAGAAGGTTTACAAAGAAGTCAGTATATCAAATAAGGTATTTGATATAGGTATGGATATTACAGTACTTTACTGGTGGGTTTTTGACTGTGCAAGACCAACAAGGTCTTAATGTGATTATCAGTAAAGAGAAGGAAAATCCTTGTGAGAATGCTGGGGGCACAAATTAGGAGCATGGGCAGGGAGTGTCCTTAACACTAAATGCCCAGACTGGTGTTGCTCAGGTCACAGCTCTTGCTTGACACAATATTAATTTGTGTGGTTTCTGTTATGTTTTGCTTAAAAGAGAGGTTTTGTTATAATGTGATGGACTGTCTCCTCCTCTCACTTTTTAGTGCATTAAATAATCAGAAATGACTGATCTAACAGCTTTGTATAGAAGGTTTACATAGACAAATTCTCCTCCTGGCCAGTAGTAACTTTGAAGTTAGATAGTATTCAGAAAATCATCATTCTTAAAAACAGCAGTAATGAAAGCTGTAATGAGAACAAAGAAAAGGGAGCAATTGTGATGTTTGTGCTTTTTTTTTTTCTCCCCCTTAAGCAAGCAGAAACACTTTTTTTAGCTACACAGTGCAAACGAGACAGCTGATGTGTCTGAATGGGTTTTGGGATTCAGCAGATAACCCAAACAGAAATTAGCAATACACTAGAAACTGTGTTGCAGTTTGATTTATGGCAAAAGCAGTCTTCAAACAGATTTGGGCTTAGTGTGTATTCCTGTCTTCTCATGAAATGGGATCTGAAAATTGAAAAACCATGTGTGATGACAGAGGAGGAAAGTGCTATTAATCAACACCACTTTTGTTCATGTCTTCAAAGCTGTTCTGCCACCTTTTTCATTTTTATCTCTTCCTAGGTTTTCAGCTTAGCAGGCATTTATAATCTAAAGTGAGCTACAGTAGCGGAGTGACTTGTTCGAGATCAAGTGCCCCTATCCCTAAATTTTTTCTGCTCAGGAATGTTGAATGTTTCAAAACTAAAGATGCTGTTATTTCAAGATATTGCAAATTCATTAATTATACATTAAATATAGTCTTGTTTTAAAAAAGAAAAAAGAAAACTAAAACAAGCAAACCTTATGATTTGTTATACTTTTTGCCACTTCAGTTTCTGAAAAGAATCCAAAAATGTATCAGTCTTGAAATTATCTGATATGAGAAATTTTCATAAACCAACCACTTAAACAGAAAAAAAAAGATATATGAGTATATTTCTTCTTCATATATATGAGTATATTTCTTCTTCATACACAGGAAGAGTAAGCAAAAGCAGGTATTGAGCCCATATCAGCAGGTTAATACCAAGTACAAAAGCATTCGTGTTAAACAGTATTTCTCTTCCAGATGTGTTAGCCCAGATGTGAGTAGAGGAGGGGGTTGCTAAAGTTCATGGTAGTGTTTTGATTAAACTGTATAGTGCTTAGCTATATTCTGTAAATAGCACAATATTGGCTTTTATGTTGGATTTTCTGTGGACTCAGTGTTGCTTAAATCTGTCTTCTCTGTGAATTAGTATGGCATTTCTCTTTCAGCAAGGAATGCAGTGTTATGCCTGAAAAGTACTTGCAGCATTTCTGTAGGACAGAGGCTGATCAGCATTGCATTAATGGAGATGAAGAGAAACAATTTTTCTTTTTTTTTCCCTGGAAGATATGAAAAACAAGAGTGGACAAATAGCACAAAGGTTAACAGCACCACAAACTAGATTTTTGGCAAAGCTTCATACCAATGCCTTGACTCTGGTGTTGGAGAGCTGCATCTTTGCAGCAGAAGCATCATCCTGCACTGTCCAGTGTCTCAGTCATTGCTTGGTTGTTTGCCTCTGAATTTCCACTCCAGTCTTAATTTCATTCTTTGATTTACAAGCTTTAGCAAAGCCGCACTCAAGACAGGGCACCAAGTAAACACTCTAGGTTTCTTTTGCCTGTGGTTGCAAACAAAAGGCTATGGAAGTGTGGACTTTTTTATAATGTACTTGAAAAAGAAAGATACCTCCTCTTGACAGGAATAACTGCTCCCATAAAACCTATGTTGCTGTAGCTTGTATGTTACCAAGGTACATATATCAATTGAGGGAAAAGAAAGGCAGAGGACTGCTTGTTTCTTCACTACCCTTACAATAGTATCATTTGTGCCTTTCATTTTGTAAATGCATTTCTCAAACTCCATAAAAGCTTATGTCTGTTCTCCAGCTCTAAAACCCTGAGTACACATGGAAGTGTGTAGCGTATACATTTCTGAAAATGTCAAGGTTTTATTTGTGTCATACTTTTATAAGGAGGATGTGAACATGACCTTTGGAGTGCTTCAGATTGGCAGAATCCACTGATCTAGACCACTGTTTAATTTCAATGTAGAAACAAATTTTGCTTATGCAGTACTCTAGTTTAAATTCCTACACATGTTGTATTGAATGCATGTTCTTGTTTAACATGTTAGTAATGATGTATGATCTATTGCACTCACTGTGGAATTTTTTGAGTAGGTATGTCATTTTCTCCTGCCTCTATTCATATACTGATGTTCTTGGCTTCAGCTTTTGTATCTAAAACAAAAAAATGCCTTCACAGATTGTATATTCTTTTACCTAACTTCTTCAACATGTTAAAATTTGTCCACTACCTCTCTTAAGTTAGCCAAAACCATTCTGTGTTATTTCACAGACATTTCATAAAGTAGGTAGGACTTTCTTGGGAACTTATTGGGGGAGGAGGGGAAAATGAGTGCTTTTTAATATGTTCCTTTAAGGAGGCAAGTATACACTGGATAATGATGTTAGGCAAATGCTGTTGGTTGCTTGTGTTTCAAGTTCATTTACTTGGTACTAAAAGATGGGCCTCTAAAAGCTTTTGGCATTCTTTCCCCAGCGCCTGTCAGTGGATGGACATCAAACAGTATTAAGTCACCTGGAACAACTGCCTCAAGTGAAAAAGCTGCACCAACACCTCAGCTGAATGAGCAGGACACGCTGGTTCAGCGGGCGGAGCATATTCCAGCGGGGAAGCGCACTCCCATGTGTGCACACTGCAACCAGGTCATCAGGTGGGGATTGCTTGCTGGGGCACTTTTGGGGAGTGTAGAACTGCCTCTCTGGCCAGGCCCAGAGAGTGGGCATGAATGAGTGAAATCCAGCTGGCCACTGGCCACCAGGGTTTCTCCCCAGGCTCAGTATTGGAGCATGTGCAGCTTAATATCTTAATGGTTCAGACTGGGACCAAGGACACACAGAGTCACACTTGCAGGTGACTGCGTTGGGCAGGAGTGTTGCTCTGTTGGAACGTGGGAAGGCCCTGCGGAGGGATCTGGACAGACTGGATCAATGAGCTGAGGTCAGTTTTATGAGGTTCAGTAAAGCAAAGCCCTGTGTCTTTCATTTGGGTCACAACAACCCCAAGCATCACTACAGGCTTGGACAGAGTAGCTGGAAAGCTGCCTGGCCAAAAATGAGCTGGGGATGCTGATCAGCAGCAGCTGAACATGAACCATCAGCATGCCCAGGTGGCCAAGAAGGCCAGTGGCATCCTGGCCTGTATCAGCAACAGTGTGGCCAGCAGGACCAGGGCACTGATTGTCCGCCTGTACTCAGCACTGGAGACCACACCTCAAATCCTGTGTCCAGTTCTGGGCAGCTCACTGCAAGAAGGACATTGAGGTGCTGGAGCATGTCCAGAGAAGGGCAACAGAGCTGGGGCAGGGTCTGCAGCACAAATCCTGTGAGGAGCAGCTGAGGGAGCTGGGGGTGTTCAGCCTGGAGAAAAGAAGGCTCAGGGAGGACCTTACCCCTCTCTACAGCTGCCTGAAAGGAGCTTGCAGTGATCTAGAGGTTGGTCCAAAGGAGTCAACAGGTTTATAGTCAGGTCAGCAGTCAATAGTACTTTTTATCATTCTTTTATCATCATGGAAATAATGTTTCTCATGTGATAGGACATAGCCACAAGATGTGAGGGGAAGTTTAGATTGGACAGTAGGAAATTTTTTTTCACCAATAGGGTTGTCCAGCACTCGAACAGGCTGCTCAGGGAGGTCTTAGAGTCACTGTCCTGGAGGTGTTTAAAAGATGTGTAGATGTGGCACTTAGGAACATGGCCCAGTGGTGGACTTGGCAGTGCTGAATGAACAGTTGTACTGCATGAACTTACAGGTCTTTTCCAACCTAAATCATTCTAAGATTCTGTTCATCCTGCAGCCTCTCTCACAGCAGAGCTTTGTTTTGCTTTTTGCAATCGGGTTTTGATTCTTTGGTCACAAGTGTTGTTTAAGGCTTCATTTTGGTTAATGCAGAACACTGTTTTCATGTGTGGTTTATCTAATAAAACTGAGAATGAAACTGCTTTGGAGGAAAAATACTGTCAACTGCTCACAATCACAGTCCTACAGTCCATTTTACAGAGAACCAGAAAGCTGGATGGAATGGAGTAAATGTAAGATCAAAGAAAAGTAAGCAAATTAGTTTTCATTTCACCCATTGCAATAGAATTGGGACTATTAGCTCGTTGGAAACCAAACAGAGAGCATAGCCTTAGAAAGACTAATGTTGATTTCGAAAGTGTAGTTTCTAACTGAGAAACTACAGTTTAGTTTCTCATAGAAACATCCATAGAAAAAAAGCAAGTGATATTTTAACGATTACTAGGACTGGATTGATAATAATTTACTGTATTGCTGTATTTCAAGTTCTCTGATGGGCTCCCTGGCCTTTGGACATTATGGTAGCTATTGTCCTTGACTTGTATGACACGGGTACAACACAAACACAAGTTTGCCAATAGAGATTAAGTTAAATAAGTTCTGCTGATCCCATAAGATATGCTACCATTAGCCAGGATTTTGTATGGAAGAAGAATTGAATCTGGATTGCATTGTTCAGTCAGTGATTTCTGACAATTAGTCATCATTGTCTCATTCAGGGAGTTGTAATTGCTTGTACTGCCAATGTGCAAATCATCCTCGTTTTCATCCACCTTGCATTTTATTTTCCCTAAAATGGAAATGTCGTAGGATTATTGAAAAAAATGCATTCTTCCAAAGGGTTTTCTTCTTGCTTATTCAGTCATTTGTATTGTTAAACCATAAGGGGAAAGTAATTTTTTTTTAATAGTAATTTTATATTTATTTATCTATATCCCATGTTTTCAGTGGACAAAATAAGAGAGCCTGCATTATGTTTCACTAAGATTAAAGAAAGAGATTTTTATTGATTGGAAAGTTCTGAAAAATGAGGAACTCCATGAGCTGTCTAATTTTCATTCATTATAATAGAAATCAGCCTTTCCACCATGGGTTTTTGTAGCCTCTTGAGCCCTGGCTTGGATTCATCAGAACCAGCCAATGCGATCACTTGGTCTTTAGGAGTGAACTGAGTCCAGCTAGTTTGCTTCCCTGAGATTTCTGTTGTGGTCGGTCACTACCAGTTCAGGGTTAATTTTACAAGACTCTTTACTAATGGATCTGTGATGTTTTGGAAAAGTTATTCCTACTTCCACTGGATACATCAAGGAAATAAAATAAAAATACATGAACCTAACCCCCATGAAGCAATAGAAAATACTTATACACATTCCCAACACAAGTGCACCTTATGCATCTTAATCTAATTTTTTTACTTCATTGAAAAATCAAAGATTAATATCAGAAAAAGGATATTTATTCTTGGGGTGAGATTCATCTGATTCCTTGAACAGTTTGGCTCATATAATAATTCTGTCTGTCTTTAGTACTCTACCCTTTTTGTTCTCTGGGATTTAGATTTGTGTCCAGTAAATAACATGCAAGAAACTACTCATTTTGTTTTTTTGTGCTGTTATTTTAGTTTTAAACCAAAGACAAATTGCACTATATGCTGCATCTTTCATACAATAGGCTTCCTTGCCTTTTACAGCAGTCGTGGTTTATCAGGGAGTGCTGGTGCTCTGTGCTGTGGGGTCTTAGTCCTGAGCAGATCCCCTCTCCTCTTGGCCCTTAAATCACTTTCTGCTGCTCCCCACTCCCCCATTTTGATCACAAAAAAGGGATGAGCTGCTGCCCTCCAAGTAGGGCAGTCTGTTGGTCTGTGGAGCAGCATTTACTCTTTAGTGGATAGTGAGGGCAAACTGCAGAGGCCCCACTTGACTGTGCTTAAGCCATTGTCACCTCTTGTAAGCGACACCTTTTCATGAATAGTAATTGGTACCCACATCTGACTTCTTTGTAATTTGCTGTTGGTGTTTAAATCCTTATATTTCTTCATATGTTAAATGCCTGCTCAATTATTAAAAGCAAGTGTTCCGAGATGAGTTGATGTGCATTAATCAATGCCAAATATGCCTCATGTTCACAGCATACAGTGGATGTGGGAGACTGCAATGGCATTTTGAGTTCAAGTTTTAGCATAATTACACTTCATGCCCTCAGTGGTAGCTTTACCTATGAAAAGGTAGGAGGAGGATCAAATGGCATTGCATTGTACATCTGTTTTGAAGCCAAAATGCATTCTGGAGTTGGTTACTTTACACTCAGGCATAGAATAACCATGGCTGGATGAGCCAAAACCTTTCTTAGAGATACCTTATAACTTTTTAATATATCTTCAATTATTCACACAGTGATTGTCTGAAGGTTCCAGTTTTTTCCAAAGCTTCATTAAGTAAGCTTTTCTTTCCGTGTCTAAAAGAATCAAAGCTGGAGGCAAACTAAATTTCTCTTGATCTGCTTGCTGTGACGGTCTGGCAGACTTCTGGCATTTCCTGATGAAGACTTCTGGTTCCCAGACAGCCTTACCAAGTTCTGCACTGCAGAGTTGGCTCTTTCTTTGAAGTCCAAATGTGTTTTCTCTGGATTGCCATTGAGAACATACCCTTTGGCATGGCAGCTGTGAATGATGACTTGGCTTTGTCACCTTTTCATAAATCTTAATTGTTTTTAAAGGCAAAAAGCACCAAGGAAAAAGTACAAATGGTGCTTCCCTTCAGCATCTCCTGTACACAAATTGTATACTGTGGCATTTTCAGGGGAGGAGGAGAAGAAACTTCCAAGAATGTAGAACTGCTGTATGGTTAACTGTGAACTGATTGGCCTTCCTAGCAGATGTGGAAAGCCTTTTTGATCTCTCTACCACCAAATTTCAGTTCTGACTTACTATCATAATACAAGCGACATGAGAAACTAAATTACTGGCATACTAATAAAATACATCTCGATCATACTGATGAGGTTATATTCAGTTATGACCATTAGGTAATTGAAATTGCACTTATGTTTCCTTCATGTTGCTCACTTCTCCTTTCAATTTGCCTCAGTACCATTGTTACATGCAGAACCCAGATGTCTGAGGTGACTACTAAAATCATGTACCTTTAGAATATTGGATTCTGCAAATACTCTTGTAAATCAATCAGAATCTCGTTCCAAAAAATAATAAATAAATGACTAGTTTGTTTTCATCTGAGTTCCATTCACGTGGTCTAGGTGGTGATGCCAGAAATTTGTTCAGAAATGCTCAGAATGTCAGAGTAGCCTGGGGTAGAGGCACATTCATGGCCAGCTGTTGCCGGTTGGGTCATCCCATATCCCATTTGGACAGTAGGAACATGGGTTTTTAGCCCTGCTTTTACAAATATGTTCTAGTTGATGGAGGCATGTGGGATTTTTATTGGTTTTGGTATTAAATGGTGAAGAAAAGAAGGATGAAGAATCTACAGCCATCTTCCTACCTTTGCATCCCCCTAGCTACTTCTGTCCCATTGCGTGAGAGTGGGCATCCTGCCCCTTACTCAAATTGGGGCTTTAAAGTCCTTTTCAAGTTAATGGAGGAAATAAATACCTTTCATTACTGGAAGCTATCATTTTGATGGCAAAATTATGCAGAGACTGGGAACACCTCCAAGTTCTGAATATCATGTTTTAGTGTATTTTACATGGCAGGTATTTTTTTTTCTTCTTCTTCTTCTTTTTTTTTTTTCTTCCATGTGCTTTGGACAGCTTTTAAGTTGCGTGAATCATTAAGCCACAGTATCAGCTTGACATGTTTAAACTGCGGCCTGATTGAAAGTAAAATTGTGTTTAGAAAGTGTTCCTCTGGACATGTGTGCACAGGGAGCCAGTGCACTAATGGAACACCTCGCAGACATTGTGCAGGGCACAGCCCCAGCTGTCTGGGGGCTTTGGGAGAGGAGCTCCATAGGTGTGCTCTCAGGCTGTTCCTGGTCCGTCTGCACTCCTGAGCACTGTCCTGAGTGGCTGACCTCAACATGTCAGGGCTGTAAACTCTGGAGAGCTAAATGCAGCAGATGTAAAAATTCCTTCCCCTCCTGTTGCTGGCATGCCTGCTTCCCATTGCAGAGCCGAGCCTGTCATTTCAGTGCAGATGGCCAGAAACTCAATCCTACCTGGAGCCAGGAGAGTGTCTTTAGTGTCAGCCCTGTGTTAATGAAGCTGTTAAATTAGCCTGAGCTGACACGGCGCTTTGAGGGCACTTTGTTGTGCATAAGGGCTTGTATTGTTTGATCAGTACATAACTGAGAGGGCATTGATGTAAAAAGGTGCTTGTCGAGCAGTGGGAGGGTATCGGGTTAGGTCAGTGTTTGCACTGCTCAGGCATCCGCTGGGAGAGGGGCTGGAGAGCTGCACTCAGCCCCAGCTCCCGCCTTAAAGCTTCTCTTCAGGAGCCCTTTTCCACTCTGTTCCCTCCAATAAACAGGGGTGAATAAAAGAAACTGGCCCAGACTAAGTATGTTCATCATCTTACAAGGTCTCTGAGTTATCCTAAATCTTTGAGGCTGTCCTAAGTCTGTTTGAGTCCCTTGTCTCGGACTTCTCGTCCTGCTGAAAATACGTAGCATTGCCAGAGAAAATGTAGAAGAGAAATTACAGTCTTTACACTCTATCCTTGATGAAATTGCCCTCTGTCCTCAGCCCACTTATATTTCCATTTTAGAGTCAACAAAAGCAAATTTCAAGGTGAATTGGGGCAGGGGGGTGGTTTTGGGTTTTTTTCTTGTTTGTTTGGTGTTTTTTTCTTTATTGTTGTTCCTTTATTCATATGAAAATCTTACACAAAAATGTTCTTGTACCTTACTTGATTTCCAAAAAAATGTTTAGCAGCAGGTGATCGTATTAGTACTTTTCAGGTTTTTTTAAGTGCAGCATTAGATCAGAAAAAAACCAGTAAGAATTACATCTTTTCACTTTTCACTACTTGAAAGAATTACATCTTTATTAGTGTGTTGGAAAAACAGGAAATCTGGTGAGGGAGATGAACCACAAAGTTCATCTGAAACCTAAATTCTGGAAAGTTGAGGGTTGTTAGGACCTTGGAGGCACCTCTTTAAAGTAAATATGTTCACTAAAGAGATGAACATTCTGAATATATTTTCAGATTAATATAGAGACAATGATATATACCTGGGATTCATGAGTTACAAACTGAGAATTTTTTGTTGACTGAAAAATGTATAAATTTCTTTTCTTATTAACTGCATTGCATTAACCAGACAAATGGTATTAAAAGTATAGTTTTTTTGCATTTGCAAATGATAGAGGAAGCTGTGTGTTTGGGAAAAAAATGGACCTATTTTAGTACAAAAAGTAACCTACTATAGCTAGGATGGATTATCCTGTAGAAAACTTGTTGGATAGGAACAGTGATTGAATTTTTGTCTTAGAAGAAACTGATGTTACCTGCTCCTAGTGGGGTCAAGTCTACTTATATTTGTAGTCTCAATACAAAGGCAGACTGTAGGGGAGCTGATTGTGTCACTGAGTCAAATATCTCTTTGCAATAGATGGAATTGGGAACATGGAAAACATTCTTCTTCTTCACTTTCCTGGCAGACATTTCAGCACTGTATTTAATGTAGTTCTAAAATAAGATTTTTGAAATGCAGTGAAGTGAAAAGAATTAGTGTTTATTGTGGGCAGGCATTTCTAGGAGAGTGTTCAATGGAGATGGATACAGTCAACACTTGGAGCTTTCTTAGGGCCTGTAGGAGTAAAGAGGGATGGAGCAATGCACATGTGAACAGTGTAGTAATGGCACAGAGCTATTGCAGATAAATCTATTAACAGCTTTTGCAGGAGCCAGCCCGTGTGCTTTTGCTGACAATATCTATTCTTTCTAATCAGAGGACCCTTCTTGGTGGCTTTGGGAAAGTCGTGGCATCCAGAGGAGTTTAACTGTGCCCACTGCAAAACCTCCATGGCATACATAGGATTTGTGGAAGAGAAAGGCATGCTGTATTGTGAGGTCTGCTATGAGAAGTTCTTTGCCCCTGAGTGTTCAAAGTGCCAGAGGAAGATCCTTGGGGTAAGTGACCAGCAAGTGGCCTGTTCTTTGGTGGGAGCAATAATCAGTGTGTTCAGTGCTTCTTTGCTATGAAATTCCATTTTACCTGGCCCAGTCTTCATTCTTTCAAATATATTCTTGACACACTTTTTCTACTCTCATTACATACAAAATACACCTTTGGATCTTCTAATGTTTAACCTTTTCGATGTCTTTGAGAGAAGGTGCTGTAGGCTCCTTGGCTCTCCTAAGTTCAGCTCCTGTTTTCGTGAAGCTGTTCAGTACCAAATTTTCCTGAGCAACTTGCTTTTAATTGGCAGCTTTTTACAGAATGGGAAGTGAGGAAGGGAAGTAAAAGGAAAAAATCCTCCTTAGGTGAACTGAGCATTAAGAACACACTGCTTGCTAGATGAGAAGTGCTGAAATATTCCCAGTGCTAATGTAGATGGAAAGATGCATTCTCCTACTGGTTTCTGATATTGTTCATTTGAGCCTGCCAGCTGATCGGCTGCTGTTTCGCTGCAGACAGCAATGTGTCTGCATTCTTGTCTAACTGGGGTCATGCAGGGCTCTGGCAGCACAATTCTCAAGTCATATTTGGCACTATAACATCTTCCAAAACAGCACAGAGCAGTCATAATTTTCTTTGTAATATCTTCTGATTAACTCTTCACTGACTTCAAGAGAAGGGAGAGATGCTGCTTTTCTTATTTCAGGGGCCCATTATGGGTGAGATCCTGATTAAAATTAAGAATTTGAACAAATGAGTTTTTAAAATATGCCCAACTCTGTGTCAAACCTTCCAAAGACCCCAAAGGATTGCTCATGAAAAATAAGGAGATGTACCATAAATAAAGCACCTCATTAAGTTTAATATCACAGAACTTGTGTGCACAACCCATTTTCAAAGTAGCAGCAGGAAACGAAGTATTCTTGAAATGAATCAAGTGTGGAGGCATGGCTACCACAGTTCTAGTCATCACATCAAAATAATATGTTCCTAACACTTTTTCTAATCCCCACAGGAAGTAATAAATGCTTTGAAACAAACTTGGCACGTTTCCTGCTTCGTGTGTGTGGCCTGTCATAACCCCATCCGCAATAATGTTTTTCACTTAGAAGATGGTGATCCCTACTGTGAGACGGGTAAGAAGCAACACAACCAAAGTTTACTGCAGCTGTGCAGGAAAGCAGAGCTCAGTAAGGTTGGGAAAAAAAATAATTCCCTTTTCTCAAGCTACACATTAGAAGCACCCCAGCAATTTCATGTAACTTTGATATGTCAATTCAAAGCAATAACTGCTGCTGTAGACCCTTTAGTTTGCAGCAGGAGGAGTTGGTGAAGATTCCTTCATCAGCTTCAGCAGCAGCAGGCTTCTTGTCACTGATTTTTACTTATTCCTGTTAAGTCCTCAGCTGGTGTATCAGTGATACATCAAAGTGTTAGTTTTAAGGTGACTTTCTGGTTGGCTTTAAAGTAATCTGAATTTATGTGAATCTGCTTACTTACCAAACACAAGCAAATGCCAATGGAGTAATGTGGTTTTCTCTGAATAGCCTTTTTCACAGCCTGAGGGGCTTCCAAGAGTAAACAGTCTGTCCAGATAGTTTTTTGCAGGATCAAGGATAAAAAACTGTCAGGGGAGAAATACAGTGATTCAATTAGAGCGCTTGAAAGCCTGATGAGCAATATTACATGAACAATGTGGCCTAGAAGTTCAGAGCATTTCTGGTTTAGTTTTTAGCACTTCCAACTAATCATAACATTTTTTATGAAACCATAAAGTAGTTTGGGTTGGAAGGGACCTTAAAGATCATCTGGTTCCAACCCCTCTGCCAACACCTCCCACTAGAGCATGCTGCTCAAAGCCCCATCCAGCTGGCCTTGAACATCTCCAGGAACAAGGAATCCATAGCTGCTCTGGGCAACCTGTTCTAGTGCCTCACCACCCTCACAGTAAAAAAATGTCTAAATGTCTTCCTATTATCCAATATAAATGTACTCTTTCAGCTTAAAGCTATTCCCCCTTGTCCTATCACTACTTGTCCTTATAAAATGTCCCTCTACAGCTTTCCTCTAGGCCCCCTTCTGGTACTGGAAGGTTCTGTAAGGTCTGCCTGGAGCCTTCTCCTGGGCTGAGCAACCACAATTCTTTGAGCATTTCCTCAAAGGAGAAGTGCTCCATTCCTCTGAGCATCTGTGTCACCTTCTCTGGACTTGCTTCAGCAGGTCCACACCCATCCTATCTTGGGAGCCCTATAGCTGGGTGCAGGACTTCCAGTGAAGTAGATGGTTCAGAATCCTTCCCTTGCCTGCTGGCCACTCCTCTTGTGGTGTAGCCCAGGATACAGGTGGCTTTATGGGCTGTGAGTGGACATTGCCAGGCCATGCTGAGCCTCTTGCCAACCTATTATTATCAGTTTGAACAGTGTTTATTTAAGTTGGTTTTCTAGTTAGCTTAAAACTTTCCATGTACCCTTCTGAGCTAGGAAAGAAATAAGCAATTTGTAAAAGAATTCCCACAAAATGGAAAAGAGACAAAATTGTATCAAAATTATCTGTTTTCACAGTGCATGCTGTGTTGGAGCTGTCAGTTGGACCCTTGTTACTTCCACTCTTAGGAACGTTGCAGTTTGTAGAAGTGGATTGGCTAGAAAAGATTTAGCATGAAATCCTAATGACCTCTTAGATTTCCTTTTGAGCTGATCCCAGAGTTGTTCACAGTGCGTGCCAGGGAGAGTGCTAGGTACTGTAAGCATGAGGGAAGTAGGCCAGTTTATCCAAAATTTCTCTTGTAAGAGCTGCTTTAATGAGATGTTGGCTGATACAAAAGGACACAGTAGGTTATTGCTAACTTGGTGACAAATGTAGGGTAGGGTGTTGCTCCTATTGAATTTGTGGAGCAGCAGAGGAAACGGGTATATGAGTGGCATCCTCCAGAGTGACAGCACGGTGAAATTTCATCCTGAAGCCATGTGAAACCCCTAATCCTGAAACCATTTGATGATTCAAAAATAGTACTGGAGGAATCAATAACTCCTCTTTGGGTGGAAAGCTCATGACAGGATTTTTTCTCTTAAGGTTCAATTCTTGTTCCTGCCACCAAATGACCCACATGTCGTGCAGTGCATTGATTTGTGCTACTGTTACAATTCCTGTGCAAAATGTGCCTTTTTCTATACTGTGAGCGGGAAAAACTGTGGTAAGATGTCAAGTATACTACACTTCTTGCAAAGTTTATTTCTGAGATAAAAAGTTTCTAGTGCAAGTTAATGCAGACACAATCTGTGATGTGTTATTGGCAGTGATACTTTGTAATGGCTCTGGCTCACTAACTAGATGTTAATTTGAGTTATATTAATTTTTCAAAGACTTTCAGTCCAGCTGGAGTTATGAGTCTCTGACTAATTTTAAAGAAATAAGGAGTAAATGTCACTGCCAACTTTCCTTCTTCCTAGTGCAAAGGAGAGTTCTAATTTTAAATCTGTATTTGAAATTATAACAGCATCAGCTATTAGTATTAAAGTGGGACTAATCTGCAGAATGTTCTGGGTTTAGATGTTGAGGCTAAAATTAAAAGTCTGGATATCTACAATTTTGAACATTTTTTAAGTGCGGGGTTAGTAGCTAATTTTGAAAATGCTGTGTGCAGGAAGTGCTGATATGTGACTGTGTAAGAAGTCTGCCTTGGAAGGTTTCTGTGGTATCGCAATTCAAGCAGGCAAAAGAAAGCTGATGCCCTTCATTCTGCCTTATCTACTGCCCTTTCTTCAGAAGAAAAGCCAATAAACTTATCAACACAACCACAGGCCAACTAACAAAAGGTTTTAACTGCTGGCACCAGGAAAATATCAGTAAGATTCTGTATGACCACAAATGTAAAGAGCTGAAAGAGTACAGTCATGAGACTGTTCCCTTCAGGGGTTTTGCACAGGTCTGTCCTACCATTTCATGTTTTTATTTGTCATTCATTTTAAACACTTAAAAATTAATTCCAGTAGCATGGATTAATGGAGGTGATCAGTAAAGCAGTTGCTTGCCACCGACAGCTGTCAAGGGCTTTGCTATTCCAGAGCACTTGTGTTCCCCATCCTGTTGAGATGTCTCCTATGATGATTCATTTTCAGGGAGGTCATCACACAAAACACTATCTTAGGAAACAAAACCAGGACTTTTCTCTTGGGCTTGGCACATCTGGTGGTCCTCTCTGGGCTCTGCTGCAGTAAGCATTAGAGCTTCAGCAGATGTGTACAGTCTAGGTGAGAAACAAAATCCCCTTCTATACAGCTTCCCATCCTTATAATTCTCCTTTGAAAATGACCCCTGGCATCTAATTTCCCTGTCAGAGGCAGTGTTACTATGGTAGTAACACTTTGACTGTAGTTCATCTTATGAAGACATGAATGTTGCATGACGTGTTTGCCATGGTAGTGTGAGGGTCCCACACTCTCTCATGTTATAGCACTAATGCCACTGCTATCTCTGCAGGAATAAAACATTTGCTTCCTAGAATGGGGTGTTTGAAAGTTGATATAAGTGAAAAAGACCAGACAACTTGGGCAAAGGAAAATGAATGGTTCAATGCCATTTGTTTTAGTCCCTGCTCCCTGAGATTGCTGGAGAAGCTTCTTCATAGTAATGAATAGGAAGGGTTTGTTGGTTTGTTTTGTTGGTTTTTTTAAAAGTTATGTAATATACTTTAGTGACTATACTTTCTGACTTGATCCAAATTTCTGGACTCTAATTAGGACAGAAGGCTAATGATTACATGGTTTTGAGTGGTGCCGTCTGGGGCAAAAATTGTACCAGACTGTAGGTCAGAGTTCATTACTCTCTGAGAAGGTCTGTAGTGTGAACAGCTGGGGAGTGGTTTCAAAGCAGAGTTGGAGAGAATGTAAGGAACATGTAGAGTTCACGTGGGTGCTCTCTAGGACTGCATTTCCCCCACTCCAGCCCTCTGTTGAGCTCAAGGAAATGAAACACCAGGAAGATGGAAGCATTGCCCACTTGAAAGGAAGAGGAAGAGAACTGAATTAGCAAGAAGTCAACATCCCAGGCTTTTGATCTAGGAGCTCTTTATTCAGTATACTCAGTCTAATAAACTTCTGCAAGTTCAAATCTATTGCCAATGAAAGAGCAAAGATCTCGAGGGGTCAGTCCTACTTTTCTGCATATGCTTTAAAAGCTGTTTGTATCTCTTTGCAGATTACTATGCCCTCTTTGGTACCATGTGCCGTGGCTGTGAATTCCCCATTGAAGCTGGAGACAGGTTTCTTGAAGCCCTGGGCCACACTTGGCATGACACCTGCTTTGTATGCTCCGTAAGTGAAGCTGGTCTGCTTTCAAACAACCCTGGCAGCAGTGCTAGCCTGACCCATGTGGGAGCTAACAGCTCTAACCTCCCTCAATCCCCTGAGCCCAAACAAAGAGTGCTTTCCTAGTTATTTGGAAGGTGTGTTGCTGTTGTGAGCCTTTGGCACGGGTGTGAGCGAAGGTGTCCTGGATTGCAGCCCTGTGTCCCAGCATTTAACCCTCAGCATTTACTTCCTTGGAGTAAGTGTTGAAGGTTCTAAGGGACTGAGCTGTGTTTCCAAAGTAGTAAGAGTGCTTTTGACATAAGGACACTGTAGCCAAGGTATTACTTGCTAATATTGTATGGCCAAAAAAAAACCTTAAAGAGAAGCCCCAGTATTAATGATTGGGTTTTCTTTTCTTAAATTCTAAATCTATCTCTGCGACCACTTAAGCATCTCTTGTCTAATGAAAAGTTATGCTTATACCAACCACTAGTATTACCTTTTCTTTTAGGGATCCTCTTTTTATGTAACTCTTACTCTTTGAATATATTTGTGCATAGAACAATACCATGATTTGGCATTCTGGATGGTTACGATGTAATTAATCCATCTGAATAGGGTGTTCTTTTGTTTCTTACCCCATTTCAGGTATGTAGTGACAGTTTGGAGGGCCAGACTTTCTTCTCCAAGAAGGACAAGCCACTGTGCAAGAAACACGCCCACTCCATCAACATCTGAAACTTGGAGTTTGTCTTGTGTAACAAATGTACTGAGCAGAAAGGGTAAAATGTCCATGTTCAATAATTGGTTAAAATTATTTATACCAAATTTTTCTAAAATGTAAAAGTGATTGGAAACTTGCAGAAAGGATTGTACACTAATTTTTCAGAGTGTTTATCATTTATGATTTTGCTTCATAAAAAGAAAGGTATCAGGAATTGCACCCAAGCCAAACAATTAGAGTGTCTTTATCTCTGTGCTTCACACATTATTGTATTTCATGATTTTATGACCTCATTTATCTCTGTTTAATTATGAGAAGTGAAGCATCTATAAAAGTAAATACCTGATATTAGAGGTCTCAGTCTTGCTGCTATTCAAGAAATAAAAGGAGTTTGGATTCAGCAATCCCAATCACTTTATTTCAGCGATGTTTTTAAAGTGTGTCCAGAAGTACTGCAGCTCAACTCCATTAAAAAGAACTCAAAGTAAAGATAAGATTACACTAAATACATAGTTCCAAAACTTTTTTTTTTTTAACTGATATTTGTATTCAGAAAGTTTCCTACACAATTAGATGTAGCTGTGCCTTTGCACTTGAATTTCTGATGGGTTTGCAAGAGACAGAGGTTTTTACAAAGCATTTAAGTGGCTATGCTGGTAAAAAAGAATATTTAGAAGATGCCACTTAAAACATAAATGGGATACTTTTGTGTAACTCATGTACTACTAGAACACTAGCCAAAATCCCTTGCTGCTGAGAGTGTGTTTGATAGAATGAAAATGTCAGATCAAATCTTAAGGGAGCAGGGATTTCAACTCTTGTGTTTGCAGTTCAGGTTTTAGGTAGCTTTAAGTGCCTTGTGAAGGGGAAATTGTGCTGAATCTGCAGATAACAACGTTTTGAATCCAGAATGTGAGATTCTGGTGTTGAATGAGGGAAGCTGCTGAAGTGCAGCTGAGGACATTGGTTTTTTCTCAGTACATTCTTTACCATGTAGCTCATGAATATGTATTTTGGTGATGTGCCAGGTAGTGTACTGAAAACTGAACTTTCTTGCTCAGCTGTTAGGATTTTTATTAGTTAAGGATTTATTTTTCACTTTTCTTCCAGATGTAGGGAATGTATATTGATATTCCATTGGTTTAAGCAGCTCAGTACCTCTCAGATCTTGCAAGGGAGCAGAGAGACAATGCTGTCGTTATGCATTTGCCGCTTGCCAGATCAGCTGATTCTGTGGCTTGATAGGAATTTTGCATCCACACAGAGAGGCAGTGCAAGAGCAGTGCACCAGCTCAGTCCCCCTTAGCCTCAAATTAGGGTTTAACTGGTTTAATTGGAGCAATTGCAGGCAGCCAGGGAGGAGGTGTGCTCCTCTGCACAGGGTGAATTTGCTTCTGCAGAATTGCACAACAGTGAAGGGGGCTCTCTCAGGACCAGAGCAGATTCCTGAAGGAAACTGAATTTACATGCTGTTTGATTCAACTGGGTTGTCAGAGCTGAATTGTTAGTCTTTAGTGCTCTTTCTAGTAGTAGATGTTAAAAATAACCATTTACTGGTTTTGCTGTTGTGGGGTGGGTTTTTTTACTGATTAAAGGGATAGTTTTATCCATAAAACTGTGGATAAAAAAGTAAAAAAAAAAATTTCTATGGTTGAGTAAAGCAATTGTAATGAGGAGCATCAGCAAAAGAGGAGGAAAGAAAACCAAAATTGCTGTACTGAAATATGAAAAAATATTTGGGTTTTTATTAATTCAGTGAGACAGGTTCACTTTGTGAGGCTGTTTCACTTTATTTCCTGAAGCTGTTTTTATTCAATATTACCACGTTTCTTTTTTAACTTCCAGTGGTACAGAAGAAATTTGGTGAATGTTGGTAAATAAGAAATTTGGTGGTACGGTATAAAGCTGTTTAAAATGTTTACGCTCTTGTAGATCTACCCTTTTGTGAGTTTGGCTGAAAAACAGAAGGGTGGAAGGAGACTGGACAAGACACAGTAACATATAATCCAGGTTGCTTTTAAAATTAAGTGGAATGTGGAGAAATGAGACCTATGGACTAGGTTTCAGTGGAGCTTTATTGCACATGTGTGAGGAAAGAGGGGGAAATGCACAGGGAAAGGCGTTCCATAATTTTTGTGATTCAAACCTTGCAATTTTAACGTGGGATAAAAACTTCTCAGTTTGTCATTGTCCTTAAAATCCAGTTAAATTTTTTTTAACCTCATAATTTTAATTGGAATTTTATTTTTAATCCATATGCTCTAGGGTTTGAAATTTTGCAGTTGTTAATGAATTTGAGGACAAAAGCCTGAAAGGCTCCAATAGAACTGCTTCATTTAGCTGCTTTGCCTTTTAATTTCTGCTTTTATCTATTTGTTAAAAATTTTAAAGGAAGCATAGAGTCACTGATAGATAATAAATATTTAATGGCTTTACCAAATTATATAAATCAATTAAAAGGAACATAATTTTTATCGTTATTTTAATAAGTGAGATTTTAGTAGAGCACTTTATAATAATGCCATATATCTCACTGAATATTTATTACCTTTTTTGTTGTTGTTTAGAACTATTTCATCCTGGTATTATTTTGTTTTATTTTAAGCCTGCCTTTACCTCTAGAATCTTTTGGGATCTGAGTGTATGTGTTTAAATATACTTCTTTCTACATGCACATGCATTGAGAGACATAATTGTAAATGTGCATTTGAATGCAGACTTGACAGCAAAAAATCATTTGGGGATTTAGTGAGATTCCCAACTGCTTTTCACACAACACACATACAGCATCCATGTTATGAGGGAATGTTACAGAGTCAGGACAGATATATTAGTTACCTAACTACTGTAGATCTTTGCATGCATTTTCACTCAGTCATTGTTTTTCTTCCAGAACTGCCTGTGAGAGAATTTGGCTTAACTCTGTTTGGAGGTAGAATGTCTTTATAAGTGAATAATTCATCCATGATAACAGTTTCAGTATGTTGTAATGAAATAATTCAGGATTACATGTAAATATAAATGCTTAATATA
Source organism: Melozone crissalis (assembly GCF_028551555.1). NCBI lineage: Eukaryota > Metazoa > Chordata > Aves > Passeriformes > Passerellidae > Melozone > Melozone crissalis. The sequence goes on along the minus strand of NW_026535784.1, from coordinate 45,866,411 downwards.
ACAACACCACAAACATAAAAGCAGGAGTTGAGTTGTGGTTCAGTGTGTGTTGGTCTGTTAATTGTGTACCTATTTCTTCACAGAGCTACTTGCATCATCTAGCCATGCCAGCTGCTTTGCAAACATTGTTTCATGCTAAACTACCAGCTGTTAAGTCCTGGTGATTTCTTTGCTTGTGTTTAATAATCCTTTGGCATTAAATTTTGTCTGTTCACATTTGCGATTTTAATTACAATTGAAAAACATAACAAGCAAATAAACCCTACTCAAAACCTGAAATTCTTTGTCTTCACTTATTTTGTGGTTGTTGGATGCTTTCTTTTCCTGAATCATAGCCAGTAAAGGAAAGCCATGATTGTACACATGAATCGATAGCATTTGAACTCATTCTCCAGGTTTTACAGGGAAGGACCAGGGAGTCCTGGTGACACCAAGGTGACCATGAGCCAGTGATACTCCTCTGAGCCAAGGGAAGACCACCAGCCTCCTGGGGACCATTAGGCAGAGGATTGCCAGCAGATGGGAGAAGTTATCCTTCTCTGCTCAGCCTTGGTGAGACCCATCTGGAGAGCTGATTCCAGTGCTGATCTCACCAGTACCAGGGACATGGCTGTAGTGGAGTAAAGAGTGAGGAAGGTGGTGAGGGGCATGGAGCATTTGTCATACAAGGAGAGGCTGAGAGAGCTGGGACTGCTCAGCCTGGACAAGAGGGGACTCAGGGGAGATCTCATCAATGTCTACAAATACCTGGATAGGGGAGTCAAGAAAGAGCCAGGCTTGGTATGTAATGAGAGGACAACTGTGAGGATGGTAAATATTGGCATAGGTTGCCCAGAGAGATTGTGGAGCCTTTCTACTTGAAGATACTCAAAACCCGACTGGATACAGCCCTTGGACTAGGCAAGGTCCTTTCAGCCTTGGTGAGTCTCTGATTCTTCATTTTTTTTTAAAGATGGATGCAAAGGTATAAATACTGTGTTGAGTGCTGTAGAATATGTAACAATGTAAAATTTACATTGGCCAGTTGCTGTTTATTTGCCATCCTTCCTCCATTCTGCTGCCCATCTAGAATACCTTGCACTGTTTCTCTGGAAGGGTTTAATGTTTTTCCTAAGTTGACACTGTCCAAGGAAATACTGCCTGCTCTGGCAAGCCTTGTCTGCTACCATACTCAGCATTGGCATGCAGCAGTCTCTGTTTTCACCGTGGGACACTCTGCTCTGACAGGACCAGTTCCTTCATGATAATGCCAGCCTGGTAAGAATGCCAGCCTGGTAAGAATCCCTTAGCTGAGCATCCCTTCAACAGGCAAATGCACTGTTGTATTTTTACCTTTATTTACACAAGCAAAGGAAAACACCGCACACAGCTCCATAAAATTTAGAGGCAACTTTACAGAAAACTTGCCTCCCCTTCAGTGTTTAGGCTGTGAGCGAGACAAACACAAGTCTATTTGCAAACAGTACATTAAGCTCCAGAAGCCAAATTTTTAAAGGCATGAAGTCTGCATTTGACATTTTAATGGCAAAGGTTTGGTTTCTATCAATCACAACGTCATGTAACATTAAAATGTACCGACCAACAAAAAAAAGAGATCTGTCATTCATTCATTAAGATGCTGTAATCCAGTGTAAGATTTATAGGCTTAAAACGCAATGGTGTGTTTTCACAATAAATCCACTTTCACTGCTCAGCACAGAACAAATCTCTCTGTCACTGAAAATATTTGCTGGTCAAAATGCCCTATATGAGATCTTCAAAGGGTTTCTCACAAAATTGCATATAAATCCTTTTACCAGCAAAGGCTTTATTTAGGTTCAAGTTTTACTTTCTTGGGACGTTGGTTAATATCTTGTGCTCAGACAAGATCTTGGTTATATCAGAAACACATAGGGCCTAATTTATTATTAGCAGTCTGGTGTTAATTAGGGGGAATTACCAGAAATAGTTTGCTTGATGGAAATTTATTATGGTATCACACTTTACTGATGGTGAAATAGGAGTCACTGAAAGAGTACAGCTCCTTCTCATAACCAGCTAATTAATAAGGTGCCAAAATTCCTCTGAGAAGGGTTTGGTCCTAACTATGGGAACCTCACAGAGCAAATGGTTCCTATGCAATATTTAAAATTTAAAAGAGGAAAAGGGAGACGAGGAAAAGCTGCCCAGCAGAAGTCTCAAAAGTGGTATGGCTATTTCTTGAATTTATGAAATAAAATATTTAGCTGTGTTTCCAAGCTCATTAAAGAATGGCTTTTCTCAGACAGAAAAACAACAGCTAATTTATAATCTCGTTTGGTATGCTTGAACTTGATTTTCAGTTTTACTTGTGCATACTGCACACTACAGCTTGTAATTTTATGAATTGGGTTTATAATGAGCTTTTATATTGCTCTTTATTGCTTTGCTTAATGGTCTTTTTCATTATCATTTGCCAGGAAAGTTGAGGTTGGCTTAGATAGGAAACTGAAAAATAGCGCAAATCTCTGATAAGCTCCAATCCATTTTGTGTATGGTAGTTTGGGGACAGAAAACCACTGTGTCTTTAGTGGTCTCATGAAAGTTGTGTGGGAAAGGCATGTTATAATAATATGGAGTGAAAGCAAAAACATCTCTAAAGAAATTTAAAATCACCCCACTAAAATTTTTGCATGCCTGATTTTTGAAAATACTTACGATAATAGGGTATGCAATGGTAATAAAGCACTTTTGTATTTGCACTGAAAATACCTTGACCTATTGAAAAATATCCAGCATTTTGGATATGCTTTTGTCCAAGCTTTCTCCTGTACTGTGAGACTAAGGATTGTGTCATTGTGCTGTGAGTAATATTCACATTTTCTGTAGATCAGAGTTGTTTCCTTTTCAGTTCTCCTGCCTTTCCTTTGCTTTTTCTTACTGCTGGGCAGTGCCATTGTTTGTTTTAAAATACTTCATTACGAGATAATCCTGTCAGGTGTGTCCCTTATTTCTCTTTGTGATGCATCAATGAAATGTCAAATGTTCCTTTGGTAAATATAAACTTGCACTAAATTTTGGCATGCTTTTTGAAGTGTCAAGTTTTCCCACCCAGAAGTTTCCTCTGGAAAAATAACTGGAGATACTCCACCAAAATGTAATTATATCCCACATAAAGTCTTTGTTTCCCTTGAAATCCATCAAGCAAAAGGGAAACACATGAAAACAAGTATAGGGCAAAAATCATGGATAACCTAAACAGGTACAACTTATTTTTCAGGGGGCATGTTGAGAGAAGACTCTTAACATCTTCCTGCAAAATCAACCAGGATGGAAATAGGTATTCAAATCAGTGTTTTTGAACAGTAACAGTGCTTGCTATTCTGTCCTTCATGTCTTGCCATGATGTATGTACAGCAAGCTCCCATCTTTCTGCTGGAGGGGAGAAAAGGTGTGCTGCACAGAAATTTTTAATTGTGCTTTCAGTCACTGTAAAGACAGAAGGGAAAATGAGCTGCAGCAGAGGGCAGGACTCAGGGCACAGTGACAGGAGGAAAGAGGAGGAGACAGTTTAGAAACAGAGCAAGGGCTTGTGCAAGTCAGGCTGTTTTGTCAGTTGTTTCTTGTCAAAGATTGATGAGCGCATGGTCTGAAAAAGTGGGATAATTTGGGCATGGCAAGGTAAAACAGCTGGCAGGAGCTGAGGATGCTCCAAAGGGGAACCTAAGGGGCAGACAGACCTTGCAGCTTCATGGGAAGGGCCTTTTCCCTCTCTATTCTACGTTTATATTCATCACCAAATTGTGCACATTTTTTTCTGACAGCTTTTTTCTTTGAGGTCAAATAGCTTTTTTTATCTTCATGATGTACACGAGCACAAGCAAATCCTTTTTTGTCATCAGCTGATCTGGGGCTGCCCAGAGGCTGAAGTGAGATGTGTTTAACATTACAGTGCCAGCTGCTGCTTCAAATTACACCATCCCACTCTGTGCTGTCTGTAGGTAGCAGCCCTATCTCAAATTCCCCCAGGGCTTTGCATCTCTGAACTTCTTTCAGCTCTTGGCCTGGCCACCTCTGCTAAAGGCCACTTGAAGATTTTGCACAGCAGCTCTGTGGGGCTGTGAGAGCAGAATGCGCCTCGAGCTGCTGCATCCTTGTGCAGTATTGTAACTTAGGGGCATGGAATGGACTGCAAAATCTCACCTAATCGCTACCATGAAGTTTTTTGTGTATTGCTATGTGTAAAGTTGGAGCCTTGTCCATTGCTTCTTTGGGTCTATGGGTTATATAGATTTGCACAGTCTGTGTCAGCTGGATACTATTAACTGCTTGAGGATCTGATCTCCCCTTTGTCATTTTGTCAGTGCTGCCCTTTTTGGAGTTCCTGTCCATCTGGAAGGACACCCTGCCCCTTCCCTGGCCACCTGCCTTGCTGTGGTTGGAAATGGCTCTGCACTGCTGTGCCACAGCTGCCTGAAGGGAATGCTGGAGGAGTGAAACGCTCACCCTGTGCGGTCTCAGGCAACTCTGCTTCAGCCAGGCTTGTGTCCTGGACCACGGATAGAGGAAGCTTTCAGAAGCTCCTGCTTTTCCCTCCTTGTCCAAGTTTCCTTCACCTGGAGCCTGTCCAGCCCCAGCAGGCCCTCATGAGGCAGGACAGACATGGGGCTCTGAAAAGCACATGGGAAGAACTTGGGGAACATTCTAATGCACCAAGCATTTTCAGTGCTTGGGAGTGAAGGACATAGCTTAGCTCAAAGGAGTGCATTTAATCATAGAGAAAATGGGACAAGAACCACACAAACATTTACCCATCAGTGTTCTCACTGTTTCTCACCAAAGAACTTGGTAATGTGATTGTGCTAGATGAGACTAACATGCTGCATGATAAAGACTGTTTTCTCTAATTATACATAGTTTGGTGTTTATAAATAATAAAAAAGTGTAAATTTAGTTTTTATCTATCGGCTTTCTGGGAGCTTGTTCATCTGAGTTTCAGCATCCTTAAAAATTGGGATCTACATGTCAGCCAAAACATGCCACGCAGGCAGTGGGACTGCTATGGAAAACTGGACCATGCAGTAACCAGAGGTTGTTTCCAAAGAAGACTGAATTGGCACCATTTGCCACCTAACAGGGTCTTACTTTTTCAGCCTTACAGATGTTCTTCTAATGGAATATAATCCATACAGCAAAGGCAGATGCTATTGTGTTTATATCAATGCTTTTGGTCTGGCTCAAAGCTCAAACTGTTAGAGGTTTGGGGTGTAAAAGTAAATCTGAGAGAATATTTGTTTAGCAGCAAAGGCCAAGCACAGCAGTCAGTGATATGACCTGAGTAGTGTAAAATCTACAGGGCTTGTGTCTGTGCAGCTACAGAAATCTGTCATGGTTTAACCCCAGCCAGCAACTAAGTACCATGCAGCTCCATGGAAAAGAGCAAATAGAGATGGAGAAGGAATTGATGATCCTGGAGAAGAAGTGGTGCTGGCAATTCAAGCAAAACAAGATCAAAGAGGAAATTGCTTTCAGGTAAGGTAAACTAAATATTTTGCTTTTTTTTCCTAATCTACACCACCACCCCCAAGCTTAGACAGAAGCATTTGCTCCACTTTTGTCATAAGATAAATTAGACAGAGATATTAAGCAAACTGTTTATTTTGCATTAATTCCAATAAGTCTGGTTTTAATTTTCTTTCTTTTGTTATGGTTGTCATATGGATAATACTCAGCATATGTATGCAAAGAATAGAAAGCCTTATGTTCTGCCTCATAAAGATGTAAAACAAAGCACAGCCTGCAGCCCTTCTCTCATTCTTGGTCACTCAGAGCAGCTCTGTTACAGCACTCTGGGATTTGTGGCCTGGGATTTAGACAGGGAAATGCCTGCTGGAATAAGGCAGAGACTGCAGGTGATTGTTATTAGGACATAGTGCCTGGAACCCAGTAAAGCCCTGAAGCACGTGCTTCCTCTTAAACATGTAAAGTCCCCTTGAAGATAACTGCTGTATTAGGCTTTGACTTCAAGCAGTCTGTCACAGGTATCTTTAAAATAATATTTGTAAGGCAAGTTTATGAATGTTTATATTCCTAACCATTTTTTAAAAATTATTATTGTTTTGAAATTGAGCAGGCCTCTTCTCTTGCGTGCAGACCAGGCAATCTGCACATTTTCTGAGCTACTCACATTTGTCATTATGTGTACAAGGTGGGTTTTATCAAAGTGATTCATAACATTATTATTACACTGCATGGCTGAATTTGAAGATGGTAACAAATGTAAATGATGTTGAACCAGTAAAATTGCTCATGTGATTCTAGTTCCAGTGTGAATCTTCTCCTGAAAGTTATGGCTGCCTAAGAGTCAGCAAATGGCAATTTTTGGTTCTGGACCACTGACATATTTAGTATTTGAAATTAAATACCTGCATAGTTCAGAAGAGCTGCACTCATTGGGACTGTGCTATCCTGCTGCTTCCCAGGTCTGTGTCCATGTGCCACACACCCTGTGGAGTAACAAAGCTTCCTTCAAGTCAGCAGCAGTGACCTCTCAGTCGTTGTTGCATGGAGGTCTAAGATGTCAAATCAGATTCAAGCTAAGGGAGTTTCATGCTGGAATTAAAGCAGGAAATGGATATTTATAGATGATGTGAAGAGAAAAGAGGCCATCTGAAGCTGGTTAGGTTTGGTTCTGTTGCAGACACAGCAGCAGAGACAGGAACTGTGGAATTGCCACCGGGCTTGGCCTGGATGGCTGCAACTGCTGGTAACTATTGCATCCTTTTATAAGAAAGCAGCTGCTGTTTTTCTAGGGGATATCTTAAAACCCCCTGTGTTTTGTCAGAGTTTCCCCACTTGACTTGGAGAGGTTTTTCGGTGTACGATGTCCTTGGCTTGGTTCACCAGCCTGCCCCGCTAGCGGGTGTGGTTTTCCTTCTGCAGTGCCATGGAAAGGAGTACAACAGGACCAAGCAGCCACTTACCTGTCAGGAATTAGACCACCTTCATGTGGGAGAGTGGCTTTAACTTTTAAAGCTCCTTGTGAGAATTACACTGTGTGCTAGAAACCCGACACCTGCAGTTTTACAAGTGAGTCTCAGGTGCCCCCTCAATCCACTAGAGCATAGTAAGAAATGAAAGGTTTACAGAGAAACTTAATTCAGTGGCAAATTATTCTAACAAAACTGATATCACAGAGCTTGCTGGGATAATTTGCCATCTGTAGCATAAAATCTTTGCAATAAGGCAAGGAAGGACATGGATATCTTCAACAAAACTAGATTCTGTAGCTGTGGTTCCTAACTCATGACCACCCAAGGTAGGATCAGCCCCATCACATTTATCATGCTTGCATTTGAGGGGTGTTTCAGGCCATTGCTGCTTTGTGAGGCTCCCAGCTTCCCTTCTCCCTGGGGAAAGCATGAGGAAGACAGATGCAGGTGCTTTGTAAAGGAGAATGGAGACAGCAAATGTTTGCATCTTTGCACAGCTCACTTAAAGACACTGTCTAAGAACACCTATTCACAAATAAGAAAAAATATTACAGTGCCTTTGCACATGGAATACCTAGGAGTAACTGAAGGGAATTTATTTAATTTTAAAGGCCAGAGACTGTGGAATTGAAAAGGGTTTGGTGTTTTGTTCTGAAGAGACTACATGTTAAATTGCTGTGTAAATGATATATAAAATTATATTATTTTACATTTGCTCAGAATTTGGAGCCTCTCTAATAGGTACTGTCTGTTTAACTTAGAAATGTCAGAGCCCTTCCCAGCAAATTTCACCTGTACTGTATTTAATATATGGCACTTTTACATAGCCAAAATTACCCTTCCCAAATAAGTTTCAGCAGCGATTTACAGCCCTTGTCTTCTTTACAAGAATAGTTCACACTGGCATGTGGTGTGGGTTTGCCCAAGTGGACCAAGATGAAGGGAAGCGCTGCCTCAGATCTTGATATGATTATTTGCCCATCTGTGTAGTCCTCCTTTGAATATTGCCAAGATAGGAAATATAAAGTGCCTTTAAAATGTCAAAGTCTTTAATTAAAAAGTAAGCAAAACAGTGACATCTGAAGCTAATATTACAGGGGGGAAATAAAAATAGAAACAAAGCCTAGGTAAGGACTTTGATAAGATTAGTCAAATGCCAGGTGAGCCAAAACTCAGGCTCAGAAGGTATTTTGAGGAAAGCAGTTAAGTGATGGTTGCACTGCCTGCTTGCTGGTGCTAGGATTGCCAGCAGAGTGTGGGGCTTTTTCTTCCAAATGCTATCACTGAGAAGCTGGAACAAGAGAGGTGGTTGGGATGTGTGCAGCATCTCCTGGGGCTCCCACTCTGCCTGTCCTTGGACAGAGACTGACCCAAAAAGGATCATGTCCCTTTGTGCCACAGAGCAGCTGTGGCTGAAGCCAAGACCTCAGGAGAGGTGTTGCTGTGCTGTCCCCAGCCTGGGTGAGCTTTAGGAGCCACGGGAGCAGGGTGGGTGGGAGCAGCCTGGCTACGATTGCTGTTCCAGCGAGGAACACTTTGGTCCTGTTCTCTTGCCTGTGCCCTGGCCTCTAAGGCAGGACAGGAGCCACCCACTGTCCCCTTCCCCACCTTGCACCAGGGTGGCTGTGCCTGCTCCAGGCCAAAGGAAATATGCCCCAAAAGGCAGGAAGGTTAGCTCATCTGTTGCTTACAGCCTGCAGTCTTTGTTCGCGACAGCGACTATATTGGGAGTTTTCTTGGAATACGTGGCTATAAAGGGTCACGGGAGTTCCTAGAAATATCAACTCCCTGTGCTCCTAACAGATGCCAGTGCATTCAGGCTCTGATCATGCTTTCCAACCTTGCCCTCATCTTGGAGGCACTCCACTCCCTTCCTCCCCACAGACAAAAGATGCTGGGCTGCGAAGTGCAGGGGGCAGATGAATGGGTTTGTCATACACATTTCAGCACTTGTCACATCTCCCAGGAGATGCTTGTTACCCACGTGGAGTGACTGCATTGCCCTTGAAGGACTCAGCCTGAAAACATCCTGTGCTGGTCCAAGGGAAGAAAGGGTGACTTCTTTGTTTGTTTGTTTCTGTAGAGTAAAGTGGATTTGATGGGAGTCTTTGAGAAAGCAATCCAATTAGCTGTGGCTCTTTGAGAGTAGAAAAAGGGGAATTAAAAGGGATATCACACTTTTTTTTAAAACTAGCAGTTTGCAGTCACTTTCTTTAGCTATCCTCTTTCCTAGCTGATATTTCCTCTGATTTATTCTGCTGCAGAAGTGGACCATTTAAGTGAGTTTTATGTAAGTCCTCTTGGCAGTCTTACAGTTCTCTGCATGTTTCAATATATTCCACTGTTAAAAATTTTAAAAGTAGGTGGGGAAAGAGGAAATTTCTGGTTAATATATAACAATTTCTGAAGTCCATGTGCCTGGACTCAATTTTTCAGGGCATTTTTCCAGACATCTAATGATGCCAGAAAATAAAAATAGCCAACTAGCAAGACCTTTCCTAAAAACTGCTCTGCAATGCAGCAGAAGTTTCATGGCCCTCATCAGGTCCTTTTCTACTGTCACTGGGGAGAAACAAAACACTATCACAAGCTCACAGGAAAAAAAAACCACTAAAAGTGCTATGTAAAACTGTGATAGATGATGAAGTTCTTGTAGCAGAAAGAGTTGATGTTAATATGTGATCTTTTATGTAAAATCAGAATAATTAGAGTTGACTAAATGGTCTAGCTGAGCTTTGCTTTCAAGAATAGTGGAGATAGCTGAGCAATTGTGCTCATTCACTGCAGGCCACAGGGAGAGCAGCAGGCTGGGCTCACACACCAGGCTGGTGCTGTTATTATTGCTATTACACACTCTGTGGGCAAATAGAGGCACGTCTGGAACCAGGCTATGCAGTCCCAGGGGTCTCAGATAAGTTCAGATGCAACTGTTGAGAAAAATATCTTGGATCTATAAAAACACCCTATTCATTTTCAAACATATGTATTTTGGATCACAAGTACTAAAAGTCTCACACTGATAAGTTTCATGAAATTCAACTAATGAGAAAATAAATGTGTGAAAAATGAAAATAGAATAAGATGGGGATATTTTTCAGTTCTTTTTCATCCTCTTGCTTTTGAGGATATATAGTAAAAGGATGTACATCTTGAAAAGAATGTGACTTACGGATTTGCCCATGAAATTAATTGCAATTTATTATCTTACTGGGATATTGTGTTGCTCAGAGAGGTTGTGTAGTCTCCATTCCTTCAAGTTTTTGAGTCCCAACTGAATCTCTGAATCACTGAGCAACCCTGGTGTGCCTCACTTCCAGCAGGGGCCTAGGCCAGACACTTCAGCAGGTGCCTTCCAAATGGAATTATCCTGTGATCCTATTAAGAAGACAAAGAATTATAATTTTAATTTCACATGTCGAGGCAAAATTTTGTGCATTTGTGTGTGAGAAATGCTCTCCTTGATGGAAAGCAGGGTCTTAACTGGATTAATATTTAATTTTACACACTTTCCAGGAAATGTTGCTGAAAATACCATATCAAACCACCTTTCATTTCATTAATACCCTTCTATGATTTTAGGTGTGAATGAAAATATTACAAAATGTGGAAATTAAATAAATGACGAAACACAAGAGTGGTTAATGACTGATTAGCTTGGCAAATGAATTAACAGGATAGTGTGAGCTTATTATCTGTGCTGCTAATCCTTATTATACCCTTTTTCTCCCCTGTCAATTATGTTGTGTTGTTATTACTTACACAATTCCAACAACATGCCGGGAGAAAAATGGAAGGATAAGAGACCAATCTGAAATCTTATGCTTGTGCTGTTCATAGTATTTCAAACTCTTCAGGAAAATATTGTTTCAGTTGGCTCAAGCTATTAGAATGAGCATAGGGGAGATGCTCACTCTTGCCTCCATGTGTGTGTACTTCTTGTTTTAACCTGACTCCAGCCCTACATAGCAATGTTCATGGAAAATTCCTTGAAGGTCACATGCCACATATTAGCTTAGCAGCTGAAGGATGCATAAATTCAACAGCAAGAGAAAAATTAAATTAGGTAAAGGGAAAAAATGACTATTCAGTGATTTAAAGTCACTTAGACCTCAGCTGTTTTGGGTTTGAACACATGAAAATGAAACTACATGGGCTTTATGTGAAATCTCTTCCATCTGTCTCAAACAGGAAGCCAAACTTTTTGTCGTGTGGTTAGATATGAATTTTTCAAACATGTTTTCCATAGATCCTTTCTGAGTTTATTGTGATGCCTTCCAGAGGTCACGGTACAAGTCACTGTAAATAGATTAAATTACCATTCCTGTACAAAGAGAGGAGTGTACACAGTTGCTGGAGTAATCCCAGTCTGACTTCCCAACCTTTTGTGGTTGTTTCAAATAGCAAAGTGAAAATTTCATCTGTGTTTCCTTTGTCTTTGCATTTTTCCAAGCAAGTCATCAATTTCCTCTTCACCCGCACAGCATTACCCAAATCCTTTCACTTGAAGATAGTGATTTATATTATAAAACTGGTACTAAAAGGATCCAAACTCAGTTAGAGTGACTCTGGGAGATGCTTTACGTATTTTGGATCCTTAAAAAGACAATAATAAGAGAATAACATGACAGAGGAGTCCCTTGTCATCTTTCAAGAGGTGACATCTAATGGGTTGCAATTTATATAGGCAGAGAGTTCAGCTCATTGTGGTTGTTATTTTCATATAGTAGAACATGTGAAATTCTGATAAAAGATAATCTTTACAAGGAAGGTGTAAAGCAGAGAAATGATCTCAGAAGCTTGAAGGAAAGTATCATTTGGCTTCATATTGTTTTCCAATAATTGTTTAAAACATAGGGCCTGTCCTGACTCTCTTGGCCACATAAAGAGATACCAGAGCAAATGCAATCACAAGATTTGAGGTGGTTGTTACTGCAACTAGACATATGTACATTATAAAAAATAAAAAAAAGTATAAAAAAATATAAAAAACATATGTGCAGTATAAAAACAGTATAAAACCATTGTCATTTAGAAAGAGATCCACAGGTTTAGAGGTACAACAGCTTCTGGAACTCTGGTTAGCTCTAGATAAAAAGTTCACTTTTGAGAAGAATTTACAGTAGGTGTCATTTTAACAGTTGGTTCTACGATTAGGATCTTGCCTCATGAATTTGCTGCACAAGGGATAGAAAAATAGGCCTTGATACAGACATTAATACATGTAATATTTTTTTAGTCATAAATCAGTTCTGAAATAAAATAAGAAATACTTATTTCTAAGTTGGATCTGTCATTTGCAGAACTGAAAAAATCAATGTCCCAGGACACTTCAGTACTCAGAAGAAATTGGGCTTGGGACTGTGGGACACTTCTTTGCATCTGGGCAGAAACTTGCTCAACTGCTTGAAGTAAAAATAATGGAGAAAAGGGAAAAGATTTTTTTATAGGTGATTCAGGTTTCTTAATGTAATATTAGAAGGTACCCTGGAGTTTTACATTTTGGAGAAAGCCAAAAGAATTACATTGCTGAATTGATAAGGGCAGAATGATAATTGATTGTATCATATTCCTGGCAAACCATCACGTGGGCTCTCATGCCATATCAAGTGTGCTTGTGGGTATAAATATATGTGTGTTTACATAATGTGTACATGTATATGTGTGTGCACTGGGGTTTCTGTAAGATGAAACGACCCATATGCTTTTTCCTGGGTTATGCCCAGCACATTCATTTAATTATTCAGTGAGAACATACACTACCAAGTTCTTAGACCTTTTTCTTTTATTTCTCTTTCTTTGTAAAGACTTTGATACCTTTTGGCACTGGCTCATGTAGTCAGTAGAGTGCATTTAATGGGCCAAAGGCATTTTTATTACCCTTTAAAATGTTTAACAGAGTTTCTGTATAATTTCTCAACATGTTCTATTTGTTTATTTCTGTATATTTTTGGTATTAAGAGGTAACATTGCGGTGTAAGGTTTTATTACCTTGGCAGTGTCATCATTAAAGAAGTATCAATCTTTCCATGATGTGCCCAGTATATTTAGGAGCTTACATTATGGACATGGAACTTAATTCCCAGTGGGTGTCCTGATAGAAATGTAAGATGCCAGTCATTATATTCTTCAAGTTTAAAAGAAATTGGCACTTTTAAATAGTTCAAAATCTGTTTTTCATATTTTTTCCTCAAGTACAGTAAGAAGTACCTCATTTTTCTCTGAACAGTGAAGGGGTTGATCCATCATTTCTCAGGTATTATCTTGGTTGTTACAGGACATAGTCTGAGATGAGATTAAAGCTCAGGCTCAGGAAGTGACAGTCAGTTGCTGAATGGCTTAGCCTTGCTTTTACCATTATGAGTGAAATGCAAGTGGACTGTTTGATAGGAAACAGATGAAAATTGAAGTGCACATAATCTGGATTTTCTCATATGCTGCACACAGGCAAAATAGTACATATTTTGTCTTTTGAGTTGAAAATAACAGCAACATATTAGTCACTAAAATCATACATTATCTGTGTTTCTGTTTGCAATGCTGATTATTGGATTTGATGTTTTTTAACTCTGCCAGTTAAGTATTCTGATGTGCACTTGATTCAGAGCAGATTTTTGAGAAGGACTGATCAGTAATTAGGATTTGGTTATAAAATCCATATGAGGGAGTTGCACTGAAATGTTGGTTTCTTGTCTGCGGAAGTCAGACGTCACGTTCTGGGTTTTCTAGGTATAGTGGCCTTATTAATTCAGTGAATGTGAGTGTGGCAGACCACCTTCTAGACACCTGGTGGGTGGCAACACAAGCACTTTTTACTGCCCGAGTTCCAGTCTGTTGCACAGCTCCATAGAAAGAAATGGTTCATGGTTGTAACAACTCAGAGTCAGATTTCGCTTCTGAGCTCTGCTGAGCTTTGCCTCTCAATAGGCAAGGGGCAGCTACAGCAATGAGCTCCTCAGTATTTGGAACCTCTTTCTCATCACTATGTATATTTTGTAAGGATTTTTTTTTTTTCTTTTTTGGCAAAGGAAACATAGCCAGAGGCCAACAGCACGGTTATTCTGTAGGGTACAAGTCCCCCTCCCAAATGGTGCTGAGAAGCTGGAGCTCTGCAGATGGAGAAAACCCCAGATCTGTGGTTTGACCCTGACTCTTTAACCCCCTCTCCTACCATATACAGAACACAGAGGTTCAAACAGATGCTAGATCAGAGCTCGAGTCCAAAGCTACATCAGAGTAATAAATACAGCAACTCTATTACAGAGCTCAGTATTTTCAAGTTTAGTGCTATTCCCCAACTTGGAATAACTCTTTAAAAAGGACCAGTGCTTGGAAAAATACCAGCATCAAAGATGTATTCACTACTGTCCTGATCTTACTGACTGTGGTTCCTCTCTTTTAGAATAAAATGGCCAAGGCATAGCCATTACATTTTAGACGCCTTCTGTGGCACAAAAAATATAATTCCAGAACTGTCAGTGCATGTTGTGAACATGAAGAATATATGAAATTTGTGAACATGCCTATAGGTATGCAGATAAATACATACATAGACATCTGAGAATTCAGCAGTGAAGGTAAAATGTGCAGGAGCCACTTTCTTGCTCAGTTTGCAGAGTGAAGCGTCACTTTGTACATCTGTCCTGGAAGAAACTGATGGAAAATAAGGAGATTGCAGTCAGTTGTCCATATTATATGATATCCTAAACCGAAGGGAGATGAGTAAGTAAGCAATCCTATCATTGCTCAGGATTTCCTGTTTATATCTTTGATCACACCACCCCTCCAGAGTGGCTTTCCCAAAGAACTAGCTTTCCCATAAAGCTGTGGAGCCGTGCTCAGCCAAGAAGCAGGTCAGAGTCTCCTCCTGCTCGTCACTGCTTTCCCTGCCATGGGAATAGCTCTAATCCTCATTGCCCATCCTTGCATGCTTGGGATCCACAGTGGGGAATATAACAGTTCATAAATCACAGCCTGTCAGCCTCTGCTGAGTGCTTGAGAGCCAGCCCCAAAAGCCACGTGCTGCAGATGGAGCAAGGGAAAGGAGCAATCAGGTTCCTGCTGACACTTGGAATCTGCTGCCTCAGAAACCATCATGTTTTAATGCATGACTGAGAGCCTTATTTCAATCAGGGGTCTGTGCCATTGGCTATCAGCTGGGATGTTGTGGAGTTTGCTGTGACATGGTACTCCCTTTTCCCAGACCAGAGTCTCCACTCTGTCTCTTGAAAGTCTGCCAAGCTTTGCAACTGGAATGTGTGAAGTTCAGTTTTGAAACAGTTTCTTTCCATCATTCCTGCCTGTTTTGATCTAGTATGTGAAACAGGTTTCTACTTTTGTTATAGGATTCTTGTTCATTCTTGCCAGATTCAAATTCATTATATAATCTAGCAGCATCAGATGACTGCCTAGGAATGAGTAGCAGATGCATCCCCTGAAATACAGAATTCCTTGCTACAACCATGCATTGGTGACTTGATAGCTACCACTACATGACTGGATTTGTGGCAAGAAAGGGCATCAAGAATTTCATAAAACCAAAACCAGATGTAATGAGCTCTGAAGAGGGTGTGATGCAGAGCTGGCCTGCCCCACCACAAAAATGATGGGGAAAACATTTGTCCTGGCACAACCAGGCTGTCATGGTAATCCTTTCCTGCCCAAGAGCAGCTCAGGACTACCCTCTCCAAGGAGAGTCATAGCTATTGTCAGCATTACTCTGGTTTCTCCATTTACCCACTGTTGCACTGCAGGCAGACACTGCAGCTCCTCTTTAATCTGCCAAGGATGACACTGATCCAAGCTAATGGATGAGGTCCCTCCATCTGATGAGAGGCTTTGAGGCTGTAGCCTGGGTTTTCAATCCCACTGTTAGCATAGTGAGAAAGAAGTTGCAGGTGGTAACGGCCAAGAGGTTGCCAACTGGTGTACACTTCAGAAACTTGGAAAGAACTTCTGAGAAAACTGGCATGACTGGCATTTTCCATCCTTTTTTAAAAATATAATCATCTACAAAAACCATCTGTCTGCTACTGCTACCAGCAACCAGTGCAGTGGAAAAGGCCATAAACATCTTAGGAACCTCCATTCCAAACTGCTCTGAAAAAGCTGGCTAAGCTGCAACTCGACTCTGGAGGTACCTGATGCCTCCAGGACCTTTCCTGCTTGGTGTTATGTTCTCCAGGTGCCTCAGCTGCCTTTGCACATTTTTACCCTCATCTTCACATGACTAAGTAACCTAGCTGTTAGCATGGAACTAAGTGAAACACATCAAGGTCTTCAAACAGTGCTGTTTGCCCCTGAAGTCCTTAGCAACAGTAGATCTTGGTGTCCCCAAAATGAAGCATAGCAGTTGTCCGTGCAAACCTTTTCAAAGGCATATTTAAGTCTGAAAGGACCTGGAGGTTTTGTTAACAGTGTGGTACCTACTCCCATAAATAGTGATTCCCTCAGAAAAGAGGAAAAAACCCCAGACCCAAGACACAAAGCATTAAAAGGCCCAACTACTGCTTTTGCCCAGTTGTAGGCATTCTCAGAAAATGCTTGCTGCAAACTGAAATGATTATGTTCTCACAAAATGAAGACACAGCTGCCTCTGCCTCTTAAAGTATAGCTGGAAGAAGAGAAAAAGCCCTTCTTTTTCATTAAACATTCTAGTCAGACTATTCACCAAGTGAGAGGATATTTCTTCTGATACTGAAGGGAATACAAGATCAGAATGTTCCATCTGTGAAAGAGCTCATGCTATACATCTTTGTTTTCTTTCAGCTTAATTTGTCTCTGAGCAAAATAAAAATAATAGCAATAATTCTGTGTTAATTGGCCCGGATGAGATGCGTGAAAATTCCTGGATTTTCCTCTTGTTCTCCCAGATCACTTGTGTAGTCACAGCAACCAGGGGCATGGGTGAGTCCTTCAATGCATGGATAGGCCTCAGATAGGGCTCAGTGTCCTGTGGGGCTTTACAGCCCAAAGGCCTTCACTGTGTCCCCACCTATCTAGCTCATCTCAGAGATGTCTGTCCCTGGATCACATCCTGGGACAGATATCCTTATGTCCCATGGATGTAACCATGGGGAGAAGTAAAGGTCTTTCTGCTAAGTCCACCCCTGCATTTTGCAAAGCCAGGCATAAATTAAAAATGTTCATCAGCAGTCCCTCAAGCGGATGCTAGTGTGTCACAGATGGACTATAGACAGACCACAGGCCAATCCTCACTAAATTATTTGCAGGTTTCTCTTGTAGATCAACAGTTGGCAGGACGCTTTCCAAGACTGACTAATGTACTGTATGCATTGTCTTGTGGATAATGAATAGATGCACATCTGTGCTTAATACTTTTGGGCCTTTCAGAAATGCCCTGCATTCCACAGATGGGAAATGAGACCCTTCAGATGTGAACAGTGCTTTTGAATTTCATTCACAGCTAAAGAGGTTAATAACTTGATGACCACGAGGAAACCACTTATAAAACAAACCTTCTTTGCCTTTTAGATTAATTAATGCAATTTAGTAGTAGTGGTCATCATATAAAATATGTGTTGGTCATTATTTTTCTGACGGAAAACCAGTATTAAGGGATCCATATGCCATACTGGTACATGTTGCATTACAGTGCTGGATATTTATACAGCAGCTATCAGGGTTTTGTAAGTCCTTGCTGGTGGTTCCCACTCTGCTTATTAGGGGAGCTCAGAGTTTTTGTTTCAGGTAACTCCAGTTATTATATTAGGACTGTCAAGAGCAAGTTGAACGAACCTGGGTTAGAGACAGGAGGGACAGTTTTGGGAATGACTATTGTAAATTATACAAACTGCAGCCTGCAATTTCTTCACAAATGCTAAAGCAGGAGATGTGTGGATGTTGAATTCTGTGCTAGGAGTAGGTCACTTCTTGCCTTGAGACAGAGGACATGCTCTAAAGGGTACTTTGAATTCTTTTCAAGGCCATATGCTAATATTTTTCATTAATAATTGAATTTAGCTCAATCTCATTTCCAGGTAAGGGCTGCTGAGCCATAGAGTGGAGCAGAAAAAGCAATATGACACAAGACCTCCATAGCCCATCATGTTCTCTACCATACATGAGTATATACCCTACATGACTGCAAGCAGGTCATCACTTTTGGCCTGCACTGAGGCTAATTTTTGGGGCAGAGTAAGTCTGCACACTCAAGGTGAAGACATTTTCTTGCTGTTGTCCAAATATTCTTAGAGGGATTTGTTTAAGTCAAAGTATAATTGGGTACCTTTGATTCAGATAATGAATATGCAGTGCAGTTCTTTACAACAGACTGCATTAACACCATATCTCTTTCTCTTGTTTCCTTTATATTATTCCACTGTGGAAGCCAAAAAAAAAATTTTACTACAAAAGGCTGGGTAGTATCACAAAACCTCAGCAGCAGGTACTGAGGTCTCCTGGCACAATTTCCACTGGATTTCCAGATCTGGCAAATTACTGCTTTATCCATGTCAGATTTTTTCAATATTTTTAATATTGTTAGGTTGTTTTTTTTTTTTTCAGTCATAGTGAGGCTCGTTCCAGAAATTATGCATGTTTCAGATTAGTGCATATGAAATAGTTTTTTCTTTTGTCCTTTCATGGTCCTCTAGAAGTAACTCTCTACCACCCTTCTGGGTTGAAAACTGCTTATCTGCATGTATATCTGCACTGGGTTGGGTGTGCTCTTTTTACCAGGAGTAAACAATCTCAGGGAATGAATAAGCTGTCACAAGCAGCTTTGGAAATAAAGAGCAAAGTCATGGAAAGCTCAGAACTAAAAGGTTCTTTTTATCAATGCTCATATTCATGGTTCATAAAAATCTAATTCAGAATGTTAGTTTACACCCCTCGACTCCCTCCAGAAAAATCCATTCAGACACTGTGCATTTGTCATTTGTGAGCCAAATGCTGACAACCCTGGTAATATCCCATCTCAGAGTCCAAGAAAAATCAACTTTTATCTTAGGAAAAATTATTTCACATATCTAAAATACTGATTCTTTTTTTTGGTGGAGTTATGTTTGTGGTGCTGTGCTATATTACAGTTAGTTCAGCAATCTGTCCCTTGATGGTTTTGCATTCCTCTTAAACAGGCTCAAAGAAAATAAAAGCAATGCCTGTGATGCCTCAATGCTGAGGTTATGGACAGACCAACTTCCAAATGACAGTGAATTAACAGGAAGATTCCTGCCCTATATTTTTTATTTGTTAGCATATTTCTCTATGAAAGACAAGAGCTCTTTTTTTGCCCAATCCCTGTGGTCACTCATGCAGAGGGTCCCTGACTCAAGGGGTTTATATGTGAGCAGGGAAGGCAGATGGGTGGGAGGGCAATGGAGGTGCTGGGGCCAAGCAGCCACAGCTGGAGCAGCCACTGCATCCCAGTGGCCTCCCTGGAAAAGCAAAGCTGCTGGCCTTCCCTGAAGACATCACCTTTAACTCAAGCCAAATATTTATTTAGGTTGATTTCCTTATCTGGAAGATGTGGGAAAAAGCCAAGGGGCTCCAGGGGGACCAAACATTAAAACAGATCCTTTTTTTTTTCCCAGAAAAGGACAAAATAATATACTTGCAGTGCTAGATTTTTTAAAAAAAATATATCCTGCATAATTATTATGGCAAAATATTAATTGCACAGTCCGGTCTTTTACATATTACTTGTCAATGGGATTTTTTAGCCATTGGTCCTTAAGATAAGCTCACTTTGGCATGCTGGAATTATTGGTGCCCACTACAAGCAGGGAATAAAATGGGAATATTCTACAATCAGTGATGGACTACAAAACAACAAGGAAGGAAAATGCAGGTAGCTGATCTGGGAAGGTGATCCACACTCTATTCTTGCTCCCAAATTTGTCAGAATATCTGCCTTAAAAGCTCCTTCAGACAGGCATGTAGGAACACCTTTTGGCTCTGCTATTAGTCCAGCTTGTGTCAGGTTTGATGTCCCTGGGAGAGGTGTGAGGGCCTGAGGGGCAGCAGGATGCACGAGTGGAGGGATGTCCATACATGTGTGTCTGCAGAGTATTTCTTCCTCAGATCTGCAACCAAGCAAAGCTCTGAAGCCTGAAAGCCACAAGAGTCCAGGTTGTAGGAAAAGGTGCATCCTGCACCAAACAGAGAGTTTTCTCACCACAGAAGACAGCTCTTTAAGCAGGCTGGAGAGACCCCTGTGCAGCTGCAAAAGCTGTCCAAAGCAGGTCCAGATGTTCCCTACTGAAGTTTCAGGCAATGTCCTACAATAGTCCCCACAGCAGAGGAACTCAAAGGAAGGAGTTCCAGAGGCAGGGTGGTAGCCCAAGCTAAGCAAATAACTGTTTTGTTTGACATTCTGCCCAAGGCTCATAATTGAAATAAAAAGCTGTGACCTGTAAGAAACCCTGGGTGTGGTGGAAAGTGCTTCCTGGGCTGGGGGAAACGGGCAAGCCGCCCTGTCAGCTGCCTGGGGCATGGGGGAGCAAATACATGGCCCCTGGCTGAAAAGTGATTAGCATGGGAAATATTTTGCATGGATTCATACTTGATGATTTTCAGCATTACTCAGGTATTTTTGTTTTGAGGCTTTGGTAGAAATTTGTTCTTAAGGGAACAAGTTTTATTCTGTGAGAACAATCCTATGAAATTAAAGTTGCTGATGCTTTAGCACAAGTAAAGTTTCACTCAAAAGGCTTAAATTTTCCAAATTAAAATTTCTCAATAAGCTTAAATTTCCCATAAGTTTAATTCGGCATGGCAGAGTCCACTGATGAGGGGACAAGTCATTTTCTGGAGTGTGCAAGTCCTGTTGAATCATGATGCAATGTGAAAGGCTCCAGAAACAGAGCTTCTCAATATGCTGTCAGTGTGCTGTGAATACAGCACAAGGCAGTGCACATTTGAGAGCAAAAATAGATGCATGGCCCTGGCTCAGAAAGTACATTTAAACAACATAATTTATTATCTGAGCTATGGCTGACAACAATCTGTTCCCCTGTTTCAGCCAGATTTTCAAACTTCACTGAGCTCCACCTCACGTGCCCATCTCATGCTGATGGTGTCTCACTTTGGAGACTGTGGGAAATGCTTCAGGGTAGCTTACATAGGATGCAGCAGCAGCATCATTACAATTTGTAAAAGGGATTGTTTTAATCCAGGAAACAATAGAAACATCCTACAAATGGTGAGCATCTGGTCCAAAGAACAAATCTCAAACATCACATTTTCACTACTGGGAACTGTGAAACAAGAGTCCACTTTAGTAGTCCTCAGCAGTACTTTTTTTTCTGGTAAATGTTGCAGTGTTGGTAAATGGAGTGTATATTTATGGAATAGCTTTGTTTTTGATGGGAACAGTGTAGCTCTGATGAGGCTCATGTCTGTAAACCAAGTTCATTGGGGTATTTGAAGATTATGAGCCATAATATTTCATTATTAGGTGCCTTTATATATGTGCAAATTGGCAATATGACAGTCTTTCACTTAGTGAACTGATACTGAGGGTGATCTCATTGTTTTCTCATGATTTATCAAGGAATTAGAATCCTAAACAGTGGTAAAATGCATTCAAAAGTATTTGACCTTGACCAAATCATGGCTTTCAGTTTAATTTTATTTTTCATTCCTTGCAGAGACCTGATAAACCAGATAAACTGAGTTTTGCACCTGCTGTAACTTACTGTTTGGTCCTATTTGGAATTTCTGTTGTGCCTTTGTGAGATACCCAAACATAACTGTGCCAGTTTACCCAGCACAGCCTGTTCCCTTCACTGCTCCAGGTATTATAAAGTGTCTGCTGTTCCCAAATTCAGTGACTTTCAGAACACTTCAAGAGAATACATTTTCTTGAAAAGAAAAAGAGAGGAAGTCAACAGTGTCCTGTATTAAATTGTTTGTGCTCCAGTTACAGTTGGAGAAGGCTTCTGTGGAGTGTGTCCTCAGCTTTTCTCAGACAGGGCAAGTTAAGGGAGATTTCTTATCCCTGGGACCTCGAGAGAGTCTCAACTTTTGACGTTTGCATTTTTTCTGTGCAAAACAATAAACTGGAGAACAAGCTCCAGTCTTGAGCAATCTCACAAGCTCCCCACCTGTTACCAACATGATTATGTTAACGAGCCCTAATTGCCCAGAAAAGCCCCACATGGGACCTCCACCCACACATCCTACCCGGGGTTTCCATTGAAGGTCAGGACTGTATATCTTTCTTCTTTCTGAGCACAACTTTCTCCAGCCCTGCCTCCTGCTGCTCCTGCTTGGAACCCCAGGGGTGGCTGACACCTTGCCCTGTCCAGGGCCACCAGAGGAGCAGCTCTGCCCAGTGCCCAGGTACTGTGGGGACAGGATGATCAGGTGTGTGACTGGTGCTGGGGGCACTGCAGCCTGGCAGCTCCGTGTCCTTCACTCAGGCAGGGCAAGGGAGGGAGAGCATCACTGAGCAGCAGCAAAAAATCAATTTGGTGCCATCCCTGGATGGCATCCTTTCCTTCTGCTGTGTGAGACACCCTGCTCTGCTTTGTGTCATCTGCAAACTTGTTGAGGGTGCACTTGATCTCGCTGTGTTGTTGATAACGATACTGAGTACCACTCCCAAGGCACAGCCCTGAGGGACACTACTTGTCACCAGCCCCCACCTGGACATAGAGCCATTGACCAAATACTTTCTCCACTGAATAGTCCATCCACCAAACACCTGTGTCTCCAGTTTGGAGGTAAGGCTGTCATGTGGGACTGTGTCAGAAGCCCCACAGAAATCTGGGTAGACAACACAGCTTGGTCCTCCCTTGTTGTCTCTTGATGTCACTCCCTTGTAGGAGGCTGCCAGATTGTTCAGGTGTGGTTTGCTCTTGGTAAAGCTGTGCTGGCTGTCTCTGGTCACCTCCCTGTCCCATGTGTGCCTTAGTATGGCTTCCATGAAGATCTGCTCCATGATCTTCCCAGACACAGAGGCCAGGCTCGCCTCTCTGTAGCTCTTCATGTCTTCCTTTCTTCCCTTTTCAAAAATAGAGGAGTGGTTTCCCTTTTCTCAGTCAGGGCCTTGCCTGACTGCCATGACTCTTCAAATAGGATGGAGTATGGCCTGTCAACAGTGTCAGCCAGTTCCCTGAACTGGGAAGTTGGTGGAAGAATCTGGAAAGGGATTTGACTGTCCCTGTATTTTTGGTCAAACAGAACTTTGAATCCTATTTCAAAATACCCCAAAGGCAGTGTTTTGCATTATAGGCTCAGCCCTTGTGT
Source organism: Melozone crissalis (assembly GCF_028551555.1). NCBI lineage: Eukaryota > Metazoa > Chordata > Aves > Passeriformes > Passerellidae > Melozone > Melozone crissalis. The sequence continues at coordinate 45,843,249 of NW_026535784.1, read as the reverse complement.
GTTGCTCCCCTGAGTAAAAATGAAATTAGCTCCCCAGAGTATCCCACTGGTACAATCTTCCATTCAAGCTTGCATCTTTGCTTGCCACTTAATGCACCTGGCAAGCCATGGTGGCTGCTCTTTATGTTTTCAGACGAGTATAGATTGTTAGATGTAGATTGTTGGCTTGGCTCTTGCCCTTTTTTTAAATTTATTTTTTATTATTTCCTTGCCATAAGGCCTTTTATTTTTATTTTTTTTCTTCCCTACACACAGACTTTTTAATTTACATTTTCTTTCATCTGGAATCTCAAGGCCCTTGATTCATATTTGCTCTTTGTTTTGATGTACGGAAAAAGCTTAAGACATACTTGGCTCTAATAGCTGTACAAATTCAAATCCTGGTAAGGAAGAGAAATATTTGAAACCAAGTCAATCCTGATCTATTTAAAGATTTCATTTACCCATAGATATCAAATAAAAAATAAAATAATCATCTATATTTTATTACTAGATCTTAAAATAATAAAATCAGCTGTAGTTTACATGCTTGTTGGGTGACATTGGGTGTTAGGGAGGAGAGAAAGCTGAGGTTTGCTTCCAGAGGATTCTTGTGAAGTGACTTTGAAACATGGCTTAAAGGGTAATTGCTTTTCCATCATAAAACTTTTAAAGGAGAGTGATTTTCCAGGTGTTTGATAAACACTTTGTTAAATAATATGTCTAACATAAAAGGTTCCATGAAAACCTGTGTTTTTCAGAAACTAAGC